>NC_089511.1:65657890-66934765 GCF_036850995.1 Saccopteryx leptura
CACACAAAGGCTGATGACAATTCAAGAAGATCTAGAACCAACACAATTGGTACCTGGTGGTAGACAGAACCAACCCTAGACTCAGCTAGCTACACAAGCAGCATGCCCAAAAGAGGAGTCTATACACAGACAAAATGAGGAGAAAAAGAAATGTGACCAAAATGAATCAATAAGAGAAATCCCCAGAAAAAGAACTAAATGAAATGAAAGTAACCAAACTAACACATGCAAAGTTTAAAATAATAAGTTTTAGGAAGCTCAAGGATCTTAGACCAACAATGGATGGTCATAATGAGCATGTAAATAAAGAGATAGCAAGCATCAAAAAGAACATTGAAATCATAAAAAGACACCAGTCAGAAATGACATACAATATCAGAAATGAAGACTGCACTAGGAGAAATCAAGAGCAAGCTGGATGAATCAGAGGATTGAATCAACGATTTAGAAGACAAGATAAACAAGAGTACAGAAGTAGAGCAGCAAAATGAAAAGAGGCTTAAAAAGACTGAGAAAACTCTAAGAAATCTCTGTGAAAATATGAAGACAAACAACATCTGCTTCATAAGGGTACTTGAAGGAGAAGAGAATGAACAAGGGTTAAAGAAACTGTCTGAAGAAATCATAGCTGAAAATTTTACTAAATTTATGATGGAAAAAGTCACACAAGTTCAAGAAGCATAGAGATCCATTAAAGAGGAACCCAAGGAGACCTACACCAAGACACATCATAATTAAAATGTCAAAATTAAGAGAGAGAAAAAAATACTAAAAACCACAAGAGAAAAGCAGTTAATTACCTACAGAGGAGGCCCAATAAGGATGACAGCTTACTTCTCAACAGAAACACTCGAGGACAGAAGGGATTGACAAGAAATATTAAAAGTGATGCAAAACAAGAACCTACAACCAAGAATACTTTATCCAGCAAGGCTAACATTTAAAATTAAAGGAGAAATAAAAAGTTTTCCAGACAAAAAAAAAAAAAGACTCAAGGAATTCATTACAACCAAACCAGCACTGCAAGAAATGTTAAGGGGCCGGCTGTAAAAAGAGCAAAGGAAAAAACAATTCAAAAAAAAAGAGGAATGTAGATTTAAAGAATAAAATGGAAAGAATAAGTGTACTTATTTAAGTACATGTCAATAATAATCTTAAGTGTAAATGGATTAAATGCTCCAATCAAAAGACAGAGTACCTGCATAGATAAGAAGAGAGGGCCTGTACGTATTCTATCTACAGGAGACCCACCTCAGAAAATAAGATACACATAAAATGAAAGAGAAGGGATAGAAAAAACTATGTCATGTTAATGGAAATAAATAAAACCTGGAGCAGCAATGGTTATATCTAACAAAATAGTCTTTAAAAAAAAGGCAATCATGAGAGATAAAGAATGTCACTATGTAAAGATAAAGATAACAATTCAACAGCAGAATATAATCATAGTAAATATTTATGCACCTAAATGTATAAGCAAATTTTGATGGACTATAATAGTAGGAGATTTTAATACCCTACTAACATCAATATCCTCCAGACAGAAAATTAACAAAGAAACAGCAGCCTTAAATGACATACTAGATCAACTGGATTTAATTGATGTCTTCAGAACCTTTCACCCCAAAGCAGCAAAATAGACAGTCTTTTCAAGTACTCATGGTACTTTCTCTAGGATAGACCACATGTTAGGACACAAAACAAGTCTCAATAAAATTAAGAAGATTGAAATCATATCAAACATCTACTCTGATTACAATGGCATGAAACTAGAAATCAAGTACAATAAAAAGACTGAGAAACATTCAAAACCATGAAAGCTAAATAGCATGTTATTAAATAAGGAATGGGTTAACAAGAAGATAAAGAGAGAAATAAAAAAATTTCCTTGAAACAAATGAAAATGAATATACAACAACTCACAATTTATGGGACATAGCAAAAGCAGTCCCAAGAAGGAAGTTCATAGCATTACAGATTTACCTTAAGAAGCAAGAAAAAAATTCATATAAACACTTAACTCTGCATCTAAAAGTATTAGAAAAAGAGAAACAAATAAAGCCCAGAGGAAGTAGAAGGAAAGAAATAATAAAGAACAGAGTGGAAATAAATGGCATAGAGGCTTAAAAAAATACAGAAGATCAATGAAACCAGGAGCTGGTTCTTTGAAAAGGTAAACAAGATAGATGAACCTTTTACCAGACTCATCAAGAAACAAATAAATAAAATTAGAAATGAAAGTGGAGAAGTAAGAACTGACACCACAGAAATACAAAAGTTTGTAAGAAAATACTCTGAATATCTATATGCCAAAAAAATGGATAACCTAAGTGAAATGGATAAATTCCCAGAAACATACAATCTTTTAAAACTCAATCTGGAAGAATCAAAAAACCTAGAGTCCAATTACAACAAATGAAACTAAGAGTTATCAAAAAACTCCCAGCAAACAAAAGTCCTGGACCAGATAACTTCACAGGTGAATATTACCAAACATTCTAAGAAGAACTAACACCTATCCTTCTCAAGCTATTTTTAAAAAATTCAAAAGAAAGAAAGACTTCCAAGCTCCTTTTATGAGGCAAACATGATCCTCATTCCAAAACCAGATAATGACAGTACAAATAAAGAAAATTATAAGACAATTTTTTGATGAACTTTGGTGCTAAAATTCTCAACAAAATATTAGCAAACTGGATCCAGCAATACATGAAACAAATCATACACCATGATCAAGTCGGATTTGTGTGATTCATCAAATAAACAAAAGAAAAGATAAAAATCACATGAATATATCAATAGATGCAGAAAAAGCATTTGATAAAATCTAGCACCTATTTATGATCAAAACTTTCAGAAAAGTGGGAGAACAAGGAACATATTTCAACATGATAAAAGCCATCTATGACAAACCCACGGCCAACATTATACTCAATGGACAAAAATTAAAAGCAATCCCCGTAAGATCAGGAACAAGGCAGGGGTGCCCCCTTTCACCACTCTTATTCAACATAGTTCTGGAAGTCCTAGCCACAGCAATGAGACAAGAAGAAGAAAGAAAAGCTTCCAAATTGAAAAGAAAATGTAACTATCATTATTTGCTAATGACATGATACTGTACATAGAAAACCATAATGTCTCAGTCATAACACTACTAGACCTGATAAGTGAATTTGGCAAGGTGGAAGGATATTCAGAAATCCTTGGCATTTATATAAACCAACAATAAACAGTCTAAAAGACAAATTAAAAAAACAGTCCCCTTCACTATTGCAAGAAAATAAATACTTAGGACTAAATTTAACCAAGGAGGTAAAAGACTTGTACTCAGAAAATTATAAAACATTGATAAAAGAAATCAAGGAAGATACAAACAAGTGGAAGCATATACTGTCTTCATGGATAGGAAGAGTAAACATCATTAAAATGTCTATATTACCCAAAGCAATCTATTAATTCAACAAAATTCCTATCAAAATACCAATGGCATACTTCAAACATATAGAAAAAATATTTCAAAACTTTGTATGATATCAAAAAAGAATATGAATAGCCTCAATAATCTAGAAAATAAAAAATAAAGTGGGAGGTATCACACTTCTGATATCAAGTTATACTACAAGGCCATTGCAATCTAAATAGCATGGTACTGGCATAAGAACAGGCATACAGATTAATGGAACAGAACAGAGAACCCAGAAATAAACCCACGCCTTTATGGTCAATTGATATTTGACAAAGGAGGTAAGAGTATACAATGGAGTAAAGACAGTCTCTTTAATAAATGGTGTTGGAAAAATTGAACAGATATATACAAAAAAAATGAAACTAGACCACCAACTTATACCATTCACAACAATAAACTCAAAATGGATAAAGATTTAAATATAAGTCACGAAACCATAAACATCTTGGAAGAAAACATAGGCAGTAAACTCTCCAATATCTCTTGTAGCAATATTTTTGCCAATTTATCTCCATGGCCAAGTAAAATCAAGGTCAAAATAAAGAAATGGGACTAGAGCAAACTAAAAAGCTTTTGTAGAGCAAAAGACACCATGAACAAAATAAAAAGACAACCCACACAATGGGAGAACCTATTGGCCAATATGTCTGATAAGGGGTTAATAACCAAAATTTATAAAGAACTTCTAAAACTCAACACCAAAAGGTAAACAATCCACTTAAAAAATGGGCAAAAGAACTGAACAGACACTTCTCCAAGAAGACACACAAATGCCCAATAGGCATATGGAAAAATGTTCAATATCACTAATCATTAGACAAATGCAAATTAAATTCACTTTGAGATACCACTTCAAACCTGTCAATATGGTGCTCATTAACAAATCAACGCACAATAAATGCTTATACAAGGGTGTGGAGAAAAGAGATTCCTCCTGCACTGCTGATGGGAATGTAGACTTGTGCAGCCACTGTGGAAAACAGTATGGCATTTCCTCAAAAAATTAAAAATGGAACTGCCTTTTGTCCAAGCTATCTCACTATTAGGATTACATTCTAAGTTGCCAAATCACTGATTTAAAAGAAGATATGCAGTCCCATGTTTATTGCACCATTGTTTATGATAGTCAAGATCTGGAAACAGCCCAAGTGTCCATCAGTGGACAAGTGGATGAAACAGGTGTGGTATATACACACAATGGAATACTACATGGCATGAAAAAGAAGGATATTTTACCTTTACAACAGCATGGGTGGACCTTGAGACTATTATGGTAAGTGAAATAAGCCAGGCAGAGAAAGACAAATATCATATGATCTCACTTATATGTGGAATCTAAGAGACAATGTGAACTGACAAATGGAGCAGAGGCAGAGGTTGGGTCACAGGGACCAGAGGGACAGCTGTCAGAGTGAAGGGGGATGAGGTGATGTGATCAGAGAAGGTGAAGGAATTAGTGAAATTATATATACATAACACAGAGATACAGATAACAGGACAGCAAATCTCAGAGTAAAGGGAGGATGTAGTTAGAGGGAGGGTGAAAAAAGGGGTGTAAATAAGGATGTGGGGTGGGGGTGAAGGGGTTATATTCAGTGGGACACTTGAATCCATCTTAACAAAATAAGTTAAAAATTAATAAAAAAAAAATGACTTTATGTGGGGTGTATTAGAGAACTTAGGTCACAGTAAGAATGGTCACTTCAATAGCTTGACAAGTAGACAAACAGAGAATCAGAGCTGAGGTCAGCTTAGCTGTGGTAGAGCTCGTTTGAGCCATAAATTGATAAAAAACTCTTAAATACTAACTAAATGCTGGAGGTAAAGAGTGGACAGAGATACCTGGGGTTATAATCTTGAGGGCAACCCGCACTTGTAAAAATTATACCATATAGATGTAATATGTCATATTCATGGTAGTATCAATATAAGTATATGCATACTTTAAATATAAACAATCCAAATACAGCAATTAAAGGTCAGAAGTTGTGAGAGTGAGTTAAACAAAATGATTCAATATATGTTTGTTGGGTCTACAAGGAATCTATTTAATATTTAATGAAACTAATCAGTTAAAAGTAAAAGAATAAAGCCTGATGAGGTGATGTCAAAATGGATAGAGTGGCAGCCTGGGACACTGAGCCCCCAAGTATGAAACACCAAGGTTGCTGGCTTGAGCGCAGGCTCATATGGCTTGAACACGGGCACACCAGCTTGAGTGTGGGGTTGCCACCTTGCGCGGGGGCTCATAGACATGACCCCAGGGTCACTGGCCTGAAACCCCAAGATTTCTGGCTTGAAGCCCAAGGTCGCTGGCTTGAGCAAGACGTCACTGGCTTGTCTGGAGACCCATGGCCAAGGCACATATGAGAAAGCAATCAATGAAAAACTAAGGTGCCACAACTATGAGTTGATACTTCTCATATATCTCCCTCTCCCTTCCTGTCTGTCTCTCTTTCACTCTTTCTCTCTCTCTTCCTCTCTCTCTCTAGGGCACGCGCGCGCGCACACACACACACACACACACACACACACACACACACACACACAGAGTAAAGGGATGAAGACAGATACCATGCTAACAGAAATCAAAAGAAAGCTAGAGTTGCTACATTAATTACAACAAATGTATTTTTGAACAAAGAAAATTATCAAGTATAAAGACAGGGACATTACATAATGATAAAACAGTCTACTCTCTAAGAAGATGTAACAATGTTTGCTTTGTATGTCCTAATAAAAGAATGTGAAAATACATGAAAAAATAAAAGATTGTTTATTTGAAAATATATGAATTTTTTTATTAAGATTTTTTTAACCGTTGGTTTTTAGCAATTTGATTTTGCTGTGCCTATGTGTAATTTCTTTGGTTTTCATACTTGACATATTTTTGTATGCTCTTTGAATTGTGGTTTTATAGTTTGTGATATCTGAAAATTTTTATCTATTATCTCTTCAAATATTTTGTTAATGTCAACTTTTTTATAAATCCAATTGCATATCTGTTGCTCTGCTTGATAGTGTACCATAAATCTCTGTGTTTTTATTCCTTTTAGTTCATTCTTTTATCTTTCTTCACTTTAAAAAAATAATTTTGTTTTCAATCAAGTTCATGAATTGTTTTGCAGTCTCCAATTTATTATTAATCTAATTTGGGAAAACACTTTTCTCAAATATTATATATTTTTTTATCTTTAAAACTGTAGACTGAATTTTTTCTACCACTTTCATGGCTATATTTATTATATCCATGTTTACCTTAAATACTTGGGCATTAAGTATATAATAACATTTATAATACCTTTATTTACTAATTTTATTTCTGCTTTTAATTTTTAATTTTTGTTTTTATTCATCAATTTTTTTCTTGCTATGAATAATATTTTAATTTCCACAAATTTATTAAATTTTTATGGGGGTCTGGCAATTATAAATTTTATATTTTTTACTGTTTTTCTCTACTCCTTTAAAGTGTTGGGTTTTAGCTCTGAAGACAGTTGAGCCATTTTAGATCACAAGTTCTTTGTTTTTGTGTGTTTGTTTTTTTTTATTCCATTTTTAATTTTAACTTAACATTTTGAGTCTTGATTTTATGGTGCTCTTTGAGAGAAGAGGGAGCAGATTTAAAGGAGTTTCATCCAGGCTAGTTTAGGCCCATTGTCAGGAGGATGCTTCTGTAATTGTTATTAAAATACCTTTGCATTTATGATGGTCTCTCCACTCTGTTCGATGGGAATTTGAACTGTTCTCTCTCATTTGTGTGCCTTGGGAATGTTTCAAATTGCAGCTACCCACTGATTATTTTTTTCTTTTTTTAAAGTTCTTCTTTGCTATGACTTTCACATATCTATGCACACATTAATATTGGGGTTTTTTTGTCTCTGTATAGATCCACAAATCTGTTACTCTGCCCTGCATGTTCTACACATCTTGTACTTTCAAACTCAAATGTATTCTACTTTATTTGACTTCTTAATCCTGTGATATAGTATGATATGAGGAAGCTGGGGTGAAGGCAGGACTCACTTTTTTTTATCCTATATTTGCAGTTTTATATTATTTGTTGTTCCACATGAAAACAGTGTTTCATTTTTTTTTTTCCAAATTGGTCCCTGTTATCCCCTCATAATTAGTGAAAATGTGTCCATTCTATTGCAGACAATTACAAAAGGATCCATCAGAATGAGACAGACACTGGGAAAAGAATCCCAATTACTGGCAATTAAGCTTCTAAACTTTATAATTAGGGAAGTACCAGACCTCCCTTGCATCCTTGCCGTTAGTAAAGTTCAGGATGCAGAACATGGCAGAGTCTAGGTTCCACTCACTTTGCCAGCTGAATTGTAAGAAACAACTGTCTTTTATAGTCGGGAAGGCCAAAGGTGTGCAATTCCAGTTTATAATGTGGCAAGTCAATGTCAGAATTAACCATATCAGCATTTACTCTCGTGAAACAACAGCTTCTCTCTGGGCAATCAAAGGGCTCAAGGGCTGGAGTTTAAAGATTGTGACTAACTGAGAATCAATCATCTTGAGTACTGGGTTTTAGCCTTTTTCTGGGGGGTTTTGCAGGAGACCACCAGACCAACTTGTCATCTAAAAGTCAAACTTGTAAAGGATTAGCTTTGGACAAATGACCTAGCAATACATGAATGTTGTAACTTCTTTGGAACAAGACTGAGGAATTTCCAGAATCCCAACACAAGCTATATTTATATAAGAGTATCTAGATATCCTGGTATTTAAGAGTTATACTTCTAGAGATTTAGAATTTCAGAAGTATACTATTTAAAACTTAAAATTCGCCTGACCAGGCGGTGGTGCAGTGGATAGAGCATCAGACTGGGATGCAGAGGACCCGGGTTCAAAACCCCGAGGTTGCCAGCTTGAGTTCATCTGGTTTGAGCAAAAGCCCACCAGCTTGAACCCAAGGTCGCTGGCTCCAGCAAGGGGTTACTCGGTCTGCTGAAGGCCCGCGGTCAAGGCACATATGAGAAAGCAATCAATGAACAACTAAGGTGTTGCAATGCGCAATGAAAAACTAATGATTGATGCTTCTCATCTCTCTCCGTTCCTGTCTGTCTGTCCCTGTCTATCCCTCTCTCTGACTCACTCTCTGTCTCTGTAAAAAATAAATAAATTAAAAAAAAATTCTGTTTTTAAAACTTAAAATTCTACTTAGGAATTATACTATGCTGGGTCTAAAAAAAATGAGTTTTGTTTGTGTTGGGCAAACCAATGTGTTTCAAGTACGAAACAAGTGTTGAGGTTTGCTTGCTTGTATTTTGCATTGCTGCGCCACATGTCTACAGTCTGTGGAAGACTGGGGTGCTTGCTCTCAGGGTGGCAGATTGCAAATTGTGGATTGCCTTCCTGCTTGGGAGGGACTGTTGTTTGTGATTGTTTGCTGGAGAAGGGTATTTTCCCCCCAGCTTGTTTTGTGGGAGAGTTTAGAAAGAGAGAGGGGCTTGGGAGCCCTGGGATTTCAGCCTGGCCTGTTTGGCTGTGGAGCTGAGGTTGGTGGGTCCTGAGATGGGAGAAAGGGAAGTGGTTTTCCCTGTCTGTTTGCTCATCTGCCCTAAGGAGACTCTAATAAATAGAATGGCTCACCATTTTCTGGTTCCACTGTTCCTTTACCGTCTACCTGAATCCAGTGGGAACCTGCACGGCCATGGCAGCAGCCACTGGCCTTACAGTTTGCTTCTGAATAACTATTTTATTAGTTATTTCTTGCTGTATAGCATTACAAATCTAAAATTAATAGTTTAAAACAATAAACACTTATTATCTATCTGTTTCTGAGAATCAAAACTTTTCAGTGTTTCTGGTTCAGGATTTCTCATGAAGTTAAAGTTAAGTATTATTGGTTAGGGTTTCAGTTATCTGCAAGATTGACTTACATGGCTATTAGCAGCATATTTTAGTTCCCTATCATATGAGTCTGATTGGGGTATGATAAATACCCATTCTTCTACCATTTCTAGTGTGGTGGAAGGGAGCTCTTTTAAATCTCTCTTATAAAAGCACTAATTCTATATTCATGACCTAACCATCACTCTAAAGCCTCATCTCTAAATACCATCATATTTCAAATTAAGTTTCAAAATATAGATTTTGGGGGAAATTTCTTGTATAATATTCTACAAAGGACTCCCAAAATAAAGGGTGTTTTTGTTTGTTTGTTTGTTTGTTTGTTTGCATGAAAGATGCATTCATCCATCCTCATAATAATCTCCATATGCTTGACTCATTTTAGCTTGAACTTTAAAGACTGAGTGTAAAGTCTTATGTAAATATCATTTAAATCAGATATGGGTGAGACCAGTGGTGTGATTCAGCCAGCATCCTTGGCGGAACTGGTACCTAATTTTTTGCTGAGTTCAGTGAACCAGTTGTTAAAATGGCACTTGTAATCAGAATTTTCTCTAAGGTAGCTGCCTGGAAAGCCACCCAATGTGGGAATTACAAATTTATAACCTTTATTCTTTTTTAACGTTTATCTGTGCAACAGAGTATTCAAAAAGCTTTTAGTAATGTTCATTCCATCTATAAGTGAAAAAAAATTGATAAAACTATGCTTGTAATATTTATTTATTCATTTCATTAAGCTCATTATACCTTTGATGAAATACTACATTTTATTTCCCTTGTGTTTGTTACTTAGTAAACAAACATATAATGTAAAGAGAAAAAAGTGCCAAACTATGGGTGGAGTGCAGAGTGCATTCCTAGCAGCTGCGGCTGATGCAATGCTGTGAGAATACTCCAGCTCCCAGAACCCTCCTGGGCTCACCCGCTATAAGGAAGTGACTTAGCACCAACCATGCAGCTCCCTGATCTTTTCAGCCATTGGCTATGAAGGACATGCTGTAACACCCTATTGGCTGAACCCATGTATATAAGCTAGCTTACTTCCTGAATAAAGTAGATCTGCGTCACTGAACCTGGTCCCCGGAGTTGGGTCTTTGCGTCTGCGTCGTCCTCACCCCTGGCAGGATTTGTCCACACCAAACAGGGTGACAACTTGTATTGTCTTTTGTCAGGAATTATTTAGTATTTTTTCATTAATATTCTAAAACTATTCTTTTACCATAATCTAGTTTTGTATACCTCTTTTATTGTTCTTATTTATGTATTGAAAGCATAAAATAATAAACTACTTTTTGGTATATAATTTTTTGTACTTAAACTGGTCATTAGGGCAGAGACTCAGTGGTTAAATTATTTGAATCCCACCACTGGCTGAGACCCACAGTATTTTGAGTCATGCTGAGAAAAACCTTTCTCTAACTGTGCACCTATCAAAACAAATAGGTTTTTCCCTCCAAAATACAATAGAGATAAGATTAGGATAGACATTCCCATTCCAAAAGCTAGAAATAAGAAAGAATAAAGGAATGACATGTACCAAATAAGTTCAAAGGCTAGTAGAACAAATTCCACTCGTTAAGGTTTTCAATAATCCTCTTTGGCTTGCTGCTCTACCTTCCAGGACCAATGGGTTGAGAACACATCCCCAAGGATTAGCAGGGCAACCCCAATGTTGCTGCAGTTCTCTTCCATGGCCTGTGATTCTCTCAGATTGTGGTGTCACATCTGAAGCTCTGCTAGGCGTCCCTATTCTTTGTAACACAGGTGGACGGATCCATGCTCTCCAGACCTATGCACTCTGGACATGTGATGACACCATCATACTTGATGATCTTTGAGTCACCTTTCAGGTTTTTTTCTATTGTTTTGAACAAGAACTCCTGGATTCTGTTTATCGGCTGATCCATACTAATCTCATTATAAAATGATCACTTGCTCATATTCTGATTGTTTGCAATATATATAGGCTGAAGACTTTCCAAATTTTAAGTTCTTCTTTTTGATGAACAATTCCATATTTAAGTCATTTTTCTCTTTTAATATTTTTATATAAGCAATCAGGAGAAGTCAAGCTATACCTTCAATACTTTGTTTAGAATTTTCATACAAATAATGCATGCTTCCACTTATATAAGCTATCTAAAGTAAGCAAATTCTTAGAAACAAAATGTAGAATGGTGGTTGGGGAGCAAAGTGGGGAAAAAGAGAATTGTTCAATGGGTATAGAATTTGTAAGCAAGATAAGAAAGTTTTAGGGATCTTATATAATATAATGGTTATTGTTAACAGTATACTTTTAACAGTATTTTACATGTTATTTCCTACAATTTAAAAAGTAAAAAGAAGAGTTTAGTAGATTGAATTTAGTAATATGTCATGTGACTGGGATTCTAGTATGTGATATTTGATCCTAAGAACACTGCTTTTTTAATGTAATCATTGCTGCTTCCCCTGATATTATATCTAATACTAATCATTTATAACTATAATATAGTAAGTTTCCAAAATAAATATTATCTTCTCACAAGAGTATCAATTAACATTAAACTAAGACTAAAGAAAATATGGAGGGAAACACATATTATAGGAGAGGTGTTAAAGTAAAACTAGCAATTAGACTCAATTTTTAATAGTTTTCACATCTTATTTTAAAAATAATTACCAATTGCACATATCTGCTTAGGTGAATTTGGAAAACTAAATATGCCCACCATGTAGAAGTTATGTTAAGAAGTCAAATGTTGTTTGCCTGTTTATATACACACTGCAAAGTTAGATCATTACAGAAGAGGTGCAAACACTGAAAAGATTAAATTATTCAATAAATTTGGTGAAGGTTTAAGACTATATTTTGCAAATAGAACAATGTAATTACATTAGATTATGTGCTTCTAGTATAACCACACAGAATATACCAATAAAAAATGATTTAAGACCTAGTTTTATGCCAAAAAGGTAAAAAAAATGTTATAGAAGGTTGTATGGGGAGTGGTCACCACCATTGTGGTTCTCATTGGATTCAGGTAGGTGGTAAAGAAACAGTGGAGCCAAAAAATGGTGGACCATTCCATTTATTAAAATCTAGTACTGGTGGATGAGCAAACAGGCAGAGAAGACTGCTTCCCTCTCACTCAGAGCTCCCAAAGGCCTGACACATTCTCTGCTTCCTCCTGGAATCAAAGGCACCAACCAGCCTCAGCAGAGCTCCCAAAACCCCTCAGCTCTGGTTCTACATCTGTACTCCTTCTTCTCTTCCTGCAAAACCCAGGATGGGGTGGGGGAGAAGATCTCTTCCACAGCAAACATTAGCAAAACAATGGCCTCTCCCAAGCAGGAAGGTAATCCACAATTTGCAACCTGCTGCCCAGAGGGCAAGCAGCACAGGCTTTCACAGGCTACATACACAAGGCACTGCCCAGGCCAATGCAAAATATATATTTATATAAGTGAGCAAACCTAAAAAACACACTTTTCAAACTTATTTGCCCAACAAATGTAAGCACCCAAAATTAAGAATACATTTTTGTATGCCTTTAGCACAAACATATTTTTTATTTTATACATGGTTCGCCTCCTGTATGAGTGCAGTATATATAGCCACATAATGAAAACTAGATTCTTAACATCACTACATTCTCTCTCAGATTTTTGTTTGTTAAATATTTTGTAAAAAAAGCATATATATATATGCCGAGACCAGCTCAGCCATGGGTGTGCATGAAAGAAAGGTGCTGCAGAACTGAAGGAAAAACTTACACAAGACACAACATACAGAGAAAGATGGGTACAGGGGACTCCCAGCCTCTAGGACTGAGAGCCCCGATCACCACAGCCTCATCAAATTTATTGGTCTCTTTGCTCATTAAGAGCAAAGAGCCTGGGTTCAGGTGTATAGAAAGGTAGTTAACTAATGTCTTTCAGGTATGTAAGGAAAGGCTGTAGGAATCAACTGTTTTTCTTTAAACAATCTTTTCTAGTGCTTGCAAGGGCAGCGTTTTGCCCCTCAGGACCCCACGTTCTGAAGTCAGCACAAAAAAACTTGTTTCAGGACCACAGTCTAAACCCGTCATTTTCCCACATGTCCCCCTTCATGTTTTTTGTTTGTATGTTTGTTTGTTTGCACAGCTGCATAAGCAGTCTTGTAGTCTTCCTCTGCATCAATTACTGGAGTTTTTGTTGGGAGCACCTGAGGAAGTCTCTGTAAGCAGAGCAAAAAGTGCAATTGTCATATTAGAGGATGTCATCAAAGTTTTCTGATGCTTCAGTTGTTCTCTGCTTCTTGGCAGAGATGTTTTATCTGCCTCCAAGTTGGAAGAGCGGCCTTCTTCATCACTTGCATAGGTCCTGCCAGATGGGTGGTCTGGAGGGTTAGTCCCTCCATCTGCATTGTTGGGGGTTCCAGGTTGTAGGTGAATCTTCTCCATTTTCTCTCGCTCATGATAAGATTTTACTCATTGAGAGGGTACCCAGAGCAGAGCTTCTCCTGTAGAGGGTGAAATACAAGCAAAACCCCGTCCCCAGGTTAACAATTTCCCGTTGTCCAAAGATTGGTTACCGGATCCTGCCACCATATCAGTGGATGCTCTGTAACAGAATATAAAGAAGAAGCAGAGTAATATTTATCCACAGCTGTGGAGGGTACAAAAGGTGAATAATTCAAAAAAAATTTTTTTTTTTTTTGTATTTTTCCAAAGCTGGAAACGGGGAGAGACAGTCAGTCAGACAGACCCCCGCATGCGCCCGACCGGGATCCACCCGGCACGCCCACCAGGGGGCGATGCTCTGCCCCTCCGGGGCGTCGCTCTATTGCGACCAGAGCCACTCTAGCGCCTGGGGCAGAGGCCAAGGAGCCATCCCCAGCATCCGGGCCATCTCTGCTCCAATGGAGCCTTGGCTGCGGGAGGGGAAGAGAGAGACAGAGAGGAAGGAGAGGGGGAGGGGTGGAGAAGCAGATGGGCGCTTCTCCTGTGTGCCCTGGCCGGGAATCGAACCCGGGACCCCTTGCACGCCAGGCCGACGCTTTACCACTGAGCCAACCGGCCAGGGCAATTCAAAAAATTAAGAGTAAACAATGCTTTATACAATTGAGTTGCTTGGGAATCCCTTTTTGTTTTTGTAACATTTGTTTAAGAGATTTACTAGCACATTCTACAATGGCTTGTCCTTGGGGATTGTAAGGAATCCAAGTGACATGTCTGATGGACCATTGTTGGAAAAAACTTTTGAAGAGCCAAGCTGAGATAGGCAGGAACATTGTCCATTTTGATGGTTTCAGGAAGCCCCATTACTACAAAACAGTGCATCAAATGGAGCTTAACATGAGCTGTTTCTCCGGTTTGTGCAGTGGCCCACTGAAAATGAGAATGTGTATCAATTGTAACATGAATAAAGGACTGTTTACCGAAAGATGGAATGTGTATCACATCCATTTGCCAAATGTGATTTGGTTGCAAGCCTAGGGGATTAATCTCAGGAGGAGATTTGTTTGGGATGGTTAATAATTTGACATTTAGGACATGTGTGTACAATATCTTTTACTTGTTTTCAAGATAATTGGAATCTAGCATAGAGTCCTGAAGCATTAACATGAGTTGTCATGAAACTGACTTGCCTCTATAAGAGTGGGCATAACCAGATTATCAGCTGTAGCATTGCCTGTAGCTAAGGGTCCTGGTAAATTAGTATGTGAATAAATATGAGTGATATAGAAAGGAAAGTGATGTTTTTGAACAGTTTGCTGTAATTGAGAAAACATATTAGGAAGAGGTTGTGGTAAAGAAGGTTTTAACAAAGCTGTTTCAATCATCTTTGTGACTTGTACTTCATAAGCAGAATCACTAACAATGTTAACTGGATTGGGAAAATCTTGCAAAGCAGAAATTACAGCATATTATTCAGCTTGTTGAGCAGAAAAACCTGGAGTGGAAATCCGTTTTTGTATTGCCCCAGTATAGGCAGCATGTCCATTACCAGAACCATCAGTAAAGATAGCAGGGGAATTAGATAAAATGGGTCCAGCCAGGTAATATGAGGTAGAATCCATTGAGTGTGCTTCAGGAACTAGAAAAGAGGGTTTTTTGAATAATGATTTATAATAATCCCTATGAAACAGCAAAAGCTATCTGCCAGTGAGAATGATTCTGAAAATAAGAAGAAACATCAGCTCTTGTTAAGGGAAGGATAATAGCAGATGGATCACATCCTACAAGTTGTCGAATCCGTTTTCTTCCTTTGAGAATAAGTGAAGACATAAGATCAAAATAGTGAGAGAGAGATTTTACAATAGAATTAGGTAAGAATATCCATTCGACTAATTTATCATGCTGAACAATAACACTTGTAGGAGAATGTGGTGAATTAAAAATCAACAATTTAAGTAGTTCTCCATCCCAAACATGATCCAATTGATCAAGTTTTTCTTCCACTAATTGAAGTTCCTTTTCTGCTTCCCTGGTTAAAATTCTAGAACTATTCAGACTAGGGTCTCTACTCAAAAGAGAAAATAAAAAAGAGAGCTCATGTGTTATAATTCCCACTTTTGGATGAAGCCAATTTATATCTCCTAATTTCTATAAATCATTTAAGGTCTTAATGCTATCTCTGCGTATTTGTACTTTTTGGGGTCATATTGTAGTGCAGTCTACGATAATGCCTTAATAAGAGACTGGGAGAGTCTGTTGAATCTTTTCTGGTGCTATTTTAAACCAACAATTTTCACCTGTTTCTCTAAAGCAGCATCGACTTTAGTTAATTCTTGGTTTTTGCTGCAACAAAAATACATCCATATAATGAATGATGTAGCATTGAGAGAATCGTGACTGAACAGGTTCTAGGGCTTTAGCTACAAAGCTTTGACAAATAGTAGGGCTGTGAACCATGCCTTGTGGCAATACATTCAGAAGGTACAGGAAAGTCAAACTTTTCTCAATCTTCCTGTGCCAAAGGTATAGTGAAAAAACAATCTTTTAAATCAATTACTATTAATGGCCATTCCTTAGGTATTAAAAATGGATTTAGTAAACCTGGCTGTAAAGCTCCCATAGGTTGAATTACTGAATTTACTGCACAGAAATCTGTCAGAAATCTCTACTTTCCTGATTTCTTCTTAATTACAAACACTGGAGAATTTCATGGGCTAAATGATTCCTCTATATGTCCTTTTTTCTCATGGCTCTACTACTAATTCTTGAAGAGTTTCCAATTTTTCTTTAG
This sequence comes from Saccopteryx leptura, assembly GCF_036850995.1. Taxonomy (NCBI): domain Eukaryota; kingdom Metazoa; phylum Chordata; class Mammalia; order Chiroptera; family Emballonuridae; genus Saccopteryx; species Saccopteryx leptura. The sequence goes on from NC_089511.1 coordinate 65,674,440, forward strand.
TTAATGGCCATTGTTCAATCCAAACAGGCTTACTTGTTATCATTTTAAACCCCTTACTTGGGGTTTAAAGAGAAGGCTTTTGTGAACAGTAGCCACTAAAGAAAAATGCAACAAATACTCTATTCCTTGTCTATGATCTTTCTCTATTTTTAAGGCTGTAAGGGTACTTTAATGCCTGATGATGTTTACCAATAAAACATCCTGGAATATATCCTTGCTGCTTGCTTTGTTTGCTGTGCTGTGAGAGAGTGGAAATACAAATTTCTGCTTGCCATTGTTCTAAAAGATCTCTTCCCCAAAGATTGATAGAAAGTTCTGCAACATAGGGTTGTAATGTCGCAGGCTGACCATCTGGTCCAGAGCAAGAGTATATGTTAACACTTTGCTTTAAACCTCGTGCAGTACCTAGGCCAATTACAGAGATATTAGCTTCTTGAAGGGGCCATTTGCAAGGTCGAGAATTAGTACTGATAATGGATATATCTGCCCCTGTATCAATATTAGACCCTTAAATTTTTTATTTTGTATAGTAATTTCACAGGTGAGATGCTCATCTAAAATTTTTTCTATTAAAAAGACCCATGCTTGTCTAGAACTCCCAAATCCTTGTGAGCCATGGACCTTCTAGCTAGTTCTAATTTAAATATAGGGCAACAATAAAAATTGAGCAATCTGTTCTCCAGTTTCTGCCTTCCATAGGAATGAAGACATCAGGACTATAATTTCCCCAGTATAGTCACTGTTAATAACCCCAGTATGAACTCGGACTCCTTTTGATGTTAAACTGGAACATCCTAGCAATAGTCCTACCATATTAGGAGGTAGTGGTCCACATAAACCAGACTTAACCTTTACAGGGTCCTGTCCAGGGGTTAAAAGAATACCCTCTCTGTTAGTAATATCTATGGCTGCACTCCCTGCTGTAGCTGGAGATAATTTCAAAATACTGCAGAGGAAGCCCAAAACCTTCCTTCTGTGCCAGGTGTGCTCCCTTTGGACACGGGGCTGGGAAACCGCCCCATTGGTAGTTTCCCTGAAGCAGTGTTCCATTTTTATGATATTGAGAATGGCATTGGCTAGACCAATGGTTACCATTCCTACAACGTGGACATATCCTGGGTGGCTTTCCTCTCTCATTCCCTCGTTTTTTTGCTGAGGAGTTATTCTATTGCCTTTTCTATTACAATAGCTTTTTTGTATGTCCTAATTTGCCACAGTTATAGCATTTTCCTGGAAATTTGGAGTTTAACTTTAATCCTGCCATAACTTGAGCCATCAGAGTAGCCCTGTAACTCGTAACTCTCAGTACCTACTCTTTGGCACATTTTAATGTATCCAGTTAAATCTAATTTTCCTTTCATTGGGCCTATAGCCTTTTGGCAATCTTGATTAGCATTTTCAAATGCTAATAATTGGAGTATAGTATTAGCAGCTTCAACATTGGTGATTTGTTCTTTAATAGCCTCTTGGAGCTGGGCAATAAATTCAGTACAGGGCTCAAAAGAGACAGATGCTTGTCCTTTAGATTTAATTTTCTCCCAAGCTTGCAAGCAATATTTTCTAATTTGGGTAATGGCCTGATCATTCATAGGTAGTTGATTTGGGACACCTGCCCATGCTCCAAAGCCCACCAGTTGTTAATGAAATGGGAATGTTATAGGCTCTGTTATATGTGGCTTGAGTTTCGGCATGGTCATACCACCAAGTCTTAAATAGTAGAAATTCCCCAGAAATTAATATAGTCCAAAGTGTTCCAGTCAGCCAGAATTAAAAGAGAACCTTTAGCAAGACCCTGAATTTGGCCGTAAGTGAAAGGAGAATTAGTTCCATATTGTTGTATGGCTAATTTCAATTCTTTCAATGTTTTAAAAGGAATTGGCTCATGGGTGAATTCATAAACCCCATCAGGATTTTGGGGATCCACACCAGGAGCCACTCTCTCTGTTACTGTTACTGCAAAGGCCATTTGTAACACATCTAAATCTCCCTCTCTACGGGCTTGTAATATTCCTTTCTGGAGAGCTGATAACTGCGGTGGAAACTCCCTAGGTACAAAAATAGGTGGTGGAGGGGGTGGCAAAGGTTCTGCAAAATCAACAAAAGGAGCAGATGGCAAAGGTTTGTCGACCTTCAGAGCACTTTCAGGCTCAGTGTACTTAATCTCCCCACATTCTTCATCTCCCTTATCATCATCATCAGTTCGCAAAGGTTCTAAAACCGATTTTACCAAGGTCCAAGTCTGCCAGTTCATAGCCAGCAGTTGAACACCTTAAGTGTGTAGTTTGTTCAACTGTTTTCCCACCTTTTCCCAGTCATTTAAGTGTAGACTTCCTAAAGTAGGAAACCATGTACAATGTTTTTCAATCACTTCTAATAATGCTAAAAGTTTGGCTTCACTGGTTTCAGCCCCACAAGCCTTTAACCATTGTTTTAAGAAACAGACAACAGACATAGGAACAGCATTTCATAATACTGTCCCTGTTCCCCATTGTTACCCTGTATTTTCCCGAGCATGTCCTTACCACTTTCCTGTGCTGAACTAAACTGAGACCTCTACTTTCCCCTCGGGGTCCAGCAGTTATTTCCTTACTTTACTTATTGCTATGGCGATTCTTCTTCCAATCATGTCACTGTTCCAATTGCCTCCCTGTTCCAGTTGGGTTCCTGTTCGGCAGGTCCCTGTTCGTCATCAGGCCCCACATTGGGCACCACTTGCCGAGGCCAGCTCAGCCATGGGTGTGCATGAAAGGAAGGTGCTTCAGGACTGAAGAAAAAACATACACAAGACACAACATACAGAGAAAGATGGGTACAGGGGACACTCAACTTCTAGGACTTAGAGCCCAGATCACTGCAGCCTTGTCAAATTTATTGGTCTCTGTTCATTAGGTAAATTAACAGAGCCCGGATTCAGGTGCATAGAAGGGTAGTTAAGTAATGTCTTTTAGGTATGTAAGGGATCAACTGTTTTTTTATAAACAATCTTTTCTAGTGCTTGCAAGGGCAACGTTTTGCCTCCACAGGACCCGGTGTTCTGAAGTCCCCACAAAAGACTTGTCTCAGGACCACAGTCTAAACCCCAGTCATCCCCATATATACATATGGGGGGGAACATATATATATATAATGTTATTGCAATAATCAAAGGAGGAAAAAAGACGCCCAGACAACTTGATGAAGGAAGTAGGATTTATTAAAGCTGGTAGAGCACGAGAGATTTATAGCTCCAAAATACGGGCTCCCCAAAGTTGATTTTCTTACAGGTTATATACCTTTACAGTATCTAAGCAATAGGCATGTGATTTCTTTGTTTAAGTTTCCCAGGACTCAAGGAGAAAGGAGGAAAAGTTTTGGTGCGGTAAGCAAGGGGGAAGGAGTTTCTAGATCACTGGCCATAGTTACATACAGATCCTGCTACTCTTGCTTTGTATTGTAACTATGGGATATAATTAACTTAGTACTGGCTGACTTGGTTGCCCCCGCTGGCTCCCTTCCCTTGTATTCTTTTTGTTTCTTCCTTCTCAGGGAAAAGGGGGCCTGCCCCTCCTTCCTCATTCCCCCTTTTGAGAGTTCAGAATTTCTTTTATACTGGAGTCTCACATTCTTTATCTGATCCTAAAGGGAAGGCCAGATAGTGGTGGGTAAAGTATATATGGGCCGTTGTTCATTGCTGTACTGTGGCCTATATTATGTTCCTTATACTGTTTATTAATAGTGGCAACAAACATGGACCTATTAAGGAAATTTTTAGGAGTAGTAAGACTGCTCCTATTAGGGTTTTAAACTTACTAAAGTCTGAGAATTATTCCCCCAAAAGCCTATTGGGTTTCCTTTAACTTTGATCTGGGCTATTGTTGGTCCTTCTATCTATTTCCCCTATCCTCCTACTGCTATTTTTACTTGAAATATTATTGTATAAGATCATAACAGATATAGGACTGGTCATTCCCTGGGTCACAAACTGAATATTGAGTCTTATTATAGGTACAGGTCCCTCTCTGAGTTTCCTTATACTCATAGAAGCTACAGAAAAGCAAGGTGGTAGAGACCTTTTGGCCTTCCTTGGTGACATGGATACACAGTTCACAGTCCTCTGCCCTAGTTCCCCTCCCTCCGGGGAACTAATTATAAGAAGCCCCACGGCAAGATTCCTCAGGCTTCAGTAGTATATGGACCAGCCAGTTCCCAGTCTGTGTCTGGAGCAGGGCATGTTGTCCTCTCAGAGTCAACTTACAATGGTTGGCAGGGTTAGTCTCTGCTCTCTACAAAGGTGTCTCCATTGGGGCCACAGGCTTTATTTTAGCCAGCTGTGGTGAATCTAGGCAGTATGCCTTCTACCTTGGCAACAGTGGGAGTGGTCAGGATCATGGTGTAGGGCAGTGGTCCCCAACCCCCAGGCTGTGGACTGGTACTGGTCCGTTGGCCATTTGGTACCAGTCCGCAGAGAAAGAATAAATAACTTACATTATTTCCGTTTTATTTATATTTAAGTCTCAATGATGTTTTATTTTTTTAAAATGACCAGATTCCCTGTTATATCCATCTAAGACTCACTCTTGATGCTTGTCTCGTAAGTTCAACAATTATATTTAAAAATACCACAGTTTTTACTTCGGTTGCATAATTTTATTTTGTGCATTTATCCATCCCACCCTAAAAGCTAGTCTGTGAAAATATTGTCTGACATTAAACTGGTCCGGGCCCAAAAATGGTTGGGGACCACTGGTGTAGGGTCTCTTCTACCTGGGTCAGAAGGGAGCTGGATTCTAATCCTTGACACATACCTGGTCTTCTGGGAAAAAAGAATGAACAGGGGCAAACAAACTGATTGGAGCCCTAGCACCCACTTGGATATGGTACTGGCCACCTTGCCAAAAACTTTTAATTGCCTATGTAGTTCTGTTTCTCCTAATTCTCAAGGTGCCCCTGGCAAGCTATGTAATATTGGGGAGGTTTATTGTATAATACCTCATAAGGTGAATACCAGGTGTTCTTGGAGGGGCTGCACTGAACCTTAAATAGTATTAGAGGCAAAGCTTGTACCTATTTAATTATTGACTTTAGGGAGAGAGGAAGAGAGAGAGATAGAGGAACATTAAGTTGTTCCTGTATGTGCCCTGATTGGGGATCGAACTGGCAACCTCTGTGCTTTGGGATGATGTTCTGTCCAACTGAGCTATCTGGCCAGAGCAGCTTATACCTGTTTAAGACCTGTTTCCTGACATAATTCATTAAGCCCTAACTTCATAGTCTTATTTATGCATTCCACCTTTCTCAAGCTCTGACTTCTGTATGCCAAGTGAAACTTCTAGGTGATGTCCAATGCTTGAGCTGTTCCTTGTATCACCTTAGCCACAAAGGCTGGGCTGTTGTTGGAGCCTATCCAAAGTGGCAGTCTAAACCTTGGAATTACTTCTCTGAGCAACACCCTTGTTATGTCTCTGGCCTTTTCAGTCTGAATGGGATAGGCTTCTACCTATCCTCCCTTCTGGTATCCTTGGCAGTGGATTACTACTATCTGTTTTGGCTTCTAGATGGCTTCCAGTAGCTGAAGAATTTCTTCTGGATATTTAAGGCCCTTTCCCTAGCTGTCAAGAGCCCTCTTTCTGGCTCTATGGACTTGCAGAGTAAGAAAAGCAAAGCAGAAATTGATACATACCCCGCTTCCCTTTCCCCTGATGAGTTGACAGAGCTGCTTCTATCTATATACAAGCTGCTAATCTGGGTATCTTGTGGGTTGATCTAGCAAGTCCAGCCAGCTGGAATATACTGCATCAAGTATTGCTAAGCAATTGTGTTGCAGCTTTCCCTTATTCATTGGGAGCAGTGTCACTGGATTTAAAGTGGTATACAGCTCTATTACTAGTCTTGACTTGCACATAATAAAATCTGATACTTAGTGAGGTGGGCATTTGTGAGCCAGTGATGTCCTGTGGCATTCATCAGAGTCACTATTGCATGTAGCACCTGCACTTTTAGGTATTATGCTAAAGTTAGTTTGTCTGACTCTTGTATTAACATGGCAGTGGCTTCTAGGGCTCTTAAGCATGGTGGCCAGCCCTTTGCAATTCCATATAGTTGCTTGGAGGGGTAGCTACTGGTCTAGGCTATGACCCTGAATTCTGGGTTAATACACCTATGGCTATCTTGCTCCTCTCTGAGACATACAGTACAAAAGAATTTTCTAGGTTAGGAAGACCTAGCACTGAGGCGACTTGCAATTCCTTTTTAAGAGTCTGAAAGGCACAGTCCTGTTCTGGCCCTCAGTCCATGGGCTCTTTTTCTCCCCCCTTTGTGACTTTATAGAGGGGTTTGGCCAGTACTGCAAAGTTGAAGATTCACAAATGGCAGAATCCTACTGTACCCAGGAACTCTCTAACTTGTTCCTCATGGGGAGGACAGGCATGTTCTGAATAACCTATTTCCATTCTACCCCTAGCCTCCTTTCCCCCTGTTAGAGAATGAATCCTAAGTATTTTACTTGCCTTTGGCAGATCTGGGCCTTCTTCTTCAAGACCTTGTATCTATTCTTCTCTATATGGTATAGAAGCTGGTCTGTTTCTCGAGCACAACCTTGGAGAGTCTCATGACCCAGCAGCAGGTCATTCATGTACCGAAAGAGAACACATTCTATGTCCTGTGCTGTAAACCTCTAGAGGTCCTGAGCGAGGGCCTCCCATAGATGGTAGGGGAGTTCTTGAACCCTTGTGGGAGCCTAGTCCAGGTATACTGCACCTTTGCCCCTATAGTCAGGTCCTCCAATTGGAAGGCAAACAGTTTCTGGCTTTCAGGAGCCAGTCTTATACTAAAGAAGGCATCTTTTAAGTCCAAGCAAGTGAACCATGAGACTTGAGCAGGGAAGAGGCTTAGGAGTGTATAAGGATTTGGTACTGTTGGGTGCAGAGTCACTGCTGCCTCATTTACGACCTCCAAGTCCTGTACTGGCTGATAATCATTGGTTCCCGGTTTTCTGACAGGAAGGGAAAGAGTATTCCAGGGTGACTGGCACAGGATAATACTGCTGTGCTGCTTGAGCCTTTGTAAATTCCTCCCAAGGCCTCCCTAGGAATCAGGTATTGTTTCTGGCTGACAGGCAGTGCCATAGGTTTTAACTCTGTCTGCACTGGCACTTGGTTTATTGCCAGCCCAGGGCGGGGGTGTTCTTCAGTCCAGACTCTAGGGTATTTTTGAATTAGTTTTAGGCTTGGCGGCTTCCCAGACATGGCAACAAAAGTCCTCTCTGGGAATGGTTAGAGTTAGAACAAGCCTAAGCTTAGGCACCTGTTGTAACCTCCCAGCTAGGGGAGGAGAGCCTGGGCCTGATTCTGGTGATGCAGTGGGAGTCACCTCCAGCTCAGGCTCGGGCAAGCTTATGCTGGGACCTGATAAATCTGGTGATGATGGGCCTGAGTTAGTGCAGTCTCTGGGGTGGACAGAGAGTCAGGTATGGATAGGTAGAGCCTCGCCGGCAGGTAAGGTGGAGGAACCAGAGGTTGTTTTTTTTTTTTTTTCTGGTTCACTAGGGGTTAAAATTTCTGGCTTTGGCTGCTGCAGCAGTTCTCTGGGTCTGGTGGAATGTTTCCCTGCCTTAGCTATCAATACTGTAAAAACCTGACCTCTAAGCCAAGTGAGTGGGTGCAAAACTGGTATAAGTTAAGTGTCTATGTAGGGAAACTGGTTATAGTGTCCTGGATCTCTAGTGACTACCTGCTATACCTTCTGTAAAACAGACTTATCCAAGCTTCCTTTGGATGGCCACCCTACCCCAGAAGTGGGCCATTCTAATTCACACAAGGTCTTCAATTTCCCTGGGACATACTAACACCGTAATCCCCTAAGAACCCTTTCATAAAATTTTTTACCATTGTGGCTAAAGGAGTGTGTTTTTCCTGTGATCCTCCTATAACTCCCATGACAGACAACAGTCATGTCACAAGAAGGAATGAGGGGAAGGGGAGGGGAAATTTGGAGAGGACGCCACTTGCTTCAGTCTGTCACTGGCCACTCTCCTTGTGGGAATGGCAGGCACTCTTGGCTTATGGCAGGCTGATATAAACTGTCAGCATGCAATTCTGCCTTTTAATTGTACAAGGCACCCTGAGAAACCACGGTTGAGGACCCAACACTCACTTCAGCCCTGTGGAAGAGAGTTGGAACTCTCTCCTGGTGTCCATCTCATTCACTCTGCACTCACTCTCTTTCACACAACCTCCACACACAAGTGGAAGGCAACGAGTCACTACTCCTAACCCATGGAAGGTGATGGCTCACCACTCCTAACCCAGGGGACCCATTCCTCACAACCTGCAGGGGGTGATGAGTCACCACTCCTGTGGGGATCACTCCCCACACCTGTGAAGAGTGCACAGTCACTGCTCCTAACCTCTGGAGGGCAATTAGTGACTCTCCAGAGGGTGATCAGGCTTCCTTTCTACCCTGTGGGGCAGGACCCTAGCTAGCTTCCCTTGCCTGGTTTTCCTTACGTGGCTCTGACAGGCCCTCATTTCCTCGTTTCTTTGTTGTCTGCTCCTTGCTGGGACAGGCAAAAGAGATCCCCTACTCCATCCTACAGAGGTGTCCACACGGGAAAATCCCTGGCTTATGCTCAGCAGGTGCTTCTGCAGGGCAGCTTAGGGGCTCTGCAATGGAGTACATGAAGTCTGCCAATTGAGGGCATCTTTCCTCCTTGGTTCCCTGCCAATGCACCATATATTGCAGTAATCAAAGCAGGGCAAAAAATGCCCAGACAACTTGATGAAGGAAGTAGGATTTATTAAAGCTGGCGGAGATTGTGAGATTTGTAGCTCTAAAACGTGGGCTCCTCAAAGTTGATTTCCTTACAGGTTATATACCAGGGGTCCCCAAACTTTTTACACAGGGGGCCAGTTCACTGTCCCTCAGACCATTGGAGGGCCAGACTATAGAAAAAAATATGAACAAATCGCTATGCACACTGCACATATCTTATTTTAAAGTAAAAAAACAAAACGGGAACAAATACAATATTTAAAATAAAGAAAAAGTAAATTTAAATCAACAAACTGACCAATATTTCAATGGGAACTATGCCCCTCTCACTGACCACCAATGAAAGAGGTACCCTTCCAGAAGTGCGGCGGGGGCCGGATAAATGGCCTCAGGGGGCCGCATGTGGCCCGCGGGCCGTAGTTTGGGGACCCCTGTTATATACCTTTACAGTATCTAAGCAATGGGCATGTGATTTCTTTGTTTAATGTTTCCCAGGACTCAAGGAGAGGGGAGGGAAAGTTTCAGTGGGGTAAACAAGGGGGAAGGAGTTTCTAGATCAGTGGCCATAGTTACATACAGATCCTGCTATTCTTCTTTGTATTGTAACTATGGGATATAGTTAATTAATTACTGGCTGGCTTGGTTACACCCACTGGCTTCTTTCCCTTGTATTCTTTTTGTTTCTTCCTTTTCAGGGAAAAGGGGGCCTGCCCCTTCTTCCTTATAGTCACCAAAGGAGAGACACATGTGAAGCAGTAGCTATGGCCACCATCACAGCCACCTGGCCCATGCAGGTTCACATTGGATTCGGACAGTCGGTAAAGAAACAACAGAGCCACGAACTGGTGGGCCATTATCTTTAATCCTAGCTTGCACCCAGTGGGCAAGTAAAAACATGCACTGGGCTCCAAAACCCACTCATTCAGTGCTCACAAAGCTACTGACTTATCTGAGTTTCCTAGAATCAAATGTTTCTAGCTCACCAGACTTATTCACCTCTGTTCCCCATCTCCTTCCTTCTCCCTGCACAAACTCTGCACAAACTGGCCTCTCACTCAGCACTCCACCATCTTGGCTGCTTCTCCTGGCCTCCTCCACGTGGCCTCTCTGCTCTCCTCTCTAATGCTAATCTCCGGAACCGAGAGAGCAAGCTCCTGGTCTGCCCCCATTTTATAGAGTAGAAATCAAAACCTTTAATCCAATATACAAATAAGGAAGTCTCTGATACAAAGTCACTTATCTGAGACATAATGGGATTCCTCATGAGAGTGCACCACCCTACATCATAAAGGGTGGGAAAGGCTTAGTCCTAAGACCAAGCCCCAGAATACAAGGATCCTGCCTTCCCACAGCCTTCCCCCAACACACATTAATATAATCATACCCATCTCAAGAAGAAGGGCAACTAATATCACCTGGGTGACAGGCTTCCCCATGGGCAGTGCCATCTTTAACAAAGTGAGCATAATACATTTTATCTGCCCCAAAACACACAAAGAACAGAAGGGCTGAAACTCTAGTGGCATGAGCAGGAGAGGATGAAAAAGCCTGTGCCTATACAGGACTAAGTTTGGGTGTACTGTATTTCTAGCTGCAGGGAGAAAACTTCAGTTACCTGTGGCTTTTTAAACAATGGGGAAGGGAGGGTGGTTCTCTTTAAACAATGGAGGAGAGAGGGTATTCAGATAAGTGATAGGGATGACTAACTCTCAGGAAGCCCCAGGGTCGGGCTGAGGTGAGACATCAATTAGGGTAGCTCAGGTGGAGAGTCATGGGAACTGCCCTGGCCTGGGGTCACCTATAGCTCAACCTGGCTAGTTCCAGAACTGAACTTAACATTAACAGCATTTGTGTAGTATAAAAATAGTATATTCTTTTGTTTGTATAGATTTTTAATTTTTCTCAGTGGTATGTTATAGTTTTCACTGTAGTTCTAATTCTAATAGTTGCTGTTTGTTGCTATATTTATAAATGATATTTTAAAATTCCATGTCACAGTTATTTTCTGTGAAAGTATACATTTGTATATTTCTCTTATAAACAGAAATCTTGCAAATATTGCATGTTAATTTTATTCGAGAATAGATTTTATAGTTATACAATCATGACAGCAATGGATACTGTTATTTAATTCATCATTTCAACTCTGTAATATTTAATTTTATTTTATCTGCCTCTTTTCACTGACTAAACTCAATATAAAAGGATTCATAATATGTCTCCTCAAAATATGCTATTTTGAAAATTAATTATTTTAAATTAAAGGACTTAAAAATTAGCCAATGGAATAAAGACTCTATGACCCTCTTTTGTCCTCCCGAAAACAGAAAATAAATCTTGCATTTGAAAGCTATCTTCCCTGTACCAGGAGGATGAGGCTTTCTTATCACAAGAGATAGAGAATTTAAGGCTGAGAAGGCTGTATAACCAAACTTTGTTAAACTCTTATCTTCCCAGTTATTTCTTTTATTATTATTATTATTATTACTGTGTGTATGTGTTTGACCAAGACTGAGAAAGACAGAGAGAGGGACATATAGGGACAGAACAGAAGGGAGAGAGACGAGAAGCATCAACTCTTCGTTGTGGCACCTTAGTTGTTCACCGATTGCTTTCTCATATGTGCCTTGACTGGGGGGCTACAGCAGACAGAGTGACTCCTTGCTCAAGCCAGCGACCCAGGTTCAAGCTGGTGAGCTTTGCTCAAAGCAGATGAGCACGCTCAAGCCAGTGACCTTGGGGCTTCAAACCTGGGTCTTCCGTGTCCCAGTTCGATGCTCTATCCACTGTGCCACTGCCTGGTCAGGCTTTTCCCAGTTATTTTTTCACCACTACTTAACTCACTGGATAAACCTCTTTGTCGTATATATTCTTCGCAGATATTTTTTTTTCTAAAAGGTTTAAAAGTTTCCTGCTCTGGTCACTCCAAGATTTCAATCCCTTATACAGGCTCCCATGTACATGTAAAAAATTCAATGAAATGTGGATGTTTTTCTTCTGTATTTATTTTTTGTCTAAGTTTAATTCTTAGGCCCAACCAGAGATCCATAGAGGATAAAGAATTTTTCCTCCCCTACAAGTGCAATGTTAACAGAAGTGCTTTATCTTTGCCTTAGCTCAAGATATCATTTTGTGTGTCCATGCTACTGTTAAACTCATTCAATGGGTTCTAATTATCAAAAATTCCTAATTATCAAAATATCAAATATCTGTTTAAATTACCCATATTTATGCATTTTTGTCTTTTTTTTAATTCTTTTTAACATATTAATGATAGCTATTTTAATTGTCATATTTTCACTGTCTTATATCTATTAATATGATTTAATTGCATATCAGACTTTGTATACACTGGAACTATGAAGACCATAGATAATTTTATCATTGAACAGGCATAGTTTTTTTACTTGATAAGCAGCTAAAATAAGAGGCTGATCTTCTGAATTCAGTGAGGAGTTGGGTCAGGTGAGGGCTGCACTACAGGTTTAGTGAAAGTGTGCCTGTCTCTATGTCATTTTATGACCCCATATGTCACCTGTGCTTTCCATTGAGAGCCTGGCAGCTCTCTCTGTCTCCTTAGCCCACCAACCCTTCAGAGATTTAAATCTTGACTCATTGGTGTCCCACTTTACAGAACTTCTAAATTCAGTATGTGGTTTGAGGAGGAGGCTATGGTACATTTGTTACAGAGGATTTTGAAAGAATAAATGTAACATAAGGAAATAGGCCACACATTTAGAACTTTATATATTTCTAAGTTGTTGTGCCAACTCACAAAGGCTAAGCCCAAATATGCAGTCCTTATTTATACGGTGACCAACTTTTTGACAATGAAAAGGAGGACAAAAATAAATTGAAGAAAATGATATTGTAAATAAAAGAAACATTTTATTCATTGCAATAATAATGCACTATAATATGATAAATGCATAAAAAAGTTTATAATATTTTATATTATAATTATGCTTACATGCCTATTAATTTTTAATAATAATTGTAAGAAAAAATACTCGTTTAGTAAAACTAAATATCACACAAAACCACTAATTTGGAGTGATATTTGGGTGTATTTATCATTTTCTAATTAAAAAAATGTTTGTTTTATGCAACTATTTAATCAAAATGCATTATTAATAGATATGGTTTGAGGTTAGATTTTCACTTTAAAACTCGAATTTTGGGAAAATACTTGTAAATATAATTATATGTATTTGGAAACTATTAAATAGATAATGAATTAATAAAACATGAATTGTGCTTACTTGTCTATGATTGAATATTCACTGAGAAAGAAATAATCGTGAGTCTACAATGTCGTATGTGCCGTGTTTCAGTAAGAAGTACACAAAGCCATCTGCGTGCTTGGTATATCGCGCACTCTCTCAAGGTCTCCAGTGCAGAGCATATGCGTCTCATAATCGCGTCTCGCTGCACTCTATTGATCCTGATGAATCGTCACGTCAAATACAAATACATCACATCACACACAATGGATTGACTCTGAATCGATCGAATATGGACATTTACAGATTAGTCTCTAAATCAAAAAGGAGGACGTGTAGGTGGACACTTTTCTAGGGAGTACGGAACTTACAAAAAAAGGGCTGTCCTCCCTAAAGGAGGATGATTGGTCACCTTATTATTTAGAATTAATAAATGACCCTAGGAAAGAGAATTGCTATTGCTAAATTCTTCACATAAGAGATGGTATTCTTTTCATAAAATTTTGGTTCCTGAAACCCTGTAATTCTCCACAAGTCTCTTCAATATATTTAAATATATAATTTGCATCATCTGTGGAATTTTTCAGGTGATGCAGTAGGAGCATGGTCTGTCATTCTTTTTTACATCATAATTAGAACCAGATTCTTTCTTGATAATTTATTCTAATACACTGGTTTTGCTTAAATCCGTAGAGCAATAAACACTAATGATGTAGTTATATAAACCCCACAATAGTCTTCAATGTTTCTGTCCAACTCATTTTATTGTATTTTTTAGGGTTTTATTTATTTTAGAGAGAGTAGAGAGAGAAATGTGATGGGGGACTGGAAAGCATTTATTCGTAGTTGCTTCTCATATGTGCTTTGACTGGGCAAGCCCAGGGTTTCGAACCAGCGACCTCAGCATTCCAGGTCAACACTCTATCCACTGTGCCACCACAGGTCAGGCTCATTTTATTATTGTTTTAAAATACAATGGCATTTTCTCAAAATAATAGTGTGAGCATACTAATACAAAAATGTAGGTGGACTGATTCTGAAATTAAGTCTTACAGCCACAGCAGCTATTTTGAACATAGTATCTATTAATATTTTAGTGTAAAAATTTTAATGAAAAATTTACCAGAATTATGAAAAATATTATTACCCAAGATTTTGTTTCTTACAGAGAAATACATCTAGCAACAGCATTAAAATATGCATCTTCCCATAATCATGAAAATCCCCAAATTTAAAGGAGGCCAACATATTGTAAGGTTATAGGAGATTAACTTCAACATTTGTGATAGATTTATTGACTATTTAGACATGCGATAAATTTTAAAAAAGATATGTTAGGAAAGTATATATAAAATATTGAGGCAAAAATAGAACTAGATAAGGTAATCATCAAGTAAAAGAACATTTTGAAATATATTGCTCACAAAAATTAGGGGATATTTTATCACTTCATATTCATTTTGAAATATCCCCTAAATTTTATGAGCAGTATAAATAATGTATGAAATGTATAAAATTGATGCAAAAAGAAAGTGTTAAGTAATATGACAATTCCCTTTAGGTTTTCTTTAAAAAAATAAGTATGACTTAAACAAATTTTTGTATTGGCTTGATTAAATTGAATAGAGATAAAGGCAAGTCCTAATTTGTGGATTCAAAGAAAAGCAACAATGTCTCATAGCAAACCTTCTGAGAGTTCTATTAATTAATATATTTGTCAGTATTAATTGGGATAACAGTTATTTCTGCTGGTTTGGGTAAATTTATTTCCTCTTAGCTCAAGAGTTTTGCTGATATTGGAAAATATTCATCAAAAATTGAATATTAAAAGGAAGTCATTTTTTTATTTCTCCTTATAATGTTTTAATTTTCTAATCACTTTACTTATGTCTTTCACTTTTCCTTGGATGGTATAGATCCCTTCACCATTTCAAGAAATAGATTGTCAAAAATAAAACTTTCTCTGATCTTTTATTTTATTTTTGTATGGCTTGCAGAATTCAGTCATTCAGTAAAAAACAAACAAAAAATAAAGTATCTTTAAAGCCACATATCATTAAGATATGAAAATGCTTTGTAAATTAGAAAGCAAATTTAAAATAAATAAAAAATATTATTTTAGGTAATTAAAAATTTGCAAGTTGTTTAAATTCAGCAATGAGTTTATCCAATGACAAAGGCTCGTCTTTATCTTTTGCAAAAGTACTTTCAGATAAAAATTAACTTAAAAATTAGCTAGATGAATTTCAGGCAATTCTTTACTTTAAAAAGTATCATCCATTCCTGAAAAATTGTGAAGTTGTAATGGAAATGTTTTCAGCATCTGATCTCAAATATCCATATAATAATCATCATGTGCCAGATTCTGTTCTAGGCACCTAGAATTTATTGATAAAATAAAAGAGACAATTATTTTTGTCATTCTAATAAGAGTGTAGTGGTATTTCATTGTTTTAATTCATATGTACTCGATGACATACAATGTAGAGCCTTTTTTCATATGCCTGTTTGCCCACTGTATATCTCCATTGGTGGTGTCTGTTAGGGGCTTTCCCCATTTTTCAATGAGGTTATTTTTTTATTGTTGAGTTTCAAAAGTTACCAGTATAATTTAGACAATAGTTTTGTGCTTTTTCTTTTTTATCAGATATGTTTTTTATAAATATTTTCTCCCAGCTTATGGCTTGTCTTTTCATTCTCTTGCCATTATCCTTCACAGAGCAGAATTTTAAAGCTTTAATAAAGTCCAGGTTATTAATAATTTCATTCATGGATCTACTTTTTGTTGTTGTATCTGAAAAAAGTATCATTATACTCAAAGTCATCTACGTATTCTTCTATGTTATTTTATAGGAGTTTGAAAACTTATAAGAATTTTAACATCATAATTTGTAGCCTAACATTCGGATTTTTGTAGCGTGGGCTCTGAAGCCTATTACAAGGCATAACCTCGCCCTGTGAGCTCCCAAAACCACCTGCAGAGCAAGCTGCATTGCTCTGCTGACTGTACTGTCAGATGTCATATACCTTGTATTGAACTGTACATTCAAAAAAAGAAAAACCTTTTGTTCTATAGGTCTAAGTTAAAATTATGAAACTAATAACTGCTGACTTATATATTATCTATTGTTCTCATCTCACAACCCCACTTGCTTGCCACTGAGTTTGCCGACTGTTGACAGCCCAGCTGCCCCCACCAATCAGAAAACAAATGATGTAAGTTTGTGTTCTTGTTTTCCCTAGCAACTCATCTCTTTAATCATCATCAGCACCTTGTAATTTTTGCATTTGAAAACCTTGCCCTATCTTCTTTATTTTGGAACTCTCAGTAAATACCAAGGGCTATGTTTTCTGATTTCAAATTATTATCTGAATAAACTCTCTTTTAATTCCTCAAAAGAGTTTTCTAAACTTGTTTACAAGTTTCATAACTTTACATTTTATATAAAATTCTGTGACCCATTATGAGTTAATTTTGGTGAAAGTTGTAAGGTTTGTGTCTAGTTTTATTTTTTTGCATGTGGATATCCCATTGTTCCAGAACAATTTGTTGGAGAGAGCACATTCATTTCATTAAATTGCTTTTGCTCTTTTTGTCAAAGAGCAGTTGACTCTATTTATAGGGATACATCTCTGGGCTTTCCATTTCTGTTCCACTGATTGATTTGTCTGTTCCTTTGCAAATACCACACTGTCTTGACTACTGAAATTTGAAAACTATATAATCAAGAAGTAGTGATTTTTAGCATGAATCCTGTTTGATGTTCTCAGCATTTTCTGGTACTGTGGTTCTGTGTCTGAATTCAGTATGCAGAAATTCTCAATTATTATTGTTTCAAATAGTTCTTTTTTTCCTCTCTCCTTTTTTTGGTAGATCCACTATGCATACGTTATTCCATTTGTATTTGTCCCACAGTCTGTGGATAGTCTGTTCTGTTTTTCTTAGCCTTTGTTCATTTTGGTTTTCTGGTTCTTTAGCTCAGACATTCTTTTCTCACCTGTGTCCAGTGTATTAATAAGTCTATCAGAGGCATTCGTTTATGTTTCAGTGTTGTTGTTTTTTGTTTTGTTTTGTTTTTTTGTTTTTAAACTTTAGCAGTTCTTTTTGGTTCTTCCTCAGGTCAGTTAAACTCTGAAAATATCCTAGTAGGTTAGACTCTGGTTAACTAGATTCCCCTGATGGTAGGCATTGTTAATAATGGAGTGCTCTAGCATATTTCAAAATATTCTTGTCCCCCTGCAATAGTCTTGAACTCTAGGGTGTTTTTCCTTGATACTTACTATGGGTACCTGGTTGAGCTCCTGGAAGTAAAATTCACAGTATTGTTGATACCCTCCTATGAATTGGTCTCCTAGAGATTTTAAATCTCAGGCTTGTTAGAACCAAGCCTCCAGCAATTTGTCAATTAATTCAGTTTTTCCTGTCACAGCACTGGTTCTTAAAACTACCTCCACTCATGAGTCTCTGCCCCAGGAAACTATGACTCACTGTATTTACCTGTCTATTCAGTCTTGAAGGCAGCAGTCTGCCATGTGTTCTAACCTCTCTTCTGGATCCAAGAGGAAGAATTGTTGATATTTCAGTTTGTTTAGACTGAAGTTTGTTCAGACTTTTTCTTGGTATGACTGAGTGGTGACTCTATGCTCCTCACATGCAGAGCCAGAAATTCCAGGAGGACTTTTAAAAGAATATTTAGTGCCACAGAAAAAAATATATTTTAAAGAAGACCAAAAAGTAGATAATTTTATGCACAGCTTCATTGCATAAAAAAAGTATAAAATTTAAATTTTTTGTACATGTGATGAAATCCCTCACAATTTGAAAGAGGTAATAAATGAAACTCTACAAGATGGCAAGCTATCATTTTTTATTACTTTTTTTATTTTAGTGACAAGAAGGGAGGCAGAGACAGACTCCCACATGTGCCATACCAGAATCCACCCAGCAAGCTTACTAGGGAGCAATGCTCTTCCCATCTGGGGCCATTGCTCCATTAAAACCAGGGCCAATTTTTAGCATCTGAGCTAGAGGCCATGGAGCCATCCTCAGTGCCTGAAAGGCAACTTGTTCAAACCAAACAAACCATGGCTGCAGGAGGGGAAAAGAGAAAGAGAGAAGGAGGAGAGTGGAGAAGCAGATGGTCACCTCGGCTGTGTGCCCTGACTGAGAGTCAAATCCGGGATATACACATGCCAAGCGGATGCTCTACCACTGAGTCAACCTGCCCTAGCTGAAGGAAAGCTATCTTATTGTGAAAATATATTCTCTGAATATGACTGTATTTACGTAGCGTTTTCAGCCATTTGTTTAGTGCAATTAGATCTCCAGTCTCCTGAGTGTTTTTAAAGACATTTCTTATTCATATGATTATAAATTTTTATATTCTTTTCAAGAAAGCTACAGACTAATTGAATAATTAAAAAGAGATATAAGTACAACCCAATAAGTCTATCATTTTGATGAGTCTGTTAGTTCTTAGGTATTATTTTTTTGATTGATTTCTAGGAAAAATACATTTCTGTGTAAAAAATAAATTGATTGAGAGGACTTTTATAAAAGCCCGGCTTTAAGGCAACTGCTAACTCTAAAGGTTCTACTGATACAACTAATTAAATATAAAAAGGCATGAACCCATTTTACTAGCAGGAGCTGGGAAAGCATGCCATCAACATGCCAAAAATATCAAGACATTTCTATAAGACATAATACACATGGGGAGAGTCTGACAATGTTCTCAATGGGTTGATTCATTCAATTCCATAGAAGACAAAATGATAGGAAAATAAATCTAGTCTACTTTGATAAATTTCCTCTAATACCTCCTCAGGTTAGAACGAGGAAAAAAATAATAACTTCTGTAACTAAAGTTTATACTTTATAGTATCAGCTTTCTTCAATGTGGATTTAATTTATAGCATTTAAAAAAGCAGGCAAGGCCTTGGCCAATTGGCTCAGTGGCAGAGCATTAGCTGGCATGTGGAAGTCCTCATTCAATTCTCTGTCAGGGCACACAGGAGAAGCACCCATCTGCTTCTCCACCCTTCCCCCTCTTGCTTCTCTCTCTCTATTCTCCTCCCCTCCTGCAGCCATGGTTTGATTAGAGAGAGATGGCCCCAGGCACTGAAGATGACTCCATAGCCTTTGCTTCAGATGCTAAGAAATGGCTCCAGTTGCAACAGAGCAAAGGGTCCAGATGGGCAGAGCATCGCCCTCTAGGGCTTGCCAGGTGGATCTCGGTCGGGCACATGCAGGAGGCTGTCTCTACTACCCCTTCTCTCACAAAATTAAAAAAAAAATAGAAAAAGCAGTCAAAGTTTTTCCTTGCTTTTACTGTCCTTTCATATTTTATCAATTCTCTCAGGTTGTCAAGCATATGAATTAAAAAATCCTCTTATGACACCAAATACATACACATTTTTTGTTTGTTTATTTTGTCTCATTTTATTTAGATAAGGAGAATTTAGAGAGTGGCATGTAGCAAATTCAAACACAACTTTTATAATCTACAAACCAACAGTAACCAAAATAATCACTGCCTATAACATCTTTATAAGAATAAATGTGAGAAATTTTTCCTATAAACATTGCTAAAATTTTTAATGCTATAATTAAAAGAAAGAGAAAACTTTCATATAAATTAAAGAAGAATACAATGCAGAAACTCTAAGGAATATTTTCACTTATAGTCGTAATAAAATTTAAGTTATTTTAACATTGTCCCTAAGTGTTCAGAAATGATCATAAAATAGAATTTTCTACCTAAGGTATAATGATAACTTTGTACATATAACACCAGAGGTGTGGTCCATGAACTAACTGATAAAGTAGACTTTATTAATTAAAAACTTATGTTTTGTGAAAGACAATATTAAGACAATGAGAAGACAATTCACAGACTGGAAGAAAATATTTGAAAAAAACATCTGATTGAGGACAATATACAAAATATACAAAGAACTTCTAAAACTCAACAATAAGAGATCAAACAACCTGATTGAAAAGTGTACCAAAAACCTTAACAGACACTTACCAAAGAAGATATAAACATGGCAAATAAGAACATAAAAATAGGTCCTGGATGGTTGGCTCAGTGGTGGAGCGTCGGCCTGGCGTGCAGAGGTCCTGGGTTCGATTCCCGGCCAGGGCACACAGGAGAAGCGCCCATCTGCTTCTCCACCCCTCCCCCTCTCCTTCCTCTCTGTCTCTCTCTTCCCCTCCCTCAGCCGAGGCTCCACTGGAGCAAAGATGGCCCGGGCGCTGGGGATGGCTCCTCGGCCTCTGCCCCAGGCACTAGAGTGGCTCTGGTCGCAGCAGAGCGACGCCCTGGAGGGGCAGAGCATCGCCCCCTGGTGGGCGTGCCGGTGGATCCCAGTCGGGCGCATGTGGGAGTCTGTCTGACTGTCTCTCCCCGTTTCCGGCTTCAGAAAAATACAGAAAAAAAAAAAAAAAAAAAAAGAACATAAAAATATGTTCCACATAATATGTGAATTAAAATGAGGGATCACTAAAAACCCATTAGAACGGTTAATATCTGGATTAGTAACAACACTGAATGCGGACAAGGATACGGAGTGACAGAAACTCTTATACAGCACTTATGGAAATGAAAAATAGTACAACCACTTTGAAAGATTTTTAGCAGTTTCTTAAAAAATTAACCATACTCTTATCAGAGTGATCTAGCAATCATGTTTCTTGCCAAACACTGAAAGAATCTGAAAATTTAAGCTCACACCCAAATCTGCACACAAATATTTATAGAACCTTTATTTATAATCATGAAACAAAGATGTCCTTTAGTAAGTTGAATAGATAAATAAATTGTAATATGTCTAGAATATGAAATATTATTCAGCATTAAAAAAATGAAAAGCTGTCCTGGGCAGGTAACTCAGTTGGTTAGAGTAATCTGAACTTCAAGGTTGTGGGTTCAGTCCCTAGCAGTCCACATAATATGATAACAATCAACCAATTAGTGCATAAATAATAAATGGAACAACACATCAATGTTTCTTTTTTCTATCTTTTTCTTTCTCCTTGAGCTCTAAAATCAATTTAAAAATTAAAAAAGAAAGAAAAAGAAGTGCGTTATCAAACCATAAAAATACACGGAAGAATCTTAAATGCATATTACTAAGAAAAGAAGGCAATCTAAATGCATATATTTCCAACTCTATGACGTTCTGGAGAAGGCAGAGCTATGGAGACAGTAAGAAGATTAGTGATTGCCAGGGATTGGGGATTGGGAATGAACAGACAGAGAACAGAAATCTATTTATCATATACATATGATACTTAAGTCAACAGAAGAAGGTTTCTCCTAAAAAAAAAAAAAAAAAAGTATAAATTTTTTTAAAAGGTCACAAAGAAGTAAGAACAAATATGAATAATAAATTGAGGAATAATTACCTTTAAAGCATTATAAATGGCCCTGGCCGGTTGGCTCAGCGGTAGAGCGTCGGCCTAGCGTGCGGAGGACCGGGGTTCGATTCCCGGCCAGGGCACACAGGAGAAGCGCCCATTTGCTTCTCCACCCCTCCGCCGTGCCTTCCTCTCTGTCTCTCTCTTCCCCTCCTGCAGCCAAGGCTCCTTTGGAGCAAAGATGGCCGGGGCGCTGGGGATGGCTCCTTGGCCTCTGCCTCAGGCGCTAGAGTGGCTCTGGTCGCAACATGGCGACGCCCCGGAGGGGCAGAGCATCGCCCCCTGGTGGGCAGAGCATCGCCACTGGTGGGCATGCCGGGTGGATCCCGGTCGGGCGCATGCAGGAGTCTGTCTGACTGTCTCTTCCTGTTTCCAGCTTCAGAAAAATGAAAAAAAAAAAAAAAAAAAGCATTATAAATAACCAAGAAATATTATTCTAATATTATTTCAAACATAGTTGGGTGCAGATTTTTTTTTTAGTGATATTATTCACAACCTCCTTCTAGGAAGTAACTGGCATTCATAATATAATGCTTAAGCAATTTTCATATAAACTATAAGGAAATTACCACCTTCTCTGGGAAAAAGATACTCAACTATTTAGCTGAATGACAGTTAAAAATCTAATTATCTTCATCTAACAGGGGTCTCAAACTCTCGGCCTGCAGGCCGCATGCGGCCCGCCGAACAATTTTGTGCGGCCCGCAGACTAATCCATGAAGTTCAAAATATTTTGGATAAAATTAAGTAAGCCTAGGGGCCTACTGTATTTTTCATTTCTCTAGCATCCTAGCTAGATATTAGCTTAGTTAACAGCAGTTGTGATGCGAACTACAGTTTCTGGTCGTTTTGTGACACTGAGTAAACTGCATGTACGATTGTGCTTGTTGTACTGATTTTTTTTTTTTGTTTTCAACTGCAGTGAGAAAAGTGTTGCGTAACAGTTGCCTTTTGTAGACCTAGTGCGGCCCGCCGAATGGCTGTGATCTTGCTCTGCGGCCCACATGCTGAGTTGAGTTTGAGACCCCTGATCTAGAAATATTTTGCTTCTATTTAGTATAAAATTGATTATATAAAAATTTTTATATAAAAATTCCTATTAATTTTTTTTGAAATGTCATAGTAACATTTCTTTTTTACAGCATTAAAACTAAAATTAAAATGTTGACATATGGTCAAAACTAATTCTGGGGAATCTTTAACTTAGTAGAATAATAATATTTATTAGATGGGTTACCTTCTCTATAGAAAAAAGAGAGCCCCTCATGTAGATCTATTAAAATTCCCAAATTTATTTACATTATGATTTATTCATAATTAATAAATGTTATTTATTATTAACATCTATTATACTACCTTGAATATTCCATATATATATATACATATATTTATATATATATACACACATATATATGATGCAAGGTAGCCTTTGCATTTACTCTTGTTAAATTTGGCTCATTTTTCTATTTGAAAAAGAAAAGACAGGTTAGTTCCCACTTCAGTCATTTAACTGACTGCTTCTCCTTTGAGTTTTATATAGTATGCCGATTTGATGAGCATTGCAGTAATGCCATTGATAATGATGTTGAACTAGATAAGAATAAGGACAGCACACCAGTAGATATTTGCCTCCAGTCACTAAACTATATTTTCCTCTTCTAGACAAATGTTTGTAGACTAACTGTTCTGTAAGACAGTGTTCATACAGTACTGTTCATGCTGAAACCCACTTAGAGGTGAACAGAGAGGCAATTCTATAAAACCTTTTTTTTCTTTATATATGTAAAATTACATGCAATTTAAAAGAAAGATCTAACATTTGACTTGTTTATTTTACCTTAACAATCGTAAGTGAGAAATTAGTTCTCGTTTTATATAAGTTGATGATGCCATCACAAATGTCAATACTGGGGACATTTCTACCTTTCCAGTGCTGAGAAACTTTGACTATAGCCTAAGCTAACAAGAGAGAGAAGTTCAGGAGTGACACTGCTGGGGATTTCTATTCAGCAATTTGTTGTCAAGTGCATTGATGTGAGGCGGGAAACGACTCTCAAACTGCTTGCTCCAATGACAAGAGCAACTAAGCACTCATTTCCAATTACCAAGGGGTTTTAAAGTGTAAACTATATTCCTCTTCAGTCAGCTGCTCAGAAACCTGGAAAGGGAAATCAGCAACATTTCAACACTAAATGCTCAAATGTGTTACATGTGACTATGTAGCATTCTGGCCAATATGCATTTGGTGAATAAAATGTAAATGTAGCATGTTTGATATACTGTTTTCTGTGCGATGGATTTGACTTAAAGTAATAAAATTGTCTTTTCTTGAAATCAGATATCGCATTTAGAGAAATTATTCAAATGTTATATAAGCAAGACTCTCTGAGCATATTTTTTAAATTGTGATAAAGGCACTTTTAATATAAATCCTATTGGTAGAAAGAAGCAACTTCTTGTAATTACAAATTACCTGTAGAAAAATGACACACCTAAAACACTTTAGCTTAAGGGCCTGAGAATTAATTCTGGTCTCAGACTTTTTATTAATATATATATATATATATTTAAGTTAAAGTGATGGTAATGCAAGTGTGAGTAGAAAGAGTTGACAACATTGAAAAAAATGTTTTGATTTTATGTGAAGACACTTGAGAACCTACTTTCTCTGGATAATTTTTCATATATACTCTCTTCTTCCCTCCAGATCTCTATGGCTGACATTTCCCTATTGATTTCATCTCACTTATTGCATATATAGTAACTCTTTTAAATTACTGCCCTCATCTCTATAAGCATTTGAATCAGTAACCCTAATAAAATCTCCTTTAGTTACTCAAATAAAAATTTTAATTTCTATTTGTCTCATCTAATAGATATCAAAGTATAAAAAAGAAATAATATCATGACTCTCATTCTAATAGAAATATATACATTTGAAGTATTTTCTTTATTTCACTAATTAATAAATAACACAGTAAGGTATGATAACCAAGGAATATTTTAATAGCTTTGATGTGTATCCACGATTTCATTGTTAGATTTGATATAGAGCAGGTTAATGTCAATCTGCTCGTAGCACTGAACAGCAGTTATTTGTTTCTCTAACAGGTAAAATCGAACTTAGCATGGAACTTCCTAAATGTGGGATCTTTAATCAAGAGTCAACATTTTTACTTGTTTTGAGATTTTTTTGTATTTTGTTTTGATTTTGTCTTTGACCCATTGGCCATATCAGGGGCTGAGCGGTGGAAGAACTGGGGAGATGCTGGTCAAAAGATACTAACTTAGATTAGAACAGGGGTCGGGAACTTTTTTGGCTGAGAGAGCCATGAACGTCACATGTTTTAAAATGTGATTCCATGAGAGCCATACAACGACCTGTGTATGTTACACGTTATCCAATAAAAATTTGGTGTTGTTTCCGGAGGACAGCTGTGACTGGCTCCAGCCACCCGCAACCATGAACATAAGCAGTAGAAAATGAATGGATTGTAATACATGAGAATGTTTTATATTTTTAACGTTATTATTTTTTTTATTAAAGATTTGTCTGCGAGCCAGATGCAGCCATCAAAAGAGCCACATCTGGCTCGCGAGCCATAGGTTCCTGACCCCTGGATTAGAAGATGAGTAAATTCTGGGAATCTAATGTGCAACGTTGTGATTATAGTTACAAGACTGTGTTGTATACATAAAAATTGCCAAGACAGAAGAATTTTAATGTTCTTACCTTTAAAAAGCAATGGTAATTATGGGGTGATGGATGTATTAGTTAAGGCTACAGTGGTAATTGCATTACAACATATAAGTATATCAAATCCACATGTACTACACCTTACACTTATATAATGTTATATCTTAATTATATATGATTATAGCTAAAAAAAATAATGTTAACTAAAATTCTCACAAAACAAGTACATCTTGAAATCACATCTAATATTGAGTGCTGTATTTCTCAAGTGATATTGAAAGCATAGAGCAAGAAAATAGCTGAGCCCATATTTTTACTTTATTTTTAAGATTTGCTTTTTTTTTTTTTTTGACACAGGTAAAGGAACCAGTTTTCAGTGAAGGCACTATTTAAGAAGAGGGAAAGCACAATAATTAGAATCTGTATTTCCGAGAGATGACGTCAGAGTAATGGCGGGGTAGGAAGCGATTCCGATAAATCTCCCCCAAAACTCAACAAGATCTTCAACCAAAAACAGAAAAACCTATACTTGGAGCCTCCAGATGCTTCGCAATACACCCAAAGGTATGGTCGAGTGAAAAATTGGCTAAATATATAACCAAACCCCGAAGGAAATAGGGAGTAAGAAATGCTCCGCCTTCCTCACTAACCTAAACAGGGCGGTTTTCTCTGGTAACTGTGAATATAGAAACTGAGGCGGGCAAAAGGGGTGAATAGATTCAGGCCACAGCACAAACAGCTGAACCAGGCTGTGGCACGGAGATCCAAGACGAGGAAAAACTGATCCTATGGCAACCCGGGCAATACAAGCTAACACTCGCGCCAAACCCAAACAAAGAAAGACAAGCGGGGCGGCCATTTTACCCGGTCTCCTGGTTGGTGCGCAGTTAGTGGGCGAGAGATTTCTTCCTAGGCCCCGAGAGTGGGTGCCCGTGTTGCCCCACGGAGAGGCAGGGTCAGAGGCCTTTCTGTGGGCCGAGGGCAGAGTCTCTGGGCAGCCCCAGCGCCCTGGGAAAGCTGCACACGGGAGGGAGTGAGAACTAATTCCAACGGTGGAAATTTTCCGTGCTGCTGGGGGTTTCACTCAGAGGGAAACGCGGCCGGCCTCATATCCGGGTTTGCGCGCGCAGATAGTGAATGAGAGATTCCTCCGAGTGCCTCGGCAGTGCGCGCCCGTGTTATCGCACAGAGGGGCAGAGTCAGGGGCCTTTGTGTGGGCCAAAGCGGAATCTCAGGCCGCCCCAGCGCCTTGCAAAAGCCGTGCACAGGGACGGAGCGAAAGCCAAATCCAACGCTGCAACTTTTCCCTGCTGTTGGGGGTTTCACTCAGAGCGTGAGACTGATGGCCGGATATCCTGGTCTGCACACGCAGCCAGTGAGTGAGAGTTTCCTCCAAGCGCCCCAGAAGTGGGCGCCCGCCTGTGTTACCGGACAGAGTGGCAGACAGAGCCAGAGATCTTTGAGTGGGCGGAAAGCCCGCCTGATTATGCTAGCAGCTCTGACTGACTGAGCCTTACCCAGAGCCCTGTGCTGAGTGGAAATAGAGTGGGGAGTTGCCAGCTCTTTGAGCCTCTTACTATCCAGGCAGAGGCAGCAGCAACCCCATAGCTGGATTATCAGGCTACTAATTGAGGAAGGAAAGACTAGGAGAAAGGCTCCAGGAACACGGACTCTCTCACTGTCGGAGCCTATAAATGCTAATAGCCTCGACTGCCAACGAGACTAAAGCACAATACATGACATTGCCATAGAGACTTATCAACTGCAAACCTCTACCTGAGCGTGCCAAAGGGGCAGAACCCGGGGTACAGAGTCACCGACCAGGAAGAGGGAGAGAAAAGAAAAAGCAAGAAGATAACCTCTCAAAATCAAGAATAATCTGCAGACTTTATAACCTATCCCATTTTATTATATTTGTTCGTTTGTTTCTCTTATCTTCATTCTTGATACTTTTTTTCCTCCTCCAATTTGGCCGATTAACTCTCTGCCGGTCTTACTCTCTCCTCTCCTTGAACTACACTACCCATAAGTGTTACATCTCCCATTATCTTTTCTCTTCTCTTCCTTTCTCTCTATGAGGGTTGCACTCCAAAACCCTTAACTCTCTCTCTCTCTCTCTCCTTTCTTTTTTCTTCTATTAGTGGTTCCCTCTTTTTTTCTCTCTCTCTCTTTCTTTTCTCCCTCTATATTAGTTTCTTCCTTTCTCCTTTACATCTCCTCTCATTCAAACCTCAATAACAAACAAATTATCTTATCTGGGACTCAAACTTATGTTTGTGGCATTTTGGGGGGGTTTTACTTCACCTTTTGAACTCACTAGCAGTGCTCCCGTCCCTGGCTCTCCATTTTATCTAGTTCTTGTTCCACTAAATACAATAGTAATTTTTTAATTTGTCTCCCCATTTTTCCGTTTTCCTCTTATTCCTCTCATCATAACTCTTAGACAACCAACACCTAAAAGCAAATCATTTTATTCTTGACCCAAATTTTTTCCTTATTTGCTTTTTGTGGGTCCATACGCTCTTTTTTTTTCTTTTTTATTTTTTTCTTTCTTTTTCTCATTTTTCTTTTTTTTTTTCTTTTCTTTTTTTTTTTTTTTTTGCCCCTTTATTACTTTTCCCCAATTCAGGCCCACCATCACAGGCATTGTTTGTTATAATTCACAGTTCGCCACAAGATTTTCTCAAGAAAGAGGGGAGAGGAGAGGAAAAAAGGAGGGGGGGAATAATTTCCTTTTTTAAAAAATTTTTATTTTATTTTATTTTTCTTTATTTCATTATTAATTTTTTTAAAAAAAAACAACTATTTTCAATTTTTTATTTTTTCTCTTATTTTTTTTAACTTTTTATTCTTTATTAAATCTCATTAATACTATCAACAAAACCACCCTCAGATGCCATTAAGGAAGAGAAAATCGAATATCATGGATACAAAAGAAAGAGAGGTAACACAGCTAGATGAGGAAAAATCTATGGAGAAAAAATTTAATATATTGGAAACCTTGGAGCTAAATGACAGAGAATTCAAGATAGAAATCTTAAAAATCCTCCGAGATATACAAGAAAACACAGAAAGACAATTTAGGGACCTCAGAAAACAACTCAATGAACACAAAGAATATATGTCCAAGGAAATTGAAACTATAAAAATAAATCAAACAGAGATGAAAAACTCAATTCACGAGCTGAAAAACGAAGTAACAAGCTTAGCTAATAGAACAGGTCAGATAGAAGAGAGGATTAGTGAAATAGAAGACAAGCAACTTGAGGCACAGCAGAGAGAAGAAGAAAGAGACTCAAAAATTAAAAAAAATGAGATAGCCCTACAAGAATTATCTGACTCCATCAAAAAGAATAACATAAGAATAATAGGTATAACAGAGGGAGAAGAGAGAGAAAATGGAATGGAGAACATACTCAAACAAATAATAGATGAGAACTTCCCAAGCCTGTGCAAAGAACTAAAGCCTCAAGTTCAAGAAGCAAACAGAACTCCGAGTTTTCTTAACCCCAACAAACCTACTCCAAGGCATATCATAATGAAATTGACACAAACCAACAGCAAAGAAAAAATTCTCAAGGCAGCCAGGGAAAAGAAGAATACAACATATAAAGGAAGGCCCATTAGATTATCATCAGATTTTTCAGCAGAAACTCTACAAGCTAGAAGAGAGTGGACCCCAATATTTAAAGTCCTGAAAGAGAGGAACTTTCAGCCACGAATACTATATCCATCAAAGCTATCCTTCAAATATGAAGGAGAAATAAAAACATTCACAGATACAGAAAAGATGAGGGAATTTATCATCAGAAAACCCCCACTCCAGGAATTACTAAAGGGGGTTCTCCAATCAGATACAAAGAACAAAAAAAAACCAAAATAGAGCCACAAGTAAAAGCTCCAAGAAGAACACAATAAAACCAAATTTAAACTGTGACAACAACAAAAAGAAAGAGGGGGAGAAGATGGAGATTAACAGTAGCAAAGGACAATGGAGTGCAAAAGTACTCACAAAATAGTTCACTACAATGAACAGGGTAGGGACCCTTTTCATTACTCAAAGGTAACCACCATTGAAAAAACCACCACAGAAGCACATGAGATAAAAAAGATAGCAACAGAGGAAAGATGTATGGAATACAACCAAATAAAAACAAAAGATAGAAAAACGAAAGAGAAGGATCAAACAAGACACAAAACTAACAGAAAGCAAGATATAAAATGGCAATAGGGAACTAACAAGTATCAATAATTACACTAAATGTAAACGGATTAAACTCACCAATAAAAAGGCACAGAGTAGCAGAATGGATTAAAAAAGAAAATCCAACTGTATGCTGCCTACAGGAAACTCATCTAAGTAACAAGGATAAAAACAAATTCAAAGTGAAAGGCTGGAAAACAATACTCCAAGCAAATAACATCCAAAAAAAAAGCAGGTGTAGCAATACTCATATCGGATAATGCTGACTACAAGACAGGAAAAGTACTCAGAGACAAAAATGGCCATTTCATAATGGCTAAGGGGACACTGAATAAAGAAGACATAACAATTCTTAATATATATGCACCAAACCAAGGAGTACCAAAATATATAAAACAGCTACTTATTGATCTTAAAACAAAAACTGACAAAAACACAATCATACTTGGAGACCTCAATACACCGCTGACGGCTCTAGATCGGTCATCCAAACAGAGAATCAACAAAGACATAGTGGCCTTAAACAAAACACTAGAGCACCTGGATATGATAGACATCTACAGGACATTTCATCCCAAAGTGACTGAGTATACATTTTTCTCCAGTGTACATGGATCATTCTCAAGAATTGACCATATGTTGGGCCACAAAAACAACATCAGCAAATTCAGAAAAATTGAAGTTCTACCAAGCATATTTTCTGATCATAAAGCCTTGAAACTAGAATTCAACTGCAAAAAAGAGGAAAAAAATCCCACAAAAATGTGGAAACTAAACAACATACTTTTAAAAAATGAATGGGTCAAAGGAGAAATAAGTGCAGAGATCAAAAGATATATACAGACTAATGAAAATGACAATACGACATATCAGAATCTATGGGATGCAGCAAAAGCAGTAATAAGAGGGAAGTTCATCTCACTTCAGGCATATATGAACAAACAAGAGAGAGCCCAAGTGAACCACTTAACTTCCCACCTTAAGGAACTAGAAAAAGAAGAACAAAGACAACCCAAAACCAGCCGAAGAAAGGAGATAATAAAAATCAGAGCAGAAATAAATGAATTAGAGAACAGAAAAACTATAGAAAAAATTAATAGAACAAGGAGCTGGTTCTTTGAAAAGATCAACAAAATTGACAAACCCTTGGCAAGACTTACCAAGGAAAAAAGAGAAAGAACTCATATAAACAAAATCCAAAATGAAAGAGGAGAAATCACCACGGACACCGTAGATATACAAAGAATTATTGTAGAATACTATGAAAAACTTTATGCCACTAAATTCAACAACCTAGAAGAAATGGATAAATTCCTAGAACAATACAACCTTCCTAGACTGAGTCAAGAAGAAGCAGAAAGCCTAAACAGACCTATCAGTAAAGAAGAAATAGAAAAAACCATTAAAAACCTCCCCAAAAATAAAAATCCAGGCCCTGACGGCTATACCAGCGAATTTTATCAAACATTCAAAGAAGACTTGGTTCCTATTCTACTCAAAGTCTTCCAAAAAATTGAAGAAGAAGCAATACTTCCAAACACATTTTATGAGGCCAACATAACCCTCATACCAAAACCAGGCAAGGATGGCACAAAAAAAGAAAACTACAGACCAATATCTCTAATGAATACAGATGCTAAAATATTAAACAAAATACTAGCAAATCAAATACAACAACATATTAAAAAAATAATACATCATGATCAAGTGGGATTCATCCCAGAATCTCAAGGATCGTTCAACATACGCAAAACGGTTAACGTAATACACCATATCAACAAAACAAAGAACAAAAACCACATGATCTTATCAATAGACGCAGAAAAGGCTTTCGATAAAATACAACACAATTTTATGTTTAAGACTCTCAACATAATGGGTATAGAAGGAAAATATCTCAACATGATAAAGGCCATATATGATAAACCATCAGCTAACATCATATTAAATGGCACTAAACTGAAGGCTTTCCCCCTTAAATCAGGAACAAGACAGGGTTGTCCACTCTCTCCACTCTTATTTAATGTGGTACTAGAAGTTCTAGCCAGGGCAATCAGACAAGACAAAGAAATAAAAGGCATCCATATCGGAAAAGAAGAAGTAAAGGTATGACTTTTTGCAGATGATATGATCCTATACATCGAAAACCCCAAAGAATCCACAAAAAGACTACTAGAAACAATAAGCCAATACAGTAAGGTCGCAGGATACAAAATTATCATACAGAAGTCAATAGCCTTTCTGTATGCCAACAATGAAACAACTGAGAAGGAACTCAAAAGAATAATCCCCTTCACGATCGCAACAAAAAAAAATAAAATACTTAGGAATAAACATAACAAAGAATGTAAAGGACTTATATAATGAAAACTATAAACCATTGTTAAGGGAAATCGAAAAAGATATAATGAGATGGAAGAATATACCTTGCTCTTGGCTAGGAAGAATAAATATAATCAAGATGGCTATATTACCCAAAGCAATATACAAATTTAATGCAATTCCCATCAATCTTCCAATGACGTTTTTTAAAGAAATAGAGCAAAAAATCATCAGATTTATATGGAACTATAAAAACCCCCGAATAGCCAAAGCAATCCTAAAGAAAAAGAATGAAGCTGGGGGCATCACAATACCTGACTTCAAACTATATTATAGGGCCACGACAATCAAAACAGCATGGTATTGGCAGAAAAATAGACAATCAGACCAATGGAACAGAATAGAAAGTCCAGAAATCAAACCACATATATATAGTCAAATAATTTTTGATAAAGGGGCCAACAACACACAATGGAGAAAAGAAAGCCTCTTCAATAAATGGTGCTGAGAAAACTGGAAAGCCACATGCAAAAGAATGAAACTGGACTACAGTCTCTCCCCCTGTACAAAAAATTAACTCAAAATGGATTAAAGATCTAAACATAAGACCTGAAACAATTAAGTACATAGAAGAAGACATAGGTACTCAACTCATGGACCTGGGTTTTAAAGAGCATTTTATGAATTTGACTCCACAGGCAAGAGAAGTGAAGGCAAAAATTAATGAATGGGACTACATCAGACTAAGAAGTTTTTGCTCAGCAAGAGAAACTGATAACAAAATAAACAGAAAGCCAACTAAATGGGAAATGATATTTTCAAACAACAGCTCAGATAAGGGCCTAATATCCAAAATATACAAAGAACTCATAAAACTCAACAACAAACAAACAAACAATCCAATAAAAAAATGGGAAGAGGATATGAATAGACACTTCTCCCAGGAAGAAATACAAATGGCCAACAGATATATGAAAAGATGCTCATCTTCTTTAGCTATTAGAGAAATGCAAATCAAAACGGCAATGAGATACCACCTCACACCTGTTCGATTAGCTGTTATTAGCAAGACAGGTAATAGCAAATGTTGGAGAGGCTGTGGAGAAAAAGGAACCCTCATACACTGTTGGTGGGAATGTAAAGTAGTACAACCATTATGGAAGAAAATATGGTGGTTCCTCAAAAAACTGAAAATAGAACTACCTTATGACCCAGCAATCCCTCTACTGGGTATATATCCCAAAAACTCAGAAACATTGATACGTAAAGACACATGCAGCCCCATGTTTATTGCAGCATTGTTCACAGTGGCCAGGACATGGAAACAACCAAAAAGCCCATCAATAGATGACTGGATAAAGAAGATGTGGCACATATACACTATGGAATACTACTCAGCCATAAGAAATGATGACATCGGAACATTTACAGCAAAATGGTGGGATCTTGATAACATGATACGAAGCGAAATAAGTAAATCAGAAAAAACCAGGAACTGTATTATTCCATACGTAGGTGGGACATAATAGTGAAACTAAGAGACATTGATAAGAGTGTGGTGGTTACGGGGGGGAGGGGGGAATGGGAGAGGGAAAGGGGGTGGGGAGAGGCACAAAGAAAACAAGATAGAAGGTGACAGAGGACAATCTGACTTTGGGTGGTGGGTATGCAACATAATTGAACGACAAGATAACCTGGACTTGTTATCTTTGAATATATGTATCCTGATTTATTGATGTCACCCCATTAAAAAAATAAAATTATTATTAAAAAAAAATAAAAGTTATCATAAATCACTTAGTTTATTAAATAAAAGCTGATATAATTAAAAAAAAAAAAAAAAAAAAAGAATCTGTATTTCCTGGCTTGAATTTCTATGACCTTTCCAGCATACATAACTTAATACTAAACTACTCCTCAGTGGAAAATACTAGTTTCAGTAATTTTTTGAAATAGAAGAGGGATATTTGCAAATTAATTTCTTAGAAGTTTAGTTATTATTGTAACTCTCTTGTCTTTAATAAATAAGTTTGATTTTTTTTTTTAAATCTAGTCCCATTATATACTATTATTTAGGACACACATTCAGCAGTCATGTCTCTTTGGGCTCCTCTTGGCTGTGAGAGTTTCTCAGACTTTCCTGATTTTGACGACTTAGTCCTAGGCAGTTGTTAGGATTATTAGTTGAGTACCTTGTAGAATGTCCTCCTACAAAGATATAGCTGATGTTTTTCTCATGATTAGCTTGGGTTTGTGGGTTGCTGAGAGGAAGAACATGGAGGTAAAGTGGTGTGCTCATCAAATCATATCAAAGGTACATACTACCAGCTTGACTGATCACGTTTGCTGTTAACCTTGAGCACCCTATCTGAAGTAGTGTTTATCAGATTTCACTTTACAGTTACTCTTTTGTTGCCATTTTCTGTAATGAATTCTTGAAAGGGAGTTACTATTTTCAGCCAGCACTTAAGGAATGGCAGTTACGCTCTAAATTATTTGTAATTATTTTTACTTATTTGAAATTATAATTTTTAGACTTTATTTGGAATTATTATTATTTATTTGGAACTCTTTTGCATGTGAGATTTGTCTCCTGTCTCACATTTATTGATTTATTCAATAATTCATATCAGGATGGACTTAAGAATATTTATTTTATACTTTGCATTATAGTCTAATACTGATATATAATATATTGTTTTCCAAACTGCTTTACTTTTGGCCATTGAGAGCTCTTTCAGTTGGCTCCTATATCTGTTTGATATACTCCTCACTAATGTTTTTGTTTGTTTGTTTTGTATATTTTTGTTTTCTTTGTGGCAGAGACAGAGAGAGTCAGAGAGAGCGACAGACGGGAACAGACACACAGGAAGGGAGAGAGATGAGAAGCATTAATTCTTCATTGCGGTTCCTTCGTTGTTCCCCTCACTAACGTTGATAGTGCTCTTATATACCTATAATCAGCCATTCCTTTAAGGAACCCCCATTTCTTTTCTTAGGGAATGCTATTAGAAAATAAGATCTTGGTGTGAGGTGTGCTTGTTGCTACTGAAGTGCTATTCTATCTCCTTTAGCCTTTTTTTAGCTAGTGGACCAAGGCAATATATGTACATATATAAATATTTTTAAACAGACATATATACAAACATTTTTAAGCTGTGTAGCCATTTATATCTATAGTAAGCTAAATGTTTATATTAGTATCTCCAAGATTAATTCATTATTTCAAGAATCATTGTAGCTTCCTCCCTTTGTTTATTGGTAAATTCCCATGAGAATAATAATAAATATGACCTCCACTATTTAACATACATTTACTTATTTGTTCAAGTCCAGTGTACAAGAAGAGCAGAATCTGAATTGTTACCCATATTTCCTTAGGACACAACTTTATCAACTGGATTACAGTGTTTGTGTGTAGCTATGCTTTTGTGCCTTTAGTCTTACAGATTCTACTTATTTCCAAAATTACTTTTTAAAAGTTTTCTTTGATTTTCTACATTTTAATTATAATATTCATTGGTATGCTTCTCATTGTTGTTGTTATTTATCCTGCTAGTATATGTTTTCTGAACTCCTGGTTCTGAGATTTGTTATTTGCCATTATTTTAACAGAGTACACAGCATTATTACTTTAAATATTTATTCTAATCTACTTTTTTTTCTCTTCTCCTTCTGGTTTCTCAATTTTGTATATTATAGCTTTTCACATTGTCTTGCAGTTCTTGAATAGTCAGTGTTATATACTTTCTTTTCTGGTTTTTAATTTGGGAGGATTTTATTTAACTATACTGGGGAACAATTTTTTTTTCATTTTCTGTTGCATGAGGTTTAGAACTCTTTTAATATAATTCTGCATTGCTGGTTTCAAATATGAAAATTTTTTTTGTTGCATGCTCTAGTTTTTATGCAATTTTAATTTCTTTTTGTTACAGTTAATGGCATGCAGTGGTTTTTAATTGGAGTTAAAGGGCTATGACTCTTGGATTGAACATAACCACAAGGCAATTAATGTTTTACAAACATCACTTTTACATAATTGTAGTTGTTTTTAAATTAAAAAATTATCTGATAAAAACACCCTCTTATTTTGTTTTAAGATTGAATCGTGGCTTCTTCGAGTAGACGGAAATGTAAGAATAGTCCTGACACCTTCTGTTATATATGTGGCTGTTACACACTTCAACGTCAAAGGCACAATATTTCATCATTTGGGAAACGTGCATATATTGCCTATTTTCAAGTTCCCCTTGACGATCAAGACAAGAATTGGGCTCCTCATATTGTGTGTCATAATTGTGAGGAAATGCTTCGTGACTGGACAAAAGGAAAACACAAAGGAATGCCTTTTGTATTCCCATGGCTTGGCGTGAACCTAAGGACCACAGCAGTGACTGTTATTTCTGTCTGATCCATACAAAGGGCATCGGCAAGAAAAAACGGCATATGATTGCATATCCTAATATTCCTTCAGCATAGAGGGAGACTTCTTTTGGTTCCAACTAAATTTGTCTTTCTGAGGGCTTGTGTTTGGGTTTATGACATTCCTAAGTGGTACTCTTATATCCATTCCTGGCTGCAGTATTTCTCATCTATTCTCTTGAAGTTCCTACCATATTGACAGGAAGACCGAATAAACTGGAATGAGAGGAATATTGCACTAGGATACAGCTCTGGCACTGTCTCTTCCTCTGGAGAGGAGACCTTCATTACAGGGAAGCTCTGAGTGTATTTCACAATGATTTCTCTTCTCCTCCTTTTACATGAATCACAGACATCTCATTTTCAGATTTTCACTGTGAAACGAAGTTTGGGTTCCTAAAGATGAAGCCCACAATTGTGTGCCGGTTCCCCTAAGACAGCAGCCCCACAGGAGTTTCTCAATGTCATGCCAGTTCACACTCAGCCACCAGCAGTTCATCAAAATTATTGTCTGAGCATTACTATCAATGTATAGCAATAGTGGTTTCTGGTCCAGGTAAGCAGACTTTAGCTGTATCTCTGTATTCACCTGCCCGTCTGGAGTTTGGCATTATGATTTGGCAAAGTCAGCCCCACAATGGAGTCAGGTTTTTTTCTTTTTTCACATCTTGTTGTTTTGTCATTTTCAACAAATTACAATTCTCATCAACCTTATTTCCTTGAGGTTATAAATTGATATTAAGGTCTCCTAACATCCTCATATATTATTATTTAAAAACAAACAAGCTTTGGCTTTTTTTTAAAATAAACACAAACTTCTCCAAAGCATAATTTCCTCAGAATTCTTCTCTTAGTTTATTAACAATAATTGCTTCACATTTTTCTCCTTAAATTAAACACTCATAAGGAAATTACCATCTTTGATTCAGAGTGGGGTTCAGAAAACCATGGCCCACAGGCCAAATGTAACCTACTGCCTAGTTTTGTATAGTCTGCAAGTTGAGAGTGGTTTTTAACAATTTTTTTAAAATAGTTTTTTTAAAGAATTTATTAATTTTTTTTAGAGAGGAAAGAGAGAGAGAGAGAAAGAGATAGAAGAGGGAAGAGCAGGAAGCATCAACTCCCATATGTGCTTTGACAGGGCAAGCCCAGGGTTTCGAACTGGCGACCTGAGTGTTCCAGGTCGATTCTTTATCCACTGCTCCACCACAGATAAAGCCTGTTTTTAACAATTTAAATGGTTAAAAAAAACCTAACTATAGTGTTTCATGACATATGAAAATTATAAAAATTCAAATTTGAGTATCTGTTGTGGGTTAAATCGTATCTTCCAAAAGATATTTTGTAAATCCAACCCCTAATACTATATATATGACCTTATTTGCAAAAAGTGTCTTCACAGATGTATTAGTTAAGATGAGATCACATTAAACTGGGGTGAGTCCTTAAATTCAATGACTAGTGTCCTTATAAGGAGAAGGACATTTGGAGACACAGACACTCACAGTCATAAAATGACAGAAAGATAAACGCAGAGATTAGAATGACGCAGATGAAGGAGCACTAGGGTTTGCAGGACTCCACAGAAGCTAGAAAAGAGGCAGAGAAGGGTTCTTCCTTGGCGCCTTCTGAAGGAGTGTGGATTTTCTGACATTTTGAATTCAAATTTCTAGTCTCCACAACTGAAAGAATCAACTTCTGTTGTTTCAGTTCACCCAATCTGCGGTATCTGTTGAGGCATCCCCAGAAAATTAATACAACAGCCATAAATAAAGTCTTATGGGAACCCAGCCTAACTTGCTCATTTACATATTACACATGGCTTCACACAGCAATGGAGATTTGACTAATTTTATGACAGAGACAATCTGGCCTGCAAAGCCCGAAAAAATTATTTTCTTATTCTTTTTAGAAAATGTCTGCAAACACACCTGGTTTAGAGTTTAGCTGAATGATTCATCCCTTAGATGTGGGCCTTCCCTGAAGCATATAAAACACTTAAATAAAAAGTACAAATTCTGTGTTGTGTTAGTTATAGAGAGCAGGTTGTGAGGTTAGTGTACATACAAATAGCAGAGGCCCTCCCAATGAATAAGTATGATATATGTTTTTACTGCGGCAACATTACCTCTAGATCAATAAATTGTATATATTCTCTGAGAATTCTATTTTTATAGTTGTAAACTACTATTTCTCATACTATACATATACAAAATACAATGCCTCCTTTTGGCCCATATTGAAAACAGTAAAAAAGTTGGAAATTTTAATGATTTTGATTAAAAATGATTGCAGAAGCACATCATAAACCTGCTTCTCATTATATACAAGGTCCAAGATCCTGCTTCTTGAGTCATGTCATCCCTAATCATTTCACGGAGACCAGGCAGCCACAGCAAAGATTCTAAAATGTAATATCAATTACCTGGAGAATGAAATACCACTGGTATTGCCTCAGGCACTTACTCCAGAACTGACCAACAATTGGGAATGTAATAGAGATGGGAAGACTGCCAAGTCTAGGGATCACCTCGAGCCTGCTCCAAATAATTCAATGCTCAGTGATTATCCACTCCCCATCACAGGCAATGTGACACAAAGCCCAGCTCTCAGGTGTTGTTTCTGCCATTAATTTTCTTCAATTAAAACAACTAGCAAATGTCATAAAACTGTGTCGATAAATTTATCCACTAATTTGAAAAGAAATCATGTTATTTTATTTTTACTGAATTTACTGGAGTATCATTGGTTAATAAAATTATATCAGTCTCAGGTATACCACTCTATAATACATCATCTTTATACTGTATTTTGTATTCACCACCTCAAGTCAAGTCCCCTTCCATCACCATTTAGGCCTCCTCTACCTCCCCACTCGCCTTTCCCTCTGGTGATCACCATGCTGTTGTCTGTGTCGATGGGGGCTTTATTTCTTTTTTTTTTTCTTAAGTGAGAAGCCAGAGGCAGAGGGACAGACTCCCACATAAACTCCGACTAGGATCCATCCAGCAGGCCCCCTACCTGGGCAATTCTATGCCCATCTAGGGCTGTTGTTCCATTACCTGGCAAGGGCGCTGTTTTAGTGCCTGAGGAAAGGCTATGAAGCCATCTACAGCACCCGGGGCCAACTTGCTTTAATCAAGCCATGACTGTGAAGGCAGAAGAGATACAGAGAGAGAGAAAGAAAAAGAGAGAGAAAGAGAGAGAAGGGAGAGGGGAAGGGAAAGGGGAAGGGGGAGGAGAAGGGGAAGGGGTGAAGAAGCAGATGGTTGCTTCTCTTGTGAGTCCTGACCAGGAATCTAACCCAAGATGTCCATATGCAAAGTCAACATTCTACCACTAAGCCAACCTACCAGGGCCTATGAAGGTCTCCCCACCCTTAATCCCTTCACCTTTCACATCCAATTCTGGCTGAAAAGAAGAAGGAAAGCTTACCTTTTGCAACAGCATGGTTGGACCTGGAAAATATTATGCTAAATAAAATAGCCCAGTCAGAGAAAGACAAGTGCCATATGATTTCACTTATATGTGAAATCTAATGGGCAAAATAGACTTACAAACAAAATAGAAATGGACACATAGGTAGAGAACAGACTGACAACGTCAGAGGGCAGGGAGTGTTGTGGGTCTGGGAGGAAAACTCATGTCCTTGCAAGGCAGTAACATGGAAAGAAAAATAAGTCTCTAAAACTGGACCACGTTTGTGAATCAGTTCTCCATGAATCTGTGGAATTTCTACATGTCCAAGTATTAAGAGGCACTAGGCTCTGGAACAGTCTTCTCGGGGACATTTATAGAGATGTATAGCTCTTGGAAAGATAGGTATAGGAAACTCTGAACAAACTTATGTTCATTCTTGGATAACTTAAGGTAAAGACAGTGGTTTCCTCTAGTGAGATTTAGTGGCATCCTTCCCTTGGAGACATGTGCTTATATTCCAGGACAATAAAAATGATCTCTCCTTCTCTGGAAAAGAGGACAAGCAGGTTTGTAAGCAATCCCTGTGTAAGGTCAGAGTTTTCAAAACTCGAGGTTCCTCTCCTGTAACCCCCTTCACTGTGTGTGCAGTTATAACAAGGCCCTTATCACAGCACACTATGGGAATTGTGACTCAGGAAACCAGGACTCCATACTCGCCTCTCTGCCTTTTTTGCTACAAGTAGTGCACTGTCTTTGTCTGACTCAGAGGTTTTCTGTTTATGCGTAAGTACACAACTTGTGGAGGGTGACTTGATAGATTATAAACATTGTAGGGTTTGGACTTTCACAGTACCTGATTTTACTTTTAAAATTACATTTTCTAATTAAAAGCATAATATATGTTCACATGTTCATTATAGAAAATTTGGAAAATTAAAAATATACAAATGTAAAACAAAAATGATTTAAAACCTTTTCTCTCTCCTTTTTTTTTTTTTTTTGAATTTTTCCAAAGTGAGAAGCCAGGGTGGGGGGCAGGGCGTGGGTGGGAGGGAGACAGACAGACAGACTCCTGCATGCGCCCCACCCGGATTCACCAGGCATGCCCACTAGGGGGGGCGATTCTCAGCCCCTCTGCGACTTTGCTCCGCTGCAATCAGCCATTTTAGTGCCTGAGGTGAAGGCCATGGAGCCATCCTCAGGGCCCGGGCCAACCTGAGAGAAAGGAGAGGAACAAGAGTGGAGAAGCAGATAGGTGCTTCTCTTGTGTGCCCTGGCCGGGAATCAACCCCTGGACTTCCATACACCAGGCGAAGCTCTACCACTGAGTCAACCGACCAGGGCCTCTTCTCTTATTTTATTGTATATTTGTGCTATAGAATTTTTAATCACCATGATTTATAAAATTTACATTTTTGTTTTATAAGTTTCACAATGGCTTAACATGAAGTCTCTTATTTAAATAAATTCATTGGTTACCAGGCATATTGTTTCTTATTTTATTTATTTTTTATTTATTTATTCCTTGCTTTGTCTGGATATAATTTTTAGAACAGTGT
Organism: Saccopteryx leptura; assembly: GCF_036850995.1. NCBI lineage: Eukaryota > Metazoa > Chordata > Mammalia > Chiroptera > Emballonuridae > Saccopteryx > Saccopteryx leptura. Next base: position 65,715,457 of record NC_089511.1, read on the forward strand.
TTGTTAATTTGAAAATATTATCTTTGCACTCCAATGTCATACTTGCAGGTTATAATATCCTGGACCACACTTTTCTTCCCTGAAGACATTTTTCTCCTAAAGAAAAATGATGTGCAAAAGCTGATGGTCAGCCTGACTTTTTATTTTTGTTTAAATGACAAAGAATTATTTTTTCCTTGTCATCCCGGATTTTAACTACAATAAATCTCATTGTTAATTTTCTATACTTATTTATAGACAACATGCAATTTTTCAATCTTTTGATTAATATTTTTCCTTGATGTTTAAGAAAAATTACATGCATAAATTTTTTCTATTTTCCTACTCTCTTCAGCAGAAACACTAATTAAGAAACATTGAATTAATTTTAGTACACGGGGACAGGCTGTAGTCGAGTTTCATTCTTTTGCATGTGGCTTTCCAGTTTTCCCAACACCATTTGTTGAAGAGGCTTTCTTTTCTCCATTGTGTGTTGTTGGCCCCTTTATCAAAGATTATTTGACCATATATATGTTGTTTTATTTCTGGGCTTTCTATTCTGTTCCATTGGTCTGAGTGTCTATTTTTCTGCCAATACCATGCTGTTTTGATTATCGTGGCCCTATAATATAGTTTAAAGTCAGGTATTGTAATGCCCCCAGCTTCATTTTTTTTCCTTAGGATTGTTTTGGCTATTCGGGGTTTTTTATAGTTCCATATAAATTTGATGATTTTTTGTTCCATTTCTTTAAAAAATCTCATAGGGATTTTGATGGGAATTGCATTAAATTTGTATATTGCTTTGGGTAATATGGCCATTTTGATTATATTTATTCTTCCTATCCAAGAACAAGGAATATTTTTCCATCTCATTGTATCTTTTTAGATTTCCCTTAACAATGCTTTGTAATTTTCATTATATAGGTCCTTTACATTCTTTGTTATGTTTATTCCTAGGTATTTTATTTTTTTTGTTGCAATCGTGAAGGGTATTATTTTTTTGAGTTCGTTTTCTAATATTTCATTGTTGGCATATAGAAAGGCTATGGACTTCTGTATGTTAATTTTGTATCCTGCAACCTTACTGTATTGGTTTATTGTTTCTAATAATCTTTTTGTGGAGTCCTTCGGGTTTTTGATGTATAGGATCATATCATCAGCAAGAAGTGATACCTTTACTTCTTCTTTTCCGATATGGATGCCTTTTATTTCTTTGTCTTGTCTGATTGCTCTGGCCAGAACTTCTAGCACCACGTTAAATAAGAGTGGAGAGAGTGGACAACCCTGTCTTGTTCCTGATTTAAGGTAGAAAGTCCTCAGTTTTATGCCGTTTAAAATGATTTTGGCTGATGGTTTATCATATATGGCATTTATCATGTTGAGATATTTTCCTTCTATACCCATTTTGTTGAGAGTCTTAAACATAAAATTGTGTTGTATTTTATCAAAAGCCTTATCTGCATCTATTGATAAGATCATGTGGTTTTTGTTCTTTGTTTTGTTGATATGGTGTATTACGTTAACAGTTTTGCGTATGTTGAACCATCCTTGAGATTCTGGGATGAATCCCACTTGATCATGATGTATTATTTTTTTAATATGTTGTTGTATTTGGTTTGCCAGTATTTTGTTTAGAATTTTAGCATCTGTGTTCATTAGAGATATTGGTCTGTAGTTTTCTTTCTTTGTGCCATCCTTGCCAGGTTTTGGTATGAGGGTTATGTTGGCCTCATAAAATGTGTTTGGAAGTATTGCTTCTTCTTCAATTTTTTGGAAGACTTTGAGTAGAATAGGAACCAAGTCTTCTTTGAATGTTTGATAGAATTCACTAGTATAACCGTCTGGGCCTGGACTTTTATTTTTGGGGAGGTTTTTAATAGTTTTTTCTATTTCCTCCCTGCTGATTGGTCTCTTTAGGCTTTCTGCTTCTTCATGACTCAGTCTAGGAAGGTTGTATTGTTCTAGGAATTTATCCATTTCTTCTAGATTGTTGTATTTGGTGGCATATAATTTTTCATAGTATTCTACAATAATTCTTTGTATATCTATGATGTCTGTGGTGATCTCTCCTCAAAATGGATCAAAGACCTAAATATAAGACCTGAAACAATAAAGTACATAGAAGAAGACATAGGTACTAAACTCATGGACCTGGGTTTTAAAGAACATTTTATGAACTTGACTCCAATGGCAAGAGAAGTGAAGGCAAAGATAAATGAATGGGACTACATCAGAATAAAAAGTTTTTGCTCAGCAAGAGAAACTGATATAAAAATAAACAGACAGCCAACTAAATGGGAAATGATATTTTCAAACAACAGCTCAGATAAGGGCCTAATTTCCAAAATTTACAAAGAACTCATAAAACTCAACAACAAACAAACAAACAATCCAATAAAAAATGGGAAGAAGACATGAATAGACACTTCTCCCAGGAAGAGATACAAATGGCAACAGATATATGAAAAGATGCTCAGCTTCATTAGTTATTAGGGAAATGCAAATCAAAACTACAATGAGATACCACCTCACCCCTGTTAGATTAGCTATTATCAACAAGACGGGTAATAGCAAATGTTGGAGAGGCTGTGGAGAAAAAGGAACCCTCATTCACTGTTGGTGGGACTGTAAAGTAGTACAACCATTATGGAGGAAAGTATGGTGGTTCCTCAAAAAACTGCAAATAGAACTACCTTATGACCCAGCAATCCCTCTACTGGGTATATACCCCAAAACCTCAGAAACATTGATACGTGAAGACACATGTAGCCCCATGTTCATTGCAGCACTGTTCACAGTGGCCAAGACATGGAAACAACCAAAAAGCCCTTCAATAGAAGACTGGATAAAGAAGATGTGGCACATATACACTATGGAATACTACTCAGCCATAAGAAATGATGACATCAGATCATTTACAGCAAAATGGTGGGATCTTGATAACATTATAAGGAGTGAAATAAGTAAATCAGAAAAAAACAAGAACTACATGATTCCATACATTGGTGGAACATAAAAATGAGACTAAGAGACATGGACAAGAGTGTGGTGGTTACCAGGGGTGGGGGGAGGGAGGACAGGGGGAGAGTTAGGGGGAGGGGGAGGGGCACAGAGAACTGGATAGAGGGTGGCGAAGGACGATCTGACTTTGGGCGAGGGGTATGCAACATAATTTAATGACAAAATAACCTGGACATGTTTTCTTTGAATATATGTACCCTGATGTATTAATGTCATCCCATTACCATTAATAAAAATTTATTTAAAAAAAAAAAAAGAAACATTGATGCTCAAACATCACATTTAACAGCTCTTATTTTTATATGTTTTACAGTATAATCATTCCTGAAGCAGTTTGTTTTCTTTATAAAATCTACTTTTTCACCTTTGTTATTGTTTGCAGCATTATTTGGTCTCTTTAAGTTGCTTCCAACGTGAAAAATTTCTTTGATGATTTATCTTTCTAACTTCTTTCCCTGAACCCTGCCAGTTGTTTCACTTTGTTATTTTGTCTTGAACTCTTTTCCTCAGTAATGAAAGATGTTTCTTTATTGACTTAATGTTAGTGATATATTTAGTCACACTTTTACTTTGCTAAGCTTAATTGTAACTTTGGGGTCTGGGCGGGGGTGGGGGAGTGGGTGGTTAATCATTCTTCACCTGGCTTATTTTCTTCTGATTCTTTCACCTTTGTTCCTTTAGTATGTCATCCTATGATGCCAAGTGAGGGTCAGGGAGGTTCCATCACCAGTTGGAACTGTCCCTACTGTGAAAAGAAGGATAGGCTTCATCTCCTTTTCTGAAAATAGGTTTGTCTCTTTGAATTCAGTTGCCCACAGTGTTTATTCATGTCTTCCCACATCAAGACAATATAAATTGCATTTGATAACACATAATTTAGGCCTAGAGATGATGTTTACAGTCTTATTACATCTTCTATTTGTTGTCTGGAGGTAATTTTCAGGGGAAAAGTAAGTTAAGTCTATTTCTGTAACCTTAGAACCATTTATTTTTTAATTGGATTCCCCGAAGAGCTCTTTCTTCTTAGTCTAATGACTTTTCATTAATTATTTTTAATTTTTCTAGTAGATAATTATCTGAAGATAATGAAACACATTTGGCATCCCTTTTACAAAATTATACAACATAGTGACTCTAAAATGCATACAAAATGATTAATAATTTATCTTCAATTATGATGCAATTTCCAGGAATTCTGAACAACTAAAATTGTGGTCTGCCTACAAGTATATTTATACATCAAAGCTTCTATAGTATTTAATCCAATAGAACTCTCAGTTTGTGTTTATGTTTACTCTTGTCTAAAAATATATCTTCCTCTCAAAGAGTCCACTTTATAATTATATATTCAATCATTGTAATTAGAGGGCTACCATTAATAATTCATGCTTTGTGCAGAATTAGTATAATAGGATTCTGACATTTACTGTCTAAACTTAGGGTGCTTGGAAATGTCTTGATTTACATTGTGCACTATGACCTAATGATTTCACTGTAAGAGAAAAAGAGATAAAAGCTTTTAGTTTTTAAACTTGAGTTACATAAAAAGATAGTTAGAGAGCTTTGAAAATATGACACAGCAAAGTTTTACTCTAGAGATTCTGAGATCCTTCACAAATTAAAAATGCTATGTCTGACTTACAGTGCTTTCATTTGTATTGCAGAAGGAAACATCAGGCCACTTAACATGATATAGTATGGCTATATTTTCTATAAAAGTCACTCCATTATCAAGGCTATTAAAACATCCATTGGCAGTCATAATTTAGTTGTTTGAATAAAGTGAATTTGGTTCAATTAATCTTTTTTTTCCATAATGAGTTCTGAGTTCTTGTCTGCTTTTCATTCAAGGTGTTTATATTATCTATTGAATACAGTATTTCTACATAATATTAAGTATAAATCTTTCTCTTTTTTCCAATACATTATCTTATAAAGAAATTTAATTATAAATCAGCTAATTTAAAATTCTCTTCATTTTTATTTCCTAGAATAATTCCAGGTATGTATCTCCTACTACTTTGAGTCTATATCATTTCTTCTTGAATCTCCAACTTTCAAGTAAAAAAAATCTAGCATTTATTCTCTTAAAATGTCTCTTCTTAGAAGTAATTGTATCACTGTCTGAATTTTACATAACACATAATTCTATATTTTGTGCATTAAAATAATTGAAAGTAGTCAATCATGCACCATAATTCATCTACTTTGACAAGCCATGTTAATCTAAGTGCCTGATGAATCTGAGGTATAATGTTAAACTAAAGTGTTTGATAAAACCTCAAGCAGCCTCAGTTTAGCTCAGTACAGGAAATATACACTTTATATTGTACTTTCTGTCTTAGATGCAATTAAAGAGTAATATAAGGTGTCACAGTCTAGGGTTGTGATACCTTCAAGTAATTATTGGAAAAGGGATAGTCCTTAGAGAAGATTTAATTTAAAATTTATAAATTAGAAGGTCTTTTTGGTTTTGGAGCATAAATAATGTAAAATTATCAGTATATAAATTATTGAGGAAGTTGTTTATGTACTTATTTGGATAAATACATCACTTGGGCTTAACTTTTAGCATTACATTATGAAAATATTTAAATTATTACAAAAAAATAAAAGAATTTTATACTGATCATTCATATAACTACATGTCTATTCTAAAATTATTAATTATACTTGCTTTATTATATATGATATATCAATCTATCTTTTTATTCATTTATAAATTTATTTTATATTCTTTTTACAGGTAACTGTAAACTTTCTTAAAATACTTCTACATGAATATCAACTTGGGTTTTATATTTAATTTTTCTTTTTTTTGACAGAAAGTTTATATACAATGAGCAACCTAAATTTTAAGTTTATAATTTAATTAGTTGTGGAAAAATGCATACACCCGTGCATCTTCAAAAATCCACTAAGATTCAGAAACTTACCCTTACCTCAGAGAGTCTCCTCACATCCTTCTCCAGTAAATTCCTGCCTCCGACACCTAAAGACAACCTGCTTTGCTTTTCAATAGGTTGTGCTATTATTGTATAAAGTTGAAAGCATTTCTGTTCAAGTCTTCTTGGTCACCTTCTAAAATTATGTTTATATTGATGTGCTGTAAATATCTAGGAGTGTTTCATAATGACCCACCGGAAATTTACCAAAGTGGTTGTATAATTTCTCATTTTTATATATAATGCATAGGAATCATATTCTTATAAATCTATATCTTGTATTTTGACATTCTACAGGGAGACATTTTTCCTTCCTCCATGATTGCTCATGATCCAAGATGTAGGGATTGAGTTAGTTTATTTTTTCTATTCTTAGATTGAAGGTAGATTTTAGGATCTAATATACTAAATCTCAATTCTGTATTATTTCCAGATAGTTGGCTTAAACAGTATCCTTATCCAAAGTAACTTTTAATATGAGATATCTTATTCTATCAATCTTCTGCTTTTAGGACAAAATAGCATTATCAGGGTAACTCTGGAAAGCATTGTAAATGGGCAATCAAATAAAGAATAAAAAATTCCAGAAATGTTAGCAGCTAAATATCTTAAAGAGAAAGATCTTCTCTTGACAATTGGATGGAAAAAAATTATGGAAAAGTGGTTCTGATATCTGGGGAGGTGTTTGGGGATTGGAACCTGAAAACACTGGAAAGGTCATAATATTTGCAGGAATAGATGCAGAAACAAGTAGTTTATAAAAGTGTTTTTCATATGGATTTCTAATTGAAATTTAACAATGTTTCTTTATTTTATACATAAAAATGCCTCTAAATTTAATAACTATTAACAAGGGACAGGACTGCATAGGGGTTCATATTCTGATGTGAAACAGATTTTTATATCAACCCACTGTGCCACTCATCTGGCTAGTAGTTCAATTCTCATAAGCTACTTAATCTACACTTCAGTTTTCTCATCCTTAAAATTGCACTGACCTGTGGTGGTGCAGTGGATAAAGCGTCGACCTGGAAATGCTGAGGTTGCCGGTTCGAAACCCTGGGCTTGCCCGGTCAAGGCACATATGGGAGTTGATGCTTCCAGCTCCTTCTCTCCTCTCTTTCTCTCTGTCTCTCCCTCTCCTCTCTCTAAAAAAAATGAATACATAACCAGAGGATCTATTCGGCCCTGGCTGGTTGGCTCAGTGGTAGAGCGTCGGCCTGTCGTGTGGAAGTCCCGGGTTCGATTCCCGGCCAGGGCACACAGGAGAAGCGCCCATTTGCTTCTCCACCCCTCCCCCTCTCTTTCCTCTCTGTCTCTCTTCCCCTCCCGCAGCCGAGGCTCCATTGGAGCAAAGATGGCCTGGGCGCTGGGGATGGCTCCTTGGCCTCTGCCCCAGGCGCTAGAGTGGTTCTGGTCACAGCAGAGTGACGCCCTGGTGGGCGTGCCGGGTGGATCCCGGTCGGGTGCATGTGGGAGTCTGTCTGACTGTCTCTCCCGGTTTCTAGCTTCAGAAAAATACAAAAAAAAAAAAAAATAATAATAATAATAATAAAATAAAATAAAATAAAATTGCAATCATAACATACATTTCATGAGTTGATGAGAGGATTGTGGCCCTGAAAATAAAAACACTTAGAAATTTAAGTAAGAAATCCAGAGCAAGTAATTCTGCAGTTGAATATTTGCTTGGTGAAACAGACTGTGCTACACAGGTGGATTCTAATCAGACTCAAGGCAGTCAACTGTGACAGTCACCATCTGGGACAAAAATGCACTATCTGAAATTACAACATTAAATTTTGATGAAGCACTTTACAATGTAAACTATTTAATTAAGATCTCTTTCTGGACAGCTTCTACATTATCTTGTGGCTGAAATGATTTGTAATTCTTATACTGTGTCTATTATTGTAGGTATTAGAAAATAATCTCTCAAAATTAGACTAATCTCTGCTTAACATACTTTATTGATACCTATTGATTACATCATAATTTATAATAGTAAACTAAATTTATACCAGATAATCCTACATTATTATAGTACCACATATCATATTTAGGTGAGTAAACACAGTCTTTGTCCACATTTCAACAGTAATAAAAAATGTATTTGCCAGATAATTTTATGGTCCAATTAACTCATTTTTAGTGACTAATCATGTGTAATCAACTACCCAATCTGACAGTCTCCTTCTGCCAACTTAACTTTCTCAGTATTTCAGTATTAAAGCATATTAGCTAATCCTATGCATAAAAGAAGAAAAACTTCACCTTCATTTTCATGTTCTGTGCTTAGCTTAGTTTTTCAGAAATATTAATACTTAATAATTTTTATTTAGCTAGATCTACTAGTCATTCTTCATTTATTATTATTATTATTATTATTATTATTATTATTTTGTATTTTTCTGAAGTGAGAAGCAGGGAGCCAGAGAGACAGGCTCCCACATGAGCCCGACCAGGATCCACCCGGCATGCCCACTAGGGGACGATGCTCTGCCCACCTGAGGTGTTGCTCCATTGCAACTTTGCTCCAATGGGGCCTTGGCTGCAGGAAGGGAAGAAAGAGAGAGAAAGGAGAGAGGGAAGGGAGGAGAAGCAGATGGGCACATCTGTGTGCCCAGCCAGAGAATCAAACTCAGGACTTCCACACACCGGGCCCACACTCTACCACAGAGCCAACTGGCCAAGGCCTCACTAGTCATTCTTTAAAAATTTACAAAGCACAAACAGTTCAATTTAAATGTATTCGGTCATTGCATGGAATACCTGAACTCACCTATAATCACAGTTTTTATCTTCTGGTTTCATTTAAAAGTTTTATCATTTTAGTTTACATATTTAGATTATGATCTATTTTCAGTAATTTTTACATATATTTTATGGTAAGAAGGTAAGTTTATTTTTTATTCACATAGTTATATAATTATCCCAGAACCATATTTATATAAAATTTATCTTTTCACCATTAAATTTACTTGCCATCATTTTAAAAATTCAATTAAAGAACAATGTAAGTACTAATATATGTATTTTTTTTTGTTCTGCTCCATTGATTACATGTGTCTGTTTTTACATTAAGATCATATTCCTTGGATTATAGTCTCCATATACTGAGTTTCAAAGTGTACCTGAAATTAGTAAGTGAGTCATTCAACTTTGTTCTCCCTTTCTTGAATTGCTTTGTTTAATTTTGGTCACTAGAATTTCCATAATAATTTATGAGTACCTTTTCATTTAAAAAAAAAACAAAACCCTGCCTCTTAGGACTTAGTTAAGAATTTTATTGACTCGGCAGATCATCTGGGGGATAATTACCATCTTAATTTATAGAGTTTTTCTATACATAATCTCAAAAGTCTCCTTTTCGAGCTAGATATTTAAAAAATTTTAGCAGTGTTTTGGAGAATTTATGTAACAAATTTTGCGTTTTTTGTTTTGCTTATTTTATCTATTCGAATTTTATTTTTTTAAATGCTGTTTTAATTGAGTCACTTTCTTAATATTTTGGATTCATTGTAAAAATAAAATTAATTTTAAAAAGATATTGAATTCTTAAACCTTGCTAAATTTATTAATTCTAGTAGTTACTTACTGTCTAGACTTCATAGGACTTTTTACATAATTATGCTGCAGTCTATAATAAAAGGGAGATTTGCTTCTTCTTCTTCTCCATATTCCTTCAAATTCTTTCTGCAGTTATTGCATTGACCCAAGAAAAGACTGAAAGAACTGGTTAATTCAGAAATATTTGTTCTGGTTCTAAACATAGAGTGAAATAGTTCAGTCTTTCATTAATAAGCATGATGGTAGTCGTAGAGATTTTTTTTCTGTCCTTGATCATATTTAAAACATTTCCCTCAATTCCTAGTTTTTGAAAATTGATACTGGATTTTTAAAAATGTTTCTGTTGATTGTACTGAGATGACTATGTTGCTTTGTCCTTCATTCAGTTAATGTGGTGTACAGCATGACTTGTTTGTTGGCTGTTCCAGCAATATATCCCACTTGGTCATGATTGTGTAGTCTTTTTTTTTTTTCTGAATTAAATTTCCTTTTATTTTGTTAAGGATTATGCATCTATGTTCATGAAGCTGTTGGTCTATTTTTACTAGTTTTGTTATCAGGGTAATGCTTACATCATAATGCCAGTTGTGAAGTGTTCCCTAAGCTTTTGTTTTCTGAAACAATTTTCAGAAAACAAAAGTTTTTTGTAGGATTGGTACTATTTGTTTAAGTATTTTATAGAGCAGATCAGTGACATTATCTGGGGACAATTTTTCTATGTTGCAAATTATTTTAATTGCAAATTCAGTGTTGTTGTTGTTTTCAAAGACTTTATTTATTCTTTTTTTTTTTCTTTTTAGAAAGGAAAAAGAAAGAAAGAAAAAGAGAAGGAGGGAGGAGCAGGAAGCATCAACTCCCATATGTGCCTTGACCAGGCAAGCCCAGGGTTTTGAACTGGTGACCTCAGCATTCCATATTGATGCTGTATCCACTGCACCACCACAGGTCAGGCCCAGTGCATTTAGTTTTAATATGTTTATTAAGATTCTCTAATTTTCTTGGGTCTTTTTTTTTAAGATTTTATATTTATTCATTTTAAAGAGGGGAGAGAAAGAGAAAGAGAAGGAGGGGGAGGAAGAGTAAGCATATGCCTTGACCAGGCAAGCACAGGGTTTTGAACCGGTAACCTCAGTGTTCCAGGTCGATGCTTTATCCATTGCACTGCCACAAGTCATGCTTCTTCTTCAGTATTTTATGCTAATTTGTGCCTTTTTTTGAATCTTTGATAATAATTCATGTCTTCCTTGGACTTTACCAATTTCATTTTTGTTGTACTGTTTGTTGGCAAAATTTGTTCACAATATTATTTCATAATTTCACTTTCTATATGGTTGCTTGTGGTTTTCCCTTGGTTTAACTCATGATTTTGGTAGTGTGCATAAATTTTAAATATTAAATTTATTATTCAATTGTTTTACTGCTTTATAGAAATGCATTAATTTTTTTTGTATGGATTGGCCCTGAACCATGAGAAATTACACACTCATGTATTAGTTCTGAGAGATTTTAATGTTAACTTTTAGAATTTCCTATAAAAATATGCATTTTTATCTAAGAATGAAGGCAATTATTCTTTTTTATTCTCAAAATTTTTACCTATTATTTTTTTTATTCTTTTCTTGTTGTCAGAGAGCATTTGCTTTCTGCTTTATTCTGAGTTTGTTGAAAAATTGTAACATAATTTAATGTTTGATTCTGTCAGGTGCATTTCTGGCAAGTAATGAGGTAATCAGATATCTCTGATTGTTTTTTCACTTAGACTACTAACACAATGCTGGTTTCCTGTGTCGGGTCAAATTAAACTGCAGGCTCTACTTCTGGTGGTGTCCTTCTATCAATTCCTTTAAGTTTCAGCTTTGCAATGATACCCCCCAAACCCAAAGACTTAGGTTTCCCAGAATCTGCCAGTAGGGTCATGAGAATAATTACACTGCATCATCAGTTGCTATTGTTTATGGTTGGAACTACCACTGTATCAGATCGTATTCCAAACTCTGCCTTTCATTCTTGATTAATGAGAGCATTCTTGGGAATGCTTTTTCACTGGTCTGTCTTCTGTTGGTACAAGAATTTCACCTCCAGTGGTACAGTATGAATGCTCACAGCAGTCCCTCTTAATCATAGCCTTTATTCTAAAACCTAACAAAATAGAACCCATGGCCAGCTATTAATCCTTGCTGTGGTATCAGGTGCTTCTAGCTTGCTTGCATTAATTGACTTTCAAAAATAAAACCTGTGGCAAACCACACATTTATTTTTCACTATACTTCACTCATCAGAACCTTCAACGTGTTGCATTTTATATATTTTGTTTACAATTCATCGTTGCTATAGGTAAGAAAAAAGGATCAACCAAGTTATTCGGTGAATAGATGCCGTACCACCAGGAGGCTTAATTTTATTTACAGGTCAGAGTATTGAACGACATTCAGTAATGGCATGATATGTTACCAAGTGCAACTGAAAAGTTATTGTGATATGAGAATCAAGCCCATAATCTTTTAGGCTTATGCTTTAATACAATTGGAAATAATATTTAATATTTAGAAATAGCAAATTTTAAAACCTTAAAGACATGCATAAACCATTTTACAAAAGAATTATGGTACTTCATATATCTTTGATTTAACATAATTATTCAAGTTACAACTATGTATAAATCAAAATGTATTATGTTAATAACTTCAACAAGTAGAAATCTTAGCACCATGTTATTTTGGGTTCTTGTGTTCTATTTTGGGTTTTTAAGATATTCAATGTATTTTACCCTTGCACATACATTTTAATATTGATTTGGATTTTTATGTACATAAATTAATAGAAAGTACAGTACATATAGTAGTTATTGTCTATAAAGACAAAATAATCCCCTCTAAATGTGGCCCTAAAATTTTACCAAAAAAGCCATTTATTTTATACCAATTTTTATTTTTTCTAGAGGAAATATTGTAATACCAGTGGTGTAGGCCAGGCAGGTTCATATTGGATTCAAGCAGATGGTAGAGGAACTGCTGAGCTGGAAAGCATTGGGCTCTTCTGATATATTAGACACTAATTAGAGCCTTTCAACCACACACAAGCAAACAGGCAGGGAAACCGCTTCTTGCAGCAGTGGGTGAGCAAAGAGGAACCTCACCCCTCCAGGTAGTGGGCGAGAAAACAGGAAAACAGCCCCTCACAGTGGTTAGTTAGGTCAGTGATTCAGTCTGAGAGAAAGTAACCATAGCCTATGTAGACTAAACACACAAAGCTGTGCCATGTGCACATGCACTAATCATGCAAAGTGCAAGTGAGCAAGCCTAACATAGCTGTTTTCCCCACAATAGTCTATGCTTCTGTAAATTTAAAATTTTTTTGTTCTTATATTTCTTGGATTTAAGATTTAAGGTCATCTACATTTTAAATACTATAGTACCTTAAAATATATTGCTAACAAAAATCAGGGGATATTTTATTGCCTCATATCCCTCTAAAAATTGCTAATTTTTGTGAGCAGTATATATAAAGTAGGTTTAAGACTATGATATAACAATAACTCATGTGCTTTTGTTGTAGATATAATAAAATACTCCACAAGCATAAGTCTATTTTCATTATCTGCAATTGCACAATCTTTCTTATTCGAAATATCTCATATATTAGAAAGCATTTCGAGTGAGAGTAGTATGGTACTATTAGTTCTTATAATATCAAATTGAAATTCATTACAAATACATCTAGAAGAAAGAACAGTCTTTTTAAAAAAATGATGCTGGGAAAAATTGATATTCACATAAAAAAGGATAAAGTTGGACTTTTACATTATATACAAAAATATAATTAACACAATTAAACCTAAATACAGGGATGACAAAAGTTCACTATTTTTCATGTAGAAAATAACACAATAATTAATAAATAATAATACAAGAATATATTGTTTTCCATACTTACAGCTGTAAACCTACTTTTGCCTCACCCTGTATATAAGCTAAAACTATAAAAGTCTAAGAAGGAAACCCAGGAGAGAAGTTTAATGACATTGAAAGTTAGCAGTATTTCTTAGATATGATTCCAAAAGCAAAACACAGACTTCAAAAGAAAAATATTAGATAAATTGAATTAATTAAAATTAAAACCATTTTTTTCTGGCTGGGTAGCTCAGTTGGTTAGGGTGTTGTCCCAATGCACCAGGGTTGTGGATTTAATCACCCATCAGGGCACATACTAGAATCAAACAAAATACAACTAGTGCTTGAATTACGATCACGATTGGTTCCGACAGACCAGTCGTAACACGATTTGGTCGTAAGTTGAGTAGGCTCTATGTACAGTACTGTGGAATGATGTTATAAAAATCTTTAAGTCATATTTTGCTATAATTTTCTTTCATTATTGTTATATATCATAATTTTCTTTGTTCATTTTATGCAATTTGTATCATCTCTACACCATTTTGTTTCTTATTTTTACATTCGTCAGGTTTAAATAAAACACTGCATTACCAGTACAACTGGTTTAATATTTGCAAAGACAATTTCCTCTTGGTAGACATCTTAGGATGGGTTTGACAAAAAATATCCAAGACACAAAACACAAATTGCTGTACCAAGTCTGGGATAACAGTTGAAATGGTGCATGTGGAGGTGGTAGTGCTGCCGGAAGCTGGTCTGCACTGTCGTATGCCCCAGCTGGGCAACACTTGTGCTGCCAGACGAGGAGCAGTCATGGCTAGCGATTGTGGTCGTAAAGTCGAATGGTCATAAGTTTCATAGGTCGTAAGTCAATCAATATTTGTATGCATAAATAAGTGAAACAGCAAATCAATGTTTCTCTCTCCTCCTCTCTTTCTAAAATCAAAAAATTATTTTAGAAAATTAAAAGTTTTTGTAGATAAATATATACTATTAACTGAGCAAAAAGGAAGCCCAGAAAATGGAAGAAAATATTTGCAGATCATATACCTGATAAGTGGTTAATATTCCAAAAATATAAGGAACTCCTACAACTTAACAACATAAAAGCAAACCACTTGAATTAAAAATGGGTAAAATACCTTAATAGATATTTTATATCTCTACAAATGGCTATAAGCCTGGGACAAGATATTCAACATCACTACTCATTAGGGAAATGAAATTCAAATCCCCAGTGATATACCACTTCACATGCATTAGAATGGCTATTATAAAACATGCAAAAAACAGAAAACCAAAAGAGAAAATAATAACTGAATTCAAACACTTGTACATTGTCAGCCAAAATGTAGAATGGTGCAATGTGAAATAGTTTTGTAATTCCTGAGAAAATGAAAAATAATATTACCATATCATATTACAATTTCTCTTTTTGATATGTACTCCAAAGTATGGAAAGGAAGAATTCAAACAAATATTTGTACACCTGTATTTATAGCAGAATTATTCACCATAGCCAAAGGCAAAAATGACCCAAATGTCCATAGATATAAAAATAGATAAAATGTTATACATACAAATAATGAAATATTAATCAGTCTTTAAAAAAGAAAAAAATTTCTAACATTGATGCAATACAGATAAATATTTAGAATATTATGCTACATGAAATAAGTCACAAAAATACAAATACGGTAGGATTCCACTTATATTAAATACCAGAATAGTCAAATTCATGGTCAGAAGTCGAATGGTGGTTGCGAGGGGCTGGAAGAAGGAAGGAAGACATAGGTATTGTTTAAGGCAGGGGCCGGGAACCTACGGCTCTCAAGCCAGATGTGGCTCTTTTGATGGCTGCATCTGACTTGCAGACAAATCTTTAATAAAAACATAATAACATTAAAAATATAAAAGATTCTCATATATTACAATCCATTCATTTCCTACCGCTCATGTTCATGGTTGTTGGTGGCTGAAGCCAATCACAGCTGTCCTCCGGGAGGACAACACCAAATTTTTATTGTATATTGCATAACATACACGGCTCGTTGTATTGCTTTCACGGAATTACATTTTAAAATATGTGGCGTTCATGTCTCTCTCAGCCAAAAATGTTCCCAACCCCTGGTTTAAGAGGTATAAAGTTTCAATTTTGGAAGATAAGGTTGGAGAGGTGAATGCAGTGATGGTTGCACAATAATATAAATATAATTAATATTGCTTAACTGCACACTTAAAAGTAGTTAACGTGGTATTTTATAAGTTTGCCACAATAAAAATTCATATAGAAATACTAAAAGAGCAAAATTCCACATATCATCCAGCCCTTACACCTGCTTGAATTCCTCCAACACAAAATATTAAGAAAATATCTAAGTGACGTCACGGAAATGGCGCCGTGAGCAGCGCGTCCGACAGATCTCCCCAAAATCACAACAAATTTATCAACTAGAAACAGAAAAATTTATCCTTGGAGCATTCCGGAGTTCCACACAAACTGAAAGCGAAAGGACTGTTATCACTTGAATCTGAGAGACGAGGGTGTGGAGAAAGCTAACTACCACAGGGACGTTCATTCAAGCCGCGGAGGGAGTTTGCCTGTGGTGAGTCGGCCCACACTCGGGAGCGGCGAGCAGCCGCCGGCGAACGCCCGGTCCGGTTGCAGAGCGAGCACCGCTAATGTTCCCAGCGGCCCGCGCACTGCGAGTAAGAGTCCCCAGCCACCGGTGACCAGAGCACCCCATTTGCGCGCGTGCCCTACTGGCCCGCACACCCAGAGTGCCCAAATATCCTGCGCCTGGTGCGCCCTACTGGCCCACACACCCAGGGTGCCCCATTATCCTGCGCCCCGGTGCACCCCAGCCGCCAGCGGCGGGGCGAGCGGGAGAGGCGCCAGGGCAGTCTTCCATACTTGGGAGATTCTCTCCACGGGCGGGGCACCTCACTCAGCCATTCAAGCTAACAATCAAGCGTTGGGGGAGGGGCACGCAGGCAGCCTGAAATACCTTCGGGAGCACAGCTGCGGACCCAATCACTGAAATTAGCTTAACCCATGAAATCTGTGCACCCACGGGCTCTAATTGATAAGATCTCTCTCAGTTCAGCGGTACAAGACAAGAGGCGTGATATTTCTTAGTGCCTCTCGCTAAAGAAGCGGGGGCAACTTCTGATTGATAGAGCCTCCATATTCAGGGATAAACACTAACAAGAGGGACTTGGCAGATAATAAGATCTATACTACACTAGTCGCAAGCAGAGACTAGTGCCTCTTCTTCCCAGCCAAAACAGGCTACAAAGTGTGGAAAGCCTGGGTTGAGTGGTCCAACTGAATGCTAGGCGCTGAACAGTCACCTTGACAACAATTGACTCCCACCCCCGCCTGATTACACTGGAGGCTCTGACTGTCAGAGCCCTTCCCAAAGCCTTGCACTGAGTGGGGATAGAGTGGGGATTTCCCAGCTCTTTGAGCCTCTTACTCCCCAGGCAGAAGCAGTAGCAGCCTTATAGCTGGATCACCAGGCTGCTAATTCAGGAAGGGGGGACTAGGAGAGAGACTCCAGGAAAGCAAACTCTCTCATCGTTGGACCCTGCAAATGCCAACAAGCCTTGACTACCAGCAAGACTAAAGCCAATTATATGACATTGCCATAGAATCCCATCAACTGCAAATCCCTACCTAAGTGTGACACAGGGGCAGAGCCTGGGGTACAGAGTCACCGAACAGGAAGAAGGAGAGAAAAGAAAAAGGAAGAAGTTAACCTCTCAAAATCAAGAAAAATCCACAAACTTTACAACTTGTTCCACTAATTTTTTTTTTGCTGTTGTTTGTTTTTTCTATCTTATTGCCTTTATTATTATTATTTCTATTTCCTCCACCTCGGTCCTTCTATTCTCTGCCCATCTTATGCTTCCCTTTTCTTGAACTACACTACCCATGAGTGTTACATTTTATTTCTTATCTTCATCCTCACCCTCCTTTAAGGTTATACTCCAAAACACTTAACTCTCACTCTCTCCTCTTTTAGTATTTTTTTGTTTTCTTTTGCTTTATTTTGTTTTTTGCTCTTCCTTTTTTTTCCTTCCTTTGTTTTTCTCTTTTTCTTATTTTTTCCTTTCTATTCGTTTTTTCTTTTCTCATTTTACTTTTCCTCCCATTTAATCCTCAATCACGAACAAATTAGTTAATTTGGGACTCAAGGTTTTTTTTTTGGTTTTATTTTTCTTTTTCGCTTTTGTTTTTGTTTTTTTGTTTGTTTGTTTGTTTATTTTTGTGGCATTTTGGGTACTTTTTACGTTGCTTTTTAACTCACTAGCATTCCTTCCAACCCAAGGTCTCCATTGTATTTAGTCTTCGCTCCACTTAATACAACAGATTTTTACTTATTATTTTATATTTTTCTTTATAATTCTTTTTTTTTCTCCTTTTTTCTGGTTCCCTCTTATACCTCTCATTATATCTCTTAGTCGACCATCACTTACAAGCAAATCATCTCATGCTTGTCTAATATTTTTTTCTTTTTTTCTTTTTTTTTGCATTTAGTAGGTCCCTACTCCCTTTTTTTGCCCCTTGAACTCTTCACCCCAAATCAGGCCCTCCATTATAGGTAGTTTTTGTTCCATTTAGCATAATATAATTCACAGGTCATCATGATATTTCCCTGAGGAGGGGAGAGAAGGGAAAGAGAAGAAAGAAAAAAGGGGGAAATAATAAATTATTACTGTTTTTTTTTTGTGGGGTGTTTTACCTTTTTTTTTTTCTTTTTACTCTTTATTAATTCTAATTAGTGCTATCAACAAGACCACCCTCAGATGCCAATAAGAAAGAGGAAATCGAATATTATGGATACAAAAGAAAGAGAGGTAACACAAATAGATGTGGAAAAATCTATGGAGAAAAGACTTAAAATATTGGAAGCCTTGGAGCTAAATGACAGAGAATTTAAAATAGAAATCTTAAAAATACTCAGAGATATACAAGAAAACACAGAAAGGCAATTTAGGGAGATCAGAAAACAACTCAATGAACACAAAGAATATATTACCGAGGAAATTGAAACTATAAAAACAAATCAAACAGAAATGAAAAACTCAATTCACGAGCTGAAAAACGAGGTAACAAGCTTAGCTAACAGAACAGCCCAAATAGAAGATAGGATTAGTGAAATAGAAGACAAACAACTTGAGGCACAACAGAGAGAAGAAGAAAGAGACTCAAAAATAATAAAAAATGAGAAAGCTCTACAGGAATTGTCTGACTCCATCAGAAAGAATAACATAAGAATAATAGGTATATCAGAGGGAGAAGAGAAAGAAAATGGAATGGAGAATATACTCAAACAAATAATAGACGAGAACTTCCCAAGCCTGTGGAAAGAACTAAAGCCTCAAATTCAAGAAGCAAACAGAACACCAAGTTTTCTTAACCCCAACAAACCCACTCCAAGGCACATCATAATAAAGATGACACAAACCAATGACAAATAAAAAATTCTCAAGGCAGCCAGGGAAAAGAAGAGTACAACATATAAAGGAAGGCCTATTAGATTATCATCAGATTTCTCAGCAGAAACTCTACAAGCTAGAAGAGAGTAAACCCCAATATTTAAAGCCCTGAAAGAGAGGAACTTTCAGCCAAGAATACTATACCCATCAAAGCTATCCTTCAAGTACGAAGGAGATATAAAAACATTCACAAATACAGAAAAGATGAGAGAATTTATCAGCAGAAAGCCCCCACTCCAGGAAATACTAAAGGGGGTTTTCCAACCAGATTCAAAGAACAAAAGAAAACAACACCACAAGTAACAGCTCCACCAAGAAAACAATAAAACCAAACTTAAACTGTGAAAACAAAGGAAAAAAAAGGGGGGAGAGGATTGAGATTAACAGTAGCAAAGGACGATGAAGTGCAGAAATACTCATAAGATAGGGTACTACAATGAATATGGTAGGTACCGTTTTCATTACTTAATGGTAACCACCCTTGAAAAAACCATCACAAAAACACTTGAATTAAAAAAGGTAGCAACAGAGGAAAGAAGTATGGACCACAAACAAACAAAAACAAATGATAGAAAAACAAAAGAGAAGAATCAAACAAGATACAAAACTAACAGAAAGCAATTTATAAAATGGCAATAGGGAACCCACAAGTGTCAATAATTACACTAAATGTAAATGGATTAAACTTACCAATAAAAAGACACAGAGTAGCAGAATGGATTAAAAAAGAAAATCCAACTATATGCTGCCTACAAAAAACTCATCTAAGCAACTAGGATAAAAACAAATTCAAAGTGAAAGGCTGGAAAACAATACTCCAAGCAAACAACACCCCAAAAAAAGCAGGTGTAGCAATACTCATATCTAATAATGCTGACTACAAGACAGAAAAAGTACTCAGAGACAAAAATGGTCATTTCATAATGATTAAGGGGAAGTTGAATCAGGAAGACATAACAATCCTTAATATATATGCACCAAACCAAGGAGCACCAAAATATATAAGACAGCTACTTATTGACCTTAAAACAAAAACTAACAAAAATACAATCATACTTGGAGACCTCAATACACTGCTGACGGCTCTAGATCGGTCATCCAAACAGCGAATCAATAAGGATATAGTAGCCTTAAATGAAATACTAGAACACCTGGATATGATAGACATCTACAGGAAACTTCATCCCAAAGCGACAGAGCATACATTTTTCTCTAGTGTACATGGAACATTCTCAAGAATTGACCATATGTTGGGCCACAAAGACAATATCAGCAAATTTAGAAAAATTGAAATTGTACCAAGCATATTTTCTGATCATAAAGCCTTGAAACTAAAATTCAACTGCAAAAAAGAGGGGGAAAAAGCCACAAAAATGTGGAAACTAAACAACATACTTCTAAAAAATGAATGGGTCAAAGAAGAAATAAGCACAGAGATCAAAAATATATACAGACAAATGATAATGAAAATACGACATATCAGAATCTCTGGGATGCAGCAAAAGTAGTAATAAGAGGAAAGTTCATATCACTTCAGGCCTATATGAACAAACAAGGAAGAGTCGAAGTAAACCACTTAACTTCACATCTTAAGGAACTAGAAAAAGAAGAACAAAGACAACCAAAAACCAGCCGAAGAAAGAAGATAATAAAAATCAGAGCAGAAATAAATGAAATAGAGAACAGAAAAACTATAGAAAAAATTAATAAAACAAGGACCTGGTTCTTTGAAAAGATCAACAAAATTGACAATCCCTTGGCAAGACTCACCAAGGAAAAAAGACACAGGACTCAAATAAATAAAATCCAAAATGAAAGAGGAGAGATCACCACAGACATCATAGATATACGAAGAATTATTGTAGAATACTATGAAAAATTATATGCCACCAAATACAACAATCTAGAAGAAATGGATAAATTCCTAGAACAATACTACCTTCCTAGACTGAGTCATGAAGAAGCGGAAAGCCTAAACAGACCAATCAGCAGGGAGGAAATAGAAAAAACTATTAAAAACCTCCCCAAAAATAAAAGTCCAGGCCCAGATGGTTATACTAGTGAATTCTATCAAACATTCAAAGAAGACTTGGCTCCTATTCTACTCAAAGTCTTCCAAAAAATTGAAGAAGAAGCAATACTTCCAAACACATTTTATGAGGCCAACATAACCCTCATACCAAAACCTGGCAAGGATGGCACAAAGAAAGAAAACTACATACCAATATCTCTAATGAATACAGTTGCTAAAATACTAAACAAAATACTGGCAAACCGAATACAACAACATATTAAAAAAATAATACATCATGATCAAGTGGGATTCATCCCAGAATCTCAAGGATGGATCAACATACGCAAAACGGTTAACGTAATACACCATATCAACAAAACAAAGAACAAAAACCACATGATCTTATCAATAGATGCAGAAAAGGCTTTTGATAAAATACAACACAATTTTATGTTTAAGACTCTCAACAAAATGGGTATAGAAGGAAAATATCTCAACATGATAAAGGCCATATATGATAAACCATCAGCCAACATCATATTAAATGGCGTAAAACTGAGGACTCTCCACCTTAAATCAGGAACATGACAGGGTTGTCCACTCTCTCCACTCTTATTTAATGTGGTGCTAGAATTTCTGGCCAGAGCAATCAGTCAAGACAAAGAAATAAAAGGCATCCATATCGGAAAAGAAGAAGTAAAGGTATCACTTCTTGCTGATGATATGATCCTATACATCGAAAACCCAAAGGACTCCACAAAAAGATTACTAGAAACAATAAACCAATACAGTAAGGTCGCAGGATACAAAATTAACATACAAAAGTCCATAGCCTTTCTATATGCCAACAATGAAATATTAGAAAACGAACTCAAAAAAATAATCCCCTTCACGATTGCAACAAAAAAAATAAAATACCTAGGAATAAATATAACAAAGAATGTAAAGGACCTATATAATGAAAACTACAAGGCATTATTAAGAGAAATAGAAAAAGACACAATGAGATGGAAAAATATTCCTTGTTCTTGGATAGGAAGAATAAATATAATTAAAATGGCCATATTACCCAAAGCAATATATAAATTTAATGCAATTCCCATCAAAATTCCTATGACATTTTTTAAAGAAATGGAACAAAAAATCATCAGATTTATATGGAACTATAAAAAGCCCCGAATAGCCAAAACAATCCTAAGGAAAAAGAATGAAGCTGGGGGCATTACAATACCTGACTTTAAACTATATTATAGGGCCATGATAATCAAAACAGCATGGTATTGGCAGAAAAATAGACACTCAGACCAATGGAACAGAATAGAAAGCCCAGAAATAAAACCACATATATATGGTCAAATAATCTTTGATAAAGGGGCCAACAACACACAATGGAGAAAAGAAAGCCTCTAAAACAAATGGTGTTGGGAAAACTGGAAAGCCACATGCAAAAGAATGAAACTCGACTACAGCCTGTCCCCGTGTACTAAAATTAATTCAAAATGGATCAAAGACCTAAATATAAGACCTGAAACAATAAAGTACATAGAAGAAGACATAGGTACTAAAATCATGGACCTGGGTTTTAAAGAACATTTTATGAACTTGACTCCAAAGGCAAGAGAAGTGAAGGCAAAGATAAATGAATGGGACTACATCAGAATAAAAAGTTTTTGCTCAGCAAGAGAAACTGATATCAAAATAAACAGACAGCCAACTAAATGAGAAATGATATTTTCAAACAACAGCTGAGATAAGGGCCTAATATCCAAAATTTACAAAGAACTCATAAAACTCAACAACAAACAAACAATCCAATAAAAAAATGGGAAGACGACATGAACAGACACTTCTCCCAGGAAGAAATACAAATGGCCAACAGATATATGAAAAGATGCTCAGCTTCATTAGTTATTAGAGAAATGCAAATCAAAACTACAATGAGATACCACCTCACCCCTGTTAGATTAGCTATTATCAACAAGACGGGTAATAGCAAATGTTGGAGAGGCTGCTGAGAAAAGGGAACTCTCATCCACTGTTGGTGGGACTGTAAAGTAGTACAACCATTATGGAGGAAAGTATGGTGGTTCCTCAAAAAACTGCAAATAGAACTACCTTATGACCCAGCAATCCCTCTACTGGGTATATACCCCAAAACCTCAGAAACATTGATACGTAACGACACATGTAGCCTCATGTTCATTGCAGCACTGTTCACAGTGGCCAATACATGGAAACAACCAAAAAGCCCTTCAATAGAAGACTGGATAAAGAAAATATGGCACATATACTCTATGGAATACTACTCAGCCATAAGAAATGATGACATCAGATCATTTACAGCAAAATGGTGGGATCTTCATAACATTATACGGAGTGAAATAAGTAAATCAGAAAAAAACAAGAACTACATGATTCCATACATTGGTGGAATATAAAAATGAGACTAAAAGACATGGACAAGAGTGTGGTGGTTACCAGGGGTGGGGGGAGAAAGGACATGGGAGGGAGGAAGGAAGAGAGTTAGGGGGAGGGGCAGGGGCACAGAGAACTAGATAGAGGGAGGCGGAGGACAATCTGACTTTGGGCGAGGGGTATGCAACGTAATTTAATGACAAAATAACCTAGACATGTTCTCTTTGAATATATGTACCCTGATTTATTAATGTCATCCCATTATCATTAATAAAAATTTATTAAAAAAAAAAGAAAATATCTAAATCAATATAAGTATAATTTTTCAAAACGAAATTAAGGATGGCAAATTCGAGAGGGTAAAAATCTAGAAATTCTGAGTGAGTTAAATTTTTATGAGATTTTGTCATTAAGTTTACATTCTTTTCTGTTCTTACTGCAAAAAGAAAAAGATGAAGTTCAGAATTTACTAAATTTTTACTTAGGAAAATCTATCTTGTGATTCATCACTACACCCTTTTTTCCCCTGTATTTTTCTAGGAACTCCCCAAAGAATAAATATATTTTTACAAATCCACCCTAAGCCAGACTTTTAGTTTCATTCTTTATTAAATCAACTTGACCTGTCTTTTAATAGACGTTTTCCCTCAGGTGGCTGCCATTATATTTAAGAATAAATTACCTCAAACTGTATTTCCTAACACACTACACTTACAGAGAAACTGTACATTTATGTAAGTTAAGAACATAAAATTTTGAGTGACATCACGGAAATGGTGCCGTGAGCAGCACGTCCGACAGATCTTTCCAAAATCTCAACAAATTTATGAACTAGAAACAGAAAAATTTATCCTCGGAGCATTCCGGAGTTCCACACACACACTGAAAGCAAAAGGACTGTTGCCGAGGAGGGAGTACACCTGTGGTGAGTCAACCCACACGTGCAGCTGCCCACCCACACTCGGGGAACAGCAGCCTGGGCACTGGTGGCCACCGCTGCATGCCCTGAGAAACCGCGCGCGCGCGCGCCCCGTGCCGCGGTCCAGAGAGTCCCTGGCCACTGGCGTGCCGAGAAACCGCGCGCGTGCCCCGTGCCGTGGTCCAGAGAGTCCCCGGCCACTGGCGTGCTGAGAAAGCGTGCGTGCGCCCCGAGCCACGGTCCAGGAGGGGCGCCAAGGCTGTCTTTCCTAGTCAGGAGATTCTCTCCATGGGCGGGGCACCTCACCCAGCCATTCAAGCATTGGGGGGAGGGGCGCGCAGGCAGCCTGAAATACTTTCTGGAGCACAGCTGTGGATCCAATCACTGAAATTAGCTTAACCCACGAAATCTACGCACCCACGGGGCTCTAATTGATAAGATCTCTCCCAGTTCAGTGATCCAAGACAAGAGGCATGATATTTTTCAGTGCCTTTCGCTAAAGGGGCGGGGGCAACTTCTGATTGACAGAGCCTCCATATTCAGGGATATACCTAACAAGAGGGACTTGGCAGATATTAAGATCCAAAAAGCAAGCAGCGACTAGTGCTTCTTCTTCCCAGCCAAAACAGGCTACAAAGTGTGGAAAGCCTGGGTTGAGTGGTCCAACTGAATGCTAGGCGCTGAACAGTCACCTTGACAACAATTGACTCCCAGCCCCACCTGATTACGCTGGAGGCTCTGACTGCCATAGCCTTACCCAGAGCCTTGCGCTGAGGGAGGATAGAGTGGGGATTTCCCAGCTCTTTGAGCCTCTTACTCCCCAGACAGAAGCAGTGGCAGCCTCATAGCTGGATCACCAGGCTGCTAATTCAGGAAGGGGAGACTAGGAAAGAGACTCCAGGAAAGCAAACTCTCTCATTGTTGGACTCTGCAAACGCCAACAAGCCTTGACTACCAGCGAGACTAAAGCCAACTATATGATATTGCCATAGAATCCCATCAACTGCAAATTCCTACCTAAGAGTGACACAGGGGCAGAACCTGGGGTACAGAATCACCGACCAGGAAGAGGGAGAGAAAAGAAAAAAGGAAGAAGTTAACCTCTCAAAATCAAGAAAAATCCACTGACTTTATAACTTGTTCCACTAATTCTTTGTTGTTGTTGTTTCTTTCTTCTATCTTATTGCCTTTATTATTATTTCTATTTCTTCCACCTCGGTCCTTTTACTCTCTGCCCATCTTATGCTACCCTTTTCTTGAACTACACTACCCATGAGTGTTACATTTTATTTCTTTTCTTCATCCTAACTCTCCTTTAGGGTTACACTCCAAAACCCTTAACTCTCATTCTCTCCCCTTTTTTTTTTTTTTTTTCTTTCCTTTTTTTCTTCCTTCGTTTCTCTTATTCTTATTTTTTCCTTTCTATTCATTTCTTCTTTTCTCCTTTTACTTTTCCTCCCATTTAAGCCTCAATCACGAACAAATTATTTAATTTGGGACTCAAGTTTTTTTGGGGTTTTTTTTGTTCTTTTTTTTCTTCTTCTGCTTTTGTTCTTGGTTTTCCTTTATTTGTTTGTTTTTGTGGCATTTTGGGCACTTTTTACATTGCTTTTTAACTCACAAGCATTCCTCCCAACCCAAAGTCTCCATTGTATTTAGTCTTCGCTCCACTTAATACAACAGATGTTTACTTATTATTTTTATTTTTTCTTCTTTAATTATTGTTTTTTCTCTCCTTTTTTATGTTTCCCTCTAATCCCTCTCATTATATCTCTTAGTCAACCATCACTTACAAGCAAATCATTTTATGCTTGTGTAAGATTTTCTCCTTTTTTTTTTTTTTTTTTTTTTGTATTTAGTAGGTCCCTACTCCCTTTTTTTCCCCTTGAGTTCTTCACCCCAAATCAGGCCCTCCATTATAGGCAGTTTTTGTTTCATTTAGCATAATATAATTCACAGGTCATCACGATATTTCCCTAAGGAGGTGAGAGGAGGGGAAGAGAAGAAAGAAAAAAGGGGGAAATAATAAATTATTACTTTTTTTGTGTGGAGTGTTTTCCTTTTTTCTTCCTTTTTATTTTTTATTAATTCTAATTAACACTATCATCAAGACCACCTTCAGATGCCAATAAGAAAAAGGAAATGAAACATTATGGATACAAAAGACAGAGAGGTAACACAAATAGATGTGGAAAAATCTATGGAGAAAATATTTAACATATTGGAAGCCTTGGAGCCAAATGACAGAGAATTTAAAATAGAAATCTTAAAAATACTCAGAGATATACAAGAAAATACAGAAAGGCAATTTAGGGAAATCAGAAAACAACTCAACGATCACAAAGAATATATTACCAAGGAAATTGAAACTATAAAAACAAATCAAACAGAAATGAAAAACTCAATTCAAGAGCTGAAAAACGAGGTAACAAGCTTAGCTAATAGAACAGCCCAGATAGAAGATAGGATCAGTGAAATAGAAGACAAGCAACTTGAGGCACAACAGAGAGAAGAAGAAAGAGACTCAAAAATAATAAAAAACGAGAAAGCCCTACAGGAATTGTCTGACTCCATCAGAAAGAATAACATAAGAATAATAAGTATATCAGAGGGAGAAGAGAAAGAAAATGGAATGGAGAATATACTCAAACAAATAATAGACGAGAACTTCCCAAGCCTGTGGAAAGAACTAAAGCCTCAAATTCAAGAAGCAAACAGAACACCGAGTTTTCTTAACCACAACAAACCCACTCCAAGGCACATCATAATAAAGATGACACAAACCAATGACAAATAAAAAATTCTCAAGGCAGCCAGGGAAAAGAAGAATACAACATATAAAGGATGGCCTATTAGATTATCATCAGATTTCTCAACAGAAACTCTACAAGCTAGAAGAGAGTGGACCCCAATATTTAAAGCCCTGAAAGAGAGGAACTTTCAGCCAAGAATACTATACCCATCAAAGCTATCCTTCAAGTACGAAGGAGATATAAAAACATTCACAAATACAGAAAAGATGAGAGAATTTATCATCAGAAAGCCCCCACTCTAGGAAATACTAAAGGAGGTTTTCCAACCAGATTCAAAGAACAAAAGAAAACAACACCACAAGTAACAGCTCCACCAAGAAAACAATAAAACCAAACTTAAACTGTGACAGCAAAAGAAAAAAAAGGGGAGAAAGGATGAAGATTAACAGTAGCAAAGGACGATGAAGCACAGAAATACTCATAAGAAAGGGTACTACAATGAATATGGTAGGTACCCTTTTCATTACTTAATGGTAACCACCCTTGAAAAAACCACCACAAAAACACTTGACTTAAAAAAGGTAGCAACAGAGGAAAGAAGTATGGACCACAAACAAACAAAAACAAATGATAGAAAAACAAAAGAGAAGAATCAAACAAGATACAAAACTAACAGAAAGCAATTTATAAAATGGCAATAGGGAACCCACAAGTGTCAATAATTACACTAAATGTAAATGGATTAAACTTACCAATAAAAAGACACAGAGTAGCAGAATGGATTAAAAAAGAAAATCCAACTATATGCTGCCTACAAAAAACTCATCTAAGCAACTAGGATAAAAACAAATTCAAAGTGAAAGGCTGGAAAACAATACTCCAAGCAAACAACACCCCAAAAAAAGCAGGTGTAGCAATACTCATATCTAATAATGCTGACTACAAGACAGAAAAAGTACTCAGAGACAAAAATGGTCATTTCATAATGATTAAGGGGACACTGAATCAAGAAGACATAACAATCCTTAATATATATGCACCAAACCAAGGAGCACCAAAATATATAAGACAGCTACTTATTGACCTTAAAACAAAAACTGACAAAAATACAATCATACTTGTATTTGGAGACCTCAATACACCGCTGACGGCTCTAGATCGGTCATCCAAACAGAGAATCAATAAAGAGATAGTGGCCTTAAATGAAATACTAGAACACCTGGATATGATAGACATCTACAGGACGCTTCATCCCAAAGCAACAGAGTATACATTTTTCTCTAGTGTACATGGAACATTCTCAAGAATTGACCATATGTTGGGCCACAAAGACAATATCAGCAAATTTAGAAAAATTGAAATTGTGCCAAGCATATTCTCTGATCATAAAGCCTTGAAACTAGAATTCAACTGTAAAAGAGAGGGGGAAAAACCCACAAAGTTGTGGAAACTAAACAACATACTTCTAAAAAATGAATGGGTCAAAGAAGAAATAAGCACAGAGATCAAAAGATATATACAGACAAATGAAAATGAAAATACGACATATCAGAATCTCTGGGATGCAGCAAAAGCAGTAATAAGGGGAAAGTTCATATCACTTCAGGCCTATATGAACAAACAAGAGAGAGCCGAAATAAACCACTTAACTTCCCACCTTAAGGGACTAGAGAAAGAAGAACAAAGAAAACCCAAAACCAGCCGAAGAAAGGAGATAATAAAAATCAGAGCAGAAATAAACGAAATAGAGAACAGAAGAACTATAGAAAAAATCAATAAAACAAGGAACTGGTTCTTTGAAAAGATCAACAAAATTGACAAACCCTTGGCAAGACTCACCAAGGAAAAAAGACACAGGACTCAAATAAATAAAATCCAAAATGAAAGAGGAGAGATCACCACAGACATCATAGATATACAAAGAATTATTGTAGAATACTATGAAAAACTATATGCCTCCAAATACAACAATCTAGAAGAAATGGATAAATTCCTAGAACAATACAACCTTCCTAAACTGAGTCATGAAGAAGCAGAAAGCCTAAACAGACCAATCAGCAGGGAGGAAATAGAAAAAAGTATTAAAAACATCCCCCAAAATAAAAGTCCAGGCCCAGATGGTTATACTAGTGAATTCTATCAAACATTCAAAGAAGACTTGGCTCCTATTCTACTCAAAGTCGTCCAAAAAATTGAAGAAGAAGCAATACTTCCAAACACATTTTATGAGGCCAACATAACCCTCATACCAAAACCTGGCAAGGATGGCACAAAAAAAGAAAACTACAGACCAATATCTCTAATGAATACAGATGCTAAAATTCTAAACAAAATACTGGCAAATCGAATACAACAACATATTAAAAAAATAATACATCATGATCAAGTGGGATTCATCCCAGAATCTCAAGGATGGTTCAACATAAGTAAAACAGTTAACGTAATACACCATATCAACAAAACAAAGAACAAAAACCACATGATCTTATCAATAGATGCAGAAAAGGCTTTTGATAAAATACAATACAATTTTATGTTTAAGACTCTCAACAAAATGGGTATAGAAGGAAAATATCTCAACATGATAAAGGCCATATATGATAAACCATCAGCCAACATCACATTAAATGGCGTAAAACTGAGGACTCTCCACCTTAAATCAGGAACACGACAGGGGTGTCCACTCTCTCCGCTCTTATTTAACGTGGTGCTAGAAGTTCTGGCCAGAGCAATCAGTCAAGACAAAGAAATAAAAGGCATCCATATCGGAAAAGAAGAAGTAAAGGTATCACTTCTTGCTGATGATATGATCCTATACATCGAAAACCCAAAGGACTCCACAAAAAGATTACTAGAAACAATAAACCAATACAGTAAGGTCGCAGGATACAAAATTAACATACAAAAATCCATAGCCTTTCTATATGCCAACAATGAAATATTAGAAAACGAACTCAAAAAAATAATCCCCTTCACGATTGCAACAACAACAAAAAAATACCTAGGAATAAACATAACAAAGAATGTAAAGGACCTATATAAAGAAAACTACAAGGCATTGCTAAGAGAAATAGAAAAAGACACAATGAGATGGAAAAATATTCCTTGTTCTTGGATAGGAAGAATAAATATAATTAAAATGGCCATATTACCCAAAGCAATATATAAATTTAATGCAATTCCCATCAAAATTCCTATGACATTTTTTAAAGAAATGGAACAAAAAATCATCAGATTTATATGGAACTATAAAAAACCCCGAATAGCCAAAGCAATCCTAAGGAAAAAGAATGAAGCTGGGGGCATTACAATACCTGACTTTAAACTATATTATAGGGCCATGATAATCAAAACTGCATGGTATTATCAGAAAAATAGATACTCAGACCAATGGAACAGAATAGAAAGCCCAGAAATAAAACCACATCTATATGGTCAAATAATTTTTGATAAAGGGGCCAACAACACAAAATGGAGAAAAGAAAGCCTCTTCAACAAATGGTGTTGGGAAAACTCGAAAGCCACATGCAAAAGAATGAAACTTGATTACAGCCTGTCCCCGTGTACTAAAATTAATTCAAAATGGATCAAAGACCTAAATATAAGATCTGAAACAATAAAGTACATAGAAGAAGACATAGGTACTAAACTCATGGATCTGGGTTTTAAAGAACATTTTATGAACTTGACTTCAATGGCAAGAGAAGTGAAGGCAAAAATAAATGAATGGGACTACATCAGAATAAAAAGTTTTTGCTCAGCAAGAGAAACTGATATCAAAATAAACAGACAGCCAACTAAATGGGAAATATTATTTTCAAACAACAGCTGAGATAAGGGCCTAATATCCAAAATTTACAAAGAACTCATAAAACTCAACAACAAACAAACAATCCAATAAAAAAATGGGAAGAGGACATGAACAGACACTTCTCCCAGGAAGAAATACAAATGGCCAACAGATATATGAAAAGATGCTCAGCTTCATTAGTTATTAGAGAAATGCAAATCAAAACTACAATGAGATACCACCTCACCCCTGTTAGATTAGCTATTATCAACAAGACGGGTAATAACAAATGTTGGAGAGGCTGTGGAGAAAAAGGAACCCTCATACACTGTTGGTGGTAATGTAAAGTAGTACAACCACTATGGAGGAAAGTATGGTGGTTCCTCAAAAAATTGCAAATAGAACTACCTTATGACCCAGCAATCCCTCTACTGGGTATATACCCCAAAACCTCAGAATCATTGATACGTAAAGACACATGTAGCCTCATGTTCATAGCAGCACTGTTCACAGTGGCCAAGACATGGAAACAACCAAAAAGCCCTTTAATAGAAGATTGGATAAAGATGATGTGGCACATATACACTATGGAATACTACTCAGCCATAAGAAATGATGACATCAGATCATTTACAGCAAAATGGTGGGATCTTGATAACATTATACGGAGTGAAATAAGTAAATCAGAAAAAAACAAGAACTACATGATTCCATACATTGGTGGAACATAAAAACGAGACTAAGAGACATGGACAAGAGTGTGGTGGTTACCAGGGGTGAGTGGAGGGAGGACGCAGGAGGGAGGGAGGGAGAGAGTTAGGGGGAGGGGGAGGGGCACAGAGAAAACTAGATAGAGGGTGACAGAGGACAATCTGACTCTGGGCGAGGGGTATGCAACATAATTTAATGACAAGATAACCTAGACATGTTTTCTTTGAATATATGTACCCTGAATTATTAATGTCATCCCATTAACATTAATAAAAATTTATAAAAAAAAAAAAAAAAAGAACATAAAATTTTACACATAAAGCTGTGACTTTACATAAAACTTTACCAAATATTCAATAAGGACAGAAGGGAGAGAAGGACAGGCAAACTATTTACTGCTGTGGCTAGATGTGGTCACTTGCAGAATCTACAAGAGTAACCTTATCCCTTGTGGGTGTAGGCTAGGGCGAAATCACCTTATTTAGCTTCTTCACACAAACATATACAACTCAGTTATTCTAATAATCTCTATCCCATGGAGTACACATCAAACTGCTAAAAATAAATAAATACATAAATAAATAAATAAATAAATAAACACCTAGAAAAGAATAAACAGGTAGAGGAATCAGTTTCATAGTTTCACGGCACCATGCTAGAAAACAGCCTCATTTTCAATGACTGTATTATTTGTCAAGGGGAAACAAGCATGGCCCTCATGACTTAGGTCTTATATATGCAAAACTGATTTTAATGGAAACATAAAGTTTGAAACCAGGTTATCTTTAATTGACAGTTTTAACCCTCTTCAAAAAGATAGATATCTCAAGACTGCAGTGAAGGCAGTTACAGGAATAAAAGAGACTTCCTTAGTGAGCTGCACATTTAAATTTAATATATGTATTTCAATATTATTAGATTGCAATGTAAAAATAAAAAAGGATTAATTTTGGGAGAAAAGCAAAACAAAAACTAAGAGAGAAGGTTTTGAGATATAAAGAATAGCATAAAAAGACCTATTTAAGGTAGAGTGGCCAAAAAGAATGAGTGATTCCAACCTGAATGGTGAGGTCTGATTCTACTGTACAACCTCTCCTCATAAATACAGATATAGAAACCTCGTATTCTTATTTGGCATGTCTCACCATTTCTAAGTAATGTATTATGAATGATAAACATAGTACAAAGATAAATAGCCATGACAGACACAAAACA
This sequence comes from Saccopteryx leptura, assembly GCF_036850995.1. Lineage (NCBI taxonomy): Eukaryota > Metazoa > Chordata > Mammalia > Chiroptera > Emballonuridae > Saccopteryx > Saccopteryx leptura. Next base: position 65,748,187 of record NC_089511.1, read on the forward strand.
CCCACACTCAAAAAGGAGAAAGTAAAATAAAATGAAACAAATTAAAACCTTTCTCAAATAAGAACAAGATATACCACATTCAGTCTAATAATACAGAGTGAGCCAAAGGTAGGTTATTATTTGTGTGGAAAATAATGCAATAATTGATTAATAATAATACAAGAATAATGTATTTTGCCAACTAACACCTATAAATGTACTTTTGACTAACCCTTTTATATCTGGTCATCTAAATGCAATTAAAAATATAGCAATTCTCAAAAGTCACAATGTATATTGGAAATCTATTTCAAATAAATATTACCCAATTTACATTTTCACAATTATTTTATATCATGTCAGATGTAATTCAAATTATTTTACTGCATGTGATCTATCCCGAGAATGTTCAGGCATTAAATGGGGTACCATTTTTTCCTTAGAATTAAGTAGTAGCTTCCTCAAAGTTATATTTTTTCCTGTAATTAAGTAGTAGTTTCCTCAAAGGTAAATTTAAGCCTTTATCCTTTATAAAGAAAAATATTGTTAGAAATGATTAAATGTAAATATTTCTAATTACTACTCAACAAAATTTTTCTAAAATCTTGAGATCCTATTAATCAAGGTGATATTTAGTTACTCATCCTATTCACTGACTGATAAATATTGGGGCATATTCATCTAGGAGTTGGGGCATTCTCATTCACTGAAAATTTAACAAAAAACAAAACAAATTTTATAAATATCTGAGTCGACAAATTGGTGTTCTCTATATTGAACCAGCAAGCATATTATACAAGCCAAGTGAACAAAGCAGTTAACTTCAGTTGATTTTATTATTACAGTTGACAGAGGGAGAAAATACAGCTGTCAGTGAGAGATATTACCGATGTTATACTTTCTACAACATGTGGTATTATGTCTGAACACAAGCTGCACACATATCCACTGGTTCTGAGCAAATGTGGAATAGTTTATAGGCAATTTCAATAAATGACTCTAGCCAAGTTGCTTAATGAAGTGCCCTGGATTTTATTTTTATCTATCATCATCAAAATGTAATTAAAGTGGCCATAACTATTATTGTTGGTGCATTCCTGGTGGTTTGGAGGCTTTGGGTTCATTTACAAAGGTAATTAGATTTTGTTCCAGAAACAATGTGTGACTTGATTTCTCACCATTATCTCCTCCTTGCCACTATCCTCAATAAAAAGATGCATTGTGGCACACATTTTTAAATTAAATTTAAAAAAATGTAAAAATAGTTAAAATTATAGAGAACTCTTTCTATACTGAAAGTCAAGCCTAGGTAATACTTCTAATTTACTTTAAAAATTCCCTTTGGATTTCTGAGCTTATAATTTTACACATGCTTTATAATTTACATCAATATTTATTTATTCTTTTATTTGATTATCCATACTCAGAGAATTATATTGTTTATGTTCAGTTTCTCTCCCATTTGTCTTCAGGTAGATTTTAAGAAAAAAGGAAAGAGAGAACCTTATTTTCACTGAGATAGTGGATTTAGAATATTTTTTGACCTTTTTTTGTAGTTTAAGATTCACAGCAAAATTGAGAGAGATTTAGAGAGATTCCCTGTTCATCCCGTTTTCATACATGCATAGTATCCACATTATCAACATCTTTCAACAAAGTGGTATATTTGCTGTAATTAGTAAACCCATATTTTTATACATTATAATCACCCAAAGATCAAATTTTCCATTATGGTTCATTCTTGGTGTACATTCTATAGATATGGAAAAATTTATACTGATGTGTAACAATTATTTTAATACCACACAGAGTTTTTTCAATGCTTATCTTTTTCTGTCTCCATAGTTTTTCCTTTATCCAGAATGTCATTATTTGGAATCTCAAACTGGCTTAGTCACATGCATTTAATGTTTCTCTATGTAGTTTCATGTTTTGATATTTCACTAATTTTTAGTACTGTGTAATATTCCATTGTCTATATGCACCACATTTTTTTTTTACTCATTTGCCAACTAAAAGACATTTTAATTGTCCTTCAATAGGTAGATGAAGGACATTCCAAGTAGTCTGTTAAAATCTTAGGCCCATTTTTAAATTAGGTTATTTGTTTTCTTGTTACATTTTTAAGAGTTCTTTGTATGATTTGAATAAAAGTGTTTTATCAGATGTGCTTTTAGCAAATATTTTCACTCAATCTGTGATTGTCTTCTCATTCTCTTGACATTGTCTTTCACAGAGCAGAAATTTTTAAATTTAAAAACATTCAGTTAATCAATTATTTCTTTCATAAATCTTGATTTTGGTGTTGTAGCTTAAAAGACATCACCATAGTTCAAGTCATTTAAGTTTTCTCCTATATTATTTAGTAAACATTGAACATTACATTTAAGTCAATGATTCATTTTAAGTTAATGTTGTTGAAGGGTATAAAGTCTTTTTCTAACTTCATTGTTTTGCAGGTAGATGTCTAATTGTTCCAGAACCATTTGTTGAAGAGATCATCTTTGCTACACTAAATTCCCTTTGCTTCTTTGTCAAATACCAGTTTATGACATTTATGGGGATAAATTTTGGGGCTCTCTATTATGTGCCATAGATGTTTGTCTGTTCTTTCGCAAATACCACACCATCTTGATTACTGTCACTTTCTAGTAAGTACTGAATATTGGGGGAGACATCAGTCTTAGACCTTTATTCTTTTCTTTCAATATTGTGCAGGCTATTTAGGTTATTTTACCTCTCCATACAAGCTTTGAATATATTTGTATTTATCTACAAAATAACTTGTTTTAATTTTGATTGTGGTTGCATAGGTCAAGTAGGGAAAAACTGACATCTTGACAATACTGAAACTTCCTATCACTAAAAAGAAACTAGTTCTTTATTTATTTATCAGAACTTTGTAGATTTTCTAAATAGCTCTTTTATTTATTTTGTTAGATTTATAAGTAACTCATTTTTGATGTGTTAATGTGAATAGTATTATTTAAAAAAAATTTAATTTAAGTATAGTGGTTATACATTACTAGCTTCAGGTGTACAATATAGTAATTTGACACTTTTATACCTTACAATGTGATCACTTCACTAATTCTAGTAGTATGATGTCAGATTTCACTTGTTTATTGTCAGTATATAAGAAATAAATTTACTTTGTATATTAAACTTTTAGCTTATAACCTTGTTGTAATAGCTTATTAGTTCCAGAAGATTTTTGTTTGTTTTAATTTTAATGCCCTTAAACTTACATGACACTTTATAGTTCATCAAGGTTTATCACATATTGTATCATGATAAGTATATTTTAATACTTATATAATGCATAATGGCATTATATGCATTATATAAGTGAAATATGTGTAAAGTCTAATTAAAAGTAAAAATATAGTGAATGCTGGACTTTGGAAGAAATATCACATGTTAATACTTCTTGTCCTATGTTGTATGTATTAGTCTTCAGGAAAGTTTTATTTCTCTGTGAAAGAGAGAGAGAGACAAAGACAGACAAAAAGGATGTAAGTATCAACTTGTAGTTGTAGCACTTTAGTTGTTCATCGATTGCTTCTCATGCATGCCTTGACCTGGGAGGGGCGCTCCAGCCAGCTAATAGCCTTTTGCTCAAGCCAGCAATTTTGGGCCTAAGGGAGAAACCTTGGGCTTCAATCCAGGATCTTTGCACTCAAGTTTGTGACCCTGCACTTAAGCTGGTAAGCTCACGCTCAGGTTGGCAACTTTGGGGTTTTGGACCTGGGTCCTCAACATCTCAGGTTGATGATCTATCCACTGCACCATCAGTTGGTCAGGCAAGGAAAGTGTCTTAAATAAATAGTCTGGTCACTAAAATTCCAAAACTTCTATCACCCACCAAAGTAGAGATAATCAATAGAGCTAAAGATCATTCGGGTTCAAGCACAGAATATGGATCTTAGAGCTGATCACAGCTGGAGTAAATTACAGGAGTGAGCTATAGGGATATGTTTAGAATTGAAGATTGGCTGAGATTCAAGAATGAAATAGAGGTGTGGATTACTTGAAAATTCATAAAAGATGGTCAACTAGGTCAGGCATAAAGAGATAATTGCATGCATTAATATTTGTGGTGTCTGTGGTCAAGTTGAAAAGGCTAGTAGTGTTCATGCATTCAACAAATACTATTGAACACCTACTGCATGGCATACATAACACTTTTAATAAAGATATGAAAAAGTCAAATTTATGCCTTCATAGAAATTTATTTTGAATAATATTTTATAATTTTTGTTCTTAAAATGTTATATTGAATCAGTTTTAGTATACTATATACTATAATTTAATTTTTTCACAAAGGATTACCAAAGAATGATAGTGATATAAAAAGACCTAGTCTTGGAAATGAATTCATAACTCAGATAAATATAAAGGTAAACTTAATGAATCTTTTTAAATATAAACAACATTGAAGAGAAAATGAACATGTGAGCTGCCTGTCTGCCACAGATAAGCCCTTAGAAATAAAACAGACCAAAAGTAAGTATGAAAAAAATCAATTAATTTTTTTCAAACCAGGTACATGCAGAGACATTGTTGGGGTTATCAGATTCATTTTTGTCTTATTTTTTTCAATTTAGGTGTCCAGGTTTTTCTTTATCCTCCCTCATAAGATCACAGTCATAAAATGATTTATGTGAAGCTAAATTTGAAGCATAATGATACTTTCAATCATTAGAATCATAGTGTCATTCTTCACTTATTAAAAGATATACATTAAAAATAATTTTGAAAGGAACCTTTTGATCCCTCTCACTAACAAAACATATTAAGAGGCTGACATTAATTCAAATGTCTTTGGTAATTAATAAAAGGGCCTTGTCAAATATTTTTTAATATTCTTCTAATTCAGACACATAATTATCCCAAGAATGAATGAGAATCTTTTAAACCAATAAGCTAAATAAGCTAGAATACACACCCCCGAGGAAGTTCTTATCAGTTAAAATGAATAAAACCTGAATTAATCAAGAGTCAATCATTTATTTTTCTGATTTTTAAAAATAATTGTGCATGTGCTTGACTATGAGCTAGAGCCCAAAGAAGATAAGTCAATTTAGACCGGTTTCCTGTGTATTGCTTTTAGTTTTTCCTCTCAAAAAAGTCTTACAATCTAATGACAATAAATTAGCAAATAAAAGCAGAAAGTATGCGTGATATTAGATATTTAATACTATATACATAATATAAGGTAGTTATCACTATGTAATCAGACTAGTTCATCTTATTGTATTAGGCAGGAATAACAATATTTAACATAGAATAATACAACATGGCTCAATTTCTGAATAGAAATAAGAATAAATCAAAGATTCCAAGATGGTGATAGAGTAAGTGGATGTTCCAATTGAGGACTCCCAGGATCAAATTGGAGTTATAACTAAATTTAATAATAATCATCCTGAAAAAACAGTTTCAGACTAAATAAAGAGAAGTCTATAACCAAAGAGTCACAGAAGCCACACTGAGACTGGCAGGAAGGGTTGAGATGTGTAAAGGGCTTCCCTGGCTCCCTGGAGCAAGCAATGGCTGGAAGTCCAGAGGGATGCTCAGCTATGGGGAGGTTCACCCTGAGAGTTGAGGGTCCTAAGCCCCAGGCCAGGTACTCCAGCCTAGAAGAGGTTCCCACATAGCATTTGGGGATGAGAAGAGACAAGGTTTCTGTCTGTGAGAAAGAGACAGGAGTTCTCAGAAATGCAGACACCCTCTTAAAAGGTCAGTGCAGAAAATCTCATTCACAACCACTTACCCTGGGCTCCAGTGGCGAGAGGGCTGAAAGGGCTAGAGTTGTGTGAAACTGGAAGCCCAGGAGAGACACTATGAGGACGGTCACCATAACCTCTGTAATGAATGATATTCCAATACTGCAGTTGCCATTTTACTTGGGTGGAGCAGTCTTCTCCATGTGACATCAGACTAGGGGAAAACCACTACCCCACCTTCAGAATCTCTCTTGCCACATTCTACAAAAGTTGGACCCTGCTGAGGAGTAAGTAGCCTTGGCCAGGAAGCAGCGGGTATGACAATGACTCAGTTTTCTGGTGTTAAAGCCAGAGCTTTTCCCCACCTTCTCCCAAGAATATGACTGGTGTTTCTGCCTCACTGGAAATGTAGTAGAAACTGTCCAGACTATGAGCAGACAAAATCTCTATGTATCAGAGGCCACCCACAGCAGAATATAGGTGGCCATACCCTACTGAAGTCTGTGAAAAAATTCAGGACAGACTGACACCTGGGGCCATGGGGTAGGAACCACACCCATTACCTTTCTTAATCTTTGAATCACCCCAGGCTCTAACTCTACCAGATGTTTTTGGGGTGGTGGAGCCTAATAAACAGCCAGCAGAGGTAGCAGAAGGTGGATCTGAGGAAACCTTGGACCTTTTCTGACTTATCCCTATGCCCAAGGCTGGTAAAAACCAGCCTAGGCATGTGGGATGGTATTTCTTGTGCACCTGGGCCCAGTAGAGGCAGCCACAATCTCTGGTTTGCTTGTAAGCACAAAAAGGTTGCTAAGGGCCAGTCACAGACAGTATTCTGCACTGGTCTGTACTGGGTTCCCTCCTGGGAAGCCAGAACTGGCACAGCCAATAGCCAGTTTTAGAATTCATCAGAGAAGGATCCAACTACCTATCCTGGAGCATGTGTGAAGGGAGGGCTAGTCAGACATCATACTCAGCTGAGGCGAGTTCTGCTTTCTGTGGTCAGCACCTGTACAACAGCTCACATGTGCACTGGACAGCATGGAGTATCACAGTTGGCTAGCCTGCAACTTGGATATCCTGTCCCAATGGGCTAGGTTTCACAGGGAGCAGGAAGAGAGGCTTCAAAAATGGATATCAAAGTTGTGAGTTCCTTGGAGCCTATTGTTGGGACCAGTCAAAGGGTTTAACCACTTTTGGGGGGGGGGGTGGCATAGTCAGCCCCAGTGGAGGACTCTCTTGGTCTGCTTCTCTGAGAGCAGGAACTCCTCAGCTGGAAGAACTTCTGCAGAAGGAACTGTTGGCCCCACACAATCTGAACCTGCTTTTCCTCTTAATGGGGATAAATAGAATTGGAGTTTCACAGTGGCTGAGGGATTAGGCTCTGGAATAGAGGACACTTGCTCTGTACTAAACTCTTGACCAAGTGACCCCTGAAGTAAGGGGTCCCATTAACATTGTTATCCTGACCTCAGCTGCTTTAACCCACCAAACTTGCAATGTGTAGAAGAGTTGGTGGAGTGAGACCAGTCTGAACCCACACTATAGTACTTCTAAGAAGACTGTGGGAAGATCAGACAGCTACAAGAGGAAGTGCAGCAGCTAAAAAGTGGAGGCAAATCTCAAAAAACTTGTGACCTTTTATGGAGTTTTTGTCAGCTCTAAGCAGAAGGAAACTGATCCTTATACACAGGTTGACCCCTCTCATACACAACAAGGCACCGAAAACACAGACACAAACAACAAACACCTGTAACTTCAGACAGGTAGCTCACGGTGGGTTATAAACAATGACTAATGTCAACCTTTACCTGAACCTTGCCCAAGAGGACCCAGAACCAATGCAACCAGTAGTGGTTGGCAGACTGCACCAATGATACACTCAGCTACCTACACAAGCAGCACACCCAAAGCAGTAATCCAGCAGGCACCAGATACTATGAAAAATAAATATGCCCCAATAGGAGAAAAACTGCCTAGCATCCTTGATCATCTTAATACACGTGATCAAGGCTGACCCTTAGGGCCAGCCCAGCTGAGCAATAAATTCACCCATAAAAGAGCCAACCACATTCAAAACACATAAAACAGAAGGGCAAATTTAAACCTCAATAAACATTTCTATAGCAAGAAACGCAGGTTGCCTAGAGGTTAGTACCACTGAGACCATCTTCTTCATGAAGATACCACAACAAATTTGGGAGTAAGAGCTAAACTACATAATACACAGACAAAATGGTCAGACAAAGAAATAAGACCTAAATGAATCAACAAGAGAAATCCCTAGAAAAATATTTAAATAAAATGGAAGTAACCAAATGACCAGATGCAAACTTCAAAATAATGGTTATTAAGATGCTCAAAGATCTTAGAGTAAGAATGGATGATCAGAGTGAGAAGTCAGAAAACATTAAAAAGGACTTGTTATAAGAAGAAGAAAGAAAAATAAAATCTAGAGAAAGAGGAATATAGGTTTTAAGAAGATAGAGAAAGAAATAAAAAATTTTATTGAAACAAATGAAAATGAACATACAACACCCCTAAATCTATAAAACACAGCAAAAGAAGACCTGAGAAGGAAGGTCAGAGTATTACAAGTACAAGAAAAAACTCAAACAATCTAACCCTGCACCTAAAATAATTAGAAAAGAACAACAAACAAATCCCAGAGGAGAAAAAAAGAAAGAAATAATAAAGATCAGAGTGGAAATAAATGACATAGATGCCAAAACAACAATAAAGAAGATAAATAAAACTAAGAGCTGTTTTTTTGAAAAAATAAAACAAGATTGACAAACCTTTAACCAAACTCATCAAGAAAAAAAGAGAGAGAACTAAAAAAATAAAACTAGAAATGAAAGAGAAGTAACAACTAACATCACAGAAATACAAAGGATTGTAAGAAAATACTATGAAGGTCTATATGCCAAAAAATTGAACAACCTGGGTGAAATAAATAAATTCCTAGGAACACAATTTTCCAAGACTGAGTCGGAAGAATCAGCAAACCTGAGCAGATTAATGACAACAAAAGATATTGAAACAGTTATCAAAAATCTCTCATCAAACAAAAGTCCTGGTATGGATGGCCTCAGAAGAGAATTTTACCAAACATTCAAAGAACTGACACCTGTTTTTCTCAAGCTATTGCAAAAAATTCAAGTGTAAAGAAGACTTCCAACTCATCTTACAAGACAAGTATTATCATGATTTCGAAGCCAGGTAAAGACATTACAAAGAAAAAAAAAAAAAAAAAACAACTATAGGCCAATATCCCTGACAAACAGAAGCTAAAATTCTCAACAAAATATTAGCAAATCTATTCCAGAAATATACTAAAAAATCATACATAATCATCAAGGGAGCTTTATTCCAGGGAGGCAAGGCTAGTATAATATTTGTAAATCAATAAATGTGATTTATCACATAAACAAAATGAAGAATAAAAATCACATATTCATAATAAGTGCTGGAGAGGGTACGAAGAAAAGGGAACCCTCCTGCACTGCTGGTGGGAATGCAGACTGATGCAGCCACTGTGGGAAACAGTATGGAGATTTCCCCCAAAATTAAAAATGGAACTGCCCTTTGACCCAGCTATCCACTTTTAGGAATATATCTTAAGAACATCATATCACTCATTCAAAAGAAGAAATTCACCCCCAGGTTTATTGCAGCATTGTTTACAATAGCCAAAATCTGGAAACAGCCCAAGTGTCCATCAGTGGATGAGTTTATTAAAAAGCTGTGGTACATATACACAATGGAATGTTACATGTCTGTAAGGAAGAAGGAAATCTTACCTTTTGTGACAACTTGGATGGACCTGGAAACTATTATGTTAAGTGAAATAAGCCAAGCATAGAAAGAAAGAATATCATATGACCTCACTCATTTGAGGAATCCAATGAACAATATGAACTGAGGAATGAAATAGAGACAGAGGCGGGATCAAAGAGTCAAGAGGGAAAGCAGACAAAGGGTAAAGGGATTATAGGAAGGGATCAGAAAAGGGAAAGAGATTGGTGAAATTATAGACACATAACATGTTGTAGAGAGCAGAAAAGCAAATCTTGGAGAGAAAAGGAGAAGGCATTGTGAGGAGAGGGGAAAGGGGGATGTTGTGGGGAACATGGGGTAGTAGGGATGTATTTTGGGGGACACTAGAATCTATGTAAACACAATAAAATAAAATAAAAATATCACATATCATATCAATAGATGCTGAACAAACATTCAGTAAATTCTAGCACCCATTTATGATCAAAACTTTCAGCAAAGTAGAAATACAGGACATATCTCAATATAGTAAAGGCCATATTTGACAAACCTACAGACAACATCATACTCAATGGCCAAAAACTAAAGCAATCCCTTTAAGATCAGGAACAAAACAGGGTGTCCCCTTTTACAACTCTTAACACAGTAGTGGAAATCCTAGTCATAGCAATAGAGCATGAAGAAAAAATAAAAGGCATCCAAATTGGGAAAGAAATAAAACTGTCATTATTTGCTAACAATGTGATATTGTACATAGAAAACCCTAAAGTCTCAGCCAAAACACTGCTAGAGTGGATAAATGAATTTGGAAAAAATAGCAAGATATAAAATTAATATTAATAAATCAGTGGCATTTTATACACCAATAACAAACTGTCAGAAAGAGAAATTAAGACATAATCTTATTCTCTATTGCAACAACAACAAAAAGTACATATGAATAAATTTAACCAAGAAGGGAAAAGAATTGTACTTAGAAAATTATGTTGAAAAAGGAAATCAAGAAGATACAAGCAGGCCCTGGCCGGTTGGCTCAGCGGTAGAGCGTGGCCTGGCATGCGGGGGACCCGGATTCGATTCCCAGCCACCAGGGCACATAGGAGAAGCACCCATTTGCTTCTCCACCCCCCCTTCCTTCCTCTCTGTCTCTCTCTTCCCCTCCCGCAGCGAGGCTCCATTGGAGCAAAGATGGCCCAGGCACTGGGGATGGCTCCTTGGCCTCTGCCCCAGGCGCTAGAGTGGCTCCGGTCACGGCAGAGCAACGCCCCGGAGGGGCAGAGCATCACCCCCTGGTGGGAAGAGCGTAGCCCCTGGTGGGCGTGCCGGGTGGATCCCTGGTCGGGCGCATGCGGGAGTCTGTCTGACTGTCTCTCCCCGTTTCCAGCTTCAGGAAAAAAAAAAAAAAAAAAAAGAAGATACAAGCAAATGGATTCCTATACTATTAAAATAATGATAGCATATTCAAAACTCTAGGACATATATATTCCAAAAATTTACATGGGACCAAAAAAGAACCCAAATAGTCTCAGCAATCTTGAAAATGAAGAACAAACTACAGTGGTACCTTGAGATACAAACAGACCAACATAAGAATGTTTTAAGATACGAGCTGTGACTCAGTCTGTATTTTTGATTGAGATCCGAGCAAAATTCTGAGATATGAGTCATGATTTGGGAAGCTGCCACTAGTTGGCACACTGGTACGTTGGCATATGGGTCCAGTATTGGCAGTTTGATATATAAGTTGACTGACTTACGAGCTCGGTTACAGAACAAGTTAAATTCGTATCTCAAGGTACCACTGTAAAAGGTATCACACTTCCTGATACAAGGCCATTGTACTGGTGTAAGAACAGGCATACCAATCAATGAAACAGAACAGAGAACCCAGAAATAAACCCATGCCTTTATGGTCAATTCAATTAAAAAATGAGTAAATGACCTGAGTAGACACTTTTCCAAATGTCTACTGATGGCCAATATGGATATAAAAAAATGCTGAACACCACTAATAATTAGAGAAATGCAAATTGAAACCACAATGAGATTATCACTGTAGCCAGAATGGCTTTCATTAACAAATCAACAAACAACAAGTGCTGGTGAGGGTGAAGAGAAAAGAGAACCCTCCTGCAGTGCTGGTGGGAATGCTGACTTGTGCAGCCACTATGAAAAACAGTAGGCATTCCTCAAAAAATTAAAAATAGAACTGCCTTATGACTATGCTATCACAAATTTATGAACATATCATAAGAATCCCAAAACAATAATTCAAAAGAAGATATGCACTCCTATGTTCATTGTAGCATTGTTTACAATAGCCAAGATCTGAAAACAGCCCAGGTGTCCATCAGTGGATGAGTGGATGAAAATTCTGTGGTACATATACACAATGAAATACTACACGGCCTTGAAAAAGAAGGAAATCGTACCTTTTGCAACAGCATGGATGAACCTGGAGTGTATTATGCTAAGTGAAATAAGTCAGGCAGAAAAAAACAAATGTCATAGGATCTCACTTACATGGGGAATGTAATGAACACAATGAACTGAGAAACAAAATAGAAACAGAGGCAGGGTCACAGAGAATAAATGGATATCTGTCATAGAAAAAGAGGAAGAGTAGATGGCATCTAAGAAGATGAAGGGATTAGCCAAGTTATATATACATAACACATAGATATAGAAAACAGGGCAGCAGTTCCCAGAGGGAAAGAGGAGAGGGAGGTAGGTGAGAAGGGGTACAGGTGGTAAAATAGGAATGGAAAGAGACTTTGCATGAGACCTGAGGGGCACAATGAGGGGTGTTGAGGGAGTTATACTGAATGCGATACTAAAAACCATGTTAACACAATAAATTAAAAATTAAAATTCAAAAACAAAATGTAAAAAAAAGAAATGAAAGAAATAAAAAATACAAATTCATGGAAGTGTTTAGAGTGTACAAAGAAAATTTAATCAAAATAAAAGCATAAAAATAAAAGTTTACAGTTGTTTGTGTTCTTAAAATTATACTGTGGATGATTTGTAGAATTTACAAAACAAAATGCTAGCTGAAATGGTAGGGAAGACACATGCTGTGGAGTAACATATACACTAGGCTGAGGAGCTGGGCATCTGAACTGGTTGCTAATGATGCAAGGAGTTTTAAGAGAGTTCACTATACCTTCGGACACATGTTTTTACTAAGATATTTTAAAAAATGTAAACAGTGTTCATTGCTTGTTTGTAAAGGCATAGAACAGGTTGTAACATATAATTTCGAGTTGCCTTCTCCACTGTTAGATTTTCAATATTCTTTTTTCTTTTAATTGAGAAGAGCAGAAATAGAAACACAAACTCCCATGTGCACCCCAACCAGGATCTACCTGGCAGCCCTGGCTGTGAGAGAAGAAGAAAGAGAGAAGGAGGAGGAGGGGGAGAAGAATATGTGGTCACTTCTCATGTATGTCCTGACCAGGGATCGAACCTGGGATGTCTGCATGCTGACACTCTACTCACTGAGCCAACCAGCCAGGGCCAGATTTCAATATTCTAATTAAAATTTTCTCAGAAAATAGTACAATTGAAGAAATTATCTTGATACAAGATACTAGACCAGAATAGCTTCGACTCTTGGTTTTATTTAACAATGCAATAGTGGTGTGTAAAACAGTGCTCATTCAACATATTTCACCATATGAACAGATTATTAAGAAAAATTATGCTATCTTCTCTGAAAAACGGAATCCTTTCCTTCTAAGGTCAAGAACAAGACAAGTAAGGCACTTTCACTGATCGTATAAACATAGCAATGGAAATCTTAGTAACTGCACCAATGTAAAACAAAGAAGTAAAATTATATTTATAGAATTTATAGTTGTCTACTTTAAAAAATCCAAAAGGATTTATAAAAAAAATGCTACTGGAACTAATAAGTACATTTAGGATGTTTCAGGATATAAAGTCAACATACAAAATATATGTACTTTGTACATTTGGAAACTGAAACTGAAACAAAACAAAAGAGTGACAGAAATGGACCATTTCCATAATGAATGAAAAGCCTAAAATCCCAATATATAAATCTAAAAAGGTATGTAGGTGACTTTTATCCTTATAACCATAAAATAGTAATGAAAAGCATCAAAATTAAATGGAAGGGTATTTCATGTTTATGTATTGGAAGACTAAAAATTTTAAGATGCTAAATCTCCAAACACTTATCTAGAGATTAGGTAAAATTCCAATAAAAATACTTGCAGGTTTTTGTTTTCTTTTAGAAATAAAAAATGACTAAAATATAAATAGAAAAACAAAATAATTAAAAAGTACAAACTTAATTTTAAAAAGAGCTTAAACTAATTGATTTTTAAGATTTCTAAGTTGTAGTAACCAGGATAGTAGAGTAACAATAAAAAGATAAGACATGTAAATCATGCAACAAAATAGAAAATAGACCCATACATATATACTAAATTGATTTTAAATGAAAATACAAAGGCAATTCAACACACGAAGAATGTTACTTTTAACAAATGATGCTGAAAAGTTGAATATTTTATATGCCAAAAACACAATACAAATACAAATGATGTATTATAGAGTTGTACACCTGAAACCTGTATAATTTTATTAACCAATATCAACCCAATACATTCAACCCAATACAAAACATTTTTAAAAATCTGAAGTCAATACTCTGGGTTCTCTTCAGGTAGCATAAATCTTTGCCTTTTAAAAATCTCTAATCATAACACATACCATATACAAAAATTAATACTAATTATATCTTACAGTGTAATATTAAACCTAAAACTATAAAATATCTAGAGGAAAATAAAACCAACAATAATCAGTAATTATGCAAATTTAAACTCAAACAAACTTCTGGTGCCACTACACACCTATTAGAATGACTATAATTAAAACATACACATAAACACACACAAAACAAATCATTACCACTGACTACATCAAGTACTTATGAGTATGTGGAGATACTGGAACACTCAAACAATGAAGAAGGGAATAAAAATGGTGTATCACTTTTGAACACAGTTTGGAATTTTATCATAAAAAGAAATATATATTTTTCACATGACCCAGAAATCTTACACTTAGTTCTTTACTCAGGAAAGATAAAAACTTTTGTTTCCACAATAACCTCTACCCAAATGTTTACAACTTAATTAATAATCATGAGATACTGAAACAACCTAATAGTTTTTCATTTGATTGAATGAATCAGCAAACTCTGGTACGTACATGTAATGGAATCCTACTAAGAAATATAAAAAATTAATTACAGATATCAAATATATTATTTTAAGTGAACATAAATTGATTCAAAGGCTGAATACTGTATGATTCCACTTATAATACATTTTCAGATACTCAAAAAAATAGGTATTAAAATCATATTAGTAGTTGCCAGGCCATGGTAAGTAAAAGAAAAGGGATAAGGGTAAAGATTGTATACAAAATAGCACGGGACATCATTAAAGAAAATGATGGGTTTGGTGTTAATTACATGACTGTATTATATAACTAAAATTTGCTTACAGAATAGTATTTAAATGTTGTTACAAAAAAGAACAAACAAATAAGCAAACAAATAAGCGAAATACTGAATGTATTGATTAACTAGGTGAGAGGAGTCCTTTCACAATGTATGTCATATCATCACATTGTACAAATTTGCCATAAATAAATTGACTCAATTACTATATTTTGAGAAATTTTTTCTCAAGAAGTGGTCATGGATGTGCACAACATTCCGCTAAATTTTGGTCATCACAACATTGTTTACAATGGAGAAAAAATGAGGAAACGATTCAGTTGTGCAGATGGACATAAATTACATACAATGAATGGGTGAAAATTGACACTTCAATATAATTGGAAAATAAATCAGTTTTAAAAAAGCAATAAAATCAGCTATCAACTACAGAATAGTATGACAAAAATGACAGCAAAAAATATTTCTGAAACATATTAAACCACTCATTCAATCATTTAAAAATGCACTCATTGTGTATTATGTGACAGACCCTCTTCCAGGCACTATAGAATACAGAGATGTAAAAAACCAAACTCTTGCCCTTATGCAGCTTAAATTCTAACAGATAATGTGATTGCAATGACGTTCAAACAATTTTTGCAACATACAAATTAAATATATAATCAGTATAAAAATAACTAAATTTATTTACTTTTCCCAAATATTATATAACTGAACATAAAATAGACATCTTGTGTTTATTTCTTAAATTTATACCATCAATATTTTTTCTCAGTTTCTTATATGTCTAGTTTCTTTTTCTTTTTTTTTTTTTTTTTACAGAAACAGAGAGAGAGAGAGAGGGATAGACAGGGACAGACAGACAGGAATGGAAAGATGAGAAGCATCAATCATTAGTTTTTCGTTGCGCATTGAAACACCTTAGTTGTTCATTGATTGCTTTCTCATATGTGCCTTGACCGCGGGCCTTCAGCAGACTGAGTAACCCCTTGCTCGAGCCAGCGACCTTGGGTTGAAGCTGGTGAACTTGTTCAAACCAGATGAGCCTGCGCTCAAGCTGGTGACCTTGGGGTCTCAAACCTGGGTCCTCTGCATCCCAGCCCAACGCTCTAGCCACTGCGCCACCACCTGGTCAGGCTAGTTTATCTTTTTGTCAGTCACAATTTTGGTTTACATATACTCTAAAAGTAAAAATAGGGAGGTTAAATTTTTCAAACTTTACTTTTGGATCCTAAACCACTTAACAATGTTAAATTAATGCATTTCACTAAAAGTGTAATAAATTTTTCACATAATGATCGGAGCTGTTTCGTACAAGTAAAACAAACTATATCTTAAATAAAAAATTAAAATTTTTTCAATAAAATGTGATATGATGATAATAACTCAGTGATAAAGAATTCAACCTCTAACTTAATCTCAAATTGTTTCCTATGATCTATGAATATATAGTTACTCCCTCAATATAAAGACATTATTATTTAGTAAGGAACATAAAAGGAGGAATAGGAAAATGAAACATATACTTCTTATTCCCAGACAGGAATGTCAGTACCCTGGAGGCATTATCTGACTTTAAACAAGAGAATTTTTGCAAAACAGCAATAGGTATAGTTTAAGACTAATGTCTACATTTTCTCTTGGTAAGGAACTGATAAGGAAAATTTAATGTACATTAATGGACTAATAATTTGTTTTGAGCATATTGCTAAAGGACAATGTTAAATAGTATTTTGTACACATGATATTTTCTCTTAAGTAAAAATATTTTTCTAATTTTGAAATATTAACATATATTTTTCTAGCACATAACATTCAGTCCTTTTATTATATAATATTTATGCACTCTAAAAAAAATGTCTACTTGACCCTGGCCAGTTTGCTCAGTGGATACAGCAGTGACTCGGCATATAGACATCCTAGTATCAATTCCCAGTCAGGGCACACAAGAAAAGCGGCCTTTTGACTAACATCTCCCTATTTTCACAAACACCCAGCTGCTGGCATATATATCTAAATAGATTAGATAGATGATGACAGATAGATAGATAGATAGATAGATAGATAGATAGATAGATAGATAGATAGATAGATAGATGATAGATAGATCTGCACTCGTGTTCATGGCAGCATGTTCACAATGTACAACATGTGTACATTGACAGATAAATAAATTATGAAAATTTGATATATTTATGTATACAATAGAATATTATTCAGCCATAAAAAGAAGAAAATCCTGCTATTTGCAACAACAAATTATGTCATTTAAATCAGTGGTCCCCAACTCCCAGGCCGTGGACTCGTACCGGTCCACAGAGAAAGAATCAATAACTTATATTATTTCCGTTTTATTTATATTTAAGTCTGAACAATGTTTTATTTTTTTTAAATGTTAAAAAAATGACCAGATTCCCTCTGTTACATCCATCTAAGACTCACTCTTGATGCTTGTCTTGGTCAAGTGATACATTTATCTGTCCCACCCTAAAGGCCGGTCCGTGAAATATTTTCTGACATTAAACTGGTCTGTGGCCCAAAAAAAGGTTGGGGACCACTGATTTAAATGGTCTTTCTGTCCTAAAGCTCTGCTTCCTGAACTATGAACTTAATTAGGGTAGTTATTACTATGAACCCAGAATTTTCAGGTTTAAATTCATTATCTCAGCAAAGAGAAACTAATCTTCAGCATTAGGTCACATGTTGTTCCCCAAGAAATTAATTTCTTTGTCCAGAGATATTGAATACTCTGATTGACCTAAATCCATCTATCCTCAATATTCAAAGGATTTTAAGGATGGAAGGATGGACTGTCCTTTAAGGAAAGAAATAGTTCTATTTCTGGAAGTAGAGTGAAATATTGGGTGAAAAGGGAAAATAGAGGCCCAAAGAGAAGCTAAAAATATATAAATACACACAAAATAAGATTACATAGGGTGTTAACCTCAAGAGTGACACAGGACTAAGTTTATAGTTTTCAGATATAGAGAAACCATTTGGAGCAATAAAATAAGAAAATAAATTAGGAGTTTTGTTTCATTTCAGGTGTATCTTAGAAAAATAAGATTTTTGATAGCCAAATATAGAAAAATAATTTTAGACATAGTGAAGTACAAAACATGAAAAGACATATAGATTTGAGAAATAAAGTTGCTCATTCTTTAATAAAAGAAAATTGGAACAGCTCATTAATTTTATATAATTTGCAACCAAATATATTTGAAATTGATGACTTTTGCATTCAGCCATGTGTGAGTAAAACAGTCTGAATTTAATCTTACCATTTTAGAATAAAAAGAGACTTAACCAGTAATTCAAGGTTTACTTAACATTTAAAAATCAAGACATGTAACATGCTATATTAATGGCTAAAAATAGGAAAAGAACACATGATCTCTAATAGATGCAGAACTAAGTTTGAACACAACCCACACTTATTTATGTAAAAACTCTCAGTAATATAATCAAAGAAAGGAAGTTATGATAAAAACCATCTACAAATATTGCTAGAGTTAAAATTATGTGTAAGTGTGAAAGACAATATCTTTTTCCCAAAATTAAGTGTAAAATAAAAAGTGTTCACCCTCACTACTTTCAGCATCACACTGGAGGTCCAGACAATGTAATAAGCCAAGAAAACTAATAAAATAAATAGAAAGAACTAAAACTCTCTTTATTCACCCACAACATGATTGTGTTCATGGAATATCCTAATGATATTACTTAAGTTACATAAACTAATAAGTGGTTTAGAAATGTTTCCAAAAATGAAGTCATCAATGTGATGACATAAGTCACATATCTCTCTATATTAGCAAAAATCATTTGGAAATTAAAAAAAATACTTAGGAAATATTACAAATATACACAAGATACGTCACCTGAAGACTATAAAATATTGCTGATAGACCTAGAAATCAGCAAGATGGTCAAATAAGATGGCCTATGAATAATTTTGCATCTATCCATGGACAAAAATGCCTTTTGTGAAAGCTTTGGCATTTAGATAAAAGACTATGAAATTTTGGGGCAGCCCTAGACTGAAGAGAACCATTTTAAGAATGCCAACCATACCCAGGTGGCTGACTCACTGACCATTGTTCCAGTTACAGACCTAGAAATAGCTTCATACCCCTGAGGAACCACCTATAGTCCCATTTGGCTTGGTCTTGAAATCAGACTATATGCCAAGGGATTTGGGAAGAGGCATGCCAACTCATGAATCAGTTAATAGGTGTAGTGATCTTAGTCCAGTCTGTGGATCCTGATGTGGCTTGTGAAGAAGCTCTAGCCGCCTCTTTTGCATTCAGTCCAAGAGGCTCCAGTGATAAGGCCACCAAAAGCGGTCAGACTGTAGATTCTGAAAGGGCCCTAAAACTGAGCTCTAGTCCACCGCAATCATAGTGAAGAGTCATGCTGGAACAGGGACTTAGGAAGAGACACTTTTGTCTGTGTTCTTGGAGATTCTGTTCCCAAAAATTGGATCTAAAAAGAATATATCTCAAAATAATAAAGGCCATATATAACAAATGCATAGCTTACATTATATTCAATGATGAAAAGCTGAAAACCTTTTCTCTAAAATCAGGAAGAGTTCCCACTTCCATTCAACATAGTATGGGAAGTTCTAGTAGAGCAATCAAGCAGGAAAAAGAAATAAAAAGCATCCACATAAAAAAGGAAGATTTATAATTTTCTCTGTTTGCAGATAACATGATATTATATACAGAAAACCCTGAAGATGTTAGACTGATAAACAAATTTAATAAAGTTGCAGAATACAAAAGTCAGCATCCAAAAGTGTAGCACTCTTATGCACTGGAAATAAAAATATAAAAAATAAATAAAAATAATTCCTTTAATAAAAGTAACTAATACAATAAAATACTTAACTATATACTTAATTAGAATGTATTATGTCTATATACTGAAAACTATAAGATATTGATAAAAGAAATTGAAGAAGACAGAAATAAATGAAAAGACATTTTATGTTCATAGGTCTATTTATACAAATTATAAAGATATGTAAAATACTTCAGAAAGTCAAAATAACTTCATAAAGAGAACAAAATTGTAGTACTTATTCTCCTTGATTTCAAAACTTAAAATAGGTGTTGGCATAAGAATAGACAAATTGAACTTTGGAACAAAAGAGAGTCTAGAATTAGATCTAAGACTTCCAACCAATTCAATAGGGAAAAAGAAAGCTTTTTGAACAAATGATACTAAAAAGCTGGATATCTGTAGAAAATCAATGAGAAAAATGCTTTGATTCTTACTTCATATTATGCACAAAAAATTACTGGAGATGAATCATGGCCTTATACATAAAAGTTTAATATATGAGATTTCTAGAATTAAACTAAGGGAAATATTTTTATGACATTAGTGTAGGTAAATAGATTTCAGGACACAAAATTAATGAAGGAATGGGACAGTCACAGTTTAGGAAATATATATAAATTTGATAAAGAACTTTTTCATAGTAAACTAAAATATCTTGCAACATAATAATGAAACAACAGTCCAGTAAAAATGAGCAAAATATTTGCACAAATATTTCACTATAAAAAATACATAAAGATCCAGTAAGCACATAAAAACATATTAGGCATAATCACCAGGATATACAAAATGAAAGCACAATAAAAATAAATGCTATGTATATAATAGATTGGCTAAAATGTAAAAGTCTGACAACATCAAATAATGATTATGTCATGGATCAACCAGAATTCTCATGCATTGCTTGTGGGAGTGTAAAACAGTATTATCACTGTGGAATAGTGTTTATTGATTTTCTAAAAAAATCACATATAGGTGGGATATAAAACTGAGACTCATGGACATAGATTAATGTGAAGTGGTTACCAAGGGAAGGAGGTAGGGGGAGAGGGAGGGGCGTTAAAGAAGGACAAATATATGGTGACAAAAAATAATTTGACTTTGGGTGATGGGCACACAACTCAATTAATAGTTCAAATGCTATAGAGATGTTTACCTGAAATCTATGTACTCTTTTTGATCAATGTTACCCCATTAAATTTAATTTTCTATATAAAAATTAAACATATATTCATCACATCACCCAAATATTCCACATTACATACTTAACCAAAATATATGAATATATATATATATATATATATACACATACACACACAGACATACAAAGAATAAAACTTTTACAAGAAAGAATACAGTAGTATTATTTATAATAGACCCACAGGAAAATCCTGATGTTTCTGACAGGTGAATGGGTAAAGAAATCATAGCTTATTTTTAGAATAGAAATCTATTCAGTATTTGAAAATAAAATTATCAAGGTTTGAAACATATATCACTCTCCAAAATATTATGCTGGGTGAAAAAGCCAAGTGATTCAATTTATGTGAAGTTCTCATAGGCAGTACTGAACTTATTTGATAGAAATCAAAACAGGAGTCTGCTGGGGCCAGGGTGGGTAGTGGTGAGGGTGAGGCAGGTGCATAGAGGAGGAAAACTTGAATGCAAAAAGGCATAAGAAAAATCTGTGGGGGAATAGAAATATCACATATGTTTTATTGTGATGGCCGTTACACACATGTATATACAATATTTGTCAGAACTCATTGAACATTCCACTTATAAACTATGTGTTTCATCATATGAAAATAATTTCTTGATTTTAAAAAACTAAATAGAGATTTAACATCTTTGAGTTTAACATGTATTAGGTATACTTATGATGAGTGTCTTTAAATTTTTTCATGGATAAAAACTGTGGAATAAACTATAATCAACAATAGCATACTACAGTAATATCTTCTAAAAATTATTGTAATTTCTCTTTCTGGTGATAAATTTAAATAGTCATTATATAAGGTAGAGGTTATTTATAATCACTGACATTCTTTTCATCTCTTAACCTATGAGATTTACACTGATTAATGTTCAAAGATATTTGGATGACTTTGGATTGACCGTAGCCTATCAGTGGTGATATCCAGTGATCAGCATGATTTCTCAGCCTATAATCCATCACCTTGAAATACATAGAACATGATGCAAAGTTGATTTACTATAGCAGCCACTTCAGCACTTCTTATTATCATCTAAGTGAACCTTCTTGAATATTGATAGAATAAAAAGGTTGAAGCATATACAAGGACTTAATCTCGGGAAACAATTATTATTATTATTTTTTAAGAGCTAGAGGGAGAGAGAGAGAGAGGGTCAGACAGCGACAGACAGACAGGAAGAGAGAGAGATGAAAAATATCAACTTATAGTTGTGTCACTTTAGTTGTTCTTTGACTGCTTTCTCATATGTGCCTTGACCAGAGCAGGCTCCAGCAGAACCAATGACCCTTTGCTCAAGCCAGTAACCTTGGGCTTCAAGCCAGCAACTTTTGGGCTCAGCCATTGACCACGGGGTCACGGGGTCATGTTTATGATCTCATGCTCAAGCGGCAACCCCGCTCTCAAGCTGGTGAGCATGAGCCCAAGCCGGATGAGCCCGCATTCCAGCCTGTGCCATCAGGGTCTTAAACCTGAGTCCTCAGCATCCTAGGCCAATGCTCTATCCACTGCACCACTGCCTAGTCAGGTGGGAAACAATTATTTTTAAAAAGAGATTTAACTCAATTTTCCATGTTAAATGAATATGCCCGAATAACTTAGATATCATCTTAATTTGTTTATGTTTCTCATAGACTTTGTTCATTTTTTTTCTCTCTTCTGTTTCTATGTATTCATGAGAAAAAAATCAGCTATACTGTTCTGAGTAGAAACCAATAAAAATGTTTAAATACTTTAGTAAATCATAGTGGTTAAGAGCAATAAATTAGAGTAGGATTGTCCAACCCTACCACTATACGATATGTGTGCTATCCATGAATTACCTTTCTGAACCTGATTTCCAATGTGTGGAAGGTGATAAGTGATTACCCCATAGGATTGTTGTGAGAAATAAATTAAAATACTTGCATGTCAACTCTAATGTTCGATAGATTTTAAATGCATAATAAATGTTAATGTTTTATTATTTTCTGTATCTTTTGTTTGCTTGTTTTCAGATATTTAAGAGGCTCCTCTGGTGTATAAGAAACCCAATCAGAATAACAGACTTACTGAGAAAGTTGAGGTTAAATTAGATTCTTCACATATAAAGTAGATTAAATAGTATTTTTGCTAAGGCAAGCAAAGGCTTAAATAAAACTCAGTAGAATGAGTAGTTGTTATAATTTGCCAGGGCCACAACAATCATTTTTGTGTTGTTCACTAACAATTCTCAATTAACAGTGTAGAGACCTTCAAAGAAAGGCTCCTTGTGGCTAAATGGATTTAATAAAAAAAAAGCAGAATCCATTATCACACAGGGCCACTCACCCAAAATTCACTTCACCCAAAATGCTCTCCACTGAACTGCTGTCCACACTGTGTTTCTGAAGTCCGTACCAGACCTTAAAGGAGGTCCTTCACCCTGAACATATAATACCTCCAGGCAGTTTTATATTTCCATAATCTCTACATTGTCCCTCTTATCTTTTTTCCTCTTTCATCACCCTATCTTCTAGCTTTCATCTTTTTTTGCTCATATTTTGTAAAAATAGTTGGCTGATATTTAATACAGACAATGCTTAACTATTAATAAAAAGGAATTTCTATTTAATTAAAGTATGTAAAAGTTTAAAAAGCAATACATACACTTGATGTAACTCTTCTGTATAAAAAGTAACTAATATAAATGCATGTATGTGTGTGTGCATGTGTGTGAAATGTATAGAATGACATATATCAAACATATGACTGTGTTCACTCAGGAGAAGAAAACAGAAGTCTTGAGATGGGTAAGATTAAAAAAATATTTCAAGCAGGATACTGTTGTATAATGTTTTACTACAAAAGTGTAATGTCCAGCCTCTTAACTGACCTCCAGTTAAACAGTGCAAAATTTACTATTTTTCTTTTTTAGACAATCATACTGAGTTAGGGTCAATATATAGAGTCCTCTCTTCTACTAAATCATTCTAATGTGCCCAGGTGTTTCAAAGCCCTTATTTTGAGTTGTTTCCTTACCAGTAACCATCTATTTTACCAGTAATGTGTACTATAATTGTATGACTCAATTATACATTATGTTAAAAGATGATATATGACTGAAAAAAAAGTTATTTCTATGAACAATAAGTTCAGTATTTAGAAAAACTTAATAAATGTAAACAATGAAAATATTTCATTCAAATTTAATACGGATGATTCAATTACTAAGAAAATTTAAAAATGTTAGTCTCAGCTTTCAGTTGCTCATATGAAAGAAATTAAAGCAGAGAGCACTATTATTGGCATGGCTAATGCAGATTTGAAGTTCATGCAAAGGGAAGGCCTTGGAGGCTCTTCTAACTTTAACAAATTTATGTGCATCCATGTTTTAACTTTAGACAGAATACTCAATGTACATGCTTATTTTTATTTATGATTTCCTGCTGGATAACTATATCTCAACATTTAAAGCCAACTTTAAGAATATATTGATTGCACAGGTTTAGTTTATGATTAAAATGCTGTATAACCCTTATTTTCAATAACTTGATACAAATATATTTATTTATAGTCAATGAAAACTTCAGTGGGAGAATGTGAGAATGTTGATAAAAGGTTATGAGACTAAAACGTATTTGGCAGATATTAAATTATATTTATCACTCTTTGCTCCTGGTTTTATTGATTGAAATATTTAGAATACATTTATATTTATGTGATTTACTTTTTATGATTTATCTTATGATCAATATAAAAATAGGTTATTTTTTTGGCATTTGTATAAGAGGAGATCTAGAATCTATGCTTTAGTTTATTTATTTATTTATTTTTTGCTTTAGTTTATTTTTTTTAATAATTTTATATTTATAGAAGAGTTTTAAAGATAGTCCAGAGAATTCTCATATACTCTTTATTCTCATATATTCTCATATTCTCTTTCACTTGGCTTCAGTCAATGTTAATAATTTATATACTCATAGTACATATACCGACACTAAGAATTAACATTTAAATATACTCTTAACTAAACTACATATTTTATATTTCATCAGTTTCTACAAATGCCCTTTTCCTGTCCTGGAATCCAGTCCAGGATATCATGTTACATTTAGTTGTTAAGTTTCTTTTATCTGTTATCTGTGACTGTTTCTTGCTTTTCATGACCTTGACTATATTAAAAAGAACTGGTGATACTGTTTCATACAATTAAGATTGTCTGATATTTTTTTCATGATTAGAGATTAAAGGTCTTGGAAAAAAATATCACAGAACTGTAGTGTCCTCATCACATTATATCAGGGTATCATATCAACATCACAGTCTCTTGGATCATTTGATTAACCTAGCATCTGTCAGGTTTCTTTACATAATATTACTATTTTTCTTTTTCATATGCTATTTGTTAAAATGAATCAATAAATCCAAGGAAAAGATAATTATGTTCCACCTGTTGGAGAAATAAATACCAAAGTATCTGTGTGTGTATATATATATACATATATGTGTGTGTGTGTTAAAAGTACTACAGAAATTAAGAAGTATTTAAGAAAAAATACTTTGTGGTATGCAACTGTACTGTTTATCCAAGTTTTGTCCACTGGTTTTAGCTTTTATCATTAGATCCTTAAGCATTTGTTTCTAAGACGTTGTAATGATTATTTTCAATACGTATTCCTCACTTTTCAACATTTATATTTTGGAATTCTTCTGTAAGGGAGATTTAGTTTTTCTTCCCCATTTATTTACTCAGTCATAAATTTTTTTGGTGTAGACTTGTGGATATTTATCTCAATCTTTAAGTCATAGCCAATCCATGTTATTTATCTTATTGTTAAAATATTTCTAACTTGTGCCATTAGGATTTCTGTCCTTTCAACATCTTCTTGTCCTTTTGTTTTTGAAGTAGTAATTATTATTATTTTTTTCATTATTAAATGAGAGGTGGGGCGGCAGAGACAGACTCTCACATGCAGCCGGACCAGAATACACCGGGCAAGCCCCCTACCAGGCGATGCTCTGTCCATCTGGAGCTGCTGCTCCATTGCTCAGCAACTGAGTTATTTCAGCATCTCAGGCGAGGCCACCAAACCATCCTCAGCGCCCAGAGCCAACTTTGCTTGAATCATTCAAACCATGGCTGTGAGAGAGAAGGATAGAGATAGAAAGGGGAAGGGTCAAGAAGTAGATGGTCACTTCTCTTGTGTGCCCTGATTAGAAACCAAACCCGGGACTTTCACACGCTGGGCTGATTGATGGACTATTGCTGAGCCAACCAGCCAGGGCCAATTATTTTTTTCTTTTTACCTTATTGAATAGAAGTGGTAAAAGTATACCTTGTTGACTTGTATTACATATTAAGGGTAAAGCACTCAGTATTTCACAATTAATTATTAATTATTGGTAGGCTTCTATAGATATTTTTTATCAGGTTGTAAAAGTTTAGAAATTTTCTTTTTGTTTTTATTTTTCTTTTGTTTAAATGAAAAGAGGGGAAATAGTGAGACAGACTCCCATATGTGCCTCAACAGGGACCCAGCTGGCAACCCCATTCTAGGGTTGATGCTCAAATCAACTGAGCTACTTTTTGTGCCTAAGGCCAATACTCGGACCAACTGAGCTATTCTCAGTACTTGGAACCAACACTCGAACCAATGGAGCCAGTGGCTGCAGGAAAGGAAAAGGAAGAGAAGGGAGAGAGAGTTGGGGAGAGAAGTAGATGATTGCTTCTCATGTATGCTCTGACCAGGAATCGAACCTGGGATATCCACATTCTGGGCCGATGCTCTATCCACTGAGAAAAATGTCCAGGGCCAGAGTTTTCTTCTATTCCTAAAATGTTAAGAACTTTTATGATTAATTTACTGTGACAATTTTTTTCTGAATATTTTTTATATTACTATGTATTTTTCATTTTTTTATTCTATTAATATGGAGTGTTACATGAATTGATTTTTGGCTGTTAAATCAACCTTTCATTTTTGGGATAAATAACATTTATTCTATATCTTTTTACATGTTGATTTATTTTGCTAATTTTTGTTAATGATTTTCTGTGTTTATGGTTTTAAGAATTATTGATCTCTAATTTTCTTTACTTATGTTTTATTTATCTATCTTTTGTATTGGTGTAATGCTGACATCATAGAATGAGTAAGAAAATGTTCCCTCTGTTTTCTGAAAAAGTTTATGTGGGTGATATTATCTGTTTTTTAAATATGGAGAAAATTTATCATTTAGGTGCTTAGGGTGTGGAATATCCTTTGTAGAAAAAATATATTATTATATATGCAAATCTTTACTTATTATAGTTATATTAAGATTTACCATTGTTCTTAAATCAGTTTTGGTAATTTTTTGTCATTCTGGATATTTATCTATTTATTTAAATTCTCTAATATGTAGATTTAAATTTGTTCTCAATACTCCCTTGAAATCATTTTTGTTACTACACGGTCAGTAGCAATGTTTCCTCTTTCATTTCTAATTTTGGAAATTTATGTTTCTTGTATTTTCTTTTTTTTTTTAATCTATCCAAAGGTTTGCCAATTTTGTTGATATATTTTAACAGTTGTCTTTTGGTTTTACTTATTTGCATTTATTTTTCTATTGTTTTTCTGTTTTAAATTTTCTGACTTAATACTATAATTTTTATCTCCCTTTTCCTTGATTAGATTTTGCTTTCTTTTTCTAGTTTCTTAAAGAATGTAAAAGCTCAGATAATTGATTTGAGATCTTTATTCCAAATATATTCCTTAAAATTATACATTTCCACCAAACTGTTTTAGCTGCATCCAAATACTTTTTGTATGTTTTTGTATACATGTGGTTAAACTTATTTTGTAATTTTCCTTTAATTCTTTTTCTCTAATTAATAAATTATTTGGAAGTTTGTCATTTAATTTTCAACTGTCATTTATTTCTATGTTATATCTCTAATTTTATTGTTCTCAGAGAAAATAATTTGTCCAAATAATTTGTTCAGTCTTTTCAAATTTGTAAGACTAGTTTTCATGTAGTATACCTTGGAGAATGATTTATATGTTTTTGAAAAAAATTTGAATGTGTAATCATTGGATAAAATATTTTATAAAAGTAGTTAGGTCAAGTTGTTAATGTTATCCAAGACTTTCATATCAATTCTTTTATATATTTTTCATTCAGTAATTATAACAATTATTGAGAGTGGATTATTAAAATCCCCAACTATTACTGTTGAATTATCTGCTTAAACATCATCTTGAACCAATCTAAAATACATAAACCATTTATTGTTTTCTTATAAATGAATTATTTTAATCTATTATATTTAAAAATCTTAAATATGTCTATATAATTTAATGCTTTTTTATTTTAAAATAATCACACACAACAACATACGTGGAAGTAGAGTATGAAAGAGAGTTAGTTTTTTTTTAATGAACTCTATTAGAGTGAATTGCCACCTTGATGCCCCTCATCACAAAATATTTTAGCATGGATTTCCTATAAGCAGGGACATTTATAAAATATGATCTTTTATATCAGAAAATTAAAATAATACATTATTATACTCTGATTCTCTGGCACCATTCAAGTTGTGCCAATTTCCCTAATGATGTGTTTTATAACAAAAGTATCTAGTTCAGAGACAACCTGAAAGTTAAAGAAACATCCATGAGGCAAATTGCTACTAATGGGAAGTAGAAAAGAGGGCGCAGGTTACTGGTATATGAATTATCCTTCCATTCTGCCACAGTCACCTTGCAGCTTGTCTTGAAGTAGTGGCTAAAATAACAATGAATCACATTTTTTGGCTTCAATATTTTCCTCACTCTCCCTGCCCTAAAAAATCTACTGTTAAGACTGTTTCTTAACAAAGATGGACTAACATATCTTTTAATGTACATTGTAAGGACTGTCCATATTCTTATATTTGCATAGCCTTTGTTATTTGCATTATCAGCTCAGGCTCTGTCTGCAGACAGAAATGATCTATCATTTTGATTAGATGTTTAATTATTAAGGTATATAAATATTTTAATACCATAATTTTTAGTTCAATATATTCACTCAAACAACCAAATAATAATTGACCTATCATTCAAATTTCCCCTGACTTGATACAATCCAATTATAAAGAAACAAATTGAGCATTTAAGATCATGCTTCCCACCACTGTCCTCAGTGCTTAAGTAAACTCTTATGAAAATTCCTCCCCCAAAATGTTAACTCCTGATTTATCAGGTGTAAATAGATAAAATTTTTTCTTGTAATAGGAAGCCTTCACTCTTGATTCAGAAAGTAATAAAGGTTGCCATAGGAAAAAGATTCATATTTATATATTTTTTATAATTCCCATGGATTTTTAGAGAAAGATTGTGTTTTGTGACTATAGTAGTCTTGCTTCTGTGTTTTAGATGTGAGTGATGATAATATTTAAATTTTAGTAGTAGTTTTTCTTGTAATCTTAAGAGCCAACTTCAGTAAAATAATTTTAAAAAGCAGAAGAACAAATTGAAGATCAAATTTTGTTGCCACTTTATAACCTCTGTAGGAACTACACATTTTAAAGTTCTTGTCTTACATCATAGAGGAGATACTAAAATACACTCTCTTAAATATATTTTTGCTAGGGAAAGTAAAATTAATTTTATAACTTGGTCTTAAGATTTTTATTTATGTTTGACTAATTTTTCCAATTCTTTTTTTTTTTTTTTTTTCATTTTTCTGAAGCTGGAAACGGGGAGAGACAGTCAGACAGACTCCCGCATGCGCCCGACCGGGATCCACCCGGCACACCCACCAGGGGCTACGCTCTGCCCACCAGGGGGCGATAATCTGCCCATCCTGGGGGTCGCCATGTTGCGACCAGAGCCACTCTAGCGCCTGAGGCAGAGGCCACAGAGCCATCCCCAGCGCCCGGGCCATCTTTGCTCCAATGGAGCCTTGGCTGCGGGAGGGGAAGAGAGAGACAGAGAGGAAAGCACTGCGGAGGGGTGGAGAAGCAAATGGGCGCTTCTCCTGTGTGCCCTGGCCGGGAATCGAACCCGGGTCCTCCGCATGCTAGGCCGACGCTCTACCACTGAGCCAACCGGCCAGGGCTCCAATTCTTTATAAGCAAAGAAATTCTAAATATGTAAAGAAAATCTAATAAACTTGTTGGCAACTATGGTAAAACATTTATGAATTCTAATAATAAGTTGACAAAATAGCCAAATTATTGACAGTAATGTTGATTGTTAAGTGTCCTTTTAGTATTCTGGGTTAAATATATGTTTTATATCAGTTAATTAGTTAAGGCCCTAAAAAGTTCATTGATTTTAAGCTGTATTCTTATGGTGCCTAAGAGATATAAACAATTGCCTGAACTTTATCATGGATCAAAGTTACTGAACAGTGAGTAGATTTTTATGTTTTAATTTAAAATTTTTTTTTTTAATTTTTATTTATTCATTTTAGAGAGGAGAGGGAGGGAGGGAGAGAGAGAGAGAAAGAGAGAGAGAGAGAGAGAGAGAGAGGAGAGACAGAGAGAGAGAAGGGGGGAGGAGCTGGAAGCATCAACTCCCATATGTGCCTTGACCAGGCAAGCCCAGGGTTTCGAACTGGCGACCTCAGCATTTCCAGGTCGACGCGTTATCCACTGCGCCACCACAGGTCAGGCCTATGTTTTAATTTTAATTCAAATACTAGTTACTTGATGTTTTGTCTATTTGTACCTTTGAGGATTCTTTTGATGGATAAGAAAGACTAGGTTTATACATGCTATGAGGTTAAAATTAAAGAGAAGAACTTAAATTATATCAGTTTTGTAAAGTAAAAATAAAATATTGCATATATAAAATAAAAATAAAAGAGAATGTATAAAATTCAATTGGCTAATTGTTTTTCTGCTAAAGCCATGAATTTATTAGTAGTTAATTATGTTATATATTAATTAGCAAGAAAGATAAACAACACATTTTACTTACTTTCATAGACTATTGTAACTTGGCCCATTCTGAGAATGGGTTTATGAAATTAATGGGTGATAAAGCATAACTGTTAGAGGTGACTCTTATGTCATTGGAAGATATTAAAGGCTGATAACACTTGGAAATCTATAATGATATATTGCAAGTTTTATGTTTTTCGATGGAAAACCTTTACAAATCTTGTAAACGTCTGTGAAGCAACTAAATCCAGTGCCATGGGCATGGCCTGGCTTCATGTGCTGAGGACATTCACTCTTATTATGGCTCAGCCTCACTTGGGGAGGGCAGAGTTCAGAATATGCCTGACTTCTGGGGAAAGAGTGTTTGAAGGGATTCTAGATTTGGCACTGATGACACGGTGGGCTAGATAATTCTCAGGGAGAGGGTGTTATCCTGTGCATTGTAAGATATTTTAACAGCCTCTACCCAAAAGATGCCAGTGGCAACATCTCTTCAACTTGTGATAATCAGAAATGTCTGTAAATACTTTCAAATGTTCCCAGGAGTGGGGACAAAAATCAGCACTGGATGAGAAACAATGGATTAGCTAGATCCATGTGGCACAGGGCTATAAGCTATCCTGTCAGTGAGTGCGTACTCCCCCTTGATTTTTGTACTTCACACTTGAGCACCCCACTGAGACTGGAGTTGCCTAAGAATTTCTTGGCTGTGGCCCTGGAAAAGGATCTGTTGGAGCTATGAGTTCTAGAGAGAATTAAACCTTAGTTCTGGCAACTTCACTTACTATTGTATGACTGTTATGGACTGATTTGTACCCCACCCCCACCCCAATTCATATATTGAAGCTCTAGCCCCCAAAGTGACTGTATTTGAAGAAAGAGTCTGCAAGAGATAATTAAAGTTAAATTAGGTTATAGGATAGGGCTTTAACTTAATAGGATTAGGAATAGAAATGAGAACATGTCTCTCTCTCTCTCTCTCTCTCTGCCATGTGAGACCACAAAGAGAAAGCATTCATTCACAGCTAGGAAAAATGGTCTTGCTAGAAATCAACCATACTGGCACCAGAATTATATTTTAAAATTCTTCTTCTAGTTTATAAAAATATATTGTATTTTAGTTCAGAGTGATTAGAGTTTGATCAACATTTCCCACAGACACTGGCTTGAAGTCATTTCTTTGAGTGGTATGTGTATCTAGAACTAAGTTGATATTGAAGCATCTTTTTTTTTCAAGGATTTCCTCCTGAACTCATTCTTGTTGCAGTAACTCAGTGGTTCTCAAAGTGTGCACCAGGACGCACTGGTGCACCCTAGAAGATTTTCAGGTGTGCCTATGGTATTCCACAGAAAAATGTGCCTGTTGGGAACCAAAAACCCAATAGGGGTTTTAGACTTTAGATTTTTGGGGGACAGAGGTGTAGGGAATTGGCTGTAAGCTGACAGTCTGCCCAACTGTTGATTAGGTTGTAAAAGGCTGTTAAGCTGTGGTGCTGGATTGTTTACATTACCCCATGTTTCCCGGAAAGACTGGAGGCAAATTTCTTCTATCCTTTGTTTGGTGTAAAGTTAAGATTTGCAAATGGCCTCAGATTGCCCTATAAATAAAACAAAGCAAAATGTAGTTTTTGGGCACACTTTGTTCTTACCAGCAGCAATTACAGGGCCCTCCCGACCCTGTGTTTTCTTAATTATGTGTATTTTCTTAATTCCTCACTGTTCCCACTTGGGACCTGGAATTACTAGCTGCTCTGGTTCGCAGCATGTCCCCAGATATAAAAATAAATATAGTTACTCTACTATACCATTTTATTATGGAAATACTGCTCTTTTTTTTAACACATCATTATTATATTTATTATTAACACATCATTATATTATTTTTAGATAAATACATACAAATAAAATATATATTTCTCAAAAAGAAGAGTGATATTGAAGAATCTGATTCTGGAAGTGAGCAAAAGTTAAATGAAAATAAAATAGGACTTGAAGGCTGAAGGGAAGAATTTAATTTATAGCATTTTCCATCACTTAACACTGAACAATATGATTGAATTAGAAACCCATTCATGGAAGCTTCAAGTGATTTTCATTTAACAAAAACAGAAGAAGAAGAACTGGCAGCTATATTCACTGATCATGGATTGATGATTAAACATAAGGAATTGGGCCCTGGCCAGTTG
The DNA here is from genome assembly GCF_036850995.1 of Saccopteryx leptura. Classification (NCBI taxonomy): domain Eukaryota; kingdom Metazoa; phylum Chordata; class Mammalia; order Chiroptera; family Emballonuridae; genus Saccopteryx; species Saccopteryx leptura. The sequence continues at coordinate 65,781,300 of NC_089511.1, forward strand.
GCTCAGCGGTAGAGCATCGGCCTGGCGTGCGGGGGACCTGGGTTCGATTCCCGGCCAGGGCACATAGGAGAAGCGCCCATTTGCTTCTCCACCCCCTCCCCTCCTTCCTCTCTGTCTCTCTCTTCCCCTCCCGCAGCCAAGGCTCCATTGGAGCAAAGATGGCCCGGGCGCTGGGGATGGGTCCTTGGCCTCTGCCCAGGCGTTAGAGTGGTTCTGGTCGCGGCAGAGCGATGCCCCGGAGGGGCAGAGCATCACCCCCTGGTGGGCATAGCGTCACCCCTGGTGGGCGTGTCGGGTGGATCCCGGTCGGGCGCATGCGGGAGTCTGTCTGACTGTCTCTCCCCGTTTCCAGCTTCAGAAAAATCCAAAAAAAAAAAAAAAAATCATAAGGAATTGTCTCTTGAAGCCTTTTGGATTTCTATAAAAGAAGAATATGTGGAAATATCTAAAAAAGCTATGAACATTTTCCTACAATTTTCAACATCCTATTTATGTGAATTAGGATTTTCTACCCTCAACACAATTAAAAGTAAAAAGAAAGAAATTCTTCAATGTATTGATGAGCAAATGAGAGTTTGTTTTTCAAATATATGCCCAAACATTGAAGAAATCACTAGGACCCATCAGGCTCATGTTTCTCATAAACACAAGAGTGAAAAAACTTAACACATTCATTCCAGGACCTGACAAATTGACTAAATCTTACTAAGAATGTATCCATATATATATATAGTATCATATACTATATGTAAAAAGATAGCTTTTGTCATCTTTTTTTATTTTTAACCCCTCTTTCTTACAAATTCTAAAAAGCATAACTCAAAAAATATAACATAAAAATGTTTTTTAATGTCAGAATAAATTTAATTTTGTCGTATTTATTTCTTTTAATCACCATAAAAGCACGCTTGGACTTTATATTTTTCTTTAATATTTGACTTAATTATTATAACATATTTCTCAGAAATTTGTATATAGTACATCTACAATTATTTGTAGGATTTTAAATGCACCCTGACTTCAAAAAGTTTGAGAACCACTGCAGAAACTCATTCATTGATTTAGACATTCTCACATAATTCCATGAACCACATTCAAGTTTGTTAAATAAATGCTACACTGTGCCCTACACACATTGCTGCCTTCCAGGTCAGCCAGCAACAGTTTCTGCTGCTGCAAACCAGCTTCCTTCTCCTTCCAATGGAATACCCACATTACCGAGGCTTCAGCATGTCTCACGCGAGTGCTTAACTGGCATATCTAGTTTTAAAATGCAATGCACAAAACTGTGTGTGTTTGTTTTTGACCATTATAACAGTGTCGTACTAGTCCCTTCACAGATCCAAAATAATGTTTTCAGTGCATAAAACACAGATTGGAAGGAAACTGAACTTTAGGTATTTCATTTTAATAGATATGATATGATAATTAGCTTGCTTCTTTATTAATTCACCAAATAACAAGGTCTACTTGAAGGTCTAATTACTACTGTAATTACCTAGTAATATTTTAAGAGACTTCCAATATGATTTGGAAATATGTGTGATTTTTGCTGGTAAAAACTAATATATATTAACAATACAGGCATTCGTTGCCAACATTCATAATTAAAGGTAGTGGTAAATATACCTAGAAGTTAGTGAAAATATATAAATTAATTTTTACTGCAAATTCACATAGAACTTCAAATTTGTTGTGATTGTATCCACGAATTCTTTTAGCTCCAGGGTAGGATTCAGTACATTAAAATAATTTGGCATTGCTTCACATAGTACATAGGTCTCAGGCCTAGATTCCAAATAGAGACCTTTCTCTACTCCTAGGTCACTTAGAAGTAGAACTACTTGAAAGCATTTCAGTCGTGCTTATTCAATTCTCACAGTTCAGATGCAAATTTCATCTATTTCCATTTCAACTTTCAAATAGAAAAATAAAACTAATGTAGATTGGGATGTTCATCTTCAGACACACCTGTTCTCTACTTTACTGAACACTCTTGATAAGAACTTTCCTTTTTCTGTAGAGTGGGTCTATTTCCTTGGCTTGATTGATATCTTGATAGACAGACTCCCTTTGAAGTATTGTCTGTCTTGTAGCCACTACTTAAAAGGGGAAATGAAGTCCAGTAGGAGTTATCCCACTTTCTTTCTAGTGAAACTTTAGTAAAGTAAAGAACATCAAAAGTGAAAAGTTATCACAGGAAAGGGGGGGATGATAGTCCGCTTTCTTCTATCTATTGATGGGATGCTCATTGTGTAGCAGAGATTTGAACTCTTAAGTATTTGAAACTGTAACACTGAATGCTTTCCAAATTCAGTAGTCTTACTTTCCACCTATGGAACTATGTTCTTATTAGTTGTCTCTTCACTTGGAAGTAAATGGAATTTCCAGAATTCTGAGCTGAGACTTAAAACATTACTTTTTGGTTTTTTTAACTTTATAAATGTGGGACTTTGAAAAATTTGCTTAATATTTCTAGGATCTGATGCTGCTTGCATAGCATGCGGGATGAAGAGAGGTGAACCCTTAATATCTTACTAGTTCTGAGTCTCAATTTATATTACTTATTTACTTGACTGCTTTCAAAGAACAGAAACAAAACTTAAAGACCCTTGAATAGTGGAAGGCAAAGCACTGAAGATGTTAGGGACACCATAAGAAAAAGTTTGAAATCATAAATAACAAACATGAAATGAAATAGACTAAGTATGGTAAGCTATAATTGTTAAACTCCAATGAAAAAAACCTGTGCTTTTCAGAGAAACAGAAAATACTTGCATTGACCAAGTCAGAACTCTGGTTAGTGTTTCTTCTTAGAAAAAATTCCCATGTACTCTTTCTTAAGTTTTAAGTTTTTCTGCCCTAGTTTTTTTGAGGAAAGTAACTATGTCCTGTTTATTTTTGCCTCTCTAACCATACACTTCATATGTTAAGTGTTAACAAGTGCTTATTGTTAAGAGTTCAGATAAATAGCTATTGAATAAAATCAATAAACTCTACTTTTATCCCCTGCTCTGTAAATGCAATGTACTAGGTTTTACAAATTATTGATTCCAATTTTCTAAACTGCTTAATACTCTTTCTGTATTTCTTTTGCACTCCTTTCAAAAATGTATATGATTTTACAAAGTGAAACAAATGAATACTTTTGTCTCTCTCTTACTCCATTCTCTTTCTCTCTTTCCCCTACCTCTTTCTGTCCTTCTAAAATCAATGAATAATTAATAATTAATAAGTATAAAACACTATTGGATCATAAAAGCATGATCAAAAGTAATGTAAAAATAATAGGAAATGTATTGTCTTTATGTTCTTTGCATAATGTAGACATCATATTCATTGCTTAGCATATGGTTTTGGGTTTTGTAATGCTCGTAATACAGACAATAACAGAGAAATTTCTTCAAATTAAAAGTCAAGTTATTTATTCATTGTTTCAAGAATCATAATTCAGAATTTATGTCTGCCTTTAGAGACATTAATTTACCTTGGAAAGTGAGAACTGAGAGAGCACAAAGATACTGAATCCCTGATAGAAAGCTCATTTATTGCTATATCTTCATTCTCTGTAGACATTCTTCTATCCTGTATGACAGTGTGAGCATTTATCTCAAAATGAGTTTTTTAATCAATAAAGATCTTTAAGAGCATCCATCTGTGCACTGGCAGTAGGCTAAGCAGTAGAGTGTCAGCCTGGCATGTAGAAGTCCTGTATTCAATTCCCAGTCAGGGAACATAGAAGAGCCCATCTGCTTCCCCACTCTTCCCCCTCTCCTTCCTCTCTATTTCCTCTTCCCCTCCCACAGCCAAGGTTCCATTGGAGCAAAGTTGTCCCAAGTGCTGAGGATGGCTCCATGGCCTCCACCTCAGGTGCTAGAATGGCTCTGTTGCAACAGAGCAGCTCCCCAGATGGGCAGAACATTGCCCCTTAGTGGGCATGCCGGTTAGATCTTGGTAGGGTACACGTGGGAGTCTGTCTCTCTGCCTTTCTGCTTCTCACTTCAGAAAAATACAAAAGTAAGTAAGTAAGTAAGTAAGTAAGTAAATAAATAAATAAATAAATAAAAAGAGTGTCCATCTGGGTAGATAGAGTAGGGTTGCCCAATGTAATCGCAGAAGTATCTGTTTAATTTTACTCTGACCTTTGTCCCCAAATTTCTTTGAATCCTGGCTTTTATATGTCTCTAACTTATATCATTGTGTTTCTAAGCTGCTTTGTTTTTTTAAATAAGTAAACTTTATTGGAGTACACTGTAAGATAAGTAGAACCTTATTAATTCAATCAGCCTTTTAAATTCCTATATACCGACTTTACCATATAGTACTATTAAAATAATAAGTTATATATTTTGTCATCTGGTTTAAATGAAATATTACAACTTACCATTTGCTAAAGTATACAATACATTTCATCCATCAGATACTTGCCAGGCATCTTAGATTCTTCATTTCCGCACAGATGGTCCCTCTGCTGGGCTGTATAATCAGGAGGTTCTTCCTGCCAGCCACCTGCATAGTGCTGGTTTTTACATGACTCATTGCCCTAACTCTCATCAAAAAGGGCTCTTTCTAGCTTATTGTGGAGCAATGAACCTATTTCGCTCCTTAGCATATAGGTTTTTGTGCCAGTGAAGGGACAGGTGCATCGGGGAATCAAGTTATCAGTGCGTGATAAATTAAAACAAGCTGATAAATCAAAAACATTATATATTTACATAGTATACATATACACTTATATGTACCCATTTATATATACATATATATTTACATTTTTACAAATGTCTATTCTTATTAAATTATTCTAAATTTGTAAATTTGTTCTTAAGTCATCATAAAGTATAAGAATGCATAAATTAAGTTTACTAATATAAACAATCACAGAAACTTTGTATCTTTTAATAAATAGTTAACTGTGCTTTTTATTCCATAAGAACATCTTAAAATGAATATAATAAATGATACATAATATCAAAAAATAATTTTAGTATTACAATGAATTACAGATACATATAATCTATTAACGTGAAGGAGAAAACTAATTCAAATGGAGTTTTTGTATTTCAAAATAATATCAATTCTGGTTATGTATGTGAATAATTATACTTATGAACACATGTGTACACATTCAATTATATACATAATATGTAAAACTGTAATAAATACTCTGATTATATTTACACTCATTTGTCATCTATGGGCATTATAATTATAGAGAAGTTTTACTGTCCACTTTACATTTCTGCATTTTTAAATGCTTGGTAAACAACATTTACAGTTTAAGAGAAAAAGCTATAAATTTACTGATTTTACTATGTAATCTTAGAAAATTTAGATTAGAATAAATAATTTTTCTAATTTCAAAGAACTATTTTATAGAAAATTAAATTAAATTGATTTGTGATAAAAATAGTCCTTAAGTCTGACCAGGCAGTGGCACAGTTGATAGAGCATCGGACTGAGATGCGGAGGACCCAGGTTCGAGACCCCGAGGTTGCCAGCTTGAGCGTGGGCTCATCTGGTTTGAGCAAAAAGCTCACCAGCTTGAACCCAAGGTTGCTGGCTCAAGCAAGGTGTCACTCGGTCTGCTGATGGCCCATGGTCAAGGCACATATGAGAAAGCAATCAATTGAGAAGCTGATGATTGATGCTTCTCATCTCTCTCCGTTCCTGTCTGTCCCTGTCTATCCCTCTCTCTGACTCTCTCTCTCTCTGTCCCTGTAAAAAAAAAAAATAGTCCTTAAAATTATATATTCAAACACACTATTTTTTCCAAGCCTTCATTCAATAGGTTTTCTGAACTATGCAGAAGAAACTATGGTTTAGGAACACTTATACATATATGCAGGTACCCAGATATAAACCCTCTTGCTACCTGTGAATCTAAATATCTATTGAATATGCTTAAGACTTTGTTAGAAAAGCTGTAGTCAGACTTCTACATGTATATTACTTAATTAAAAAATAAAAATAACAAAACATATAGGTGCTAGTCTATTCTCTCTATGTCTAAGGTACAAAGAAACAAAATTAATAATTCCATTTAATAAAGTGCTCTTTTAATAAGCAAACAATAGCTGCATTATTTAATAGTGAACTTTTGAGCTTTCTCTTCAGATTATGTTTAAAATAACAAGAAGAAAGTATTTTATGTCTAATCACAACAGGTGATTTGAAAATAGAAAGACTCCAAGGTCCCCAAAGTAATTCTACTGTATCTGAAAGCTGTCATTTTCTTGTGTTTTGTTTGAGGCACTATCTTCAGAAATCTCCTATTAAAATATATAACACTTAGTTCAGATTGTGGTTACACATATTTAAGGTGTTTGCAAGAGTGAATATGTTCATATCAGTGGTTCTACATCTCTACTATACATTAGAATCATCTATAGAACATTAAAAAAAATGTTGCATCCCATGCTAAACTGAATTAGAATCTTTGCATTTGTACTTAGGCTTCCCTTAAAAAAATCTTTTCAGGAGATTCCAATTCATGTTGAGGACTGGGGCCTGCTTAAAGAAAACAATTTCACATGTTTCTATAATGTTAATAGTGCTATTTTCTCAGGGCCCCTTTTCAAAAAGTATTTAAAAAGTATTTATTATTACCATTAATAAATAAAAAAAATTTTAAAAAAGCCTGACCAGGCGGTGGCACAGTGGATAGAGCGTTGGACTGGGATGCCATGGACCCAGGTTCGAGACCCCGAGGTCTCCAGCTTGAGTGTGGGCTCAAGGTCTCTGGCTAGAGCAAGGGGTTACTCAGTCTGCTGAAGGCCTGCAGTCAAGGCACATATGAGAAAGCAATTAATGAACAACTAAGATGTCACAATGCACAATGAAAACTAATGATTGATGCTTCTTATCTCTCCGTTCCTGTCTGTCTGTCCCTGTTTATCCCTCTCTCTGACTCTCTCTCTGTCTCTGTAAAATAAATGAATAAATAAATAAATAAATAAAAATAAAAAAATAAATACCATTAAAAATAACAAAATACATAGAGCTTTTTCTCCCTGTCTTTTGGCTAGTCATGTTTTTTATTTGCTGTTTAATGTTGTAAGTAAAAAGAAAAATTAATTATTAGCATTAATTTTGATATTTTTGACATATTTTGAAATGCCTGTTTTAAATGCAAATATGAAAGCATACAGAATCACTGAAATTGTACAGTTCATGTTTTTATCTCACACATACATGACACAAAACTAGCTAAATTGGTTTTATTTCATTTCATAATATGCTCACATTCTCCTATTATTCTCTACTTTCAGCTTACCAATGAGTAAAAGAGAACTTTTCTTCTATGTCATCTTTAGTGTAAGTGGTTGGCATATATAGGGAGGTAACATGAGGAGAAAAAACATAATAGGGTTTCTTGATCATTCTTGCTTCTTAAAGCACCAGCCATTGCCTTTTTGAGTGTGTGTTCAGAACATGTTTTGATTCAAAAGGAAAGCATGGCATTTGGGGCTGTCAGTGCCCTTGCTTATTCAGTTTCAGATGTAACAATACTCACTTGGGTCCTGCTGTACTACTGAGTATTGGGGCCACTGGGTGTATTCATAAGATATCATGAATGCTACATGCAAATGTGAGCATGAAATAGTAGCATATATGCATATTGTGCATGTCACTTCTGCTGATGTATGCTTCATAGTCTTATCAGACTTCACATAAAAAGAAGAGTTCAAGAATAAAACTATAAGATATTACAAGATGGCAACAACAGAGCCTGAAACCAAGGACAGGCTCTTTGGAGCGGGGGGCTCTGTGCAAAACTGCCCATGTCTGATATCCATGGAGCAGGCCTTGCCCTACTCCCAGAAGTGAATTTCCCACAGATCAGTGAATGGTCTGTTGTAGTTGAAAGGTTTGCAGTGGACTTAAGTTGCAGCTCTAACATTATAACTTTAAATAACTTCATTTTCCTGAGCCTCAGTGTCTAAAAAAAATAAAATAATATTTTCCAAATGGTAGAGAATAAATTATTCCCTAGAGCAATTCAATTTTGATTTTTGGCCTTCTTGTTCTTTGTAACCATGTTGGCTATCATATACCTGCCAGTGCTTTGTTTACATAAATTTAAAGTCCTAATAGCCTCAGGTTTTAAGTCATCATCTTTTCCTGTCCTGGTATGGTACCTAGATCTATTTCATTTATCTACCCTCATATTACTAAGGGAAAAGAAGCTTCTGACAAGAGGAACACTCTGAAGACTGGATCCAAGTTTTTCTTCCCAATTAGAAATTTCTCTGTGGGGAGAGCCACAGACGCCGGGACCTGAACCGCTGCTGATGCTGCCACCATCGTCAGAGAAATGGCGCTGTGAGGAGTGCTCCTGATACCTCTCCCTGGAAGTTCAACAACTAGAGACAGAAAAACAATCTCAGGAGCATCTAAAATACACATACATCAAACAAAGGTACGACTGGACGAAAAGGTGGCTGAATATATAATCCACTCTGAAGGAAATAAGATGGACAATGGAGTATTCTGCTTTCCTCACTGACCTGAACAAGGGCTGCTTTCACTTGAAACTGAGAGAAAGCGAGGGCTTGGGGAGCAGAAAAAGCTGGGCTAGGGCAGAGACATTCAAGCCGAGGAGAGAGTGTGCCTGCAGCTCAGCCCATGTGGAGCTAACATCAGCGGCAGACCCTGGCAGAGGTGGGTGACAAATTGCCTTGTTTACTCCCAGTATCCTGGTTTTCGAGCTTGGGCAATGTGCAAGTGGATCCACCTGACTCTTCAGGCGTGGGTGCCCACATTCCCAGACAGAAAGGCTGGGTCAGAGATTGTCAGTAGTGACCCTCTGTGTGGGCTGTGACCAGAGTTTCTGAATAATCCCGGCTTCCCAAATAACAACACTAGGGAAGTGCATGAAAGCCACCTTCCCTACACTGGACCTATCTGGGTGCAGCACCTCTGCCAGCCATACGGGCTAACAAAGCACACTCCTGGGGAAGAGAACTGCAGAAGTGGTGGGGGGAGGGACACACAGACAGCTTGCAGACAGCCTCTGGAGGGCTTATCTGCAGAAAGCTAAGGCATACTAGACATGCCTGGAGGCTCATAGAAAGACACCTGAAAGGTAATCGGCTCCCAGCCATGCCTGTTTATGCTGACAGCTCTGGCTGGCGAAGCCTTTTCCAGAAACCTGCTTTGAGTGAAGATAGAAGGGGGATTTGGCAGCTCTTAGAGGCTCTTGCTATCCAGGTAGTGACTGGGACAACTTCACAGCTGGGTCCCAGGCTGCTGGTTCAGGAAGGAGAGATTTGGGGTGAGGCTCCAGGAAAAAGGACTCTCCCATTGTCAGAGCCTGCAAACGCTAACAAGCCCCACCTACCAACAGGACTGAGGCCTAGTTTATGTCATCACCATAGTGACACAACAGCAAATCTCTGCCTAAGAGTGCCACAGGGGCAGAACCTGGGTTACAGTGCCACCAGCCAAAAAGAAAGAAGAAAGAATAGGAAGAAGATAACTTCTCAAAACCAGGAAAAACCCACAGTCTTTATAACTTTTTTCATTTTTTTCTTGTATTTTGTATCTTTTTTTTTCCTTCTACCTTGGTCATTTTATCCTCTTTTCATTCTATTCTTTTCATTTTGAACATTATTACCCATAGGTATTACATTTTTCATTCTTCTTTTTCTTTTTTTGAGTGTTACATTCCAAAAAACTTAACTCAATTTTTTTCTCTCTCTTTCTGTTTCTTTTCTCTTTCACTATTTCTCTCATTCGAATCTCACCCACAAACAAATTACTTTATTCTGGATTCAAATTTTTTCTTTGTGGCATTTTGTGTGCTTTTTACTTTGCTTTTTATCTCTTTAGCATTTCCTTCAACTCTGGCTCTCCATTCTAAAGTTTTTGTGCCACTTAATACCATAAAATTTTCATTTTTTACTGTATTTTTTCTTTTCTCTCTTTTTTGTTTTTTCTTTTCTCTTAATTATTTCTCTCATTCAACCATCATTTATAAAAAAAATATTTTATTCTTGATCCAAATTTTTTCCTTGTGGCATTTGTGGGTTCTTGTCTCCTTTATTGACTCTTTGTCACTCCCTTGTAACCCAGGCCCTCTGTTATACATATTTTTGTTTCACTTAGCAAAATAGAATACTCAGTTTTTCACTGCATTCTCTCAAAAAAATTTTTTATCAACTCTTATTAGTGTTACTAATACCACTCTCAAATGCCATTATAGAAAAAGAAATAGAATATCATGGATACAAAAGACAGTGAGTGATGTAGCTCAGAGAGATGAGGAAAAATCTATAGAAAAAATTTTCAATACCTTAGAAACCTTGGAGTTAAATGACAGAGAATTTAAAATTGAAGTCCTAAAAATACTGAGGGATATACAAGAAAACACAGGGAGCTCAAAAAACAATGAACAGAAAGAATACTTCACCAAGGACATTGAAACTATGAAAATGAATTAAACAGAGATGAAAGACTCAATTCATGAACTAAAAAATGAGATAACAAGGTTAGCCAATAGAACAGGCCAAATAGAGGAGAGAATTTGTGACATAGAAGACAGGTAAGTAGAGTTACTACAGAGAGAAGAAAAGAGAGACTCATGAATTTAAAAAAAAAGATGAGATAGCCCTATAGGAATTGTCTGAATCCATCAGAAAGAACAACATAAGAATAATGAGTATATCAGAAGGAGAAGAGAGAGAAAATGGAATGGAGAACATATTCAAACAAATAATAGATGAGAAGTTCTCAAGCTTGAGAAAAGAACTAAAGCCTCGAATTCAAAAAGCAAACAGAACACCAAGTTATCTTAACCCTAACAAACCTACTCCAAAGCACATTATAATGAAATTGACACACACCAAAGACAAAGAAAAAATTCTCAAGGCAGCTAGGAAAAAAAAGAATATAACATATAAACAAAGGACCATTATATTATCATCAGATTTCTCAGCAGAAACTCTACAAGCTAGAAGAGAGTGGACCCTATTTAAAGTTCTGAAAGAGAAGAACTTCCAACCAAAAATACCATACCCATTAAAGCTATCTTTCAAATTTGAAGGAAAAATAAAAACACTCACAGATACAAAAAAGATGAGGAAATTTGTCACCAGAAAACCTCCACTTCAGGAAATACTAAAGGGGGTTTTCTGACCAGACACAAAGAACAAAACAAAACAAAACAAAAAAGCTACAAGTAAGAGCTTCATCAAGATCGTAATAAAAACAAGATTAATCTGTGACAAAGAAACAAAAATGGGGAGAGAACAAAGATTAACAGTAGCAAAGGAGGATAAAGTGCAGAAGCACTCATGAGATAATGTACTACAATGAACATAATATGTATGCTTTCCATTACTTAATGGTAACCACCCCTGAAAAAAACCAACAAAGAAATATATGACTTGAAAAAAGAAGTAACAGAAGAAAGAAGTATGGATTACAACCAAACAAAAACAAATGATAGTAAAATAAAAGAGAAGAACCAAACAAGATACAAAACTATAGAAAGCAATCTATAAAATGGCAATAGGAAACCCTCAAATGTCAATAATTGCACTAAATGTAAATGGATTGAACTCAGCAATAAAAAGACACAGTATAGCAGAATGGATCAAAAAAGAAAATACAACTGTATGCTGCCTACAAGAAACACATCTAAGCTACAAGGATAAAAACAAATTCAGAGTGAAAGGTTGGAAAACAATACTCCAAGCAAATAACATCCAAAATAAAAGTAAGTCTAGCAATACTCATATCTAACAAAGCTAACTACAAGACAGCAAAGGTAATCAGAGACAAAAATGGTCATTTCATAATAATAAAGGGGACATTGAATCAAGAAGACATAACACTTCTTAATATATATGTACCAAAGCAAGGAGAACCAAAATACATAAGACAGTTACTGACTGACTGTAAGTCCAGGAGCCGCCATCGTGGCCATTCACATGCAGGTTCCCATTGGATTCGGGCAGACGATAAAGAAATGGCGGAGTCAGAGGACGGGGGGCCATCCTATTTATTGGTGTCTCACCAAGACAGGCAAACCACAAAAGAAGACAAGGGAAAAGCAGAAAACCAGCTCTTCCCATGAAGGGCAAGGGATCAGGGAAGCCCCTGCAATTGTGATAGCAGGAACTGTGTGTCCAAGCTCCTGGTCTGTCCCACTTTATAGTGTAGAAAACCAAAATCCCTTAATCCAATATACAAACAAGGAAGTCTCCGATACAAAGTCACCCATCCAAGGCATAATTGGATTCCTCATGAGACTGCACCACCCAGATAATACAATCATTCAAGGGTGTGGGGAAAAGCTTAGTCCCAAAACCAAACCCCAGGCTACAACGACCTGGCCTGCTTATAGCCTGTCCCCCACACCCAATATAAGTCACAAGCGAGCAAACATATATATCACATTTACAAACTTATTTGACCAACACTGACCTAAAAACAAAAACCAACAGAAATACAATCATACTTGGAGACATCAATACACCGCTGAAGGCTTTAGATTGTTCATCCAAACAGAAAATTAATAAAGAAATATTGGCCTTGGCCCTGGCCGGTTGGCTCAGTTGTAGAGTGTCGGCCTGGCGTGCGGGGGACCCGGGTTCAATTCCCGGCCAGGGCACATACATAGGAGAAGTGCCCATTTGCTTCTCCACCTCCCCCTCCTTCCTCTCTGTCTCTCTCTTCCCCTCCCACAGCCAAGGCTCCATTGGAGCAAAGATGGCCCGGGCGCTGGGGATGGCTCCTTGGCCTCTGCCCCAGGCGCTAGAGTGGCTCTGGTCGCAGCAGAGCGACTCCCCAGAGGGGCAGAGCATCGCCCCCTGGTGGGCAGAGCGTCGACCCTGGTGGGCGTGCCGGGTGGGTCCCGGTCGGGCGCATGCGGGAGTCTGTCTGACTGTCTCTCCCCGTTTCCAGCTTCGGAAAAATACAAAAAAAAAAAAAAAAAAAAAAGAAAGAAATATTGGCCTTAAATGAAACACTAGAACAATTGGATATGATAGATATCTATAGGACATTTCATCCCAAAGTGGCAGAGTATACATTTTTCTCTAGTGTACATGAAACATTCTCAAGAATTGACCATATGTTGGGCCACAGAAATAACATCAACAAATTCAGAAAGATTGAAATTATACCAACCATATTCTCTGATCATAAAGCCTTGAAACTGGAATTCAACTGCAAAAAAGAGGTAAACAAAACCACAAAAATGTGGAAACTAAACAACACACTTTTAAAAAATGAGTGGGTCATAGAAGAAATAAGTGCAGAGATCAAAAGATAAATACAAGCAAATGAAAATAACAGTACTACATATCAGAATCTCTGGGGTGCAGCAAAAGCAGCAATAAGAAGGAAGTTCATATCACTACTGGCCTATATGAACAAGCAAGAGAGAGCTCAAGTAAACCACTTAACTTCACATCTTAAGGAACTAAAAAAAGAAGAACAAAGACAACCCAAAACCAGTAGAAGAAAGGAAATAATAAAAATCAGAGCAGAAATAAACAAAACAGAGAACAGAAAAATATACAAAATATTAATAAAACAGGTAGCTGTTTCTTTGAAAAGATCAACAAAATTGAGAAACCCTTGGCAAGACTCAACAAGGAAAAAAGAGAAAGGACTCATATAAACAAAATCCAAAATGAAAAAGGAGAAATCATCACAGATAGAGAATTATTGTAGAATATTATGAAAAATTATATGCCACCAAATTTAACAGTATAGAAAAAATGGATAAATTCCTAGAATAATACAATCTTCCTAGACTGAGTCATGAAGAAGAAGAAAGCCTAAACAGCCCCATAAGCAGGGAGGAAATAGAAAAACTATTAAAAACCTCCCCCCTCCAAAAAAAAGCCCATGGCCATACAGCTATACTAGTGAATTCTATCAAACATTCAAAGAAGAATTGGTTCCTATTCTACTCAAAGTCTTCCAAAAAATTGACAAAGAAGCAATACTGCCAAACACATTTTATGAGGCCAACCTAACCTTCATACCGAAACCTGGCAAGGACGGCACAAAAATAGAAAACTGCAGACCAATATCGCTAATGAATACAGATGCTAAAATATTAAACAAAATACTAGCAAATTGAATACAACAACACGTTAAAAAAATAATTCATCACGATCAAGGGGGATTCACCCCAGAATCACAAGGATGGTTCAACATACATAAAATGGTTAACGTAATACACCATACCAACAAAACAAAGAACAAAAACCATATGGTTTTATCAATAGATGCAGAAAAGGCATTCAATAAAATACAACATCATTTTATGTTTAAAACACTTAACAAAATGGGTATAGAAGGAAAATATCTCAACATAATAAAGGCCATCTATGATAAACCATCAGCTAACATCATATTAAATGGCATAAAACTGAAGACTTTTCCCCTAAAATCAGGAACAAGACAAGGATGTTCACTCTCTCCACTCTTATTCAACATAGTGCTGAAAATTTTAGCCAGAGCAATCATACAAGAGAAAGAAATAAAAGGTATTCACATTGGGAAAGAAGAAGTAAAGGTTTCACTTTTTGCAGATGATATATGATCCTGTTCATCGAAAACCACAAAGACTCCACAAAAAGACTACTAGAAACAATAAACCAATACAGTAAGGTCGCAGGATACAAAATTAATATACAAAAGTCCATTGCCTTCCTATATGCCAACAATGAAACATCAGAAAATGAGCTCAAAAAAAGACAATCCCCTTCATGGTTGCAACAAAAAAATAAAATACTTAGAAATAAACAAAACAAAGAATGTAAAGGACCTATACAATAAAAACTACAAAGCATTGTTAAGGGAAATCAAAAAAGATATAATGAAATGGAAAAATATTTCTTGTTCTTGGATAGGAAGAATAAATATAGTCAAACGACTATATTACCTGAAGTAATATACAAATTTAATGCAATTCCCATCAAAATTCCAACGTCATTCTTTAAAGAAATGGAACAATAATCATTAGGTTTATATGGAAAGACAAAAATCCCTGAATAGCCAGAGCAATCCTAAGGAAAAGAATGAAGCTGGGGGCATTACAATACCTGACTTCAAATTATATTATAAAGCCATGATAATCAAAACAGCATGGTATTGGAAGAAAAATAGAAACTCAGATCAATGGAACAGAATAGAAAGCCCAGAAATAAAACCACATGTATATGGTCAAATAATTTTTGATAAAGGGGCCAACAAAACACAATGCTGAAAAGAAAGCCTCTTCAACAAATGGTGCTGGGAAAACTGGAAAGCCACATGCAAAAGAATGAAACTCGACTACAGTTTGTCCCCTTGTACCAAAATTAATTCAAAATGGATCAAAGACCTAAATATAAAACCTGAAACAATAAATTACATAGAAGAAAATATAGGTACTAAACTCATAGACCTTAGTTACAAAGAGCACTTTATAAATTTGACTCCAAAGGTAAGGGAAGTGAAGGCAAAGATAAATGAATGGGACCACATCAGACTAAGAAGTTTTTGCACAGCAAGAGAAACTGACAACAAAACAAACAGCCAACTAAATGGGAGATGATATTTTCAAACAACAGCACAGATAAGGGCCTAATATATAAAATATACAAAGAACTCATAAAACTCAACAATAAACAAACAAACAATCCAATAAAAAAATGGGAAGAGGATGTGAACAGATACTTCTCCCAGGAAGAAATATAAATGGCCAACAGATATATGAAAAGATGCTCATCTTCATTAGTTATTAGAGAAATGCAAATCAAAACTACAATGAGATACCACCTCACACCTGTTAGATTAGCTATTATCAACAAGACAGGTAATAACAAGTGTTGAAGAGGCTTTGGAGTAAAAGGAACCCTCATCCACTGTTGGTGGGAATGTAAATGTAAAGTAGTACAACCACTGTGGAAGAAAGTATGGTGGTTCCTCAAAAAATTAAAAATAGAACTACCTTATGACCCAGTAATGCCTCTACTGGGAATATACCCTCATAACTCAAAAACACTGGTACAGCCTGACCAGGTGGTGGCGCAGTGGATAGAGTGTTGGACTGGGATGCGGAAGGACCCAGGTTTGAGACCCCGAGGTCGCCAGCTTGAGCGCGGGTTAATCTGGCTTGAGCAAAAAGCTCACCAGTTTGGACCCAACATCACTGGCTCCAGCAAGGGGTTACTCAGTCTGCTGAAGGCCCACAGTTAAGGCACATATGAGAAAGCAATCAATGAACTAAGGTGTCACAATGAAAAACTGATGATTGATGCTTCATCTCTCTCTGTTCCTGTCTGTCTGTCCCTATCTATCCCTCTCCTTGACTGTCTCTCTGTTCCTGTAAAAAAAAATAAATAAATGAAAACCAAAGAAAACCCCCACTGGTACATAAAGACAGATGCAGCCCCATGTTCATTGCAGCATTGTTCACAGTGGCCAAGACATAGAAACAAACAAAAAGTCCTTCAATAGGTGATTTGATAAAGAAGATGTGGTGCATATATACTATAGAATACTACTCAGCCATAAGAAATGATGACATCAGATCATTTACAATAACATGGATAGACCTTGATAACATTATACTGAGTGAAATAAATAAATCAGAAAAAAACTATAAACTATATGATTCCATACATAGGTGGGACATAAAAATGAGACTCAGGAACATGGACAAGAATGTGGTGGTTACCGGGGGTGGGAATGGAAAAGGAGTGGGTGGGGGGAGAGGAGGGGCACAAATAAAACCAGATAGAAGGTGACGAAAGAGTATATGACTTTGGGTGATCGGTATGCAACATAGTTAAATCTCAAAATAATCTGGTGATATTTTCTCTGAACCTATGTACCCTGATTGATTAATGTCACCCCATTAAAATTAATAAAAAAAAGAAATTTCTCCACGATATATTAATGCATATAAAATAATTAATATGCAAATATATGCAGATATGTGTTATATGAACACATATAACTGCCGACATATTCATATATACTGACATTTGCTTGTTTTCAAAACCATTTTTACCTTTCCCTCGTCTGCTCTAAATCACAGGGACAGAATTTTGCCTATTTTGTACCCTAAGCTTTCTTGCTAAGTTTTGCCAGTGGGAGAAGACAGCGTATTTTTGTCCTATTATTCTGGTTGGAATAGTGTCACCAACAATGATCACAACTTCTCTGAGGTTGGCACAGCCCCCACCTGGCAGACCCACTGAGCTTTCTGCTCCTGCCCGGTGGTCCTGGCTGCTAGACCTCAGTAACTTGGCTTCTTCTTTCTGTCCCTCTATCTCTGAGTATGGAGATGGCTCACTACGATTGATGTTGCTTCACTTTCTCCTCTGTTCCAACTATATTTGTATCTAATCCCCACGTGTAAAATTCCCTCAGTTGAATTATCTAGTTTGGGCTTTGTTTTTTCCGGTCAAATTGTACATACATATACATGTACCTGTATATTGTATATATTATACATATATGTGTGTGTCAGTAAAACTACAGTGAGTGAGTTCACTAGTATTCCTCAAATTACTGTGGCAGGTAAGTTTAGAAATTAAAACATATTTAATAACTCTAGTGTGTTAGGGTTTCCAGAGAAACAGAACTTATCCATCTCTCTCTAACTCTCTCTCTACCTGTGTCTTCACCTATTATCTATCTCTGGATCTCTTTACCTGGAGAGATGTATTATATGATTATGGAGACTGAGAAATCTCACAGTCTGAGACTTGAGAAAGAGGAGAGCTAGCCGATCATGTAAAGTCCAGCTTCAGTCTGAAGGCAGGAGAGCACCAATGTCCTAACTCAATGACCCTCACGGAGCGAGTGTGAAGTCTGTCTTGCTCAGCCTTTCTCCTGCTCAGGCTGTCAAGGGGTTGGATGAGGGCCACCCACATTGGGAAGGACTACTTGCTTTGCTCAGTCTACCAATTCAAATGTTAGTCAAATCCAGAAACACCCTCACAAACACATCCAGAGTAATGTTTAAACAAATATTTGTGCACCTGTGACCCAAGTTGACACGCAAAACTACCCACTACAACTAGGATTGAATCTAAGCATCCTCCACCTTATCTGGTAGAAACTGAAGGTGAAAGATGTTGTGGGGGCAGTGACTTGTTTGCTGCCAAAGACAACCTGTCTTTAGCTCATTATTAAAACTTGGAATTTAAATTTTCAGTAGCAATCTTTTGTCACATCAGTCATCAGCTACCGCACCTTAAATAAAACACTTCTTTGTTGCTATAAGCAGATTTAAAAATTTTGCAGTCTCTTTTCTTTTTCCCCATCCATGATTGTCTTCAGTTTTCCTTGGTTTGCTTGGCAGGTTGAGTGAGAACAATGCTGGGGTACTTTTCATGTTCAAGAAAATACCAGATATTTCAGTATCTTGCTAAGACAATTTGACCACTCGTGTTCATTCTCTTATCCTAATATATGACTAATGACACACTTATTTCTTGCTGTCATTCTTCATTTCTTTTTAATTTTGGAAACAGAAAATAATTCTAATTTTCATTCTTCTGTTTTTTGTACCTTGTAGATTTAGGTGTCTTTAATTTTTCTCATACTACAAATATATTTTATAACTAGATTGGATTTAATGAAAATTTAGCAAATCAATCTTATTAGGATTCTCAAATTTATAAAATATATTATTTTGATAATAATGTAAACCTCCCACATTTTATTATAAATAAAATTTTCAAATAATCAGTTTTAGTATTTATCAGCAATGGATCTGAAGCTAATAAATTTTTAGATAAAACTATAAAACAAATCTATAGTACTAGCAATTGCTTAAGCTACCAACTCCTTTCAAATTAACAAAAAGGGCATGCATGGTCTTAGATAATATCGCATTCTCCATAAACTCATAATTTTAACCTTATCTGTACTTGTTTTAAGTATCAACTATACAATTTTACAAATAACCATGAAGTCATTTGCTTTGACCCCAACATATTAGTTAGTCTCTGAGTTTTCTTTTTTATTAGTCATAACAAGTTTAACTACTGATTCCAAATGAATCTATGTACATGTGTAAATTAAGGGAATGAAGCACATTGGTAGTATCTTATTTTAAGGTATTTACCAGAAATTCAGAATAATCTTGTATTACTTTGTTAGGTTATTGCCTAAATAGAAATCCAGAGTTCCCTTTATGGTATGTTTCCGGTGAAGGTTTATTGTCCCACAGGGCATCAATTTCCTACAACAATCCAGCTACTGAAGTATTTGGAAAAACTTATGTTCTACTGTTATTATTGCAGGGAGCTCTGCATGCTCTCAGTGCTGGCACATTAATGACCAGTCACTAATACAACTTTCTGGTTCTGGCTGTATTTTCTGAGCAACCACATGCACACTTTTCTGAGAGAGCAAATATGCATTTGCTCTTTTAGAAACATTCAAGAAAACTTTATTTTATTACTATTATTATTATTTTATTTTTGCTTTATACCTAAACTAAAATTTGCCCCCTGAAAAGAAGTAACATAAACAACCAAACAACCAGGTACTCATTTCTGGAACATTCTGCTGCTTGGGAAAAGAGTCAGTCAGCTTCTATAGTGAAGTATTTAGCCACAGTTTCAAGGAAGGAGTCAGATATTTTGCATCAAAGGTAGTAAGTGTCCCTAGGCATGAACTGAAGCAACAGAGACCTAAAGAAGCTACCTTAGGTCATGTACTGTATTTCCCCATGTATAATATGCTTCCATGTATAAGATGCACCTTAATTTTGGGGCCTGAAATTTGGGGGGAAAATGTATTACATAAAGTTATTGAACTCAAGTTTTATTCATCATAAAATTCATACAACTCCACATCAATGTCAAAATTCCCATCCATTAGTTTGTCCTCATCTGTGTCTGATGATCAATCATTGTCTTCAACAATGAGCACAAAAACAAGCATAAAAAAGCAGGAAATGCAAGTAAAAAAATCTATAACCACTGTATAAGATGCACCCAGTTTATAGACACCAAATTTTTCGAAAAAGTGTGCATCTTATACATGGGGAAATATGATAATTCCATTAGTCTACCAACTCTTAAGTACATTCTGGTATGTAGTAGGTATGTAAGTCTGTTTTCATTCACCCTGAATAAAGTTTCATAAGGAACACCATACTTTGTAATTTTAAGCATGGCTACTTTCCCAGTACTCTGGTATTCATCTCAGTTTATTAACATTATATTAACATGTAACCACTCCTTTAACAAGAGTAAATAAAATGTTAAAATTCTGCATAATTTGTAGCACTGGATTTTAGCTCATGCAACTATAATTTTAGAACAAGTTACTCTACTTTCAGTTATGTAAGAGTTTCTTAAATTAAATTAAACTTAATTTAAAACTTAGTTTCTGAATTGTAATTATTTTAGATTCCTAAAGAATTGTGGCACAGTTTTTTCATAATCATCCATTATATACCAGACATGTATTAATTGCTTTCCTTGATGTGTCTTACAATCTTATTAGCCCATTAAAGAGAAAAATAGAGGATCAGAAAGGTAAGCAGTATACAGACTTTATAAATAGCTTTTTAATCAGATTGCCTAGGTTCGAAATTAGCACAACAAATAAAGACCAAGTGAATTAGAAAAAGTTTATAATTTTCCATATTTAAAAAATGTTGGTTTTAAAATAATAATGCATATTTCACTAATATGGAATTAAATGAGTAAACTCATGTGAAGGACTTACAAAAGTACCAGGCATTCATTAAACACTCAAGAAATGTTAGTCATTATTGTAACCTAAAATAACATAGCTAGTGGTGACAGAGTAGGTAGTTAAACCTTCGTCTGACTGAAAATCAGAACGAGTCGGTGCCTTGTATAAATGTATAAATAGCACTGTCTCCTCTAACTCTTAAATATTCAGATGAATAAAATATGGCAAGGTTTTGTAACTTTTAAAGTCATATGAACGTATAATATAGTACTCTTAAATAAATCTGTACAAATATATAAAATCATCTGTACATTCAAATGTTGCTATTAATTTTTTTTAAACTTTCTCAAATTGCTTTTAATGGACTGGTCGCAGAATGCAAACTGTTACTTGTTTTGATACCAGCAATTCAACTTGCTCGTGGTTTCTTCTGCTCCTTGTGTGAGTGAGAAACTTCATCCAGCATGCAGTTTAGTTATTACCATTGCTTTCTGGCTACTGTGTTTCAGATTGGTTTTCCTCCAATCATCACAAATTATAAATTTTTCTAAGTTATTGAATTACTTTTGTGATTAGCATGGTTGAACAAATATTATGTTTAGAAAATATTTAAAATATATTAAAATGCAGTTTGGCACACAATATTTTTATGGAAAAAATTTCTTCAGACTAAAGATTTTCTGTTTGTTCCATCTAAAATAATTTTATATGGTTTTTGTAATTAGAATTTGCATAGTTTCCTCTTCAATTTCTTTTTAAAAAGAATCAATTTATTTAGTATATTCTGATCAATTCTTTTTTTTTTAACAGAGACAGAGAGAGAGTCAGAGAGAGGGATAGACAGGGACAGAGGGATGAGAAGCATTAATCATTAGTTTTTCATTGCACTTTGCAACACCTTAGTTGTTTATTGATTGCTTTCTCATATGTGCCTTGACCGCGGGTCTTCAGCAGACCAAGTAATGTCTTGCTTGAGCCAGCATCCTTGGGTCCAAGCTGGTGAGCTTTTGCTCAAACCAGATAAGCCTGCACTCAAGCTAGCGACCTCGGGGTCTCGAACCTGGGTCCTTCCTCATCCCAGTCCGACACTCTATCCACTGCGCCACTGCCTGGTCAGGCTCTGGACAATTCTTGATTGTTATATACAAAATAGTGACTTAAAAAATAAATCTTCAACAAGTTTATTACCCAGGTTAAAATTTATTTTTATTTAATTGCCCTTCTGAGTCTCAGATAGGGTTTGCTCTGAGGATCAAAAGAGATGGTGTATGTGAAAATCCTCTGTCCAAGTAATTATAAGAAGAGCTTAGAGTTTCAGGTTCTCTGAAAAAATTGTCACTATTAACTTTGCATAACAGTAAAATAGTTATATTAATGAAAATAAATCAATGATTATGTTATAGAATCTTTAAATTACATGTTAAAAATTCCACCCAATTGTTCTAGAAACCAAGATTTTTGCCTGCTTATTGCATTGTCATAACAAGTGCAATAATGTGACCACTCATACCATAAATATTCAGTAACAGTAGAACTACCTGACTCAAAATCCAAGATGTGAGGATTCTATATCAGAAAGATCAATAAAAAAAACCCCCAAAAATCAAATTTTAATTATGACAGAGTGGTCTCAGGTTTCTTTATATACTGAATGTGTTAGAGCTGCTCTTAGGCTCTGTAGTTAAACTTATTGGTGTTCTATTATTTTTCCTTATGCTTTTATGGTTAAATGCACTAAATTTCTCAAAATATCAACAATGTGATAAAAGAAAAAAAATGGTTAGTCTCATTCATTCAAAACCATTTTTGGCCCTGGCCGGTTGGCTCAGTGGTAGAGCGTCGGCCTGGCGTGCGGGGGACCTGGGTTCAATTCCCGGCCAGGGCACATAGGAGAAGCGCCCATTTGCTTCTCCACCCCCCCCCTTCCTCTCTGTCTCTCTCTTCCCCTCCCGCAGCCAAGGCTCCATTGGAGCAAAGATGGCCCGGGTGCTGGGGATGGCTCCTTGGCCTCTGCCCCAGGCGCTAGAGTGGCTCTGGTCGCGGCAGAGCGTCGCCCCTGGTGGGCGTGCCGGGTGGATCCCGGTCAGGTGCATGCAGGAGTCTGTCCGACTGTCTCTCCCCGTTTCCAGCTTCAGAAAAGTACAAAAAAAAAAAAAAAGAAAAAAAAAAAAAACCCTTTTTTAAGACTATCAATTTTATATAGCTCAACACAGTGTTTCCAAAGATGGAACTCAAAAATCGGATGGTTATAAGAATTTGGAGTATGAGACATTAATAAATCTATTATTCTGAAATGAAGTAAATATTTAGTTTTTAGAATTAAAAACACCAGTCTGACCAGGTGGTGGTGCAGTGGATAGAGCATCAGACTGGGATGTGAAGGACCCAGGTTCGAGACCCTGAGGTCACCAGCTTGAGCACGGGCTCATCTGGTTTAAGCAAAGCTCACCAGCTTGGACTCAAGGTCGCTGGCTTGAGCAAGGGATTACTCAATCTGCTGTAGCCCCACGGTCAAGGCACATATGAGAGAGCAATGACTAAACAACTAAGGTGTTGCATTGAAAAACTGATGATTGATGCTTCTCATCTCTCTCCATTCCTGTCTATCCCTGTCTATCCCTCTCTCTGACTCTCTCTTTGACTCTCTCTCTGTCTCTGTTAAAAAAAAAAAAAAAGAATTATAAACACTTAATTTCAGTGGTTTAAAAATTTAAGTATAGTGTAATTCAATTGGTAAATAATTTTATTTTTCATATATTCCTTGTCAATTAAATTTAATTCCAATTTTTAAATTTGACTCTTCATTAAAAATTCTTTGTTTAATCATGAGCATAGAAATCTATATTCTAATTTTTAATATAAGATTTATAAAAGTGTGTTTGTGTCTAGACACCTTTGAAATATATTAAAGCTAAGAATTTTCTCCCCAGGGAAATGCATATACACGTAAAATATTACAAGAATAATCCATTGAGGTCAAAGTTTTTCCGAAGTTTACTCATGAACATTTTGGAATGATTTTATTAAGGATGAAAGTAGAGAAAAAAATCATCAAAAATTAGAACATTATTATTCCAAAGTTTTCAAAAGCTTCCAATAGTAAGCAATTAAATGAGCAGTAAAGCAATGAGAGGGTAAAAAATTATTTTTTTTTTAGACATTATGATTATGAATTCAATTCCAAGAGAATCTTGAATTCTGAAAAAAATTACAATAAATGGATTCAGTTAAGCATCTAGCTACAAGGAATATATGCAAAAATTAATAGCTTTCTTATATCTTACAATAACTAGGTCAAAGATATAATAGAGAAATAGTATTCAATTCAACATATTAATAAAGAATGTGAATGCTCAGGAGTATATAATAAGAAATGTGTCAGAATTGTTTAAAGAGAGCTACAAAGTTTACTGTGAGATGTAAAAGAAGATTTTAATAAACGATGTGGCATAGTAGAAGCTTGTAAAAACAAAACAAAACAGTATAGAGATAATAATTCTTTAAAATTGAATCAAAGCTTAATAGAATTTCAACTAAAATTCTGATGATTTTTTGTTGGAACTCAAAAACATGTTTCTTAAATTAATATGGAATTAAAAATAAACTAAAACAAATCTGAACAAATTAGAAACATTATATTAAAGATTTCATATATCTTGTTCTAACATAATACAATATTTTATACAACTGTAACAATTAAAACGAATGAACAAAGTGGTACTGACAAAAGAATGCAGAGAGATCAATGAAATTAAATACATAGTCCTAAAATAAAACATACTATAACATGACCAATATATTCTTTGAGATTTTATTAAGAAGGCTTTTCCTTTCATTACTTCTTTAAAGGGAGCTTTAATTGAGGAAAAGGTCTAAATCTAACTGATTTTGGAAAACTCTGGATAAACATAATTTATTTACTTTATGTTCTTAAATATATAACTATACATTTATGCAATATAAATTTGTAAAAAGAAATACAGTTAACAATTTTTATCAAATGGAAATATTTATAAGGAATCAAGATGTCTGCTTAAAAATTTAAAATAATTAATTTCTAGCCTGACCAAGTGGCACAGTAGATACAGCATCAGCCTGCAATGTTAAGGACCCAGGTTTAAAATCTCAAGGTCGCTGGCTTGAGAGTGGGCTCATCTAGTTTGAGCGCAGGCTCACCAGCTTGAACGTGGTGTCACCAGCTTGAGTGTGAGATCATAGATATGACCCATGATTGCTGCCCTGAGCACAAAGGTTGCTGGTTTGAGCAAGGGGGTCACTGGCTCAGCTGTAACCTCTCAGTCAAGGCACATATGAGAAAGCAACTAATTGACAATTAAGGTGCTGCCACTATAAGCTGATGCTTCTCTTCTCCCTTCCTGTCTGTCTGCCCTGTCTATCCCTCTCTCTCTCTCTCTCTCTCACACACACACTAAAAAAAATAAAAATAAAAATAAAATAATAATAATTCATTTCTGTACACTCATACTAATATGAATATCATTTTAAAAACAGAGGGATATAATTAAGATAAAATGAAAAACACAAGGTTAATGTCCAGTATCAAAAAAATATTAACTCTAACAATAATGAGAATAAATGTATTTTATGTACTTTTATAATAAAAACAATAATTCTAAATGGATTTTTTAAATTTGATTTAACCATCTTATAAATCAAATAAAAAATACACAAAGAAAACAACAACAAAAATGTAGCTAGAAAGGCAGAACTTTATTTCCCTATTTTTTAATTCAGTTAGAGGAGGAGAGGCAGAGAGACAGACTCCCGCATGTGCCCCAACCAGGATCCACCCACCCACGAGCCCACTATGGGGCAATGTTCTGCCCATCTGGGTATTGCTCCTCTGCTCAGCAAGTGAGCTCTTAGCACCTCAGGTGGAGGCCATGGAGCCACCCTCAGTGCCCAGGGCCAATTAAGTCATGGCTGCAGTAGGAAAAGGGAGAGAGAGAGAGAGAGAGAGAGAAGCGAGAGAGGGAGGGGAAGAGAAGCAGATAGGTTCTTCTAGTGTGTACTATGACTGGGAATTGAGCCCAGGATATTTAACGCCAGGCCAACACTCTACCACTGAACCAACCAGCTGGGGCTATAACTTTCTAATAGGAAGAGAGTTGGTGATCAAATAGTATCACATGCTAACCTAAAATATGAATTGGATATTGGAGGAGGTTTTAAAATTTTGATATTGTTGATATACTCTAAGAAAACAATCTTAGTTTAAATTTTAAAAAAATTATAAATTCTTTGGTCTTAGGAAGTTTAGGGAACATTACATCAAACTAGCAAATCATGTTGACTTTTTTTGTGTGTGTGACAGTGACAAAGAGAGACAGAGAGGGACACACAGACAGGAAGGGAGAGAGAGATGAGAAGCATCAATTTTTCCTTGCAGCACCTTAGTTGTTCATTAATTGCTCTCTCATATGTGCCTTGACCGGGGGGCTACAGCAGAGCAGGCGACCCCTTGCTCAAGCCAGCGACCTTGGACTTAGGCTGGTGAGCCTTGCTTAAACCAGATGAGCCCACGCTTAAGCCAGCAACCTCAGGGTTTCAAACCTGGGTCCTCCACGTCCCAGTCCGAGGCTCTATCCACTGCACCACTACCTTGTTAGGCCATGTTGACTTTTTTAAAAAATATATTTTAATGTTTATTTTATTGATTTTAGAGAGAGGAAAGGAAATAGAGGGAGAGATGAAATATTAATCAATCTGTTCTTCTTTGTGCCCTGACCAGGGATCAAACTGGCAACCTCTGCACTTTGGGGTGATGCTCTAACCAATTGAGTAATAATCCAGCCAGGGTTTATGTTGCCTTTTTATGCCTGGGATTTTGAAAGAAGTAATAGTATTTCAAAATCATTAATCCTCAAGGCAAGCTCACTGACAAACATGGTGGGCATCCGTTGGGGTAGCAGTGGTAATAGAACATTGGTGGTATATGGGTGGAAATTCTATCTTCAAACTAGAAAGAGCTGAAGAAAAACTTTCTTGATGGGTCACTTTGTTTCTTTGACATAACTCTGTGTATAATTAAGCTGTTTAGGGCATTGACTCTATCAAAATGAGAAATTTCTGTTTTGTTTAGAATGCCATAGACAAGTTTAAAGATTAATGTTGGACTTAGTAAATACATTTATTTAAATATCTAAAGCTAACAAGGCATTAACATACATTATGTACATGGAACTACTTTAAGTGACAAAGATAAAAGTAAAAAACCCAATAGTAAAAGAGGCAAAAAATATGAACAGGCAATTCATTGAAAGAAAAATCTGAACAACTAATGCAAATATAAGTGCTCCACCTCAATGGCAGCCAGAAAAAAAGAGGAAAAACAAATAAATTCAAATAAGAAAGTATGAGTTAATTCCCCACTGGTGACATTAGAAAGCTAGATATTAGTGTATGTGGTGACCACATGAGAAGCAAGGGCCCTGAAGCAATGTTAGAATTTCTGCAGATGTGGCCATTACAAAAATAAGAAAAGAGAAAAATCCGTAATTTAGAGATTGCTCTAACTGTAATCATTGCTCCTTCTGCTTTTAAAACATAATTTCAGTCAACATAGGTTGCAGAGAAAAATATCTTTTCAAAATTTTCCTTAAGTTTCTTTATTTGATCAAAACTATTTTTCTGACTACACAATTCTCTGAGCACTGTCATCATCCTCATCATCATGATCATTTCTATATATTGATTTTCAAAATAAAACAAGTCCTATAGAGATACCATATTTTTATTAAACTTCCTGTAAAATTTTATTTAATATTTTGAGGTACCATCCACAACAAATACATTTAGTTTTTTTTTAAATAAAGACATAGATTTTATATGTAAAATAACAGTTTATTTTAACATGGCTTATTTTTATAATGGAGTTAGTTTTCTTGTACTGGTAACTTTACAATTATTGCCCAGTAGAGGGACAAAGATCTATCAAATAAATGCTATGTTTTATTCTGTATTTATTTCTTTTTTTTTCTTTTTTGTGACAGAAACAGAGAAAGAGATAGAGGGACAGCTAGGGATAGACAGACAGGAAAGGAGAGAGATAAGAAGCATCAATTCTTTGTAGTGGCACCTTAGTTATTCATTGATTGCTTTCTCATATGTGCCTTGGCTGGGGGTCTACAGAGGACCAAATGACCCCTTGCTCAAGCCAGTGACCTTGGGTTCAAGCTGGTGAGCTGTGTTCAAACCAGATGAGTCTATGCTCAAGCTGGCAACCTTGGGATTTTTTTTATTGATTTTAATTTATTGTGTTTACATAGATTCTAGTGTCCCCCTGACTGAATCTCCCCTCCCCCATGTTCCCCTCAACATCCCTCTTAACCCCCTTCCTGCAACGCCCTCCTCCTTCTCTCTAGGATTATCCCATCCTATTATCCTTTTTCCCTCTGTCTGCTTTCCTTCTGGTTCCTTTGATCCCACCTCTGTCTCTATTCCATTCCTTGGTTCACGTTGTTCATTGGATTCCTCAAATGAGTGAGGTCATATGATATTTTTCTTTCTCTGCCTGGCTTATTTCACTTAACATATTAGTTTCCAGGTCTATCCATGTTGTCACAAATGGTAAGATTTCCTTCTTTTTCGTGGCCTCATAGTATTCCATTGTGTTATATGTACCATTGCTTTTTAACCCACTCATTTAATATTACTAATCATTAGAGAAATGCAAATTGAAACCACAATGAGATATCACCTCACACCAGTCAGAATGGCGCTCATCAACAAAACAACACAGAATAAGTGCTGGCGAGGATGTGGAGAAAAGGGAACCCTCCTGCACTGCTGGTGGGAATGCAGACTGGTGCAGCCACTGTGGAAAACAGTATGGAGATTCCTCAAAAAATTAAAAATGGAACTGCCTTTTGACCCAGCCATCCCACTTTTAGGAATATATCCCAAGAACAGCACATGAATGGTTCAAAAGGAGAAAGGCACCCCCATGTTTATGGCGGCATTATTTACAACAGCCAGGATCTGGAAACAACCTTGGGATTTTGAAGGTGGATCCTCTGCGTTCCAGTCTGGTGCTCTGTCCACTGCATCACCACCTAGTCAGGCTATTTTTTATTTTTATTTGGGTTAAATATAATGTTTATAAAAAGCAGGTGAGTTGGCATCAAGACCATATGTGTTGTAAAGTACCCATACCTCAACTCTGCAGGTTTACGTAAAGACACCAAGTCCAGATGAATTTTGAAGAGTTTTATTAAAGGAGGAGATTTATTAAATATGCCGGCCGAAATATAGCTGACATGAGGCAGCCTGGAATCCCAAATAATGTGCCCCCAAAATATTTCAGGGGCTGTTTATATACCCTTGATCACACACGGGCAGGGCAGAGCATGACATCATGGCACAAACTTACAACATTTGTTTAGGGCATACACAGAAACATTAAGACTTTCAAGGTAACACAATCAAAGATGTTTATAAATCTTTTAGGGTTTTTTTTGCCTAGAAGTATGTTACTCTCAGGATTCCAGAAAGGGGGAGGAACTACAATCAATGTAGGGTGGTATGTAAATTCTGTCTCCCATTGAAAGAGAAGAAGTTTCTTGGTTAACCTTTATTTTAGATTCAAAACTAAATGACTCATTGTTCTTGCAAGTCAGAAACTTCTACATTCTTCTCCCTTCCCCCTCCCCCCCAAAGGAAGGATGGGACAGGAAAGCCTGACCTTTCCTCCTAGAATATCAATATTAATTTTTCAGCTTTTTGGTACCTTATAACATATGGATATGACAAAAACTGAGTAGAAATGCATTGATATATTTAGGATACTTGAGTTTGATCTTAGGAGTTGAAGAAATAACATATAATTTCAAATGAGTGAATAAACAATTGGATCTCAAGTTAAGTGAATAGAAGAACATTTTATGAAACCAAAATGTTTTGCCAACTGATATTTTGGTAGACTCACTCTAATAAACAAAGATTTAATGATCATGATCTTGTTACCACAAAGTTTATATAGTGATTTCAGTGAATTAAACATAAAGCCCTGGATATTTTCTAATGTACATTAATCATTAGTTTCTATAAACTTATATTTTATAATCTTGTTATTAATTGATAAAAGCCTAATTCTAGCCTTAAAATTCTAAAAAAATCACCTCATTTCTAGTTTAACTATTCAAAGAGGTAAATTAGAACTTCAGAGATGTAATTTCACTTGCACTAAGTGAGCATTTGTTAGGATTAATATAGGCCTGGCAGTTTCCATGTCATGAAAACATGTAAGGACTATATTCTCCATTCATACTATATTCAAGTGGCATTTGAGCCTCCTATATCAGGAATAAATGGGCTATGGATTAGAAACGAAATCCATAGTTTTATGTCATAAGTAAATTCACCTTCAAAGTTCATAGATGTATAATCTTCTGTGTTTTAAGCATTAAAATTCTTAAAATTTTATGTGTTAAATGAATAAATGCACTTACATTCTTTACAACTTCCTGTTGCAGTGTTCTTGTGTGTGTATGTATTTGTTTGTAAACACTTTCACACAAAAAATTATTTCTATTATAATATTCATTGGGTAAATGAGAGAGTTTAGGCCCAAAAAGTTTAACAATTTTGCCTAATGTATTAGAAATAATGAAATCAGTCTTAAATGACAATCCTCTTGATTCTCAACCCACTGAGTCCTCTCTAATTTTGAACTTCAACATTGGACTTGCAAAGTAAAGGATTTATAGTTTCCTGTATTTCTCTCTCCCCTTGTGTAACTTGAGGCCCTTCTTGGGTTGTTACACTTACTTTAATATAGGTAAAGATTAAATCTAAATCAATACTTTTTTTCTTGAGACCTATACTAGGCACTGGTAGGATAATCATGGATAAAACATTATCTCTTTTCTAACCACTACACATTTCCTTGGAGAACAGAATGATTCCACAATGACATACAACAACACTACTAATAATAATAAGGGTAAAAATATTGAGAATCATAAATAGCATTCTTTAGCACTTTGTGACCACAACTCCTATATGCTTTGTTTATAAACTAGATAAACTGAATAACTCAGTTTATCCTCACAATATCTTTATCAATGTAAAACTTCCAAACCTGTAAGACTTTTTATGAGTTTATTTGAGCCAAACTGTCAACAATTGCTGGGAAGCAAAGTCTCAACGGATAGAGAAAGTGATCCCCAAAAATGGCAGTTTTACTACTTATTTTATACATTCAAATCAAAGGGAAAGATGTCAGAGGTTATGTGAAATTGATTGGTGATGGATTAAGGAGGCAGGAGAAGCAAAGTGGGGAAGTCTTGGATTGGATAAAAGTAAAATGTATATACTAAAACCTTTCTTACATAGGGGGGCACAACACAGGTTAATTAACATGATAATAATAACAATGAAAGGGTTTGTTGGTTCCTGGTCTGGTGGGTGCAGGAAAAAGATTACCCATGCATTTCAAAAGCATGTTGACAGGTACATTATTGCAGGTGCCAAAAGCAATGTACAAGCTTCAAAGCAAACACTGACCTTATTCAGATAGAGAATGTGGGTTAGCTGTGTTAGGCTTGCTCGCGGGGTTACCAGCTGCAAGCACTTTGCCTGATTAGTGTGTGAGTACATGGCTGCACCACATGTGTATGGCCTATACAAGGCTATGGGTACTTGTGCTCAGGGGGATTGTGGATGGAGGATTGCCTGCCTGCCAGTGTGAGGGACCATTTTTCTGTGTGTTTGCCTGAGAAGCGGTTTTCCTGCCTGTGTGCTTATCTGCCATTGTGAGACTTTATTAAATGGAATGGCCCAACCCTTTCCAGCTCCACAATTTTTCTACCATCTGCCTGAATCCAATGTGAACCTTCCTGGCCTCGGCTACCGGCAATATAGAGAATAACTTCCTAGGACCTGACTACCCAACATAAACTGTTTTTAGTTAAAAATTTTCAATTTCAGACCATCCTGTGTGTTTACTTTAGGTCCCAGAGTATGTAAGAATACCATGCAAGCTTTTCATGAGCTTGTCAGGTTGAGCATGTGGCCCGTTTTTGGTCCACAATCTTATAGACAAATATTCTTATTTTCTTCATTTTGGCTATAAGAAACTGAGTCTCCAAATGGTTAAATAAAATATTGCCAAAGTAAATGGCAAAGGTAATAGGCTGAACACTATTACTTCCAGAACCTTTCCTTAAAACTACTATACTACTATACTGCATCTCAATTGAAATAAACACTGTTTTATAAAATGTACAATATATTGAGGGGTGTGGGACAGCCATGTTAGGCTTGCTTGCGAGTTTACTGGCTGTGAGCACTTTGCTTGATTAGTGCATGAGCACATGCGCATAGCTTATATAAGGTTATGAGTGCTTCCCTGGGGCTGTAATTCTCCCAGATGGCTCTCACACCATGGTGAGGTATGCTTTTCCTTGCTCCCTGAAAAGCAGATTTTCCTTTGTTTATTAGCTCTTTCCCTTTGATTATTTGCTCGCCTGTCTTTGTGAGCCTCCAATAAACAGGTATGGCTTGACACTTTGCGACTCCGCAGTTTCTCTACCATCTGCCTGAATCCAATGTGAACCTGCCTGGCTCAGCCACTGACATTACAAGGGGCATCTAATGATTAAGGAGAAACTATCTCAGGGATACTTCATAGAAATAACAGTTAAAATAGGCCTTGCCCTGGCTGGTTGGCTCAGTGGTAGAGCATCGGCCTGGCATGCAGAAGTCCCGGGTTCAATTCCCGGCCAGGGCACACAGGAGAAGCGCCCATCTGCTTCTCCACCCCTCCCCCTCTCCTTCCTCTCTGTCTCTCTCTTCCCCTCCCGCAGCGAGGCTCCATTGGAGCAAAGATGGCCCGGGCGCTGGGGATGGCTCCTTGGCCTCTGCCCCAGGCGCTAGAGTGGCTCTGGTCGCAACAGAGCGACACCCCAGAGGGGCAGAGCATCCCCCCTGGTGGGCATGCCAGGTGGATCCCGGTAGGGTGCATGCGGGAATCTGTCTGACTGTCTCTCCCCATTTTAAGCTTCAGAAAAATACAAAAAAAAAAAAAAAAATTGGCCTTAAAAGCATGGGTTTGACTGGTATACACAAGGCAAATAAGAGCATTGTATAGTACCCACACAATGAAGAAAAGCATCAATCTCTAAAATGTATAGCCTCACATTGTATAAGTTCCATGAGAAGAGAGACCATGTCTGATTCATGCATTGTGAGATCTCCAATACCTAGAATTGTTATTATTGCTAAAAGGCATTAGGAGCAAAAAACATATGCCACTAAATTTTATATGTTGAGCCATAAACATAATTGCTGGTAGACATGTGCGTACATTGAAATGCTCACTACAAGGATAATATGCTAAACAATTTTAATATTATATTGTCTTTATTGAATACAATTTGAATTTTTTTTCTCAGACCTTTCTCTTCTCACTCATAAATTCCAACAAAAAATCAAATAAAAATACCAACCATATGCAAATATGGCCTTTCTGATCTTATACTTCCCACTGTGTTATAGTCTTTTTCAGGTTCTGCATAATGAATGTTCTTAATACAATACTGGAGTTTTTCAGGTTCTATCTTACACATTGCAACTACTTTTATATATCAGGAAAAAATTCCTTTGGGAAACTGATAAAGGTATGGAAGTAATATTTCAAACAAACACCAATTTGAAATGTAAGCAATGTCTAGCCTGTGGTGACACCGTGGATAAAGCGCTCACCTGAAATGCTGATGTTGACAGTCGTAAGCCCCAGCCTGGCCCAGTCAAGGCACATACAAGAAAAACAACTACTGCAAGTTGGTGCTCCTTGCTCTTTGCTCCCTTTCTCTGTCTCTCTTTCTTTCTCTTCTGAAATCAACAAATAAAATCTTAAAAAAAAAAAAGGAATGTAAGCAATCTAGATGATCAAACTCTTAGTGACAATTTAAAAAGTTCATAAATTATTGGTAAGAACATAGCTGGGTGCAGCAACTGAACTTTTATAAATACAGAAATGGGTCTCAGATAAATGGCCCATAGCTGTAATCAATCTTAAGTGGCATAACAATGGTAAGTGAAAAAAATGTTTTTATTATGCTGGAATCACTGTGATAAAAATAAATAAATCATTGTATGACTGTGGGGAGGCTGTCTTAGGCTTGCTCATGGGTTTACCGGCTGCAAGCACTTTGCTTGATTAGTGCGTGAGCACACAGCAGAGGCACGTGTGCAAAGCCTATATAAGGCGATGGATGCTTTCCCTAGGTAGTAATTCTCCCAGATCGCTCACCAGCCACTGTGAGGTGCGGTTCTCCTTGCTCCCTTGCCCTTACTGTGAATAGCAGATTTTCTTTTGTTTATTAACTCTTTCCCTTTTGTTGTTTATTTGCTCACCTGTTTCTGTGAGCCTCCAGTAAATGGGTATGGCCCGACACTTTCCAGCTCCACAGTTTCTCTATTGTCTGCCCGAATTCAATGTGAACCTGTCTGGCCTAGGCCACTGGCATTACAACAACCAAAGTAGCCAAGGAAATTGAGCAGGAAACTGGATGTCAAGAATTGGTAGGGTCAGCTCTAGTCAGTTGCTCAGTGGTAGAGCATTGGCCAGAGTATAGATGTCCTAGGTTTGATTCCCAGTCAAGGCACACAAGAGAAGCACCCATCTGCTTCTCCACCCCTCCCACTCTTGTTTTTCTTTCTTTCTCTCTTCTCATCCTGTAGCCATGGCTCATTTGGAGCGAATGGCCCCAGGCGCTGAGGATGGCTCCATGGCCTCCACCTCTGGTGTTAAGAAGAGTTCCTTTGCTAAGCAAAGCCAGATGGGCAGACATTGCCCCCTAGAGAGCTTGCCCTATGGATCTTGGTCAGGGCACATGCAGAAGTCTGTCTCTGCCTTCCCTCCTCCCACTGAATTAAAAAAAAAAAGAAAGAAAAAAAGAATGGTAAGGTCATGTTTGCTAGTGTCATAGTATCACAGGGAAAAATGCTACTATTGGAAAATCAATACTAACAACAACTAACTTTAATGCATGTATTTTTCAATGAAGAGCTACAATTTCTTAGAGTTCTG
Source organism: Saccopteryx leptura (assembly GCF_036850995.1). NCBI lineage: Eukaryota > Metazoa > Chordata > Mammalia > Chiroptera > Emballonuridae > Saccopteryx > Saccopteryx leptura. The sequence continues at coordinate 65,816,029 of NC_089511.1, forward strand.
AGTTTTTGAAGCATTTAGAATACCTAACATTTTCAAGCTCTCCTTACCAAAGAGTTGCTGTACAAGAAAGTTGCCTTTTCATTCCTCTCTGAGGAGGCTTTTCAGCTTTACACAAACTGTTCTTTATAAATGCACTCAGCTGTTGATTTCTGTAGAAAAATGTCTATGCTTCAATGATTTCATAATGATTAATGAAAATAAAACTAGAAATAGATGAAACATAAGATAACTTTTATATTCAAAGTCATTAGTAGCCATATAGGGAGTTCTGAAAGGCGTATTGAAATAGATTATTATAACAAGGCAAATTAATGTTTTTTTCAGTTTAGAAAATAAAGTTGATTAGTTTATGAGAAATTCATTACCAGAATAATTTTTCATATCTGAATAATAAATTATAGGGTATGTACAACTAATTTAGATCCATTTTTGTGTGACATATTTGACCTGCTTTTGTTTATGGAATAAATGCAGCTGCTAAATGTGTTTATATAATAACCAATTAATGTTTGATAGTTCATCAACTTGATCCATGAATCTTGTAAAAAAAAGCAAATAAGAATTACTAAATTGAATGGCATGCCCTGTAGTAGCTAATATTCTTCTGGGGAAAACACTTTGAAATAATATTTTAGCAAGGTATACTTCATTATATTGCACAATAACATACAGATTAACTACATCACTTCAGAAGTGCTGTTATTTTCTCTCTAATAGAACACTTACTCATCTCTTTTTATATAAAAGTAATACATATTAATTTCAAAACATTACTTTAAAAATAATGTATTTGATGTGAATAACTTTCAAGGGGCATTGTAGTTAATAAGAAAAATTTTCTTTTTTAAATTAGAAAATTTTATTGTTGACTATTCAAAATAAGAATATAAAAGCTAACTTTAAATTTAAAAAAATTTTTCCATTGAATTTATTGGGGTGGCATTGGTTAACATAATTATACAGGTTTCAAGTGCCCCATTCACCAACACATCTCTGTGCACCTTTTTGTGTGTTTACCTTACCTCAAGTCAAGTTTTTCTCCATCACCATTTGCTCCCCTATCCCCTCTCCTCCTCCACTATCTCTATACCCCACAATTACCAAACTGTTGTCCATGTCCATGAGTTTTTCTTTTTTTGTCTTTTTATGCTCAGTCTTTCCACCCCCTTTCTCACTCCCCCGCATTTAACTGTCAGCCTGTTCTTTCTATGTGTATGAATATGTCTCTATTTTGCTTGTAAATTCATTTTATTCATTAGATTGCACATATGAGTGAAATCATATGATGCCTATCTTTCTCTGACTGGATTATTTCACTTAGCCTAATGTTCTCCAGGTCCATCAGTGGTGTTGTAAAAGGTAACATTTCCTTCTTTTACATTGCCATGTAGTATTTCGTTGTGTAAATGTACTACACTTATTTTTAAAGTGAGAAGAGGGGAGATGGTGAGACAGACTTCCGCATGTGTCCTAACTGGGATCCACCAAGCAACCCCTGTCTTGGACTGATGCTGGAATCAACTGAGCTATTTTTAGCACCTAAGGCTGACACTCAGACCAACCGAGCTATCTTCAGCTCCTGGGTCAAGGTTTGAACCCACTGAGCCACTGGCTAGTGGAGGAGAAGGAGAGAAAGGGAAAGGAAGAGAAAGGAAAGCAGATGATCACTTCTCTTGTGTACCCTGACCAGGAATCAAACCTGGGACATACACATGCTGGGCTTATGCTCTATCCACTTAGCCAACCAGCCAGGGCCATTTTTAATTTTTTGAGGTACCTTGATACTTTTTCCACAGTAGCTGTACCAATTTGAATTTCCACTAACAGTGTATGGGTTTTTTTTTTTTTTTTTTTGCCACACCCTTTGTGATAGCCATTTTGAGAGGTGTGAGGTGGTATCTCATTGTGGTGTTAATTTGCATTTCTCTGATGATTATTGACATTGAGCATCTTTTCATGTGTTTATTGGCCTCTTTGGAAAAGTGTCTATTCAGATCCTTTACTCGTTTTTTAACTGGATTGTTTGATTTTTTGGTGTTGAGTTTCATAAATTCTTTATACATTTTGGATATTAATCTTTTATCAGATGTATTGACAAATAATTCTTCAATTCAGTGAGTTGTCTTTTCATTTTGTTGATAGTTTCCTTTACTATGTAAAAACCTTTGAGTTTGATATAGTCTCCTTTGTTTATTTTATTATTTATTTATTTTTTTTTTTTTGCATTTTTCTGAAGCTGGAAACAGGGAGAGACAGTCAGACAGACTCCCGCATGCACCTGACTGGGATCCACCCGGCACGCCCACCATGGGGCGACGCTCTGCCCACCAGAGGGCGATGCTCTGCCCATCCTGGGCGTCGCCATGTTGCGACCAGAGCCACTCTAGCACCTGAGGCAGAGGCCACAGAGCCGTCCCCAGCGCCTGGGCCATTTTTGCTCCAATGGAGCCTTGGCTGCAGGAGGGGAAGAGAGAGACAGAGAGGAAGGCGTGGCAGAGGGGTGGAGAAGCAAATGGGCGCTTCTCCTGTGTGCCCTGGCCGGGAATCGAACCCGGGTCCTCCAATGTCTGAGATTTTACTGCCTGTGTTTTCTTCTAGAATTTTTCTTGTTTTTTTTTGGTCTAATATTTAAGTATTTAATGCATTTTGAGTTTACTTTTGTGTATATTGTAAGAAGGTGGTCTAGTTTCATTTTTTTTGCATGTAGCTGTTCAATTTTCCCAACAACATTTATTCAATAGACTGTCTTAATCTCATCGTATGTTTTTGTCTCCTTCATTAAATATTAATTAACCATATAGATGTGGGTTGATACCTAAGCTTTCTATTCTGTTCCATTGATCTATATGTCCTGTTTTTATGCCATTATTGTGCTGTTTTGATTACTATGGTCTTGTAGTATAGTTTGATATCACATAGTGGGCTTTCTCCAATTTTGTTCTTTCTCAAGATTGCTTAGGCTACTTAGGGTCTTTTGTGGTTGGTTCCACATACCTTTTTGCAAATTTTGTTCTAGTTCTTTAAAATACACCACTGATATCTTAATAAGAATTGCATTGCACTTATAGATTGTTTGGGTAATATGGGCACTTTAATTATGTTAAGTCTTCCAATACATAAACATGGTACATGCTTTCACTTATTTGTATATTCTTCTATTTTTTTTTCAGTATCTTATATATTTTTGAGTATAAATCTTTTACTTCCTTGTTTAAATTTATTCCTAGGTATATTATTCACTTATTTATTTTTGATGCAATAGTAAATTGGATTGCTTCCTTAGTTTCCCTTTCTGATAGTTAATTAGTGGTGTTTGAAAATGTCACAGACTTCCAGATATTTAATTTGGATCGTGTTACATTACTATTTTATATATCAGTTCTAGTAGGTTTTCTTTCTTTCTTTCTTTCTTTCTTTCTTTCTTTCTTTCTTTCTTTCTTTCTTTCTTTCTTTTTTTGGTGGAATTATTAGGGTTCTTTATATAGAGCACCATGTCATCTGCAAATAACAGTTTTACATCTTTCTTTCCAATTCAGATGTTTTTTTTTTTTATTTCTTCTTTTTGTCTGATTGTTTTTGCTAGAATTTCCTTATATTGTTTCTGTTTTTATGAGAAATGCTTGTAGTTTTGCCCATGGAGTAGTGTGATATTGGCTGTGGGTTTGTCATGGTTGGCCTTTATTATGTTGAAGTTTGTTTCCTCTATTACCATTTAATTAATATTTTACCTGATATCATTTCTACATCTGTTGACAAGATCATGACATTTTTTTTCCTTCATTTTATGTGGTGTATTATGTTTATAGAATGGTGTGGCAAACTTGCTTCCCAAAAATAAATTCATCTTGGTCATGGTCTATGATCTTTTTATTGTATTTCTAGATCTGATTTGCTAATATTGTGCTAATGATTTTAGCATCTATGTTTATTAGGGATATTGGCCTATACTTTTCTTTCTTTGTAGTGTATTTGTCTGGTTTTAGAATTAGAATAATGCTGGACTTGTGTAATAAGCTTGGACATCTTCCTTTTAAATGTTTTGTAATATTTTGTGAAGTATAAGTGTTAGTTCTTCTTTGAATATTTGCTAAAATTCACTAGTGAAGCCATCAGTCTAAACTTTTGTTTGTTGAAAGTTTTTTATTAGTGTTCAATTTCATTAGCTGTAATTTACTTAGATTCTCTTATTCTTCTTGATTCAGTTTTGGAAGACTCTATGTTTCGAGGAAATTATCCAATTTGTTGGCACACAGTTATTCATAATATTTTCTTACAATACTTTGCTTTTCTTTGGTTTCAGTTGTTACTTCTTATATCTCTGATTTTACTTATTTGGGTTCTCTTTTATTTTTTTTTTCTTCATAAATCTGGTTAAAGATTTGTCAGTCTTTTTATCTTTTCAAAGAATATCTCTTTGTTTCATTGATCTTTTGTTTTCTTTTTGGATTCTATCTTGTTCATTTCTGCTCTTACCTTAATTTTTTCTGCCTTCTGCTCATTTTGGGATATGTTTATTGTTATTTTTCTAGTTCCTTTACGTATAAAGTTAGATTATTCATTTGAGAGTTTTCTTATTTCTTGAGGTAAGCCTATAATGCTATGAATTTATCACTTCAGACTGCTTTTTCTGTGTCCCATCAATTTTGGGTTGCTGTGTTTTTATTTTTATTTGTTTCAATGTACACTTTGATTTGTTTCTTGATCTCACTGTTAACCCATTCATAGTTAAGTGGCATGTTATTTAGCGCCCATGTCTTTGTGTATTTTTTCTTGTGATTGATTCTAGTTTTACACCATTATAATCAGAGATATTTGATACTATTTTAATCTTCTTAATTTTATTGAGACATGTTTTATGTCCTAACATGTGGTCTATGCTAGAAAATGTTTTCTGTATATTTGAAAAGAATGTATATTCTACTGCTTTGGGGTGATATCTGAAGATATAAATTAAATCCATATAATCTAATGTGTTATTTAAGAGTGCCATTTTCTTGTTGATTTTCTGTCTGGAAGATCTATTTATTGATGTCAATGGTGTGTTAAATTCCCCTACTATGATTGCATTTCTGTCAGTCTCTCCCTTATGTCCATCAAGACTTGCTTTACATATTTAGGTTCTTCTACATTGAATGTGTAAACGTTATAAGCTTATGTTCTCTTGTTGTAATGTTTTAATTTAAATCGTGGATAGAAGGTAGGCATTTGTGTATTCCTTTCTGAAACCCTATTTTCATTCAGTGCAAACTAGAAAGAGGAATAACTTCATAAAACAAAACAAATCATATGCTGTGATTATCAGCAGATGAGAAAATAATAAACTTTTGAGAAACAGAGTTGTAAAGTAAAATGATGAATGAAATGATTAAAGTAACCCGCTCTTTAGGATATATACAGCTAAGATGAAAATCAATTAAGTCATAAGAGGGTTACAAAAGAAGGCTAGATTCTATGTTTAACTATGGAACAAATAGATAATTCAATCATTCTTTGTAGCTTCTTTAAGATGAGAACAGAGTAGCCAGATTTTTATTTTCTAGTAAAAAACTGGAGAATTTTTCTATAAAAAAGTTTAGTGCACTGTTTGTCTCCTTTTATTGGGGTTAACACCCTTGATTTAAGTGCTCTTTTGTAAATAGATAAGAAAGGCAATAAAATGCATGAAAAAATATACACAAGAACATTGTTATCTACATATACAACATTAAATGTGATTTGAATTTTTAAAAAATGGTACAGAATAAAGAAAATGATTTTGTTTTGACTAAAAACATTTTCTTTAATTGGAAAAAAAGTTGTGATGATAAATCTAAAGAGAAGAAAAGTAATTCTAATAAACAGCTGTGCTGTTAAAAATTAACACAATAATTTACACATAAGTTAATATATAATTACATTATATTAAAATTATATGTTTCATATATTATATTTTAATAACATTTTTGTATTTTATATTATAATATTTAATAATACATTTCAACCTAATTTATTTAGATTTTATACATGAATATAATATTTTTTTAGAATTTGGAAATAAACTATAGAGAAAGCCAGAAGACAGACATGTCATCACAAAACAGAGTACAAACAATATCAAGTAAAAGTACAGGCAATAATTGTAAGGACGATATATAGCAGGAAGAGTTTGAAAGGAAAAGTAATTTTCATCTTAAGTATTGAAACATTTACAGAAAATGTCTAAAGTAGGTGGGGTAAGGAACAGAGGTTTATGGACATTATTTTATATTAGTGATATTTAAAAGGAGCATCTAAATAAATAATGCACTGCACAATCACCACCACTAATGCAGAATAAGATTTAGTTGTCTGGATTTACACAGTTTATCCATTCATCTTCTGAAGTATATCTTGGTTGCTTCCAAGTTTTAGCACTTTTGAATAAAGCCTCTATAATTATCTTGTGCAGGTTTTTGTGTAGACATGTTTTTAACCCTTGGGTAAATACCAAGGAGTGCAATTGTTGGCTTTTATGGTAAACCTAAGTTTAATTTTATAAGAAATTGTCAACCTGTCTTTCAAAACGACTGTACTATATGATATAGCAATCCTGTTACTTCACATTCTTGTCAGCATTTGGTGTTGTCAGTGTTTCAAAGTTTGTCTATTTTAATGGTTGGGTAGTGATATATTATTGTTTCATTTGCATTTCCCTGATGCAATATGACCCTGAAAATTTTATCATGGTTATTTACTATCTGTATATATTCTTGGTGAGGTGTCTTCAGATCTTTTGTTCATATTCAATCAGGCTATTTTAAGTGTTCTTTGTATATTTTGAATAACAGTCCTTTCTCAGATTGATATTTTGCAAATATTGTCTCTCAGTCTGTGGTTTGTTTTTTCATTCTCTTGATTGCCTTTTATAGAGCAGAATTTTTTAATTTTAATAAAGTTCAACTTACCAAGTATGTTTTTCATGAACTGTGTCTTTGGTTTGTACTTAAAAAGTCACAGTCAACCCAAGGTCAGGTCATATAGATTCTTTTCTGTTATGTTCTAAGAGTTTTATAGTTTTGCATACTATATTTGTCTATAATTTATTTGGGGTTAATTTTTGTGAGAGGTCTACATAGTCTATGTCTACTTTCACTTTTTTGCATGTATACGTCCAGTTGTTGCATCACCATTTTATAAAAAGAGTATTTTTGCTGCATTGTTTTTCTTTTCTTTCTCATTTGTCAAAAATAAGTAGTCAATAATTGTGTTGGTCTTTTGTATAACATTTTAAAATCTGGTAAAGTATACATAACAATAACTTTTACCATATCCCTTTGGAGATATTTCTGATTTAATAACTGGAACAGACTTAAAATAGGAAAAAAGAAAGAGAGCTACTTAAGAAAAAGGGAAAGTTTTTTTTATTTAAATTTTATTTACTTTTTTAGAGACCTGAAGATGACAGCAGAGTAGGCAGATGCAGAGACTCCCAGCTCACACCTCCGAACTGGATTATAAACTAATTTATGAACAATCAGCATGAAAAACCAAATCTGGACTACAAGAAGAGCTTTCAAAAATCAAGGAGCAAAGAAGAAGCCACAACAAACCTGGTAAGGAGCGCCTGAATCTCCCCTGCTTACAGGAACGAGGGGGTTGCGGTGAGGCTGGGATCTCAATTCCAAGGATAAAGAGCAGTAAATATTGCTCACAGCCACTTACCTGGTGACCAGGGAACAAGGAGTGTTGAAAGGTCCCGCTTGTCTTCCAAAAAGAAAGGAGAAAGAGAGAGACGGATGGTGAGGGGGAGAGGAATATAGGTGATGACATAAAAAGCTGACTCATTCAGTGCTGGAGGCGGCCATAACTGGGGGAGGGGCTGATCCTTCCACAAAGCAAAATACAAAAGTACTTCCAGGCCACAGAGATACAGACATCTCTCCAGCTCCAATGAGCGCAACAAGACACAGCTGAAAACAAGAAGTGGGGAGGAGGGGCAGTAACTCAAGTCTCCCTGGAGATCTGAGATACACCTCCCCCTACTGAAGCTGAGAAAGCAACCCACCCCCAGAGAGATTAACTGGAAGAAGAGGATTTCAAAGCCTCAGGTCACACCCACCACATTCCTGGATACAGTTTCAAATAAGCCCCCTGCTGAGATCAGCAAACAAGACAATCACCTGTTAAGAAAACAAACAAATCAAGACTTTAAAGCGACCCAAATCCTAAAGTGGATTACAAATAATAGCTGAAGCCAACCCAAGAAGACTTAGAAACAACACAAGTAAAAACTAGAGACAGACAACACCAAGCCTAGACTTAACCAGCTATACAAAGAAAACACCCAGATACCCAGGCACAATGAGAAGACAAAGAAGTGCAATCCAAATGAAACCACAAGAGAGACCTTCAGGAGATGAACTGAGTGATATGGAAATAATCAAACTACTGGATGCGGAGTTTAAAATAATGATTGTAAGGATGCTTAGGGATCTTAGAACAACACTGGATGGTCATCACGAACACCTAAATAAAGAAATAGCAAGTATAAAAAAGGATATTGAAATATTAAAAAAGAATCAGTCGGAGATGACAATGAAGACCACAATGGAAGGAATTAAAACAGGATGGATAGTGCTGAGGATCGAATCAGCGAGTTGGAGGACAACTGGAATGAAGGCATGAAAGCAGAGAAGAAAAGAGAAAAGAGACTCAAAAAGTCAGAGGAAACTCTTAGAGAGCTCTGTGACAACATGAAGAGAAATAACATCCGCATCATAGGGGTTCCTGAAGAAGAAGAAAAAGAACAAGGGATAGAGATGTTGTTCAATCATATCATAGCTGAAAACTTCCCTAAATTAATGCAAGAGAAACTCTCACAAGTCCAAGAAGCACAGAGGACTCCATTAAAGAGAAACCCAAAGAAACCTACACCAAGGCACATCATAATTAAAATACCAAAGCTAAGCGATAAAAAGAAAATATTAAAAGCTGCAAGAGAAATAAAAGTTATCACCTACAAAGGAGCCCCCATAAGGATGACATCCGACTTCTCAACAGAAACACTTGAGACCAGAAGGGAATGGCAAGAAATATTCAAAATAATGCAGAACAAGAACCTACAACCAAGAATACTTTATCCAGAAAGGCTATCATTTAAAATTGAAGGAGAAATAAAAAGTTTCCCAGACAGAAAAAAAACCTCAAAGAATTCATTACAACCAAACCAATGCTGCAGGAAATGTTAAGGGGCCTGGTGTAAACAGACCAAAGTGGGAAAAGAATATAGCAAAAGAGGAATACAGCTTTAAAGAATAAAATGGCAATAAACAATTACATGTCAATAATAACCCTAAATGTAAATGGATTAAATGATCCAATCAAAAGACATAGGTAACTGCATGGATAAGAAAACAGGACCCATACATATGCTGTCTAAAAGAGACACACCTTAAAACAAAAGATGCACATAGGTTGAAGGTAAAAGGATGGAAAAAAACATTTCATGCAAATGGAAATGAAAAAAAAGGTGAGGTAGCAATACTTATATCAGACAAAATGGACTTTAAAACAAAGAACATAGTAAGAGATAAAGAAGGCCACTACATAATGATAAAGGGAGCAATCCAACAGGAATATATAACTATTATAAATATCTACGCACCTAATATAGGAGCACCTAAATATATAAAGCAGACTTTGATGGATATAAAGGGCGAGATCAACAGCAACACTATAATATTATGGGATTTTAATACCCCACTAACATCACTAGATAGATCCTCAAGAAAGAAAATTAACAAAGAAACAGCAGAATTAAAGGACACACTAGATCAACTCGATTTAATAGATATCTACAGAACCTTTTACCCTAAAGCAGCAGAATATACATTTTTTTCAAGTGCTCATGGTATATTCTCTAGGATAGACCACATGTTAGGGCACAATAGTGGTCTCAACAAATTTAAGAAGACTGAAATCATATCAAGCACTTTCTCCGATCACAACGGCATGAAACTAGAAATGAATCACAACAGAAAAGCTCAAAAATTCTCAAACACATGGAAACTAAATAGCAGGTTGTTAAATAATGAATGGATTAAGAATGAGATCAAAGAAGAAATAAAAAAATTCCTAGAAATGAATGATAACGAGCATACAACAACTCAAAATTTATGGGACACAGCAAAAGCAGTACTGAGAGGGAAGTTCATAGCACTACAGGCACACTTTAAGAAGCTAGAAAAAGCTCAAATAAACAACTTAACCCTGCATCTAAAAGAACTAGAAAAAGAACAGCAAATAAAGCCTAAATGTAGTAGAAGGAAGGAAATAATAAAGATCTGAGCAGAAATAAATGACATAGAGACTAAAGAAACAATACAGAGAATCAATGAAACTAGGAACTGGTTTTTTGAAAAGGTAAAGATTGATGAACCTTTAACTAGACTCACCAAGAAAAAGAAAGAGAGGACTCAAATAAATAAAATTAGAAATGAGAGGGGAGAAATAACAACTGAAACAACAGAAATACAAAGGATTGTAAGAAAATACTATGAAGAACTGTATGCCAAAAAACTAGACAACCTAGATGAAATGGACAAATTCCTTGAAACATACAATCTTCCAAAAATCAGTCTAGAAGAATCAGAAAACCTAAACAGACCGATTACACCAAATGAGATCAAAACAGTTATCAAAAAACTCCCAACAAAGAAAAGTCCTGGGCCAGATGGCTTCACAAGTGAATTCTACCAACTATTCAAAGAAGAACTAACTCCTATCCTTCTCAAGCTATTTCAAAAAATTCAAGAGGAAGGAAGACTTCCAAGCTCCTTTTATGAGGCAAGCATAATTCTGATTCCAAAACCAGGCAAAGACAACACAAAGAAAGAAAATTATAGGCCAATATCCCTGATGAATATAGATACTAAAATCCTCAACAAAATATTAGCAAACCGGATCCAACAATATATGGAAAATATCATACACCATGATCAAGTGGGATTTATTCTGTGGAGGCAAGGCTGGTATGATATTCACAAATATATCAATGTTATTCATCACATAAATGAAAGGAAAGAGAAAAAGCACATGATAATTTCAATAAATGCAGAAAAAACATTTGATAAAATCCAGCACCCATTCATGATCAAAACTCTCAGCAAAGTGGGAATACAGGGAACATACCTCAACATGATAAAAGCCATCTATGAGAAACCCACAGCCAACATCATACTCAATGGGCAAAAATTAAAAGCAATCCCCTTAAGATCAGGAACAAGGCAGGGGTGCCCCCTTTCACCGCTCTTATTCAACATAGTTCTGGAAGTCCTAGCCACAGCAATCAGACAAGAAGAAGAAATACAAGGCATTCAAGTTGGAAAAGAAGAAGTAAAGCTATCATTATTTGCAGATTATATGATATTATATATAGAAAATCCTAAAGTCTCAGTCAAAAAACTACTGGACCTGATAAATGAATTCAGCAAGGTGGCAGGATATAAAATTAATACTCAGAAATCAGAGGCATTTTTATACACCAACAATGAACAATCAGAAAGAGAAATTAAGGAAACAATCTCCTTCACTATTGCAACCAAAAAAATAAAGGACCTAGGAGTACATTTAACCAAGGAGACTAAAGACTGGTACTCGGAAAATTATAAAACATTGATAAAAGAAATCAAGGAAGATACAAACAAGTGGAAGCATATACCATGCTCATGGTTAGGAAGAATAAACATCATTAAAATGTCTATATTACCCAAAGTAATTTATAAATTCAATGCAATACCAATTAAAATACCAGTGACATACTTTAAAGATATAGATCACATATTCCAAAAATTTATATGGAACCAAAAGAGAACACGAATAGCCTCAGCAATCTTAAAAAAGAAGAATAAAGGGGGAGGTATCACACTTCCTGATATCAAGCTATACTACAAGGCCATTGTACTCAAAACAGCCTGGTACTGGCATAAGAACAGGCACATAGATCAATGGAACAGAACAGAGAACCCAGAAATAAACCCACAGCTCTATGGACAACTGACATTTGACAAAGGAGGTAAGGAAATACAATGGAGTAAAGACAGCCTCTTCAACAAATGGTGTTGGGAAAATTGGACAACAACCTGCAAAAAAATGAAACTAGACCATCAACTTACACCATTCACAAAAATAAACTCAAAATGGATAAAAGACTTAAATGTAAGGCGTGAAACCATAAGCATCTTAGAAGAAAACATAGGCAGTAAGCTCTCTGACATCTCTCACAGCGATATATTTGCTGATTTATCTCCACGGGCAAGTGAAATAAAAGACAGGATAAACAAATGGGACTATATCAAATTAAAAAGCTTTTGCACAGCCCGTCGGCCTAGCGTGCGGAGGACCCGGGTTCGATTCCCGGCCAGGGCACACAGGAGAAGCGCCCATTTGCTTCTCCACCCCTCCGCCGCGCTTTCCTCTCTGTCTCTCTCTTCCCCTCTCGCAGCCAAGGCTCCATTGGAGCAAAAGATGGCCCGGGCGCTGGGGATGGCTCCTTGGCCTCTGCCCCAGGCGCTAGAGTGGCTCTGGTCGCAACATGGCGACGCCCAGGATGGGCAGAGCATCGTCCCCTGGCGGGCAGAGCATCGCCCCTGGTGGGCGTGCCGGGTGGATCCCGGTCGGGCGCATGCGGGAGTCTGTCTGACTGTCTCTCCCTATTTCCAGCTTCAGAAAAATGAAAAAAAAAAATAAACAAAAATAAAAAATAAAAAAAAAGCTTTTGCACAGCCAAAGACAATAAGAACAGAATAAAAAGACAAACTACACAATGAGGAACATATTTGACAGTATGTCTGATAAGGGGTTAATAACCAAAATTTATAAAGAACTTGTAAATCTCAACACCAGGAAGACAAACAATCTAATCAAAAAATGGGCTAAAGAAATGAATAGACACTTCTCCAAAGAGGATATACAGATGGCCAATAGGCATATGAAAAAATACTCAACATCATTAATCATTAGAGAAATGCAAATTAAAACCACAATGAGATATCACCTCACACTGGTTAGAATGGCACTCATCAACAAAACAACACAGAATAAGTGCTGGCGAGGATGTGGAGAAAAGGGAACCCTCCTGCATTGCTGGTGGGAATGCAGACTGGAGCAGCCTCTGTGGAAAACAGTATGGAGATTCCTCAAAAAACTGAAAATCAAACTGCCTTTTGACCCAGCCATCCCACTTTTAGAAATATACCCCAAGGACACCATAGAATGGTTCCAGAAGGAGAAATGCACCCCCATGTTTATAGCAGCATTGTTCACAGTAGCGAAGATCTGGAAACAGCCCAAGTGTCCGTCAGAGGACAAGTGGATTAAAAAGCTTTGGTATATATATACTATGGAATACTACTCAGCCATAAGAAATGATGACATTGGATCATTTACAATAACATGGATGGACCTTGATAACATTATATGGAGTGAAATAAGTAAATTAGAAAAAAACTAAGAACTATATGAACCAATGCATAGATGGGACATAAAAATGAGACTTAGAGACATGGACAAGAATGTGATGGTAACAGGGCGTGGGGTGGAGGGGTGGGGAAGGGGCGAGGAAGGAGAGGGAGGGAGTGCGGGGAGGGTAGGGGCACAAAGAAAACCAGATAGAAGGTGACGGAGGAGATTTGACTTTGAGTGAGGGGTATGCAGCATAATCGAAGGTCAAAATAATCTGGAGATGTTTTCTCGGAACATATGTACCCTGATTTATCAATGTCACTGCATTAAAATTAATAAAAAAAGATTTAAAAAAATAAATAAAATAAATAAATTTTATTTATTTTTACCCATAAAAATTCTCACATATTAAATTATTCATCAGAATGTACATCATACACATATTGTCCGTTATAGGAAAGTATTCCTTGAAGTAAATGCTACTTATAGCTGTGGTTCCAGATCCTTTTTTAATGTGCAAATTATGTATGTAAAATGTCCCAATGTATTCCATATTCTTCTGCTTGACACTGATAAAAAAACAGTATTTTCTCTATTATAAATCTCAAATTTCTTTTATCTGTAATAGAGCAAAAACGAAGAAACACAGATGACAGAGTGGGGCCATTAATTGTTCACTCGATCTTAGCCAAAAGGCCGAGAAGCAAAGAGTTGATTCCTAATCAAGTTCCTGAGGTGTAAAACCTATGCACAAAATTTTAAGTAAGCTTTTCCAGTTACTTTGTTTTGTTTTTCTTTCCTTGATTTTATTTTATTTATTTATTTTTTACAGAGACAGAGAGAGAGTCAGAGAGAGGGATAGACAGGGACAGACAGACAGGAACGGAGAGATGAAAAGCATCAATCATTAGTTTTTCGTTGCGCATTGCGACACCTTAGTTGTTCATTGATTGCTTTCTCATATGTGCCTTGACCACGGGCCTTCAGCAGACTGAGTAACCCCTTGCTTGAGCCAGTGACCTTGGGTCCAAGCTGGTGAGATTTGCTCAAACCAGATGAGCCTGTGCTCTAGCTGACGACCTCGGGGTTTCGAACCTGGGTCCTCAGCATTCCAGTCCAATGCTCTATCCACTGCGCCACTGCCTGGTCAGGCTCTTTCCTTGATATTAATTAGTATAATCTGTCATAGAATTCAGCATACCTTACACTCATATTACAGATAAATACTTGTGTCGTACATTGAACCAACTATGTGAAAACCTCATTATGAGTGTGATTGTTCGATGGTTCTGTCCCATTAATATCCAGTAAGTATTCTATATTTACTGGAAATCCAGCAAGTATAATATTATAGGAGTACAGTTTGTATCTTTGATCTAAGTTAACATGCAAAATATGCAACATAGAACTCAAGTGAGAGAAATAGAAATAAGTTATGACACACATATGTATTATAAAAAAGTATTTTGATCTCTGGTCAGGGCATCACGAGAAGCAAGCAATGAATGCATGACTAAGTGGAACAACAAATAAATACTTCCCTTCCTCTCTCTGTCTCTCTATAAATCAATCAATAAATAAAAATTAAGCCCGAGCCAGGAGGCTTGGTTGGTTTGGAGTATCATCCTGAAGCGTAGAGGTTGCCAGTTCGATCCCTAATGAGGGCACATACAGGAATAATTCAATGTGTCTGTCTCTTGTAACTATTTCCTTGCCTCTCCCTAAATTAAAAAAAAATCAAAATATATCCCAAATATCTAAATAAATGAGCAGTTTCATCTTCAACAACCAGCATGATGTGTTATATTTGATAATGTGATGATTTTATTCTCTTAAGTAATGTTATTTAGTTGTTATTTATACTTTACATGCCTTTTAGTTCATTAATATTTCATTGTCAAAAGAATTGTTTGATTCACAACAGGCAATTTTTTTAATATACTAGAGTTGAATAACATCAGTTCTTGATGAACTGTTTCTAGTGTTACTTATAAATCTGATTATAGCATGATAAAAGTTAGGGTAGATTGAGTGATTTGCCTTTCCTACATTTGATAAAATAAACACAATTGCCTTTTCTATATTATGTGAAATTACTTTCTCTAATAGTCATCTACACATCCATAATGCTCAACAAAATGTCTGTTCTGAGTTTACAATAGGCAGGGATCTAAGTGAACGTGTAGGAGATATCTTTGTGTGCAACCTAATTTTTTTCCATAACTTTAAAATAACTTTAAGTAGCTCTAGGAACTATGACAAGAAATGAAATATGATAGACATCAGATAATGTTTACTAAATAAGAAGTATATTATGATGCTATATTTTGTATGAGTGAAAATTGCAGTTTTATTAAATAAAAAATAAAAGTGATGCGAGAGTCAGTACATAGAATATATATATATATATATATATATATATATATATTGCATTGTTTTATCAGATTATTTTATACACTGACATACCTTTCAAAATCTTGATCACACCTCACTAGTTGGTGATAGCAGTCATCTCTCCAGACATCCCCCAAAAGGATAAAATAAATTATTTGTCCCATGGATCCTCAACATAGACACACAAAAAATTTCTAAGATGTCAGAAGCTTCAAAAAACACTGATTGTTAAGTAGCTCATTAGTATCAACAACTATACTAGGGGTATTAGACAAAGCATAATTTACCCACTGATGGTACTAACCTGTGCTTCTCTGTTCTCCATGTTCCTTGTGTGTGTGTGTGTGTGTGTGTGTGTGTGTGCGCGCGCACATGCACGCACGCGGCAGACACAGAGAGAAGGACAGACAGACAGGAGGGGAGAGAGATGAGAAGAATAATTCTTCGTGGTGGCACCTTAGTTGTTCATTGATTGCTTTCTCATATGTGCCTTGACTGGAGGGCTACAGCAGACCAAGTGACCTCTTGCTCAAGCCAGCAACCGTGGGCTCAAGCCAGTGACCTTTGGGCTCAAGTCGGCAACCATGGGTTCATGTCTATTATCCCATGCTCAAGCCACTGACCTCAGTTGGGGCCTTGAACCTGGGTCCTCCACATCCCAGTCTGATGCTCTACTCACTGCGCTACCACCTGGTCAGGCTCTGTTCTCCATGTTCTCTGATGCTTAGTTCTGCATAGCATCAGTTCTCTGTCACTGTTTGATGAATGTCTGGCTTATTTTACCCTATATACAGTAGATCTATTCAACAAGCAAAATATTAAACACTCATTCATGTAAGGCACTTGTTTTAAGAGTGCATCTGCCATGACAAACTGTGAAACAAACCTATTCATATTTTAGATACTCTCTATAATTCAATAAGATCAAAATAATAAATATTTTGGAATGGGACATTTTTCTCTTTTAGAATATTGAAAGAAGTTTGACTATCTGCCGCCTATTATACTAATATTCTACAGCAGGGCTCGGGAACCTATGGCTCGCGAGCCAGATGTGGCTCTTTTGATGGCTGCATCTGGCTTGCAGATAAATCTTTAATAAAAAAATAATAACGTTAAAAATATAAAACATTCTCATGTATTACAATTCATTCATTTCCTACTGCTCATGTTCATGGTTACGGGTGGCTGGAGCCAATCAGAGCTGTCCTCCGGGACAACATCAAATTTTTATTGCATAATGCGTAACATACACAGGTCATTGTATGGCTCTCACGGAATTACATTTTAAAATATGTGGTGTTTATGGCTCTCTCAGCCAAAAAGTTTCCCGACCTCTATTCTACAGTGAGAAAAATAGTCATTAAATTGAGAAAATTGATACTTTCTCTATTGTTATAAGGCAATAAGTAGTCCTCCAAAATCCCCCTCAGGATTAAAAAAGAAAGACTAACGAGAAAGTTAAATTTCTTAGTTTACTAAGAGAATTTACTAAAAGTAATTTCAAATTTTTGTGGGCAATAGTTCCAAATGAGTACTATTTTTCTAACTTTTGTTTTCTAAATATACATAACCATTAAAAAAAGAATCAAGATACTTTACCTAAAGTTTTTCTCAGTGTGTGAGTGTGTGTGTGTGTATGTGTGTGTGTATAGAGAGAGAGAGAGAGAGAAAGAGAGAAAGAGGAGAAAGAGAAGGAAAGGGAGAGATAGAGAGAGGAAGCAATACTAGAAATAAATTTTATTATCATATATTTTCTTTATGGTTGAGGATTTGAACATTAATATACTGAAGTTTTGGAAAAAATTCAGCAGTATAATATCCTAAATTGTTTACATTGGAAGGAAAATTAATTCTTCGATTAGACTTAGACATAAAATGAGTTAGGAAATAAAAGCTGCCAAATCCCTAAGAATGAGGCCATTTACTTTTTATTAGTAATAAGGATATTTTAAGAAAAAATAAAGCTCAGTTTACAAAAGAAACAAAAGTGGAGGGTACCTTACTGTAAGAGAGACTTCATAAGAAATATCACTTTAGTCTAGTATTTAGCGTCACACATTCCTGTAAAAGAACTTTCATATTCTTTCTTGTTTTATTATTATTATTATTATTAAAACATGCACTGTGCTGGGAATGTAAATTAGTGCAGCCAAGATGGAAAACAGAATGGAAGTGCCTCAAAAATTTGAAACTAGAACCACCATATGATCTAGCTGTTCCACATCTAGGTTTTATCTGAAGGAAATAAAAAACCTAACTTGAAAAAATATTTGCACTTCTATCTTTTTTTTTCTTTCTTTTTTTCAAAGCTGGAAACGGGAGGCAGTCAGACAGACTCCCACATGCGCCCGACCGGGATCCACCCGGCATGCCCACCAGGGGACGATGCTCTGCCCATCCAGGGCGTCGCTCTGCTGCATCCAGAGCCATTTTAGCCCCTGAGGCAGAGGCCACAGAGCCATCCTCAGTGCCCGGGCCATCTTTGCTCCAATGGAGCCTCAGCTGCGGGAGGGGAAGAGAGAGACAAAGAGGAAGGAGAGGGGGAGGAATGGAGAAGCAGATGGGCGCCTCCCCTGTGTGCCCTGGCCAGGAATCGAACCCAGGACTCCTGCAGGCCAGGCTGATGCTCTACCACTGAGCCAACCGGCCAGGGCCTGCACTTCTATCTTTATTGCAGCATTATTTACAATAGCCAATATGAGAAAAAAACATCAATAGCCATCAATGAAATAATGATAAGGAAATTGTAATATATATTCTAGAATATTTATAGACTATATAGAATATATATTCAGCCATAAAAAGATGACTCCTTGCCATCTGCACTAACATGGGTGAACCTCTAGGGTTGTATTCTAAGTACAATAACTCAGACAAAGAAAACATCATATGATCTTTCACATGTAAAACCTAAAAGTACCAAACAAACAAAAAAAAAGAAACGCAAGCTTATTGGTACAAAGAACAGATTACCAATTATTATCAGAAGTGAGGAATAGGTAGAAGTAAGAATTAGTGAAAGGGTCAAAGGTTAAATAAGTAAATAAATAAGATAAAGTTGCCTTTTGATTATTAAAAAAGTTGACTAATAAAATATTCTAATTCTTCCATTTGTTTAAATAACTCTTTAGTTAAATTTATATTATGTATGCTCTAAGACACAAACTGAACTCCAATTAATGAAGAAATAAAATCCACATGTATGCTTTACTTTATAATTTAGTTTCTTTCTTTCTTTTCTTTCTTTCTTTCTTTATTTTTTTATTCAGTGAGAGGAGGGGTGGTAGACAGACAGACTCCTGCATGTGCCCTGACCAAAATCTACTGGGCAAGCCCACTGGGGGGGGGGGTGCCCTGCCCATCTGGGGCATTGCTCTATTGCTCAGCAAACAAGCTCTTCCTAGAGCCTGAGGTGGAGGCCATGGAGCCATCCTCAGCACCTGGGGCCAACTCGCTCCAATCAAGCCTTGGCTGCAGGAAGGGAGAGAGAGAGAGAGAAGAGAGAGAAGGAGAGGGGTGGAGAAGCAGGTGTATGCTTCTCCTGTGTGCCCTGACCAGGAATCAAACCTGGGATATCCATATGCCAGCCCGACACTTTACCACTGAGCCAACCGGCCAGGACTATAATTTAGTTTCTGTCTTTTTATGTTTTGTCTGAATGTCATGCATTATTGGCTACAGTTTTTACCAATGTTTCAGCATTTATATGGGACAGCATGACCTAAATTATAGTAAAAATAGAGTATGTAATATTCCTTTGAGGCCTTTAGGATCACTTCAGGAAATAGGTTATCTTCCAAGGTGACAAAAGCCTGGTATAATGAGAAGCACATGATTAATGAGAAAGTTTCTGTGACTTCTGACATTGTAAAGAAGTGGTTTCAGACTGATCTCCAAATCCAAAGTCAAAAGCTTGTCACTGGTAAGCATTGCTTGGCTACAGTGAATATTCTTTTTTGAACAACACTGCTTCAGGGGAAGCAGCTTTATTTATTGAGGGATGATGGTTCTCTGCATACTTTCAGATATGCTAGGTGCATTTTGCATATATAGATGCATGTGACTTTTACATATTAACAGTGTCTTGAATAGGTCAGTGCGTCATGAACGGCCATTCTTCTCACAAGTCTTGGCTCCTATCACAAGCAATTTGGTTTGAGTACCTAAAGGATTTTGAAACCTCAACATATTGATTTAGAATTAGATTGCTGCCACTGAATTTCTAGACAAATATCTGAAGTACTAGCACTTATCCTCACCATCTCCACCAATTCAACATCCCTACTGCCTTGATTAATTAATCAATAAGCTGCATTGATCTTTATTATGATATGTGTATTAATATGTTCAGAATTCTGGTTGCTAAAATGTGGGTGGTGATTTTCAAGGACTTTAATTATGGAGAAAAAAATCAGTCCCTAAGTTGAACTTTTTACTTGGTCTTTGAAAATATATCATTGACATAGTTTATTTAAATTCTTCTAAAAATATGAAACAGCATTTTAATTTTTTAAACTATAAATTCCCCATTATTTCTAAGGATAATATTTTCAAATAAATATTCTAAACTCTTTCTAGAAAGCTAATGCTTTTTATCCACAGATGGATAAATATTTAAATAAAAAAAATTAGGGATTTCTATATTTAGTCCATTCAATGTAGAAACAATTATATAATGGAAAGTTACAATAGTAATCCTTTATTATCCTGTCAACATTTGGTGAATAAAAAATACCTTCATAAAAATATACTCAGGCCCCGGCCATTTGGCTCAGCTGTAGAACATCGGCCTGGCGTGCGGAAGTCCCGGGTTTGATTCCCTGTCAGGGCACACAGGAGAAGTGCCCATCTGCTTCTCCATTCTTCCCCTTCTCCTTTCACTCTATCTCTCTCTTCCCCTCCCTCAACCAAGGCTCCACTGGAGCAAAATTGGCCCAGGTGCTGAGGATGGCTCCATGGCCTCTGCCTCAGGTGCTAGAATGGCTCCCATTGCAGCGGAACAATACCCCAGATGGGCTGAGCATCGCCCCCTGGTGGGCATGCCAGGTGGATCCCTGTTTGGCACATGCAAGAATCTGTCTGTCTGCCTCCTCCCACTTCTCACTCTGGAAAAATACCCCCCAAAATATATATATTATATATAAATATATATATATTTATATATAGTTATATTTTCTAAGAATTAAGTTTAAATGTTATTGCAAATTGTTTTTTTGTGACAAAGACAGAGAGAGATAGAGGGACAGATAGGGACAGACAGACGGGAAAGGAGAGAGATGAGAAGTATAAATTCTTCCTTGCGGCACCTTAGGTATTCATTGATTGCTTTCTCATATGTGGCATGACCAGGGGGCTGCAGCTGAGCCAGTGATCCTTTGCTCAAGCCAGTGATCTAGGACTCAAGCCAGCGACCTTGGGCTTTAAGCCAGTGACATTTGGGCTCAAGACAGAGACCATGGGTCATGTCTACGATCCCACATTCAAGGCAACCGACCAGTGCTCAAGTTGGTGAAGCCTCGCTCAAGCCAGTGACCTCAGGGTTTTGAACCTGGGTCCTCACCCTCTCAGACTCTATCCACTGTGCCACTGCCTGGTCAGGCTCTACCATAATTTTGTAATAGACTTTAGTACTAACAATTATTGTCCACAAAGTTAAATGGATTTTTTCTCTGTGAAGCTAGGAAGTCATTTGTATCCAAGAAAAATATCTCATTTTGCATATTTCTTTGTTAGCTGAGGATTGGAAACATGACTATTAAGGTTCTTTTGACATCTAGGATGTTTTGATTGTATCTCTCCTCCTTATTCACACAAACATCTTAGAAAAGTGTAACTTTTCTCCATGTACCAACAGGAATTTTTTTTTATATTGAATCACTATGTGCTCCATGTATATAGACCATAATAGTTCAGTTACATTGTGTTGCTTAGCTTAAAATTTATTTGACAAACTTTGGATTTTCAGGATTCCAAGTATGATGATCTCTTTGTAGCCTTTACTGACACACTTCCCATTTAACCGAATAGAATCATCTTCTGGTTTGTTCTCTCACTACATCTTCAACAATTTTCTATTTTAGTCATAAATCATTCTATTGCCTGTGAGTCTTTACAAATCTCATTTCCCTTGATAAATATAAGCTATCCAAAGACAATATCTTATTCACCCTTTTGTCTCTAATGTCTGGCATAAAATCTGGTACCTAATATATGTTCATCAATTATTTTCAAAAAGGAATAATCTGTAAATAAATAATTCACAAGTGGCTCCTATAAATTTACTTTGTTTACCAGATTCTTTCAATCTATGAGATTAAAATTAGAAAATAGGTTGTTTTTTTCCTAAAAATTGATCTTCATCATAAAATAGCTTGATAGTAAACTATTTTAAAATACTGTGAAAATTATATTAAATGTCAACATAGAAAACTTTCATGCCCCAAACTTTTTAATTATTTTATTCCATCATTAAATATTAATCATGTTTAAAAACTATTGAATAATGTAAACAAAATCCACTTCAATTTTAAAATAACTTAGTAAAAGGAGAACAAAAGAAATCATGGACCAAGAGTTAGATAACAATATTATCAGGGATGTGGGCTTGGTATATGCTTCTGTTTAGTATTATTACACTTAAGGCATTTCTTCTAACTTGGTAGTTTACTTCTGAGATACTAAAAATACAGCTTATGTTAGCCTGCTTTTTTCCTATGTGTTCTTGAAAAAGTAAATTATAAGTAACACACAGGGCGTTCTTTAAAGTTCAATGTAAAATGTTTTGATGTCCACTATTAATAATAATATGTGGTCCTGGCCATTGGTTCAATGAATAGAGCATCAGTCCAGCATATGGATGTCCTGGTTGATTCTCAGTCAGGGCACACAAGAGAAGTGACCATCTGCTTCTCTGTTCCTCCCTCTCCTTCTTCTATCCCTCTTCCCTTCCCTCAGCCAGTGGCTCGATTTGTTTGATCATGGCCTTGGGTGCTGAAAATAGTTCTGTTTTCCTAGTGCGTCAGCCTCAGGCACTGAATTTGTCTCAGTTTATTAGAGAATCTTCTCCAGACAGGGGCTGCCGGGTGGATCTCTGATTGAGTGCATGCAGGAGTCTGCCTTGCTATCTCTCCTCCTCTCGCCTAAAATAATAATAATAATAATAATATGCAATATAAGACACTGAATATTCTACTTGTTTTTAATACCATCTATTTAGATATTTAAAAATGATCACCTTTTAGCTTGACCTGTGGTGGCATGGTGGATAATGTGTCAACCTGGAATACTGAGGTCACTAATTTGAAACCTTGCCTGGTCAACGTACATACTAGAGGCAACTACTATGAGTTCATGCTTCCTGTTCCTCCCTTCTTTCTCTCTCATTTCAAGACAATCAATAAATAAAATCTTTATTAAAAAGATAAAATTAAAAAAATATGGTCACTATTTTTTCTGCATATGAAAATCTTCTATTAGATCTGATTATATTCTATCAAAACTAATCCAATGTTACTGTTAGTTGGACAGATTCCCAATATTTTCTTATTGAAAAATCCAGAATTTATTGCAGTCAATTTTTAATCTGCAAAATAGAAATGTCTGGAAATAGGCTCTCCTGGTTAATCCAGCCCTTTAATTTATCTGTGACCCTTATGCTTCCCTCAATCCTAGATCCATACAGCATTTCCCTTGTGTGTGAGGCAGCGAGACTCATGTCATATTGCTGCTCCATGTGTGTATAACAGCACATCTTGTTTGCTCTTTAGATCCTCACAATGCTTAGGAGAGAAGTTCTTACTGGAAATAAAATTCATCCAGCATGCTGAACTGGTGAGGGGAAAACAGAGAAAGTCTGTTGCAAGAGACTAAGAAGTCTGTGGTACTTTTTTATGACTGTCTTCTCAGTATAAATTTAAATACATAAACATAGTTGTCAAAATTTTGAGCGTTTTTTTTGGGGGGGGTTGTACATAGCATAACTTAAATGATCATGGGGGTCATTTAAATTTAAATGACCACGGGGAAAATTTTTTCTTGCTGCAATAATTTCCAACTTCACAAGTCCACTGAAAAGAAAAAATCTTATTAAGAAAAAACCAATTACAAATATGTAAACTATTTTAATATAATTCACCATGGGACTTAAAGGTATCAATGTGAATTTGCATTCTCAAAAGTCTGCATGTAACTGGACTATTTATCAAATAAAGATCAGTGATTGCAAGAGAATTCTAACAAACCATCTGATTAGATAAACAATACTTTTTATAAGGTGGTTCTAATTTATCATTTAAAGTATACAAATATTGATGGACTTAACGACCTATGCAACTTACGACCATTCGACTTTATGACCACAATTGCTAGCCACGACTGCTCCGCATCTGGCAGCGCAAGCATTGCCCAGCTGGGCGTACGACAGTGCAGACCAGCTTCCGGCAGCACTACCATCTCCGCGTGCACCATTTCAACTGTTATCCCAGACTCGGTACAGCAATTTGTGTTTTGTGTCTTGGATATTTTTCATCAAACCCCTCCCAAGATGTCTACCAAGAGGAAATTGTCTTTGCAAATATTAAACCAGTTGTACTGGTAATGCAGTGTTTTACTTAAACCTGACGAATGTAAAAATAAGAAACAAAATGGTGTAGAGATGATACAAATTGCATAAAATGAACAAAGAAAATTATGATATATAACAATGAAAGAAAATTATGATAAAATATGACTTAAAGATTTTTATATCATCATTTCACAGTACTGTACATATAGCATACTCAATTTACGACCAACTTGTGTTACATACGACCTGTCTGTCAGAACCAATCATGGTCATAAGTCGAGCACTAGGTGCATTCAGATATTTAAGATAGAGTAAGTATTTTGTGCTTTTTTTCTATCCATGGTATCTTGTTTTGGCATATTTTGGTTGTAAGATATTTTTCCCCACCAAGAAGGAAGGAAGAGGCCAGAGCCACAAAGTGTGGAATAGCAAATGGCTTTATTGAGTACAGAGCACGCATCTCGCCCGGCAAGGTTCCCTGGCCCCAAGGAAAGAAAGATGGAGGCCAGGGAAGTTGCAAAGATTAAACCACATGGGATATATTTAAAGGGTCCCTCTAGGGAAGTGGAGCTAACATGACGTGTTGAAATTTCACTGGCTGGCAGACGATCGCTTCTTTCCAAATGGTTCCTGGGAAGCTTCCTTTGGCGGGCTTGATTGTGGGCGGTTCTAGCCAAAGTTCACGGGTCTGAGTTTCTCAAGTGACCATCCCCCATTATCCACCGACCTTACATTGGTTATATCTGATAATAAATGTATATTTATTGAATGAATGAAGAACATTTTGTGGTATTAAACATAGAGGAATATGAAAATAATATATTAAAATTATCATTTCTATCGGGGTTATCTAAAAATCATAAATAATAAACTTGCTAAGTAGCTTTTGTGTTTTTTAGAACCTGGTCTAGAAAGATTTTTCAGAAATGGCAATTGCCTCTACTAACTCCCTACTTTTTATTGTTGAAAAAATTTTGTCTGTTTTAAAACTTGCAAAAAAGGGGCAGAGACATAAAATTTTTTTATACAGTGCCTATGAAATGTCAACATGTAGAAAGCCCTGTAAATACTTACCACTTTGAATGGTAAAAAGGTATGTTATTTTATCTCTCACTTAATTGACTTATCTTCATGTCTCTATGCCAGTGGTTTTCAAACTTTTTGAAGTCAGGGAGCATTTAAAATCCTATAAATAATTGTAGATGTATTGTGGACCATAGGTGGCAGAAAGCAATTGTAGATTTGAGGCTTGGCAAAGGGCTGAGTTCTTTCCCCTCCACCTCCATATTGGCTGTGAGGCTGAGTGTTTGCACCCATTTCACTTGCTTCCTTGACTTGCTGGAAGCAATTTACATGCCCTTCCTCTGACTCTTTGTTTGTTTTCAGATGTTGGTAGATTTCACTAATGCATACTGTTTATGCCTTGGGACAGTTCCTGTTTTAGTCTTGGATGTAACTTTGTATCAAGGACTTCCTTGATTTGCATATGATTATATAATAAAGCAAACTGGGGCTATGGGGCACTCGGATATTGCTATCAGCATTTGAAGAGTCCTCCCAGTCCCATTTTTTCTTGATGACTGTTTCCTTAATTCTGCACTGTTTATTAGGAGCCGTGCTGGTTCGCAGCATAGAGGCACTATATACAAATTTCTGAAAAATGTTATAATAATTAAAGTCAAATATTAAAGAAAAAATATAAAGTCCAAGCATGTTTTATGGTAATTAAAAGAAATAAATATGACAAAATTAAATTTATTCTGACATTAAAACCATTTTATGTTACATTTCTTGAGTTATGCTTTTTAGAATTTGTAAAAAAGAGGGGTTAAAAATAAAAAATGCCAAAAAAGTTATCTTTTTATATATATAGATACATTCTTAGTAAGATTTAGTAAATTCCGCAGGTCCCAGTGCGATTGTGTTAAGTTTTTTCATTCTTGTGTTTATGAGAAACATGAGCCTGATGTGTCCTAGTGATTTCTTCAATGTTTGGGCATATATTTGAAAGGCAAACTCTCATTTCCTCATCAATACATTGAAGAATTCCTCTCCTTTTACTCTTAATTGTGTTGAGGGTAGAAAATCCTAATTCACATAAATAGGATGTTGAAAATTATAGTGAAATGTTCAAAGCTTTTTTAGATATTACCACATATTCTTCTTTTATAGAAATCCAAAAGGCTTCAAGAGACAATTCCTTATGTTTAATCATCAATCCATGATCAGTGAATATAGCTGCCAGTTCTTCTTCTGTTTATGTTAAATGAAAATCACTTGAAGCTTCCATGAGTGGGTTTCTAATTCAATCGTATTGTTCAGTGTTAAGTGATGGAAAATGCTATAAATTAAATTCTGCCTGTCAGCCTTCATGTCCTATTTTATTTACACTTAACTTTTGCTCACTTCCAGAATCGGATTCTTCAATATCACACTTCTTTTTGAGAAATCTATTTATTTTATTTCAGTGTGTTTATCTAAAAGTAATATAATGATTTGTTAATAATAAATACAATAACGATGTTAAAAAAAAAGAGCGGTATTTTTGTAATGAAATGGTATAATAGAGTAACTATATTTATTTTTGTATCTAGGCACATGCCGCGAACCAGCATAGCTAGTAATGCCAGGTCCCAAGTGAGAATGGCGCAGAATTAAGAAAATACTTAGAATTAAGAAAATATGGGGTTGCCTGACCAGGTGGTGGTGCAGTGGATAGAGCATCAGATTGCAATGCCGAGGACCCAGGTTTGAGACCCCGAGGTCACCAGCTTTAGTGCGGGCTCATCTGGTTTGAGCAAAAAATCTCACTAGCTTGGACCCAAGGTCGCTGGCTCAAGCAAGGAGTTACTTGGTCTGCTGAAGGCCCGCAGTCAAGGCACCTGTGAGAAAGCAATCAATGAACAACTAAGGTGTCGCAAGCGCAATGAAAAACTAATGATTGATGCTTCTCATCTCTCCATTCCTGTGTGTCTATCCCTGTCTATCCCTCTCTCTGACTCTCTCTCTGTAAAAAAAAAAAAAAAAAAAGGGGGGGGGTTTGGGAGGGCCCTGTAATTGCTGCTGGTAAGAACAAAGCACGCCCCAAAACTGCATCTTGCTTTATTTATAGGGCAAAGTGAGGCCATTAGCAAATCTTAAATTACACCAAACAAAGGATAGAAGAAACTTGCCTCCAGTCTTTCTGGGGGACATGGGGTTAGTGTAAACAATCCAGCACCACAGCTTAACAGCCTTTTGCAACCTCATTAGGTAAGTGAGGTGGGGTTGAGCAGACATCGACTTACAGCCAATTCCCCACACCTCTGTTCCCCTAAAATCTAAACTCCAAAAACCCTGTTGGTTTTTTGGTCCCCAACAGGCACATATTTCTCTGGAATACAATAGGACACACCTGGAAATCTTCTAGGCTGCAACACTGTGCCCTGGCAAACACTTTGAGAACCACTGCTCTATGCCTTTGAGAGTAACTTCAACTTTCTTGTCATTGTCCTTCCATTTGATAAGCAGAACAAAAAAATATGGTATGAAAATCTGTGACCAATTTAGTGTCAGACCTGATAAAACAGGAAGTGACAGCAGGTCAATAATATATTTAGATATGAACTGGAGCAAAAGGTTGCAAATCATTTGATTCCAATTACGTCTACACATTTTAGGTGTGTTTCTATCAAGCAAAATGCAGGATGCGTAAATATATTTATATGTACATTCCATATATAAAAATTAAGATTCCTTTAAGTCCTTGCATTTACCCCTTATTTTCAGAATCCTTTAGCAAGAAAGTGTGTGTATAAATCCAGTGTGTTACTTAATATAAATACTTTCATTTCTCAGATTTTAGGAAAATGAAAAAATTATTAAAACCACTGGTTGTAAACTTTTGTTTAATAACTTTTGTTTAACCGAGCAGGTTAGCTCGGTTGGTTAGAACATCGTCCAGAAGTGCACAGGTTGCCAGTTCAATCCCTGGTCAGGGCACATACAGGAACAACTTGATATTCCTCTCTCTCTCTCTCTCTCTCTCTCCCTTTCTCTCTCTAAAATAAATAAAATAAACATTAAAAATAAGATACATCTAATTTTAGCTTTTAATTGTGAAATGGAGGCAAAAGAGAAACTTCACAAGTCTTTCTGCTTTAAATTTGTAAGTATTCTGGGGTAATTAATGGCAGCTTTTGTGTGTGTGTGTGTCATTTGATTACAAAAGTGATGTCTATTGATAATAAAAATATTTAAAGAAAATAGTACATAAAGAATTTTTAACCTTTCACTACTTCTTTTACATCTATTCTCTAACACTGATAGATTTTTAAAATATTTAATCTATGTGTTGTTGTATTGCTTTGGATAATTAGGGTTTTTTTAAAATTTGTTCTCTTACTGTGATTTTTCAAATTTTTTGGATTTTTTCTGTTTTTAACATATAATCAATGCATAAAAATGATTTATAATATATGTAGAATTATAAAGAAAATAGAAAATAAGCTCTTAGAGGCCCCAATTTGAGTTTAAGACACAATATTTTGCTGTGGGACATTTCCATTTAAGATGTGCCATAGGCATTTAAGAATGTGGATATAGAACAGCCGAAATGATTTACATACAATTTATAAAAGCTATCAAATAAAATAATATAAAACAAATATTAGATTACTGAGGGATATAAACAGTATAAAGAGCTTCAATTGATTAATTTTATAAACTAAAATTTATATTGATCTTTGTTATACCATATTCATAATACCTGTCTCTAAATCATTTATACCATATTTTAATAGTGTGTCTACTCTCTTAGTGATGGCACTTTAAAATAAGCATGTTTACATTAAATTAAATGTTTTGATCCCTTTTAGGGAATTAGTTAAATTCATTGCTATATTTGTTTATTAATGTCTAATAGCACACTTTACGAATACATTGAAAATATCTGAAATGGCATGTTATACTTATTTTTTTATTCTTTTAAAGAATGTATAGTTATTCCTGCAGCTTTAGAATGCTACATGCATTTTAATATTTTGCCAAATCTCTTGATTACTTTTAATTCATAGATTATTCATAGAAGAATTATATAATAATAATCCCCTGCTCTATGACCCAATATTTGTTTAAAAGACTACATTTAAACTCTAACTCTCTAGTGTATATTAATAATTTTGCAATTAATTTAAGATATTTTGCATCTTGGTTCAGAAATGTGTCCTGCATATTAGTATCTTCAGATTTCCTAATCTCGCAACACAAATCTTTTACTATTTAGTATCCATTTTACTTTCTAAATAGCTCTCAAACATCCGTCTGTTTTTCTCTACTTTTACCACCACTATTCAATTCTTATTATGTTTACTGATACTCCTTAACTAGCTTCCTAATTAGTCTCTTTCAATGCCTATTTAGTCCTTCTATTCTGTTTTTGTTTCATCCCTGACTAAAGTGATTTGGCAGATCTTTAAAAGTTTTAACCTATTCAGATCTTTTTCAATACTTACTTTCTCAGAAAAGCCTTTCCCATTATTCCTGTGTTGTTTAAATTTCCCTTTTTCATTCTTTCATATAATAATATAATTGTTCTTAACAGTATTTTTCTCAGTTGTAATCATACATTATTTATTTACTTATTGATGTATATTCCTTCAACAACACTGTAAACCTCGTTACTACAGAGCTTTATCTTTTTTTGCCAACCATATTGTTTCTTCTACTTAATTAATTGCTCTGTGAATAATTGCTTACTCTAGTTGACAAATGAAATAATACAACGTCCCTTTGGAATTAATTTTGTTTTCATTACGGGCTAGTGCTTTAGGTTTCAAATTGTGATCCAGAAGCTCAAATCTACAGAAATGCCCACCTTAGACATTATCACTGAGCTCAGGTGCTGGGTATCCAGTTTCTGTTTTATCAAAAACAATTCTGCTAGCATCCCTCAGATTATTTTTCATATAAAATTATTATGAAAAAATTATTCTAGTGCTAAAATCACATAATTGAAATCCCAGAAGAACAGCCATTTTAAAATAAGTGTTCAATGCTTAAATAAAGAGAACACAGTGCTAGTTTTTAGGAACTAAAGTGAAATGTATATTTTTTGTCTTTTTTAAAAAATTTGTGTTTTGTCTCTATCTCAAGGGAAAAAAAAACAATTTAAATACCTGTTATGTAGCTGACAGAGGAATATGTGATTAGTGATTTAAGTCTATTTCGTGTGAACAGATAGAGCTGGTTATAAAATATGTCATCAAGATAATATGAAGAAAGGGTATGCTATGAAGTTTGTTAGGGGGTTTAGCATTGTCTGATGCTCAACCCATTTCTTTAAGCAACACTTTTTTATAGTTAGCATGCGACATGACATTCATAGTAAAAAGAGCCCTTCCTGGCCTCTACTTACAGAGCCTTAAGGAAAATCTTTTCTTTTTTTTAAGTTTTATTTACTTTTGGCATTTTAATATTTTATATTTATTCTTAAAAATAATAAAAAGGGCATACCTTTGTATAATGGTTGCCAACATAGAGTGAAAGGTCAATACATTATAGACTTCCCTTTATTTTTACTCTAACTCAAAACTATGGGTAGAAAGCCTACTCAGAAATTCATTTTAAACACCATGTTCACCCATTAGATTATTTGAAAAGAATCCTGAATCTTTAATAAAGCCACACTTTACCAAACAGTTATAGTTTGGAATAAAACTTGTCTTCACCGAGTTCTCATTAGTTTTAGCTTTGTCAACATATTGATATATTTCAAGCACTTCCTGAAAATTTTATCATCATTGAGGGTGATGTTAGTAGAAAGTGTTTACACATAAAATTGGTGATTAAGAGACTTGACTTTTATGCATAATTGATTAATAATAATTGTTTAGTAGTTTTTTAATTCATGTAATTTTTTGTAATAAATTAGTTCATAATTTACTACCAAATATTATGCATTAAATTTCCTCTTTTTTTTCTTGGTGCCTGTTAAGATTTAGAAATGGTATTCTACCATGAAGAGTGTTTTACTTTATTAATTTGTAAACACATATATAATCAGTATCATAGAGGAGATTTATCCATGCCAGAATACCACTCTCTTCCTAGGGAGTGAATTTTAAAACTCATCAAATGCTTATATTAGCAAAATATCCTTGAAAGTCATTTGTCCTTAAAAATATAGGTAGATATGGCTGAGCTTTTTTTGTATGTGTAAAGATTATAATCTGAAAGAAGTATATATTGCAAATGGAAAAGAAAACATATTTAAAGGTAAAAAAGAAAATAATGTCTAAAATAGAGATTTGATTCTAAAAATTTGAAGAACACATCTCAGGGAAAAAATATATCAAAACAAGATTCATAATAGTGGGTAACTGTGATAATAAATTAACTTCAAATTTTAATGACATAATCTAAAAAAGGTTTGTTTATAATTTATGATACATATTTATTTCATTAGGTTTAAAGATATAAGATCGATGCTATTTTGAGGGCTAAAATGGTCAAAGATAAGCAATTTTGTATAGTTCAAACTGTAGGTTGGCAGTGGGCTCTAATCCATAATTTATTAGTTTCACTAATTGGAAAACAATGGCTACTTGTTATGGTAGCAAAAATTATGTATAAAAATATAAAAATTCACTTTTTTTAGATAGAGAGAGAGAAAGAGAGAGGGACAGACAGGGACAGACAGACAGGAAGGGAGAGAGATGAGAAGAATCAACTCATAGTTGTGGTACCTTAGTTGTTCATTGATTGCTTTCTCATATATGCCTTGACCTGGGGGCACCAGCTGAACCAGTGATCCCTTATTCAAGACAGTGATGACCTTGGGCTTTAATCCAGCAACCTTTGGACTCCAGCCAGTGACCATGGGGTTATGTCTATGATCCCACACTCAAGCTGCCAACCTCACAATCAAGCTGTGGAGCCTGGACTCAAGCTGGGACCTCAGGGTTTTGAACCTGAGTCCTTATCATCCCAGGCTGAAGCTCTAGCCACTATGCAACTTCTTGGTCAAGCATTTTTTTAATTTACTTTTTATTGTTTGACCTAGAAGACTGTCATACTATTGCTGAAAACTACTGACTCATATGGTTTTCTTTTTCAGCAAGCACACTGGGAAGTATAGTCACCTATTTTCCCAGAAGATGAGAAGAACCTAATATTGACAAATACTAGTAATGTCAATACAGAGACAATCAAGTATAATACAGGGAAAAATTTAAATAGTTTTCATAGTTTATAGCAACACAAGCCTGTAAATAGTTGAGAAACAATAGATATTCTAGAAGAAGTAAAATAAAGTCTAACATTTTTCTATCAAGTGACTTGATATTCAAGTATAAAGTCAGTCTGTTTAAGCATACTCTTAAAAAATTTAGAGAATAATTTATGAATATAAAAAATAATGCAAAAATTTTAACAAACAAAACTCATGAATTAATAAAAATAAACAATTCAGAAAGACATCATAATTGAAAAGATAAATCTATTAGTATATAAACTAAGCTTAAACATCTGTAATCAGTATATATATATATATATAAAGGAGAATGTCATTTTTCATTTTTTTGAAGTCAATTTTGTGAAAGTAAGATAACCAAAATCAATTATCAATAGGAAGAAAAATAATTGAAAATAAAAATAAGTATAGTGATTCCCATCATATTTTATCTTAAAATCAGTAGATATTGCTTGATAGAAATATAGAGATAAAAAATAACTAAAACCTTTACATTTTGTAAACCATAGAGGAATCTTGAAATTAGCATCTCCTTTGAAAAAGAATTATAGCTTTGCTTTAACAACTTTTTCAATTTCAATTGACTTACATTTTAGTTAAATTAAGATTCAATTCAGAGCCCTGGCCGGTTGGCTCAGCGGTAGAGCGTCAGCCTAGCGTGAGGAGGACCCGGGTTCGATTCCCGGCCAGGGCACACAGGAGAAGCGCCCATTTGCTTCTCCACCCCTCCGCCGCACTTTCCCCTCTGTCTCTCTCTTCCCCTCCCGCAGCCAAGGCTCCATTGGAGCAAAGATGGCCCGGGCGCTGGGGATGGCTCTGTGGCCTCTGCCCCAGGCGCTAGAGTGGCTCTGGTCGCAATATGGCGACGCCCAGGATGGGCAGAGCATCGCCCCCTGGTGGGCAGAGCGTCGCCCCATGGTGGGCGTGCCGGGTGGATCCCGGTCGGGCGCATGCAGGAGTCTGTCTGACTGTCTCTCCCTATTTCCAGCTTCAGAAAAATGAAAAAAAAAAAAAAAAAAAAAAAAAGATTCAATTCAGTATACATGGGGGTGATGACACTGTGTATTGTACAACGGTTAATGACACAGTATGGTATATTGACTGTACTTAAAAAAAAATAAACAGATAAATAAAAAAATAAATAAATAAGTGAAATCTTACATAACAGTTTCTGATTTAGTCAACTTATCTTTAAATTTATACATCCAACAAATATTTATTTTATGCCTATTAAATATCACTCTACTTTTGCAGATAAAACTATAAAAAACACATTCTCTGCCGTTTTAGAGTCTGCATTCATTAAGGGATAAATTCAATAACATTAGCAAAGTTGTTAGGTAATATAACTCTCAGGAAACATATGAGAAATAAACTGTTGTAAGGAATAGGATATAGAACTTGCTGTTTTAAGGTGGTCGTGTAATTCTTCCCTATAGTTATACTTTAGCAGAAATCTAACCAAAATATAAAAGAAATGCATGAATAAAACTTTGGGGAAGTCTAATCTCAAGGGAGAATAGAGCAAGTGTCAAGACCCTAAGAAAAAATAACTTTAACAATAGCAAGAAATTCAGAGTGACTAATCTAGATGTACCAGAGTTTTGTTTAAAGATGTTCTTAGAAGGATAGTTCAGGTAGGACCTTATAGGCCATGCTAAAAGTTGCATTTTAATGTAGATGTGACAGCAAGTAATTCTAGTGTTTTGAGTAAGGTGAAAGATAGTCTGATTTTTATGTTTAATGTGTAATTTTCACTACTGTGGAGAACTATGAAAGAGGGAAAGAGATAGTAGGGAGACTAAAGGCTTATTGAAATATTCCAGGAGAAGCACTACTGGGAACTGGGAATTATTGGTGGTAGATGTGGTCAAAGTCAGGAAAATATTATTTCTTTTATGGAAATATATACATTTTGGGATTCATAAAAATCAAGGTCAAAAGACTAAATAAAATCTTTATTTAAGGTGAGGGTTGGGGTAGCTCTTCACTTCATTAATCCATCCAGTCATACATACATACATAGATTTGTTTCTCTATTGATTTTTCTGTTTATATACACACAGATACATTTGAAAAAATATTCTTCCATTTAGTTAGATTTTTAATAACTTTTCTTTGTTTTTGAATTATTTCTGTTTTACTTAATGAAAAAGGTATCTATGCCATTCTTACAAAAACAATAACCTCGGTTATTAAAAAAGAAAGGGTGAGAAACAAGATGCATAATGATTATTTAAAAATTATAAACTAGTGTGTCCTAAAAAGATGAACTAATTTTATATAAACACTTTTAGTGACAAAAAGTGAGACATAAGTATCCCCATAAATTGAGAGTGCTGAATGCAACACATGTCACTATCAAGACACTGTGTTTAGTGTTTGTCATTCAGTGTTTATAGAAAAAACAAAAGAAATCAGTAGTAGCAACAACTAACATATGAATTAAAGGAATAAATTATCACACATTAAGAATTGGAATTATTAACAGTAAATTTTAATTATATAGGAGTCATGTCAAATAGTAGATTAAGAGCTCTTTCAAAATTTCTTGGCTAAAACTTTTGTTTGTTTTTAAAATAACACAGTGCTAATTAAAAATCCAAATACACTATGGTACGTATTTAGAGGGGAAATGTTCATATACATTTTATCAGATTTTGACAGATTTAGGTTGAGAAATTTGAAATTTCATGTTAACATGAAATAAATTCGCAACAGCACGATTTAATTAGATGTGGGTTTTAGTCATAGCTCCTTAAATACCTAAAGAGGAAACAGATCAAATAGCATATTTAAAACATTATGTAACATCACAAGCTTGAAATGTGTCACAGGGGAGTTGTAAAGTTAAAATAAAGAATGTTCATGACAACATTTTGAAAAGAATGGAATAGTCTTATACTGTGACAGTTTTATTATTATATAAATAATAAGTTAATTTCTCTCTCCTGTTTTTATTAATTAAAAAATAAAAACCCATTACAACATTTTTACTATCCACCTCTTAGCTTTTTCTATCTTGTTCTCTATGTCTAAGTATGCCATCTGTCATCAAGCCAAGTTATTTAAATATCATATCTTTAAAAAATAGATTTTTAGGTTTCATAAGTTATTTCCTTTTTTTCCTACTCCTTTATCAATATTTCACATAAAGCCATTAGTGAAACTACAGCTAATTAGTTTTTGTTGTACAGAATTCAGGTCTCCATATGAGTTATATTAGCTATTTAAACTCAAGGGCAAATCAAAAGTATGGTTAAATATTCCAGTTAAGTGTCCTAGTGAAAATTGCTACAGCTAAACACTATAGAAGTCACGCTTTACAGTGAGGAAGAAAATATCATTTAATAAAAGCTAACTTGACCAAAGTAAGCCAACAAAGACAGACTTTTATTTCCAAAACTAGGATAAATCATTATATTCAAGTATATTTTTACTTTCAATTTGGTATATATCCCATGCCATTCTGACATAAATCATGAGAATACATTTTCTGCCCTATAGAAAGTTGAATGAGCTGTGCTATACTGGGGTTTTAACTAAATAGAGGCTTTTAAATTTACATTGTAATTTTCCCCTAATTTTATAAACCAAATTCAAATCCATTTTCATCTGTGGGCATTTGCAAAATGTCATTAGATACTGGGACAAAGATTGTCATCTCTATTAAAAATAGTAACAGCTAATACTATTGAGACTATTATGCAAGGCACTATACTGAGTACTTTCTTTTTTTTTTTTTTTTGTATTTTTCTGAAGCTGGAAATGGGGAGAGACAGACAGACTTCCGCATGTGCCCGACCGGGATCCACCTGGCACGCCCACCAGGGGGCGATGCTCTGCCCCTCCGGGGCATTGCTCTGTTGTGACCAGAGCCACTCTAGCGCCTGGGGCAGAGGCCAAGGAGCCATCCCCAGCGCCCGGGCCATCTTTGCTCCAATGGAGCCTTGCTGCGGGAGGGGAAGAGAGAGACAGAGAGGAAGGAGAGGGGGAGGGGTGAAGCAGATTGGCACTTCTCCTGTGTGCCCTGGCCGGGAATCGAACCCGGGACTTCTGCACGCCAGGCCAACGCTCTACCACTGAGCCAACCGGCCAGGGCCCTGAGTACTTTCAACACATTATCCCATTGAATTTTCAAAGCCATCTTACAAGAAAATAACTATTGTTTTATTACTTGAAAAATAAAGTTACAGAAACTAAACTAAACTATAAATGGCAGAACAGGTGCTAAGGCTCAGAAACATAGCAATGTTCTTAACCATTGCATAAGGCTGCCTTCTTAATGGAAACACTGAAAATCCAAGAGCTAGTACTAGAATCCAAACTTCTAATTGCTAGTCAAACAAATTTTTATCCCACTGTCACAAACCATATTTTTCTTGTTTTTATGTAACAGTCTTCAGCACTTAGATAGCCTTCTAACATCTGCCCTGTCTATTCGGAGGGTATATAATATATTTGTTCAAGCATAAACATTGCTGATTGCTGCATGCTAGCAGAACATAAACTGCTTATCATCCTCAGTCATAACTGTAGACATATTTTGTTTTATTGTGCTTCATTTTATTGTGCTTTGCAGATAACACATTTTTTACAAATTGAAGGTTTGTGGCAAACCTGCATTGGCCAAGTCCATTTTCCCAACAATATTTGCTCACTTTGTGTTTCTGTGCCATATTTTAGTAATGCTCACCATATTTCAAGCTTTATTATTATTATATTTGTTATGATGATCTGTGATCAGTTGATTTTTTATGTTATGATTGTAACTGGGTTGCCATGAACCACAACCATAAAAGATAACAAACTTTATGGGGAGAAAATTTGCACATCTTCTGACTGCTCCACTGAATGGCTCCTCCCCCATCTCTCACCCTGTCTCAGGCCTCCTTGTTTCTTGAGATGCAACAATATTAATATTGGGACAATTAAAAAACCTACTTTGGTCTAAACTGTTTAAGTAAAAGGAAGAGTTGCTCATCTCAATTTAAATCAAAGGCTAGAAATGATTAAGTTTAGTGAGGAAGTCATGTTATAAGCCAAGATAGGCAGAAAGCTAAGCCTCTACAAAAAAAATTCTCAAAAGAAATTAAAAGTGCTACCCAGTGAACCCATGAATGATAAGAAAGTGAAATACCAACCACTGTTGCTGATAAGGAGAAAGTTTTAGTGGTCTGGATAGACGATCAAATCAGACACAACATTCTGCTAAGCCAAAGCTTAATACAGAGCAAGACACTAACTCTTAAATTCTATGTTGGGTCAGAGAGGGAGGAAACTGCAAAGGAAAAGTTAGAAGTTGGCAGACGTTGGCTGATAGAGTTTAGAGACAGAAGCCATCTTCGTAACATAAAAGTGCAAGGTGAAGCAGCAAGTGCTGATATAGAAGCTGCAGCAAGTTATCCAAAAGATCTGGTTAAAATTTAATGAAGGTGGCTGAACTAAACAGCACACGTACAGAACAGCCATACACTGGAAGAAGATGCCATTTAGGACTTCCATAGCTAAAGAGGAAAAGTCAATTCCTGGCTTCAAAGGACAGGCTAACTCTTTAAGGGTTAATGCAGCTGGCTACTTTAAGTTAAAACCAAAGCTTATTTACCATTTTGAAAATTCTAGGGACCTTAGAAATTATGGTAAATATTCTGCCTGTGCCATAAAAGGAAAAAAAGCCTAAATGACAGTATATCTATTTACAACATGATTTATTGATATTTTAAGTTGAGAACTAATTCTCAGACAAAATATTCCTTTCAAAATATTACTGCTTATTGACAATGCTTCTGGTTACCCAGGAGTTCTGATGGAGATGTAAATAAGATTAATGTTGTTTTCATGCCTGTTAACACACATTTATTCTACAGTCCATGGATCAAGAAGTAATACTGACTTTAGAATCTTATTAAGAAACACGTTTTGTTAGGCTGTAATTGTAAATAGTGATTCCTGTGATGGATTAGGGCAAACTAAATTGAAAACTTTCTGGATAGGATTCATTATCCTAGATTTCTTTAAGAACATTTGTGATTTTTTGAGATACAACAATATTCAAATTAGGCCAATTAATAAACACTGGCCTATAGTGTACAAGTAAAAGGAAGAGTTGCTCATCTCACTTTAAATCAAAAGCTAAAAATGAAGACGTCAAAATATCAACATTATCAGGAGCTGGGAAGAAGTTGATTTCAACCCTCATGAATGACTTTGAGGGGTTTCAAGACTTCAGTAGAGAAAGCAACTGAAGATGTGGTCGACATGGTTAGAGAGCTAGAATTAGAAGTGGAACCTCAAGATGTGACTGAATTGCTACAACCTCATGATAAAAAAGTTAATGGATAAGAAGTTGCTTCTGAATAACAAAAAAAAAGTGTTTTTTTAGAGATGGCATCTACTCCTACTGAAGTTGCTGTGAAGATTGCTGGGGTGGTAACAAAAAATTTAGACTATTACTTAAACTTATTTGAAAAAGAAGTGGCATTGAGAGGATTGACTCCAATTTTGAAAGGTTTTTTTTTGTGGATAAAATATTATCAAATGATATGCATTTTATAGAGAAAACCTTGAACAGAAGAGTCAGTTGATGTGGCAAACTCCATTGCTGTCTTACTTTAAGAAATTTCCACCATCCTGATCAGTCATCATTCATCAACATCTAGGCAAGGCCTCTACCTTCAAAAACATTACAACTTGCTGAAGGTTTAGATAATGGTTAGCCTTTTTTTTAGCAATAAAGTATTTTTTTTTAATTAAGGCATATAAATTGCCTTTTTCAGACATAATGTTATTGCACACTTAATAATTTATTAGGAAACCAAAATATTCATGAGATTTTTTTTTGTTGAGATATTTACCTTTTTATGGTGGTCTAAGACTAAACCTACAATATCTTTGAGGTGGATCCAGAACTCTAAAATAGTGACATTGCTGAATGCTGGTTGGTTTATCAATACTTGAGCATTTTTCAATACCTAATTATCTTTAAGAAGTTACTCACTGTACTTACCCATACAGCTTTTACTTGTTGATATCAACCAACAAAAAAGTAAACATTTGTCATTCTGAAGATTTGAGAGCCAAACCTTTTTTGTTCATGGAAAGATTATTTGGCTCTGAAATAATTTTAAATACAATTGTTAATTTAATACTAGTAAAAGAAAAGAATATGAACAGCAGCTGTGTGTCTTATCTGAATTATGTCTACAGCATTAATATAAAAAAGTTAGATGGAAGCTAATTGTCCCACCATCCTGCATATTTTACTGAAAGACCAAATGTTAGAATGTTTTGAATTTAAGATTTATGAGTTCATGTACCTCAAATAAGTTAAGGTCCTACTGCCCAACTCAAAAAAAGCTGTGTGATTCAAGTGTAATTTTCAATTTGTACTCAATTTTTCTTATAGTGTACACTGAGTTTTTTTTTTTTTTTGGTTGGTTAAGTAAAAAGAAGAATTTAATTTTTTGTAAAAGTCATAAAGATAAAAATCAGCCTATTCTTTGAAACAGATAACACATTCAGAATTAAGAAGCATGAGAGTAATTTAAGTGCATATAATTTAGATGTGCTTTGTCATTGACTGGGCTGAGGTATATGTTTAAAATATCAATGAGAAAATCAGTTGTTACAAAAGATAGAAGGTGTTACCTGGAGACATAATATTTGTAGTAAAAAAAAGCAGAGAATGAGATAATTCTTCATATTTTCTTTGTACCCTCTGACAAGTTTTAATTTCTCTCTTATCTAGAAATCTGGAATAATATTTATTATTATGATTAAATTAGACAATGCTGATAAACACTTATTGGACAAGCTGAGTACAGAAAATGTTTAAAACATAACTGCCTTTAGTAGTAGTATTTCCAAGTGCCAAATAGCCAAGTGAATTTCCTTAGATATTTTATAACTATAAAATATTTATTAGAATATGGTGAGTGCTAACCAATTTTAACTTCCCAAGAGAAATAATAATATTGCCCTAGCTGTTTGGCTCAGTGAATAGACTGTCAGCCCAGTGTGTGGACATCCTGGGATCAATCCTCAGTCAGAGCACACATCAGAAGCAACCTTCTGCTTCTCTTTCTACTCTCTCCCCTCTCTCCCTTCTTGCCTCTCATAGCCAGTGGCTCAACTGGTTCAAGTGTAAGGCCCAGATACTAAGGATAGCTCAGTTGGTCTGAGTGTTGGCCTCAGTTGCTGAGGATAGCTTGGTTGATTTGAGCATCAGCTCAGAAAGGGGTTGCTGGGTGGATCCCAGTTGGGGCACATACAGGAAATCTGTCTCTCTATCTCCCCTCCTCTTTCTTAAAAAATATTATATTAAATAATTTGTAATATTATTAATGTATAGAGTAGTTAATACTATACTGACCATGATTGAATAATATAATCAACATCTCAAAGCTGTAAGAAATTTAATTTTTTTTATATTTTCAGAAGTTGACAATAAAAATGAATATGTTTCTTTAGTCCCTTGAACAAGAAGGTCTTAATGTTCCCCATAACATCATTACATTTTAAACAGGCTTTTTCCTGAGTTTAGGCCCTAATCTCCCATTTCTTAAAAGATTCACTTTAAAAAACTTACAACTGTTTATTTTTCTCTTCTTATTTGAAATGCTTGCACAATTTTTTACAACCTGAGAGTGTCTTTCTCAAAAACATGGAAACCATTACTTTGAAATCTTTAAAATCAAAGAAGATATCACCCCTGTCTTCTCGTGGAAGAGTGGAAGCCTGACTTTGATGGGTGCCTTGGTTCAAGTTGCAAAACTACTTCCTGTTATAAAGATAAAGCCAATTAGGAAATCCAGATGGCTAAATGTTCTACAGTACTTTTCCATTAGCTCACTCCACCCCTCAAAACCTTACCACTGCTCAGGGGAGTAAATTCAGACTTAGTTTTGGTCTTTCTCCCTTGTTGCTATATTCTTGAATAAAATACTTGCTGGGAAAACAGCTGTGTTATGCTTGCTCACTTGTACTTTGCCTGGTTAGTCAGTGAGCACAGGGCAGTGCCATGTGTATATACTCTATATAAGGCTACGGGTGCTTGCACTCAGGGCAGACTGCAGATGACAGATCACTTACCTGCCACTGTGAGGGGCCGTTTTTCTGTTTGTTTGCCTGCTGCAGTGAAAAGCAGTTTTCCCCTGCCTGTTTGTTCGCTGTTGTGAGACTCTATTAATCGGTAAGGGCCCAATGCTTTCCAGCTCTGCAATTCCTCTACTATCTGCCAGAATCCAGTGTGGACCTGCTTGGCTGCAGCCACTGGCATTACATCTGGCATAGTCAGCAGGATTCGAATCAGATTGGCATGGAGCCACCAACACCCATGAAGAGTGGTATAAAGGAGTGGCCATTGTTTTCCAACATATGGTTCCCTGCGGCTCTCCTTTTGGGGACTGTGGGTGTTTCTTATAGCCCTGTGAGCAGAAACTGAAAGCTCTGTGTGAGTGGCTGTGCAAGGTCAAAAGCTACAGGATGAGCTACAGACTGGGGCCCAACAGTGGCAGGAATTACAACAGTTGCTGGAGGAGGAGGCCAACCACTTTCAAGAGCTCTAGTGTGAAATGCATGCTGAAAAGCAAAGGCTCCAGTATTTTAAATAGTCACTGGAGAAGTAATTGTGGGCTCAAAAACTTTTGTTTGCCATAGAAACTGAATGCTGGCAATGGCAACTGTTAGAGTAAGAACTTCATGTTCAAGAGCTCAAGCTTGAGCTTCAGGCCAAGAACCAGCATCTGCAAGAGCTGAAGTGAGTGCTGAAGAAGAAGTTGCATTCATGATAGTGGAATGGCTCTGAGTAAGTGGTAGCAGGTGTTTTCAACTCCTCCTCCTCTGAGGAGGAGGTTTTGGCTAAAACTGCCATCTGCAGACTCAGAGCCTGGCCTGTGGTCACCCAGAAGGTAAAATCCCTGCAGCCAAGAGTCCCTCAGGGGCAGGCACAACCCCTTCCACAGGTAGTGGAGAACTCTGTGGACCAGCTCTATACCGAGGCAGAGTTAGAGGCTCAATTCAGGCAGAACCCACTGAGCCCCTGGGAGCTTAGTTGCTGCAGTTTGGGGACATTGAAGTGGATAGCATCATGCTCCCTAGAACAGAGATGTAGAATTTGACTGCCATTACCACACACTCCTCCTTGAGGCAGCATCTTCAGAACTGCCATGACAACCCAGGAAACCATACTCTATTAGAATGGGTGATGACTGCCACTTGTACAGTCTTGCAAAATGCTGGAGACTTGCCAGGGGCAGTGAGTCAGGGGAAGTCATATACTCAGCTGCAACAGGTCCTCTGGGAACTAGGTATGAAGAATGCTGTTTCTAAACCGGGGTCCCATGGGCCAGATGAGGAAATGTTTATGGCAGGAATGAGAGACCTTATTCTGTGTAGTGACCTATCAAGCCATTTTGGGTCACTAGTCGCTATCTTGCACCCCTATGTGGGGCAGCCCGTCAACATGGTTACACAGAAGGTAGCAGATTTGGCCAAGGTGGAGGCAGCACAAAACTATAAAGCTCTGTGGGCTGCTGTGCATGCTGCCACCCTGACTAACAAGAGAAACAGGCCTGTAAACTTTACCCAAACACACATGTGGGTAACTTTAATTGCAGCTGGGGCAGAAAGGGAGAAATTGGATGGCAAATCTAATCAAGTTCTTTTGGAGCTTTGGCAGCAGCTTAAACAAGAACAGAGGTCCCAGCCACTGAAACAAATGGCCCCAGCAACTGCCAAAAAGATGACTGGCATTTCAGTTGCACAGTTGCAGGATTACTTGTGGGAGACAGCTGTGGGAGAGAAAGATCCTCAGACCCATTGTTTTCATTTGAATAGGGTGGAGGCTGAGTGACTTGTCTAACTGAGTTGGATAGGGGGCCTGAGGGCCCATGTGAAATTTGCAATTCACTGATACCTTTCTAATGTGCAGCAGGTGTTGGCCTTAGAAGATAATAGGTGCTTTGTTGCCTGACCAGATGGTAGTGCAGTGGATAGAGCATTGGCCTGGGATGCAGAGGACTGAGGTTCAAAACGTCCAGGTCTCCCACTTGAGCGCAGGCTCATCAGCTTGAGCATGAGATTATAGACATGATCCCATAGCCATTGGCTTGAGCCCGAAGGTAACTGGCTTGAAGTTCAAAGTCTCTGGCTTGAGCAAGTGGCCATTGGCTCAGCTGGATCTCCCCAGTCAAGGTACATATGAGAAAGCAATCAGTGAACAACTAAGGAGCTAGAACAAAGAACTGATGCTCCTCATTTCTCTCCTTTCCTGCCTGTCTGTCCCTATCTGTCCCCCTCTCTATCTCTCTCATTAATTAAATAAATGAGATAATAGGTTCTTTTTTGCAGCAGCATCTAAGAGAATTGTCAAGGCAGGACGAGCCTTGAATGTGTTGGACCCCACCAAGCCATGTAAGCTTGCTGAGGGGCTTGAATGGTGCTTGTAGCAATGGAGAGAGTGCTTATGAAAAGGCGCTGGGATCTGTTATCAAAAAGCTGTATGGCTAGTTGCGTATAATAGACTTTTACCTTGGGTTATTTGTACAAACAGCTGCGTTATCATGGTATAATGGACTCTGAAGCAGGGAGTTCAAGGGGGGGCACTGGCAAGTGATGTCAGAGAAATGGCACTGTGAGGACTGCTCCCGCTATCTTCCCTTGAAATTTCAACAAATTCAACAACTAAAGACAGAGAAATAACCTCAGGAACACCTGAAATATACACAGGCCAGACAAAGGTATGATTGGGCAAAAAGGTGGCTGAATATATAATCCACTCTGAAGGAAGTAAGATGGAGAACAGGGTATTCTGCTTTCCTCACTGATCTGAGGAAGGAGCATTTTCATCTGGAGCTGAGTGAATTGGAGGGTCTGAGCAGAGGAAAGGAGCAGGGCTAGGGTGGATGATCAAGCAGAAGAAAGAGCACCCTAGCTCTGCCTGA
The DNA here is from genome assembly GCF_036850995.1 of Saccopteryx leptura. Lineage (NCBI taxonomy): Eukaryota > Metazoa > Chordata > Mammalia > Chiroptera > Emballonuridae > Saccopteryx > Saccopteryx leptura. Next base: position 65,860,580 of record NC_089511.1, read on the forward strand.
GATCACGGATGAGGGGCGCGCAAGGGTGGCAGGTTCCAACTAAGGTTACCGTTGCGGGGTGCCTGTGGGAGCTGGCACCGGCCTCAACAGCTTGTGCACTCTCGGTTCTGCGATCATGGGTGTTGTGTGCAAGTGGCTTCACCTGGTGCCACTGGCATGGGTGTGCACGAGCATGGGTGGAGGGCTTAGCTCAAGATTATCAGCAATAGACATCTGCTTGGGCTGTTGCCAGTGTCTCTGTGCATTCCCAGCTCCACGACAACCAGTACAGGACATCCTCAAGGACCGAGATTGTTGGGCCTGTGACTCTGCAGGTGGGGCGCCTCCACGGTGCTCATACAGGTTTCTGAGCGTATTCGAGTATTCCCATATTCCCGCATTCCTGGCTCTGACTGAGATTATAGGTGCTGTGCGCATAAGTGGGCGAATGCAGGCCTCTGTGTGCACTACTGAAGTTGTGAGCATAACGGAGTATACACGGGGGCATACACGGGGCTTACTGTGGGCTACCAAACAGTGCACAAGGGAGAAGCCTGTGGAGATTAGACCCATGGAGGGCTGAGGCATGCTAGACATTCCCAGGAGCCCTTAGAAAGGCACCTGATCTGCAATTGGCTCCCAGCCCACAGCATGCTGAGACATGCTAGACCTGTCTGCTGGCCCTTAGAAAGGTGCTAGAGCTGCAATTGGTGCCCAGCCCTGCCTGCTCTTGCTGGCAGCTCTGTTTGGCACAGCCTTACCCAGAACTGTGCTTTGAGCAGTACTGGAGGAAGGCCTGGCTGCTCTTAGAGCATCTTGCTTGCAAGCAGTGGCTCAGGTGAACCTCACATCTAAGTCCCCAGGCTGCTACCTCAGGTGGGAGAGACATGAGGAGAGGCACCGGGAAAACTGAGCTTCCCATTTTCAGAGCCTCCAAGCTCTAACAAGCCCTGCCTATCAATGGAACTGAGGCCCACCCTATATCATTGCCATAGTGACACAACAAAAAACCTCTGCCAGAGAGCCCCACAAGGGCAAAATGTGTAGTACAGCATCACCTGCTGAAAAAAAGGAAGAAGCTACCTCGCAAAACCAGGAAGAAAATTACATTTCTATAACTTTTGTTTTTCCATTTTGGTCATTTTATCTTCTTTTCTTTTTATTCTTTTCTTTTCCTTTTGAACTTCATTTTCCATAGTGGTTACATTTTTCATTCTTGTTTTTTATAAGGGTTTCATTTTTTAAATCTTTACTTTTTATTATTTTTTATTTTATTTCTTTTTCTTTTTCACTCATTCAGTCATCACTTAACAAATTGTTATATTTTGGATTCATATTTTTCTCTGTGGCATTTTGCAAGTTTCTAACTTCATTTTTTAATCTCTTTTGTCATTTTTCCTCAGTTACTGCTCCTTGTTCTCTGTAGTTTCTGTTCCACTTATCATTATAGAATTTTCATTTTTTCACTATATCTTTTCAATTTTTATTTTATCTTTTTAATTATCTCTTTTTATTGTTATTAACAATACCACTCTCAAATGCCATTAAGGAAAAATAAATTAAATATCATGGATACAAAAGACAGAAATGTAGCTCAGATAGATGATGAAAAATCTCTAGAAAAAAAAATTTAATTACTTGGAAGTTAAATGACAGAGAATTAAAAATTGAAGTCCTAAAAGAACTCAAAGAAATACAAGAAAGCATGGAATGGCAATTTAAAGAGCTCAAAAAACAATTTAAAGAACAGAAGGCATACTTCACCAAAAAAATTAAAACTATAAAAAGGTACCAAACAGAAAAAAACTCAATATATAAATTTTAAAATGAGGTATCAAGCTTAGCTAGCTTAACAGGCCAAATAGAGGAGAGAATTAGTGACATAGAAGACAAGCAACTAGAGATACTACAGAGAGAAGAGAAGAGAGACTCACAAATTTAAAAAAAATGAGAAAGCCCTACAGAGATTGTCTGACTCCATCAGAAAGAGAAACCTAAGAATAATGGGTATATTAGAAAGAGAAGAGAGAGAAAATAAATGGAGAACATATTCAAACAAATAATCAATGAGAATTTCCCCGAGCCTATGGAAAGAATTAAAGCCTTGATTTCAAGAAGCAAACAGAACATCGAGTTACCTTAACCAAAACAGACCTACTCCAAGGCACAACATAATGAAATTATCACAAAACAGTGACAAAGAAAATATCCTCTAGGCAGCCAGGAAAAAGAAGAATACAACATATAAAGGAAGGCCCATTAGGTTATCATGAAATTTCTCAGCAGAAACTCTATAGGAGAGAAGAGAGTGGACCCCATTATTTAAAGTATTGAAAAAGAGGCACTTCCAGCCAAGAATACTATATTCATCAAAGCTATTCTTCAAATACAAAGGGGAAATAAAAACATTCATAGATATAGAAAAGATGAGGAAATTTATCATCAGAAAACCCCCACTTTAGGAAATACTAAATGGGGTATTCAACCAGATACAAAAAACAAAACAAGGTGGTGCAGTGGAAAGAGTGTCGGACTGAAATGTGGAGGACCCAGTTAGAGACCTCGAGGTCGCCAACTTGAGAGCAGGCTCATCTGGTTTGAGCAAAGCTCACCAGCTTGAGCCCAAGGTCACTGGCTCAAGCAAGGGGTTACTTGATCTGCTGTAGCCCCACAGTCAAGGCACATATGAGAAAGCAATCAATGAACAACTAAGGTGTCACAACAAAAAACCGATGATTGATGCATCTCATCTCTCTTTGTTCCTGTCTGTCCGTCCCTCTCTATCCCTCTCTCTGACTCTCTGTCTCTGTAAAACAACAACAACAACAACAACAAAATCACAAGTAAAAGCTCTAACAAGACCACGATATAAACAAGATTAATCTGTGGCAACAAAAACAAAAAATGGGAGAGGACAAAGATTAACAGTAGCAAAGGAGGAAGGAGTGCAAAGCATTCATGAGATAATGGACCACAATGAACATGATATATATCTTTCTTATTACCTAATGGTAACCACCCCTGAAAAAACCACTACAGAAACACATGGCTTAAAAAAAGAAGAAACAGAGAAAAGAAGTATGGAATTCAACCAAACAAAAACAAATGACAGAAAAACAAAAGAGAAGAATTGAACAAGATACAGAGCTATAAGAACGCAACAAATAACATGGCAATAGAAAACCCTCAAGTATCAGTGATTACATTAAATGTAAATGGATTGAACTCACCAATAAAAAGAAACAGAGTAGCAGAGTGGTTCAAAAAATAAAATCCAACTGTTTGCTGCCTTCAGGAATCACATGTAAGCTACAGAATAAAAACTAATTCAAAGTGAAAGGTTGAAAAAAGATTCTCCAAGTAAATAATATCCAAAGAAATGCAGGTGTAACCATACTCATATCTAACAATGCTGAGTACAAGACAGCAAAAGTAACCAGAGACAAAGATGGTCATTTCATAATGATAAAGGGGGCATTGAATCAAGAAGACATAACACTTCTTAATATATATGCAGCAAACCAAGGATCACCAAAGTACATAAGACATCTACTAATTGATCTAAAAATAAAAACTAACAAAAATACAATCATACTTGGAGACCTCAGTACACCACTTACGGCTCTAAATTGTTCATCCAAACAGAAAATCAATAAAGAAATATTGGCCTTAAATGAAACACTAGAACAATTGAATATGATAGACATCTACAAGACATTTCATTGAAAAATGCCAGAGTATACATTTTTCTCCAGTGTACATGGTGAAAACTACAAAGCATTGTTAAGAGAAATTCAAAAAAATACAAAAAATGGAAAAATATTTCTTGTTCTTGAATAAAAAGAATAAATATACTCAAAATGACCATATTACCCAAAGCAATACACAAATTTAATGCAATTCCCATTAAAATTCCAATGTCTTTTTTTTTACAGAGACAGAGAGAGTCAGATAGGGACAAACAGAAAGGAATAGAGAGAGATGAGAAGCATCAATCATTAGATTTTCGCTGCAACACCTTAGTTGTTCATTGATTGCTTTCTCATATGTGCCTTGACTGCGGGCCTTCAGGAGACTGAGTAACCCCTTGCTCGAGCCAGCGACCTTGGGTCCAAGCTGGTGAGCTTTTGCTCAAACCAGATGAGCCCGTGCTCAAGCTGGTGACTCAAGGTCTCGAACCTGGGTCTTCCGCATCCCATTCCGATGCTCTATCCACTGCGCCACTGCCTGGTCAGGCCCAATGTCATTTTTTAAAGAAATGGAACAAAAAAAATCATCAGGTTTATATGAAACCCTGAATAGCCAGATCAATCCTAAGGAAAAAGAATGAAGCTGGGGGCAGTACAATACCTGACTTCAAACTATATTATAGGGCCACGACAATCAAAACAGCATGGTATTGGCAGAAAAATAGACACTCAGACCAATGGAACAGAATAGAAAGTCCAGAAATAAAACCACATATATATATATAGTCAAATAATTTTTGATAAAGGGGCCAACAACACACAATGGAGAAAAGAAAGCCTCTTCAACAAATGGTGCTGGGAAAACTGGAAAGCCACATGCAAAAGAATGAAACTCGACTACAGTTTGTCCCCTTGTACCAAAATTAATTCAAAATGGATCAAAGACCTAAATATAATATCTGAAACAATAACTTACGTAGGAGAAAACATAGGTACTAAACTCATGGACCTTGGTTATAAAGAGCACTTTATGAATTTGACTCCAAAGGCAAGGGAAGTGAAGGCAAAGATAATTGAATGGGACCACATCAGACTAAGAAGTTTTTGCTCAGCAAGAGAAACTGACAACAAAACAAACAGACAGCCAACTAAATGGAAAATGATATTTTCAAACAATAGCACAGATAAAGGTCTAATATCCAAAATATACAAATAACTCACAAAACCCAAGAACAAATAAGCAAACAATCTAATTAAAAAAATGGAAAGAGGACATGAACAGATACTTCTCCCAGGATGAAATAGAAATGGCCAATTGATATATGAAAAGATGCTCATTTCCATTAGCTATTAGAGAAATGCAAATCAAAACTACAATGAGATACCACCTCACACCTGTTAGATTAGCTATTATCGACAAGACAGATAATAACAAGTGTTGGAGAGGCTGTGGACAAAAAGGAACTCTCATTCACTGTTGGTGGGAATTTAAAGTAGTACAACCATTATGGAATAAAGTATGGTGATACCTCAAAAAATTAAGAATTGACATTCTTCTACTGGGTATATACCCCCCAAACTTAAAATCATTATTACATAAAGACACATGCAGCCCCATGTTCATCGGAGTATTGTTCACAGTGGCCAAGACATGGAAACAACCAAAAACCCCTTATATAGAGAGATGTGATACATATGTACTATGGAATACTTCTCAGCAACAAGAAATGATGACATACGCCTGAGTAGCACAGTGGATAGAGTGTCGAACTGGGATGTGGAGGACCTAGGTTCAAAACCCTGAGTCACCAGCTTGAGCCCGGGCTCATCTGGTTTGAGCAAAGCTCACCAACTTGGACCCAAGGTTGCTGACTTGAGCAAGGGGTTACTCGGTTTGCTGCAGCCCCATTATCAAGGCACATATGAGAAAGCTATCAATGAACAACTAAGGTGTCGCAACAAAAAACTAATGATTGATGCTTCTCATCTCTCTTCGTTCCTGTCTGTCCCTATCTATCCCTCTCTCTGACTCTCTGTCACTGTAACAAAAAAGAAAAAGAAAAAAAGAAATGATGACAAAATATCATTTACAACGTGACTGGACTGTGATAGCATACTGAGTGAAATAAGTAAATCAGGAAAAACTAAGAACTGTATGATTCCATACATAAGTGGGACACAAAATTGAGACTTATGGACATGGATAAGAATGCAGTGGTTACCAGGGGGAGGGGAAGGGAAGAGAAGGAGGGGTTGGGGGAGGGAAGGGGCTTAAAAAAACAAATAAAAGGTGACAGAGGAAAATTTGACTTTGGGTGATGAGTATACAAAATAATCAAATGTCAAAATGACCTGAAGATATTTTCTCTGAATCTGTGTACTCTAATTGATTAATGTCACCCCATTAAAATTAATTGAATAAATAATTTAAAAAAAAAATTAGCTTAAAGGTTATAAAAATAGGGTGTACTAGCTACATTGTTGGAAATACATGCCAGTTGTGGACAATATGAGAGTCCTTGATGGGCATATGTGACACCTGTGTAGGCCTTCATACTCTGGGAAGCTGCTCTCATCCAGTTGCAGATAAGTACCAAGGACACTTTATGACTTCAAAGGATACTGCCTGGACTATACAGGCCCTCCCACCTACTGTGTGGTAGGGGGCTAGGTGAGCCTCTAGTTAATTCCTGGGCAGAGTGCTCAGTGAGACATTGGGAATGGTACCTTTGTAATTATTGTAATTAATGTGTAACTTGTGCTGTTGCTGCGGGCTCTGTTTATGTAATGTACCTCACTCCTCACACAGGGACTATCATAGAAGATAACTGTCATGTAGATTGTGAGGAGAGCACCCCTCAAGGGGTAGATTTTTGGGAAAACAGCTGTGTTAGGCTTGCTCGCATGTACGTTGCCTGATTAGTGCATGAGCATGTGGCAGTGCCACGTGTGCATAGTCTATGTAAAGCTACCAGTGCTTGCCCTCAGGGTGGATTGCAGATGGTGGATCGCTTGCCCACCACTGCAAGGGGCCATTTTGTTGAATGTTTACCTTCTGCCATGAAAAACAATTTTCCCCTGTTGGCTTGCTGATTTGCTGGTGCAAGACTCTATTAAATGGGCCCTGGCAGGTTGGCTCAGTGGTAGAGCATCAGCCTGGCGTGCAGAAGTCCTGGGTTCAATTCCTGGCTAGGGCACACAGGAGAAGCGCCCATCTGCTTCTCCACCACTCCCTCTCTCCTTCCTCTCTGTCTCTCTCTTCCCCTCCCGCAGCCGAGGCTCATTGGAGCAAAGATGGCCCGGGCGCTGGGGATGGCTCCTTGGCCTCTGCCCCAGGCGCTAGAGTGGCTCTGGTCACAACAGAGCTACACCCGGAGGGGCAGAGCATCACCCCCTGGTGAGCAGAGCGTCACCCCCTGGTGAGCGTGCCGGGTGGATCCTGGTCGGGCGCATGCGGGAGTCTGTCTGTCTCTCCCCGTTTCCAGCTTCAGAAAAATACAAAAAACAAACAAACAAAAAAAGACTCTATTAAATGGCAATGATCCAATGCTTTCTGGCTCCACAGTTTCTCTACCATCTGCGTGAATCCAATATGGACTTTCCTGGCCTCAGCCACTGGCGTTACAGTACTCCTTACCTGTTTAACATTGTCAGCGCAATTTTTACTTTGACATGCATTATTTTCCATCCTCAATTCCATTGAAAAAAATCTGGCAGTATTTGCAAAAATTGCAGAAATTAAAGAAAACATACTAAGCAAGGACTCAAAAATATACTAAATGAATTTATAGTTTTCTCAAAGACACAATTATAATATTATGTCTTTTAAAATAGGGTTGGAAATTTTCAATTATACTTTCTAAGATATTTCTCAAAGTATAAGATTTTTAGAAAATATATTTATAATTTTTATATGCCTAGTATTTACTATAATTAAGCACACATTTATAAATTGGCACATATATTTTATAATCTTCAAGCTTTCTGGCTCTATGTTATCATTTTTAAGGTGGATCAAGGAAGGACATAAAAATTCCAGATAACAAACCCTGACATTTGAGTTTGAAAATATTGGATGCAAGCAAAACTACATGTTTTGACAGTTGTCCTGCTGAAACATACTTACCTCCTACTATATTTTTCTCTGTAAATGAGCTTTTTAAAAAGAGACTACAAGATAATGGTAGGTCATCCATTTATTCAGTATCTTTATATGACACACTAGGACTCCTTCACTTACAATGAAAGCAGCTGAGAGAGCTAATTACCAAACTAAACTAGACACAGCAGGCACCACTAGTCATTAGTTATACCTTTAGCACACCTGGTACAAGAACACATTTAGAAAAGACAGCTTTTGCTTTCTATTGTTATTTGACATGCAGTTAGCTGAAATTCTTGATACCAACTATTGATGAATAATTGTCCTCTCTAAAGACAAGTGCATTTCAATAAAAATTTTATGGAAATGACATAAAGAAGCTAAATTTTATGGAAATGACATAAAGGAGTTGATTAGTGAAAGTACTGATAAAGAAAACAGGAAAAATCAATGCTTCTCGCTTTCAGCCTCTGTCTTGGCTATTTTTAATACATAAAAAAATATTTAGCATAAATGGTTTTCTTAATAAATAACAATTACTTATTTTGTCTGTAATTGTAGCATGATGACAAAATTTACATTTATTATTGGCCACTTAATAAATACCACTATTTTTTTAACCTTACAAAGTGCTTTCAGGATTAATTGCAAAATATAGCATTAGTTTTCTTTATAATTTAACTGTAAATTTTAACTATAAAATTTAAATATGAAATATAACAAAAATAATGTTTAATAAAAAACAATCACTTTTACAAATGGACACAGATCTCCATCAGGAGGCTAAATAAGATATATAAACAAGCAAACAAAAATATTTGTTAAATTCTTTCTTGCTTTATATAATCAATATCTCTTTACGGTGGCTACAAAGCCATTTTAGAAGACATTATTAAATTCTGACTGTATATCTTGTCTATAATTACACTCCTAATATCCTTTTATTAATTCTATGAAAGAAAGCAGCTAATTTTGCATGGCAAATTTTTTTCTTTCTGAATCAGTATTGACTGTGATGATGGTCTCTATTTTAGTAATTCTCACACTTCACTAATTTAAGGTTCCGTTTAGAACCATACCTTTGCAAATCATAAACATTTTTAATGGTACTCTTAGCTCTGAAACACAATGATTAAAATTTTAAGTGGCCCTGGCTAGTTGGCTCAGTGGTAGAGCATTAGCCTGGAGTGTGAATGTCCCAGGTTCGATTACCAGCCAGGGCACAGGAGAAGTGCTCATCTGCTTCTCCACCCTTCCCCATCTCCTTCCTCTCTATCTCTTCCTTCCCCTTTTGCAGACAAGGCTCCATTGGAGCAAAGTTGGCCTGGGCGCTGAGAATGGCTCCATGGCCTCTACCTCAGGCACTAGAATGGCTCCAATTGCAATGGAGCAATGCCCCAGATGGGCAGAGCATTGCCCCCTAGTAGACATGCAGGGTGGATCCCGGTCAGGTGCATGCAGGAATTTGTATCTCTGCCTCTTCACTTCTCACTTCAGAAAAATACAAAAAAATAAATAAAGTTTTGAGTGATATATTAATAACATAATGTTTTACAGAATTCCTTTAAATGTGCATTTTTTTTAAAAAAAGCACTATTTTCAGTAGTCCACAAAATATCTCTTCTCTCAAAAAATACACCTTGATCTTTGTGCATTGGTCATACATGCTGTGGGAAAAATAACTGTGTTAGGCTTGTCCACTGGTTTTTGGCTGCTAGTACTTTGCAAGATTAGCGTGTGAGCCCATGGCAGAAAGCCATGTGTGTGTCTCTATGAAAAGCTATGGGTGCTTTCCCTCAGTGGCGGTTTTCCCAGAGTGCTCTCCTGCCACTGTGAGGTGCGGTTCCCTGATTCCTTCAGCCAGGACTAGGAGGAGTGGTTTTCCTTAACCCTGTGCCCTCCACTTCAAAAAGTGATTTTCCTTTGCTTATTTGCTTGCCTGTCTCTGTGAGCCTCCATTAAACAGAATGGCCCAATGCTTTCTGGACCTGCATATCCTCTACCACCTGCTCGAATTCATTGTGAACCTGGCTGACCACAGCCACAAGCATTACACACGTAAAGTATGATCCCAGCCTCTTAACATGGCCATTAGTAGTTGAACAAAGGTGGGCGCACAAACAAAGCTGTTATTTCAGATATTCGTTCTCTCCCAAGGACATAAAATATGGACTGAAAGATAATCTACGAGTCTATGTGCATGACTGAAACTTAACTATACAATCTATGGCACAATGGAGTGTCTAATTTCTATAATGGAGTTTGAAAATAGATAAAACCTGCCTTCAAAGAAAAGAAAAGGTGATGTAGATATACAGGTACAGAGAAAAACTAAAGCAAGAAATATGCACCAGGTTAGGTACCTATCTCTAATTCCTGACGTCTATTAGCAGTCTCAGTTTATATGTGCCACCCCTATACCCTGTGAGTACAATTCCCCTTTGTCCTGGCGGTTGCCATCCTTTCTGTATCAGATGAACATAAAACTCTGTACAGAGTCCTGCTTAATGTCTATTGCCCCAATTTCTCAACCGGTGCAATATTTTATATGGTTTTATGTAAAAACATCTTATTTAAATAATTTAAACAGATATTATTAATGAATTATTAATTTGGAACCATTGTTGTTGAATGCTATTTAAATAAGTCAAGATAGGCCCTGGCCGGTTGGCTCAGCGGTAGAGCGTCGGCCTGGCGTGCGGGGGACCAGGGTTCGATTCCCGGCCAGGGCACATAGGAGAAGCGCCCATTTGCTTCTCCACCCCCCCTTCTTCCTCTCTGTCTCTCTCTTCCCCTCCTGCAGCCAAGGCTCCATTGGAGCAAAGATGGCCTGGGCGCTGGGGATGGCTCCTTGGCCTCTGCCCCAGGTGCTAGAGTGGCTCTGGTCGTGGCAGAGTGATGCCCCGGAGGGGCAGAGCATCGCCCCCTGGTGGGCAGAGCGTCGCCCCTGGTGGGCGTGCCGGGTGGATCCCGGTCGGGCGCATGCGGGAGTCTGTCTGACTGTCTCTCCCCGTTTCCAGCTTCAGAAAAATACAAAATAAATAAATAAATAAATAAGTCAAGATAGGTTTAATTGACTTTCAACTTTAAATTTCCAGTTATGTAAATATAGTTGCAAAGTGACAAGACTTTTCTTTCAGTAGAGAGTGGTCACTGAAGTATACTGAGCTATGAGTAACTAGGATTAACTTATTTCTGTGCTTTCCAACCTTTCTACACTTGAGCACTGGTGAAAATAGAAGAATTAGTTTGGGACTTCTAAGACAGACATTATTCTAGGCATCAGTAAATTCAACTCATATCATTGCGTGTATAATCTTCATACAACACACCAGGGTGGTTAACTCTTTCGTGGACCAGTGTGAAATTGCTGGCAGATGACCACCAGTCCACTGACGACAGGTTGGAAAACACTAGCTTATTTGATATCTCTGCCAGTTATTAGCTGTACTAATCAAATATGCTACTGTTTTTGCTGCAAACTATAAGATAAGAAGTGGCTCGTTGCTACCTGGCAGTATCAATGGAATACGTAAATATTATGTTATATTTATATGAAATATGGAATGTGCAGTTTCAACAACTATTTTATTTATCTGGTTGTTGGCTAATTGTTATTTTTAATTTTTGTGATAAAATCTTTTGCCTGCAATGAGCTCAGAAAAGAAAACTTTATAGTTAATGAAAAAGTAAGTAATGAATTTCTTTTTTACACTCAGAGGCGGATTTAATGGCAAGCACACCGGCACACGCCCTGGACCCTGACTTCTGAAGGGCCCTGCAAAACCCCAAATTTCATTTTTTTAATAACACCAATTTTGGTTTCATATGTGCAAATTTAACATTAATAGTACATAATATTTTTTCTTTATTTAAAAATATGGTTAACATGTATTTTTATTTTTCCTGTCTCTTTCTTTTAAGGGGCCCAATATTTTCTTCTGTGCCCAGGGCCTCAACTGACCTTAATTCGCCTCTGCTTATTCTGTGTCGATTTTTCATTTAGATCAAATGACTGTTGTTTCAAATTAATTTTATACATTTGTTTTCAGGCTGAGAGTAAAAATTCTTTCTTACCCATACTTTTATTCCACTTAAGGAATTCAAAGGATTAGATGAGGCCACCCACACTGGGATGGACAATGTGCTATCACAGATTATTTCCTGGTTATTAGGTTATATTAGACTTTAATTTTGCTTTCTATATATTAATGTATGTTTTAATATAGAACAAGCAATTTTTGTATTTTTAGCATCAAAATTACAAAAAAAATAACTTGGCATAAAGTAGAATTACTTAAGATTAGAATTTATACTAATGAAATATTTTTATTTTACAGTTTTGATAGTTTGTGTTTAACTTAGCTTTTGATTTTGGTTGGGCTAATGTAAGAATATTATGGTAAATTCTTACCATATTTGGTATCCTAATTTGATTATAGAAAATCTTCAGAAAACACTGAATAAAATGATGGATTTTGATATATCATCTTATAGAAGATCCATATAACATGTTATATGCAAAAAAATTATGAGTTTGGCCTGACCTGTGGTGGCGCAGTAGATCAAGCATCGACCTGGAGTGCTGAGGTCGGTGGTTCAAAACCTTGGGCTTGCCAGGTCAGGGCACATATGGGAGTTGATGCTTCCTGCTCCTTCCCCCATTCTCTCTCTCTCTCTCTCTCTCTCTCTCTCTCTCTCCTCTAAAATAAATAAAAAAAAATAATTTAAAAAAAATGATGAGTTTAACCTGATCCCAACTGTCCCTCTTAGCATTTGGGGGTTTATTAATTACCTATTGTTACAACAAAGTACCACAAAATTTAGTATCTTAAAATAACTGATGTTTATTATCTAATAGTTTCTGAGGCTTAAAAACTCAGAGTATCTTAGCTGGTTGTTTCTTCTTCAAGGTGTCTCATGAAGATCATTTAAACTTTAGGCAGATGCTGTGATCTCTGAAAACTTGACTAGGCTGGAGGACATGATTTCAAACATACACATGTAGTTATTGGCTGGGAGCTTCAGTTTCTTGTTACATGAGCCCATCCATAAGTCTTCTCATAATGTGATATAATAGAATGATGGTCTCCCAAAGATGCCCATACTTTAATCATTGGAATCTAGAATATGTTACCTTATACAGTAAAATGGATTTTGCAGAAGTAATTATGTTAATAATCATGAGATGGAGAAATTATTCTGGATATCCAGGTGGACCAATGTAATCACAAGGTAAATACACTGCTTACAAAAATTAGGGGATATTATATAACTTCATATTAATTTTGAAATATCCCTTAATTTTTGTGAGCAGTATATCAGAGGGAGGTAATACAAGTATACTTAGAGAAAAAAGGCAATGTGACCACAGAAGCAAATATTGGAGTGCCCATGAGCCAAAGACTGGGGCAAGCTTCTAGAAGCCAGAAACGGCAATGAATTGATTCTCCTCTGGAGCCTCTAGAAAGAATGAGCCCTATCAGCTTTTGATTTTAAGCCATTAAGATTCATTTTAAAATTCAAACCTCCAATGCTTTAGAGAAATTTTTTGTGTTGTTTTAAGACACTAAGTTTGTGATAATTCTTTCAGCAGCATTGGAAACTTAATATTCATGACTTTCCATAGAGAGAAAAAGAACAAAATGGAATCTGCATATTTTATAATCTAATTGTAGAGTGGACATCTCATCACTTTTGTTATATAGTAACCTCCTTTTATGTGCAGAGGATATATTCCAAAACCCCCAGTGGATGCCTGAAACTAAGGATAACACCAAACCCTATATATATTATGCTTTTTTCTATGCATACATAAGGAAGCATGTTGTAGCTTCTCTTTGGTATATATCAATTGCCAAAACTACTACTTCTATACCTTGGGCCATTATTAAATAAAATATGCATTACTTGAGCACAAGCACTGCCATACTGCAACAGTAGGTATGATAATCACAATAGCTACTAAGTGACTAATTGGCAGGTGGTATATACAACATGGCAACACTGGACAAAGGGATGATTTATGTCCTAAGTGAGACAGAGGAGAACAGCATGAGATCTCACCATGATACTCAGAATGATGGATAATTTAAAACTTATAAATAAATTATTTTATTTCTGGAAGTTTTTGTTTGATATTTTTGTACTATTCTTGACCAAAGAACAGTGAAACCATGGATAAGGGGTGCTTACTGTATTCTACTATTCACACAAATGATTACCGATATAATGTGGCAGCATGCTTACCAAGGAGCATAGATTTGGAGAGAAAGCATTTGAAGCATGTCTAAAATATAAGATATCTTTAAAGTTACAAAATTATTTCTCTCTCCCTCTTTTTCTCTTTCCCTCCTGCAGCCAGGCCTCAGTTGATTTGAGCACATTAGCCCCAGGCACTTAGGATGGCTCCTTGGAGCTTCATCCTCAGGTGCTAAAAATAGCTCACTTGTAAGCATGGCCACAGATGGGAAAGCATCAGCCACAGACAGAGGTTGCCAAGTGGATCCCGGTTGGGGTGCATGTGGTAATCTGTTTCTCTATCTCCCCTCCTCTCATTTGGAAAAGAAGGGGAAAAAAAAGAATAAGACTTAAAATGTAATATTTATATTTAAATCAAACTTTATCAATGTTATTATGGAAATTAAACAATGCTTACTGTTTGGTGCAGATGACAAAATTAGAATACTTAATATATACAAAATACTCAATATATCATTAGATACTTAACAGTTTGTGATAAACAGTAGCGCTACAGGCTTTGACAAAAGTGTATCACTGAGCTATTTTTCTCAGTGTATACGTAAAGATGGAACTAGGGAAATAGTCAAATTTGTGAGAATTACATTTGTGTGAGGAGAGAACAATTATGGACAAACTTGAAAGCCTAGCAAATGTATTTAAATTGATATGGTATAAATAGGGAGCAGTTATTGTGGTTGACCAATACAGTAACAGAAAAAAATTAACATAGTTTGCTCTAGGACTAAGCATTTTTTAAACATTTACATTTAAATCAAATATTTAAGTAATTAACAAAAGCTTACTGTGAAATCATTCTGGAAACCGTGTTGGGGAAGAAACCAGCAGATTAAGAAGACTCTTTCATAATTTTTTTTCTTTTTTTTTAAATTTTTCTGAAGCTGGAAACGGGGAGGCAGTCAGACAGACTCCCGCATGCGCCCGACCGGGATCCACCCGGCACGCCCACCAGGGGGCGATGCTCTGCCCATCCGGGGCGCCGCTCTGTCGCGACCAGAGCCACTCTAGCGCCTGGGGCAGAGGCCAAGGAGCCAACCCCAGCGCCCGGGCCATCTTTTTGCTCCAATGGAGCCTCAGCTGCAGGAGGGGAAGAGAGAGACAGAGAGAAAAGGGGGGGGGGGTGGAGAAGCAGATGGGCGCCTCCTCTGTATGCCCTGGCCAGGAATCGAACCCGGGACTCCTGCACGCCAGGCCGACGCTCTACCACTGAACCAACCAGCCAGGGCCTTCATTATTTTATGCATGCATTTCTCTTTAATTCAATACAAATGATTGGCTGCTGTGCTAGAAATGTTGGAAGCAACAGTAAAACAGACATACTACCTCTGTTCCCAGAGGATTTAAAGTAAAGCAGAAATGCAGGCAAAATTGATTTTCAATTCTGTAAATTAAGTGCTTAGGATCTATCCACAGATTGTTATTGAAAAACAAAAGAGGATATAATCTACATTGGAAAGTAAGAGTCACAGGAAAAATATTGTAGGTTGAGACTGGATTGAGTCCTAATGAGTGAACAAAGTTGACTTAATAAAAAGTTGTTTGTGTGATGGGGGATGAAGCAGATTAATGGTGTAATACTGATTTAGAACAACACAAAATTATCTTACAGTTTGAAGGTCAGAAATACAATACAGGTCTCATTGGGTTAAATCAGAAGTATGCAGGACTATGTTCTTTTCTGATGCTGTGGGGAAGAACGAATTTCCTTTTTATCTGAGTTATTAGCATAATTCAGTCCCTTGCAAATAAAGGACCAAAAGCTTGTTTTCTTGCTAGCTGTTGGTGAGGGTTGTTCCTGGATTCTAGAGGCTGGCATTTTCCTTATTTTATGGTCTTCTTCTTTTATCTTCAAAGCCAGAGTATTAGTTTCCTCTTGATGCTGTAATACATTATCATAAAGTTGGCAGCTTAAACAGTGCAGATTTATTCTCTACAGTCAAAAGTTTGTTAGGATTGCCTTCTTCTAGCGGCTTAATGGGAGAACCTTTGCTTTTGCAAGCTGCTTCCGGGCTCCTGGCATTACTTTGCTTCTAGCTCCTTTCATCTTCAAAGTATGCCATTGCAGTCTGGTCCTATTGTCACTTTTCTTCCCCCTACTTTTATCCTCTTTACTCCATTTACAAGGATACTTAGTATCACTTTGGGCTCACCTAGATAACCCAGGATAATCTCCCCATCTCAAGTTGCTTAATACAATTACAACTGTGAAATCCTTTTTTACAATTTAAGAAACATAGTCACAATTTCCAAGGCTCAGAAAGTAGTCATTTGGGTTGGGCACTTTTTTAGCCCATTACCTCCAGCAATGGGGAGCTACTGAAAAATATAAGAGGAGCAACTCTATTAAATCCATAATTCTAAATATATTCTTTTGGCAGCACAGTTCTGGGACACAATTAGAGTACACTGTACCAGATTATAAAGGTCCATTATGGCAATAATTTTTGTCTGTTTTGTTTTTAACTGCTGTATCCCAGCACCTAGACTAACAATTAGACATAGTTGATGGCATAAGTATTGGGTGAGTGAGAGTGTGAGTAACTGAATGAGTACTTGCCAGGAGACACTAACTTGTTTGTGCAGGGATAGAGACATAAAACGGTAATTGTCATAATGAAATTATGAAAGTGGAAAAGGTTACAAAAAGACCATGAAACTGATTTAATCAGTCTGAGACATTAATTTTGGATGGGGAATAAGAGAGAGAAATAATTTAGAATGCCTACCGATTTTCTTGTTAAAAAGCATTATGACACTTTCATAGAGATAAACTGTGAAGGAAAAGCAAGTATTAGGAAAACAGAATTCTGATTTGGATATGAGTATATCCAAGAGAAGATATCATGAAGATAGATATCCACCCATGTATAGAGCCCAAGAGAGAGACGATGTTGTGTTCAATTGCTCCTGATTATCACAAAACATTACTTTTACTGTTAATTTGCTAAAAATCAGTATCCAAAGTTCACTGATGTGGTTGTTATTCTCTTTAAAAACATCTTTTTTTTAATTTTATTTCGAAGTTAGAAGTGGGGATGCAGTCAGTCAGACTCCCACATGCGCAGGACAAGGGTCCACCCAGCATGCCCACCAGAGGGTGATGTTCTGCCCAACCTGGACGTTGCTCCATTGCAGCCAGAGCCACTCTAGAGCCTGAGGCAGAGGCCATGGAGTCATCCTCAGTGCCCCGGCCAATTTTGCTCCAATAGAACCTTGGACGTGGGACGGGAGGAGAAAGAGAAAAAGGAGAGGGGAAGGGGTGGAGAAGAAGATGGGCACTTTTCCTGTGTGCCCTGGCTGGAAATCAAACCCAGGACTTCCACATGCAGGGCTGATGTTCTACCCCTGAGCCAACTAACCAGGGCCAAAAATATCTTTTTTTAAAATTGACTTTCTTCTTTTTTGACCAAATTTAGGTTCACAGAAAAATAAGTATAAATATTTTTCACATACCTCCTTTCTTCACACATGCAAAATATGCCCTCTTATCAACATCACTCATCAGAGTGATAAATTGGATACAGTTGATACACCCAATTTACATATTATAATCACTCAAAATCTGCAGATTACATTTTAATTTACTCTATGTATTGTGCATTCTTTGAGTTTGGACAAAAGTATAATGACATATAATGACACATATGCATAAAAATAGTTTCATGTGTAGTATTTTCACTGCATAAAAATGTTCTTTGCTTTGCCTGTTCATCTCTTGCTGCACCTCTTCCCCCAAACAGTAGCAATTACAGACCTTTTCACTGTCTCTTTACTTTTGCCTTTTCTAGAATGTCATATGATTGGAATTATACAGTATGTAGCCTTTTCAGATTGACTTCTTTCACTTGGTAATATGATTTAAGGTTCTTCCATGTCTTTACATGGCTCAATAGCCCATTTCTTTTTAGTGTTGAAAAATATTCTTTTGTTTTGTTGTACTACTGTTTATTTATTCATTCACCTACTGCAAAACACACTGGTGGCTTCCATGGTTAGGCAATTATGAATATACCTGCTATGAATATCTGAGTACAGGATTCTTTGTAGATATATGTTTTCAATTCTTTTTTTTTTTTTTTTTTTGTATTTTTCTGAAGCTGGAAATGAGGAGGCAGTCAGACAGACTCCCGCATGCGCCCAACAGGGATCCACCCAGCACGCTCACCAGGGGGCAATGCTCTGCCCATCCGAGGCATTGATCTGTCACAACCAGAGCCACTCTAACGCTTGGGGCAAAGGCCAAGGAGCCATCCCCAGTGCCTGGGCTATCTTTTGCTCCAATGGAGCCTCAGCTGTGGGAGGGGAAGAGAGAGACAGAGAGGAAGGGGGGGGTGGAGAAGCAGATGGGCACTTCTCCTGTGTGCCCTGGCCGGGAATTGAACCCGGGACTCCTGCACACCAGGCCAACGCTCTACCACTGAGCCAACCAGCCAGGGCCAATTTTCAATTCTTTTGGATAAATACTAGGAACAAGAGTGCTGGCTTGTATGTTTAGTTTTGTTTGTTTGGGTTTTTTTAACTACAAAACTGTCATCCAAATTGATTGTACTAGTCTTCATTTCCAACAGCCATGAATGTATTTCTGTTACTCCATATGACTGGCAGCATTTGGTGTTGTCATTGTTCTGAATTTTGGCCATGGGGTAGTTTCTCTTTCTTTTAATTTACATTTACCTGATAACATATGATATGGAGTTTTTCTTTCATATGTTTATTTGTTATATATATATATATTTTTTTGGTGAAGTGCATGTGTAAAGTTTTCGGCTCACTTTTTGACCAAGTTGATTTTTTTCTATTGTTGCAATTAAATGTTCATTGTATATTTTAGATATTCAGATGTGTATTTTGTAAATATTTTTTTCCAGTCTGGAGCTAGTCATTTTATTCTCAACATTGTCTTTTGTAGAACAAAAGATTTCAATTTAATGATGTCCAGTTTATCAATTATCTATTTAATGGTTCATGTCTTGGTGTTGTTTCTAAACAATTATTACCATACTCAAAGTGATCTAGTTTTTTCTATGTTATTTTTTAGGAGTTTTATAATTTTGCCTTTAAAAATAAGATATGTGACCAATTTTTCGTTAATTTTTGTGAAAGTATAAGTTCTGTATTGAAAAGATTTTTTTACATATGAATGTCCAGTTGTTTCAGCCTCACTTGTTGAAAATGCTATTTTAGTTTCAATCAGTGCCTTTGCCCCTTTATTCAGACCTGTTAATTATTTTTATAAGGATCTATTCCTGAGCTCTTTATCCTGTTCCAATGATCTAGTTGTTTATTCTTTCAACAATACCATCCTTTCTTACTGCAGTTTTATATTGTCTTCTATTCAACTAGTAATTTTTGTTCTTCAATATTGTGTTGGCTATCTTGTGAACATATAAACATTTGGCTCTTTATATAAACTTTAGAATCAGTTTGTCAACATTCAAAATATAATTTGCTGAAATTTTTAATGATATTGCACTGAATCTATAGATCATATTGAGCAGAAATAACATCTCAACATTATTGAATCTTTCAATCCTGAATAGGATATTTCTTCATTGATTTTGATAGATATATGAAATTCTAACTACCCTTTGATTGTCCCACCTGGCTGTCTGACCTCACCCTTACTTATTGGATAATAGCCCCTGAGGCAGAAAAGTTCCAGAAAGCTGATAAAGTGCCCCAAGAAGAAGCATTCCAGAAAGCTGAAATTCTAAAACCATAAAAGGGAACATACCAGAACTTTTGACTCAGTACCCCTTCAGGTTCTCCCAAACCCTATAAAATTTGCCCTTAGTCTGTAACTGGTGCCCTTCTCCTCCAGAGAAGTGCCCAGCAGGGTTCCTTACTTCCTTTCAATAAAGCCTGTTACTCTGGTCTTTTCGGACTCCCATGGATTTCAACATTTGGTGCTGAAACTTGGGACAGGGTACTAACTGCCTAGACGATCCCTCTTTGCCGTTCAAACTTACAACCAGGGAAGCAATGGGCAGTGGCAGCTCATCCCGGGCTTACTCCCTGATTCTGTTTGGACGTGTAATTGTAGGTTGTTTGGCTGGTGATCTGTCCCTGTCCTGAACCCCTGCCGAGCCAGAGAAAGGTAAGGAGTTTCTCCTTTTCCCTTCGCCGATTGGCTTCTCTTTTCCACAAAATCTTCTCTGGTTGGACGGTTTTCTCTGACATGGCACACATTTTGAAGGGTTTGACTTTCAGTCTTAGTAGACTGCACAGAAGACTAGGCATCTAGCCAAACCTCTTCACTCTCTCTCTCGGAACTCCCTGACAGGTGGTGACGACCTCTATCAGGGACGACTCCCTCACACAGAGATTTTTTCCTCTTGGGACAGTGACAAAAGGCAGTGATGCACCCTCTTGCTCACCTGTCTCCACTATGGGCTCTTCAGAGTCTAAGCCTTCCAACCAGACCCCTCTAGGATGTCTCATAAAAAAATCACTAAGTTGGGTCTCTCTGACCTTAAGCTAAAAATAACTTATTTTCTTCTGTAACACGGTATTGCCCTAGTACAAATTAGACGATGTCTCCCATTGGCCTGAAAATGGGACATTCGATTACAATATCCTAAGAGACCTAGACAATTTCTGCCACCAAATGGGGAAGGCATCAGAAATTTCTTACATGTAGGCTTTCTTCTCCCTTCACTCCTGTACTTAATTTCTGTGCTGCTTTTTCTACATACAGGCTGTTTTTGGTCAGAGAAACCTCACCTAAAAACTCCACTCCTAATCATTCCTTCTTGGTGGACTCCAAACTCTCTTTCCCTCCTGCCTGACCCCCAGGGGAACCCCTCTCTTGAGACCCCTCTCTGGTCCCTTTGCAAATCTCCCACTTCAGTCTCTTCCCTCCAGAAAACCCCCTCCCTTTGCAGGATTCTGTTTCTCATTCACCAGAAAATACCATTCTCTCTTTCTCCTCTCCTGCTGGCCAGGGGCCCCTCCCATCTCCACTGTGTTCATAAACCTCTCCTCCTGCCTTACAGATGGGTGGCTCTGTCTCTTTTTCTTCTTTGACCCATCCCCCAACCCCACCGGCTTCGGCTGTCTCTTTTTCTACTTTGACCCATCCTTCCCCCTCCTCAGAGACTGACTGTGCCTTCCACTACCCTTCATCCTCTTCCCGCTCCTCAGAGCTCTAAATCTTTTGACTTTTCTGACCACATGGCACCACCACCAGCACCTCAACCTCCTCCTCCTCCTGCAGATTCTGACCCTCCTTCTTTCCATCTAACTGCTCACACTGTCCATCTGTCTGCTTTCTCTCTTCCTCCCCTCTATGCTGACAACTCCCTGCCATCTCAAATAGCTTAAAAAAGCAGAGTTGTCTATTGAGCTGTGTGAGTGAGTAATCTGTCTTATCTCTTTGTTTGTCAGAAAATATCTTTAGTGTAATTTGAATTGAAACAAGTAAAGTGAGCTCATTTAAATTCTTTAATTCATAATATGTATGTGAAATCTTTGTTTAATGTGTAACTGTGTCTGTTTCTAAGGCCTTAAACCAATAATCACCCACCTCTTAAACCAGTCTTACACATCCCAATGGACTCTCCCTGCAATACCCCCATCCTTCCTGTTCAAAAATCTTCAGGGGCTTATCGCCTCATACAAGACTTATGCCTAATCAATGAAGCAGTAGTTCCCCTCCATCCAGTAATCCCTAATATCTACAAGTTACTGTCACACATTCCCTCAAACACCACTCATTTCATGGTTCTAGATCTCAAGAATGTCTTCTTTACCATTCCTCTACTCCCTGACTCTTACTTTCTGTTTGCCTTTACCCAGACACTAATGCAGCCCAGCAACTTACATGGACTGTCTTACCCCAGGGGAAAAAAAACAACCCACACCTGTTTGGGCAGGCACTAGCTCAGAATTTAGCAGCATGCAATCTCAAAACTAGTAACCTATTCCTCTGCAGCCCCTCCCTGCCTGCCTCAAGGAGACATATTTCCACCTTTCTTAACTTCCTAACCATGAAGGGATATCATGTCTTCTCTGCTAAGGTTCAACTTTACTCTTAGTCTGTAGTCTATTTGGGCATCGCCTTAATCCCCACCACCTGAGGTCTCACCCTAGATCAAACTCAGACCCTCCGCAGTCTCCAACCACCAACACTGCAAATCAAATTCTTTCTTTCCTTGATCTAATAGGCTTCTTTAGACACTGGATTCCTAATTTTGCTCTGTTAGTCAAGCCCCTCAGTGAGATCTTCTGAGCATAGTTTTTATGGTCTATAATGGCCAAAGAAGTAACAGAAAAGGCGAATAAGGCCCAAATGAAGTCAGGAAATACCAGCTTTTGGCATATGCTCTTAAAGGCTCCAGTGCCCTAAAAGGCTTCATAGGATTCCATCAGGGTCCAACTCCAAAGTGGAAAGAAATGTCATTGAACTGAAGCCTTCCAGGGTCCCCGGCCCCACCTGTTTACATGTCTGTGCTGTGGAAAGAGGGACACGAGAAGGTAAGCTACCCCCTTGCTCCATGGAGGGAGGGTTTAGTCTCTTCTATTCCTGTTCCAGCTATCTGTGACCTGACCTTGCCCAGCATGCTGGGAATTGCCACTGAAGGCCCAAGGACATCGTTCATGAGCCTAAAATATTTCTTCCAAGTAGCAGATAAACTAATCTCATTTCTTGTAAACACAAGTGTCATCTACTATGCCTTGCCTAAATATTTGAGTTTTATTTATCCCTCAAAGATCTCTACTGTGGGTATTGACAGTCTGAGTTTGTTACTTTATTTAATGTATAGTATCTCCTTTATTCCTCTTGTCTTAATGCCCCATACCTATCGTAGGTGGGGACCTGCTGCTAATTCTAGCTAGAAGCAGTGGGCTCTAGGACTTAAATTCTAACTGCAAAGTGTAGAAATGTAACCACCCTTTCCCTAAGCACTTGCAGGATTTACAGGTTACTCAGCAAACTGTTTAAAGACTGTCCAAAAGGCATTTCCAGCATTAGATCACCCAAGGACTGACTTTCACATGGACAGGTCCACACACTGTAATCCTGACAACTCCCACTGCTGCTAAAGTAGAAAATGGCATGCCTTACTCTAACCACAAACCAGATGCTGGTTGGCCTATGTATGGCAAATATATGAAAAAACTAAGGACTCTTTTAATCAGACTTTGAAAAAAAGGAAAACTAGGATAAAATGAAAGTCAACTTAATTGTCATTAAAAGTTAAAGATTTTTAAATCAAGAGTTCTGACTATAAAAGAATTGTATGGTTTTGATAATAGAAGGTATAAGGTATGAAAATACTTTTGAAAGAAAAAGGAAAAAGCAAGTTGTTATGAAGGCCAATTATTTCTGGATAAGACAGTGCATGAAATCTGAAGGTTTATGTAAGTTGTAGAAGGTTTTTGCAGGTGGTAGGAGGTTTGTACTGAGAAAAAAGAATTTGAACAGTCAGAAAACTAGTTTTCAAACAATGTTTAATTAGTCACCCTAGTTAACAATGCTCTACTCTCCCCACTTATTGGGATGACTCTTTTCTCCACTCTGACTATCTGTAGCTCAGAAAAAGA
The DNA here is from genome assembly GCF_036850995.1 of Saccopteryx leptura. Lineage (NCBI taxonomy): Eukaryota > Metazoa > Chordata > Mammalia > Chiroptera > Emballonuridae > Saccopteryx > Saccopteryx leptura. The sequence continues at coordinate 65,884,157 of NC_089511.1, forward strand.
GAAACAAAACCAACCCCTTGTCCATCAATTCATTGTCCACCTCTCATCCTGTATCACCCAATCAGGGGCTTTCTACTTGTGTGGGACCAACACCTATATATATCTCCCTACTAATTGGATAGAAACTTGTACCCTAGTCTACCTCACCCCAAATATCAACCTAATTCCACCCCATGAGCCTCATCCAGTTCCTAGTACACTACCCATCAATCTAAGGACCAAACGAGTTGTACAGGTAATCCCTCTTCTTGTTGCTTTAAAAATTTCTATAAAAATAGGTCTGGGGCAGGGAGACTGGCCACTTCCCTGTTCTTATTTCTACTCTCTCTCTTTCTGAAGCCCAGAAAATTTACAAACATGGAATCAGTGGTTTCACACAAACTGGGTATCTTGACTATTGCCTTTCATTGGTCCACTCACTCTCCTATTTATTTTTCTAACTTTTGGACTCTGCCTTTTATGTTTGTTCACTAGTTTCTTACAGAACCGCATGTAGACCTTTGCCAATCAGAAAACTGGAAAAATCTACCTAACCCTACATACCAACCCTGAAACCTACCTTCGCAAAACCGAAAAATCTGGAACCCTATGAAAACACCCCTACTCCGAACAATGGTGGTGTAAGGCCAGGAGCCGCCATCGTGGCCATTCACATGCAGGTTCCCATTGGATTCGGGCAGATGATAAAGAAATGGCGGAATCAGAGGATGGGGGGCCATCCTATTTATTGGTGTCTCACCAAGACAGGCAAACCACAAAAGAAGACAAGGGACAAGCAGAAAACCAGCTGTTCCCATGAAGGGCCAGGGATCAGGGAAGCCCCTGCAATTGTGATAGCAGGAACTGTGTGTCCAAGCTCCTGGTCTGTCCCACTTTATAGTGTAGAAAACCAAAATCCCTTAATCCAATATACAAACAAGGAAGTCTCTGATACAAAGTCACTTATCCAAGGCATAATTGGATTCCTCATGAGAGTGCACCACCCAGATCATACAATCAGTCAAGGGTGTGGGGAAAAGCTTAGTCCCAAAACCAAACCTTAGGCTACAATGACCTGGCCTGCTTATAGCCTGTCCCCCACACCCAATATAAGTCACAAGCGAGCAAACATATATATCATATTTACAAACTTATTTGACCAACAGGTGGAAAACCCCTTTATTCTTGATGCTAGCAACAATTATAGGACCTATCCTAATTTTGTGCCTAATTTTAATGCTTGCCTCTTTTTTTTTATCAAGTTCCTACAGGCTCGAATGAGAGAAATCTCCAGGATTACCTACAATCAAATGCTTTTACAACCCCTACTCCAACTACTCCAAGGCGGGGTTCATGAAGGAGGTCCCCTATATGAATAACAGCAGGAAGTAGCTCCAGAAGATGGCTGGTCTGAGACAAACCTCCTTCCTAAACCCCATACTCTCTCCTTCCCCCCAGCACTTTTCCTTTTTTATCATACCACAGAGTTGAGAAATGATAGATATATAAAATTCCAACTGCCCTTTGGTTGTCACACCTGGCTGTTCTGACCTCACCCTTACTTACTGGATAATAGCCCCTGAGGCAGAAAAGTTCCAGAAAGCTGATCAACTGCCCCAAAAGGGAGCATTCCAGAAAGCTGAAATTCAAAACTCATAAAAGGGAACATACCAGAACTCAGTACCCTCTCAGGATCTCCCAAACACTATAAAATTTGTCCTTAGTCTATAACTGATGCCCTTCTCCCCCAGAGAAGTGCCCGGCAGGGTTCCTTTCTTCCTTTCAATAAAGCCTGTTACTCTGGTCTTTCAAACTCCCATAGATTCCAACAGATTTAGTTCTTCGGTTTTGTTCATCATAATTTTGGAATTTCCCTCATATAGATCTGGTATATGTTTAATGAGATTTATACCTAAATATTTCATTTTAGAGGGTACTAATGTAAATGACAATCTGTTTTTAATTTAAAATTCAACTTTACATTGCTAGCATATAGGGAAATGATTGACTTTTGTGTAATAATTTTTATTCAAACAATCTTGTTATAATTGTTTATTAGTTCCAACAATTTCTGGACTAATTTTTAATATACACCACTTTTCCCACTCCAGATATTTTTTTTCATTCTCCACTTAGCTAGTAATATTTTGATGACTTATAACATGTTGCTTTATCCCATATATTTCTATCAAATGATATTCAGACCTAGAGAATTTATTAGATTAATAATATCTTCCCTCCTTCATGTTTTCTATTTTATTTTCTTGGTTTGGTAAGCAAACTGCAGAGCTCTTGCTAGGTACTTATGTTGGTGTAAAGCCAGAAGCCACGGCCACCATCACAGCACCCCGGCCCATGCAGGTTTGCATTGGATTCGGACAGTCGGTAAAGAAACAATGGAGCCAAGAACTGGTGGCCATTAGCTTTAATCCTAGCTTGCACCCAGCGGGCAAGTAAAATCCACACTGGGCTCCAAAACCCACTCACATTCAGTGCTCACAAAGCTACTGACTTATCTGAGTTTCCTACAATCAAAGGTTTCTAGCTCACCAGACTTATTCACCTCTGTTCCCCATCTCCTTCCTTCTCTCTGAAAAAACTCTGCACTATCTGGCTTCTCACTCAAAACTCCGCCATCTTGGCTGCTTCTCCTGGCCTCCTCCATGTGGCCTTTCTCTGCTCTCTGCTCTGCTCTGCTCTCTCCTCTAATGATAATCTCAGGAACCAAGAGAGCAAGCTCCCATTCTGCCCCTATTTTATAGTGTAGAAATCCAAACCTTTAATCCAATATACAAAATAGGGAAGTCTCTAATACAAAGCCACTTATCTGGGGCATGATGGGATTGTACCACCCCACATCAAAAAGGGTGGGAAAGGCTTAATCCGAAAATCAAGCCCCAGGCTACAAGGATTCTGCCTTCCCACAGCCCACAGAGACACACATTAATATCACCTGGGCAACGGCCTCCACGTGGGCAGCACCATCTTTAACAAAGTGAGCATAATACATTTTATCTGCACAACAGTGGCCCTGTATACTGGCTTTACAACATGGTACATGACCGGTTGGTGTTATGGTTCCCCATGGCTGTCCTTTTGGGGCTGTAGGCTGGCTGACTTTTACAGCCATGTGAGAGGAAACCAGGAGTTCTATGAAAGAGGCTGTCTGGGACCTGCAAACCAAGCAGTGGAAGGAGCTGGAGCAAATGTGGGAGAAAGAGATGCCAACCCTGGAGCTGAAGCAAGCACTGGAGGAGGCCACCAGGTTTGAAAGATTTGTTTGGAAATGGAGCAGATGCTGGAGAAGGAATCACAGGTTTCTGAGTTGCAGCTTTCCCTGGACATTGTGGAGAGTCTGTAGCATCAGGAGACTGGGGTTGAGGCTGAGGCTAAGCCTGAGGCCAGGTCCGGAGCTGCAAGGTCTGTGGAGAAGAATGCTGCGGTAGCCTGGGGTTCGAGCCCGGCAGCACAAGCTGGTGTTTTCAGTTCCACTCTGGAGGATGAGGAGAATTGGAATGAAGTTGTGATCCACAGTCTCCAAAAGGTGAGAGCCCACCAGCAAGGAGTTCTTACTACGCACCTGGTAGGTCTGCGATTTTGAGACATAAGGGTGGAAGCCATCATGCTCTCTGGAGCAGAGATGGAAATGCTGACTGCCATTGCCATGTGCTCCTTCTTGGGAGAATGTAAGACATGCCAGGATGACAGGAATGAGGGGGGTGGCTGACGTCCCATGTGCATGGAATGATTCCGGAACTATGACTGGAGTGGGCACTGGCTCCTTTGTTGGATGGACTTATGGATTTTGGACAATGTAAAATACCATGATGGGGATTGAGGGGTGGCTTTGCTGGAAGCACTCCCCTGCTCCAGGAAGCTTTTCCATGGCTAGAAAGAAGGCCGAGGACATTTTGTGCTTTTGGCAAAGTGCTCAGAGACTGGTGAAATGTACCTTTGTAATTGTTGAAATTGTATGATTTGTCATGTTGTTGTAATTTGTGTAATGTGCCTAATTTCCTTGCACAGGGATGCTGGTGGTGTAGATTGTGGGTAGTAAAGTGAGCATAGGGGTGGATTGTTAGGCAGATAAAATATATTATGCTCACTTTGTTAAAGATGGCGCTGCCCATGTGGAAGCCCGTCGCCCAGGTGATGTTAATGTGTGTTGGGGGTGGGCTGTGGACAGGCAGGATTCTTGTAGCCTGAGGCTTGGTTTTACAACTAAGCCTTTCCCACCCTTTTTGATGTCGGGTGGTGCACTCTCATGAGAAATCCCATTATGCCTCAGATAAGTGACTTTGTATCAGAGACTTCCTTGTTTGTATATTGGATTAAAGGTTTTGATTTCTACATTATAAAGTGGGGAAGACTGGGAGCTTTCCCTCTCTCAGTTCCTGAGATTAGTATTAGATTGGAGAGCAGAGAAAAGCCACATGGTGGAGGCCAGGAGAAACAGCCAAGATGGTGGAGTGCTGAGTGAGGAGCTGGTTCGTGCAGAGTTTGTGCAGGGAGAAGAAAGGAGAGGGGGAACAGAGGTGAATAAGTCTGGTGAGCTAGAAACCTTTGATTCTAGGAAACTTGGATAAAGTCAGTAGCTTTGTGAGTACTAAATGAGTGGGTTTTGGAGCCCAGTGTGTGTTTTTACTTGCCCGTCGGGTGCAAGCTAGGATTAAAGATGATGGCCCACCAGTTCTTGGCTCCATTATTTCATTATCGTCTGTCCGAATCTAATGTAAACCTGCATGGGCCAGGCGACTGTAATGGTGGCCGTGCCTTCTGGCTTTACAACTTCTTATCACAAGCCATCACTAGGCACATAAACCCTGGCTGTTCTTATTTAAATTATTTCATGATTGATTGAAATGTTATCAATATGATCCATTCATTGTCAAGTTTTCTATTAACATTTACCTACTGGTTTTAGTAACCCTTAATAGATTGCAATTTGCTTGCTTTTTAAATTCTGATATGTCTCTTACATTTACTAACTAGAATAAAATCAGTAACTTTCCCTTATAAACTACTTGGTTTTTCTAAAACAGAGTCTGTATGTGAAAGAAATATAAATGCTTTATTCTTTCCCTTTTCTTTTATATATTTAGAATAGTGATTATTGGTCAAATTAATTTCCAATGTCACCAATTAACTTTAAATATATATATATATTATTGAACTATCATTAAAAACTCACAATTTTTAATTTATTTGACTTTTTATATTCATGGTAGTCATTATCATTTTAATAGATTTATTGAGGTATAATATGATACAAAAAGCTAAACACATTTAATGTGTGCAATATGATGAATTTGGACATATACAATATGCAAATACATATGATATAATCACCACAATCTAGGTATAGACATATGCAATACTGCCCAGAGGTTTTTGATACTTTTGGGAGTTTGGGGGGTTTTGGTTTTGTATTGTTTTTGTCTTTTAGGGTAGGAAAAACATAAGATTTATCCTCATAATAAATTTTCAAGTGCAGAATACCATATTGACAAAATTTTATATTATAATACATGGATAAGTTCTAGACATCATTATCACTTTTGATTGTTTTGTCGTCTCATTTTCCCCTCTGTTAGCCTTTTCAGATTGCTTCCTTGTCTCTGAAGACATGACATCCTTAGTGTTTCTAGCTTTAAGCCAGACAAAATGTTATTACTTCATATTGTTTTTGTTTTGCTTAAAAAAAAACCACAAAAGGCTCATTCTCCAAATAATATTTATCCCTTTTAGTAAGAATTGGTATTTAGTGACTATAATTCTATGCTAGAATTGTTCATTGCTACTACTTGTTGCTGAATTATTTTTTGTTTGTTGAGATTAGAACTATGCAGTTTTAGAAAGGAAAATGTTTGGTTTGGGGAGGTGTGCAGTGGCTGCCAGAGTTTAACTCTTGAAGGAGTAGGAACAGGTACGGGCTGATAGGGTCCCTGTGAGGCTGAGAACAAAGAGATCAGCACAAAGCTGGACAAACATCCTGCATTCTATTGGTTAGAGACCCTTATCAGAAGTTTATGTTTGAAATTCTACACTAAGCTAAACCCTTCCCCTGTTGCTATGCTGCACATGACCTCCCTAGCGAATAGCTAACTGCCACATCTGCTTCTGTATAATGCTTGCTCACTTATGATATATAAGGACCTAGCTGTAAGCATCAGACACAACTCTCGTTTGCAGCCCCTTGTGGGTACAGTGTCTCCGGACACCTTGAGAGTTCATCCCTGTGCAGGTTAAACTTGGCCAATAAAGTAAGATCTAAACCCCTGAAAGTCTCCGACGTTTGTTCTCGCGCTTGGTGAATGCAACAGAAAACATAACCATATCTTTTTGTTGTATTTCAGATTACTAATTAAGATTATAAATTTTTAAATATTATTTTTAGTTCAATATTGATAATACTTTATATTATGCTGAAAATTTTTAAATATTCATAAAACATGATAAATATATAGATATGGCATACCAATATTGCTAACAACATAATGTATGAATGAAATAATTTAGTTTTAAATTTAGTATTATCATATATATATCACTATAAATGGATAAGCAAAATGGTATTTTAGTTACCTTAAAGTTTGTATTTGTATTACTTTACCATTAACTTGATATACAGTTAAACTTAAATATTTTTTAAAATTTTACTGATTGTTTTTTAATGTTAAATTTAGACTTTAATTATGTAAAATATTTACATGGTTGCAAAGTGTAATAATACATTATAGTCTTTATCTTTATGCCATATGGCTTGTTCTCTCTCTTTGACATAGTCATTATTATTTAATGTTCATCTTTTTAAAAATATAGATACAGTAATATATATATCAATCATTTTACTACACACTTTCTACTATGAAATGATAAAACTATGTTTCTATACTCTTATTGAGTGTTTTAAATATAGAGATGTTGTATCTTATCAAATACCCTTTCTGCATCTATTGATAGGATCATATGAATTTTGTTCTTTGTTTTGTTGATATAGTGTATTACATTAATCAATTTACACATTTTGAACCATTCTTGTGCTCTTGGAATGACTCCCACTTGGCCATGATGTATTATTTTTTTAAATTGTTGTATTTGATTTGCTAGTATTTTATTTAGAATTTTTGTGTCTGTAGATTTCTTTTTTTGTGTTGAAATTGCTTGGTTTTGGCCCTGGCAAGTTGGCTCAGTGATAGAGCATCAGCCTGGCATGTGGAAGTCCCGGGTTCAATTCCCGGCCAGGGCACACAGGAGAGGCACCCATCTGCTTCTCCACCCCCACCCCCTCCTTCCTCTCTGTCTCTCTCTCTTCCCCTCCCGCAGCTGAGGCTCCATTGGAGCAAAAGATGACCCGGACACTGGGAATGGCTCCTTGGCCTCTGCCCCAGGCGCTAGAATGGCTCTGGTCATGACAGAGTGATGCCCCGGATGGGCAGAGCATCGCCCCCTGGTGGGCGTGCCTGGTGGATCCCGGTCGGGCACATGCGGGAGTCTGTATGACTGCCTCCCCATTTCCAGCTTCAGAAAAATACAAAAAAAAACAAAAAAAGAAATTGCCTGGTTTTGGTATTAGGATTATGTTTGTCTCATAAAATGTATTAGGGAGTATTGCTTCTTCTTCAATTTTTTGGAAGACTTTGAGCAAGATAGGTGCCAAATCTTCTTTGAATGTTTGGTAGAATTCACTAGTGTAGCCATCTGATCCTGGATTTTTATTTTGGGGGATGCTTTTGATATTTCTTTTTATGTGCTCCTTACTTATGTGTCTATTTAGACCCCAAAGGGAAGAGAAGTAAAAGCAAAAATAAATGAATGGGGCTATATCAAACTAAAAAGCATCTGCAAAGCAAAAAAAAAAAAAAAAACTGACAAGAAAGTAAATAGGCAGCCAACCAAATAAAAATGATATTTGGAAACAACAGTTCTGATAAGGGATAAATATCCAAAATATATAAAAAAAAAACTCACAAAGCTCAGCATCAAACAAACAAACAATACAATTAAAAAATGGGGAGAGGACCTGAACAGATACTTCTCCCAAGAAGACATACAATCATACAATGGCCCACAGATATATGAAAAGATGCTCTTCTTCACTAGCTACTTGAGAAATGCAAATTAAAATTACAATGAAATACCACCTCACACCTGTTAGATTGGCTATTGTCAACAAGAAAGGTAATAACAAGGGTTAGAGAGGCTGTGGGGGAAAAGGACCCCTCATTCACTGTTGGTGGGGATGCAAATTAGTACAACCCTTGTGGAAGAAAGTATGATGGTTCCTCAAAAAATTAAGAATAGAACTACCATATGTTCTAGCAATTTCTCTACTGGGTATCTACTCCCAAAACTCAAAAACATTGGTACAGAAAAACACATGCACCCCCAAGTTTATTGCAGCATTATTGTGCTGTGAATATTATTGTGAATCACAGTGGCTAAGACATGGAAACAGCCAAAGTGTCCTTTGATAGAGGATTGGATAGGAAGAAGTGGTAAATATATACAATGGAATACTACTCAGCCCTAAGAAATGATGACATAGTGCCATTTACTACAACATGGGTGGGTCTTGAGAACATTAAACTGAGTGAAATAAGTAAATCATAACAAACTAAGGACTCTATGATATCACATATAGGAGAGATATAAAACTAAGACTCATGGACATGGATGAATATCAATATTCATCCAATGTGACGTGTTTACTAAAGGGAGGTACATATGAAGGAGGAGTGGGGAGAAGGGAGTAACGAGGGTGTTGGTCAAAGAAGTTTGTAAATATGATATATATGTTTGCTCGCTTATAGTTTGCATTGGATGTGGGGGACAGGCTATAAGCAGGCAAGGTGGTTATAGCCTAGGGCTTAATTTTAAGACTAAGCTTTTCCCCACACCGTTGACTGTTGCATGATGTGGGGTGGTGCACTCTCATGAGGAATCCCATTATGTGTCTGTAAAGCCAGGAGGCACGGCCAGGGCCGCTATCACAGCAGCCTTCTGGCCTATGCAGGTTCACATTGGATTCGGACAGTCGGTAAAGAAACAACGGAGCCAAGAACTGATAGGCCATTTTCTTTAATTCTAGTTTGCACCCGGCAGGCAAGTAAAAAATACACACTGGGCTCCAAAACCCACTCACATTCAGTGCTCACAAAGCCACTGACTTATCCGAGTTTCCTAGAATCAAAGGTTTCTAGCTCACCAGACTTATTCTCCTCAGTTCCCCATCACCTTCCTTATCCCAGATACAAACTCTACACAAACTGGCTTCTCACTCAGCACTCCGCCATCTTGGCTGCTTCTCCTGGCCTACTCCACGCGGCCTCCTTCTGCTCTCTCCTCTAATGATAATCTCAGGAACTAAGAGAGCAAGCTCCCGCTCCGTCCCCATTTTATAGTGTAGAAATCCAAACCCTTAATCCAATATACAAAATAGGGAAGTCTCTAATACAAAGTCACCCTCTGAGGCATGATAGGATTGTACCACCCCACATCAAAAAGGGTAGGAAAGGCTTAATCCCAAAACCAAGCCCCAGGCTACAAGGATTCTGCCTGCCTTTAGCCCACCCCAACACACATTAATATCACCTGGGCGATGGCCTTCTCGTGTTATCTTTAACAAAGTGAGCATAATATATTTTATCTGCCCAACAGTGTCAGATAAGTAACTTTGTGTCAGAGACTTCCTTGTTTGTATATTGAATTAAACGTTTTGATTTCTACACTATAAAATGGGGCAGAGAAGCCCATGCAGGAAGAGAGCAAAGAAAGGCCATGTGGAGGAGAGGAGAAGCAGCCAAGATGGCAGAATGCTGAAGGAGAAGCCAGTTTGTGCAGAGTTTGTGCAAGGAGAAGGAGATGGGGAACAAAAGGTGAATAAGGCTGATGAGGTAGACACCTTTGATTCCAGGAAACTCAGATAAGTCAGTGGTTTTGAGAGCCCTCAATGGAAAGGGAAGTGGTTTCCCACTGTGTGTATTTCTAGCCTACCACCCACTAGTTCTTGGCTCCATTGTTTCATTACCATCTGTCTGAATCAAATAGTAACCTGCATGTGAATGGCCACCATGGTGGCTTCTGGCCATACAGAGGAGTAAAGATACAGTAACAAAAAATAATTTGAGTTTGGGTGATGGTTATATACCACAGTCAACAGTTCAAATACTATAGAAATGTTTACCCAAAATCTATGTACTCTTATTGATTAATATCACTCTGTTAAAATTTAATTTTCTAAATAAAATATATTATAAAATTATAAAACTAATATAATTTAGTAATGAGTTTGGCATTCTTTATTCAAGGAAAATAATTCATGGATTGGGGGAGTTCAGGGCCTCACAAGCAGCAAAGCACTCCTCCCTGGAAATTTTGGAGAAGGGCAAATTTTAGAGAACGTTAAAAGAGGTAACTTTGAAACAAAACATGATTGGCTAAAAGGTCAGGGTTGTTCTTATAAGACTAAGGGGTCTTACCTTCTATGGTAAGGTAAGGTAGCTAAAGCTGAATTGGAGCATAATGACCGGAATATGGGAGGATTCTTCACATTTGTTTTCTGTAAGTGCTGGCTGACTTAGGTTTAGGTTTAGATTTATGTCATGGGCTGGGCCACTGGTGTGGTCTTTGGATGGTCAGCCTAAGGAGGACACCTAAGTTCAGGTTAAGAAAAGTTTATTAGGGGATCATCTGCTGGGCCAACTCCTAAGGTGGAGCTCAGTACCCGTTTCTCTAATAACAGGGTTCAATAGGGGATTCGAGGGCAGGGCTGGTAGTCCTTAAGGGGAAAAAAAATATTAACTATAAGTAATCTAGGGAATCTTCCACACCCAGGTGACTCAGTCCAGATGCCTGGGGGAAGGTGATCTGCACCGTCTAGTTGCTCAATGTGCCTTCGTCCACTTGAGGAAGGAGGGGGTCATGGCCCCCACCTGCAACCCTATCAGCCTTCATTAACTTTCTCACTATGAAGGAAGTGGAATTTACCCCTCCAAATTGTGTCATTTTGATATGAGTATTATTTTGAGCTGAATGCAGTCAAAACTCAGTAAATTTTATTAAAACTCTTTTTTCCCCTCAGCTGCCTAAGTTTCCCTTGGAAATGGGCCTGTACCAGAAAGGGCGCTATTACCAAAGATACCTTTTCACCTACGAAACTTATCTTCACTACCGGACAACCCTACATTGCCAAACCTTTTCTTTCCTGTGATTGGCCTTACTCCCCTTTGTATCTCCCAGCTCCCCACTCCTTCCTTCGCTCAGGATATTAGTTAAACCTCAATATTCACTTTTTGGTCTTATGTTTTTATGAATTCTTGTATGTACAAAGTTAAATTTGTTTCTCTCCTGATCATCTATTTTATGCTAATTTCATTATTAGACTCACCAAAATAACTTAGCAGGGTAGAAGAAAATTTTTTCTACCTCTTCAACTAAAATTCATAAAATTCTATATTTTCTCTTCTCTCATTGTTTTCTTAAGAATATACACAAAGAATGTGTATATTCTTACTTAAGAATGTATACTATATGAATGCTAATAAAAGTACATAGAGATGATCTCTTTTTATAGCTGCCAAGTGACTTATTATATGGATGCACCATAGTTTTTCTTTTCTTTTTGTTTTTCTGTATTTTTCTGAAGTAGGGAGGCAGAGAGACAAACTCCCACATGTGCACAACCGGGATCCACTCAGCATGCCCATTAGGGGGCAATGTTCTGCCCATCTGGGGCATTGCTCCATTGCAATCAGAGACATTCTAGTGCCTGAGGTGGAGGCCATAAAGCCATCCTCAGCACCCGGGCCAACTTTGCTCCAATGGAGCCTAAGCTGCTGGGAAGGGAAGAGAGGTATGAAGAGGAAGGAGAAAGGGAAGGGTGGAGAAGCAGATGGGCACTTCTCGTGTGTGCTCTGGTCAGGAATTGAACCTGGGACTTTCACACGCTGAGCCGATGCTCTATCACTGAGCAAACCAGCCAGGGCTTGGATGCAGCACAGTTTTTCAGCGAGTGCTCTACTGAGAGATAACTGAGTTGCATTCTGCTTTTTGCTTTTATTAACATACAGCCAAATTACTTTGTGCCAAACACATTTTATGTTTTTGCCAGTCTTTGGAATAGATACTAGCTTGTTATTGATGATTAAAATTAAATTACAGCAGGCCAGAGGGTTGGAAGGAGAGACAAAAAGGGTTAATCTTTTAATAACATAAGTGGAAAACCAACTAAAGACTATTCACTTTCTTTAACGAATGTTGGAATTATTAAACTAACTTTAAGATGAGAATGTTAGCAGAGTACTTCCATACTGGGGGCTGGCCCAGCCCTAGAATGAGAATTTTCACATGTCAGGCACGCTTCTGGTCCTTGACTTGCCCAGGAAAAATTTCAAGAACAAGTCAGAGTGAGAATAAGGTAAGTTTTCTTCAGGTAGAGAAAGGACAGAGGCTGAGGTAAAGGCACTGCTGTGAAAAAAGCAAAAAGTAAGTGTCAGAATAGATACAGGCCAACTGGAGGGAGAGGTGAATGCGTGGCCATTTAATTCTTGGGATTATATGTGTTTCCAAGGGCAGGAAATTTTCTTCAAGCTTTGTGGCACTAAATTCTGCCTCTGTGTTCTGTAGGGAGGGGCCTTGTTATTTGATAATGCCTGAAGATGGAGACTCTGGTGAGCAGACGTCAGGATCTTTCTCCAACTTCTTTGTATCCTGCCTCACTTATATCTAAGAGAAAGAGAGAATAGCCAGATGCTATCAAAGCCCCAAGCCCCTCTTGTTTACACTGAGCTTGACGGATTCTGGCTGCAGACTTGGCTGCCATCTCTGCTGCATCTATCCCAGAGCTGGCCCCGCATCAGCTTCTCTAATCTCTTTTGTCTGCAGATAATGTAAATTTTTTTCAGTTGGTTTACATTTTTCATTCTATGTGATATCTGAAATCACTTAGAAAACTCTGGGACAAGAAATATGCTGTCTTTCCTACCTACTGTTGGTCAAATAAGCTTTTAAATATGATATATATGTTTGTATTGGGTATGGGGGACAGGCTGTAAGCAGGCCAGGACGTTATAGCCTAAGGCAGGGGTCCCCAAACTTTTTACACAGGGGGCCAGTTCACTGTCCCTCAGACCATTGGAGGGCCGGACTATAAAAAAACTATGAACAAATTCCTATGCACACTGCACATATCTTATTTTAAAGTAAAAAAACAAAACAGAACAAATACAATATTTAAAATAAATAACCAGTAAATTTAAATCAACAAACTGACCAATATTTCAATGGGAACTATGCTCCTCTCACTGACCACCAATGAAAGAGGTACCCTTCCAGAAGTGCGGCGGGGGCCGGATAAATGGCCTAAGGGGGCCACATGTGGCCCGCAGGCCGTAGTTTGGGGACCCCTGGCCTAAGGCTTATTTTTAAGACTAAGCTTTTCCCCACACCCTTGACTGATTGCATGATGTGGGTGGTGTACTATAATGAGGAATCCAATTATGCCTCAGATAAGTGACTTTGTATCAGAGACTTCCTTATTTGTATATTGGATTAAATGTTTTGGTTTCTACAGTATAAAGTGGGGCAGATCAGGAGCTTGCTCACTCAGTTCTTGCTATCACCTTTGCAGGGGCCTCCTTGATCCATTGCCCTTCACGGGAAAAGCTGGTTTTCTGCTTTTCCTTTGTCTTCTCTTGTGGTTTGCCTATCTTGGTGAGACACCAATAAACAGGATGGCCCACCATCCTCTGACTCCATCATTTCTATACTGTCTGTCCAAATCCAATGGGAACCTGCATGTGAATGGCCACTATGGCAGCTCCTGGCCTTACAACTGGTGTAGTCAGCAGGATTCAAAGATCGGTATGGAGCCGCCACCCTTAATGGGTAGGGTAGAGTACTGGTTGCTGCTCTGGCTCCCCAAGGCTGTCCTTTTAGGGGCCATGGGCTACATGTTTTTTACTCAAGAAGATACCAGGAGTTCTGTGTGAGAAGCTGCCTGAGGTCAAAAGCTTCAGTATGAATTGCAAATTGAACAACAGAAAAGGCTAGAATTGGAGCAAGCATTGGAGAAGGAATTATGAGTTCGAGAGTTGCAGTTTGCCCTGGAAGCTGAACATTGGCACTGGTGGATTTAAGAGCTCGAGTCTCAGCTTCTGGCCAAAAGCCAGCAGCCACAGGAGCCTAAACAGTCACCAAAGGAGCAGCAGCATCCATGCCGGTGGACTGGCTTTGAGTCAGCGGGAGCAGGCGCTTGCAACTCCTCTTCTGAGGATGAGAAGGCTCAGGCTGAAGCTGCCATATGCACACTGAGAGCCTGACCAGTGGTCACCAAGAAGGTAAAAACCCAGCAACAAAGAGTCCCTCAGGGGCAGCCACAGCCTCCTGCCCAGGTAATAGAACACTCTGTGATCTGGCCCTATACCTAGGCAGAGCTGATGGAGTTGGGGGCACAATATAAGGAAAAGTCTACTGAATCCCTGGTTGCCTGGTTACTACGATTATGGGAAATAGGGGTGAATGGCATCATGCTCTCTGGAACAGAGATGGAGAAGTTGGCCAACATTACCACACACTCCTCCTTGAGGCAGCATCTTTAGAACTGCCATGGCAACCCAGGAGACCATACCCTATTAGAATGGGTGATGGCTGCCATTCGTATGGTCTGACAGAATGCTGGAGAATTACCAGGGGCAATGAGTCAGTGGCAGTGCTACAGTGAGTTAGTAAAGGTCCTTCAGGAACTAGGTATGAAGAATGCTATTTTCAACCCTGGGTCCCGTGGGCCAGACGAGGAAGTGTTTACAGCAAAAATGAGGGAATTTGTCCTTGCTAGTGCCCCATCAGCCCTTTTTGGGTCACTTGTGGCTATCTTGGGCCCCTATGTGGGGCAGCCCATCAATGCAGTTACACAGATGGTAGCAGATTTGGGAGAGCTGGAAGCTGCTCAGTATTATAAAGCAGTGAGGGCTGCTGCCTATGTTGCCCCCCTCCCCCAACTAACAAGGGAAACAGGCCTGTAAAGGTTACCCGAACACAGATGTCAGTAGATTTGATTGCTGGTGGAGCAGATAAGGAGAAATTGGATGGCCAGTCTAATAAAATTCTTTTGTAGCTTTGGCGGCAGCATAAACCAGAACAGAAGTTCCAGCCACTGACACGAAAGGCCCCAGCAGCTACCAATAAAACGTTTGGTGCGTGGGCAGCTCGGTTTCAAGATTATATGATAGAGACAGCCGAGGGAGAGAACTCCCAAGACCCATTGTACCAGTTTGAATAGGAAAAGGGCCGAGGGACTCGTCTAACGGGGATGGGTGGGAACCAGAGACCACAGGTAGAACTGGCTATCCTCTGGTCCCCTTCCAATGTACAACGGGTACAGGGTCATGATGGATATAGGTGCAGAATGTTCCCTCCTCTATGGGTACCCAGAGCGGTTTGCTGGGACCCCAGTGGCCATTGATGGTTATGAGGGCCAAACTGTTCAAGTGAAGCCAATAACTATTCCATTGGGGATAGGAAGACTGCCTCCTAAGCCATATAAGGTGTATGAATCTCCTATTGCTGAATATATTTTGGGGGTAGATGTCTTAGGACTGTGATTGGAAACTACAGCCGGGGAGTTCCGGCTGCCAATCAGGGTTGTAAAGGCAGTGTTGCAGGGACACCCATCACATTCCCCTTTGCAATTACCCATCGCTCGGCGTGTGACTAACACCAAGCAGTATCACCTGCCATGTGGTTATGAAGAAGTCACAGGGACAGTCCTCGAACTAGAAAAGGTGGGGATCATTCGGCCAGCACACAGTTCTTACAACTCTCCAGTATGGCCTGTGCGGAAACCAGATGGAACCTGGAGAATGATAGTAGATTACAGAGAACTTAATAAAGTTGTCCCCCCTTTACAAGCTGCTGTTCCCTTGATACCTAACATGATGGATCGGCTAAGCCAGTATCCTCAACCTTTTTGGGCCACGGACAGGTTTAATGTCAGAAGATATTTTCACAGATTGGCCTTTAGGGTGGGACGGATAAATGTATCACGTGACCAAGACAAGCATAAAGAGTGAGTCCTAGATGAATGTAACAGAGGAAATCTGGTCATTTTTTTAAAATAAAACATCATTCAGACTTAAATATAAATAAAACAAAAATAATGTAATTTATTCTTTCTCTATGGACCAGTACCAAATGGCCCATGGACCAGTACCGGTCTGTGGCCCGGGGGTTGGGGACCACTGAGCTAAGCCATGAGTTGGGGACATACCACTTTGTGGCAGACTTGGCCAATGCTTTTTTCTCTATTGATATAGTTGCAGAGAGTCAAGACTAATTTGCCTTCAGTTGGGAAGGGAGAAAATGGACCTTTACAGTGTTACCCCGGGGCTATTTGCATAGCCCTACCTTGTGCCATGGGCTGGTGGCTGCTGACCTGGCTAAATGGAAACAGCCAGAGGCAGTTTGCATGTACCATTATATTGATGATATTATGCTAACTAGTGATTCTCTTCCAGAATTGGAGCAAGCAGTTCCTACCCTGCTATCCCATTTGAAAGCATGTGGCTGGGAAGTCAATGATAACAAATTACAAGGACCTGGGTTATCTGTTAAATTCTTGGGAGTTGTGTGGTGGGGTAAGTTAAAGTTATCCCTGAAGCAGTTATAGATAAGATTCAAGCATACTTTGTGCCCACTATGGTAAAACAGTTACAGGAATTCTTAGGTTTGTTGAGGCATTAGCAAGCATTTATAGCCCATTTTGCTCAGTTACTACACCCCTTGTATAACCTTATTCGAAAGGGGGTTCGCTGGGATTGGACTGAGCAGGCACAAAGTTTATTTGCAGCAGCTAAGATAGCTGTCAAGGTGGCACAGGCCTTGAATGTGTTTGATCCTGCCAGGCCCTGTGAGCTGGATGTTTATGTAGCCTCGGAGGAGTTTGGATGGGGCTTGTGGAAATAGACAGAGAGTCTACCATCACAGCAGCCTGGCCCATGCAGGTTCACATTGGATTCGGACAGTCGGTAAAGAAACAACGCAGCCAAAAACTGGTGGGCCATTGTCTTTAATCCTAGCTTGCACCCGGCGGGCAAGCAAAAAACACACACTAGGCTCCAAAACCCACTCACATTCAGTGCTCACAAAGCTACTGATTTATCCGAGTTTCCTAGAATCAAAGGTTTCTAGCTCACCAGACTTATTCACCTCTGTTCCCCATCTCCTTCCTTCTTCCTGCACAAACTCTGCCCAAACTGGCTTCTCTCTCAGCACTCTGCCGTCTTGGCTGCTTCTCCTGGCCACATGGCCTCTCTGCTCTCCTCTCTGCTCTCTCCTCTAATGATAATCTCAGGAACCAAGAGAGCAAGCTCCCGCTCTGCCCCTATTTCATAGTGTAGAAATCCAAACCTTTAATCCAATATACAAAATAGGGAAGTCTCTAATACAAAGTCACTCATCTGAGGCATGATAGGATTGTACCACCCCACATTAAAAAGGGTGGGAAAGGCTTAATCCCAAAACCAAGCCCCAGGCTACAAGGATCCTGCCTGCCCACAGCCCGCCCTCAACACACATTAATATCACCTGGGCGACGGCCTCCACATGGGCAGCGCCATCTTTAACAAAGTGAGCATAATATATTTCATCTGCCCAACAGAGAGCTTTTGGCAACCTATTGGGTTTTGGTCCCAATTGTGGAAAGGTGCTGAAGTTAGTTACTCATTAGTAGAGAAGCAGCTGGCAGCTGTGTATGCTGCCCTCTTGGCCACTGAGAGTATTACAACCACAACACCAGTTACAGTCAAGACAACATACTCTATTGCAGGATGGGTGAGAGATTGTGTTGGGCAGATAAAATGTATTATGCTCACTTTGTTAAAGAGGCCATTGCCCAGGTGATATTAATGTGTGTTGAGAATTGTTGTAGCCTGGGGCTTGGTTTTGGGATTAAGCCTTTCCTACCCTTTTTGCTGTAGGGCGGTACAATCCAATCATGCCTCAGAGAAGTGACTTTGTATTAGAGACTGCCCTGTTTTGTATATTGGATTAAGAGTTTGGATTGCTACACTATAAAATGGGGACGAAGTGGGAGCTTGGGCTCTTGGTTCCTGAGGTTAGCATGAGAGAGCGGAGAGAGTAGAGCCAGCAGCGGAAGGAGGCCACGTGGAGGAGGCCAGGAGAAGCAGCCAAGATGGCGGAGTGCTGAGTGAGATGCCAGTTTGTGTAGAGTTTGTATCTGGGATAAGGAAGAAGATGGGGAACTGAGGAGAAGAAGGCTGGTGAGCTAGAAACCTTTGATTCTAGGAAACTCGGATAAGTCAGTGGCTTTGTGAGCACTGAGTGTGACTGGGTTTTGGAGCCCAGTGTGTATTTTTACTTGCCCGCCGGGTGCAAGGTAGGATTAAAGGCTATGGCCCATCAGTTTTTGGCTCTGCTGTTTCTTTACCGACTGTCCGAATCCAATGTGAACCTGCATGGGCCGGGCTGCTCTGATGGTGGCTCTGGCGGCGGCTCCTGGCTTTACAGATTGGGCAACCAAACCTCATAGTAGTATGGCCCAAATGTCCACCCTGGCCAAATGGGGTGCCTACCTGCAACAACGCAGTTCTCTTACCTCCAACCCATTGAGGGTAGAACTTCAGGAAGTCTTGGGTCCAGTCACCTATCTGACCTTAGAGTCAGGTGCTGCTGGGGCTCAGGAGGCAAAACCTGAAGTTAGTCCCTACCAGGAGGGGTGGGTGCCCATCCCCGAGGATGCCTGGTAAACTGATGGTTCCAGCTAGGGTCAACCTGCCTTCCGTCTGGCCACTGCGACTATTTGGATGGACAAGGGTACTGGCCAGAGCAGCCAATGGGCAGAATTAAGAGCTGTTTGTCTAGTTGCTCATAATAAACCTTCACCTCTAGTGATCTGTGGTGACAGCTGGGCTGTCTATTGTGGACTGACCCTTTGGATTGCTACTTGACACATTAACCAGTGAATGGTAATGCACCGTACACTATGGGGTCAGGCCATGTGGCAGGACTTATGGGAAATAAGACACCAGAAGCAAGTGATAGTATATCATATCATGGGGCATGCCCCTGTAGCTCATCCTGTGAATGATGAGACAGATACATTGGGAAGGATGCGATGGTTGGAGACTGCACCTGCAGGTTTTGTGGTGCAGTGGCTCCACCGGCACCAGCTCCATGCGGGACAAAAAACTATGTGGACTACAGTTAAGACATGGAACTTGCCTGTGTCCTATGCAGAGGTACTTGTAGCCTGTGAGCAATATGCAGTATGTTCCAAGGAGCATCCTCTGAGACCACCGGTGTCACCTGGATAGATTCAGTGGGGTCATGTTCCACTGATACGATGGCAGATAGATGTGGACACAGCCTGCCGGTGGTGAGGACAACAGAGACACAAAGATCGACTCCGGAGACCAGGTTCAGTAACACAGATCTACTTTATTCAGGAAGTAAACTAGCTTATATACATGGGTTCAGCCAATAGGATGTTATAGTAGGGGAAATGGCCATAAAAGGTCAGGAGGCTGCCTGGCTGGCACTGAGTTATTTCTGTATAGCAGGCGAGCTCCCTTCCTGGGTGTGCCCAGGAGGGTTCCAGGAACTGGAGTATTCTCACAGCATTGTGTCAGCCAGAGCTGCTAGGTAAATGCTCTGCATTCTACCTACATCTCCCCCTCTCTTTTAATTAAAGCCAGTTGAACATGCTTGATGACTACTTGTTGCTGTTATAGCTTCTGAATGCTACACATTATGCAACGGAACCCTAGTAGAACTATAACAACTATAATACCTATTATACTATATGCTAATAGATTAGCTGGATTAAACAATGAGGCAAGCTTTTGTAATGCTTGACTAGTTAGAAACTAGAACGGGGGTCTTAAACAGGGGATTCCTCCTAGGGGTCGGGATGTCATTTCCCTCCCATTGTGTTACAGAGACCTCCCAGGTGCCGTTAAACACAGTTCCATTTTGACTGTAAAAAAAAATGTAGGTCCATGCACGCCCTCTTCCCACAAAGGTCCCAGCATCCAAACATGGAACGGATGGCTTGCCACAGGCTGCGTACTGCATATGGTTGTATTCCGTCTCTCAGCTTTTGATGCTAAACTCTGAGGTTGATAGTCTGTGCATCCAGGCCAGAGGCAATGAGGCAGTCTCTCGGGAGTGTTCTTAGATGTTCGTCATACAGGAACAGGCAAAGAGGTGACCCTGGGAAGGCAAGGTTAGGGGGGCTAGCCCAGCTGTTGGTAGCTAGGGGGAGGAGAGTTTGTAGGCCATGTACTGAGCCTTGGTTGGTAATACCATTTTCAGCAAGGTCCCCCGTAGTATGATTTCTAAGGAGGACCCACCCCTCCAAGGGGATGGTGTTATTATTCAGAGTAACATTGGGTCACTGAGGTTACCCCATATAGTGCTGTTCCAGTGTTGGGATTCCTGGCCACTATTGTCACAAGGGAGACTAAGGAAGCAGTTACTGGAATATACTGCTAGAAACTGTGGGCTATTAACTTCAACAGGTATAATTATGCCAGGGTGGGGAACAGCCACCCAGATGTGAGGATCTCCTCGTGCCTGGGAGTTCTCTGTGATAATGGCACATGTGAGAAGGAACAGAGTGCCTGGACCTGGGGGTCCATCAGGAGCTTATCTTTGAGCCTGTTCTGCTAGCGCCTTCATATCTCCCCAGGTTATGTTATGAGCATGTTGGTTACAAGGTCTCCTCCTGAAGCGCTGAGAACCTTTTCCAGACAGCTGTTCATCAAGGCTGAGGCTGGCCATCTCCTGAACCGGAGGGTTCGCAGGTGTTAAAGGCGTCATCGGTGCGGTCATCTTGGGACACCGGGAGTGGCCGTACATTCCTTCCTGGGATCCAAATTGGATGCGGGCTGTTTTCTGGAAAAACACAAGCATAATATCTTCCTTGCATTAGAAGGGGGTGCGGTCCCTGCCACTGAGCTGTGGCTGGGTCCTTCCAGCGTACTAATGGCAATGGGGTTGGTTAGCTACAAAGCCCTCCCCAATGTTTCTAAGTGGGAGTTGCTCCTTCAGAATCAAAAGTTAAATTATTGAGAATGAATACAGCACTGAGGAGCATTTTTCCAGGTGAGGCCCAGGGCATATCCCCCCTTTCTTTTTGAATTTGAATCTTTTTTTTTTTTTACATTTTATTTATTGATTTTTTAGAGAGAGAGGAGTGAGAGAGAGAGACAGAGAGAGAGAGAAGGGGGAGGAGCAGGAAGCATCAACTCCCATATGTGCCTTGACCAGGCAAGCCCAAGGTTTCGAACCGGCAACCTCAGTGTTCCAGGTCGATGCTTTATCCCACTGTGCCACCACAGGTCAGGCCTTGAATTTGAATCTTGATGTCTCTGTGTCGCCATTCTACAACAGCTTGTCCTTGGGGATCATAAGAAATGCCATGGTGGTGTGTGATTTGCCATTGGGAACAAAAGACTGTAAATTGGCTGCTGGTATAAGAGGGCCCATTATCAGTTTTAATTTCCCAAGGTACACCAAGGCAAAGCATGGCCTGTTGAAGAGCACGAATTGCATGTGTAGTTTTTTCTCCTGCTAGGGCCATGGCCAAGATGGCTCTGGAGAAGATATCTATTGCTACGTGTACATAGTGGTGTTTGTCAAATTGGGGGACATGAGTACGTCTATTTGTCACACAGCGTTAGGCTGTAAGCCTTGAGGGTTGATACCCTGAGATTGTAGGGGGCCTAAGGGTAGTAAGGGCCTGCACTGTTTACATACACAAACAAAGCATTTGCAGGTTGTGTGAGTGAGACGGGGAAAGAGAGATTTGAGAGAATGGGCAGACATGAAAACGGGCATGAAGTTGTCTGCTCAATAGGGGAGACTGTTAAAACTAGACGATCAACATGTGTGTTGCCTGCCACTAGGAGGCCAGGCAAGCCAGAATGGGAGTGAAGATGCTGAATATACCAAGTGTGTTGACACTCCTCTAACAGTTCTTTAAGCTGGCTGAGAGCCCTATTTAGTAATGTCTGCTTGGGCCAGAAAGTGGAATGGGCGAGGCCTTATGTTTGTACTGCATAAGCACTATCTGAAAAAATGTTAAGGGGGCCATGTTGCCAAAGGTGTAGCACATAGTAAATGGCTAGTAGTTCACCTACTTGTATGGGTCCCGCATAGCTAAATTTGTGGAATTTAGTGCCTTCTGTTTGTGCTTTGAACACTATTCCACAATAGGACTGGCTGGCATCTGTAAACACAAGCATGCTGTGAGGAAGAGGGGTAGATGCTGGATACAAATGAGGGGTGGTTTGTAGGGGGACTCTTTGTAGGGTCTGTAAGAGTCGATCGTTGGGGAGGTGATTGTTTACTTGTCCAGTATAGTTAGCTAACATTGTCTGCATTTCTAAATCATTGGCTAAGAAAAATTGAATATGGTCAAGAGGAATTGGCAGAATAAGTACATCAGGCTCTTGGCCATACAAGGTGACACAAACTTGCCGCAGCTTCCGGCCAAAAATGCAGATTGCAGTCTTGCTGGGGGTGATTTTAGATAGCTGACTATATGCTAAATGTAACCAATAAAGGGGTTTGTTTTGAAACAGGAAACTGGTAGGATTGCCTTTTGTGGCTAGGATAATAGCTGACATTGGCTGATCAGGTTCTAATCTAGCTGTTGACACAGAGCCAATAGCAGTGTTGATATTTGCTATAACCTGTTTGCTGCTGTAGTTAGATGGTAGATGCTAGTAGGCTCTATGTCGCCCTCAAGGAGGGAGAATAGGGGGTCTAATTCAGCAGTAGAAATAGATAGGTATCCACTTATCCAGTTTATTTGGCTGCATAGCTCTTGTAATTCATGTAAAGAGCATTATTGAGTGATTGCGAGCATAGGGGAAATAGGTGTTATTTCTTCCCCTATGCGGTACCCTAAGAAAGTAAAAGGCAGCAAGGTCTGTACTTTCTCTGGTGCTACCGAGAGCCGAATGGCATTCAGATTAGTTAAGAGCTTCTGGTAACATTCTTCTAAGATCATAGGATCGACATGAGCTATTAATATGTCGTCCATATAATGGTAGATGACGCACCGTTCCTGTAATGGCTGCATTGCCATGCTTACATAGTACTGGCAAATGGTGGGGCTATTTTTTATGCCTTGTGGTAGGACTGCCCGTTGATACCTTTGAGCTGGAAGGTCATGATTAATAGAAGGCACAGTAAAAGCATAATAAGGCTTGTCCTCCAGATGGAAGGAGATTGAGAAAAAACTATCTTTGATGTCTAAAATATTAATATGGGCAGCCTGTGGCACCGCAGAGGGATGTGGCAAGCCTGGTTGTAAAGTGCCCATCTTTGCCATGTGCTTGTTAATAACCCTTAAATCATGAAGGAATCTCCATTTTCCGGATGCCTTTTTCTGAATTACAAAAACAGGTGATTTATGAGGACTAGTGGAAGGCTCAATATGTTTGGCTTCTCATTGTTGCTGAACTAGTTTGTGTAATTCTTTTAATTTAGAAGCTGTTAATGGCCACTGCTCAACCCAAATTGGTTGGTCAGTATTGCATGTAAGTTTGATGGGTTCTGGAGTTTTTAATTGAGCAGTGGCCTTTAGAATTGAGGGGGCTGGCTGGGAATAGAGACACGGAGTAAAGACAGCACATCCCATTCCCAAAGTGTATGTGGCAATTCAGTCATAAATAAAGGACTGAAAACTCCAGTCACCCCATCAGGATCTGTCCAATGGAGTGGCCGGATGGCTTGTTGGGCCAGTTGTACTCCACTAACTCCTTGTACAAAAGGTCTGGGCCACATGGCCCAGCCTTTCTTTTTATCTTCCTCTCTGATTACAGAAACATCAGCACCAGAATCTATGAGCCCAAGGATGGGATGGCCCTCTACTCCCAGAGTTAGAAAAGCCTTATTCTGGGTTAAGGGTAAGGTCCAATAGACTCCCGTGTGGAGTTGCTTTCTTATGGGCGGGGCTGAGAGCTGCCCCATTTCCCGTTTAAAGGCTCCAGGGGCTTTCCATCCATGATGGTGGTTGAGCGACAATCTCGCTTCCAGTGAAATCCCTTTTTACAACAGGGGCACACAGAAGATGGTTTTTTATCATTCTTTTCTTTCCTGTTAGGGCACTAGTGTGCAAAATGTTCTATGCCCTTACATTCAAAGCAGGATCCTTGTGTCTTTTGCCCCCCCCCCCATGGGAAATGCTTAACTGGGCTGCAAGACAGGTAGCGAGGGCCGCCGCTGAGTTGCTGCCCGCATCTCGGCAGGCAAGGACCCAATCATCTAGGGGCGCAGCTCTAATTGGCCCTGTTGCCTGTCTACACTCTCCATTGGCGCCTTCCCACACCAATTCTTTAGTTAGAGCATCGGCCGCATCACCGTGTATAACTTTACGCTTTACAGCTTCTTGGACCCTTCCTAGAAATTCTGAAAAGGGTTCATTGGGACCCTGAAGCAATTTGGAAAGCTTTGAGGACATTCCATGAGCTTTAGTTTGCGTAAAGGCTCTAGTGGCACATAGGCGCACTTGATCAAAATACTGAGGGGGTCCTGTAGCCTGTACGCTGGGGGAGGCAAATTGCCCTTCTCCTTTGAGGGCTTCCAGGGGGAGGTTAATACTAGCCCTTTGATTTTTTTCATCTATTATTTCACATTGCTCGTTGTATAAAGCTTTCCACTGAATTAAGTCTCCCATGGTAAGGACTGCTTGGGCTAATGTTTTCCAATCATGGGGACAATTTAAATCAATACTGATATTTTCAAGTAATTGCTGAACATAGGGAGAATGAAGGCCATCTTCCTGGATAGCTTTTCTGAGAGTTACGACTGGTTTTTGGTCATGTGGATACCAAGCTTGCAGTCATGCGGTGTTAAGGTTAATATTGACCAGGAAAAGGTGAAGGGGCTCTAGTCCTGAAGCCGCATGGGAAATATCTCTTTGCTGACATATGGGGGCATATAGGCTGGCCCATGGGTCTGTAGCAGGAACACATGTTGAAATTAAAACTGGGGTAGAAAATGGCATCTGAGAGGCTGGGATGGGCAGAGAGCCCCGGCAGGGAATGCAGAAGTAGCGACTTCTGCTTCTTTGGGTGGTGGAGCTGATGGCGTGGTTTCTAATGTATCTAGTTTTGTTTCTGCATGCTCGGCTGCAAGTCCATCAAACTCGGTGGCCTAACCCTATTCTTTCTCTACAGGGGGAGGAAAATACAGAGGTAGGGGTTCCTCTGAAAACAGGAGTAGCCTGTAAGACCTTAGGGACCAGCAGAGGGTCCCCAGCAGGAGCACCAGCCAAGCAGGCATGTATTGCTAATAAGGCAGGAGTGAGGCCAAGAGGGAAGGTTTGTCCTTCATGTACCTCGGCCAAACGAACACATCAGAGAGCTCGGGCCCAAGTATCTGGGTCCCAGAGGGGCATGTCCTCAATCCAGGGATTGAAACCAGAGAGAATCTCCCAGTAAGTACAGAGATCCTCTTCACAGACTTCAACTTGCCTACTCTTCAATAGGGCGTGCAGGGCCAAATTCAATGAGAACCTGCAAGTGAATTGCCACGTTGGTGTCCCCTGGCCATACAGATAGTAATGACATAATGCATTCTTTCCTTGACAAAACTTTCCAACCTGTAAGACCAGGGGCTGCTGCTGCCATCGTGGCCATTCACATGCAGGTTCTTATTAAATTTGGGCCCATGGTAAAAAAACGGTGGAGTTGGAGGATAGTGAGCTATTCTGTTTATTAATGTCTCACAAAGACAGACAAGCCACAAGAAAAGCCAAGGGAAAAGCAGAAAACCTGCTTTTCTCACAGAGGGCAAAAGATCAGGGTGGGGAGAAAGAAGAAATTATACTGCATCTCTTTGTGGTGGGGGCAGAATCTCCCTTCCAGTAAACATTAACAAGACAATGGCCCCTCCCAATCAGGAAGGGGACCTGCAGCCTCACTGACCACTATATCTGGCATTGCCCAGCCCCCAATGCAAACTATAAGCGAGCAAACATATATATCATATTTACAAACTTATTTAACCAACACAACCCTAATAAATGCAATAAAATATTTAAAAAAATAAAATAAAAAGACTTTCATCTGTGAAAGCTAATTTTGTTTTGCTTAATATTACTTATTTTTTTGTTTTGCTTATTTTTTTTGGTCATGTAACAGGTTTGAGGTATTTTTATAATGTAGTAAAATTCATTAATATTTTCTCTTGTTTTTCTCTGTATTAAAGCAACAGCAAATAATTTTCTCTTCTTCATGAAAACAAAGAAATGACCCATGTTTTATTTCAGTAGTTACAACTTTTGTATTTAGATTTTTTAATCTGTTTAGAATTTATTGTTTTACAGTGTAAAAATAAATTCACCACTATTGCACCTCCTTCTTTTCTCCGTTTATCTCAGATGCCACCTGGGGCTGTCTCAGTAATGGTGTGTTTTGTGTTGCTGCTAAGGAGACAGTGTGCTCAGAGCGAAATCTGGCTTTGGCTGTAGCTCCCGCTGCTACAAACTGAGGAATCTCATGGCACTAACTGACCACAAGAGATTGCTGTCCATATGCTCTTTTTTTGTTGGACTTTTGTGAGCCCTGGCTTTCTGTGATCTCTTCTCTCTGCCAGAGGAAGTCAGGTGATGCCAAACAGAAGGGCAGGAAAATTAATGAAAAATTGGAGATCAAAGGAACTGATGAGTAAATAATTTCTTTTCTTCCAATTGGATTATTCCCAAGGGCAGTATTTCAGTTAATATCTCTAAACAAATACCATGAGACTGAGCCTATTTCAGTAAAGAACATCCTTAAATAGATTCTGCCTCACTTTCCTTTATCTTTACTTGTTTCCTTTCAGTTACATTCTTAAATATCTCCTAAGCTATAAGCTTTGGCCTCAGGCTCTATTTGCTTGGAAACCTGGGTTGAAAATTATCTATCTATTCATATAGCAAACACAAACTATTTTAATTATAAAAGCTCTGTATTATTATTTATTATTGAGCAAGTTAGTCTAATGTTCCCCTAAAGTTTAACTAAACTTTAGAAAGGTTTTTTTCTGACTGTAGGCACCTGATCTTTTTTTCCTTATGTTACTGTTGGGCAGATGAAATATATTATATTCACTTTGTTAAAGATGGCACTGCCCACATGGAAGCTGTTGCCCAGATGATATTAATGTGTGTTGGGGGCAGGCTATGGGCAGGCAGGATCCTTGTAGCCTGGGGCTTGGTTTTGGGACTAAGCCTTTCCCACCCGTTTTGATGTGGGGTGGTACAATCCCATCATGTCTCAGATAAGTGACTTTGTATTATAGACTTCCCTATTTTGTATATTGGATTAAAGGTTTTGATTTCTACACTATAAAATGAGAACAGAACAGGAGCTTGCTCTCTTGGTTCCTGAGATTAGCATTAGAGCAGAGAGCAGACGAGGCCAGGAGAAGCAGCCAAGATGGTGGAGTGTTGAGTGAGAAGCCAGTTTGCGCAGAGTTTGTGCAGGGAGAAGGAAGAGATGGGGAACAGAGGTGAATAAGTCTGGTGAGCTAGAAACCTTTGATTCATGCCTCAAAGTTCTGCTTAGTCATCTGTCTTCTACTGCACATTTGCTTACCTGCCCCTGTGCCATCTTGGGTACATTCTACTGTACATACCTCAGCAAAGGAATCCCCCCCCCCCCCCCCAGTAATCTCAGCTAACAGGCCTGTGGTTCCCCAGGGAAACTGAAAAGCTGGTTCTTTTTGCCTACTTGGAGATTAGCATCCATTTGGTGAGGATGCAGCTGTCCCCTTGGAAATCTGGGAAGTTGCCTCTTCTTAGTCAATCAGATTTAACATCTGATTCAGCTTCCTAGTTAATCAGGCTTAAAGTCTGATTCCATTTACTCTCTTCCTTTACTAATAACTAAGTACTTACTTACTGTAATGTAAAAGCCAGTAGCCAGGGCCACCATCACAGCTGCCTGGCCCGTGCAGGTTCGCATTGGATTCTGATAGTCGGCAAAGAAACAACAGAGCCACGAACTGGTGGGCCATTATCTTTAATCCTAGCTTGCACCCAGAGAGCAAGTAAAAACACACACTGGGCTCCAAACCCACTCACATTCAGTGCTCACAAAGCTACTGACTTATCCGAGTTTCCTAGAATCAAAGATTTCTAGCTCATTAGCCTCATTCTTCTTTGTTCCCTATCTTCTTCTCTCTACACAAACTCTGCACTAACTGGCTTCTCTTTCAGCACTCCGCCATCTTGGCTACCTCTCCTCTCCTCCACGTGGCCTTACTGTGCTCTCCTCTCTGCTCTTTCCTCTAATGCTAATCTCAGGAACCAAGAGAGCAAGCTCCCAGTTTTCCCCCCACTTTATAGTGTAGAAATCAAAACCTTTAATCCAATATACAAGTAAGGAAGTCTCTGATACAAAGTCACTTATCTGAGGCATAGTGGGATTGTACCACCCCACATCAAAAAGGGTGGGAAAAGCCTAGTCCTAAAACCAAGCCCCAGGTACAAAGATCCTGCCTGCCCACAGCTCGCCCCCAACACGCATTAATACAATCATGCCCATCCCAATCACCTGGGCAGCGGGCTTTCATGTGGGCAGCGCCATCTTTAACAAAGTGAGCATAATATATTTTATCTGCCCAACAACCATGAAGGGGAGAAGTCTAGCCAGGGAAAATCTTTGAAAAGACGAGATAGGATAAGGCCACAAAACCCTGGAAAACAGGAAAAAGAGTGGACAGGGGAGGGCCCAGCACAAGCCCATAAAGAATTAGAAAGTTTAGTTAGTTTGAAAGAAAGCATGCTCCTTCTTAAATCCAATTTAATATAATCAAAGCTTAACAAAGGTCAGAGGTTAAGCTCATTCATTTGTGTGCTTGATCTGGTAGGCAGCCGCATGGGCCTGGCAGCAGTGTAGGCCACAGCATGGTGCCTATAAGATGGGGACATGGTACGGCCGTACACAGAGACTCTGCTGCGCTGTGGGAGCCCAGGGTGATGGCATTGCAGTTCTGGACCCTGACCCTGCTGGTGGTCCCTTTTGCTCACTAGGCCCAGGAATTTTTCAGCAGTGAGACTAGCTGAGCCACCTGGTTGTGGCTGAGACATCAGGCACCTGGGGGCAGTTCTTTTTTTTTGCTCTAATAACTCTTGCCACAATTGCTCACATCCTCTTATCTGTGAGACCTTGAAATGCTTTTCTCACAACTTTGGAAAGAATCTGATTTCCACTGACAATACTTAGGACCTTTACTCTAGGAAATTTGTAATTATAAATTATGTATCTTCCACTTAAAAACATTTATTTTTTCATTTTATTTTATTTATTTATTTATTTTTTTTTCTTTTTTTTTTTTAAATTTAATGCAGTGACATTGATAAATCAGGGTACATATGTTAAGAGAAAATCTCTCTAGATTATTTTGACATTTGATTGTGCTGTATACCCCTCCCGCAAAGTTAAATTGTCTTCTGTCACCTTCTATCTGGTTTTCTTTGTGCCCCTCCCCTCCCCTAACCCCTCTCTCCTTCTTCACCCCATCCCCCCTCCCCCAACCCCCCGCCGCTGTTGCCATCACATTCTTGTTCATGTCTCTGAGTCTCATTTTTATGTCCCTTCTATGTATGGATTCATCTCAGTTTTTTTTCTGATTTACTTATTTCACTCCGTATAATGTTATCAAGGTCCATTCATGTTATTGTAAATGATCCGATGTCATAATTTCTTATGGCTGAGTAGTATTCCATAGTATATATGTACCAAAGTTTTTTAATCCACTCGTCCTCTGATGGACACTTGGGCTGTTTCCAGATCTTCGCTATTGTGAACAATGCTGCCACAAACATGCGGGTGCATTTCTCCTTTTCGAGCCGTTCTATGGTGTCCTTGGGGTATATTCCTAAAAGTGGGATAGCTGGGTCAAAAGGCAGTTCGATTTTCAGTTTTTTGAGGAATCTCCATACTGTTTTCCACAGTGGCTGCACCAGTCTGCATTCCCACCAGCAGTGCAGGAGGGTTCCCTTTTCTCCACATCCTCTCCAGCACTTATTCTGTGTTGTTTTGTTGATAAGCGCCATTCTGACTGGTGTAAGGTGATATCTCATTGTGGTTTTAATTTGCATTTCTCTAATGATTAGTGATGTTGAGCATTTTTTCATATGCCTATTGGCCATCTGTATGTCCTCTTTGGAGAAGTGTCTATTCATCTCTTTTGCCCATTTTTGGATTGGGTTGTTTGTCTTCCTGGTGTTGAGTTTTACAAGTTCTTTATAAATTTTGGTTATTAACCCCTTATCAGACGTATTGTCAAATATGTTCTCCCATTGTGTAGTTTGTCTTTTTATTCTGTTCTTGTTGTCTTTAGCTGTGCAAAAGCTTTTTAGTTTGATATAGTCCCATTTGTTTATCCTGTCTTTTATTTCACTTCCCCGTGGAGATAAATCAGCAAATATATTGCTCTGAGAGATGTCGGAGAGCTTACTGCCTATGTTTTCTTCTAAGATGCTTATGGTTTCACGGCCTACATTCAAGTCTTTTATCCATTTTGAGTTTATTTTTGTGAGTGGTGTAAGCTGGTGATCTAGTTTCATTTTTTTGCAGGTAGCTGTCCAATTTTCCCAACACCATTTGTTAAAGAGGCTGTCTTTACTCCATTGTATTTCCTTACCTCCTTTGTCAAATATCAGTTGTCCATAGAACTGTGGGTTTATTTCTGGGTTCTCTGTTCTGTCCCATTGATCTATATGCCTGTTCTTATGCCAGTACCAGGCTGTTTTGAGTACAATGGCCTTGTAGTATAACTTGATATCAGGAAGTGTGATACCTCCCACTTTATTCTTCTTTTTTAAGATTGCTGAGGCTATTCGTGTCCTTTTTTGGTTCCATATAAATTTTTGGAATATGTGTTCTATATCTTTGAAGTATGTCATTGGTATTTTAATTGGTATTGCATTGAATTTATAAATTGCTTTGGGTAATATAGACATTTTAATGATGTTTATTCTTCCTAACCATGAGC
This sequence comes from Saccopteryx leptura, assembly GCF_036850995.1. Taxonomy (NCBI): domain Eukaryota; kingdom Metazoa; phylum Chordata; class Mammalia; order Chiroptera; family Emballonuridae; genus Saccopteryx; species Saccopteryx leptura. The sequence continues at coordinate 65,915,153 of NC_089511.1, forward strand.
ACGGTATATGCTTCCACTTGTTTGTATCTTCCTTGATTTCTTTTATCAATGCTTTGTAATTTTCCGAGTACAAGTCTTTAGTCTCCTTGGTTAAGTTTACTCCTAGGTACTTTATTTTTTTGGTTGTAATTGTGAAAGGGATTGTTTCCTTAATTTCTCTTTCTGACTGTTCATTGTTGGTGTATAAAAATGCTTCTGATTTCTGAGTATTGATTTTATATCCTGCCACTTTGTTGAATTTATTTATCAGGTCCAGTAGTTTTTTGACTGAGACTTTAGGGTTTTCTATATACAATATCATATCATCTGCAAATAATGATAGTTTTACTTCTTCTTTTCCAACTTGAATGCCTTTTATTTCTTCTTCTTGTCTGATTGCTGTGGCTAGGACTTCCAGGACTATGTTAAATAAGAGTGGTGAAAGGGGGCACCCCTGCCTTGTTCCTGATCTTAAGGGGATTGCTTTTAATTTTTTCCCATTGAGTATGATGTTGGCTGTGGGTTTCTCATAGATGGCTTTTATCGTGTTGAGGTATGTTCCCTGTATTCCCACTTTGCTGAGAGTTTTGATCATGAATGGGTGCTGGATTTTATCAAATGCTTTTTCTGCATCTATTGAAATTATCATATGGTTTTTCCCCTTCTTTTTGTTTATGTGATGGATCACATTGATTGATTTACGAATATTGTACCAGCCTTGCCTCCCCAGAATAAATCCCACTTGATCATGGTGTATGATTTTTTCCATATATTGTTGGATCCGGTTTGCTAATATTTTGTTGAGGATTTTAGCATCTATATTCATCAGAGATATTGGCCTATAATTTTCTTTCTTTGTGTTGTCTTTGCCTGGTTTTGGAATCAGAATTATGCTCGCCTCATAAAAGGAGTTTGGAAGTCTTCCTTCCTCTTGAATTTTTTGAAATAGTTTGAGAAGGATAGGAGTTAGTTCTTCTTTGAATATTTGGTAGAATTCCGTTGTGAAGCCATCGGGCCCCGGACTTTTCTTTGTTGGGAGTTTTTTGATAACTGTTTCGATCTCCTTTGGTGTAATCGGTCTGTTTAAGTTTTCTGATTCTTCCAGATTGATTTTTGGAAGATTGTATGTTTCAAGGAATTTGTCCATTTCATCTAGGTTGTCTAGTTTTTTGGCATACAGTTCTTCATAGTATTTTCTTACAATATTTTGTATTTCTGTTGTGTCAGTTGTTATTTCTCCTCTCTCATTTCTAATTTTATTTATTTGAGTCCTCTCTCTCTTTTTCTTGGTGAGTCTACTTAAAGGTTCATCAATCTTGTTTACCTTTTCAAAGAACCAGCTCCTAGTTTCATTGATCCTCTGTATTGTTTCTTTAGCCTCTATGTCATTTATTTCTGCTCTGATCTTTATTATTTCCTTCCTTCTACTACATTTGGGCTTTACTTGCTGTTCTTTTTCTAATTCTTTTAGATGCAGGGTTAAGTTGTTTATTTGAGCTTTTTCTAGCTTCTGAAAGTGTGCCTGTAGTGCTATGAACTTCCCTCTCAGCACTGCTTTTGCTGTGTCCCATAAATTTTGAGTTGTTGTATGCTCATTGTCATTCGTTTCTATGAATTTCTTTATTTCTTCTTTGATCTCATTCTTAATCCATTCATTATTTAACACCCTGCTATTTAGTTTCCATGTGTTTGAGAATTTTTGAGCTTTTCTGCTGTGATTCATTTCTAGTTTTATGCCGTTGTGATCGGAGAAAGTGCTTGATATGATTTCAGTCTTCTTAAATTTGTTGAGAGCCCTTTTGTGCCCTAACATGTGGTCTATCCTAGAGAATGTACCATGAGCACTTGAAAAGAATGTATATTCTGCTGCTTTAGGGTGAAAGGTTCTGAAGATATCTATTAAATCGAGTTGATCTAGTGTTTCCAATAAGTCTGCTGTTTCTTTGTTAATTTTCTTTCTTGAGGATCTATCTAGTGATGTTAGTGGGGTATTGAAATCCCCTACTATTATAGTATTGCTATTGATCTCGCCCTTTAAATCCATCAAAGTCTGTTTTATATATTTGGGTGCTCCTATATTAGGTGCATAGATATTTATAATAGTTATATCTTCCTGTTGGATTACTCCCTTTATCATTATGTAGTGGCTTTCTTTATCTCTTACTATATCCTTTGTTTTAAAGTCCAATTTGTCTGATATAAGTATTGCTACCCCAGCTTTTTTTTCATTTCCGTTTGCATGAAACGTTTTTTTCCATCCTTTTACCTTCAATCTGTGTGTGTCTTTTGTTCTAAGGTGTGTCTCTTGTAGACAACATATGTATGGGTCCTGTTTTCTTATCCACGCAGCTACCCTATGTCTTTTGATTGGATCATTTAATCCATTTACATTTAAGGTTATTATTGATATGTAGTTGTTTATTGCCATTTTCTTCTTTAAAGGTGTATTCCTTTTCTTTTCTTTTTTTCTGTATTCTTTTCCCACTTTATCTGTTTACACCAGGCCCCTTAATATTTCCTGCAGCATTGGTTTGGTTGTAATGAATTCCTTGAGTTGTTTTTTTGTCTGGGAAACTTTTTATTTCTCCTTCAATTTTAAACGATAGCCTTGCTGGATAAAGTAGTCTTGGTTGTAGGTTCTTGTTCTGCATTACTTTGAATATTTCTTGCCATTCCCTTCTGGCCTCAAGTGTTTCTGTTGAGAAGTCAGATGTCATCCTTATGGGGGCTCCTTTGTAGGTGATAACTTTTTTTTCTCTTGCAGCTTTTAATATTTTCTCTTTATCGCTTAGCTTTGGTATTTTAATTATGATGTGTCTTGGTGTAGGTTTCTTTGGGTTTCTCTTTAATGGAGTCCTCTGTGCTTCTTGGATTTGTGAGAGTTTCTCTTGCATTAATTTAGGGAAGTTTTCAGCTATGATATGATTGAACAAAGTCTCTATCCCTTGTTCTTTTTCTTCTTCTTCAGGAACCCCTATGATGCGGATGTTATTTCTCTTCATGTTGTCACAGAGCTCTCTAAGAGTTTCCTCTGACTTTTTGAGTCTTTTTTCTCTTTTCTTCTCTGCTTTCATGCCTTCATTCCAGTTGTCTTCTAACTCGCTGATTCGATCCTCTGCTCTATCTATCCTGTTTTTAATTCCTTCCATTGTGGTCTTTATTTCTGATATTGTATTTGTCGTCTCCAACTGATTCTTTTTTATACTTGCTATTTCTTTATTTAGGTTTTCAAACTGTCCCTCCATTGTTGTTCTAAGATCCCTAAGCATCCTTACAATCATTATTTTGAACTCCGCATCTGGAAGTTTGATTATTTCCATATCACTCAGTTCATCTCTCGAAGGTGTCTCTTGTGATTTCATTTGAATTGCACTCCTTTGTCTTCTCATCTTCTTTTTTTTTTTTATTTTTTTATTTGTAGAGTTGGTTGAGGCTAGGCTTGGTGTTGTCTGCCTCCAGTTTTCAGTTGTGTTATTTTTAGGTCTTCGTGGGCTGGTATCAGCTATTATTTGTAATCCACTTTCGGATTTGGGCAGCTTTGAAGTCTTGATTTGTTTGTTTTCTTAACAGGTGATAGTCTTGTTAACTGATCTCAGCAGGGGGCTTCCTTGAAACTGTAACCAGGAATGCTGTGGGTGTAACCTGAGAAGCTGAAGGTCTCTTCCACCAACTAATCTCACTGGGGGCAGGGTTTTTTCTCAGCTTCAGTAGGGGGAGGTGTATCTCAGATCTCCATGGAGACCTGAGTTACTGCCCCTCCTCCCCACTTCTTGTTTTCAGCTGTGTCTTGTTGTGCTGATTGGAGCTGGATAGATGTCCGGAGATCTCTGATCCGGAAGCACTTCAGCTCTGTTTTGTGAAAGGTTCAGTCCCTCCCCCAGCTATGGCCACCTCCAGCACGAATGAGTCAGCTTTTTTATTTCGTTTCTTGCATACCTTAGCCCCTCACAGTCTGTCCCTCTCCCTGTCTTTTCCACTTGGGAGATAAGCTGGTCTTTTCAACCCACCTTGCTCCCTGGTCGCCAGGTAAGTGGCTGTGAGTAGTAGTTTCTGCTCTTTTTCCGCTGTGAAATCCTCTCTGGGCTCTCAGCCTCAACCCCCTCCTCCGTTCCTGTAAGCAGAGGAGATGCAGGCACTCCTTACCAGGATTATTGTGGCTTCCTCTTTGCTCCTTGGTTTTTGAGAGCTGTTCTTGCAGTTCAGTGTTGGTTTTTCATGCTGATTTTTTCTAAATTGATTTGTATTCCAGTTTGGTGTTGAGAGCTGGGCGTCTGTGCATCCGCCTACTCCGCTGCCATTTTCTCTCTCATTTATTTATTTTTTAAGGAGACAGAGAGTGAGTCAGAGAGAGGGATAGACAGGGACAGACAGACAGGAATGGAGAGAGATGAGAAGCATCAATTATTAGGTTTTCATTGTGCATTGCAACACCTTAGTTGTTCATTGATTGCTTTCTCATATGTGCCTTGACCGCGGGTCTTCAGCAGACCGAGTATCTCCTTGCTGGAGCCAGCGACCTTAGGTTCAAGCTGGTGGGCTTTTCCTCAAACCAGATGAGCCCGCACTCAAGCTGGCAACCTCGGGGTCTCGAACCCGGGTCCTCTGCATCTCAGTCTGATGCTCTATCCACTGTGCCACCGCCTGGTCAGGCTTAAAAACATTTTTTTTAAATAAAATTTTTATAAAGCTTTTTGCAAGGTTTACAACCCAGTAATGTCTTTCTCAAGGACCTGGGATCCATCCCTTTGAAGTCGTAATCATTAAGAAGGGTAGAGACCCTGTCTACCATTTTTGTTAGAGAGTAGGACTACCATTTTTGTTAGAGAGTAGGACCTTATATCGAGTTGCAAGACTACTTCTTATGTCAATGTCTTGTCATGATGATACAAGAAACTTTAACTTTACTTGGGTACAGCCAATTAACAGACACATATGGTCATGATTCTTCTATCCTAACTCTTAGAAACTCCTCAGCCTTTTATTTCGGTAGTTTAGCTGAGTCTTGCTTTTTTCTCTCCCATTTTGATATTCTTGAATAAATTATTCTTTGCATATTTAATTTTGTCCAATGAAATATTTGCTTTGCCAATACCTAAGAAGGACAAGACCATCAATATATTTTTAAAGTTTTTTGTAGATATTCTACGTGCATATTTTTCTAGTAATGTTATAACCAGCTTATCTCACTCCAGAAAAAAAAAAAAAGGATGCTTTTACTAAGACCATTCTAAATTTATGTCTATTTAGGGATATTTATTATGTTGAGTCTTTCCCAAAACACAGTCCTTTTACATATTTCTTGCTGATTTTTCACAGCAGTTTTGCATAATATTTTTATAAATAAAATGTATCAATTTTGTTATACTATATTTGTGAGGTAGGTTGGCAATGGGGGAAGGTCACATGAGAAACCAGATCCGGGGACTTTGGCTGGAACCATCCACATCCATGCCTGCCAAGAGAAACAGCCCAGGAGCACCTTGAAAAAGAATGACTGTCAGCCAATGAAATTTCACCACATCATATCAACCCGCCACCACCATATTGACGCTATAAATTACTCCTGGCTTGGGAATCTACGCGACTTCTCTGGCCTGTCTCGCAGACCAGAGAACCTCGCCCAGGATGCGCTCTGAATAAAGCTTGTGCTAGTCCACACTTGGTGCCTACTCCCCTCTTTCTTCCTTGGAAGAGAATACCTTACAATATTATCTTACTATTTTACCAAAGTAGTACTTTTTTAATGATCATTTTAGTTATTACAGATATAATTATATTTCTTATTCTCATTTCTTCCATGCATTTATGTTTCTTCTTTTTGAAGTAAAATTCTTATAATTTCACTGTCCCACTGAAATTTGTTTGTATTAACCAAAGGATAAAAAAAATATGATTTGCTAAAAGACAAATTAACCTCAAACAGTAGAAAGGAGGCCAAAATTTCACTAAAAAGTCTCAGATAAAGTGTTAGTGTTTTAATAAATATAATGCTACACAAGCAATAAAGAAACATTTTACTGTTTCTATTTTATCCTTATTTTATATAGGGAAAAATTAAGCTTAAGTCCATAATCTAAAACATTTATGGTCACACATTCAATGAATAGTTCCATTGTAATTTACATCTAGACCTATTAGATTTCAAATCTCATTTTGCTTCTACCACAGTGAATTATGTTGCTTTCAGAATCTGACTTACATACCAGAAGGTATATTCTTTATTTTATTTTTTTTTTCATTTTTCCGAAGCTGGAAATGGGGAGGCAGTCAGACAGACTCCCGCATGCGCCCGACCAGGATCCACCCGGCATGCCCACCAGGGGGCGATGCTCTGTCCCTTTAGGGCGTCGCTCTGTTGCATCCAGAGCCATTCTAGCACCTGAGGCAGAGGCCACAGAGCCATCCTCAGTGCCCGGGCCATCTTTGCTCCAATGGAGCCTCAGCTGTGGGAGAGGAAGAGAGAGACAGAAAGGAAAGAGAGGGGGAGGGGCAGAGAAGCAGATGGACGCTTCTCCTGTGTGCCCTGGCCAGGAATCGAACCCTGGACTCCTGCACACCAAGCTGACGCTCTACCGCTGAGCCAACCGGCCAGGGCCCAGAAGGTATATTCTTTAAAATGTCTTTGGCATCTTGGTTACAGAAATTTTTATATCAAGAGGACATCAGAATGTGGAAAATACTGATTTCAGGCATATTGCCTAGCAACCAGTTGTGATTACAAACAGAAAGAAAGGAGGTACATCATTTTGCCTCATAGGCATATAGGCCTCTGCTCTTCAGTTTAATTATAATAATAAGGTTTAGAAATCATTAACCTTTTTAACCTAATCATGATCCAAATGTTTCAAGTTCATTGCTCATTTCATCACTGAGGACTAATTGGTTGCGAATGACTAGAAGTCCAAACTCCGGTGGTTTTAGTAAATGACAATTTATTAATTAATATGTGTGTCTTAGTCAATTTGGGTTGCGGTAACAAATTACCATAGACTGGGGTTCTGAAACAGTCATGCTAAGATGTGCCTCTGTAGTCTGGGAATTATTTGAGACTCCGCAGGCTCATGAGAAAATATTACCTCTCCCTTAAAGAATTTAAATGAGGGTCTTTGCCCATAATAAGAAGTATAATCAGGAATAACTTTTTTTGACTATCTCTAGGGCAGGGCAAACTTCTAATTACTTTGCATCTGCTTTTCTTATCCTGCAATAACCTTCTCCTCTGAAGTCCCATAGTGCCTTATCTAATTTTTAGCTCAGGATGTAATATACACATCATTTTTCCTTCCTCTCTTTGAGTCTCTCAAGTATTTGCAATCTCTGACTCTTTCATGTAGGTGGGGTTCCCATACATACATACATATATATGTAATTAAGTTTGGTTATTTTCTCTTGTTAATCTCTCATGTAAATTTAGTTATTAGACTAGTGTTAAAAACTTGCAAGGTAGAAGAAAGTTATTCTTTCCCTGTAGCAGTTTAAACAATACACATTGTCTTCCCACAGTCCTGGAGGCTGAATATCTGAGATCAGGTTTGCCAGCATAGTTCAGTTTTATTGAGTGCCCATTTCTTGATTTACAGAGGGCTGACTTCTTGCTGTTTCTTTATACAGCAGAAAGGGTGCTAGCTAACCTGAACCCTTCTCATAAGGGCATTGACCCTATTCATAAGGACTTTACTCTCAGGATTTAATTGCCTCCCAAAAGACCATCTCTGAATACTATCACACTGAGATTAGGGTTTTAACATATAAATTGGAGGAAAGGGGACACCTATATTCAATCCATTATAATACTTGAATATTTCAGCAATGAGTCCAACTTTAGTCATGGTTTAATTTAAGGGCTTTAGTAATGTCACTATTGTCCTGGCTGGAGAGTACCCTTCTGAAATACAAGAGGTTGCCAGTTTGATCCCCAGTCATGGCACAAATAAGAACAGATAGATATTCCTGACTCTCCTTCTCTTGCCAAAAATCAATAAATAAAATACTTTTTAAAATGTTACTAGAGCATATTCTATTTCATTTTATTTCTCTTATCTTATTTTAAAAAAAAATTCTTGATTTTAGAGAGAGAAGAAAGAAGAGAGAGAGAGACCCAGGAACATCAACTTGTTTCTGTATGTACCCTGACCGGCAATTGAACCTACAATCTTTCCAGCCGGGGCTTCCTCTCTATGTCGTGTTTTCACTTTCTTTGAGTTAGCTTGAATCTTGAGGAAGCAAGACGTCTATAGCATACCCTTACTTCATATTACCTAATTCAACTCCAGTTGCAGATAGATCTGATTTTGTCTTAGTATTAAAAGGAAATGTTTCATGGCTTTTCATTGTTTCTGTTGAGGCCATCTGTCCTTTCCAAAATGAGTCACTAGAATTAAGGCAGTATGATTGATAGATATGTGTATTCCAAACTGCCCTCTTGATGTTCCGCTTATCTGTCAGACCTCACCCTTACTGGACTATTGCCCCTGAGCCAGAGGAAATTCCAAAAAGCTGACAAGCCGCCCCAAGGAGGGGCTCTGGACATACCTGGACTTTTGATTCAACACCCACATGCTCGAAGCCCCCCAAGGAGGAGCATTCCAGACATACCAGGACTTTTGCCTCAGTATCCCCTCAGGCTCTATATAACTTGCCCCTAGTCTGTAACCCAGTGCACTTCTCCTGGAGGAGTGCCCCGGCAGGTCTTTCTCCTCTAATAAAGCCTGCACATCTGGTGATCGAGTGCCGTCTCATTCTTACAACAATGATCTAATTGACTTTGATATAGATGACAAACTCAATTAACTAAAGCTAAATTTTTACCTAAATGAATCACATATGCTGATATTAGGCAAGGGGGTGTATATCTATAATTTGGATTAGAGTTACTAGAAAACAGCGAGTGGGTTTTAAAAGAGAAAACAAAAATTATTGACAATGACCATTTTGGTTTCCTAAATCTCAAAACTCTTTCACAGTAATTGAATTTTCTTCAGTCCTACTAACTATACAATAAGATACCCAAATGCTAATAGTCTCTTATTTACCCATTCAATGTCTTTTGTAACTAGTGGTATTATTTGGCAAAATACTTTAGTAGGGGTGCCTTTAATGGGATTTAAACTCTGTCGTGAAGAAGAAAAATCTTGACATTTGTCTCATGTATCAAAACCAATCATGCCACAAGGCTTATCATTACTAATATGCAAATATAACTTTACCCAATTGAATATGTGGGACAACTTCCAATTGTTTGCAGCAGAATGATTAATTCAGTCCTTGAAGAGAGAAACTGTAAAAGGTGGGGGAGAATCATCTTTATCCACTGCAGATAACAGTTAAAGAGAAAAAATATATATATTTGAAAAAATGGGGGTTAAAGGCAGATGTTTATATACTATATTAGAATGTCAAAATGATGAAATATGATGTAGTATTAGTGAGGCGTATGGTGCTTAAAAGAAAAATTAAATTATGTCCTGCTATTGTAGATAGTTTTCTCAGGAAAAAAAAGAGTTTATGATGTGTATCTGCAGTGGAAAAAAATCTCAAGAACCATAGAACATCTAAAGGACATGTTCTAATTACAAACTCTTCAGGGAAACATGGTGTGAAACACCATTTTCAAAATAGTAATTAATATGATCACGTATTGAAATCAAGAAATATATTATAAAGGAGCCATGATAGTAACTTGGCAAAATAGCATAAGAAACATAACTAAAGAAGCTTAAATAGGCTGTACTAATAACTTTCCCTCCGATAAATTTCTAGTTAACTTCACATTGGCAGATTTTTTGTTTCTTTAATAAAGCTTTTCAAATAGTTTGAGTTAGATATAGTCTTTTTCTATTTTTATTGATATTCTGGGTTCTGGAGCTCTTTAATGGGGGGCAGGGAAGGGCGGTGATTCTCCACTTCATTTACAAAGTGCTAACTACTGACACTACTAAATCTACTTCCACTCTCAACTCACATTATCTTCAGTGAATACCCCTTGAGACTGAGCACATTTAAAAAGCCTACTTATTTCTTTTCAACCTCCTTGGGCTCTTTCCTGATCCTCATGTAAGAGAAGAATCCAGGCTCACCTTTTATTGTGTATTTTGATGTGACACACTTAACCCTGGAGAAATCAAGTAGCAGTGACTCACACACTTCTCATAGTCTCTTTTCTTTAGCTCACCAGGGGAAAAAAAATGTGTCAGCTGGGGATTGTAATATCAATATAACTGTATTCTTTTTTTGCAGGCTTGTTGATTTAGTTTGTTTACACATTTGCCTAAGATCTTTACCAGATTCTTAGCCTTTATAGAGCCACCAAAAAATGTGTCACATTGAATAACATCTGAAATTAGAAATGTAACAGTATCTCTCACAAAAATGAGTTCATTACATTATGTTGCAACACAGAACTTGAATGATTACCTTGACACAGGCCTTGTCCTCAGGATAAAGTAAGGGCAGAGCAGTCAATTTCTGTATTCATGTTAGAAATTAACAATAGAAAATGAGAGATCAGGGGAATAAGAACCCCTGGAACTCTATGAGAAAGATCTTACTCAGCTTTAGATTCCTATGAAAGTCAAGCAGATAAAATTAAATAAATTACTGTAAATTAAAATGGAGGTATATTCTGATATTTGACTTTTATTTTTTGCTCTTAATGTTACAATTAAGAGATAAGAATGGAGTGGAGAAAAGAGATGAGAAGCATCAATGTATAGTTGCTTAGCTTTAGTTGTTTATTTTATTATTTCTCATATGTGCCTTGAATGAGGGAGGGCTCAAGCTGAGCCAGTGGCCCCTTGCTCAATCCAATGACCTTGGGCTCAAGCCAGCAACCTTGGGCTTCATATCAGTGACCTTGGGCTCAAGCCAGTGACCCAGCCCTCAAGGGGACAAGCCTGTGTTAAGCCCACAAGCCCATGTTCTAGACAGTGAACTCGGGTTTTCAACCTGGTGCCCTCAGTTTCCCAGTCTGATGCTCAATCCACGATTCCTTTCATAATCAGTGATTTTTTCTAAAAAAGGGAGAACCAAGACAGAGCCAAAACTTGACAAGCCTGACAATCGTACCTGACAAATACTCTACTTCTCAAATTTTATTAAGAGCTTTAAGTTTATACATCCCCTACGGATACTCGTATGCCAGGACTTTTATGCAAAATCCTGTTAATATTGTCCATAGAGTTAATAAATATGAGCAGAAAACGCCAGAGAAAATACTGGAGACCTGCCAAAGAGGAGTACAAACATCATCCCCTGTCTTTTATGAAAGCACTACAAAGGATCATTTAGCTGAAGCTGGACTTCACCTGGTCAGTCATCATTCATTCATCCTATTAATATTCATGTTTCTCTGTAGATGTTAAACTCATGAGTACAATATAAATATTGAATACAATATAGAATATTGATTAAAATATTTTCCCCAAAGGGAATTATATCTCTGCACAGGGTTTAGGTTGAAATGTTAAATCTGAACAAATATAAAAGAACAAATGACTTTAAAGCCATTATCATTGAATTAAGAAAGAACCAACTGCTTTGACAGTGTTATTTCAGGGTGTTGATTCTCAAGTAATTTGAGGAACACTGTAGAATATGTACAACTTTTTCAGAAAGTATACAGTGAAAAAATTTTTGTTTTTCTTTCATGAATAAAGGAATAAATAATATAATTGTTATATAAAGAATATGTCAAAAATAGATTTATTAGAATCATAAGTGAACCGTGAAAACTGAAAAATGCAATCGAAATATTAGCAATTCCAAAGCTGTTAAAAAATATTACAAGGACATTAATTACTTAATACATTTTGTCCAGACAAAAATTAGAAAGGGCCTCTCCTCTCTTAAAAAACAATTCTGGTGAATGAAAGGTCATCAATGAGAAGCTACAATGCAGACTCAGATGAAGTCACCACTAGCTGTTAATCATGGTTTTTATGCACATATCTCAGACATGTCTCCCTTCCCACTGACATTTCCACTTTATTTTTATTCATTTAGAAATAAAAAATGCAAAAAAGAGAAAAAAGTCACTTATAATTTCATATCCAAAGCATAACCACTATTAACCTATTGGTATGTTTTAAGCATATGTTAGAGACATTTGTGTTTCATATTAATGGTAATTTTATGTAATACTAAATAATTCAAAATACTTGTAATTGTTTTTTGTACATATCATTATTGCAGTAAAAATTATTTAACCCAATGGATTTGGTATAAATCTATTGAGTAATCATACATTTAAACGCTTTAGTTTTCAGAAAATACATAGAGAATAGTAGAGAGGGAAGGAGATTTACTAAGAATTCTTTGTATGCATTTAGGGAAGAAATAGTGCTTATAAAATTGTATATATAGTTTAATTAATTAATTAATTTTTATTATTCAGTGAGAAACAGAGAGGCAGAGACAGACTTCTGCATGTGGCCAACTGAGATCTACCTAGCAAGCCAGTTTAAAATTCCTAAATTTTTTGAACATATGTGGCACCATTCTATAAGACAAAGAATTATCTGTTATAAATAAAATTAAAAGGTTCAAATGTATTAAATGATGAGAAAGAGTGATGTGGCCAGTATTTTAATTCATAAAGTTTTTAATCTTAATGTCAAATAATTTAGTCTATTTCACTTTTTTAATGAATCATCATGTAATTTATACACATATAGAAAAAACTTTTCTGAAAATCAGATATTCTTTATAATACTTAAATCAGGAAGTAGAATATTTAAGACACTTGAGTTATATAACAAAAGTGTTCTCTACAAATGGTTTTAGCAATTTTAGTTTATCAACAATTCACAAATACTTATTTCACTATATTCTTGCCAGCATGAACATTTAAAAGTAATAATTTTCAAGAAAGTTATAATTTATTTTTATTCATTATTAATTATAAACTTTCCATATTTATAGAATTTTATATTTCTTGATTTGTGGATTTTCTGCTTATAACTTTTTTTTACTTTCATCAATTTTTTATTGTTTTGATATTTCAGTGTCATTCCTGTGAAGAGGACTATATTATTTTCATATTAAAGGGTACACAATTAATAAAAAAGAATTTGATATCCAAAAATGTGTTTCTAAACTTCTAATGATTTCGAGAGGCTAGAATCTCTCTCATAAATAAAAAAGTTATAAATTTACCCTGGAGCAGAATTATTTAACCTCGAAGCAAAAGGAAAGTGGCAGTATTCTGTAAACTAAAAGATATCTGTCACAACCATAATAAAATGTCTCAAAATATTGAATAACTGGAAAGGGTGAAGTGGCCAGTAATTTAATTCATAAAAATTTAACAGTATTTGACAATTTAATCATTTAATTTAACAAAATTGAAAATCCATGATAGAGTCAGACATCCAGAAACCTCTGAGTTATTTCTTCTTCTTTCAAAGAGCTCAGAATAAGTTCTTTGGGAAAATCACAGACACAGAAAAATTATTTGGTGCAGCTATTAGTTTGCATACAAAAATGATAGCTAAAGGAAAAGGGGTATGTAATTTTGAAGAGAAAACTGTAGTTATAAACAAACATAAGAAATTATTAAAAATGACCTTTTATTAATGAGATATTGAAAGAAAAATAACCACAATCACTATTTTTTATTAAAGAAACACATTGCAATTTTTAATTAATTAAAAATGAATTAAATATCTATTTCTTATGTCTTAGGGTTTTAGAAAAATTGGAGAAAAGTGAGATTTTCTTACACAAATATCTTTAAAAAATTACCTCAGAAGAAATGTTAAATAAAACTAATAAAAATAGATTGACTACTTCAATATACAGATGAATCTATAGAAGAATTCTAACAAAATTTTATTAAATAGATTTAATAATATATGTTGAGTAGAATTTTGCTTGTGGTTTTCTGCATATTTATTTGTGTATTTAGGAACTCATAAAAAGGATATATATTGTGACATGGAGTCTGTTAATTTAAAAGAATTACAATATTTCTAATAAGGATTATGCCAAGAGGTCTATAAATTGCTTAAGGAAACACTTTATTCATATCACTCTTATGGTGTCCAGGAATCTATATTATAATAACCTGTCAATATGCCACTGTCCTCTACTTTATTGTGTACTCTCTGAGGGCAGGGTCTAAGTCTTTTCCTTATGCTCTGTTCTTACCTAGTGATAGGCACTGAAGCAGATGTGTGAATGGCAGGAAGGCAGGTAGACAGGAAAGGTTAATTGGGTAGGATAGATTAGTTATGTGCAAAAAGGAAATCCTCTTAATTTTTTCTCTATAGTTTTTTTAGTTTTATAAGCCCGCACCTGGCATTAGTATTTTATTATCTCTCTGTGGTTCTTTCTCTATGATTTCATGATACCAATGGCATCTGCAATTTTTGCTTATTAGACACCTCCCGCTAGAGTTAGTTGGATTACTCACTGCAGGGCTCTTCTGTACCTTTGTACCTTTGATTCCCTACAGCCAATTATCCATATGTCCGATCATGCCATTTCTGTTCCTAAAAGACTTCAACAAGCTTCCCATTCAGAGTGAAGCCAGAAACTTACCATGTCCTGTACTAACCTTTCATATTCTGTTTCCTATCTTTCCCCCTGCCTCTTCTGTCACTTCCCATCTGTCTTGGCTCTAGCCCTATCTCCTCATTATTCATGAAATTTGATCCAAAGTCAGAACTTTCCACCTTGTTCTTATTCTTGCCTGAAATTCTCTTCCACAGATGAAAATATGGCTCTTTGCTTATATTTAGGGCTCTGTACCAAAATAAACAAAACTAAGTGTTGCCTGATTTACAAAGTAGCAACCCGCTCTATCACTAGCTCATTAAATCCACTATATCTTGCCTTATTTTTCTCTGTAGTACCTAACATTTGTCATCTTCTGATACATTCTATGTTTTTTTGTTTATTGTTAGTCCCTTCTCTAGTATATAAATCATCAAAACAAGGATTTTATTTTAATAACTGTTCTATCCTCATGGTCTAGAATAGTACCTTTCATATAGTAGGCACAGAAAAATTTTAAATGAATAAGTAGAAAGGTTTACAGCCTATATTGAGAACCATTCACAAATTTTACTTTAACTTTGCTTGGATGCTTCCTCTTATCCTAGTACACATGCTTTTCCAAAAACACTCTTCTATCATCTCAAGTCTCTTTACCATCTTGCCCTAGTTCATTCGAGCTGCTATAATAAAATTACCACAAACTGGATGGCTTAATTAAAAAACATTTATTTTTCACTTTAGAGTCTCAAAATTCCAAAATGCAGGTGCCAGCAGATTGGTGCCTGGTGAGGACCTACTTCATGGTTCCTAAACTGTATCCTCACTGTATCCTCACATGGGTGAAGGAGTGAGAGAGCTCTCTGGTGTCTCTTTTATAAGGACGCTTATTCATAAGGGCTCTACCCTCATGATCCAATCACCTCCCAAAAGACCGACCTCCAAATAGCATCACGTTAAGATTTCAATTTTGAGGGTACACAAACATTTAGTTCATAACAAATATCCTTCAGTTTCAAAAGCTGGAAAACTTATTTCTGCTTCATCAGCATTGATGTGGATCTGGAGTACATATCACCTATGAAAAAATACAATCAACAGCTTCACAACTTTCACTGCCAGTAATAGCTTCCACTTGCATATGGCTACATCAAGCATTGTACTAACTAGTCTACATATATTAGCTCATTTTTTTCATCATAAAACTTGTTAATTAGGTACTATTATTAGCCCTAAATTACACATAAAGAAACAGAAACACAATTGGGTATAATTTTTTATGGTCACATAATTGGTCAATGTTGGAGAAGGTTTTGGACCACAAGAAGTACACATTCAAGTATCTGTCCATCTGGCAAAGCTACATTGTGTCAGGTTAGAGTACTTACAATTTAGTCCATTGAGACTGTGTAATCTTTATTCTCAGCTCTGAGATGCTCCTTCCACAGGAACATATATACTGGCAGCTGAGGAGCAAACAACAGGAAATCCAGCTATTAGCAAGAAAAAATTGTTCATTGATATTTCTTATCACTATGTAATAAAAGGAAGAATGAATCAAAAATTGTTGTACAAATCAACTTTAGTTGAAATCAAAACATTTGATTGCTGACCAGGTGGTGGCACAGTGGATAGAGCGTCGGACTGGGTTGTGGAAGACCCAGGTTTGAGACCCCGAGGTCGCCAGCTTGAGCGCGGGCTCATCTGGTTTGTGCAAAAGCCCACCAGCTTGAGCCCAAGGTTGCTGGCTTGAGCAAGGGGTTACTCAGTCTGCTGAAGGCTTGCGGTCAAAACTCATATGAGAAAGCAATCAATGAACAACTAAGGTGTTGCAACGCGCAACGAAAAACTGATTGATGCTTTCTCATCTCTCTGTTTCTGTCTGTCTCTGTCTAGCCCTTTCTCTGACTCTCATTGTCTCTGTAATAAATAAATAAATAAATAAATAAATAAATAAATAAATAAATAGAAAATATAGGTCCAACTATTATATATAAACCTTTGATCGAACATCAGTCTTGTCTAGACCTTAAGTATAGTAAGGTAATGTTAAATTGAAAATAAAATTGAGAGGAAAGTACAGAGATTTCCCACATCCCTCTAGCCCCTCTGGAGTCCATTTTTAAAATTAAAATTGTTTTCACTTCATTTTATTTGAAACTTATGAAAATTTGAGCTATCTGTACCTAAACTAATTTAAAACAAACAAAAAATCAATTAAAAACAAAGCAGAAGTTAGTCATTTCAATAATACTGTACAGTAATAAATCATTATTATATCTTTTAGATTCAATCTCAGAATGGAACTTAATTTGAAACATTCTCATTTAATATTTATTTATTATTATTATTGTTTTAGAATTTATTTATTAATTTTTAGAGAGGAGAGAGAGAGAGAGAGAATTAGGGGGGAGAAATGGGAAACATCAACTCATAGTAGTTGCTTCCTGTATGTGCCTTTGACTGGGCAAGCTCAAGGTTTCAAATTGGCAAGCTCATGTTGCAGGTCGACGCTTTATCTGCTGCGCCACCACAGGTCAGGCTCATTTAATATTTAGACAAGTAAAAAATGTCAAATATCCTTTAATCTAATTCATATAACTGCTCAGAAGGTAATTAAGCTATAAAAGTACAGCTGTCAAATCTATAGCACCTATAGGGTTCTATAGCACCATGGTGACATAATGTTTCAAATGGCAGCGATGGCTTTCGAAGTTTAGGGGAATATATATTGTCTTCACAATGTCCCCCAATATAGTGGCACTAGCCAAAAATTGTCATTGGTACACAATAAAATTTTTCTTTTTTAATTTAAGAAATAATAGTCTTCTTTTTATCTTCCTAAGTAAAACAACATATTCAATGAAAGATGACTTTATAGTACATATTGTTTATGAAAAAATATATAATAAAATATAAAAATTATAGAAGTTATATACAAATTCATAATAACGCCTGTGTAAAGGAAAGAATTCAGGAAAATGTAAGGATTTTTTTCTTTTTTTCAAGAGAAAGAGACAGAGACTGGAAGGGAGAGAGGTGAGAAGCATCAACTTACAGTTGTATAACTTAAGCTGTTCATTAATTAATTCCCATACTTCCCATGACTGGAGGACTCCAGTGATCCTTGCTCAAGCCAGCAACTTTGGGCTTCACGCCAGCAACCTTTGGGCTCAAGCCAGCGACCATGGGGTCATGTCTATGATCCCATGCTCAAGCCAATGACCCAGCACTCAAGTCAGTGACCTCAGGATTTTGAACCTGGCACCTCAGTGTCCCAGGTCTGCTCTCTCTTCACTGTGCCACTGCCTGTTCAGTAGGGATTTTAAATAAAGTAAAGAGAAATTTTATCTTATCCTGTAATGCCTGACCTCCTAAATAAAAATGAAGATTTAAAACATATTGGACAAAAACAATATTTATTTATTTTGAATGGCATATACTGTTACCATATTGTCTTTGCACTCTTCCTTATTTTTTGTACCAATTCTTAAAAATAATTGTCAAAAAAATAAGAGTATCATATGCTCAATGGAAAAAGGCAAATCAAAACCATTAAAATATATCACTTAATGCAAAATTATGTCACTATATTTATTTTTTCTCAGAATTATTTAACCATTACAATATGCTGTTGTCCATGAGCATCGTGAGATATTGTGGAAATTTTTGATATTGTTCTTATTTTTCCACTGTATTAGAATTAAAAAAATTTCTTTCTGAATAATAAAGAACATTTTATATCTCCATTATATTCAATAAATTAAATAAGGTATACTACAATGTTATTTCTTTAAATTGTTTTATTTTTTATTAGTTAATTTTAATGGAGTGACATTGATCAATCAGGGTATATAGGTTCAGAGAAAACATCTCCAGGTTATTTTGACATTTGATTATGTTGCATACCCATCACCCAAAGTCAAATTGTCTTCTGTCACCTTCTATCTGGTTTTCTTTGTGCCCCTCCCCTCTATCCACCCTCTCCTTTTCCCTCCCCCCCCCTGTAACCACCACACTCTTGTCCATGTCCCTGAGTCTCATTTCTATGTCCCTCCTTCCTTTATTTAGTGAAGATGATGACAATTTTACTGAATATATTTTCTGATCAAAATGTTGGGTTCTCTACATACGGATACCAGTTTTCTTTATGCTAGTTAGTGTGATCTGAATTTCTTACGCTTGATCCTTGAATGACATAGGTTTAATGTGCACAGGTCCACTTAAAGAATTTTTTCAATAAAGACTATGGGCCTTTGGTAGCTGCTAAATTTATTTTTCTTTTTTTACTAACTTTTAGAGAGAGAGAGAGGAAGGTAAAGAGAGAGAAAAAATAAAACAAAACATTGTTCCACTTATTTATGCACTCATTGGCTGATTCTTTTTTTTTTTTTTTTTTTTTTTTTTCAAATAAATTTTTATTAATGGTAATGGGATGACATTAATAAATCAGGGTACATATATTCAAAGAAAACATGTCCAGGTTATCTTGTCATTAAACTATGTTGCATACCCCTCGCCCAAAGTCAGATTGTCCTTCGCCACCCTCCATCTAGTTCTCTGTGCCCCTCCCCCTCCCCCCCAACCCTCCCCCCTGTCCCCCCTCCCCCCACCCCTGGTAACCACCACACTCTTGTCCATGTCTCTTAGTCTCATTTTTATGTTCCACCAATGTATGGAATCATGTAGTTCTTGTTTTTTTCTGATTTACTTATTTCACTCCTTATAATGTTGTCAAGATCCCACCATTTTGCTGTAAATGATCTGATGTCATCGTTTCTTATGGCTGAGTAGTATTCCATAGTGTATATGTGCCACATCTTCTTTATCCAGTCTTCTATTGAAGGGCTTTTTGGTTGTTTCCATGTCTTGGCCACTGTGAACAGTGCTGCAATGAACATGGGGCTACATGTGTCTTCACGTATCAATGTTTCTGAGGTTTTGGGGTATATACCCAGTAGAGGGATTGCTGGGTCATAAGGTAGTTCTATTTGCAGTTTTTTGAGGAACCACCATACTTTCCTCCATAATGGTTGTACTACTTTACAGTCCCACCAACAGTGAATGAGGGTTCCTTTTTCTCCACAGCCTCTCCAACATTTGCTATTACCCGTCTTGTTGATCATAGCTAATCTAACAGGGGTGAGGTGGTATCTCATTGTAGTTTTGATTTGCATTTCCCTAATAACTAATGAAGCTGAGCATTTTTTCATATATCTGTTGGCCATTTGTATCTCTTCCTGGGAGAAGTGTCTATTCATGTCTTCTTCCCATTTTTTTATTGGATTGTTTGTTTGTTTGTTGTTGAGTTTTATGAGTTCTTTGTAAATTTTGGAAATTAGGCCCTTATCTGAGCTGTTGTTTGAAAATATCATTTCCCATTTAGTTGGCTGTCTATTTTTATATCAGTTTCTCTTGCTGAGCAAAAACTTTTTATTCTGATGTAGTCCCATTCATTTATCTTTGCCTTCACTTCTCTTGCCATTGGAGTCAAGTTCATAAAATGTTCTTTAAAACCCAGGTCCATGAGTTTAGTACCTCTGTCTTCTTCTATGTACTTTATTGTTTCAGGTCTTATATTTAGGTCTTTGATCCATTTTGAATTAATTTTAGTACACGGGGACAGGCTGTAGTCGAGTTTCATTCTTTTGCATGTGGCTTTCCAGTTTTCCCAACACCATTTGTTGAAGAGGCTTTCTTTTCTCCATTGTGTGTTGTTGGCCCCTTTATCAAAGATTATTTGACCATATATATGTGGTTTTATTTCTGGGCTTTCTATTCTGTTCCATTGGTCTGAGTGTCTATTTTTCTGCCAATACCATGCTGTTTTGATTATTGTGGCCCTATAATATAGTTTAAAGTCAGGTATTGTAATGCCCCCAGCTTCATTCTTTTTCCTTAGGATTGTTTTGGCTATTCGGGGTTTTTTATAGTTCCATATAAATCTGATGATTTTTTGTTCCATTTCTTTAAAAAATCTCATAGGGATTTTGATGGGAATTGCATTAAATTTGTATATTGCTTTGGGTAATATGGCCATTTTGATTATATTTATTCTTCCTATCCAAGAACAAGGAATATTTTTCCATCTCATTGTATCTTTTTCGATTTCCCTTAACAATGCTTTGTAATTTTCATTATATAGGTCCTTTACATTTTTTGTTATGTTTATTCCTAGGTATTTTATTTTTTTTGTTGCAATCGTGAAGGGGATTATTTTTTTGAGTTCGTTTTCTAATATTTCATTGTTGGCATAGAGAAAGGCTATGGACTTCTGTATGTTAATTTTGTATCCTGCGACCTTACTGTATTGGTTTATTGTTTCTAATAATCTTTTTGTGGAGTCCTTCGGGTTTTCGATGTATAGGATCATATCATCAGCAAAAAGTGATACCTTTACTTCTTCTTTTCCAATATGGATGCCTTTTATTTCTTTGTCTTGTCTGATTGCTCTGGCCAGAACTTCTAGCACCACGTTAAATAAGAGTGGAGAGAGTGGACAACCCTGTCTTGTTCCTGATTTAAGGTAGAAAGTCCTCAGTTTTTTGCCGTTTAAAATGATGTTGGCTGATGGTTTATCATATATGGCCTTTATCATGTTGAGATATTTTCCTTCTATACCCATTTTGTTGAGAGTCTTAAACATAAAATTGTGTTGTATTTTATCGAAAGCCTTTTCTGCATCTATTGATAAGATCATGTGGTTTTTGTTCTTTGTTTTGTTGATATGGTGTATTACGTTAACCGTTTTGCGTATGTTGAACCATCCTTGAGATTCTGGGATGAATCCCACTTGATCATGATGTATTATTTTTTTAATATGTTGTTGTATTCGGTTTGCCAGTATTTTGTTTAGAATTTTAGCATCTGTATTCATTAGAGATATTGGTCTGTAGTTTTCTTTCTTTGTGCCATCCTTGCCAGGTTTTGGTATGAGGGTTATGTTGGCCTCATAAAATGTGTTTGGAAGTATTGCTTCTTCTTCAATTTTTTGGAAGACTTTGAGTAGAATAGGAACCAAGTCTTCTTTGAATGTTTGATAGAATTCACTAGTATAACCGTCTGGGCCTGGACTTTTATTTTTGGGGAGGTTTTTAATAGTTTTTTCTATTTCCTCCCTGCTGATTGGTCTGTTTAGGCTTTCTGCTTCTTCATGACTCAGTCTAGGAAGGTTGTATTGTTCTAGGAATTTATCCATTTCTTCTAGATTGTTGTATTTGGTGGCATATAATTTTTCATAGTATTCTACAATAATTCTTTGTATATCTATGATGTCTGTGGTGATCTCTCCTCTTTCATTTTGGATTTTATTTATTTGAGTCCTGTGCCTTTTTTCCTTGGTGAGTCTTGCTAAGGGTTTGTCAATTTTGTTGATCTTTTCAAAGAACCAGCTCCTTGTTTTATTGATTTTTTCTATAGTTTTTCTGTTCTCTATTTCATTTATTTCTGCTCTGATTTTTATTATCTCCTTTCTTCGGCTGGTTTTGGGTTGTCTTTGTTCTTCTTTTTCTAGTTCCTTAAGGTGTGAAGTTAAGTGGTTTACTTCGGCTCTCTCTTGTTTGTTCATATAGGCCTGAAGTGATATGAACTTTCCTCTTATTACTGCTTTTGCTGCATCCCAGAGATTCTGATATGTCGTATTTTCATTTTCATTTGTCTGTATGTATCTTTTGATCTCTGCGCTTATTTCTTCTTTGACCCATTCATTTTTTAGAAGTATGTTGTTTAGTTTCCACATTTTTGTGGGTTTTTCCCCCTCTTTTTTACAGTTGAATTCTAGTTTCAAGGCTTTATGATCAGAAAATATGCTTGGTACAATTTCAATTTTTCTAAATTTGCTGATATTGTCTTTGTGGCCCAACATATGGTCAATTCTTGAGAATGTTCCATGTACACTAGAGAAAAATGTATACTCTGTCGCTTTGGGATGAAGTGTCCTGTAGATGTCTATCATATCCAGGTGTTCTAGTATTTCGTTCAAGGCCACTATATCTTTATTGATTCTCTGTTTGGATGACCGATCTAGAGCCGTCAGCGGAGTATTGAGGTCTCCAAGTATGATTGTATTTTTGTTAGTTTTTGTTTTAAGGTCAATAAGTAGCTGTCTTATATATTTTGGTGCTCCTTAGTTTGGTGCATATATATTAAGGATTGTTATGTCTTCTTGATTCAGTGTCCCCTTAATCATTATGAAGTGACCATTTTTGTCTCTGAGTACTTTTTCTGTCTTGTAGTCAGCATTATCAGATATGAGTATTGCTACACCTGCTTTTTTTTGGGTGTTGTTTGCTTGGAGTATTGTTTTCCAGCCTTTTACTTTGAATTTGTTTTTATCCTTGTTGCTTAGATGTGTTTCTTGTAGGCAGCATATAGTTGGATTTTCTTTTTTAATCCATTCTGCTACTCTATGTCTTTTTATTGGTAAGTTTAATCCATTTACATTTAGTGTAATTATTGACACTTGTGGGTTCCCTACTGCCATTTTATAAATTGCTTTCTGTTAGTTTTGTATCTAGTTTGATTCTTCTCTTTTGTTTTTCTATCATTTGTTTCTGTTTGTTTGTGTTCCATACTTCTTTCCTCTGTTACTACCTTTTTTAAGTCATGTGTTTTTGTGGTGGTTTTTTCTAGGGTGGTTACCATTAAGTAATGAAAAGGGTACCTACCATATTCATTGTAGTACCCTATCTTATAAGTATTTCTGCACTTCATCGTCCTTTGCTACTGTTAATCTCCATTCTCTCCCCCCCTTTTTTTTTCCTTTGTTGTCACAGTTTAAGTTTGGTTTTATTGTGTTCTTGGTGGAGCTGTTACTTGTGGTGTTGTTTTCTTTTGTTCTTTGAATCTGGTTGGAAAACCCCCTTTAGTATTTCCTGGAGTGGGGGCTTTCTGGTGATAAATTCTCTCATCTTTTCTGTATTTGTGAATGTTTTTATATCTCCTTCATACTTGAAGGATAGCTTTGATGGGTATAGTATTCTTGGCTGAAAGTTCCTCTCTTTCAGGGCCTTAAATATTGGGGTCCACTCTCTTCTAGCTTGTAGAGTTTCTGCTGAGAAATCTGATGATAATCTAATAGGCCTTCCTTTATATGTTGTACTCTTCTTTTCCCTGGCTGCCTTGAGAATTTTTTCTTTGTCATTGGTTTGTGTCATCTTTATTATGATGTGCCTTGGAGTGGGTTTGTTGGGGTTAAGAAAACTCGGTGTTCTGTTTGCTTCTTGAACTTGAGGCTTTAGTTCTTTCCACAGGCTTGGGAAGTTCTCGTCTATTATTTGTTTGAGTATATTCTCCATTCCATTTTCTTTCTCTTCTCCCTCTGATATACCTATTATTCTTATGTTATTCTTTCTGATGGAGTCAGATAATTCCTGTAGGGCTTTCTCGTTTTTTATTATTTTTGAGTCTCTTTCTTCTTCTCTCTGTTGTGCCTCAAGTTGTTTGTCTTCTATTTCACTAATCCTATCTTCAATCTGGGTTGTTCTGCTAGCTAAGCTTGTTACCTCGTTTTTCAGCTCGTGAATTGAGTTTTTCATTTCTGTTTGATTTGTTTTTATAGTTTCAATTTCCTTGGTAATATATTCTTTGTGTTCATTGAGTTGTTTTCTGATCTCCCTATATTGCCTTTCCGTGTTTTCTTGTATATCTCTGAGTATTTTTAAGATTTCTATTTTAAATTCTCTGTCATTTAGCTCCAAGGCTTCCAATATGTTAAGTCTTTTCTCCATAGATTTTTCCACATCTATTTGTGTTACCTCTCTTTCTTTTGTATCCATAATATTCGATTTCCTCTTTCTTATTGGCATCTGAGGGTGGTCTTGTTGATAGCACTAATTAGAATTAATAAAGAGTAAAAAGTAAAAAACAAAAAAACAAAAAACAAAAAAAACAAAAACAAAAACAAAAAAACAAAAAACAAAAAAAAAACCAAAAAACAAAGGGTAAAACACCCCACAAAAAAAAGCAGTAATAATTTATTATTTCCCCCTTTTTTTTTCTTTGTTCTCCTTCCCTCCTCTCCCCTCCTCAGGGAAATATCGTGCCTATAATGGAGGGCCTGGTTTGCGGTGTAGAGTTCAAGGGGGCAAAAAATAAAAAAATAAATAAAAAAAAAAAAAAAAAAAAAAAAAAAGGAAGAAAATCTTAGACAAGCATAAGTTGATCTGCCTGCGGGTGACGGTCAACCAAGAGATATAATGAGAGGGACAAGAGGGAACCAGAGAAAAGGACAAAAAAAGGAATAATCAAGAAGAAAAAATAAAAATAATAAGTAAAAATACGTTGTATTAAGTGGAGCAAAGACCAAATACAATGGAGACCTTGGGTTGGGAGGACCCAAAATGCCACAAAAACAAACCAACCAGAAAAAAACAAAAACAAAACCGAAAAAGAAAAACAAAGCCAAAAAAAACCTTGAGTCCCAAATTAACTAATTTGTTCGTGATTGAGGATTAAATGGGAGGAAAGTAAAACGAGAAAAGAAAAAACGAATAGAAAGGAAAAAATAAGAAAAAGAGAAAAACGAAGGAAGAAATAAAAAAGGAAGAGAAAAAATCAAAATAAGGCAAAAAAAAACAAAAGAGGAGAGAGTGAGAATTAAGTGTCCTGGAGTATAACCCCAAAGGAGGGTGAGGATGAAGAAGAGAAATAAAATGTAACACTTATGGGTAGTGTAGTTCAAGAAAAGGGAAGCATAAGATGGGCAGAGAATAGAAGGACTGAGGTGGAGGAAATAAAGGCAATAAGATAGAAGGAACAAACAACAACAACAACAAAAAAAAAAAAACAAAAAAAAAACAAAAAAAAACAAACAGTGGAACAAGCTGCAAAGTCTGTGGATTTTTCCTGATTTTGAGATGTCAACCTCTTCCTCCTTCTCCTCTCTCCCTCTTCCCGGTCGGCGACTCTGCACCCCAGGCCCTGCCCCTGCGCCACACCCAGGCAGGGACTTGCAATTGATGGGGTTCTACGGCAATGTCACACAATTGGCTTTAGTCTTGCTGGTAGTCAAGGCCTGCCGGCGTCTGCAGGGTCTACCGACGAGAGAGTTCGCCTTCGTGGATTCTCTCTCCCAGTCCCCCCTTCCCGAACCAGCAGCCTGGCGATCCAGCCACAAGGCTGCCACTGCTTCTGTCTGGGGAGTAAGAGGCTCAAAGAGCTGGGAAATCCCCACTCTATCCCCACTCAGTGCAAGGCTCTGGGAAGGGCTCTGACAGTCAGGGCCTCCAGTGTAATCAGGCGGGGGTGGGAGTCAATTGTTGTCAAGGTGATTGTTCAGCGCCTAGCATTCCGTTGGACCTCTCAACCCAGGCTTTCCACACTTTGTAGCCTGTTTTGGCCGGTAAGAAGAGGGACTAGTCTCTGCTTGCGACTAGTGTGCTATAGATCTTATTATCTGCCAAGTCCTTCTTGTTAGCGTTTATCCCTGAATATGGAGGCTCTATCAATCAGAAGTTGCCCCCGCCCCTTTAGCGAGAGGCACCAAAAAATATCAAGCCTCTTGTCTTGGGTCGGTGAACTGAGAGAGATCTTATCAATTAGAACCGAGGGTGCGCAGATTTCACGGGTTAAGTTAATTTTAGTAATTGGGTCGCAGCTGTGCTCCCGAAGGTATTTCAGGCTGCCTGTTCCGCCCCTCCCCCAACGCTTGATTGTTAGCTTGAATGGCTGGGTGAGGTGCCCCGCCCGCGGAGAGAATCTCCCAAGTAGGGAATACCGCCCTGGGGCCTCTCCCGCTCCCCGTGCGCGGGCCGCTGGGAACGTTAGCGGTGCTCGGTCTGCAATGCTCGGTCTGCAACCAGACCGGGAGCGCCAGCAGCTGCTCGCCGCTCGTTCTGCAACCGACCCGGGCTGGTGGCGGCAGCGGTGGCGGCGGCGGCGGCCGGCGGCGGCTTCCGAGTGCGGGATGACTTACCACCTGCGCACTTTCTCGCGGCTTGAATGAACGTCCCTGCGGTAGCTTCCTCCACACCCTCGTCTCTCAGATTCGAGTGATAACAGTCCTATTGCTTTCAGTTTGCTCCGAAGATAAATTTTCCTGTTTCTAGTTGATAAATTTGTTGTGATTTTGGGGAGATCTGTCGGACACGCTGCTCACGGCGCCATTTCCGTGACGTCACTCCCATTGGCTGATTCTTGTACGTGCCCTGGCCTAGGATTGTACCCACCATCTTGCTTCACCAGTAAGATGCTCTAACCAACTGAGCTACCAAGCCAGGGCTAGTATTTGCAAGTTTTTTATCTATAGGTTTTCCTTATAGATTTAACCATTTTGGGATTTAAAACATGATATTTTTGCATTCCCAACTGCAGTTTCTCAAATTCAAATTCGCAAATGTGGATTGAAAATAGTCTTTTCCATTAGAGATTTGTTGAATCTGTAGCTCCAAGGGGCCCACTGCCTAGTAAAAAAATTTTGGTGGATTTGGACTGAGCAAGATGGCAGAGGTCAGTGTCCCTAACCCCAGCATTGTTCAAACTAAACTCTAGTTGAAATAATTGACACAAAAGCAGATCCTCTAAAGTCATAGAAGTGTCTTAATATAACAGAGTATCCCTGAAATCCATCCCAGGAAAATGAAAGAAACAACTCCTGGTGCCCTTGGAAACTGTAATTGAGAAAAGGGCAGTAGGCCTTGGCCAGTTGGCTCAGCAGTAGAGCATCGGCCCAGCACGTGGACATACCAGGTTCGATTTCAGTCAGGGCACACAGGGAAGCAACATCTATTTCTCCCCTCCCCCCCCCCTTCCCCTCCTCCCAGCCATGGCTCAATTGGTTTGAGCAAAGTTGGGTCTGGGCAAACATGGCCCTGACAGGCAGAGCACTCCCTAATAAGGGGCTTTCTGGGTGGATCCCGGTCACTCCAGAGCAAGTTCCAGGAGTTATGTTGTTTCAGTGAAGATGTGACTTTGTATTGATAAGCTGCAGATGAGTGACCACTTGAATGATTTGGTATGGTCTATATCACTTCATAGATTTAACTGACTTCTGTACCCATTTAACTAGTAAGATAAATGGTGGTGTTTTTAGGTATCACCTTGCTATTTTCCCAAATTGACTACTCGGTGCAGTTCTTGTCAGGTAAAGTAGTGCTTCTGCTTTACAAACCTGACAGGGAAGCAACTTCCAGGGCTTTCCAGTTAGCTCTTCTTACGATAATGGTCCTCATGTGTCAGAGAGCCATTGTAGTTGCTGAGTATGTCTATTTCAATTATACTTTCCCGAACTGGGGATATAGCCGCATCATGGTTTATAGACCAGCTGGGTGCCCTTGGTCTGTGGTTCAAGTAAGTTGGATTTAATTGGTCATTATTTACTGATACGCCATGTATATAGGTCCCTAAGTATTAACATAATTTCAGAGCTATTGTCTAGTATTCACTGAAAGTTCTGTATTTTCCCTTTCCGCGGTGCTCAGTTCTTCTAGGAAATGGTTACAGAATTCTTCGGAGAAAGCTTTGGAGGAAGATTTATGATGTGTGCTGTGGCAATTGCACTGAGTTTTTCTTCCAGATGATTCAACCTCCCCTTCAATCAAGGCGTTCTAAGATACATTAACTTCATTACGGGAACTAGGTGAAAGGCTGAGACTATCCACTATCATCTCTCTGGTCAAGGTTTTGGCTTCCAGAAGAGGTAGGATTTCCCTGTCATATAGAAAAGGCAATCCTCTAGTGGGCTGCCCTTGTATTTTCTTCCTAGGGATACTGTGATAATTAGCAATTACAAAAGATCTTTGTGAACCAATGCCTAGCAGCATTGTATACAACAGAGGTCTCGACACTTTCTCTGTAAAGGGCCAGATAGCAGATATTTTAAAATTTGCAGGCCTAGAGACCCTGTCTTGCTGCTCCCTTTTCTAAATGATTATGATTCTTTACAATATGCACAAAGACTGCACACTCATCTACCTAAGAACTTTCTCTCATGCAGTAAACAAATGATTATTGAGGAATAAAAACCTGCATAAACAGCCACTTGATTTCATACTAGACACCGATTCAGTCTTAATAGTTGAAGAGAACAAATCACTATGACCTCTATCTTTGAAAAACCCAAATTAACCCTTTTATATAGTTGACAGTACTGAGAGAATTGGACATTCTTAATTGCTTTATAAGAGTATGACACAATGAAAAGACTGTGTTCACTAACTGTTTTGATTGAATTAGTTGTTTATGTCATCGAACCAAGGATAGGTAATGTGCATGAGTTAAAATCTTTTCCTTTATCTCTGTTTTTTCTTATTTCCTCTTTTCTTCCTATTTATCTTTATAGAGCTCATGGAAATATTTTTTCACTTGAGACAAAGGTCTGGTAAAATCTTCTAATACTAAGCATATTTTGATTTCTTCATAATTTGTTAATGTGGAAAAAGTTATAGACTCACCTTATTCCATAAAACTACCAAAATTGAAAGAAATATAACTTTTTATAATGTTTTTTAACCCATATATAAAAATTTGGAGTGAATTTTAAATGTATAAATGTAAAAACCATTTTGGAACAGTTTAGGAGCTTGGGTTTTACTCTGCACATGTATTGTAAATCGCAATTAAAATTCTAAACTAAATTTCAAATGAAAACTGAAAGCCAGAATTTAAAAGGCATAGAAATTCAAATTGAAGGAAAATATAATTAAAACCATTAATGAAGTATAAATAGCTCTTCTAGAAATGACATGTCACATTAGTGGGTACTTAAAACAAAAGGCTCCTAAAGCTCCACCGTGAATTTCCAGAATTTTCAAGTATGTTTGAAATTACTTGCTAATGGATTTAGATGGATTCAACTAACAAAATCAGAAATGCTAATTTAAAAGGTCTTTTCTTTTATTCAGAACTAATAACTTGGTTAACCAAATCTAAAAATGTAGATACAATCTTTAAGAAATCCAATCCATATATCTGCAATTTTTTTTTTCTTAGAAAATAAAAGAATACTACTTCAAAGGTTAGATTTAGTGGTGACATTTGGAAGGCTTGGAGTTTCAGTGAAGCATTCATCAACTACGCTTAATGACAGCCTTCTCATCTTAATAGAAACCTAGAAGAGCTATTAGATTACATTTCTCTTTCTTTGATAGATTATAAGCTAACTATTTGTACTGATATTTCAGCTCCCTCATATATATATATATATATATATAATAAGATATGCATAAACTAGAATGTGTAGTGTGTGCTTAACTATAATTAACTAAGGTATATGTTTTATGTGTTTGTTCCTTCCTGTACTCAGCATAAATACTGGATGTGATTCTTAATACTGCCAGGCTCTTATAAGGGAACACACTTTCTACATTGACATCTGGATATACATGTATCCACACACATGTATAAAGAGTTCTATAAAAACTACCTGTGCTTCAAGAAACTCAAAAGTTTAAATTATGTTTAAATATGTATATATACATATGCAACTATGTAATTTATATAAATGTATACGTGTGGTATTAAAATGTCTATAAATAAAATTATAATGAATTTTTGTGTATTCTATATAATTTATAGTAAATTAATCTGTTCTTAGAAAATTATTTGGCCAACTTTTACTAGTTGCTACTTGCAACAGTTTGAATGTGAGACAGCTGCTTCCAGTACATCAAACTTTGTGTACAGACTTATGTATTGTCTGTATCCAAAAGTTCTGATATAAGTACTTGAGGAAACAGATAGTACTTGCTGTATTTTATCAGTCATATTCACAATTTACTCTGACTGAATGCATCCTAGTTAGTTTATTTTCTTGCAACAACTTCAGGGAAATATTCTGGTCTTTCCAAGAATTTTTTCTTCATTGGTATCAATATCAGAAAGAGGCCTGTTTCCTGAAATCAGGGGTCTCAAACTCAACTCCGCATGTGGGCCGCAGAGCAAGATCACAGCCATTCGGCAAATACAAGTAGGCCCCTAGGCTTACTTAATTTTATCCAAAATATTTTGAACTTTGTGGATTAGTCTGCGGGCTGCACAAAATTGTTCGGCGGGCCGCATGCGGCCCGCAGGCCGCGAGTTTGAGACCCCTGAGTAGATTGTCATAAACTAGCAAACAAAGTGAAGGCCTAAATATTAATGATTTTTCTGTGTATGTCCCCTGGGGCAATATGCAAGAATTCAATTCATAAAACCTACGTAGCAGAGTTTCAAAACTTGTGAAATCTGAGTTCTAATGCCACTTTTGGCTAATCTGATTTTTCTGCTATCTTCATTCTGCCATGATTTATTGCCTTCTTTTAAAACGCTGGCTTACTCTTGCTGGAGTGTGATGTGTAGATAACTATATAACTACATTAATTAAGCATAAGAGTGTTATCATCAAGGTGTTTTGGACAATTTTGCCCAAAATATTAATAGTTTTATTTTTTTTATTTTATGGTGAATGCTAAAAAATAATAACTTTTGGGAAAGAACAGCGAGGAATTCTCACCCCCATAGAAGTGGCACCCAATACCAGAAGGTGTGGATTAGGATATCAAAATTTAGCATAGGGGCCTTGGTAGCTCCTGCTACCTCAATAATGCGTGGTGCAGACCCAATTAATTCAAAATCAGATAATCCTGTATGGGTAGACCAATGGCCCCTTTCTCAGGAGAAACTTAGGGCAGCTGCTCAATTGGTACAAGAGCAGCTACAGCTTGGGCACATTGAACCATCTAATAGCCCATGGAATACACTTCCATATTTTGATCTTGACGCCTCCTGGATTATCAAGGGGCATAGGTGACCCTTACAGCTTATAGGTTTTGAGCCTCAAAATTATTGTTGTTCCTTTTTTCAAAGGATCAACAACAATGGCTCTGGGAAACTGCCACTAAA
The DNA here is from genome assembly GCF_036850995.1 of Saccopteryx leptura. Classification (NCBI taxonomy): domain Eukaryota; kingdom Metazoa; phylum Chordata; class Mammalia; order Chiroptera; family Emballonuridae; genus Saccopteryx; species Saccopteryx leptura. The sequence goes on from NC_089511.1 coordinate 65,946,443, forward strand.
TGGCAAATCACTCTTGCAAATCAATGGACAACTTTATACTGAAACTGTCAACTTAAAATCAGCTCAAAGTCTAGAATTATATGCCATTATCATGGCTTTTTAGCATTTGCCATATTCCTCCTTTAATCTATATACAGACAGCAAATATTTACTTATGGTGTTTCCACTATAAAGACTGATGTCTTAGAGACAAATGCTGATGAACTATTTTAGCAGTTCCTCCTTCTTCAAAGACTTGTATGTCAACATAAAGCTCCATGTCTTATAGGACATACTCGAGCTCACTCCATGCTCCCTGGAGCTTTAGCACAAGGGAATGCCCAATTTTTTTATTTTTTATTTATTTTTTTATTATTTTTTTGTATTTTTCTGAAGTTGGAAATGGGGAGGCATCAGACTCCCGCATGCACCTGACCGGGATCCACCAGGGTGGGGATGCTCTACCCATCTGGGGTGTTGCTCTGTTGCAACCAGAGCCATTCTAGTGCCTGAGGCAGAGGCCACAGAGCCATCCTCAGTGCCTGGGCCATCTTTGCTCCAATGGAGCCTTGGCTGCGGGAGGGGAAGAGAGAGACAGAGAGGAAGGAGGGGGGGAGGGGTGGAGAAGCAGATGGGTGCTTCTCCTGTGTGCCCTGGCCAGGAATCGAACCCAGGACTCCTGCACACCAGGCCGACACTCTACCACTGAGTCAACTGGCCAGGGCCTGGGAATGCCCATGTTGATCAAGCTACCCAAAAGAAAATTATTTGGAGCAACCATGACAGATCGAGCAATTCAGTCTCATACTATTCATCACCAGAACCCTGCAGCCCTGTGTAAACAGTTTCAACTTTCTCAGGAAGCAGCATGGCAGATTGGTATATCCTGTCCAAGGGGTCCTATACTACAATCTCCCCCTTCATTTGGAGTTAACCCTCAAGGATCCCTTCCAGGACAACTTTGGCAAATGGATGTTACTCATATACCTTCATTTGGCAAACAGTCCTATGTCCATGTTACAGTGGATACCTATTCTGGATTTACAGTAACCTCTGTCAGAACAGGAGAGGCTGCTAAGCATGTTATAGCTCATTGTCTGTATGCATTGTTCTATCATTGAATTTCCTAAACTGGTTAAACTGACAATGCTCCTGCATATGGAGCAAAGGCATTTATTGTATTTTGTCAAACCTTTCGAATTATGTGTATTCCTTACAATCTTTAAAGTCAAGGTATTATTAAAGTGTACCCAGCAAATATTTTAAGGTCAATTTAAAAAAATTTAAAAGGGGGGAGTCATATCCTGGAACTCCTATGGGTCTACCATATCATGCTTTTTACTTAAAAAAATTTTAAATTTCTTTTGAATGCTGATGAACAGGAGACGCCAAATCTTTTTCTCCTGCAAACTACTAACTTCTTTATTTGATCCAGCTAATAACACTGTTTTGTCTTTTTCCAAATAGCTCCAGATATATGGAAAATATTTATATAGGCAGATGGGGATCCTCAAACCCCTCAGTGAGATCTTCTGAGCATGGCTTTTAAGATACCAAGAGGCAGAAAAAGCCCAATAGAGATCAGGGAAACTACCAGCTTTTAGGATATGCCCTTAAAGGCTCCAATGCCCCAAAGGGATCTCATAGGATGCCATCTGGGTCCTGCTTCAATAGTGGAAAGGAAGGGCATTGACTAAAGCCTGCCAGACTTACATGCCTCTGCTGTGAGGAAACAGGGACACTGGAAGGTAGGCTTCCCCCTCACTCCTCTAAGGGAGGGTTCAGTCTCTTCCAGCCCTGCTCCAGCCACCTATGACCTAACCTTGCCCAGAATGCTGGGGTTTGCCACTGAAGGCTGAAGATGCCCAGGGCCGTCGGCCCTATCTACGACACTGTGGACGAGCCTAGGGTATTTCTTCCAAGAAGCAGGTAAACTGATCTCATTTGCACAAGGGCCACTTAACTATGTCTTCCCTGAATAGTCAGGTTTTTTATGCTTCCCTCGAAGATCTCTGTTGTGGGTGTTGATAGTCCTATTTTCTGCTGCTTTGTTTAATATAGAATGTTTCCTTTATTCCTCCTACCTCAATGCCCCACTCATATTTTAGGCTGGGACCTACTCCTAATTTAGAGCTCTCTTTTCCCCTTTTGCCAACTTCTATTATGAATCTACCTTTGCCACCCAGCTTAGTGTATCCCAAGGTTCTCTTTACCAAGCCACAGTCGCAGAGCTCCAGGGAAAAGAAACCTGGTCTCATCTCTCCAGGCAGAGGAGTACAGAAGCTCCATCTCCACACATGCTGCAGATGGCATTTCCAGTCTACATAAATCATTACCAGCTAGAAGCAGCAGTCATTGCGACTTGGACATGAGTTACAAAGTATAGAATGGTGACAACAATTCCAGTGCCATGCGGACTTTTCCTGGGTGTGGACTTTTCCTGGACTCCTGCTCCTTGTGACAGCTCCTAACAGACTGAATTGGGGTTGGGTTACATTTTTCAGGGATTTGGCATGGTGTTGGGGCCAATTTGGACTTGGTGAACATGTTAAGGACACTACTCTTTTATGGATTCTTTCTGTATTGGCCAAGTGTTTGCTTAAAGGCTTTAATCACTGTAAAAAAAAAAAGACTGGATAAAGAAGATGTGGCACATATACACCATGGTATACTATTCAGCCATAAGAAATGATGACATCGGATCACTTACAACAAAATGGTGGGATCTTGATAACATTATATAGGGTCAAATAAGTAAATAAAAAAAAAACAACAACAAGAACTGCAGGATTCCACACATTTGTGGGACATAAAAACGAGACTAAGAGACATGGACAAGAGTGTGGTGGTTACGGAGGGCGGGGGGAGGGAAGGAAGGGAGGGGGAGGGGGAGGGGCACAAAGAAAACTAGATAGAAGGTGACAGAGGACAATCTGACTTTGGGTAATGGGTATGCAACAGAATTGAATGACAAGATAACCTGGACATGTTTTCTTTGAATATATGTACCTTGATTTATTGATGTCACCCCATTAAAATTAATAAAAATTTATTTATATAAAAAAAGATAACTTTTATGATCATATACTTACTTTTGTATTCTCATTAGTTTTGGCCATTTTCATTGATTTATTTCTTATTTTATATTTGATTTATTAGCAAACAAATTATTCTCCAAGTTATTTTTATTATAGACTTTGAAATCATCTCCCACCTATTATAGCCATCTTTATATGTTGCCATTATCTAAGTAATAAAAACTGACACAATCATTACAAGAACTACATGACATTTCATATTCTCATCATGAATAAGGAATTATTACTCTGCTGAAGCAGCCATATTCTGTGAAACCCCTGAAAATTGTTAGCTTATATCTTTCTCTTTTTTCAGAGAAAATTTTTCTCAGCACTCTTTCTAGAAATTTAGCACCTTTAACAAATAGTTTAAAAAAATAACCACTTAACTGTATATAGTCTTTAGCAATTTATTGATGGAGGATTGTATTGGGTTAACAGCAATGTTCTTAGGAAATTTAAGAAAAGCCTAAGACACAGGAATGTGCTTGGATTTGGCTGGAGTGCACACATATTTAAAATTGATTATAATCAAGTCATAAAAATCCTACCAAACCAAGTAGATATTTAAGTTGTCAAAATGTATAAAATTTTTTTAAAGTTCATAGAGTATCTGTACTACAAAATAAGTGCAACAACTCTGGTGTTGAGCAGAAAACAACTGCTTCAGCACGACAGCAACCACTCTCTTTCAGTGCTGCTTCTTATTAATTGTGTTCCAGAAATGTATAAGCCTTTGAAAACCTCTTGTAAATCAAACTAAATGACTCACAACCCCACTGAACTTTTTGCCAATGGGTTCTTTAAATTTGTTTGCATTTTATTTTCAATCCCTGGAAATATTTAAACAATTTTTTTCAATGAATGAAGAGCAACATATTTTAGCTTTTGAAGCTTTGGAAATTGCTCTTTACAAAATGCTTGCAGCAAAGAAGGCATTGACATTTATCTCTAGAAAACCAAGAAAGGAATGCTACCAATGAAACAACTATGTTACAGTGATGCACATTATAATTTTAAAATTCTATGCTTGTTTTTGAAAAATTTCAACCTAACAAAGAAATTTTTGATGTGTTTCTAATTTTTAACTGCATAAATTTATATTCTGTGGTAGAATGGAAATTAATTTCAAAGATATATAGTTTTTCAGTATCTAAATTCAGTTAAATATTTAAAACTTAATAAACTAGAAAACATTTTGACAAGTTTCAATTCTTGTATAAGTATATGCCAAAGTAGGTGATGAGAATTAAGGGTGAAAATGTATCTATGGAAATATTTCATATATAACCTTAAGTACCATATTTATAGATTTTAATAACAAGACATAGAATTTAAAATATCATTAATTTGGCAGAATCTTCTCTAAATTTACCACGTAACTCAGCATTGATATTTTCTCACTTAAAAATACTATGTTCACAGAAAAAAATCAATTGAGGTTGTAAATAAGTTTAGTTTTATTAACCATAAAATAAAAGCTTGAAGAAGATTGCATAAAATCATATTAAAAATTAAAATAAATTTATATTAAAATATATATTCTTTAAAATGAAATAAAATCAATGGCAGGAAGATGTGGCTAGAAAACAGATTATTGTGTGCAAATTTTTTTAATTTGTTTTTTAATTAAAGTTGATATACAATACTATATTATTTTCTTTTTTTTTTTTTTTTTTTTTTGTATTTTTCTGAAGCTGGAAACGGGGAGAGACAGTCAGACAGACTCCCGCATGCGCCCAACCAGGATCCACCCGGCACGCCCACCAGGGGCAACGCTCTGCCCACCAGGGGGCGATGCTCTGCCCCTCCGGGACGTCGCTCTGCTGTGACCAGAGCCACTCTAGCGCCTGAGGTAGAGGCCAAGGAGCCATCCCCAGCGCCTGGGACATCCTTGCTCCAATGGAGCCTTGGCTGCGGGAGGGGAAGAGAGAGACAGAGAGGAAGGAGGGGGTGGGGTGGAGAAGCAAATGGGCGCTTCTCCTATGTGCCCTGGCCAGGAATCGAACCCGGGTCCCCCGCACGCCAGGCCGACGCTCTACCGCTGAGCCAGCCGGCCAGGGCCTTATATTATTTTCAAGTGTACAACCCAGTGATTAAATATTTATATAACTTATGAGGTGGTCACCCCAATAAATCTCGTAGCTATCTGACACGATATCTAGTTATTGCAATATTATTGACTGTGTTCTCTATGCAGTACTTTACAACCTCATTATGATTTGGTAACTACCAGTCTGTGCTTCTCAAACCCTTCACTTATTTCACCCAGCACCCAAACTTCCCTCCCTTCTGGCAACCATCATTTTGTTCTCTGAATCTATAAGTCTGTTTCTGTTTTGTTTGTTTACTTTGTTCTTTAGATTACACATGTAAGTGAAATCATATGGTATTTGTCTTTCTCTGTTTGACTTATTTCACTCAGCTCTATTTCCTTTAGGTCCATTCATGTTGTCTCAAGTGGCAAGGTTTCATACTTTTTTTTTTTTTTTTCTGAAGCTGGAAACAGGGAGAGACAGTCAGACAGACTCCCGCATGCGCCCGACCGGGATCCACCCGGCACGCCCACCATGGGGCGACGCTCTGCCCACCAGGGGCCGATGCTCTGCCCATCCTGGGCGTTGCCATGTTGCGACCAGAGCCACTCTAGCACCTGAGGCAGAGGCCACAGAGCCATCCCCAACGCCTGGGCCATCTTTGCTCCAATGGAGCCTTGGCTGTGAGAGGGGAAGAGAGAGACAGAGAGGAAGGCGCGGCGGAGGGGTGGAGAAGAAAATGGGTGCTTCTCCTGTGTGCCCTGGCCGGGAACCAAACCCGGGTCCTCCGCATGCTAGGCCGACGCTCTACCGCTGAGCCAACCGGCCAGGGCTGGTTTCATACTTTTTTATGGTCGAGTAATACTCGATGTCACCTGGATATATCTGGAAATATCACCTGTTCTTTATCCATTTGTCCATTGAGGAACAGTTAGGTTGCTTCCATATCTTGGCTATTGTAATCAATGCTGCAATGAACATATGAATGCATATGTTTTTTAGAATTAGTGGTTTTGGTTTCTTCAGATGAATAACCAGAAGTAGAATTTCTGAATCTTTTGTTGTCTCTTGTTATAAACTTTATTTTATAGTCTGTTTTGTCTGGTTTAAGTATGGCTGTCCAGCTTCTTTTTAAATTTCCATTTGCATAAAATATTTTTCCATCCTTTTACTTTCACTCTGTGTGTTTCTTTCCATCTAAAGTTAGTCTTTTATAGGCAGCATATGTAAGGGTCTTGTTTTTTTATTCATTTATTCAATCTTTTAATTAAAACATTTAATCTATTTTCACTTAAAGTTTAATTGGTGTTGATAGATGTATGTTTATTACCATTTTGTCAATCATTTTTAATCATTTTTTCTTCTTCTTAAAGTAGGCCCTTTAACATTTTTTGTAATACTGGTTTGGTGGTGATGAAGTTTTTTATCTTTATCTCATCTGGAAAGTTATTTATGTGTCTTTCAATTCTAAATGATAGTTTTTCTGGATAGAGTAATCTTTGTTATAAGTCCTTGCTTTTCATCACTTTGAATATTTCTTGCCACTCCCATCTGGCCTGCAAATTTCTGTTGAAAGATCTGCTCACAGTCTTATGTGATCTACCTGGTAGGTAAATAACAGCTTTTCTCTTTCTGCTTTTAAGATTCTCTTTGTCTTTAAAACTTGTGTGTTATGATATGGACCTTTTAGTGTTCATCTTGTTTGAAACTCTTTGAGCTTCCTGAACTTGTGTGTCTATTTCCTTCACCAGGTTAAAAAAAAAGTTTCAGTCATTATTTTTTTTAAAAAGATTTTTAATTACTTGCTCTCTTTTTTTCTTCACCTTCTGGAACCCCTGTGATGCAAATGTTGATATGCTTCATGTTGTCCCAGATATCCTTTAGACCAGTGGTCCCCAACCCCTGGGCCATGTACTGGTACCGGTCCGTGGGCCATTTGGTACTGGCCCACAGAGAAAGAATAAATAACTTACATTATTTCTGTTTTATTTATATTTAAGTCTGAACAATGTTTTATTTTTTAAAAATGACCAGATTCCCTCTGTTACACTTGTCTTAGTCATGTGATACATTTATCCATCCCACCCTAAAGGCCAGTCCGTGAAAATATTTTCTGACATTAAAACGGTCCATGGCCCACAAAAGGTTGGGGACCACTGCTTTAGACTATCCTCATTTTTTTGGATTATTTTTTCTTTTTGCTGTTCTGATTGTGCATTTTCTGCTACCTTATGTTTCAATTTGTTAAGTGATTTTCAGCTTTATCTAATCATTCTTCATTTCAGTTATTGTAGTCTTCATTTCTGATTAGTGTTTTTTTTTTTTTTTATGTTTTATATCTCCATTTTTTATTCCTATCTCTTTGTCAAAGTTCTCACTGAGGATGATGCACAATTTCACTGAGTTTGTAAAACATCCTAATAAGAATTTTGAACTCTGCATTTAATAGACTGTCTCCTTATGTTAACTCTTTTCCTGAAGTTTTGTCTTATTTTTTTATTCGGGACACATTTCTCTGTCTCCTTACTTTGGCTGCTTCTCTATGGTTGTTTTTATGTGTTAGGTAGATCTTCCATATCTTCCAATCTTGGTACAGTGCTTTATGTAGTAGGGGATCTGTGGCCCCAGTGGTGCAGGGCCATCACGTAAATTAGATAATTCAGGACAACCTTTTTATGGGTTGTGTGTACTCTTCTTTGTTGAGCCTTGATTATGCCTGGCATGTTAGTGGGAGGGATTTCCCCTCTAGCCAGTCACTTACAAAAACTGGCCTTGACACAACCAGGAGCTGTTGTGCCGGAGCCCAACACACAGAGCAGAAATTACTTCAGCAGTGCTCTGGTGCCCTTTAAGGCTGACCCTTGAGGGTGCTTCTTATGGAGGTGTTGAGCTGGTGATGCTTCAATATAGTCTGAAGCTGTACATTGTGTGCACTTGTTTCTGGGAGGTGCAGGCCTAGGACAGCCACTGCACATGGCTGTTCCAGGCCACCTGGCATAAGCTGCAAATTGATGTACAGAGGCTACTACTTGTGCTGGGCTTGGAGGAGCCTGGAAGAAGTCAAACCTGTGAACTGAAGCCAGTTGCCTTTAGTGCTGGATTGGAACTGCTTAGCAAGAAGTACAGGGCACACTGAGGCCAGGTGTTGTTTGTTTGGGACCTGTGGACCTTTGAGAGATTTTAGGAAATCCATAATATGAACAAAGACAGGCAGCCATATATATGAAAAAGTTATTGGAATTAGCTCATATGGGCCAGATAATTAGGTGGTAGAGGATCTTAGGGAATCACCAAGACAGGATGAAGGTGTTAGCCAGGTGATGGAGACTGAGGCATGGTGCCTACATGTGTCTGCTGAGGGAAGTCCCAGTGACAGAACAATGGCTCCTACTTGCACTTCCGCATGGGAGGAAGCTGCCCCTCTAGCCTTCATCCTGAAACCAGGCAATTCCATTTCTTCTTGTTTGTCCCTGCTGCTATATGACCTGCTGTCACAGTGCTGGATCTCAAAGCAAGTGAGTCAGTATAAGTGGGCCTTGTATGAGGAATGCTGGAGATTCCTGTAGCCCTCCATCTCATTCAGGCACAATTCGCAATAGTTTTTCAGCCAGAAGTTGTAGGAATTTCTTTTTCTAGCACTGGAACCCTGGAGTGGGAGCCTGATATGAGGCTGAGACTCCTTTCTCTTTAGGAAGGATCTTTGTAGCTGTGATATCCTTCTTGATTTTTTTTTTTTTTTGTATTTTTCTGAAGCTGGAAATGGGGAGAGACAGTCAGACAGACTCCCGCATGCGCCCGACCGGGATCCACCCGGCATGCCCACCAGGGGCGACGCTCTGCCCACCAGGGGGCGATGCTCTGCCCCTCCGGGGCGTTGCTCTGCCACGACCAGAGCCACTCTAGCGCCTGGGGCAGAGGCCAAGGAGCCATCCCCAGCGCCCGGGCCATCTTTGCTCCAATGGAGCCTTGGCTGCGGGAGGGGAAAAGAGAGACAGAGAGGAAGGGGGGGGTAGAGAAGCAAATGGGCTCTTCTCCTATGTGCCCTGGCCGGGAATCGAACCCAGGTCCCCCGCACGCCAGGCCGACGCTCTACCGCTGAGCCAACCAGCCAGGGCGAGATATCCTTCTTGATTTTTAATAGCCACACATGGGTGTGGGCCAGCCTACTTAGTGTCTCTACTCCTCTTACAGTCTCCACATGGCTTCTTTTGTACATTCTTAGTATTCAGCTGGACCTCAAGTGTTTCTCAATACTGCTTGTTCTGTAGTTTATTATTTTAAAGTAGTTTCTGAGTACCATGTTTACTTACACTGTCATTTTGACCAGAAACCCTTGAATATTATTTTTAATATTCAGATGTTTAATAGTGCAAATATTTTTCTCTCATGTACAGGAATAAAAGAATTTTTAAATAAATTATGCATAAACCTACCAATAAAATCAAAACAATTTATCAGCTAACAAATATTTAAAGTATATAATTTAAATTATTTTAACACTTGCCTTTACTTTTAAAAATACTTAGCTCAGCTGATAAATAATATGGTTATTCTATTCATTGCATATTATGTTAGAAAACAACTATATTGATATCCTAGTTAAAATCTCTTGTTACAGATGAGAATGAGAATCTGCAGTAAAAAAATGAGCACATAACGGATTCACTGTCTCACAAACTGTTAAAAGAGCCACTACAAAACATTTTCTCTTTTTGTTACAAGTTCAGTGTTTTTATGTATTAACTCATCACTATTGTTGTTGCTTTATTATTATTTTGCCCCAAATATCTCTGGTGTTAAATCTCCCAATTAAAACAACAACAACAACAAAATGATGAAATCTGGACCTTGCTTATTACAAAGTTAAAACTGAAATCTCACTGTCCTACGTACTCATCCCCAGATGTTGTTTAAGCAAAGTTTAAAAAGATGTGAGCCTTATCTTTTAAGTTACAAAAAATGTATTTCATTGCAAGTTTCTTTAAGCTTAGATCTGAAATTTTCTGAAATAAAATGGGAACATATTTGTACTTTTCCACTCTTCTCTGTAAACTGTTAGAGCTGTGTCTGGCTATCTTGTAAAATATAGGTGTATTTCTTACAATTCCCTACACATTTATTTTAAGACTCCAAGGTCAAGGCTGCCTGTTCACAATAGGCCTTCCCAGATCTATATTTTCAGCTGAGGGATAAGAGAAAATCTTCCCACTATCTTCTTAATTGCACTCTTTCCAGATTTCCCAATAACTTATATTTCTTCGCATCTATTTCTGCAATGAAAACAGTCCTACTCCATTCAATTTTATTACCTCCTAGGCTCACTCCTCCTACATTTAATAGTTTCATTTGGAGTAATACAAGTACGCATCCATTTATTCTGAATTGTCTGTACTCATTAAACTCATTGGTGATATTTCAACAATATTATTATCCGGAAATGCTAAGGCAGTGGGAAAAATAGAACAGATGCTCCTGGCATTATCACAGGAGAGCAGGAAGAAGAACTGACAGTAGATAGTCATCCTCAATGGGATAATTGAGCCATCTGTGGTGGATCCTCTGGAATTTATTATTTTCCTAACCACAGATAGGTGGTATTTACTCTGGATCTTGAGTGCTTGAATGGTTGAATTGTTATCCTGATATTAAGTCAAATGTTGCTAATGATTGGTTATTTGATTAAGACCTTCTTTTAACACACAAACACACAGGCCTTTGACAAAGATTTAATGTGACATGACTCAGAGGGTATTCTTCCTTTTTCTGAAAAATATTTCTGTGGCAGCTGTGTGTGCTGGAGGCAATTCCGCCCAAATGCTGACCTACTTGGACCCTGGAAGTCCCTTTCTAAAACACAATTTTAGAGTTAATTTTCTTATTAGCAAATGAACTTTATTAAGATTCAGTAAGATATTTTCATACTGTAGTAAAACTTTACTGTTTTGCATCACTCTTCTTTTTAACTTTTTGTTCACTTAATTACAAGGATGAAATTACCTAAATGGCAATAGGTAAAAATTTAATAAATTGGTGATTCTAGCCAAGACTGATGTTTTGTTTATATATATATCTTGCAGGTTGTATTGATTATGAAGATACACAAATGCTATATGTGTTTTGTCAAGTTCTTTTTTTTTTTTTCATTTTTCTGTAGCTGGAAACAGGGAGAGACAGTCAGACAGACTCCCGCATGCACCCAACTGGGATCCACCCGGCACGCCCACCATGGGGCGACGCTCTGCCCACCAGGGGGCGATGCTCTGCCTATCCTGGGCGTCGCCATGTTGCGACCAGAGCCACTCTAGCACCTGAGGCAGAGGCCACAGAGCCATCCCCAGTGCCCGGGCCATCTTTGCTCCAATGGAGCCTTGGCTGCGGGAGGGGAAGAGAGAGACAGAGAGGAAAGCGCGGTGGAGGGGTGGAGAAGCAAATGGGCGCTTCTCCTGTGTGCCCTGGCCGGGAATCAAACCCGGGTCCTCCGCATGCTAGGCCGACGCTCTACCACTGAGCCAACTGGCCAGGGCTATTTTGTCAAGTTCTTAAATATTCTGAGTGCCCTTCAGTCTATCCACTGAATAAATATCTTTGAAATTTCCCTAAAATTCCTGGACTTGAACACACAGGTCTTATCAGGGGTCCCCAAACTACGGCCCGCGGGCCACATGCGGCCCCCTGAGGCCATTTATCCGGCCCCCACCACACTTCCGGAAGGGGCACCTCTTTCATTGGTGGTCAGTGAGAGGAGCATAGTCCTCATTGAAATACTGGTCAGTTTGTTGATTTAAATTTATTTGTTCTTTATTTTAAATATTGTATTTGTTCCCATTTTGTTTTTTTACTTTAAAATAAGATATGTGCAGTGTGCATAGGGATTTGTTCATAGTTTTTTTTATAGTCCGGCCCTCCAATGGTCTGAGTGACAGTGAACTGGCCCACTGTGTAAAATGTTTGGGGACCCCTGTCTTATACAATCCTGCTTCAACTATGCCTACTGTTGTATTAGCTCTTTCTCACCCTTTTCCTATGCTTGTGAGATAACCAAGTCACCACAGCTTGTGAATAGTTGTTGTCATTTATATCCATGGTCAGAGTAACCCCACATACAAGTAATGAAGGTGTCTTCCACAAAAGTGGTAGCAGCACCTCAGATAGCAAATTCTTAATCCTTTTTTAGCATGCCCTGCAGGCTATATGTGTGCCACTAGAAAGCTTTCTACTGTTACCCTCTTATTATCATTAATACAAACTGAATTTTAGATAGTACTTATTTCAACCGAGCCAGGGAGAATGGGAATGAAGCCGTAGGCAGTAATAAGAGACAAATCAAGCATGAGCTGGGTACAGCAGCTTGTAAAGAGGGCTTGTATGCCATAGCAAAGGAATGTGAGTAGCAGAAAAGGATTCTGTGATGTTAGGAGCTGAGGAATCCCCATGTGTGAATCTCTCTTTTTAATATTAGTTAAATTTTATTGCCATTTAATAGGACAATTTGTTCAAACCAATTGTATTCCCATACATACTAGACATTACAACAAAATAATTAAAAATAAAATGTAATGTTTATACAGTGTTCAATCTATGTATGTTGTATACAATTCTAAACATATATTTATCCATATTAATATTATAGTTATCACTATCCTGTTCTTTGTATTAATGTCCAAAGAGGTTATTTAAAATTTAATTGAGCAGTATGGTTTTAATCACAGATTATTCATCTTGTTGTACAAGAAGGAATTCCCACACTAGGAATATGGCAGTGATTAACGATATAACACTTAATGTTGGACCAATGACATTGGTGTAATTTATTAGTAACAAATATTCACAGCCCAGCAGATGAAGACACTACCAGCATCCAGGGCCAGACAGGGTTATAAACAAACATAGAATGAACAACCAGAGCTTTGGGAGGAAAGCTTTATAGTAATATTGAGAGAGGGTGAGGTACCCCTTAATTAACACACAAGTATGTGATTGACTATATGTATAATGCTTCTGCTGGCAGGGAACTGGAACTCTTATTCAGTTATAAGTGGGGCCTGACCAGGCAGTGGTGCAGTGGATATAGCATGGGACTGGGATGCAGAGGACCCAGGTTCGAAACCCAGAGGTGCCGGCTTGAGCACGGGGTTGCTGGCTTGAGCATGGGATCATAGACATGACCCCATGGTCACTGGCTTGAGCTCAAAGGTTGTTGGCTTGAGCAAGGGGTCACTCTCTCTGCTGTAGCCCCCTGGTCAAGGCACATATGAGAGGACAATGAACAACTAAGGAGACTAAGGAAACACAATGAAGAATTGATGCCTCTCTTTCTTCTTGTCTTTTTGTCCCTATCTGTTCCTCTCTCTCTCTCTTTCTCTGTCTCTGTCACCAAAAAAAGTGGGAATTGTGCTGTTTTGCTAGAGGACCTTATTATGAAAGCAGACTGGGGAAACTTCTTTGGGCTATCAAGGCCTTATAGATTTTACCAGATGTTGAGAAAGTAGATAGTATTGAGACTTAATTTTAGACCTTATACTAGAAGGGTCCTATTTTAGGCATACCAATAAATTTTTGTGATGTAATGATGTTGAAAACAGATATGTTGAACTTATAAAATCACAGACAATATGTTAGGGTTAGAAAAGTTCAATGAAATTGCTGTTAGTTCTGCTGAAGTTGAGAAAAGAGAGAGTCAAGTGATATCAGCAAGATCACAGAATGGGAGGTTCTAGCCCTCACCTCTCCACAGAAACAATAATTTAGCAGATGAAAACATCTTAATGAGAGCTCATAATTCAGGTGATAAGTTACAGTACTTTGTTGGGGTACTGAAAAGAGAACAAAATAGCATTGAAAACAATTAAATAAAACAATTTTTCTTTTGTTTGTTAGTTAATTTTGTTCATTAGATTTCACATATGAATGAAATCTATGGTACTTGTCTTTCTCTGACTGAGGTATCTCACTTAGCATAAGGATCTCCAGGTTCATCCATGCTGTCACAAAAAGGAAGATTTCCAATATGGAGACAGACTTATACATAAACAGCAGGTGAAGAGTTATGGGGGATGGGGGAGAATCAGATGAGGGAGATGTAGAGATAGAACAATAAAAGCCAAAAACAAACCAAAAACAAAAAACCTCATGGACATAGAAAACAGTATGGTGATTGCCAGAAGTGGAGAGGGAGAGGAAGGTATGGGGACATAAATGGTGATGAACGAAGTCTCGACTTGGAGGGGTGAACAATAATATAGTATACAGAGATGTGTTGTAGAATTGGGCACCTAAAACCTTTATAATAATGTTAACTAGTGTCACGCTATAAATTCAATTTTAAAAAATAACAGTTTCATATTACCTGCATCATTCTTACCCCAACTGGGACAACTTGTTAGCCTGCAAGTTCTTCTCTGGGTGAAAGAGAGAGTGGTGAAGTGAGTGTTCAATTTCCTCAGTATTTTAAGGCACTAATGAGAAGTATGCTTTCATTGTGTCTCTCCCAAAACACTGAGGAAATTAAGATAGCTAGATTGCTTGTGGTAGCTAAAACAAACAAACAAACAAAAATGGATGAGGGCTTTCACCAAGCAGTTCATAGATCTCAATATCCCCATGATCCTTATGAGAGGCCCTTCCCATGGACACTGGTAGTCAGGCAATCCACAGATCCCACTAACCATCCCACCCAGAATTTCTGATGGAGCTTTTTCATGAAGAGCTTTCCTTGCCAAAGCCAGTCTGTAAATACTGAAAGAGATTACTGCTTCATCAAATACATAGACACCAATACAAGACTACAAGAATCATGAAGAAAAAAAATTATGCTCTAGAAATTTATTCTAAAGAAATGGAAATTTACAATAGCCAAGGTATAACATCAACCTAAGTATAAAAAAATTTTGGGTAATCTAAACTGATGATCTCACAGAAGCAAAGAGTAGAATAGAGGGCTGGCCATGCTGGACAATATAGAGAGATGTTGGTCAAAGAGTACAAAATTACAATTATGAAGGATGAATGTCTAAGGATGTAATGTATGGCATGCTGACTATAGTTAAGAATACTGTACTGGATATTTGAAATATCTTAAGAGAGTAGACTTAGGATGTTTCATTACACACAAAAATTGGTAACTGTGAAAAATTGATAATTAATTACTTGATTGTAGTCATTATTTTACTATTACAACTAACCCTTGACCAACATAAAATTTAAGAGTGCCAACATCCAGTAAGTAAAAAATATGTACATAGTTTTTAACTCACCAAAAGCTTAACCACAGTCATCTCTTAGTATTTATTGTGGATTGGTTTTGTGAATATCAATACCTATGATGCTCAATACCATATATAAAATAACGTAAAACAATGGATACAGTTCACTCTCTGTATCTACAAAT
The DNA here is from genome assembly GCF_036850995.1 of Saccopteryx leptura. NCBI lineage: Eukaryota > Metazoa > Chordata > Mammalia > Chiroptera > Emballonuridae > Saccopteryx > Saccopteryx leptura. The sequence goes on from NC_089511.1 coordinate 65,961,922, forward strand.
TCCCAATTGTTGATGCAAAACCTGGGGTTATAGGCCTGACCAGGTGGTGGCACAGTGGATAGAGCATTGGACTGGGATGTGGAGGACCCAGGTTCAAAACCCAAAGTTCACCAGCTTGAGCACAAGCTCATCTGGTTTGAACAAGGTTCACCAGCTTGAAGCCAAGGTTGCTGGCTCGAGCAAGGGGTTACTGAGTCTGCTGCAGGCCCCGGTCAAGGCACATATGAGAAAGCAATCAATGAACTAGGAACCGCAACAAAGAATTGATGTTTCTCATATCTCTCCCTGCCTGTCTGTTTGTTCTTATCTGTCCCTCTCCCTGACTCTCTCTGTCTCTCCCACAAAAGAAACAAACAAAAAAAAAAACTTGGGGTTATGGAGGACCAACTGTATATTTATTGAAGAAAATCTGCATATGCATGATGCAGACAGTTCAAACCTATATTGTTCAACAGTCAACTCTATTATATGTATATCAAATCATGTTTATAGATAAAATATATAAATGTATTTTATTTTAATTTATTTAATTATTTATTTAGTGAGAGGATGGGTGCAGAGACAGACTCCCACATATGCCCTGACCAGGATCCACCCAGCAAACCCACTAGGGAACAACGCTCTGCCCATCTGAGGCCCTTGCTCCATTGCAACTGGAGCCATTTTTTAGCACCTGAGATGGAGGCCATGGAGCCATCCTCAGTTTCTGGGGCCAACTCACTGCAATCTACCATGACTGTAAGAAAGGATAGAGAGAGAGAGAGAGAGAGAGAGAGAGAGAGAGAGAGAGAGAAACTGAGAGGGGGAGGGGTGGAGAAGCAGATGGTCACTTCTCCTGTGTGACCAGACTGAAAATCAAACCTGAGATATTCACATGCTGGGCCAACCCTCTACCACTGAGCCAAATGGCCAGGGCCACATTTGCTTTAAAAGAAAAAAAAATAGAGATGCATGAACTTCTTGACAAAGAATTAAAAATATTCACTTGAAACTCATTGAGCTACAAGTCAACACATGCAGTCAAATAAAACAAACAAGGAAAACATTGCATAAACAAAATGAAAAGTTCAACGAAGAGAAACTCTAAAAAACAGCAGAAATTCTGGAGTTAAAGAATACAATAACTGCACTGAAAAATTCAAGAGAGCTACAACATCAGACTTAAGCAGCAGATGAAACGAGTGAATACAGACAGATCATTTGAAATTATTTAGTCAGAGAAACAACAACAGAAAAAGCATACTGAATATTATTGTCATGAGTAAGATATTCTATATTTAGTAAATGAAAGTCATATAATGACTGTTAATTTAGGGAGAAGTCTTTCACAAAGTTTAATTTAGTTTCAGACACTAAAGCATGGCTCAAACAGGGTAATATTTGAGTATTGATAACTGTGTCTAAAATTATCACCCAAACAATAAAGTTTAACAATAATTAAAAAAATCAAATTGATTTAATGGATGATTTACTATATATATTAAATATAGTAAATCATTTTTTACTATATGACATGGAGTGTATGTAAAGATTATGAGGAATTTAAGCCAACAACAAAATTAGAAGGCAGAATTCCCAGAATTACCCTTATCTGACAAAAACTGCAAATTCAGGCGGTTCTCAGAACCAGCCTCAGTTTTGATAGCTCACCATAAAGACTCACAGAACTCATTGAAAGTTATTATACTCACTGCTAAAATTCATTGCAGGCAAAGGATATTGATTAAGACCAGCCAAAGTAAGAGATTCATAAATCAGAATCTAGAAATGTTCAAACGTGGCCCTTTATTGTCCTCCCCCCGGAGTCAGCACACATTATTCTTCCAACATTGATTAATAAAAATATACATGGATTATTGACAACCAGAGTGCCTCAGCCAAGAGCAGTGTCCAGAGTTTTTATTCAGGTTCCATTAAGTAGGTCTAATTGATTGATTGTCCTCATGAATGATTTCATTCTCCAGTCTCATTCATTCTGCATAAAACAACATCTCCACCCTTAGTAAAATTAAGGCTATTCAGGATAAGCCAAAGGACTCAAGTAAACAAAGATATGACTATCACACATAACATTTTAGAAGCCCAGAGAATAGAAGGTGAATGCAAAGGCTAGAACATTAAGACAATACCAAACTCTTCATTATACAAAGAATACATCATTTTAAATGTTTGAATTATATTGAATACCACTTTTATTTATGTCCATGTAAAATAAAAAGATATGGGTTTTAATTTTATCCTTTGTAGTATTTTTGTTTCTATCATGTAATATATATCATTTATAATTAAAATGTAAAATATATATAAATAATATTGTCAGAATATTTCATTCATTCTATTAAAACAAATAGCATCAAGAATAATCTAAAACCTCTCCCTATTTATAATAATTATTCATTTAATAGATTTGTTTTTGTAGGACAGGTATCATATATATTTATAAAAATATAGCTGTATTTTATTTTAAAATTTTTATTAAGTTTATGATATTATAAATTGAATTTTCTTTTTTTAAAATTGCTGGTATTTAATGATAACATTAAAGTTTTTATTAGTTTTCCTTTGTTTTAGTTATTGATTAAAATTGTTTTCAAGGATAGAAAAGGTATCTTCTGTTTGCATGATTCAGAATTCTGGAATGCTCTTTTATTAAACTCCTAAATCATAAAGTATTTCAATATTTTATCTAAAGTACTTCCTTTAGTCTTAATAAATTAAACCTTCATAGATTTACTTGTCTTCTTTCCTGATGCAGCACTCCTGACATGACACAAATTTTAGAGGTGGAGATTGAAATATTCAGCCATAAAATCTAGTTCTCCCAATTTGCAAGTCTGAGAAGAAAATACTGAATGGCTTTCTGGACATTTGCCATCAGTAAAATAAGTTAAGCTTAAAAATCTACTGCTTGGGCACCCGTTCATTTTCTCCAAGTTAATTATTTCTAAAATCAGTTTACTTTGTCGCCAGCTAGGAAATTGTTCTTTATTTAAATAAAATCCCATAACAGCCTGAACAGGTGGTGGTACAGTGTATAGAGCTTCAGCCTGGGATGAAGAGGACCCAGGTTCAAAATCCCAAGCTCATCGGCTTGAGCGCAGGTTTATCTGGCTTGAGCATGGGTTCACCAGCTTGAGTGCGGGGTCGTTGGCTTGAACGTGGGATCATAGACATGACCCCAAGGTCTCTAGCTCGAGCCCAACAGTGAAGGCCAAGGTCACTGGCTTGAGTCCAAGGGCACTGGCTTGAGCAAGAGGTCACTGATTCTGCCAGAGCCCCCAGGTCAAGGCACATATGAGAAAGCAATCAATGAACAACTAAGGAGCCACAACGAAGAATTGATGCTTCTCATCTCTCTCCCTTTCTGTCTGTCTGTCCCTAGCTGTCCCTCTCCCTGTTTCCAGCTCTCACTAAAAAAAAAAATTCAGAACAAAAACAGAAAAAAATTCTCATTTCAACTCAAATACAGATAAGAAAGTGTGATTGTTATATCTCCCATTAAAATTTCCTAGTTTCCTTTACATATAAACTGCTTAAGCAAGTCAAATATAAATTCCTTTATCTCTTTTCAAATCAGAAAATTTCTATGTCCCCATTGCAGGGCAATACTCTTTAGCACTTCTACCACAGAAGCCGGATTATATAAGATTGGGAGCTGAGATTTCTTCTCTTTGTGCTTCTCGAGTAAAAACTATGACTTTTACTGAAATATCCTTGCATAGTTCTTCATTTCCTCATAATTTAAATACTATTCTCTTCTAGTTTCTATTAATACTGCCTTATTAAGTGATTGAGACTTGACGGATTCTAAGAGGGCAGGGATGTTATTACTGTCCTTATGAATGTTTTGTAACTGATTTGAACTAAACTGCAATGTAAACTTCCTAAATTAATGGTTTCAATCTAGTAAGACATGACTGTTCTGATAACAGTCACTAAAACATTTAGCGATTCACTAAAATGATGCCCATTATTAGACCAGGTGAATTTGTAGGAAGCAAAAGAGAAGAGACTGAATGTTAGTGATTTGCTGTCAAGACCCAATTCAACTATTGATGCACTTTATTATTAAAAAGCAAATTTAAAAGTAACAGGAAATTTTACTGAGTTTATCTTGAAACCCCTGACAAAGTTAAAGAAGTTAATCCATATTGAATTGATAAATTTTATCTCAAGGAGAAAATAAAGTAATTTATTCATAGCAAGTTAACAATCATTTTAGTTTAACTTGCAGATACAGTTCTTTTACCAAGTTCCTGTTTTACCCTTCAGCAAGAAATGGCATTTGATCAGTTTGATTATGACTACACTGCCTGCACTGATGTACATTCACCTGGTGGCGAAACCCATTTTATAATTGGCTACGTGTTCACTAGAGCTTCTGACATGCACAAGTAACCACTAATTGTTCAGTTTCTGACTAGATTGTTTGGTCTCTGGTTCCCTTCAGGCAGTGAGAATACAAGGGCTCTGACAATTAACCTCCTACACTGCTCACAAAAATTAGGGGATCAGGAAATGTGCAGATACTCAGTACTTTCAGCCTTTTGTATAGTGCATTTTCACCAATGAAATAAAAGTTGGTTTTGCATCTCATTTGCATAATCAAACAACTTTTTTTGACTTGTTTGCTTTTCTGATGTTCTTGTTTAATAAAAAAATCAAATGCTTCTTTTTTTTTTATCACTTCATACTTATTTTGAAATATCCCCTAATTTTTGTGAACAGTCTATTTATCCTGACAATTCAATCTCTGGCAGAGAGTGCATGAAAATGTAAGCATGACCATCTACATTTAAAAATATTTATAGAACTATATTGTCTTTCTGAAAATGCAAAGGCAGATATCCAAATCATAAAGAATAAAATCAATTATGGAAAATCAAGTGACCTTCTGCTTCTGCTGTTTGACATCAACAACTCCCAGAGCAGATGGTCTAGCACCTGACAGCCAGCAGAACATGAAGACAAGAGGAAGAGTATAAACTTTCCAACTTGCCTCATTTTAATAACTGACAAGAGATCTCTTAGCCTGACCAGTTGTGGTGCAGTGGATAGAACGTTGGACTGGGATGCATAGGACCCAGGTTCGAGACTCCGAGGTTGCCAGCTTGAGCACAGGCTCATCTGGTTTGAGCAAAGCTCACCAGCTCAAACCCAAGGTCGCTGGCTCGAGCAAAGGGTTACTCAGTCTTCTGTAGCCCCATGGACAAGGGACATATGAGAGAGCAATAAATGAACAACTATGGTGTCGCAACCAAAAATTAATGATCGATGCTTTCTTATCTCTCTCCCTTTCTGTCTCTGTCTGTCCCTATCTGTCCCTCTCTCTGACTCTCTCTGTCTCTGTAAAAAATAAAAAAAAAAGAGTTCTCTTAAAGAGGTCTCTTCAAAGTGAAAGTAACCCATACACTATACGATATAAAACAGTTCACTGACTTTAAACTTTATGATAAACACTAAAACATAAAGCATAGGAAAAAGCTCACAATAAAGATTCTATTTTATTTTTTTACAGCAGCTTATATTGAGCTATACTATACTGTTGTTCTAAACTGAATCTGAAAGTTTTTTGAAATAATTTATTTGTTGATTGGTGGTGCAGATACTAATTTCCAAAACAGGGATAGGGGAACTACTCTAATTGTTGCAAATACATTCTGGAGGTTAAATATGTAATAAAATTGGTATCTATAATCCTTAGACATCCATAGGAACAAAGGAACTAGGAGTATGAATAGATTCTAACAGCATGTAACTTCAAATGCATTATTTAGCTATGAAATGCCAAATTCCAGGACATTTATGGCAGTAGATTTACATAATAATTATTATTGGTTGAAGTAAAGTTTAAAGTAAGTCTTTTGTCTTGGGCCCATAATCACTAACAAGCAGGGAGGGATTGGATTAAGTATATACTGAGAAGCACATAGCACAACCAATGGGAGTTAGACAATTTTCTAGTTGTCATCAACAGAATGAATAATTTGTTTACAAATAAATGAGTTAGAAGCTTGAATTATTTAACTATCAATCAAATGCATAGAATTTTTGTTAAGTCATTTTAAAATTCCTTTTTGTGAATATTGATTATAAAACAATAAGACAAAATATTTGGAAATGTTAAAATATCTTAAATTAAGATATATTTTATTTTTTTAATTTTTACAGTACTGGTGAGAGAGAATTGGATGGTAATTTGATTGTATGGATAAAAAGTTTTTAAATCGCCTGACCTGTGGTGGAGAAGTGGATAAAGCGTCGACCTGGAAATGCTGAGGTCGCCGGTTCAAAACCCTGGACTTGCCTGGTCAAGGCACATATGGGAGTTGATGCTTCGAGTTCCTCCCCCCTTCTCTCTCTCTGTCTCTCCTCTCTCTCTGTCTCTCCCTCTCCTCTCTAAAATGAATAAATAAAAAATTTAAAAAAAGGTCTTTAAATCATACATCAATTTAACCCAAAAATTCTGCTTAAAGGCTAAGAAAAACATGTTCATTAGTGTTTACAATAACAAAATAATGGGAAACAATTCAGGTACACACACCAGTGAATTGGTTTAAGAAATGTCATTATTCTATATGAATGATAATACTATAATCACAGTTGCTATTATTGAATGTTTACTCTATGAACCAGGTAGAGTTATAAAAATTTTACATGAATTAGCTTCTTTAATTCTCATAGCTTTACATTAAACCAATCATTTATTACTCAGAATTATTACTTTTATTTTACAAATGAGAAAACTTGAATTTAGAGAGTTAATTAACTTGCCTAATGTTATACTGATTTATAAACACAGGCTAGTGCTGTTAACTATTTCTTTCATAACCATTAAAAATATTGAGACAGCCTGACCAGGTAGGTGGTGGTGCAGTGGATAGAGTGTAGGACTGGGATGTGGAGGACCCAGGTTTGAGACCCCAAGATTGCCAGCTTGAGCACAAGCTCATCTGGTTTGAGCAAAGCTCACCAGCTTGGACCCAAGGTCGCTGGCTTGAGCAAGGGGTTACTTGGTCTGCTGTAGCCCCCCAGTCAAGGCACATGAGAGATCAATCAATGAACAACTAAGGAACTGCAACGAAGAATTGATGTTTCTCATCTCTCTTCCTTTCTGTTTGTCTGTCCCTATCTGTCCCATTCTCTGACTTTTTCTGTCTTTCCACAAGAAAAAAAAAATTGAAACATTTCTACAATTAATGTCATGAAAGAATAGTTATAATATTTTCCAGTCTAAAATAAAAGCAAGTTTGAAAATAATTCTTTTAGGTAGTTTTATATATAGTACATATTATTATGTTCTTAATTTTAATTATTATATCAAATTTAATTTCTTTTTTATACTTTTCACTTTTATTTAGAAAATTCTATATAATATGGCGACATCGATCAATAAGAGTACATAGGTTTCAGGTAAACATTCCTATAGCATTTTAACTGCTGATTATATTGTAAACATTCACCCAAATTCAAATCATTTTCCTTCACCTTATATTTGTCCCTCTTCACACCCATCAACTTCACTTTATGTATATCCAGAAGTCTCAATTTTATATTCACCTCTATGTGAAATCATACAGTTTTTAGCTTTTTCTGATTTACTTATTTCACTCAGTATAATGTTCTCAATGTCTATCCTTATCTTAAAAGGCACTGTTATCATTTCTTATGGCTGAGTAGTATTCCGTTGTGTATAAGTACCACATCTTCTTTATTCAGTTCTCTACTGAGGAACACTTTGGTTGTTTCTATGTCTTGGCCACTGTGAGTAATGCTGCAATGAACATGGGAGTGCATGTGTCTTTATGTACCAATGTTTCCGAGTTTTGGGGGTAGATATCTAGTAGAGAGACTGTTGGGTCATATGGTAGTCCTATTCTTAATTCTTTGAGGAACCACCATACTTTCTTCCATAATGGTTGTAATACCTCCAGCTTCATTTTTTTCCCCCCTCAGCATTGCTTTGACTATTCTGTTGTTTTTATAGTTCCATACAAACCTGGTAATTTTTAGTTCTTCTTTAATTTTTGTTCTTTTTTTAAAAAATTACATTGAGATTTTTGTGGGAATTGCATTAAATTTGTATATTGTTTTGGATAATATGGTCATTTTAACTATATTAATTTTTCTAGTCCATGAACATAAAGTGTTTTTTATTTTATTGTGACTTTTTTAATTTCTTTCAATAATGTTTTGTAGATTTCAATATACAGGTCCTTCATATCCTTTGTTAAATTTATTCCTAGGTATTTTTGTTGTTGTTGCAATTGTAAAAGTAATTGTTTTATGGTTTTGTTTTTTTGCATTCATTTTTCCAAAGTTTCATCAGTGTATAGAAAAGGAATAGACTTTTGTATATTAATTTCGTGTCCTGCAATTTTACTGTATTTTATTGTTTCTAATAATTTTTTGGTGGAGTCTTTGAGTTTTTTTTTATAGGATCACATCTTCTGCAAAAAAAGTGATACCTTTACTTCTTCTTTCTGGATGTGGATGCTTTTTATTTCTTTCGTATTTAATTTTAAATAAGCATATTTATTCTAAAACCAATAGTAGTTTGTTATATTTTAATCTGTTATTCATACTTTTGTATACATATTCTGTAGCCACATACACACATTCTGAAACAGAAATAAGTGACATAATGTCATAGATATTTTGAGTGACGGTTAAAAATTAGTGAAGACTTCATGTTTTTTATATTGATCTGTAGTCTTGTTTTACTAGAATATAAAGCAAGGCACATTGCCAAGCTGAAAAGGACCACTTTCAATCTTCCAAATTCTCTGTAATTATTTGGATAATATACAGCCACAGTAGAAAAAGCTATATTGAGATATTGGAAAATTATAACATGCATTTAAAGTTGACTGCCTAGACCAGTTGTGGCCAACAGTTTTTGCCCCTGGGCCAGATTAGAAAGAAAACTTTTTTCATGGGCCAGACACAATATTAAAATTAAAAAAATATTAAATACAAAAATGATTCATTTAAGTAAACAAAATTTTATTATGTAATTTATTTATGAATAAATGTAAGTAATTTAGTACAACAAATTAACAAAAAAACTAATGTGATGTGTTGAGGTGCTTTGCATCACCAATTATTTTTTTAATATCTGGCTCTATACTTGTAGTAGCTATTCTTAACACAGCATCCAAATTTAAGTCATTCAATCTTGATCTTATACTTTTATTTAGATTCATTAAAGAAAGTTTGTTCACAAATATAAGTTGAGCTGAAGATTACTAAATATTCCTTGGCAAGTTTTTTTTTTTTAATTTCCATATTTTCCATTATTCAATTGCTTATAAAAATTGCACAGATGAGTACAAAAGTTGTAAATCTTTATAATGCAATTTTTTTAAAAAATAAAGAAGTATCGTGAATCAATTTGACCAATTATTGGAAGTTAACCCGAGATTAGTCACATGAGAAATTTTTTTGTGTGTATCACTATCTTCTTAAATATCTCAATTTCTAATAATCAAAGATGCTTTCACTTCTGAGTAGCTGAGGTTTTAACTTTCATTGTTGTTCAATGGTTAGATATTGTAGTTGTAGTTTATGTATAACGATTTAAAGTACCACTTATTTCATTTCCATAGTGCATTGTGTGGAGAATATTAAAAATTTAATCGCAGGCCACATAAACTTATTATGCAGGCCATATCCGGGCCACAGGTCATATGTTGACCATGACTGACCTAGACCTTTTTGAGTTGAAATCTATCTTATTTGTTCCTCACAGTTCTGTTTATTTTATGACTAGAATCTTGATTTTTAAGTACAAAAACATGGGTCAATTTCTCAAAGATAGACTCTAAATAAAAGAGTTTACAAATTCATAAAAATATATCAGAAACCCAAGTAATTACCCAATATAACTAAGAGAAAATATAAAGAGAAATCATATGTATGTATATATCATATGCTAATATATGAATGTAACTATATTAATAAATTGGTGTATATGCATTATCTATATTTATAAAGCATGTATGTAAATGCTACAAAATGGCTACATGTCTCATTAAGTTATAACTAGTTGGCTTCTTAGTGATTTTTAGAGTAAAAAATATCAGTTGTTTGTAGCAAGCAGTGCTGAGCTAGACTGTAAAGAAATTACAGTTAGCATGAATTTTTGAACACATACTTTTTAAAATTTTGCTCTTTCTATACTGAAAAAATATAAGAATTATAAGCAAATAAGAAGAGCTGTTATAATGCTTTGTACAGATATCATAAATTTATAAACCATCTTCAACTATTTCCCCGTGAAGAAAATAAAAGATTAAACAAGGACAAAGATCAGAATCACCATGTATATGAGTGAGCAGTGGGGTTTTGTTCTAGAAGGTGGATAAACCAGAGCATGGGGCTAATTCCTCAATAACCACCTATCTTCACTTTCATCTTTCTTTTTTTTTTTTTTAATAAATTTTTATTAATGTTAATGGGATGATATTAATAATTCAGGGTACATATATTCAAAGAAAAACATGTCTAGGTTATCTTGTCATTAAATTATGTTGCATACCCCTCGCCCAGAGTCAGATTGTCCTCCGTCACCCTCTATCTAGTTTTCTCTGTGCCCCTCCCCCTCCCCCTAAATCTCTCCCTCCCTCCCTCCTGCGTCTTCCCTCCCCCCACCCCTGGTAACCACCACAATCTTGTCCATGTCTCTTAGTCTCGTTTTTATGTTCCACCAATGTATGGAATCATGTAGTTCTTGTTTTTTTCTGATTTACTTATTTCACTCCGTATAATGTTATCAAGATCCCACCATTTTTCTATAAATGATCTAATGTCATCATTTCTTATGGCTGAGTAGTATTCCATAGTGTATATGTGCCACATCTTCTTTATCCAATCCTCTATTGAAGGGCTTTTTGGTTGTTTCCATGTCTTGGCCACTGTGAACAATGCTGCTATGAACATGGGGCTACATGTGTCTTTACGTATCAATGATTCTGAGGTTTTGGTGTATATACCCAGTAGAGGGATTGCTGGGTCATAAGGTAGTTCTATTTGCAGTTTTTTGAGGAACCACCATACTTTCCTCCATAGTGGTTGTACTACTTTACATTCCCACCAACAGTGTATGAGGGTTCCTTTTTCTCCACATCCTCTCCAACATTTGTTATTACCCGACTTGTTGATAATAGCTAATCTAACAGGGGTGAGGTGGTATCTCATTGTAGTTTTGATTTGCATTTCTCTAATAACTAATGAAGCTGAGCATCTTTTCATATATCTGTTGGCCATTTGTATTTCTTCCTGGGAGAAGTGTCTGTTCATGTCCTCTTCCCATTTTTTTATTGGATTGTTTGTTTGTTTGTTGTTGAGTTTTATGAGTTCCTTGTAAATTTTGGATATTAGGCCCTTATCTGAGCTGTCGTTTGAAAATATCAGTTCCCATTTAGTTGGCTTTCTGTTTATTTTGATATCAGTTTCTCTTGCTGAGCAAAAACTTTTTATTCTGATGTAGTCCCATTCATTTATCTTTGCCTTCACTTCTCTTGCCATTGGAGTCAAGTTCATAAAATGTTCTTTAAAACCCAGATCCATGAGTTTAGTACCTATGTCTTCTTCTATGTACTTTATTGTTTCAGATCTTATATTTAGGTCTTTGATCCATTTTGAATTAATTTTAGTACATGGGGACAGGCTGTAGTCGAGTTTCATTCTTTTGCATGTGGCTTTCCAGTTTTCCCAACACCATTTGTTGAAGAGGCTTTCTTTTCTCCATTTTGTGTTGTTGGCCCCTTTATCAAAGATTATTTGACCATATATATGTGGTTTTATTTCTGGGCTTTCTATTCTGTTCCATTGGTCTGAGTGTCTATTTTTCTGCCAATACCATGCAGTTTTGATTATTATGGCCCTATAATATAGTTTAAAGTCAGGTATTGTAATGCCCCCAGCTTCATTCTTTTTCCTTAGGATTGCTTTGGCTATTCGGGGTTTTTTATAGTTCCATATAAATCTGATGATTTTTTGTTCCATTTCTTTAAAAAATGTCATAGGAATTTTGATGGGAATTGCACTAAATTTATATATTACTTTGGGTAATATGGCCATTTTAATTATATTTATTCTTCCTATCCAAGAACAAGGAATATTTTTCCATCTCATTGTGTCTTTTTCTATTTCTCTTAGCAATGCCTTGTAGTTTTCTTTATATAGGTCCTTTACATTCTTTGTTATGTTTATTCCTAGGTATTTTTTGTTGTTGTTGCAAACGTGAAGGGGATTATTTTTTTGAGTTCGTTTTCTAATATTTCATTGTTGGCATATAGAAAGGCTATGGACTTCTGTATGTTAATTTTGTATCCTGCGACCTTACTGTATTGGTTTATTGTTTGTAGTAATCTTTTTGTGGAGTCCTTTGGGTTTTCGATGTATAGGATCATATCATCACCAAAAAGTGATACCTTTACTTCTTCTTTTCCGATATGGATGCCTTTTATTTCTTTGTCTTGTCTGATTGCTCTGGCCAGCACTTCTAGCACCACGTTAAATAAGAGTGGAGAGAGTGGACACCCCTGTCGTGTTCCTGATTTAAGGTGGAAAGTCCTCAGTTTTATGCCATTTAATATGATGTTGGCTGATGGTTTATCATATATGGCCTTTATCATGTTGAGATATTTTCCTTCTATACCCATTTTGTTGAGAGTCTTAAACATAAAATTGTGTTGTATTTTATCGAAAGCCTTTTCTGCATCTATTGATAAGATCATGTGGTTTTTGTTCTTTGTTTTGTTGATATGATGTATTACATTAACTGTTTTATGTATGTTGAACCATCCTTGAGATTCTGGGATGAATCCCACTTGATCATGATATATTATTTTTTTAATATGTTGTTGTATTTGATTTGCCAGTATTTTGTTTAGTATTTTAGCATCTGTATTCATTAGAGATATTGGTCTGTAGTTTTCTTTTTTTGTGCCATCCTTGCCAGGTTTTGGTATGAGGGTTATGTTGGCCTCATAAAATGTGTTTGGAAGTATTGCTTCTTCTTCAATTTTTTGGAAGACTTTGAGTAGAATAGGAACCAAGTCTTCTTTGAATGTTTGATAGAATTCACTAGTATAACCATCTGGACCTGAACTTTTATTTTTGGGGAGGTTTTTAATAGTTTTTTCTATTTCCTCCCTGCTGATTGGTCTGTTTAGGCTTTCTGCTTCTTCATGACTCAGTTTAGGAAGGTTGTATTGTTCTAGGAATTTATCCATTTCTTCTAGATTGTTGTATTTGGAGGCATATAGTTTTTCATAGTATTCTACAATAATTCTTTGTATATCTATGATGTCTGTGGTGATCTCTCCTCTTTCATTTTGGATTTTATTTATTTGAGTCCTGTGTCTTTTTTCCTTGGTGAGTCTTGCCAAGGGTTTGTCGATTTTGTTGATCTTTTCAAAGAACCAGCTCCTTGTTTTATTGATTTTTTCTATAGTTTTTCTGTTCTCTATTTCATTTATTTCTGCTCTGATTTTTATTATCTCCTTTCTTCGGCTGGTTTTGGGTTGTCTTTATTCTTCTTTTTCTAGTTCCTTAAGGTGTGAAGTTAAGTGGTTTACTTCTGCTCTCTCTTGATTGTTCATATAGGCCTGAAGTGATATGAACTTTCCTCTTATTACTGCTTTTGCTGCATCCCAGAGATTCTGATATGTCGTATTGTCATTTTCATTTGTCTGTATATATCTTTTGATCTCTGCGCTTATTTCTTCTTTGACCCATTCATTTTTTAAAAGTATGTTGTTTAATTTCCACAATTTTGTGGGTTTTTCCCCCTCTTTTTTACAGTTGAATTCTAGTTTCAAGGCTTTATGATCAGAGAATATGCTTGGCACAATTTCAGTTTTTTTAAATTTGCTGATATTGTCTTTGTGGCCTAACATATGGTCAATTCTTAAGAATGTTCCATGTACACTAGAGAAAAATGTATACTCTGTCGCTTTGGGATGAAGTGTCCTGTAGATGTCTATCATATCCAGTTCTAGTATTTCATTTAAGGCCACTATATCTTTATTGATTCTCTGTTTGGATGACCGATCTAGAGCTGTCAGCGGTGTATTGAGGTCTCCAAGTATGATTGTATTTTTGTCAGTTTTTGTTTTAAGGTCAATAAGTAGCTGTCTTATATATTTTGGTGCTCCTTGGTTTGGTGCATATATATTAAGGATTGTTATGTCTTCTTGATTCAGTGTCCCCTTAATCATTATGAAATGACCGTTTTTGTCTCTGAGTACTTTTTCTGTCTTGTAGTCAGCATTATTAGATATGAGTATTGCTACACCTGCTTTTTTTTGGGTGTTGTTTGCTTGGAGTATTGTTTTCCAGCCTTTCACTTTGAATTTGTTTTTATCCTTGTTGCTTAGGTGAGTTTCTTGTAGGTAGCATATAGTTGGATTTTCTTTTTTAATCCATTCTGCTACTCTGTGTCTTTTTATTGGTAAGTTTAATCCATTTACATTTAGTGTAATTATTGACACTTGTGGGTTCCCTATTGCCATTTTATAAATTGCTTTCTGTTAGTTTTGTATCTTGTTTGATTCTTCTCTTTTGTTTTTCTATCATTTGTTTTTGTTTGTTTGTATTCCATACTTCTTTCCTCTGTTGCTACCTTTTTTAAGTCAAGTGTTTTTGTGGTGGTTTTTTCAAGGGTGGTTACCATTAAGTAATGAAAAGGGTACCTACCATATTCATTGTAGTACCCTTTCTTATGAGTATTTCTGCGCTTCATCGTCCTTTGCTACTGTTAATCTTCATCCTTTCTCCCCCTTTTTTTTTCTTTTGTTGTCACAGTTTAAGTTTGGTTTTATTGTTTTCTTCGTGGAGCTGTTACTTGTGGTTATGTTTTCTTTTGTTCTTTGAATCTCGTTGGAAAACCCCCTTTAGTATTTCCTGGAGTGGGGGCTTTCTGATGATAAATTCTCTCATCGTTTCTGTATTTGTGAATATTTTTATATCTCCTTTGTACTTGAAGGATAGCTTTGATGGGTATAGTATTCTTGGCTGAAAGTTCCTCTCTTTCAGGGCTTTAAATATTGGGGTCCACTCTCTTCTAGCTTGTAGAGTTTCTGCTGAGAAATCTGATGATAATCTAATAGGCCTTCCTTTATATGTTGTATTCTTCTTTTCCCTGGCTGCCTTGAGAATTTTTTCTTTGTCATTGGTTTGTGTCATCTTCATTATGATGTGCCTTGGAGTGGGTTTGTTGTGGTTAAGAAAACTCGGTGTTCTGTTTGCTTCTTGAATTTGAGGCTTTAATTCTTTCCACAGGCTTGGGAAGTTCTCATCTATTATTTGTTTGAGTATATTCTCCATTCCATTTTCTTTCTCTTCTCCCTCTGATATACCTATTATTCTTATGTTATTCTTTCTGATGGAGTCAGACAATTCCTGTAGGGCTTTCTCGTTTTTTATTATTTTTGAGTCTCTTTCTTCTTCTCTCTGTTGTGCCTCAAGTTGCTTGTCTTCTATTTCACTGATCCTGTCTTCTATCTGGGCTGTTCTATTAGCTAAGCTTGCTACCTCGTTTTTCATCTCTTGAATTGAGTTTTTCATTTCTGTTTGATTTGTTTTTATAGTTTCAATTTCCTTGGTAATATATTCTTTGTGATCGTTGAGTTGTTTTCTGATTTCCCTAAATTGCCTTTCTGTGTTTTCTTGTATATATCTGAGTATTTTTAAGATTTCTATTTTAAATTCTCTGTCATTTGGCTCCAAGGCTTCCAATATGTTAAATATTTTCTCCATAGATTTTTCCACATCAATTTGCGTTACCTCTCTGTCTTTTGTATCCATAATGTTTGATTTCCTTTTTCTTATTGGCATCTGAAGATGGTCTTGATGATAGTGTTAATTAGAATTAATAAAAAATAAAAAGGAAAAAAAAAAAAGAAAAAAAGAAAAAAAATTTATTATTTCCCCCTTTTTTCTCTCTTCTCTTCCCCTCCTCTCACCTCCTTAGGGAAATATCGTGATGACCTGTGAATTATACTATGCCAAATGGAACAAAAACTGCCTATAATGGAGGGCCTGATTTGGGGTGAAGTGTTCAAGGGGAAAAAAAGGGATTAGGGACCCAATAAATACAAAAAAAAAAAAAAAGGGAGAAAATCTTAGACAAATATAAAATGATTTGCCTGTAAGTGATGGTTGACCAAGAGATATAATGATAGGGATGAGAGGGAAACAGAAAAAAGAAGAGAAAAACTATAATTAAAGAAGAAAAAAACAAAAATAAAAATAAGCAAAAATCTGTTGTATTAAGTGGAGCGAAGACTAAATACAATGGAGACTTTGGGTTGGGAGGAATGCCAGTGAGCCAAAAAGCAATGCAAAAAGTGCCCAAAATGCCACAAAAACAAACAAATAAAGAAAAACCAAGAACAAAAGCAGAAGAAGAAAAAAAAGAACAACAACACCAAAAACCCCCCCACAAAAACTTGAGTCCCAAATCAAACAATCTGTTCACGATTGAGGCCTAAATGGGAGGAAAAGCAAAAGGAGAAAAGAAAAAATGAATAGAAAGGAAAAAATAAGAGTAAGAGAGAAACGAAGGAAGAAAAAAAGGAAAGGAAAAAAAAACAAAAGGGGAGAGAGTGAGAGTCAAGGGCCCCGGAGTGCAACCCCAAAGGAGAGCTAGGATGAAGAAAAGAAACAAAATGTAACACTCATGGGCAGTGTAGTTCAAGAAAAGGGTAGCATAAGATGAGCAGTGAGCAAAAGGACCGAGGTGGAAGAAATAGAAACAACAACAAAGGCAACAAAATAGAAGAAAGAAACAACAACAACAAAGAATTAGTGGAATAAGTTATAAAGTCTGTGGATTTTTCTTGATTTTGAGAGGTTAACTTCTTCCTTTTTTCTTTTCTCTCCCTCTTTCTGGTCGGTGACTCTATACCCCAGGTTCTGCCCCTATGTCACTCTTAGGTAGGAATTTGCAGTTGATGGGATTCTATGGCAATGTCATATAATTGGCTTTAGTCTCGCTGGTAGTCAAGGCTTGTTGGCGTTTGCAGAGTCCAACAATGAGAGAGTTTGCTTTCCTGGAGTCTCTTTCCTAGTCTCCCCTTCCTGAATTAGCAGCCTGATGATCCAGCTATGAGGCTGCCACTGCTTCTGTCTGGGGAGTAAGAGGCTCAAAGAGCTGGGAAATCCCCACTCTATCCTCACTCAGCGCAAGGCTCTGGGTAAGGCTTTGGCAGTCAGAGCCTCCAGCGTAATCAGGTGGGGCTGGGAGTCAATTGTTGTCAAGGTGACTGTTCAGCGCCTATCATTCAGTTGGACCACTCAACCCAGGCTTTCCACACTTGGTAGCCTATTTTGGCTGGGAAGAAGATGCACTATTCGCTGCTTGCTGTATAGATCTTAATATCTGCCAAGTCCCTCTTGTTAGGAATATCCCTGAATATGGAGGCTCTGTCAATCAGAAGTTGCCCCCGCCCCTTTAGCGAAAGGCACTGAAAAATATCACGCCTCTTGTCTTGGATCGCTGAACTGGGAGAGATCTTATCAATTAGAGCCCCGTGGGTGTGTAGATTTCGTGGGTTAAGCTAATTTCAGTGATTGGATCCGCAGCTGTGCTCCAGAAAGAATTTCAGGCTGCCTGCGCCGCCCCTCCCCCAACGCTTGATTGTTAGCTTGAATGGCTGGGTGAGGTGCCCCGCCCCCGGAGAGAATCTCCTGACTAGGAAGGACAGCCTTGGCGCCCGCGCGGCACAGGGTGTGCGCGCGGTTTCTCAGAACGCCAGTGGACGGGGACCGCAGCACGGGGCGCGCGCGCGGTTTCTCAGCACGCCAGTGGACGGGGACCGCGGCGCGGGGCGCGTGCACGGTTTCTTCGCACGCCAGTGGCTGGGGACCGCGGCACGGGGGTGCGCGCGATTTCTCAGCACGCCAGTGGACGGGGCCTCTCTGGATCGCGGCACCGGGCGTGTGGTTTCTCGTCAAGCCAGTGGTCGGACCGCGGCACGGGGGGCCGCGCGCGCGCGGCTTCTCAGGGTATGCTGGGATGGCCGCCAGTGCCCAGGCTGCCGTCCCCGAGTGTGGGCGGGCAGCTGCACGTTTGGGTTGACTCACCACAGGTGTACTCCCTCCTGGGCAACAGTCCCTCTGCTTTCAGTGTGTGTGTGGAAGTCCGGAATGCTCCGAGGATAAATTTTTCTGTTTCTAGTTGATAAATTTGTTGAGATTTTGGGGAGATCTGTCAGACGCGCTGCTCACAGCGCCATTTCCGTGACGTCACCCCAGATATGACCTCATCTTTCTACAGCATTAGGAATACTAATTTCTCAAACAAACAAACAATAAATACAACTGTTTTACATCTTTCAGGGTTTTTTTTTTCTTTTTAAGGGAAGGTTACGTAAACATGTATCTAAAGTAGATATGGAACAAACTTCTCCCCAATAGACATGGAGACTTTACTAACACATCCTCACTGACTGGTATAGACAATCCAGCACCAGATGACAGTCCACCTGTAGAAGCAGCTGGGTTGATTACAGTTGTGCCTGCCCTAGCACCAGCATATGGCTACAGCCAAATATATTACCTATGTTAGAAATTTTCTATGGTTTCATGTCAACATAGAAGACTAAGAATGTCATTACTCCTTCTTATAAGCTTTGCGGATGAAAAGGTGTAAGCATTGAAAACTGGGGAGAAGTGCATTGATAAAATGTTTCCAATTAAACATTTTTTCTACATTCTATTACTAATGAAATGAATGGGAACCATTCTATCTCTTTAAGGTTGAAAACACATGAAGTAACAAGTAAATGCAGCTGTCAGAAATATCTAATTTTTCAACCTATTCATTGCTATTTCCATCTACTCTAACAAGAAAAAACAAGGCTCACAATGGGTATTTGAAAATAAATTGTGATGAATAGGATTTGATCTGTAATGAAAACTCAAAACCACAAATGAATATAAGTAGTAATCTATGTGGCTTGGTGAACAGTAAGTGGCTTCTAAATATCAGAACCTAAATTTCTTCAAGATCTTGGGCCAGTGGGACAGAACTAATTTGCAAGTGTTCTGTAATATATTAAAATATATACCATTATGTTTTATTTAATATTTATTTTATTGCTTTGAGAGAGCGGAAGTGATAGAGGAAGAGGAGACAGGAATATCAATCTGCCCTAACCAGGGATCAAACTGGCAACTTCTCTCTATATATATAGTATATAAAGAACAAAGGAGAGAGGGAGAGAGAAAGAGAGAGAGAGAGAGATACAGAGAGAGACAGAGAGAAACATCAATTTGCTGCTCCACACTTTCATGCATTCATTGGTTGATTCTTGTATATAACCTGACCAGGTATCAAACCCTCAACTTTGGCATATTGGGAGGACACTCCAATCAACTGAGATACCGTGCGATGACCAAAATATTTTTAAAACTTATTTTCTATGCAATGATAATTTCTGAAAGGTTATCTAGCGTAACAATTTATTTTTAAGGGTTTTTTTTTTTTTTTTTGTAATAGGATGTATGACGGAAAGCTGAGGTGAACTTTAAAGATGTAAGAAATACTGATATGTCTTTTATGATCCCAATAACATCTTTGGCATAATAAAGCTATTGTTAATCATATTAACTATTTTTTCTTTATAATATAGATATATTAATGCAAACATACATTATAAATTTAATTCTTTTCACAAATCTTATGTTAAATTGAGTTGTTTATTTTTATTACACACACTATTATTGTTTAATAAATAATTCACATTTACTCTTTCTCATTTTAAATATTCAGTTTATCTAAATGTGTAAGTACAATGCTAAAAATCTAATATTTTTTCTTTCTTTTTTTAATTTTTATTAATTTTAATTTATTGTGTTTACATGGATTCAAGTGTCCCGCTGAATATAACTTCCACACGCCCCAGCCCTTTGAGCCTTTTTATACCACCTTGCCCCCCTCCCATTAACTCCTTTTCCCCTTCCCTCTAGGTCCTAGAGTCTAGGATTTGCTATCTTGTTATCTATACCTCTGTGTTACGTATATATAATTTCACTAATCCCTTTACCTTCTCTGATCCTATCCTCTCATCCCCCTTCCCTCTGACTGCTGTCCCTCTGGTCCCTATGTCCTCACCTCTGCCTCTATTCCGTTCCTCAGTTCATTCTGTTCATTAGATTCCACATATAAGTGAGATCATATGATATTTTTATTTCTCTGCCTGGCTTATTTTACTTAGCATAATAATCTCCAGGTCCATCCATGCTATCACAAAAGGTAAAAGTTCCTTCTTTTTCATGGCCACATAATATTCCATTGTGTATTGTAACACTGCTTTTTAATCCTAGTCCACTGAAGGACATGGACACTTGAGCTGTTTCCAGATCTTGGCTATTGTAAACAATGCTGCAATAAATATAGGAGTGCATATCTTCTTTTGAATCAGTGATTTGGTATCCTTAGGATATATTCCTAAAAATGGGAGAGCTGAGTCAAAAGGAAGTTTCACTTCTAATTTTTTTTTTAAATGTGTCAAGTCATTTTATTTTATCATTTCTAATTTTTTGAGAAAACCCCATACAGTTCTCCACAGTGGCTACTCAAATCTGCATTCCCACCAGCAGTGCAGGAGAGTTCCCTTTTCTCTACACCCTCAACAGCATTTACTGTGTATTGTTTGTTAATATGTACCATTCTGATGGGTGTGAGGTGGTATCTTATTGTGCTTTTAATTTGCATTTCTCTGATGATTAGTGACTTGAACATTTTTTCATATACCTATTGGCCATTTGTATGTTCTCTTTGGAAAAGTGTCTATGTATTTCTTTTGTCCATTTTTAATTGGATTGTTTACCTTCCTGGTGTTGAGTTTTACAAGTTCTTTATAAATTTTGGTTATTAACCCCTTATCAGACGTATTGTTGAATATGTTCTCCCATTGTGTGTGTTGTTTTTTTTATTTTGTTCACGGTATCTTTTGCTGTGCAGAACCTTTTTAGTTTGATATAGTCCAATTTGTTCGTTGTCCTTTATTTCATTTGCCTGTGGAGCTATATCAGCAAAAATATTGCTACTAGAGATATCAGAGGGTTTACTGCCTATGTTTTCTTCCAAGATGTTTATGGTTTCACAATTTACATTTAAGTCTCTTATCCATTTTGAGTTTATTTTTGTGAATGATGTAAATTGATGGTCTAGTTTTATTTTTTTGCAGATACCTGTCCAATTTTTCCTACACCATTTATTAAAGAGACTTTCTTAATCCACTGTATGCTCTTACCACCTTTGTCAAATATAAATTGATTATAAAGGTGTGGGTTTGTTTCTGGGTTCTCTGTTCTGTTCCAATGATCTGTATGCCTGTTCTTATGCCAGTACCAAGCTGTTTTAAGTACAATGGCCTTGAAGTATAACTTGATATCAGGAAGTGTGATACCTCCCACTTTATTCTTCATTTTCTAGATTGCTGAGGCTATTCATGTTCCTTTTTGGTTCCGTATAAATTTTTGGAATAAGTGTTCTATATCTTTTAAATATGCCATTGATATTTTAATTGGTATTGCACTGAATTTATAAATTTCTTTGGATAATATAGACATTTTAATGATGTTTATTCTTCCTAACCATGAACATGGTATATACTTCCACTTGTTTGTATCTTCTTTGATTTTTTTTTTATCAATTTTTTATAATCTCCAAAGTACAAGTATTTTACCTCCTTAGTTAAATTTACTACTAGGTATTTTATTTCTTTTTGTTGCAATAGTGCAGGGGATTGTTTTCTTTTTTTTTTTTTCTAATTATAATTTTATTTTTTTAATGGGGCGACATCAATAAATCAGGTTACATATATTCAAAGATAACAAGTCCAGGTTATCTTGTCTTTCAATTATGTTGCATACCCATCACCTAAAGTCAGATTGTCCTCTGTCACCTTTTATCTAGTTTTCTTTGTGCCCCTCCCCCTCCCCCTTTCCCTCTCCTTTTCCCCCCTCTCCCCGTAACCACCACACTCTTATCAATGTCTCTTAGTTTCACTTTTATGTCCCACCTACGTATGGAATAATGCAGTTCCTGTTTTTTTCTGATTTACTTATTTCACTTCGTATAATGTTATCAAGATCCCAACATTTTGCTGTAAATGATCCGATGTTATCATTTCTTATGGCTGAGTAGTATTCCATAGTGTATATGTGCCACATCTTCTTTATCCAGACGTCTATTGATGGGCTTTTTGGTTGTTTCCATGTCCTGGCCACTGTGAACAATGCTGCAATGAACATGGGGCTGCATGTTTCTTTACGTAACAATGTTTCTGAGTTTTTGGGGTATATACCCAGTAGAGGGATTGCTGGGTCATAAGGTAGTTCTATTTTCAGTTTTTTGAGGAACCACCATACTTTCTTCCATAATGGTTGTACTACTTTACAGTCCCACCAAGAGTGTATGAGGGTTCCTTTTTCTCCACAGCCTCTCCAACATTTGCTATTACCTGTCTTGTTAATAATAGCTAATCTAACAGGTGTGAGGTAGTATCTCATTGCCGTTTTGATTTGCATTTCTCTAATAAGTAAAGAAGATGAGCATCTTTTCATATATCTGTTGGCCATTTGTATTTCTTCCTGGGAGAAGTGTCTGTTCATGTCCTCTTCCCATTTTTTTATTGGATTGTTTGTTTGTTTGTTGTTGAGTTTTATGAGTTCTTTGTATATTTTGGATATTAGGCCCTTATCCGAGCTGTTGTTTGAAAATATCATTTCCCATTTAGTTGGCTGTTTGTTTATTTCGTTATCAGTTTTTCTTGCTGAGCAAAAACTTTGTAGTCTGATGCAGTCCCATTCATTAATTTTTGCCTTCACTTCTCTTGCCTTTGGAGTCAAATTCATAAAATGCTCTTTAAAACCCAGGTCCATGAGTTTAGTACCTATGTCTTCTTCTATGTACTTTATTGTTTCAGGTCTTATGTTTAGATCTTTGATCCATTTTGAGTTAATTTTAGTACAGGGGGACAAACTGTAGTCCAGTTTCATTCTTTTGCATGTGGCTTTCCACTTTTCCCAGCACCATTTATTAAAGAGGCTTTCTTTTCTCCATTGTATGTTCTTGGCCCCTTTATCAAAAATTATTTGACTATATATATGTGGTTTTATTTCTGGACTTTCTATTCTGTTCCATTGGTCTGATTGTCTATTTTTCTGCCAATACCATGCTGTTTTGATTGTCGTGGCCCTATAATAGAGTTTGAAGTCAGGTATTGTAATGCCCCCAGCTTCATTCTTTTACTTTAGGATTGCTTTGGCTATTCGGGGCTTTTTATAGTTCCATATAAATCTGATGATTTTTTGCTCCATTTCTTTAAAAAATGTCATTGGAATTTTGATGGGAATTGCATTAAATTTGTATATTGCTTTGGGTAATATAGCCATCTTGATTATATTTATTCTTCCTAACCAAGAATAAGGAATATTCTTCCATCTCATTATATCTTTCTCAATTTCTCTTAACAATGGTTTATAGTTTTCATTGTATAAGTCCTTTACATTCTTTGTTATGTTTATTCCTAAGTATTTTATTTTTTTTGTTGCAATTGTTAAAGGGATTATTCTTTTGAGTTCATTCTCAATTGTTTCATTGTTGGCATATAGAAAGGCTATTGACTTCTGTATGTTAATTTTGTATCCTGCGACCTTACTGTATTGGCTTATTGTTTCTAGTAGTCTTTTTGTGGATTCTTTGGGGTTTTCGATGTATAGGATCATATCTTCTGCAAAAAGAGATACCTTTACTTCTTCTTTTCCGATATGGATGCCTTTTATTTCTTTGTCTTGTCTGATTGCTCTGGCTAGAACCTCTAGTACCACATTAAATAAGAGTGGAGAGAGTGGACAACCCTGTCTTGTTCCTGATTTAAGGGGGAAAGCCTTCAGTTTTGTGCCATTTAATATGATGTTAGCTGATGGTTTATTATATATGGCCTTTATCATGTTGAGATATTTTCCTTCTATACCCATTTTGTTGAGAGTCTTAAACATAAAATTGTGTTGTATTTTATCGAATGCCTTTTCTGCGTCTATTGATAAGATCATGTGGTTTTTGTTCTTTGTTTTGTTGATATGGTGTATTACGTTAACCGTTTTACGTATGTTGAACCATCCTTGAGATTCTGGGATGAATCCCACTTGATCATGATGTATTATGTTTTTAATATGTTGTTGTATTCGATTTGCTAGTATTTTGTTTAGTATTTTAGCATCTGTATTCATTAGAGATATTGGTCTGTAGTTTTCTTTTTTTGTGCCATCCTTGCCTGGTTTTGGTATGAGGGTTATGTTGGCCTCATAAAATGTGTTTGGAAGTATTGCTTCTTCTTCAATTTTTTGGAAGACTTTGAGTAGAATAGGAACCAAGTCTTCTTTGAATGTTTGATAAAATTCGCTGGTATAGCCGTCAGGGCCTGGACTTTTAATTTTGGGGAGGTTTTTAATGTTTTTTTTCTATTTCTTCTCTACTGATAGGTCTGTTTAGGCTTTCTGCTTCTTCTTGACTCAGTCTAGGAAGGTTGTATTGTTCTAGGAATTTATCCATTTCTTCTAGGTTGTTGAATTTAGTGGCATAAATTTTTTCATAGTATTCTACAATAATTCTTTGTATATCTACGGTGTCTGTGGTGATTTCACTTCTTTCATTTTGGATTTTGTTTATATGAGTTCTTTCTCTTTTTTCCTTGGTAAGTCTTGCCAAGGGTTTGTCAACTTTGTTGATCTTTTCAAAGAACCAGCTCCTTGTTCTATTAATTTTTTCTATAGTTTTTCTGTTCTCTAATTCATTTATTTCTGCTCTGATTTTTATTATCTCCTTTCTTCGGCTGGTTTTGGGTTGTCTTTGTTCTTCTTTTTCTAGTTCCTTAAGGTGGGAAGTTAAGTGGTTCACTTGGGCTCTCTCTTGTTTGTTCATATATGCCTGAAGTGATATGAACTTCTCTCTTATCACTGCTTTTGCTGCATCCCATAGATTCTGATATGTCGTATTGTCATTTTCATTAGTCTGTATATATCTTTTGATCTCTGCACTTATTTCTTCTTTGACCCATTCATTTTTTAAAAGTATGTTGTTTAGTTTCCACATTTTTGTGGGATTTTTTTCCTCCTTTTTGCAGTTGAATTCTAGTTTCAAGGCTTTATGATCAGAAAATATGCTTGGTACAACTTCGATTTTTCTGAATTTGCTGATGTTGTTTTTGTGGCCCAACATATGGTCAATTCTTGAGAATGATCCATGTACACTGGAGAAAAATGTATACTCAGTCACTTTGGGATGAAATGTCCTGTAGATGTCTATCATATCCAGGTGCTCTAGTGTTTTGTTTAAGGCCACTATGTCTTTGTTGATTCTCTGTTTGGATGACCGATCTAGAGCCGTCAGCGGTGTATTGAGGTCTCCAAGTATGATTGTATTTTTGTCAGTTTTTGTTTTAAGGTCAATAAGTAGCTGTCTTTTATATTTTGGTGCTCCTTGGTTTGGTGCATATATATTAAGAATTGTTATGTCTTCTTGATTCAGTGTCCCCTTAGCCATTATGAAATGGCCATTTTTGTCTCTGAGTACTTTTGCTGTCTTGTAGTCAGCATTATCAGATATGAGTATTGCTACGCCTGCTTTTCTTTGGATGTTATTTGCTTGGAGTATTGTTTTTCAGCCTTTCACTTTGAATTTGTTTTTATCCTTGTTACTTAGATGAGTTTCCTGTAGGCAGCACACAGTTGGATTTTCTTTTTTAATCCATTCTGCTACTCTGTGTCTTTTTATTGGTGAGTTTAATCCGTTCACATTTAGTGTAATTATTGACACTTGTGAGTTTCCTATTGCCATTTTATAGATTGCTTTCTGTTAGTTTTGTGTCTTGTTTGATCTTACTCTTTCGTTTTTTTATCTTTTGTTTTTATTTGGTTGTATTCCATACATCTTTCCACTGTTGCTATCTTTTTTATCTCATGTGCTTCTGTGGTGGTTTTTTCAATGGTGGTTACCTTTAGGTAATGAAAAGGGTTCCTACCCTGTTCATTGTAGCACACTATTTTGTTAGTACTTTTGCACTCCGTCGTCCTTTGGTACTGTTAATCTCCATCCTCTCCCCCCCCCCCCTGTTTTTTTTGTTGTTGTCACAGTTTAAATTTGGTCTTATTGTGTTCTTCTTGGAGCTTTTACTTGTGGCTTTATTTTTTTTTGTTGTTCTTTGTATCTGATTGGAGAACCCCCTTTAGTAATTCCTGGAGTGGGGGTTTTCTGATGATAAATTCCCTCATCTCTTCTGTATTTGTGTTTGTTTTTATTTCTCCTTCATATTTGAAGGATAGCTTTGATGGGTATAGTATTTGTGGCTGAAAGTTCCTCTCTTTGAGGACTTTAAATATTGGGGTCCACTCTTCTCTAGCTTGTAGAGTTTCTGCTGAAAAATCTGATGATAATCTAATGGGCCTTCCTTTATATGTTGTATTCTTCTTTTCCCTGGCTGCCTTGAGAATTTTTTCTTTGCCATTGGTTTGTGCCAATTTCATTATGATGTGCCTTGGAGTAGGTTTGTTGGGGTTAAGAAAACTCGGAGTTCTGTTTGCTTCATGAATTTGAGGCTTTAGTTCTTTCTGCAGGCTTGGGAAGTTCTCATCTATTATTTGTTTGAGTATGTTCTCCATTCCATTTTCTCTCTCTTCTCCCTCTGATATACCTATTATTCTTATGTTATTCTTTCTGATGGAGTCAGATAATTCTTGTAGGGCTATCTCATTTTTTTTAATTTTTGAGTCTCTTTCTTCCTCTCTCTGTTGTGCCTCAAGTTGCTTGTCTTCTATTTCACTAATCCTCTGTTCTATCTGGTCTGTTCTATTAGCCAAGCTTGTTACCTCATTTTTCAGCTCATGAATTGAGTTTTTCATCTCTGTTTGATTTGTTTTTATAGTTTCAATTTCCTGGGACATATATTCTTTGTGTTCATTGAGTTGTTTTCTGAGCTCCCTAAATTGCCTTTCTGTGTTTTCTTGTATATCTCTGAGTATTTTTAGGATTTCTATCTTGAATTCTCTGTCATTTAACTCCAAGGTTTCCAATATATTAAATTTTTTCTCCATAGATTTTTCCTCATCTATCTGTGTTACTTCTCTTTCTTTTGTATCCATGATATTTGATTTTCTCTTCCTTAATGGCATCTGAGGGTGGTTTTGTTGATAGTATTAATGATATTTAATAAAAAATAAAAAGGTAAAAAAATAAAAAATAAAAAAAGGTGTTTTTTTAAAAAAAAAATTAATAATGAAATAAAGAAAAATAAAATAAAATAAAAATTTAAAAAAAGGAAATTATTCCCCCCCTCCTTTTTTTTCTCTCCTCTCCTCTCCCCTCTTTCTTGAGAAAATCTTGTGGTGAACTGTGAATTATATTGTATTTAATAGAACAAACAATGCCTGTAATGGAGGGCCTGAATTGGGGAAAAATAATAAAGGGGCAAGAAAAAAATATATAAAATAAAAATAAAAAATAAATAAATTTAAAAAAAGGGGGGGTATGGACCCACAAAAAGCAAATAATGAAAAAATTTGGATCAAGAATAAAATGATTTGCGTTTAGGTGTTGGTTGACTAAGAATTATGATGAGAGGAGTAAGAGAGAAACAGGAAAATGGGGGGACAAATTAAAAAATTACTATTTTATTTAGTGGAACAAGAGCTTGATAAAATGGAGAGCCAGGGATGGGAGCACTGCTAGTGAGTTAAAAAGGTGAAGTAAAAACCCCCCAAAATGCCACAAACATAAGTTTGAGTCCCCGATAAGATAATTTGTTTGTTATTGAGGTTTGAATGAGAGGAAATGTAAAGGAGAAAGGAAGAAACTAATATAGAGGGAGAAAAGAAAGAGAGAGAGAGAGAAAAAAGAGGGAACCACTAAAAGAAGAAAAAAGAAAAAAGAGGAGAGAGAGAGAGAGAGAGAGAGAGTTAAGGGTTTTGGAGTGCAACCATAATAGAGAGAAAGGAAGAGGAAAGAAAATATAATGGGAGATGTAACACTTATGGGTAGTGTAGTTCAAGGAGAGGAGAGAGTTAGACCGGTAGTGAGTTAAACGACCAAATTGGAGGAGGAAAAAAAAAGAAAAATAAAATCAAGGATGAAGGTAAGAGAAACAAACGTACAAATATAATAAAATGGGATAGGTTATAAAGTCTGCGGATTATTCTGATTTTGAGAGCTTATCTTCTTGCTTTTTCTTTTCTCTCCCTCTTCCTGGTCGGTGACTCTGTACCCCGGGTTCTGCCCCTTTGGCATGCTCAGGTAGAGGTTTGCAGTTGATAAGTCTCTATGGCAATGTCATGTATTGTGCTTCAGTCTCGTTGGCAGTCAAGGCTCATTAACATTTATAGGCTCCAACAGTGAGAGAGTCCGTGTTCCTGGAGCCTCTCTCCTAGTCTTTCCTTCCTGAATTAGTAGCCTGAAAATCCAGCTATGGGATTGCTGCTGCCTCTGCCTGGATAGTAAGAGGCTCAAAGAGCTGGCAACTCTCCACTCTATTCCCACTCAGCACAGGGCTCTGGGTAAGGCTCAGTCAGTCAGAGCCGCTAGCATAATCAGCGGGGGCTTCCGCCCACTCAAAGACCTCTGGCTCTGCCACTCTGTCCGGTAACACGGGTGGGTCTGTGCGCGCAGACCAGGATGTTAGACCAGAAGTCTCACCCTCTGAGTGAAACCCCCCGCCCGCACTGAAAAGTTCCAGTGTTGGAATTGGCTCTTGCTCTGTCCCCATGTGCGGCTTTTTCAAGGCGCTGGGGCAGCCCGTGACTCCGCCCTCGGCCCACACAAAGGCCCCCAACTCTGCCCCTCTGTGGGACAACACGGGCTCCCACTCCGGAGGTGCTGGGAGGAGTCTCCTGCCCACTCTCCGTGCGTGCAGACCAGGATGTGAGGCCGGAGTCTCGCCCTCTGAGTGAAACTTCCCACCCGCACTGAAAAGTTCCAGTGTTGGAATTAGCTCTCGCTCCCTCCCCGTGTGCGGCTCTCCCCGGGTGCTGGGGCAACCTGGAGGCTTTCGGCCCACACAAAGGCCTCTGACTCTGCCTCTCTGTGGAGTAACACGAGCGCACCCTCCAGGGGCTTTGGAAGGAATCTCTCGCCCACTATGCACTGACCAGGGGATCAGGTAAAATGGCTGCCCCGCTTGTCTTTCTTTGTCTGGGTTTGGCGCGAGTGTTAGCTGTATTGCCCGGGTTGTCACAGGAACAGTTTTTCCTTGGCTTGGATCTCCGTGCCACAGCCTGGTTTGGCCGTTTGTGCAGCGGCCTGGATCTATTCACCCCCTTTGCCCGCCTTAGTTTCTATATTCTCAGTTTCCAGTGAAAATCGCCCTGTTTAGGTTAGTGAGGAAGGCGGAGCATTTCTTACTCCCTATTTCCTTCGGGGTTTGGTTATATATTTAGCCAATTTTTCACTCGATCATACCTTTGGGTGTATTGCAAAACATCTGGAGGCTCCAAGGATAGGTTTTTCTGTTTCTGGTTGAAGATCTTGTTGAGGTTTGGGGGAGATTTATCGGTATCGCTTCCTACCCCACCATTACTCTGACGTCATCTCTGGATTGTTTTCTTAATTTCTCTTTCAGACAGTTTATTGTTGGTGTATAGAAATGACACTGATTTCTGAATATTAATTTTATGTTTTGCCACCTTGCCAAATTCATATATCAGTTCTAATAGTTTTTTGAATGAGACTTTAGGGTTCTCTATGTACAATATTATGTCATCAGCAAATAATGATAGTTTTACTGCTTCTTTTCCAATTTGGATGCCTTTTATTTTATTTTATTTTTGTTTGGTTGCTGTGGCTAGGACTTCCAGAAATATGGGGAATAAGAGTGATGAAAGGAGGCATGCCTGTCTTCTTCCTGATCTTAAGGGGATTGCTTTTAATTTTTGTCCCTTGAGTATGATATTGGCTTTGGGTTTTGGAATAGATGGCCTTTATCATACTTAGGTATGTTTCCCGTATTCCTACTTTGCTGAGAGTTTTAATCATAAATGGGTGCTGGATTTTATCAAATGCTTTTTTTGCATCTATTGATATTATCATACAATTTTTATTCTTCCTTTTGTTTATGTGATGAATCACATTTATTGATTTGCAAATATTGTACCATGCTTGCCTCCCCAGAATAAATCCCACTTGGTCATAATGTGATTTGTTTCATGTATTGCTAGATCCTGTTTGCTAATATTTTGTTGAGAATTTTAGCATCTCAGTTCATCAGCGATATTGGCCTATATATTTCTTTGTTTGTAGTGTCTTTACCTGGTTTTGGAATGAGGATTATGCTTGCTTCATAAATGGAGCTTAGAATTCTTACCTTCTCATACATTTTTTGAAATTGCTTGAGAAAGATAGATGTTAGTTTCTTTGAATATTTGGTAAAATTCACCCGTGAAGCCATCTGGTCCAGGACTTTTGTTTGCTAGGAATTTTTGATAACTGTTTTAATTTCATTTGCTGTAATTGGTCTGTTTAGGTTTTCTGATTCTTCCAGATTAAGTTTTGAAGATTGTGTGTTTCTAAGAATTTATTCATTTCACCTAGTTTGTCCAATTTTTGGGCATACAGATCTTCAAAGTCTTTTCTTACAATCTTTTGTATTTCTGCTTTGTTAGTTGTTACTTCTCCATGCTCATTTCTAATTTTGTTTACTTGAGTCCTCTCTCTTTTTTTTCTTGATGAGTCTGGTTAAAGTTTTGTCAATTTTGTTTCAAAGAACCAGCTCTTGATTTTATTACTCTTCTGTATTTTTTTTTAGCCTCTATGTCATTTATTTCAGCTCTGATCTTTATTATTTCCTTCCTTCTACTTTCTCAGGGCTTTATTTGTTGTTCTTTTTTTTTTTTTTTTTTTTTAGTTCTTTTAGATGCAGGGTTAAGTTGTTTATTTGAGCTTTTTGTAGCTTCTTAAGGCATGCCTGTAGTGCTATGAACTTCCCTCTCAGGACTGCTTTTGCTGTGTCCCATAAATTTTGAGTTGTTGTATGTTCATTTTCATTTGTTTCAAGGAAATTTTTTATTTCTGCCTTGATCTCATTGTTAACCCATTCTTTATTTAATAATGTGCTATTTACTATCCAAGTTTTTGAATATTTTTTAGTTTTTCTATTTTAGTTGATTTCTAGTTTCATGCCATTGTGATCAGAGAAGAAGCCTGATATGATTTCAATCTTCTTAAATTTATTGAGACGCGTTTTGTGTCCTAGCATGTGGTCTATCCTAGAGAATGTACCACGAGCACTTGAAAAGAATGTATATTCTCCTACTTTGGGGTGAAAGGTTCTGAAAATATCTATTATATCCAGTTGATCTAATATGTCATTTAAGGTTCCTGTTTCTTTGTTAATTTTCTGTCTGAAAGATATATTCATTGACATTAGTGGGGAATTAAAATCCCTTCCTATTATAGTATTGTGTTGATATCACCCTTTATGCCTATCAAAATCTGCTATATATATTTAAGTGCTCCTATATTAGGCACATAGACGTTTACAATGATTATATCCTCCTGTTGGATTGCTCCCTTTATTATTATGTAATGACTTTCTTTATCCCATATGTAGCCTTTGTTTTAAAGTCTATTTTGTCAGATATAAGTATTGCTACCCCAGCTTTTTGTAATTTCTATTTGCATGAAATATTTTTTTTCCATCCCTTCACTTTCAGTCTATGTGTATCTTTTGTTTTGAGGCGGGTCTCTTATAGACAGCATATGTACAGGTCCTGTTCCCTTACCAACACAGCTACCCTACATATTTTGATTGGAGCATTTAATCCATTTATATTTAAGGTTATTATTGATATGTAGTTGTTTATTGCCATTTTATTCTTTAAATCTACAGTCCTCTTTTTAATGATTTTTTTTCTTTGCTCTATTTACAGCACGCTTCTTAACATTTCTTGCAGTACTGGTTTGATTCTAATGAATTCCTTAAGTTTTTTCATTGTCTGGGTAGCTTTTTATTTCTCCTTCAATTTTAAGCTACAAACTTGTTGGATAAAGAAGTCATGGTTGTAGGTACTTGCATGTATCACTTTGAATATTTTTTGCCAATGCTTTCTGGCCTCAAGTGCTTCTTATTGAGAAATTGAATGTCATCCTTATGGGGGCTCCTCTGTAGTTACTAAGCTACTTTCCTCTTGCAGCTTTTAGTATTCTTTCTTTGTCTTTTAACGTTGACTTTTTAATTATGATGTGTCTTGGTGTAGGCCTCCTTGGGTTCCTCTTTAATGGGACTCTTTGTGCTTCTTGAACTTGTGTGACTTTTTCCTTCATCAGTTTAGGGAAGTTTTCAGCTATGATTTCTTCAAACAGGTTCTCTAGTCCTTGTTCTTTTTCTTCTCCTTCAGGAACCCATATGATGTGGATATTGTTTCTCTTCATGTTGTCACAGAGCTCCGTTAGAGTTTCTTCTGATGTTTTTAAGCCTCTTTTCATTTTGCTGCTCTGCTTCCTGTTTTTTCATTTATCTTGCCCTGTAAATCGCTAATTCAATCCTCTGCTTCATCCAAACTGCTGTTAATTTTCTCTACTGCAGTTTTCATTTCTGATATTGTATTTGTCATTTCTGACTGGTTCTTTTTTATGATTTCAATGTCCTTCTTGATGCTTGCTATCTCTTTATTTTATTATGTACATCCATTGTTGCTCTAAGATTCTTGAGCATCCTAAAAATCATTGTTTTAAACTCTGTATCTGGTTTTGGTTACTTCTCTATTTTGGTTACTTCCATCTCATTCAGTTCTTTTTCTGGGGATTTCTCTTGTTGATTCTCTTGGGTTGCATTTCTTTGTCTGCCCGGTTTGTCTGTGTATGAGGTAGCACTGTGTGACTTTAAATTTTTGTGGGGTCTTTATTTAGAAGATGGGCTCAGTGATACTTTCCTCCAGGAAACTTGTTTTTCTTGTTCTAGGAATGCTTCTTGAGGGTACTATTTTCCTTCTTGTTGTATGTGAGTATTAGATGCATTTGGTCCTTTTGTGGGTACAGTTATCCCTTCAGGCTGGCTGGCTCTAAGGGTTAACCTTAATCATGTATATTACCCACTGTGCAATTTCTGTCCTGTTGGATGTATTTATTCTACACAGTGACTGGTGCCTCCTAGATTCCTCCTTTGGGTGTGCTGCTTGTATAGGTAATTGAGTCTAGGGTTGGTGCTGTCCACTACCACTACCAGTAGTGCTGTCTCTAGTTCTTCTTGGGTTGATGTCAGCTGCTGTTTGTAACTGTGAACCACCTGTCTGTAGCTACTGGATTTTTTTTTGTTTGTGTCTGCATTTTCTCTGCCTGGGTATTGTGAGAGGAGCCAAACTTTTTATAAGGATCAGCTTCCTCCTGCTTAATGATGACAGCAACTCCATAAAAGCCTCAAGCTCTGTAAGATTTGTCTCTACTTTTCAAATACTCCTCTTTCTCTTGCAGCTGCCTGGTCTTCTTACAGAATCTTCTGTAGTAAGACTGTAGTGTGGGCTCAGATTAGCCTCATCCAACCAACCCTCTACAGATTGCACACTTGATGGGTTAGGGCAGCTGAGGTTGTGAATGCAATGTTTCTGGGACCCCTTACTTTAGGGCTCTTTTGGTCAGGAGCTTAGTACCAGGAATGTGGCCCCTATTCCAGAGCTTGATTCCTCAGCCACAGTCTCCTCTGCAGAAGTTCTTTCAGCTAGTGAGACTCTGGTCTCAGGGAGGAAGACTAAGAGAGCCCTCTCCTGGGGCTGACTGTGCCCCTCCTGAAGAGAGCTCAGCCCCTTGACCAGATCCAACAGTAGACTCACAGGGACCCACATATTAAATATCCATGCTCCAAGCCTCTCTCCCTTCCCCCTGTGGAATCTAGCCTTGCTGGACAGAATATGTGCTCAGGCTGGCTGTTTGTGAAGCTCCACCTTGTCCAATGCACGTGAGCCACTGTGTCGGTGCTGATCACAGAGAGTGTAACTCGCCTCAGCTGGGCCTGTTGCAAGGAGCTTTTCCTTAGGATACCACTCTAGCAAGGGTCACTCAAATGGCCTGAGTACTGCCTCTTGCATCATCTGTCTGCTGCCTGCTTGTTAGGCTGAGCCACTGAGAAAGCCTCTGCTAAAGTCTAGAAACTGCAGAAATTCAGGGATTAAGAAGGGTGGTGGGTGTGGCTCTGCCCCTCACCCCAGGTGTCAGTCTGTCTAGACTTTTTTTTACAGACTTAAGTAGTGTATAGCCCCAGGAATCTGGTGGGTGTGGCTTCTGAGACCCAGCGGTGTGGTTTGTCTGCTCTCTGGACAGATTCAACTGAGTCTCTGGTGAGGTGGAAGCATCAGCCATAGACTTGGGAGAGAGTAGGGGTGAGCTTTGGTTTCAACACCAGAAAACTGAGTTACTGACATGCCCCCTGCTTCCTGGCCTCTCAGAAGGACCTGTCACCATGTCTGGGTAGGATAGACTCTTGAGGGTGAGCATCTGCTTCTCCCCAGGTTGATGCCACTCAGAGGGGTTTGCTCCACCCAAGAAAGATGGTGACTGCAATACTAGAGAATGACTCAGCACAGGGGTTTCGGTTTCTGTTCCCCACAGTGTCTCTCCCTGGGCCTCCAACTTTATTTTCTCTTCACAAAACTCTAGTCCTCTCAGCTCTTCCCCACCAGAGCCCCAGGTACATGGCTGTGAATGAGGTTTTCTGCGCAGGTCCTTTAAGACAAAGCCAGCATCTGAGAACTCTGTCTAGTTCTTGCAGACAGAAACCCAAACCTTTTCACAGCTAAATGTTGTCTGGGCACCTCTTCTAGGCTCTGGGGCTCTAGGTGGGGGCTCCAGGCTTGGGGATGAGCATCTATACCTCTCAGGGTGGCCCCACTCGCTGCAGTGAGAGGCCCTCCGGACCCTCAGCCTCCACTAGCTCCTGGAAGCAGGGCAGCCCTTTCCGTGTCTCTGTCCTTCCTACCAGTCTCAGTGTGGCTTCTTCTTTGGTCCTTTGGTTATAGACTCCTTTTAGTTTAGTCCAAAGTTGTTTTTTCAAGATTATTCTTCTTAAATTAAGTTGTAAGTCCAATTTGGTCCTGGGAGGTGGCAGTTGCAACGTCCGCCTACTCTGTCGCCATCTTTACCGTCATTTTTATTTCTTACAAGTTCTCTATCTTCAAGTTAGGAAGACATTTTATTATCTGTAGTAATTGAAAATGTAACTTTTCTGCCTAGGTTAAATTCTATGTTGTATAAATTACCAACTACAAGACTTTAGGCAAATGATTGCCTCTGAGTCATAAAATCTTTATCTGTAAAATGCAAATAATTATAAAAAAACTCTCAGGGTTATTTGTGAATAAGTTTCATTAATCTATGTAAAACTCAGCACAGTGCATGACAAATTTCAGGCACTTATTAAATGTATTTTTGATTATTAATAATTGATTTTTGCAAAAGTGGAAAAGGTTGTGGTAGAGGAGAAGTAGATGTACAAAGTTTGCAGTTGCTAGAGAGTACTTGAAAGGTGAAAGAAGAACACTTGTGTAAAACAAGAATAATAACATTAACACAGATAAGAGAGAAGTAAGGGAAATATATGTCATCCTAAATACCTAACTCATGGAGCAGCATGAAACCCTGTGAGAGCTTAAGGAATAATATGACAAGATCTGATTTAACTGAAATGACTAAATATTGTAAGGAAAGCCAGTTTACCTTCAGATTACAGAAAATGACTTAAGATAGGATAATAGTATTAGAATTTAAGTAGAAGATGATGAAAATTATATATAATGAAACAGTGGTAAAGGGGCTTTCCTTTAGTAAATAGTTAAGTAGAAATAAAATGGTTAAGAAGAAATAAATAGTTAAGAAGTAAATAGTTAAGAAGAAATAAAAATAGAAATCAAGACTTGAAAGATAAAGGTGATGAGAGAAAATGGACAGATGATATTTATTTTTAAGGATCCAATGTAGGTGATTGGTTAGGAAGGAATGGCATCAGAAAGAATGGGAATAGGAAATGACAAATAAAGATCTTTGGAGTAAGAAAGAATGGGCTTAAAGTGTTGTTCTAGAATTTAGAAAATTGTGTTTCCTTGAGCAAGTTTCTTGACTTCTTGGAATTTCTAAAAATGAATCTTAGAGTAAATGCAATTGAGAAAAGCTATAAGAGAAACAACACATTGCCACAAAGAAGTATTTGATAAGATTTTCATATACTTTTCCATTAACTGACAGAAGGAACAAGAAAAAAGAAATAACATTTTTTGGAAAAAAAACCCTAATAGTTTTTTTCAGGGAATTTTAAATTTGAATAATTTCTAAAATCTATACAAATAGATGTTTATATTGGAAAATTTATGATGAAACTCAGAAAGGGACTGGTTTTGAAGTTATATTCTGAACTTATATTTATTTGAAACTCATAGAAGCTGGAAATAGAAAGAATGCATGTTTTTGCATTCATTCTAATACAGTTTGAAAAACAATGCAATATCATGGATCTTAAAGTAAGTCAATTGTTATTTAGAGCTAATTCAATTTTAATTTTTAAATTTTATTTAGAAAATTAACTTTAACATGGTGAAATTGATCAGTAATAGTACATAGGTTTCAGGTAAACATTTCTATAGCATTTGGACTGTTGATTATGTTGTGTACCCATCACCCAAAGTCAAATCATTTTCTGTCACCTTAAAAACTAAATAATTAAACCAGTATATCAATTATCCAATCAGAACAGTGCAAAATTTACCATAAAAAGTTTCAAGTCCCCCAGGTCTAACTAAAGAAAGAAAGAGGTGAATTGATGAACAACTGAAAATACAGAAAAAAGGGAGAGGGACTAAGTTCTCAACAAATTATCCAGGGAAGATACATCTTGGTTCAAATATTTAACTTGTATCTGGTAGGTGTATCTCTATTAATCCGACAAATGTAGCTGAATATCCTTACCTGGTGGTATTAGACATTAAAATAAAATAAAAACTAATCATTATATTATGGATGTTGCCTTAATAAGCAGTCAGCCTGTTAAATTTTCATCTCCCATCTATTTATTTAACCAGGGGTTAGAGAACTCCAGCACCCACCCGTCTTCTTAAAATTTATAATTCTTAATGTAAATTAACACATTAATATTCTAGCCTTTGTATGTTAGTCCCTGTGAGAGAAGTTAATATCTGCTCTTCAGCAAAGAGAGCTCTTCCCTGGAGTCTTGACAAATGAGGTTTCGTAGCCTACAAACTGCATGGCTTGAGGTTAAACTGTGGTGAATTCACCTAAGAACTGCTACCCTAGGTATCACCAGATATCTAGGTATCACCAGAACTGGATTCATACCTTTTCCAATTAATTAATGTTGTGGCATTCTTATGACATTTTTAAGGTTTTAAAAAGCTAGATGAAATATGCTAATTTTCTATGCTATGTAGGTTAGATAAAGCATCTGGTGTTTGTACCTGTAATTAGATCTGTGATAGTACTGTTTATTTTATAATGGAAGAGAGCTATTATTTATTGTTGCTGGTATGACAGGATAATTGACAAATATTTGAAAACCCAAGAATTAATACAAACTAGTTTGATCAAATATAGCATAAGTAATATGCGATATATGAGCTATCATACACATAACTTCAGAATGACACACAGTGAAAATATCCTCTGTCCCAGTAGAACCCAAGCTCTACGTTGATCAGGCATTCCTGATTCAACTTCCCCATGCACTGGGACACTCCTGCTTATCAGCAGGGTTGGCAGCCTCTTCGAGACTACTCTTGAGGCAGCTATGAGGATGCTACTGTTAAATGCCACCGGAGGAAAGACACAACCGACACACAATTTAGTTGCAATAATCACACAGTCAATTTATTACTCACAAATCCTTTTGGCGTGCCTGGGTACAGCTTAAGGGGGCTCCATCGACGTGCTCCTCTTGGCTGGCTTTGATCAGAGCTCAGAGCGGCATGGAGACAGCCCACATCAACGTTGGAGTCTGGGCGACTACAGCAGCACGGGGCCCCTCAGCTTTAGTACCCTTTCTGGCCAACGCCTTCTAACAGGTGTCAATCTACAGGATTATCACCTCAAACCATCTTTTTGGGAATTCCTCACAGGGAACCCCCTTTATGTCAATCTACTAAAATGTTTACATTAAACCACTTTTTAAGATGTTCTTATTTTCATTAATTTACAAAGTTAATGTAAATAACACCAAGCCACTTCTTATCTATGTATAACTTCACACACATACTAACTGGGCTCTGCTTGAAAGTCAGAGTCTGTTTATTACATTACAGAGTTATGGCACTAAGCCACTATATTAATTCCTATCCAATTGTCATAACTTTACTTAATTTTAATAATTATTTTTAATATCCTTTTAATTACTTTTATATATCTTGCATATTTTTATATTTCTTTATATTTAATTACTTAACCTTATATTACTACAACATCCTCTTGCACTTAAGCATATTATAATCATGACTGTACCCAGAAGTGGATTTAATGGGGGGTACACCTGGCATGTGCCCTGGGCCCCAACTTTTGAAGGGCCCAGCAAAACCCCAACTTTAGGCCCTGGCCGGTTGGCTCAGTGGTAGAGCATCGGCCTGGCGTGCAGAAGTCCCGGGTTCGATTCCTGGCCAGGGCACACAGGAGAAGCGCCCATCTACTTCTCCACCCCTCCCCCTCTCCTTCCTCTCTGTCTCTCTCTTCCCCTCCCTCAGCGAAGCTCCATTGGAGCAAAGATGGCCTGGGCGCTGGGGATGGCTCCTTGGCCTCTGCCCCAGGCGCTGGAGTGGCTCTGGTCGCAACAGAGCGATGCCCCGAGGGGCAGAGCGTCGCCCCCTGGTGGGCGTGCTGGGTGGATCCCGGTCAGGCGCATGCAGAGTCTGTCTGACTGTCTCTCCCCGTTTCCAGCTTCAGAAAAAATACAAAAAAAAAAAAAAAAAAAGCCAACTTTACAATTCTTTCTAATGACAGCAAGTTTGGTTTCATATGTGCAATTTTGACATTAATAGTACATAATATTTTTTATTTATTTAAAAATACAATTAACATTTATCTTTATTTTCCCTCTCTCTCTCTCTTTTTTTTAAGGGGCCCAATATTTTCTTCTCTGTCCAGGGCCTCAACTGACCTTAATCCACTTAAGACTGTACCATTATCATTGCTTATACTTTTATATCCTTGGGTAAAAAGGAAATTCAACAAGAAAAATGGAAGTGCCAAAGTCATTGAGAACTTAATGAATAAATTTGTAAATTTAACAATTCATAAGTAATGTTTCTTCTAAGAACCAGGTTAAGAACCACTGAGAGATCTTACTGTCGGCAGATCTCTATATATTTCCCTATATAAGCAGAAGAGCTTGAAACTGCAGTTATTTAATAAAGGGGGAAATCAGGAGGGAGTAGAAGTGAACAGAGAATTTTAAGAACAAAAATCTGTTCTAAAAAGTCCAAATAAGGAGAAAATTCAAATACAATTGTTGATATGTGTTTACTGCCATTTTATCATTCATATTTTTTACTTTTTTTTTTCTTCTTAAGGAAGACTCTTTAACATTTCATGTAATACTGGTGATGATTAGTCCTTTAGCTTTCTCTTGTCTGAGAAGCTCTTTACATGTCCTTTGATTTTTAAATGATAGCTTTGATAAATACATATCTCTAAATAACTGAATCTAAAAAATAAATAAGCAGAATAGAAACAGATTCACAGATACAGAGAACATTTTGAGAATTGTTAGATGGGAGGGGGCTTTAGGGAAAAAAGTGAATGGATTAAGAAGTACAAATTAATTACAGAATAGTCATGGAGATAAAAAGTACAACATTGGGATGATAGTCAATAATATCCTAATAACTATGTATAGTGTCAGATGGGTACAAGACTTAGGAGTATGATCACATAGTAAGTTATATACTGTCTAATCACTAAGGTGTACATCTGAACCTAATATAATAATGTATGTCAACGCAATTGAAAAATAAAATAAAAATTTAAAAAGTGCAACACATTTAACAGTCATATTTCTTTGCTGATGTTAATTATGTTGACGTTGCTGCAAGCATATTTCA
The DNA here is from genome assembly GCF_036850995.1 of Saccopteryx leptura. NCBI lineage: Eukaryota > Metazoa > Chordata > Mammalia > Chiroptera > Emballonuridae > Saccopteryx > Saccopteryx leptura. Next base: position 66,002,008 of record NC_089511.1, read on the forward strand.
GAAAGTGGGCATAATTAACAAACATTGGAAAAATAATGGCCTTTGCTTTCAAGTACTTTCATCCATCTAGGAAAAATCCTCGTCTTTAGAACAACTAACAAAAGCTAGTGCGTGCTTATCTATATCTAATAAAAGAATTAGTGCTTTTAGAAGTAAGAGAAACTTGTACATGTAATTATAGACAGTGAAAACAAAATTGGAAAACATCTTGGAGAAAAAGAGTACAATATATTTGGAAACCTTAACCTTCTGTAGGCAAAAATTGTGTCTACTGCTATGAGGGAAAGATTAAAATAAAACATTTCACCAAGTTTGTTATCTTTTGCTAAGAGTAAATATAGATGTGCAAAGTCCACTACTCTCTCAATCTATTCAGAACTAGCAAAACATTTCAGTGTTCATTAAAAATGCTTTTTATTATATTAATAAAATAAAAGCCACATGAAGATTGTTGTAAAATGTAAGAAAGTTGTTAGCAGTATGTGAAGAATGAAAATACTATTTTGTAAAACCAGAAATTGATATTAAATCAGTGCATGACTCTTTTGCAATGATCAGAAATACTTCTGTATGGGAAAGCCCATTTGATGATGGTTATATCCTAGAACTTTTTTAAATTTGATTTAATTTAATTTTTTTTACAGAGACAGAGAGAGAGTCAGATAGGGACAGACAGACAGGAACGGAGAGAGATGAGAAGCATCAATCATTAGTTTTTTGTTGCGACACCTTAGTTGTTCATTGATTGCTTTCTCATATGTGCCTTGACCGTGGGACTACAGTAGACTGAATAACCCCTTGCTCAAGCCAGTGACCTTGAGTCCAAGCCAGTGAGCTTTTGCTCAAACCAGATGAGCCCGTGCTCAAGCTGGCAACCTCGTGGTCTTGAACCTGGGTCCTCCGCATCCCAGTCCAACGCTCTATCCACTGTGCCACCACCCAGTCAGGCTATATCCTAGAACTTAATAATTATTTTAAGCTTATCACATTTTTTCTCTCTCACAACATTTACATAATTTTATTATTATTTGATTACCTATTCTGAGCCTACCTTAATAATTATCATCTGATAACACAAGTGGGTTAGAGTTTGTATATCTCTGTGAGGTTCTGTATATGTAGATTTGCTTAGACGTATTCAGATTTTCTTTATAATTAATATATAAATACTTTGTGTTTATTTATAGAATGAGATATCTTATAGATTGGTTGACTACTGAAGACTTTTAGGACTCATTTGTCTATATTGATGGCTACATATACATGCATAGTTTTACTGCTTTAGTTCTCATATAGATTTGGAATAAATAAGACCATCAACATCACCTTTAATCATCCAGAAGATATTCAGATGATAATGATTTAGATAGTGTATTAGTCATAGTTTCCAGAAACAGAAACAATAAAATGTATAATTACATAGAATGAGATTTATTATAAGGAATTGGCTTATGTGATTATGGAGTCTTCGAAGTCCCAAGATATGCAGGGTAAGTTGGCATGCTGATGACCCAGGAAAGCCAATGATTCCATTCAAGACCTGAGACAGGAAAATATATATATCCCAGTTCAAAGCAGCCAGGCAGAAGAAGTCTCTTCTTGCTCATGAATGGGTCATCAGTTTTGTTATTATTAGGCCTTCAACTGATTGGAGGAAGCCCAACATATTAGGGAGGGCAATTTGCTTTACTCAGTCTACCAATTCAAGTGTGAATCTCATTTTTAAACATCTTTACAGACACACACAAAATAATATTTGACTAAATGTCTGAGCACCAAATGACCAAGTCAAGCTGACACATAAAACTGACCATAACAGATAAACTCTTCATTATTTCTGAAATAGCATATATCATTAGAAATGAATAAGACCGTGAATATTTTTGTTATCTCTAATTGCTATTAGATCCTCAAAGCAATTGCTGCTTCAGACTTGTGATAATTATATCATACCCTGCTAAAAAGTTATTCTAATCACACCATAAGTTCAAATTATTGTCATGACAATGAAAGCAATACTTTAAAAAATATACCATTGTTTATAGAGTGTTTACGTGTAGCAAAATAAATCAATTTGTTTTTTTTTTTACTGTTTATCCCAGAAGGAAGACTCTACAGATAGAATTTATTACAGAATTAATTTTAATTTAGTGTATGCAACTACTATTTAAAAACTAGATGTGAACAATAATGGGACATATTTATCAAGTATTGGAGACCCCTGATCATGATGCTTACATGCAGGACACACACACATGCCCTTTTATTTGGTATATTCCAGGGTCAGAGAGGATGTTGTTAGAGTTCATCACTGTATAACAACTGTGAATTTGAATTTTTGAAAGAAATTTTTAGTATCTGGTTTCAAATTTGTAAAAAAAAAAATCCTGGATTGTGGAAAAGAAAATCAGATATTTAGTAAGTTATATTTAAGATGAAAACACTAGTATGTGATGGATAAGTAAAACAGTAACAACAGCAATGTGCTACTATTTGAGTGTCCTCCTGCTGCAGGTCTTTCAAAAACATTTTACATACTCCTCCACAGCTAAACTTTGCAACATTCCTTTCAAGTGTGGATCATTAATCACATTTTAAAATGCATTAACCAAGGTTTTCAGAAATTATGTAAATTATCTAAAGTTACAATTTAACAAAGACAAAGCTTCTTATAAGTGGTTTACTATTATTTAAATTTAGACAAAACAAATCTTTTACTAATTCTAGGAGAAATTTATTTTATTATTGGTAAATTTTAGAATTATAAATAACACCAGGCTTTATTCTGTGCAGAATCCTTACAGAGTACCCATTAGTAGTAAGCAGCCTTCAATTCTCATTAACCTCTCTGAAATTTTTTGAATAGTATTGTTTTATGTGTGTATTTGTGCTTCTTTGATGAAAGATTATATACATTTTAGTAGATTTATTTTAAAGGCCTATGACTTATACAAGATTGAAAACCACTGTATTTTGTTACAATGTGTTCAATTAACAGAGAAGGTAATGAAGATATAAAATGGTTATATGATTTAATTCTATTTCAAGACACAGCTTAACATAAGAGAAAGAACTTATACTAAAATGAAGGTAGAAAAATACAAGTTAAGCCTATAAATTTTTGTATTACCAGATAGTAAGAAGTGTTAAAAAAAAATGGGTCATTTCGAGTGACATAGGAACCAATTTGAAAGACCTCCCAATAACCAAAACTGAGATACTCTAGAATAAATTCTAAATTGTTGAATTTATAGGCTAAAGTGTTGATTTATAGTCCAAAGTATAAAATAAATACTTGTGGGTTTGTTCATACTGATATAAACAAAAAATTCAATCAATTAATTAATAGGGTTGAATAGACAAATCTTCTGTTTAAATAATATGGAAACTCTCTCCTCCTGATATGCAATACAAGTCCTTTGTCATTGAGTATAGGCTAGACTTAATTACCCACTTTGAAAGAACAGTACATAGAGAAAGTAGCAACTTTAGAATAGAAAAACCTGGCAACACCATTACCAGTAATATATTATAGTAATATCATGTACAATACCTCTTAATATAATGTGATGAGAAGGGTACATCATCTCTATGGTAATTTCCCCCCCAAATGTATAACCAAAGACACTAAACTAAATGCAATGTGGCATCCTATGTTGGAAAATGGGAGAGGAAAAATCATATTAGAGGGAAAAGTTGAAAAAATCTGTATAAAACCAGTAGAATAGTTAATAATAAGGTTCCAATGTTAATTTCTTAATTTTGACAAGTATGTTGTAATCATGTAAAAAAAATAATATAAGGGCTAATGAGTGAAGCTTATATGAGAATTCTCTTCATTATTTTGGCCACTTTTCTATTAATCTGAAAACTTTCCAAATAGAAAAAAAAAAATACTGCCCTGGCCGGTTGGCTCAGCGGTAGAGCGTCGGCCTAGCGTGCGGAGGACCCGGGTTCGATTCCCGGCCAGGGCACACAGGAGAAGCGCCCATTTGCTTCTCCACCCCTCCGCCGCGCTTTCCCTCTCTGTCTCTCTCTTCCCCTCCCGCAGCCAAGGCTCCATTGGAGCAAAGATGGCCCGGGCGCTGGGGATGGCTCTGTGGCCTCTGCCCCAGGCGCTAGAGTGGCTCTGGTCGCAACATGGCGACACCCAGGATGGGCAGAGCATCGCCCCCTGGTGGGCAGAGCGTCGCCCCTGGTGGGCGTGCCGGGTGGATCCCGGTCGGGCGCATGCGGGAGTCTGTCTGGCTGTCTCTCCCTGTTTCTAGCTTCAGAAAAATGAAAAAAAAAAAAAAAAAAAAAAAGAAAAAAAAATAGAGAGCCAGAAGTTGAATCCATATCTATTGTCTTTTTTATTCTACCTGCTAAAACAAATTTACACACATAATTACATATAAGATGAATAATTATATTTAAATGCATGCTGATTTAAAGCTTACCTCTGATTTCATAATGCAACCTCATAAGTACTGTTCTTACTGTCAGAAATAATCAAGGGTATAATAAAACACACACTTTGATTACAACCTAAATCTCTTGACATTTTCAAACAAAACTTAATGATTTTCACAAGCTCTACAAAACAATAGTAAAAGAATACCCATAGAAAATCTCTTTGATAAATTCTATTCTTTTGCCTCTTTTTTCTTTTTATACTAGAAGTTCTTCTTTTTTTTTTACAGAGACAGTGAGTCAGAGAGAGGGATAGACAGGATCAGACAGACAGGAATGAAGAGAGATGAGAAGCATCAATCATTAGTTTTTCATTGCACGTTGCAACACCTTAGTTGTTCATTGATTGCTTTCTCATATGTGCTTTGACTGTGGGCCAGAGAGTGAGTCAGTGAGAGAGATAGACAGGATCAGACAGACAGGAATGAAGAGAGATGAGAAGCATCAATCATTAGTTTTTCATTGTGCGATGCAACACCTTAGTTGTTCATTGATTGCTTTCTCATATGTGCCTTGACTGTGGGCCTTCAGCAGACCGAGTAACCCCTTGCTCGAGCTAGAGACCTTGGGTTCAAGCTGGTGGGCTTTTGCTCAAACCAGATGAGCCCGCACTCAAGCTGGTGACCTCGGGGTTTCAAACCTGGGTCCTTCCGCATCCTAGTCCGACATTTTATCCACTGCGCCACCGCCTGGTCAGGCTAGAAGTTCTTTTCTGATGGTAGCTTATTTGTGTCATGAAAAACATGTTGTTTATATTACCTAAATAATAATGCTTTATTGTAAATAAGTGAAATTTAGTTTTTAAGCTTTTCATCTGGTAGATGTTAGAATTGGCATATCCAGAGAATATGATCTGGAAGTAATTAAGAGCATAACTAGGAGAATATTTGGCTTTCAGTTAGAGACCATAGATAAGACCTGGCAAGTATAAGTCAGCAATAATGTATTTTTGAAGCACAGAGAGCTAGTAAAATGAGATACGGCTCTATTAAACAAGGAAAGAAAAATAAACAATTGTATATTATAAGAAACTGCTAAGTTAATATAAAATGTTCCAAAACAATACTGTGTATTAATTAATTTAAATTCTATAAACAAAATACCTTGAAAATTTAAAGTTATTTATCATATTGGTTTTAATTATTTAAAATTTCTCAGATAACAGCTGAAATAATTTCAGTTATAAAAAGTCTAATGCTTATTATAACCTGCAGAAGTAAAGCAGCATTTCTACCCAACATTTTTTATGTAAGAAAAGGACAGAGAAAGCCAATTATCTTTATGTGTAACAATATTTTTTCTTTGTCCCTGAATTTAGGATGAACATTGAGAAGTTAGGTTATATAAATGTTTAAGAGGGTCATTTTTTTGGTACACGTTAAGATCTTTTGCTATAAGAATTATAACTGTTCTTTCAATCTGCATTCAGCAGTAGTCTCAGGCAATTTTCAGTTGGAGAAAAAAAACATTACTTAAGGATATTGTCTATATTTTTAATCTAGAAATATAGAAAATTCTATAATTTTTCACATTAATTAAAGAAAAGCAGGCATAACATTTTTTATGAAAAGAATAATACTATTAATTTTATATTAGAGCTTTGTCAATATTTGTCTGGAATACTTGAAATTTGGCATTTCTGTTGGTTTCTTCTATTTTATCCTTGATTCTGTCTCTGCCATTCTATCTATAGTTCAAACTTAACTTTCCCCTACCATTCTGAATTTCATAACCTTTATCTTATCATAAATACTTTAAAAGCTATTGTTTCACAGATGGTTTAGATAGCTAACAATTAATAAGCATCCTAGATTATAAAAAGAGATCTTGTAGCCTTCCTTCAGAATTATAAAGAAAATAAATACCTATATAATTAAGACCAGATGGTTGTTTTATTTCTTAGATAATCTTTGCTTTTACATCTTTAATTATTTAAAACATACTGTGAGCTGTCAAAAATAATCATCTTTTATGACCAAAAGAATTTTTTGCAAATCATAATTACAAATCTAAGAATCATTCTGGACTGTACCAATAGCATTTGAAAGACTTATTTTCCATTATTTCACTTCTGGAAATGCAATTTTTAAAATTTATTTTTATTTGAGAATTGTTGGTATATAATATTATATTAGATATATGTTTCAGGCATACAGTATAGTGATTTAACATGTCTATACCTTGCAGTGCGATTGCCCCACTCGTTCTAGTAATGACCTGTCATTGTGTAGACTTATCACAATATTACCTCTTATCACAATATTACTATATTTTCTTTCCCCTTTTCATTCATCTCCCAGCCCTTCCCTTTGGTAACCAACCCTTTGGTTTCTGTTGCTTTGAGTCTGTTTTTGTTTAGTTTGTCTGTTTAATTCTGTTTTTAGATTCCACATATGCACTTCTGGGTATTTGTCTAAAGAAAACAAGAACACTAACTCAAAAAGATATATACACACCCATATTCATTGTAGCATTATTTAAATAGCCAAGATTTGGAAGCAACCTACGGGTCCATTGATAGACAAATGAATAAAGAAGATGTGTTATATGTATACAATGGAATATTACACTGCAATCAAAAGAATGAAATCTTGTCATTTGTGACAACATGGATGGATCTAGAGGGTATTATGCTAAGTGAATATAAATCAAGCAGAGAGAAACAAATACCAAATGGAATTGAAATTTTGAATAAGAACTTTTTAGAGAAAAGTTATTCTTAATTTAACTTTGATAGCTTTAGTCATGAGAAAACTATTTAGTAGTCTAAGTTATTCACAAAGTTACTATATACAAAATTTCCATAGTTTCAGTTACTATAATAGCTAACTAAATTAGAACATGAGTATCAGCTTAATAATCACCAAAATACAAAACATAAAATCTTGGTTTCTACTATGTAACTTGAGAATATAAAATCCATAAAAGACTAACAAGTCAGTATTTTATGGAACTAGGTACTCCATTTCTTACTGATTTTTTAATAAAAATACACAGAATTAAAATTTTCCATTTTTCCCTTGATACCTACTTAAATAGTTTTTATTTCAAATTATGTTAAATGTCAATAATGATTTTAAAAGTTAACTGATGTTCTCAATTAGGGTACCATATAAGACCACTTATATTTTATCTATATATAAAGTGGATGAAACATTTTTGTCAATGTTTATTGATGAATGACTTCATCCTGAGTGACTTCTTTTTTTATATATATTTTTTTATTTTTTAATTTTTATTTATTTATTTTTTTAATGGGGTGGCATCAATAAATCAGGATACATATATTCAAAGATAACATGTCCAGGTTATCTTGTCATTCAATTATGTTGCATACCCATCACCCAAAGTCAGATTGTCCTTTGTCACCTTCTATCTAGTTTTCTTTGTGCCCCTCCCCCTCCCCCTTTCACTCTCCCCCTTCCCCCCCCCGTAACCACCACACTCTTATCAATGTCTCTTAGTCTCACTTTTATGTCCCGCCTACGTATAGAATAATGCAGTTCCTGGTTTTTTCTGATTTACTTATTTCACTTCGTATAATGTTATCAAGATCCCACCATTTTGCTGTAAATGATCCGATGTCATCATTTCTTATGGCTGAGTAGTATTCCATAGTGTATATGTGCCACATCTTCTTTATCCAGTCATCTATTGATGGGCTTTTTGGTTGTTTCCATGTCCTGGCCACTGTGAACAATGCTGCAATAAACATGGGGCTGCATGTGTCTTTACGTATCAATGTTTCTGAGTTTTGGGGGTATATACCCAGTAGAGGGATTGCTGGGTCATAAGGTAGTTCTATTTTCAGTTTTTTGAGGAACCACCATACTTTCTTCCATAATGGTTGTACTACTTTACATTCCCACCAACAGTGTATGAGGGCTCCTTTTTCTCCACAGCCTCTCCAACATTTGCTATTACCTGTCTTGTTAATAATAGCTAATCTAATAGGTGTAAGGTGGTATCTCATTGCAGTTTTGATTTGCATTTCTGAGTGACTTCTACGTGTAAAACAGTTTATTTCTGAGTGACTTCTACATGAAAAACAGCATTTCTGTGCGCTACTGTTAAACATAGTGAATAAAGCCCAAACCATATGCTTGAAGACTCCACAATATAATAGAGACCTTGTGAATTATATAGAGCTAACTATACGTAAGTGGTGCAAAATAAGCAAATAAAAACTTCTATAAAGGCTGGAAGAAACTGGTAATTGCATGTGGTTGTGTGTGGTAAATAGATTTAGAAAGGAATTAATGAAGATTTAATGATTAAGAATTGGATCTTGTAAGGTAGATATGAGTTTTACAAATAATGACTAGAAGAAGAACCTTTAAGGCAAACAGAAAAACAAGGGTAAAAACGTGTGATAGGTGGAGAACTGAAGAAAGGCCCTTTAGGACATTATTATGGTTGAGTATGTTGGAAATAATCAAGTCTTTAAAAAGATAAATGCAAATAGAAATGGATAGGTGATACAGATATTACAAAAGAAGAATATTCCTAACATAAAGGAAAACTATAGGAGAGAAAATACATTTTGTTCAAATTTTGTTAGAATAAGACTGCAAATCATATTACCTTCTTCTTCTTCTTCTTCTTCTTATTATTATTATTATTATTAAGTGTGAGACAGGGAGGCAGAGGCAGACTCCCACATGCACCCTGACCGGGATCCACCCAACAGACTCCCTACCAGGCGATTCTCTGTCTTGCTGGGCTGCTGCTCCATTGCTCAGCAACTGAGTTATTGTATTTTAGCACCTGAGATGAGGCCATGGAGCCACCCTCAATACCCAGTGTCAACTGTGCTCCAACCATTCCATCATGGCTGCAGGAGGAGAAGAGAGATGGGAGGGGGAGGGGTAGATTGTTTCTCATGTGTGCCCTGAACGAGAATCAAACCCAGGACTTCTACATGCTGGGCTGATGCTCTACTGCTAAGCCAACAGGCCCAGGGCTTTATTACTTTCAATATTCTATGACTTCCAAATTTGTAACCTTAATCTGATATTATTCTTGGTCTTGGAAATGATTAGACATTTTTACTTGAATATTTCACAGATACTTTAAACTAAGTATGACCAAAGCTTAACTCCATCACCCTCTTTCTAAACCTCTATCTTATTTCTCTGTATACTACTTTGTTGTTGTTGCTTTATATATCCAGTTATTTTCAGCTAAAACTCTAGACATAATTTTATTAATCCACAGCTCCACAGTTGATAGCCAATCATTCTCAGATTTCTAGAGAAATTTAGAACAGCCTGCTAAATCCCTTTCTGCCCCGTGCCCACTACTCTTGTTCTGCTATTACTGACTTGGTTTGGTTCTTATCATACCTCACCTGAATCAAGGCAGCAGCCTTCTGACTAGTCTTCCTCCAGTTTCACACTTCTCCAGTGAGTTCTCCCCATTGTCTCCAGAAAAATTGAAAATGCGACTTTTGTCAAGAATCTTGCTTATTAACGATCCACTGATAGATCCTCATTGCCTTCCAGAGAAAATAAAAATTTTGAGCATGTCACTAAAAATAATTCTTGACATAATCTTGTTTTTCATTACTTGCCTCTATATACACAGTACTTTATTCATTCAAAACAAACCGTGGGTCACAAAATGTCAAACATTTTGGTAAAACTGAAGTGGTAGGAAGCAGATCAGTGGTTGCCAAGGCCCAGGTTGGGGGGAAAAAGTTGGTAAAGTGCATGAGAAAAATTTTGAAGTGAAAGCTATGTTCATTCATAATTTTGTCAGTGGTTACATGACTATACATTTGTAAAACTCACCAATATTTGTACTTAATATTGCTGAATTTTATTGTACTTATTTATAGTTCCTGAACACTGAAAATAAAATGGTAGTGGAATATATACTGAAACTTGAAAATGGGTATATAGAAAAAAATCTATATTAAAATAGCATGTATCGCTATATGTAAATTCTCAGGCATACCTCTGTCAGAAAATGTAAGTGTCTCTACAAATATTCAGAATTACCCCTGGGGGCAGTATTGCTCTCTTTCAAATCTACTGGACTAAATCATTTAGTACTTTACAGTATAGATGGATTTGAAGAAAATAAGCCTGCTTTGAATGTCAGTGAGAAGGCAGAGAGACAAATGATAATGGCCTAAACTACATCAAAATTTTTGAAGCTGAAGAAAATGCCTTCTTCAGAACCTAAAGCTTGTAATCATAACAACTTTGATATCAAGTGTGCATCACGGTATCATTTCTTTATAAAGCAATGGTAACATGTTTCTAAATGTGTTTACCATTATAATATAGTCACTATGCAGATATTAAAAATGGAGGCAATTATTAATGCACTACAGCCTCTATAATTGTTTCTCATCTCACTAATGATATTATTTAATTCATTATTTCATGAAGTCATGTCAAATGTGTGTGTGTGTATATATACACACACATATGTATATATGTCACCAAAATGTAAATATACACCAAAAGGCATAAATTATTACATATATTTAATCAAGAATCATGTGCTTTAACAGATATATTTCATATTTTTATTAAAATCATGTTTTTTACATAAAAATATATCTGTCTTTATTATCAGCTTCACATATGTGCCTCATATATATACAACAGTAAAAGGCGAAAGATTTATGCGATCTGAAGAGAAACCAGAGTATATATATACAACAGTAGAGTGTCTCATCTCAATAAATTATTATTTACAAATCTATGTAAATAGAATACATTTACCAAAATATAGAAGTGTTTTGGAATATTTAAATAAATATAGAGTTAAAACCAGGTATTTACATTTTAAATTATTTAAATATTACTCTTGTTTAACAAAATGTATACTTTATGTAAAAATGTAGTAAATGGTGTTTAGATAAACCATTTGCAGATAACATCATTAATTCCAATCAATATTTTAACCTCTGAATTTACTTTACAAGTATAAAAAATAGATTGGAGAACCTATCATAATGTTAAAGAGAAACCCACAGGTCCAAAATGGCATCACTTGTGCTAAATCTTAGATTTAATATATGATCTAATTGTTGTTTCAACCTTTTCCAGAAATACATTTCATCCAAATCAACCGCTTTAGAATTTCTGGTCAGCAGCATCTTCTTTTTTTTTTTAACTGTTGTTAATAGCTCCCTTGCCCACCCTTCCTTCCCTTCTATTTTACCCACCCCCCAGAGTACCTTCTAGCCTAGTTGTTAGATGAGATGGTGACCAGTTCACGAATTGCTTAACAATGCCGTTTGGATCTTCAAATTTACTCAGATAGACCAATATTTCTTCCAATTATTATTTTTGGTATTAGTATATTAGTATTATTTCACTCTTATCACTGACAAGGAATGCAGAACTCAGTGAATTTAATGGAAAGTCATGAGGTAACAAATCCATGTTTAAAAAAGAAATCTTTTCACTACCAGTCGAATTTTTCCATTCATCATGAGACTCAATCCAGCCGTTTGAAACCATTAGTTAAATATTGTGCTTAGTTGTATTATCTCTAAAAATAGTTTTTAAATTTGCTTTATGTGTCAGAATCTCTAATACTTGTCTCTTTGTCTCTTTAGTTTTAATATACATTTATCTTTAAAAAAAACCTGCAGATGAGGTTGTCTTTTATGGAGTCTTTCTTTTTTTTTCTTTTTTTTTTTTTTTTTAGTGAGAGGAGTAGAGACAGAGAGATAGACTCCTGCATGGGCCCTGACCGACCGGGATTCACCTGGCAAGACCACTAGGGGGTAATGCTCTGCCCATCCATGGCAATAGTTCAATTGCTCAACAACAGAACCACTTTTTTAACATCTGAGGCAGAGGCCACAGAACCATCCTCAGCAGCCGAGGCCAACTCGCTTGAACACTATAGCCATGGCTGCAGGAGCCGATGAGAGAGAGATAAAGAGAGACAAAAGAGAGGGGGGTGGAGAAGCAGATGGTCACTTCTCCTGTGTGTCCTGACCGGGAATTGAACCCGGAACATCCACACACCATGCCAATGCTCTACCACTGAGCCAACCAGCCAGGGCCCTGCTTCGTTTTTTTTTTTTGTTTGTTTTTTTTTAATTGGTGTTAGAGAGAGACAAAGAAGGGGAAGAAAGAGAGAGAGAGAGACAAAGAAAGGGAAATATCAACTGGTCGTTCCATTTACCTATGCATTCATTGGTCGATTCTCATATGTGTCCTAACCAGAGATTAAACCTATAACCCTGGCATATCAGGCTGATGCACCGACCAACTAAGCTACTGGACCAGGGTCTGTCTTTTATGAACTTTTAAATGAAAACTGCATTTTGTCATAAGGAAAATAAGTTGAACTCAGGTTTTTTTTTAACACTATTGAGGAGAAAAGATGAATAATGAATTTAGACATAACATTTTTTTCCATAATCATTTTATGTGAGACTAGTTGTCTTATAGAATCTGGCTTCTGTCAGGTATAAGACATATTCTTGAAGACTGATCTGACATTATGAGATCACAATGATATTATTACATGTCTGAATTTAGACAAGCTGAGAACATAATTTGCTCTCATCACAGATTACAGCTCTGGTTTTATAGAATATCTTAGTAAAAAAATTAAAAATAAATGCTTAATATACATTTTCTGTAATAAATCTGGTATTTTAGCTTATTAAAACTAAAAGCACAAATCTTGGCCAGATGGCTCAGTTGGTTGGAACACCTTCCAGAAATGCAGAGATTGCTGGTTCGATCCTTAGTCAGGATGCATTCAGGAACGGGTTGATGTTCCTCTCTCTCTCTCTAAACATCAATAAATAAAAAAAATTAAAAGAAACTAAAAGCACCATAGCTTTTATGGCCTTTTCCCTAGTTTTATTATAAAGTCCTAGAATCCAACTAGAAATATGCAGTAATAACCTACTGAAATTCTAGATAAGCATTAGTTTGACGTGATTCTGATACCGAAGCATAAAAACAGCAGAAGGGGGCATTGTCTCACTACAGTTTGCTCTCCTTGCAACTTCAGCTTTTACAATTTATTCCAATGTTTTAATCTTTCTGTATTTTTTAGTTAATCATCTTTAAATTTTCCTCTACCCTAAAGTTTAGTAAATTTTCTGCCATTACCAGATTTCCCTCTCCCTTACTCCAAACTAATTTAGTGGTTTCCTAATCTTAACTGATTTAAATCTCATCTTCACTTGTTGACTTTAAAAGCCACCGTGTGTATTTCAGTCTTATCTAATCAATTTTATTTTTAACTCCACCAAAATGTACCATATGCTTGGGTATCACCAGTGTCTGTTGCATAAGTAGCTTACCATTTTCATCATAGGTCTGGATAGTGATGCCTTCATTCATGTTGCTGATCCCTGAAATATCTTCTGCTAATAGAAACATTCTGAACAGTGCCCTCAAGATGAGTTATACATGCATTTGAAAAACTTAAAAAAAAGAAAAACTTGGTAATTGATTGATTGAATTAGTGATGAACTATCTTACTGAAAATGAGTTCCTAATAAAAATATTCAATTAAGCATGGTGCCAGAAGGTTTACATTTAACTTTGGGCTCTTTAATTTGAGATGAACTTTTGGATGACTAACATTTGCATTTCTAAAATAATACAAATTATATTTAATTGGCTTGAGCTTAAGAATTTTCAATTAAGTATGTTTTTGGAGCCATTAATTTGCCCACCCACATGTGGGTTTCCCCAGGATCACAAAGAGTTTGGGTGGAAGCCACATAAAAACAGTCTTATTATCTCACATCATCATTGCTATAATGTTATTACAGGTATTTATTTCTTTATTACCTTTTTAAAGGCATTTATACCTAACTTTTTCATTCTCCTCAAATACTCCACTTTGTTTCCATCTTTTTCATGTGACTTTTTCCTCTAATTTTAGTTATTAACAGTCTTATGTTAGATATGTTTGCCTTTGACCTTATCTATATCTTCAACTACCATACCATCTATCCAAATCAGAGAAAGTGATATTGACTTATATCAAATAATTCTTCTTTTATCTTTGATTTTCATCTTATTTCTTAAAAAAAATCACAATTATTTGTTCTTATTTCATTAAATATCTTCTATCTCTCTCAACATTTGTTTCTTCCCCCCTGTATATTCAAAATTTCTGTATCCACAAAATATGGCATTTTGACATTAAATTTTTTCTAATGTCATTTTATATCTCTCAAAATAAAATTGTAAATGAAAAGCCTAGACTGTAAGTCCCCAGTCAGTACATCCTAGTCATTCAGTGATTTATTTTAATATAAATTTTGACCTCATCAGCTCACTAAAAATATTTTTGCTAAATTTCTACTAAAAATATATAATAAGCATTTTCAGACTTCTTTTTCTTAATTTTGTGGCAAAACATGATTTTCTCTTTTGTTGTAAATCACATAAAAGTTAACATCCTGAAGAATTTTATATTTTAAATCCATATCACCTTATACTCTTGCTGGGAATTGATAAATGTATTAGGATTAATCACATTCTATATTTATAATAGCCAAATAAATTTTATCTCACTTGCAAACACTAATTGATTTGGTAAATTTTATTTCACTTACTTTAAAAATCAATATATGATCAAATCTTTAATATCTTTTCTATCTGTCAAGTCCTAACTATCTAGTATCTACTACAGCAGTTTAGATCTTCAACCATTTCTTGTTTGAAACTTTTTAATAGTCTTTTCATCATACTCTTTAATTCTCTAGTTTTATCTCCCTTCTATCTGCCCTACTCTGTTGTGAGTGAAATGCTGCTTATACCCAAATGTGCTCTCTCTTCAGAGTCCTTTTTTTTTTTTTTTTTCCATTTTTCCGAAGCTGGAAACGGGGAGGCAGTCAGACAGACTCCCGCATGTGCCCGACCGGGATCCACCAGGCACACCCACCAGGGGGAGATGCTCTGCCCCTCTGGGGCGTCGCTCTGTTGCATCCAGAACCATTCTAGGGCCTGAGGCAGAGGCCACAGAGCCATCCCCAGTGCCCGGGCCATCTTTGCTCCAATGGAGCCTCGGCTGCGGGAGGGGAAGAGAGAGACAGAGAGGAAGGAGAGGGGGAGGGGTGGAGAAACAAATGTGCGCGTCTCCTGTGTGCCCTGGCCGGGAATCGAACTCGGGACTCCTGCACACCAGGCCAACACTCTACCGCTGAGCCAACCGGCCGGGGCCGCTTCAGAGTTCTTGAGTTTTTCCCTTTTGCCTTCAAATGAAAATCTAAATTATTATGCATGGTATTGAAAGCCCTTCAAATTCTGGTCCTAATTTCTCACCAGCTCAATCTCCTCTGGCTTCCCAACTTCACATTTTACACTATGAACACCCCAGTTTTACTTTGCTGTTTTACGGTTCCCTACTTTTGCTAAACTGCTATCTATTCTCCTTGGTGAAGTGGTCTCTGAGATTCTCTAACTGTTCTTTCTCCTATATCCCCTAACTCTTAATTCTTAGCTCTCATTGACAAAGATTTATAATGTTGTAAGATTATAATATTATATTTTATATTTATATACTTTTATCTAATAAAATGTACTCTTTTAAGTCCATGTCTTGTCTCTTTTAATTCATAAGAATCAAATAATACTATAAATAATATTCATGTAGTGAATTTTTTTTAAATTTTCTTTGATTTGAGAGAGAGAGAGAGGAAGGGAGAGAAAGTGTGGAAGGGAGGGAGTGAGACAGACATCAAATTACTGTTCTTCCTAGTTGCTCCATCTAGTTGTGTAGTCATTGATTGCTTCTCTCACATGCCCTGACCATTCCCTGTCCAGACCCTGAACAGACCTTGACTGGGGTTGAACCTGTGACCACTGCCGCTCTGGGTGGATTTTTATCCACTGAGCAACCCAGCCAGGGCCACATATTGTGACAGTTTTAATCAACAAATAATAAAAGTACAATTATTATGAAGAAGAGTGATATACATATATATATTTTTTTAAGTGAGAGGAGGGGAGATAGTGAGCCAGACTTATGAATGCACCCCAATCTGGACCCATACCTGGCAAAGCCTATCTGGGACTGATGCTTTAATCAACCCAACCAAGCTATCCTCAGCGCCTTTAGCCAAAGCTGTAACTAACTAAGCCACTGGCTGCAAGAAGGGAAGAACAAAAAGGGGGGGAGCAGGATGAGGGGAGAAGCAGATGGTCGCTTCTCATGTGTGCCCTTGCTGGGGATCAAACCCAAGACGTCTACATGCCTAGCTGACACTCTTTTACCCTGAGCCAATCATCCAGGGCCTCTATATTCTTTAATTCTAGAAATAAATCCCTACAAAATTCTCAAAGTATTTGAGAAGTAAGCACATTAGAAATATAGAAATAAGCTTGAATTGAGAAAGAGGTGGCTTTCATTAGTTGAGTTATGCCCTATTAATTTACTATCTAGTTTCTAAAAAATTTTAGTTTCCTCCTCTGAAAAACTAATTGGTTCTAATTGACCAAGATTTTTTAAATTTAAAATGAGGGCACATTTGTTTACAATTATCATTTTTAACCAAAAATGTTTATTTATAAAGAACCTTAAAACATATTCTCAATAGTTCTCATTTTTTATATTTTCTAATTTAATATTTTTATTTTTGTAAGAATTTAATATTTTTTAAATTAGACAGAATGACCTTTTTTGGATTGTATATCAATTCAATCCAAAATGATTTTATATAAATATAAACACATGAGATGACAGACTTTGGGTAATGTATATTCTGTTTTAGAATAAACAAAACATTCAGGACTGACTTTACTTTCTATGACTGTGCGAATGTCAAAAACATTCAGAATTCTTTTTAAGATTTTTAACTTAATATCTTTTTTGTATATCACACAATTTTCTATCCATGGAGTTATATAACCTATCCAAGTTAGTCTGATAAATGTACTCACATTCTACATCAAATCTCAAATCTAGTTCATTGCCTTTTTATACTTTGTATGTTCCTCACATTTCAACAAATGTGAATTCTGAGTTTAATGCAGAATAAAAAAGAATCCAGAATAACAAAGGCTTGTAGACTAAGTGATCTTAGATTTAAGTAGTAATTATTTTTTCACTCCATATTTTTGTTATATTTTTCTAGCAATCACCAGGATACATTTTGTTATACACATGTGCTCAATGCAATATCAGATTAAAATGTGTAGAATTTTTTTTTTAATTTTCCTTTGATTTCAAGAGAGAGGGGTAAAGGGAAAAAGAGAGAAAGTAAGAAAGACAAGCATCAACTCGCTGTTGTTTCACCTAGTTGTTCCAACTAATTGTGCACTCATTTATTGCTTCTTCTATGTGCCTTGACCAGAAATCCAACCCATGACTTTAGCTGTCTAGGACAATGCTCTATCCACTGAACCGCCCTGTCAAGGCTGAAATGTGTGGATTTTTTTCAAATAACAGTGATAAAGTTATTTAAATATATTTTTCCCAAAATGCTTAAAGCTATATTCATCTAACAGTCTTCTACTTGGCTTTACTTTGTTACTCAACATTGCTAGTTTGCCTAGTTTAATGAATAATTGTTGGGTAAACAAGTATGTTTGGCTTTCTTGCTTATACTTTGCCTGATTGGTGCATGAGCACAGGACAGCACCTCATGTGTCTAGTCTCTGTAAGGCTGCAGATGTTTTCCCTCAGGGCGGCAGATTGTAGATTTTGAATTGCCTGCCACCATTGGGAGGGGCCATTTTCTGCTAGTCTTTGTGGGACAAGGTTTTTTTTCTGTAGCCTATTCTGCTGTCAGCCCTGAGAGAAGTAAGCAGTTTTCCCTGCCTGCTTGTTCATCTGCCATTGTGAGACTCTAATAAATGGAATGGTCCACCATTTTCCAGTTTCACTGTTCCTTTAACATCTGCCCGAACCCAATGTGAACCTGCATGGCCACAGCCACCAGTCTTATATAATCAAGGTAATATTTATCTTCATTAAAAATAGCAAACATCATAGGGTAGTACTGATAAAAAAAGAATAATTTGGCTCTTGCCAGTTAGCTCAGCAGTCAAGCATCGGCCCAGCATGTTGAAGTCCCGGGTTTGATTCCCAGTCAGGGCACACAGTAAAAGTGCTCATCTGCTTTTCCACCCCTCCCCCTCTTGTTTCTCTCTTTCTCTTCAACTCCTACAGCCATGGCTCAAATGGTTTGAGCAAGTTGGCCCTGGGTGCTGAGGATGGCTTCATGGCCTGCCTCAGGTGCTGAAATAGCTTGGTTGCCAAGCAATGAGCAGTGGCCCCACACGGGGCTTGTCAGGTGAATCTCAGTCCAGGTGCATGTGGGAATCTATCTCTCTTCCTCCCTGCTTCCCTGCCTCTTACTTAATTAAAAAATATTTTGCAGAAGAATAAATGAAACAGGTTTAACTGTAGGTGTAGACCAAACTGTGAAAACAGATGTTATAAGAAATAAGCCTAAGTTGAGAAACAGGGAACTTAGGTTAGTCATGTCTTTCACTATTAATTTACTGTGCAATTCTAGAAGATCACTCATACTTTCTGAACCTCAGTTTCCTTCTCCATGAAGTTATAGTTCAAGATGGCAGTCAATAGACAGAGAAATAAGAAAAGAAAAGAAATATACAAGGTCGCACAAAAGTAAGTTTACATTTTATAATATTTATAGACTTTCACATTCAAAATATAACAAAATTCCTTTTGTAAACGATACAAATCTATCTGCAAGCAGAATATGACTTAAACAAATAAAACTCAGGATTACTATCCTGAAGATGTGCAAAGTAAGGTTTTAACTGACAAGACTTAACTGTATATACCCTCTATAACCCTTACAGAACAATACCTTCTTTACAAGGACAGTTTTTAGTATATTAATTATCAAATTTGAATGATGTTAGCAATGATATACAAATATATTTGACTATGCTTTCTCCTCCAACAGTGTGTGTGTGCAAGTGTGTGATGTATATATTTGGATGTGTTAATTATGAAATGTAAAAGTAAACAAGAAGATAAATGCATTAGTCAAGGTCCTAACAAAAAAGAGATGATTATGCAAATTTGAAGACAATGAAGAGATTGTTTACAGAGTTATGGGTAAAATTAAATTTTAATCATCAAAGATGGTTGATGTTAACATGGACTTACAACATCAAAAAATGGTACCACTCCTAGCTCTGAAGGCACCATAGAATAATTTCATGTCATTAGAGCCAGGAGGGAGCTGGCATCTTGAAGGAGAAACTGCTTAATAGAATCTGTACTATGGAGAAAAACAGCCACTCTATGATCCTGGTGCCCAAGCAGAGAAGAAATGGGAACCAGAAGAGAAATATCTTAAGCCCAGCTCTCATCTTCTCATCTCCACCTGGTCCCTCCATTGACTAAACCAACCAGAATCTAGATGGCAATGAGCCTGAAGGATTGTGCCCTGAGAGGACAGCCTACCTATAGCACAGAGCAGGGCAAAAAGGGTGGGTTATGAATCTTGTGGGAACAAAGAGTAAATGATCTATTTAGCATCATTTTAAAAATAATATATAAACATAGCTCTTAGTCTTTTCTTCCCAAACCCAGGAAGACTGATTACCCTAAGCATCCTACTTTTGAAAACATTATTTTAGAATCAAAGAATCAAATCTGACTACGAAAGTGAGTGGAGTCCGTTATGGAAAATCTTTTTTCACCTCAATCTTTCTTAACGATAAGTGTTCAATATACTTTAATGTGAGGGACCAGGGATTTGCTGAATCACCAGAGGTTTTACTAAATTGCACATTCTGATTCAATATTCTGAAGTGGTGACTGAGATTCTGCATTTCGAAACAGCTTTTAAGTGACACAAATGCTTCTGGTCAGAAGACAATACTTTAAATAACAACTTTCAATAAGACTAGGAGTACAAGCCATCAACAACCTGCCTTATCTATTTCAAAATTCTTTAAGCCCTGGGAAAAATACTTAAGCCTTGCAAATTGATAGCTTTCACTGTGAAATAAGAAGTTTAACCAGATAACCAATAGTCTCTAAGAATAAGACTTATGATTCTGTGAAGTATACAAGTATTATTTACTTTATGATATAAATTACAAAATATTAATGACTTTCCCTTATTGTGTATTCTTTTCAAATAACTCAAGGCACAAGTTAACAAAGAACAGAATAATTTTAGTGAGAGAATTTGAAAAATAGACCTTGTAGTTAAGAATAAATACAATATGAAAGGTGGAAAAGCAATATTTATTTTTGGTGAAAACGTTATTTTCTTGTCATATATTTGCCATTTTAAAATGGTATGTAATTAATAATTTCATTGCTAATTTGCATGTTGATACATATTTTAGAGCAACGAAGCTATTAATTACAGCATATATATAAATACTACTTGTGTAAACAATGATTGACATAGAAAATATCAACATGACCATATTATAGTTATGATTATGATTAAAGCTCCAATGAACTTTTATTTGTTTTCTAGATCCCAGAACTATTGTCTTATTTCATTATATTTTTTCCATTGTCTCTTTTGTTCCAGGATCGTATGAATTCACGTCTTATACCATATGACAGGCCTTTTTAAGCAAAGATGAAGAGTGTGTCTGTCAATGTGAACTTTGTCCTCAACTTTGTCTTAATAGAATAATATCAGCTTCTTGGGCTTTTAAGACTTTTTGAAACCCACAGTATTTGCCACAGTAGGATTTATTGTTTAATGAGGTGCTTTCTCTCCATCTTTTACTAAAGGTTTTATTTGGACCTTTCCCATATGCTTCACCAATAGATAAGCAAAATAAGACATTTATATAAGCCTATCTATAATTTAAAAAGTAAACTTTTAAATTAAGCAAAATGATAGTATAAGTTATCCAGAATGAACTTTTTTATTGCCAATGAAATCCAATGTAATTAACAATAAAATTATGCCATTTTTTCAGGAAAAACTGATAATACTTAATTTCAGTAGACTGCAGAGAAACATCTCCAATTCTGACCGAAACCCCCATCCATTCCATTCCTAACACTTTTTACCTTAATGTCCTCATTTGTAATATCAGAAAATTAAATGAGAAACTAAGCATATTTTCTTCTATGAAATGTATATAAAATGTTTATGAATCTCTAAATTTATGCTTCTCTAAACTGTCAGTTTAAAATGAAACATTAGCCTACTCAAAAGGAGTAAAGACATTTAAAAATAATCGCACTTGGATTTAACCTGATCTTAAACATCCTTTTTCCTTACCCAATTTTAACTTGTTTTCTTTCTTTTTCTCAGGGCCATTATACATATTTTTTCCTCCTACAATAAGGATTTTTTTTTATGCAGGTGTAAATTAATCTACTACTTAAGCACATTTTGGAATTTCTTATTACAGTATTTCAAATCGCTGTTTTTTTTACATGGGGAGTAAAATGCATTTCAAAATATTGTTTTGTATTATCAAGAAATAAAAGGTACATACTATATATTTGGAACTTGAATAAAATCTCCCTGAGCAAAATTAAACCTTAAAATATGTGTTTTCTTTCTTATCTGCCTTTTAGAGATAAACCATGGCTAAGAGAAAAAGTGATTTGCCTAAATTTGCAGAGTTTGTTAGTAATCATTTCTAGATTAGGACTCAGGTATCTTGACTCACTATCCAATCATGCTTGTAATTACCCAATGTATCTACTCAATTTTAGTCCGCCAGCTATAAGCATACAGTAGGAATGCATGTACACGACATTTATGGCAAAAATAAAACCAGTAAATTTGAACATCTGTTCTCAAGCTGCTGTGGAAAAGAATTACTACTTATAATTGAAGTGTTAATATCGCATGTTTCTGTTTGCCACTTAGTGAAAATAGTCCTTGTTCTTTTACTTCTAGTTCCTGGACTTATTAATTTCCTAGCTATAAACAGGCACCTGCTATTTGATTGAAATGACAGAATATAGACTTTGGTTCAGAGTGTATCAGATGCTCTGGGTGGCCAGCCTAGATTCTTATCGCTTGATTAATGCATTTATTCCTCTGCTGCTATCACTTTATACTCCCTAGAGGCTTGAGCATAACAGATGGAAACTGTCCCAATGAAAGATGCCTGAGAAGCTGTGCCCTCTTCCCACTTGGTGGCATTTAGCTAATTATTGACTCAGGTGTAGGTATGCCTGCTGATCTACCTTGTCTCTGGGTAAGAAAACATTTGTCTTGCAGCTCTAGATTCTTCCTTAAAATCGTACTTAGGCTAATTTTTTCTTGCAACCATACCTTCACTTTTTCTCCTGCTTTACTGTCTTTCTTTTTTTGAGAGAACTGCTCAATAAATCATCTATTCAAGATTTCCTGTCTCAAACTATAATTTTAAGTACCTGTTTCAGATGATAACATGTGACAGCAATCCAGTGCTGGAGGAACATAAAGACTGGTACATTAAAAACAAATGAGAAAAAAACCTAAATTGACTAGATTGAATCAATTCATCCAAATTAATGATCTGGCAGAAGATATGTGTCCATTTTTAGATGTAAATTTTATATTCTTTATTTTCCATTTTTTCCTTTTTTACATTACAACTGGCATTCAATAAAAAATATAGGAAATCCAAAGAGCAAGAAATTTTATATATAAATACATTTCAAAAAACCTAATGAGACTCAGACATAACAGGTATTGGAGCTATCAGAAAGCAACTGTAAAATAACTATTAATACTATGTTCAAAGTTTCGCAGAAAAAGCTGGACAGTGTGCACGAACAGATGAGGTGTATGAGAGAAAGACGGATATTATTAATTAAGGTCACATAAAAGTCTAGGAAAAAACCACTACCAGAGATGAAGAATAAATCAACAGCATACATAGCAGAGGAAGAGTGAACTTAGAGATAAGTAAATAGAAATTGCCCTCACAAAAACACAAAGAGAAAAAAAATTTAAAAAGCAATGAAACAACAGAGCATCCAATAGCTATAGTCCAATATCAAACAGTATAGCATTTGTATAATTTGAGTTTCAGAAAGACAAAAAAAAAGGAAAGAAAGAAAATAAAGAATAAAAGAAGAAAGAATGAAAGAAAGAAGGAAAGGAGGAAAGGAGGAAGGGAGGGAGGAAGAGAGGAAGGGAGGAAGGGAGGGAGGGAGGAAGAAAGGAAGGAAGGAAGGAAGGAAGGAAGGAAGGAAGGAAGGAAGGAAGGAAGGAAGGAAGGAAGGAAGGAAGGAAGGAAGGAAGGAAGGAAACTCTTCATTGTGTCTGTGTTAGTCCTGAGTGGGAGAAGTTTTACCATCCCTCCTAAGTAAGTTTAAGTTTTCCTACCCGTCCCTTATAGGCAAATGGGCTCCCTTCTACCTCTTTCCCAGAAATAATGGCTGTATGTTTGGACTCTGAGAACTATAGTGTTTTCTGATCGTCTCCCAGCAGTTAAATGGATTCTTTCTTTCATATGAAAAGAAAAAAAAAAGGTCTCCAAGACATGGGTAAACATGTTTGTTGGTTTCATTTTCTCTTGGAGAAGCTTGTCATTGTTTAGAATTCAGTTAACCTGGATGCTTCTTTTTCTGATCTAGAGCAACAATCAATAACCTCTCATATACCTCTCCCTAGTCTCCTGTCTTTTCACTGGTCTCATGAACTCTCAGTGGGAACCCTTCATAAAGAATTTGCAAGTGACTGAGTTTCTCTTTTGTCAGAGGTTCACAGCTTTTTTTCTAAACTAATATGCCAGTTCAATCTCAACCTTTAGTGATTTATTGACATTAGAGCTGAATTCTGATCTATTTATATAGCAGCATCTCTTCCATACTCAGCCAAATGTGAAACAGTTTGTTGGTTTCATTTTCTCTTGGAGAAGCCTGTCACTGTTTAGAATTCAGTTAACCTGGTTGACTGGTGACTGGAATCCTCAGCTCTCTAATAGACTTAAGAAAATTTATGATTTTGGGATATTTTCCCCAGTTTTATTTGATATAGAGTACATGTGACATTTTGACACTGATTTCTACATCTTAAATGAAAGCAAAATTCACAAGAGTATTTTAAATAACAAAATAGGCTTATTTCTTAAGCTATTACATGCTCAAATACTTGCTCTTCTTCAATGTCACTTTGGGAAGGTAGTCTTTCTTACACATTCCTATGCAGGTTCCCTATTCTCCATATGGGTCATAGGGGCGGGACTGAGGACAATGTGTATTAAGACTATCTTGCCTTTATTCACACCTTTCTTCCACTGGAATACAAGAAGTTAAAATTATGTAATCGCATGTTGACATGTGTGTTGTATTAGAACAGGACAAATATATGTTGAAAAAATATAGAGTGTATTTCTGGGGTGGGATTGGTAAATTGGACTATTGTCATTATAAATGAGAAAGAATATAAGTAACACCTAACAGCAGTGTGTAAAAGTGGAAAGAGAACTAAAAAAATATTTGGGGGATTTAAATTTTTAAGTTCCTACCCTACAATCTGGTAAGATCCTTCAATTTTTTTTATCACAACATTAGATATATGCTAACATAAGCCAATATTTTAGAATTAATTATTGTCTTTTCCCTTGTACTTTAAGCACTGCTAATGAAATAGTAAGTGCTCTAAAACTGTCAGTGCTGGTTGAAAATCACTAAGAAATTTATTCAAACAAGGAGTAAAAATATTGGTCTTGAAATTAATTTTTATGTTTAGGTGTGAATGGTTTTATAAATGGCTAAATATTTTAAAACTATTTATTAGAATAAAATTTACTATGTTGATAGAAAAACTCTTTACTGACCTCATTTGCAGTTAGGATCAAGTAAGAAATATAAAGTAAAATAAAAAGTTATTTATACCATGCAACTGAAAGTTTGTAACTGCAAAATAATATTTTCTGCTCAGTTTGTCTTTTATTCTGCATAATGAGATGTTAATGTATTCTTTCTACCAAGTATCAAAAATAAAGATATCAGTTCATCTATCACTGTATCATTATCAAAAAATCAAAGAAAAACATGTCAAAGAAATAATACACAGTTTAAACTAACATGCTATAATTCTATTTAATTGACTAACCATGTATTAAATCTTTTAATGAGGTTAGAGGTTTTATGTAATGGGAAGCAGAGCAAACATTCTCTTCTCTGGGAAATAAAATTCAAACCTGAAAAATATGAGAAACCCTGAAAGGCTAGATTTCTATAAATTTCACAGTGACCATTGATCAGTAAAAAATTGGGAAACTTACTTCAGAAAGAGAGTTGGCAAAACTCATTTGCCTCAGGAGAAAGCCAGGAATCTCCCCAACTTCCAGTCACAGGTTACTTTTCTGATGCCCCAGTCCCTGCCCCCAATGCTTTGATAGGAGAACAATTTAAAACTCTCTCAGAAAGGTAGAAAACAAATTATACATGGGCTCGGTGTTTGTTTTTAATACAGACAATGGGTCCATTTGTGGAGATACAAGAAATACTTTACCACCGAAAATCCATCACAGATACAATGAAGTGTTTGGTTGATAAACAAGGAGAATGGCAGGAATTCAGACTATCCCAAACCCCAGATCTGGGCTCACAAGGCTTGCCTAACACTGAGGCTCTGCCAGAGAAACTAAGTGCCCAGTGATTTCACGCTATCAAGCACCAAGCATAAGGCTACAGCTTGGGTAGGGGCAAGAAGATGGGAAGAAACCCTTCTATTTGGGACACCGAAATCTAAGAGTGGAGTCGACACAGATAAAAACTTTTCATGTACCCAAGTACTACACGAAATGCAGCTCAGATGGATCAATGGAACAGTATAGCAATCCAAGAAATAGATCCACAGAAATATATGAACTGATCTGTGATGAAGATGCCCTGGGGGCCATTTTCTTTTTCATATATTAGAGGAAAAATAATCTTCTTTGGGGAGGTTTCTCCATTATTTTATTGACGCATAACACACATACAGGTCAATGAGGTATCACAAAATGAACACACCTCTGTAACCACCACCCACTAAAAATCTACTTCTGCCAAGCCCTCTAATTAATTTATAACTACTGTCCTTTCTCTGGTCCCAAAGTTAACTGCTCTCCTAACTGTTTTAATATTATGAATTAGTTTTGCCTGTTTTATAAACTTTGTTTAAATTTATTCAGTTGTAACGTACTACTTTTTTTCTGGGTTGTTTTGTTCAATATTACATATATGAGGTTCCTCCATATTTTGGGTAACAATACTTTATGTTCTTAGCTGCATAGTATTCCATAATATGACCATAACACACTGTATTTAACCTCTTTTTAAAAAAAGTTTTATTTAGATATTAAATTTAATGAGATGACTTTCATCAATAAGAGTACATAGATTTCAGGTAAATATCTTCAGAGAATTTTTTTTTTTATTCAATAAAAGGAAGGGAGGCAGAGACAGACTCCCACATGTGTTCTGACAAGGATCCACCTGGCAAGCCCACTAGGAGATGCTGCTCTGTCCATCTGGGGCATTGCTCCATTGCTCAACTACTGAGCTTTTCTTAGCATCTGGATAAGGCCATGGAGACATCCTCAGTGCCCAGGGCCAACTTGCTCAAATCAATCAAGCTATGGCTGCAGGAGGAGAAGAGAAAGAGAGAGAAATGAGAAGGGGGAATGATAGAGAAGCAGATGGGTGCTTCTTTTGTGTACTCTGACTGGGAATCAAACTTGGAACATCCACACCCTGGGCCAACACTTTAGCACTGACCCAATTAGCCAAGGCCTTCATAGTATTTTAACTGTTGATTGTGTTGTATGCCTATCACCCAAAGTCAAATCATTTTCTATCACATATATTGATATTTTTCCCTTTTTACACCCCACCTACCAACTTCCTTCCTTCAAACCCCTACCCCTGGTAACCATTTTACTTTTATCTATGGCCATAATTCTCATTTTTATATCCCATCTATGTGTGAAATCACATAGTTCTTAGCTTTTCCTGATTTACTTATTTCATTTAGTATAATGTTCTCAGGGTCATCCATGTTGTAAATCAGTGATTCTCAAACTTTCTAATGCTGTGACCCCACAATACAGTTCCTCATGTTGTGGTGACCCCAAACCAAAAAATAATTTTGGTGGCTACTTCATAACTGTAATTTTGCTACAGTTATGATTTGGAATGTAAATACCTGATATGCATTATGTATTTTCTGATGGCTTTAGGCGACCTTGCTGGGGTCACGACCCACAGGTTGAGAACTGCTGTCGTAAATGGCAATATGTTATCATTTCTTATGACTGAGTAGTAGTTCATTGTAGAATATGTATCACAGCTTCTTTATCCAGTCCTCTATCAAAGGGTACTTTGGTTGTTTTCATGTCTTGGCCACTGTGAACAATGCTGCAATGAACATGGAGGTACACGTGTCTTTGCATACCAGTGTTTTCAAGTTTTTGAGTAGATTCATTGTAGAGGGATTATTGGGTCATATGGTAGTTCTGTTCTTAACTTTTTAAGGAACCACTGTATTTTCTTCCATAATGGCTGTACCAGTTTACATTCCCACCAGCAGTTCACATTCCATAGCCTCTCCAACACTTGTTGTTACCTATCTTGTTGGTAATCACCAATCTAATAGATGTGAGTTGGTATCTCATTGTAGTTTTGATTTTCATTTCTCTAATAGCTAGTGCAGATGAACGTCTTTTCATATATCTGTTGGCCATTTGTGTGTCTTCTTCAGAGAAGTATCTATTCCGGTCCTCTCCTCATTTTTTTTATTGGATTGTTTGCTTGTTTGTTGCTGGGCTTTGTGAATTCTTTATATATTTTGGATATTAACCCCTTATCAGAGCTGTTATTTGTAAATATCATCTCCCATTTGGTTAGTTGTCTTTTTGTTTTCTTATCCACTTCTCTTGCTGTAAAGATGCTTTTCAGTATAATATAGTGCTATTTATTTATTAGAAAAAATAATATTCAACAAACATTACAGAAATAATTGGATGATCCTATGAAAAATGTGAATTTTGACATATTTCTCATATACAAATATTAGCATAAAATTAATCATAGGCCTTAATATTATAGAAAAAGTAAAACTATAAAATGTCTTTGGGACTATATAATGAAAAATCTGTGTGATACTGGCTTTGTCAAATGTTTTTTAGATAAAACACAAAAAAGCACAACTTATAAAGGGAAAAAATAAATTGGAGTTTATCAAAATGAAATAATATTTTTTCTATAAAATATATTGGCCAAAAACTGGGAGAAAAAATTTCTAATATAGCTTAACTGTAACAAAGCAAATAACTGGGATTATTTGATGTTGAGTATTATAAATTCTTAATAAATTTTAGATATTAACCCTGTATCAAATGTATTGGCAAATATATTCTTCTATTCAGTGGGTTATCTTTTTATTTTGTTGATGGTGCCTTTCACTGTACAAAAACTTTTCAGTTTGATGTAGTCCCACTGGTTTATTTGTCCTCTTGTTTCCCTTGTCCAAGATCATATATCAGAAAAAAATATTGCTAGGAGAAATGTCTGATATTTACTGCCTATATTTTCTTCTAAAATTTTCATAGTTTTGTGTCTAATTATTAAGCCTTTAATCTATTTTGAGTTTATTCTTGTATATAGTATAAGAAGGTGGTCTAGTTTCAATTTTTTGCATGTTTGTCCAATTGTCCCAACACCATTTACTGAATAAAATGTTTTTATTCCATTGTATGTTCTTGCCCCCTTTGTCAAATATTAAAGGTGTGGGTTGATTTCTGGGCTCTATAATTTGTTCCATTGGTCTATATGTCTGTTTTTATGTCAGTACTTTTGTTTGATTATTATTGCCTTTTAGTATAGTTTGAAAATAGGTAGTGTGATTCCTCCAACTTTGTTCTTCTTTTTTAAGATTGTTTTGGTTATTCAGGGTCTTTTTGTGGTTTCATATAAATTTTTGGAATATTTGTTCTAGTTCTAAGAAATAAACCATTGGTATTTTGATAAAAATTGTGTTGAATTGCCTGACCAGTGGTGGCACAGTAAATAGAGTGTTGACCTGAAATGCTGAGGTATTAGGTTGTAAACTTCAATGTCACTGGCTTGAACATGGGCCCATCCTGCTAGAGACAGGTTCAGAAGCTTGAGTGATGGGTTGCTGGCTAGAGTATGGGATCATCAACATAATCCCATGATTTCTGGTTTGAGCCCAAAGGTTACTGATTTGAAGTCTATGATCACTGATGAATCCAAGGTTGTTGGCTTGGTCAAGGGGTTACTGTCTCAGGTGGAAGCCCCTGTTCAAGGCATGTATGAAAAGCAATCAATGAACAACTAAAGTGCTGCAACTGTGAGTTGATGCTTCTTATCTCTCTCCCCTTCTATCTGTTTGTCCGTCTGTCTCTACCGCCCTAAAAAAAAGAATTGTGTTAAACTTACCCAAATAAAAAATGCACAAAAGACTTGAATAGACATTTTTCTACAGAGGACATACAGATGGATAACAGACATGTGAAAAGATGCTCAATGTTACTAATCATCAGAAAAATGCAAATTAAAACCCCTCTGAGGTAACACCTAACATTTCTCAGAAAGTCTATTATCAATTAATAAAAAATTAAAAAATGCTGAAAAAGATGTGAAGAAAAGGGTGACATTATTCTCTGTTGTTGGGAACATACACTAGTGCAGCCATTGTGGAAAGCAATATGGAGTTATCTCAAAAAATTAAAAATGGAATTCCTTTTTGACCTAGCAACCCTACTCCTGAAAATATATCCTAGGAATCCCAAAACACTAATTCAAAAAATGTATGTACCCTTATATTTATTGAACCATTATTCATAGCAACCAATATCTGGAAACAACTCACTTGAGTTGTTTATCCCATTAGTGGATAAGTAAATAAAAAAGTTGTTGTACATTTACACAATGGAATACCTTTTGTGACAGCATGGACCTGGAGATGATTATGCTAAGTGAAATAAGCCATTCAGAGAAAGACAAATAACATATGATTTCACTCAAATGTGATATCTAATGAACAAAATAAACCAGCAAGCAAAATAGAAACAGACTCATACATAGGGAACAGGCTGACAGCTACCATGGGTAGGATGGTAGGATGAGGGGGGTGGAGAAATAGAAGAGAAATGAAGAGTAAAAACATTATGAACATGGACAACATTGTGGTGATTGCTGGTGAAAGGAGTAGGTAAAGGAGTTGATAAATGGTGATGGGCAAAGACTTGGGGGGGGTGAACACACAATATGGTGTATAGAGCTGTGTTGTAGAACTAGGCATCTGAAAATTTGTAAAATCATGTTAAGTAGTGTCACTTTAATAAAATTCAATTAAAAAAAGAAAACAAATAACTACGAAAATAGACAAAATATCTGTAAAGAGATTATAGCAAAGGAGATACACACATATCCAACATCATTAGTCTTCAGACAAATACAAATGAATTCACTGCACAACTACTAGAATGCTTAAATTTTTTTGAAAAGTTGAAAATGTAAAATTTTTGCAAAAAGGGGCAAAAAAACCTTCATTGGGGATGGCAAATGGTATAGTCTGTTTGAAAGCAGTGAGGTAGTTTTTTAAATTTAAACATACAATTACCATACATTATAGCAATTTTATTCTTAGATATTTAGTCAAATGAATGGAAGACTTAAGTTTACATAACAATTTGCATGTGGATGTTGATGACACCTCTATTCATAGGCACCTGAATCTGGAAACATCCAAGATGTCACTCAACAGATGAATGAATAAACAAACTGTGGTTCATCAATACAGTGGAATGCTACCTAACAATTTTTAAGAGTCAGACAAACAAAGAACTGAAACTGTCACAGCAACAAAAAGTTGAAATATTAATCCATTCAACTACAAAGATTAATCCTGAATGCATTTTTCTTCATGAAAGAAGTCAGATTGAAAAGTCTAAATGTCATTTGCTATCTTGGAAAAAGGTGAAATAATAAGGCTTAAAAACAAATCAGTGGCTGGGTGAAAAAAGAAAAGGGATTAAGAAAAAAACAAACCAACTAATAGATACAGCCAACAGTATGGTGATTACCAGAGGAAAAGGAAGGTGGAGGGGGAGGTAGAAGGAGGTAGAAGGGGGGTAAATGGGGATGAAAGGACATTTGACTGCATGGTGAACACACAATACAATATACAGATGATGTATTAAATAATTAAACCCTTGAAATCTATATAGTTTTATTAACCAATGTCACCCCATTACATTCAATAAAAATTTTAAAAATATAGCTTGAAAAAATTGGCAAATATTGACTATAAAGTAGTCACAGAAGGAATTTTTAAGTTTATGACAAACCGTTCTGTATGGGATTGTTTTGGTGAATGCTGTACTTCATATGTTTCTCAAAATCTATAAAGTTGAACAACACAAAGGGTGAACTTATTGTGTACTGTGTGAAAATTGTAAAAAAATATTAACCAAGATGTCAGGTGATCACAAGATGGAATATAGACTGTAACAAATAAATCTAACTATATTATGAATGTATGGCATAACCTTCCTTAAGGAGAAGCCAAATAGCTGATATAAGCAACTTTGGAAAACATGCTTTGATCTGACACTATAAGGTTAAGTCAAAGGGACTATTTATTAATACTGTATTTAACATTGGTAATTTTTAAAATAACTGTAATAAGTCTTCTCAATTCTGAAACTACATGTATACTAGGACTGAATATATAAGTAAATAAATCATAATTTATTAGCCAGTTTCTCATTGTCACAGATAGGAGTTAGTAATAAGCAAATTGGGTTGGGCATAGCAGTGTGGCTAGAATCAACCCTGTTTTGCTGGATGAAGGTTAGAGGTTGATACGGACTCCTATTTATTTTAGTTTTAGAGAGAGACACACAGATATAATTTACATATACATGTGTATAGGTAGGTTTCTATACATACATAGTTTTCTTAGTTATGTGTGCTATGAAGTTCTAGAAGCATTGACACTTCTGCCAGAAACAAAGAAGATATAGGGAAAAACAACATATCAAGATGGAAAGATTAAACCTAGCAATATGAACAAGTACATTCAAATAAAATAGACTGCACAACCATATTAAAAAGTATATAATGAAAGATTAGGTAAGAGCAAAGACTCAACTATATGATTTATATAAGAAATTCACATTGTACAGTAATTAAAACCTGTATGTGTTACAAATGCTCTGTGGGGGGTGGATAATTTTTCCCTTCTTCCCTTCTAGGTTCTTTAGCTAGTCTAATGATTCAGTTGACTTAAAACAGATTAACAGGAGAAAAACAGATTTAATTTCATTTGTACAAGAGACTCATAAACACAGGAAACTCTCAGGCAGTCAGGTATTGCCGTTCTCAGCTAAGGAGAAGGGGGTATAGTGCTCTGAGGCTTCAAAGGAGAAGAAGATAATTCACAGGAATGAGAACAAATGTGTGGCACACAGTCGTTTGCCATGCCATGCAGAGAAGTCTTTCTGATATAAATATTGACCACTGGTAATAGTTTTCTTCCCACTACAGACTCCCTATCTAAATTATTTTAATCAGTTAAGGGGGACGTCAAAAGCTCCTTCTAAATCTGCTGGGCCCTGAGTGCCTTAATCTCGAAATAATCCACGTGATATAGTGGCATGTTTGGAGCATCCTAGTCTGAAGCCCTTAGCTCAAAGCAAGATTAAGTTTTAATTAACTTATTCATGGGCTTAAACAATAAATTATCTTGAAACAAAAAAATTGTTAATTCAATAACAGTTGAGAGAAGAATGTACAGAATTTAATATATTAGCAATCAATATGTAGAATTCAATATATTAGGAATCAACATATTTCAAATTACAAAAAAATATTCTATATAATTTATTAACTATTTAATTTCTCATCTAAAAGTGAAAATAATAACTTCAATTTAATGGGTACCTGTAATGCTATAGTGTTTATATTTTTCACCCAAACTATTTCTTTTGTCACCTGAACTTTAAAAGGTAGGTATTATAGTATTTATCCAAATATTTAAGCAGTAAATAAAGATTTGAAGATGAACTATTGTCCAAGTTCTCATAACTAATAAGTCTTAAAAGCAAAATAAATTCTGATGGTTTTTACTTTAGTTCCTCCTCACACACAAAAAATATCTGTTGAAGGAAATCACTCCAAAGTGATTTCTGATTTTGTGGCATTTTTGTAGTAAAGTATTTTTTAAAGCTCTTATGTAACAATGATAATTGTAAACATTCTTCTTAAATAAATCATGACCAGCATAGAATTGGCTATACAGAAAAGAATGAAAAGAGAAACTCACTCATAATTTTTTTCTCAAAATCAACTCATTACAATTTTAGAAATTTTCATTTTAGCTTGACCAAGCAGAGGTGCAGTGGGTAGAGTGTCGGCCTGTGATGCTGAGGACCCAGATTCAAAACGCCAAGGTCACTGGCTTGAGCGCTGACTCACCAGCTTAAGCATGGAGTCACTGCCTTGAGGCTTGAGCAAGAGATCATATAGACACAACCACATGGTAGCTGGATTGAGCCCAAAGGTCCCTGGCTTGAAGACCAATGTCACTGACTTGAGCAAGAGGTCACTTGCTCCCCTGAAGCCCCCCCCCTTCAAGGCACATATGAAAGAAAAAGCAGTCAATGAACAACTAAGGTGCTGCAACAAAGAATTGATGCTTCTCATCTTTCTCCCTTCTTGTTTGTCTGTCTGTCTCTCTCTCGCTAAAAAAATAAAACAAAAAATTTTAATTCTAGTTTACTTTCTATGCATTTGGTTGTTATAGATGACATTTTTTTTGCATGTAGAATTATATATTTTTTCTCTTTTAATTTTTGAATAAATAATTCCATGAATTATAAAAAACTTTACAAACTTATTCTGTGGTTGCAAAATAGTTCATTGCATTGACAAAATATACTTTAAACATCATAATGAGAAACAATATAAAGAACTTCTGTGTACATACAAATGTTATTTCTTTTTTAGTTTTTTCAGTTTTTCTCTTTTGTATATATTTCTATAAGTGTATTTAATATTCTCAGATTAATTGATGTTTTGATATATTTCAAAATCGCTTTGCAAAAGTGAATTTTCACTAATTTTTACTTTTACCAGCATGCTATGACAGGATCACATTTTATTTTAGACATTACTTATGTATTTTGGCAATTAAATGATTTTTAAAAATAAAGAATTCTTTTTCTTTTTTTATTCAGTGAGAGGAGGGAAAGCAGAGAAACAGACACCCGCATGCACTCTGACCAGGATACACCCAGCAAGCACACTAGAGGGTGATGCCCTGCCCATCTGAGGCTTTGCTCTGTTGCTCAGCAACCCAGCTCCTCTTAGCACCTAAGGCAGAGGTTGTGGAGCCATGATCAGTGCAGGGGGCCAACTCGCTCCAATCAAGCCATGGCTGCAGGAGAGGGAGAGAGAAAACGAGAGAGAGAGAGAGAGAGAGAGAGAGAGAGAGAAAGAGCAAGACAGACAGGTGAGAAGGCACTTCTCCTGTGTGAACTGACTGAGAATCAAACCCTGGACATCCACATACCCAGCTAATACTCTACCACTGAGCCAAACAGCCGGGGCCAAGTAATAATTCTTTTGGGAAAATTCATTGATATATATTGAGAAATTAATTACTGTAGCCAATATAAAATTCTGAACATTAATGTTTTGTTTTGTTTTTTTATGGAGTGTAAATTTTCATTCTCTAGAATCTGTTTTAAATGGTCTAAATTGTGCAATAAATTTATGGAAGAGACATAAACAGTGATCCTATAGCTCTTCATATATTTATTTAAATTTTTATTGATTGATTCTAGAGAGAGGAAAAGAGAGAGAGACAAGAACATTAGTCTGTCCTTGTATGTGCCCTAACTGAAGATTGAACTGGCAACCTCTGTGCTCTAGGACAATGCTCCATCCAACTGAGGTATCTGGCCAGGGTGCTCTTCATATTTTTAATTGGTAAGACTAATCTATAAGTAGTATCTGAGTACAGAATTAAAACATTTTATTTTTTTAACTTTTAAGATAAATATATTATTCACATTTGTATTATGTGCAGCAAGGAGCATTTTAAAAACAAATCTAACCAAGTTTTAAATACTTGAAATGAAAATACAAAGCAGTATATAATTTTTTGAAAATGAATAATAATGAAAAGACATCTGCTAAGTGTATTTTTGCATAGTGTAGAAGGAAGTGGATTGTTATCCATGCCCCTTAATTATTGAACTGTTTCCTTTGACAGTATAACATGGTATTTATTTTGAACAGATATTTTGGATAATTATGGGAAAAAAATCTAATATGTAAGATAATAATTATTTTACTCTTTAGCTGACACTTTTTAAAATGGTTTATTGTATATATTTCTTTTTTTTAAATTTCTTTCTTTTTTTTAATTCATTTTAGAGAGGAGAGGGAGAGACAGAGAGAGAGAGAGAGAGAGAGAGAGAGAGAGAGAAGGGGGGAGGAGCTAGAAGCATCAACTCCCATATGTGCCTTGACCAGGCAAGCCCAGGGTTTCGAACCAGCGACCTCAGCATTTCCAGGTTGACGCTTTATCCACTGCTCCACCACAGGTCAGGCCTATTGTATATATTTCAAAAGTGAGTTTTACCTGTTGTCTTAATCAATTTGGGCTTTGATAACAAATTACTATAGACTGGGTAAGTTAAACAACAGATATTTACTTCTTATTGATAAGGAGCTGCTAAATTCAAAATCAAGGTGCTGTAGAACCAGTGTCTAGTGAGTGAGTACCCACTTCATGGTTTGCAAATATTCATCTCATATGGCAGAGAACAGTGTGAGCACCCTCTTCTGTCCTTCTGTCTCCCCCTTCCCGTTACTGTTTCTCCTCTTCCTTTTTTCTCCTCTTTCTTCTTTTTCTTCTCCTTAATTAAAGCAGTAAGCTTAATTATTTTCCTAGCTTTACAGAGGTTTAATTGGCAAAGAAAATTACATATATTTAAGGTGTGCAATTTGATGTTTTAATATACACAAACTTTGGAAAATAATCACCACAATCAAGATAACAATATATCTATTATCTCACGTAGTTTCCATTTTCTTTGTTTCTTTTTTGTTGTTGGTGGTGGTGAGAACACTTAAGATTACTTTCTTAGCAGATTTTAGGTCTATGGTACAGCAGTGTTAACTGTAGTCACATACCAATATATCAGAACTCCAGCTCTTAATTCATTTTGCATAACCTTTGACTGTCTTCCCATTATATACCTGTATACCTATACCTATATCTGCATCCATACCTATATCTATATCTCACATTTATTTGCTCCTTTATTCATTGGCTATTAAGTTGTTTCCATTTTATTATTTTTTGAGAATAACACTGCAGTAAATGTGGAAATGTAGATTTCTCTTCAACTATTTTTATGCATATGCCCAGAAATGAGATTGCTGGATCTTATGGTAGATCTATTTTCAATTTTTCTAAGAACCTCCATACTATTTTTTATATTGGATATCATACTGGATATACCAATTTACATTTTCACCAGCAGTGTATAAGGATTCCCTTTTCTCCACATTGCCACAAACACCATTATCCTTAATCCTTTTTATAATAGCTGTTCGAACATGTGAAAGATTACATCTCATTGTGGTTTTGATTTTCATGTCCCTGATGATTAGTGATGTTGAACATCTTCATATGCCTTTTGCCAATTTGTATGTCCTCTTTTGAGAAGTATCTTTTCAGGCTTTTTGTCCATTTTTTATTTTTTTGCTATTAAGTTCTGAGTTCATTATATATATATATATTTTAGATATTAACTCCCAATAAGGAAAAAATGTTTGCGTATATTTTCTTTTATTCTTTAAATTGCATTTTTACTCTTCTGTTTGTTAAGTACAAGTTTTTTAGTTTGCTATAATCTTACTTTCCTATGTTTGCTTTTGTTGCCTGTCTTTTGTGGCTCACTTCTAAACAATCATTGCCCAGATTAATGTTAAAAAACCTATGTTTTCTTCTAGTAGTATAAGATTTTTAGAAGTAGTTATTTTTATATGGTTGAGCTAAAGATTCAATTTTATCCTTCTGCCTGTAGATTTATAGTTTTTCCAAAACCGTTTATTGAAGAGACTGGCCTTCTCCTCATTATGCAATCTTGGCACCCTTTTTGAAGATCAGTGGACCATACATGTGTAGATTTATTTCTTGTCTAGTATGTTTCATTGGTCTCTGTGTCTGTTTTTTTGCCAATACTACACTGTCTTGATTATCTAGCTTTAATGTTGTGAAACCAGGAAGTGCAATGCTTTCTGCTTTGTTCTTCTTGCTCAAAATTGCTTTGTTTATTCAGAGTCTTTGTGGTTTCATAAGAATTTTAGGATTTTTTTTTCTGCAAAGAATGGCATTGAAGTTATGATTAGAATACATTGACTCTATAGATTACAATGAGCAGTATATACATTTTCTTGGTATATTGCATGTTTCTACTAATTAATCCATTTCTTCCATATTATCCAACTTGTTGGCATGTGATTTTTAAAATTGCATTTTATGACCCTATGTATTTCTTAGGTCTCCTTTATAATGTCTCTTAATTTTATTTTGTTCATTTGTATCTTCTTTTTTTGTGGTCTAGCTAAGTGTTTGTAGATTATGTTTTTGAAAAAAATAACTCAGATTTTTTTTACTTTTACTTTATCTTTTTCTATACTCTTTTTCATTTATTTTTATTGTACTCTATTATTTTTCTCCTATGAAATTTGGCTTAGTTTATTTTTTCTAATGGCTGGTGATACAGAATTAAGTTGTTTATTAGAAATTTCTCTTCTTTTTTTTTTTTTTTATGTAGGCACTCATTGCTATAAAGTTCCCTCTTAGAACTGCTTCTGTTACATATCATAAGTTTTGCTGTGTTGTGTTTTGGTTTGTCTTTTTAAAAATTGCCTTTGATTTTTATTTTTGACCCATAGGTTATTAAGAATGTGATATTTAATTTCCTCATATCTGTGAATTGTTCTATTTTTTTTTAACTTTTAATGATTTCTCCTGTCATTCTATTGTGGTCAGAAAAGTTACTTGGGGTTATTTCAATCTTTTTACATTAGTTAAGATTGTCCTGCGACTTAACTTGTGATCTATCCTAGAGAATGTCCCATATGTACTTGAGAAGAATGTGTATTCTGCTATTGGATGCAATGTTCTATATCTATTGGGGGTCATTTGGTCTATATATAAAGCAAGCATTGATATATGTAAAGGAAAAATGGACAAATATACAAAGAGTACCCAGCATTTAGTAATAGATAAACTATCTAGACAGAAAAAAATAAAAAAAAATTATTTGAACAGCAATTTGTTTATTCTTTTTTATTTTATTTATTTATTTTTTTCCATTTTTTCATTTTTCTGAAGCTGGAAACAGGGAGAGACAGTCAGACAGACTCCCGCATGCGCCCGACCGGGATCCACCCGGCACGCCCACCAGGGGCGGTGCTCTGCCCCCCAGGGGGCGATGCTCTGCCCATCCTGGGCGTCGCCATGTTGCGACCAGAGCCACTCTAGCGCCTGAGGCAGAGGCCACAGAGCCATCCCCAGCGCCCGGGCCATCTTTGCTCCAATGGAGCCTTGGCTGCGGGAGGGGAAGAGAGAGACAGAGAGGAAAGCGCGGCGGAGGGGTGGAGAAGCAAATGGGCGCTTCTCCTGTGTGCCCTGGCCGGGAATCGAACCCGGGTCCTCCACACGCTAGGCCGATGCTCTACCGCTGAGCCAACCAGCCAGGGCTGTTTATTCTTTATAAAAGGGGCTGCACACTTATGACCATATTATGTTCTAGAAACCTCACATCTTAATACTATCATACTTGGGGTTAGAATTTCAGGATATAAATTTAAGGATGCACAAACATTCAGGCATAACACTTGTTTTAATCATGAAACTGTCTCAATTATATATATAAAATCTAAAAGATTAGTAAATATATAATGGTTTTTAAAAAGATAAATTCTCTCTTAAAAAGGTACTTATAAAAAGACTGTCCTGTTTTCTAAAAATTTAAATTAAGGCTGATTAAAATATGTATTAATAAAGAAATAGATGTATTTGCTCTAAAATATTTGACTGACTTTAATGAGCAGTTTGATAATGCTGTTGTTCACTGGTCAGGCCATAAAACTCATTTTACTTAAATGATAATAAAAACAATGTGGAATTATATTTCTTACATATAACATAAGTTGTGGTAACTAAGGAATAACTTAAAAAGTTTAACTAATGTTTAATTTAAAAAATATAGAAAATTTTTATCAAAT
Source organism: Saccopteryx leptura (assembly GCF_036850995.1). Taxonomy (NCBI): domain Eukaryota; kingdom Metazoa; phylum Chordata; class Mammalia; order Chiroptera; family Emballonuridae; genus Saccopteryx; species Saccopteryx leptura. The sequence goes on from NC_089511.1 coordinate 66,041,656, forward strand.
ATTTATCTTAATTTCTACCCTATGCAAAATATAGCATGCTAGTTGTAAGTACTATGTTATTGTAAATCATAAGAATCATAATATGTAAATTGACTTCATGAGATATAAAATTATGAAATTAAGGGATATGTAAATTTAGAAAAAAATATAATTTATTGCTTTTAGTATTATTGTGTATAAGTATGTGTGAGTATGTGTGTGTGTGTAAGAAAAGTAAAAGACATACTCAATATGCAAGTTGTTTTATCTCAATTATTTTATTGTTAAAATAAACTGATTGGAGCTGATATTCTCTAAGGCTTATTCTAGTTAAAAATTGAGAGATTCTCTGTTGCTCTTGTGATATCTCAGTAAATTTCACTAAGTGAACATTGAAAAGCTCTAATTAAAAAAGAGATAATTAGAATTAAATTAGAATAATTTCTCTCTAAACTCCCCTAAGATCTTATTCCAATGAAAATAGTAAAACTATCAATGATGCTGTCTTTTTTTGGAAAAAAATTTCCTAACAGAAGGCATTTGATATGTAAAGTCAGGTCATTTTTTAAAAATTTTTCTCTCAGATCTGTGTAGATTCTAATGTGGTATTTTGGAGCCAAAATGTGCTATACAGACTGTTCTGTATCCTTATACTCTCTAATTCAAAGTATAAGGGAAAAACAATGGTTTCTGACTATAGATTGTATAAAAGTCTAATCTGACTTTGGCTTTATGTAGACTCTCATCATGTCTGTATTTTGGCAACACCACACATGAATTTATGTCCAGATCAATTTCAAAGAAGGATGAATTTGTAAAATATAGTATTTCCTCCTACATTAATATCCTGACCACAATGGCTGGACTTAACTTCCCCTCAACTTGGCTAAACTTTTGACAGATTTATTCCTGACTATAGGGTCCTAATCTCCCTTCTCTTAAAGAATTTAAATTAAAAATTTGTGATTGTAAATATTTTCTCTGTCCCTTTGAGGTATAAATCTTTTCCAGTCTCTTGCCAATTTTAAACTCAAGAACATCTTTCTCAGTGACCTAGAAGCCCTCTTTTAGAAATAGAATCATAAAGAAAGATACATCTCAAATCTCTTTGGGAGAGTAAGAGCCTAATTTCTAAAAGTATTAATTAACAAATACAGAAGGCATAATCACATAAATTAACCTCCCTCTTTCTGTCCTTAAGTAGCTTTCATAATTTATTTCAGGCCTTAAAAACGCTCCTGTCTTTTGTTTCAGGAAAACTGAATTTGCTCTCCTTCTCTTACTATGATAATCTTGACCCTTATTGCAGTAATGTTGAATAAAGTCTTCCTTGCCTGTTTAACTTGTGCAGTGAAGTTTTTCTTTTACAACTACAAAGTGGAAATAAGTATATATGATACATGCTAAATTTCAACTTTGCATTGAAAAATATAATCCCCCCTAAAAGAAAACTAAAACTCTAGTAATATTAAGTGATATGTACTCCAATTTTAATATAGTAATTATATACTGCTCACCAAAATTAGGGGATATTTCAAAATAAATATAAAGCTATACAATATTCCTTAATTTTTGTGAGCAGTATATTTAACATTTTTTTAAAATTTCATTTATTCATTTTTAGAGAGGAGAGAGAGAGAGGGGGAGAGAGAGATAGAGAGGGAGAGAGAAGAGAGAGAGATAGAGAGAGAAGGGGGGTGGAGCTGGAAGCATCAACTCCCATATGTGCCTTGACCAGGCAAACCCAGGGTTTTGAACCGGTGACTTCAGCATTTCCAGGTCGATGCTTTATCCACTGCGCCACCACAGGTCAGGCCTGTGAGCACTATATTTAGTAATATATTCCAAATTAAGACATTCTTCACTATGTTATCACAATTTCTCTAGAAAAATAATGCTATGATATATAAATACACACACATAATTGTTATTTATGTTAGAAAACATAATATACATTTTTATTTATTTTAGGAATTCTTTTATATATAATATAAATATTTGAATAAAGAAAATTTTTTTTCAAGTTTTTCAAGTATGTACTTTTTTTTTTTTTTTTTTTTGTATTTTTCTGAAGCTGGAAATGGGGAGAGACAGTCAGACAGACTCCCGCATGCGCCCGACCGGGATCCACCCGGCACGCCCACCAGGGGCGACACTCTGCCCACCAGGGGGCGATGCTTTGCCCTTCCGGGGAGTCGCTCTGCCGCGACCAGAGCCACTCTAGCACCTGGGGCAGAGGCCAAGGAGCCATCCCCAGCGCCCGGGCCATTTTTGCTCCAATGGAGCCTTGGCTGCGGGAGGGGAAGAGAGAGACAGAGAGGAAGGAGGGTGGGGGGTGTGGAGAAGCAAATGGGCGCTTCTCCTATGTGCCCTGGCCGGGAATCGAACCCGGTTCCCCCTCACGCCAAGCCGACACTCTACTGCTGAGCCAACCGGCCAGGGCCTCAAGTATGTACTTTTTATTTTAATAAGATTATAATATAACTATCCAAGCAAATGGTTATTTTAAACAACACTAGCACAATAAAGATACATACACACATATATGTTCATACATTATATTTATGCATATATTAATTTGCAATTAATCGTATTATATGGCTTCTGTTGTTTAAGTTATAAGCTAATATAGGCTTTGAGCTCCTAATGGGTTTTTGTAAAATGCAGAGAAAAATTTTGCGTGGGAACAAAACAATAGAATAAAGTAAAAGAAATAGTTGGCAGACAGAAATTTGTTTGCAAACAAGTCCTGAAGGGGTAAAGTCTTAAAGCAAGTGGCTCTGATTTATGAAGCTTTGGTTGGGGACTGGGCTTTGACATTTAAATCAAGGGTTAATCTAGGTATTTTAGAGCTGTTACTTCATGAGATACTCTGGCACAGGGTCATGTGAGAGAGGTGAAGTCTACTTTGAATTATTTTATTATTTATATATTATCCTACTTAGAACATCTCTCCCAGAGTCCACCAATAAGTGGAGAGGGTGGCAGCTAACAGTATCTAAGAACATGCGTCTGATACAGTTACCATGGTTGCACTAGATGAGCAACTAGAAGAAAAAGTTGCTCATTAAATTAAATTCTTTCCTCTAGAGTGAATCTGCAATTGGGGATCACAATTAACTCATTAATTCCTAAGAAAGTATGTATATGGCTTAAGTGAAATGAACACTATTTCCTTATCTGAATAAAAAACTGCTTGGATTTTTTGTTTGTTTTATTTTTTACTCAAACTCATTAGGCAGTTTAATATGAATACAATTATGTATTTCACTGTGGTAAAACAAAGTCTATTTTAAAAATGAACCACACCAGACAGGCCCAGCCTCCTTGAGGAAATGAATCATGTAGAAATCACATTTGTTGCAAAAAATGACTTGTTGTCTAGAGCCCATTGCACATTTTGGGGGAATGAACTGACTAATTTTCAACAACAGGGGAACTGGATATACTATGTATTACTCACTGACAAATATATAATCTCTGTTTCCAGCTTTTCTTTGAAGAATTGCACTTAGGAAATCCTAATTATGTAGTCTATCAGCCAAGAGATATGAAATGACAACTTAAAGGCTTTTTTTCAAATTATGACTGCCATTTTTAAGTGATATTATTTATTACAGAACAGCAGACATTATATTATTTTGCACTTCTTAAAACTGAAGGAAAGTTCCAAATACCATAACATCTAAGAACTTCTACTAAGTATTATGAATCAGTCAAGCAAATGAAAGTTCTAATAGTCTGAAAAGAAGTGTTAGAAATAATAAGATTAGTGAATAGTTACTATAGGGAGAAATGGGCTACAAGGACAGTTTTAAGATGTATAAAACAATATTTAATGTGTGCTAAGAACTTAGAATGGACATAATTTTCTCACTAAAAGGAACTAATGGTCAATGGAGCAGGCAGATAATAGATTGCAAAGAACCTGTGGTAATGGATAGAATAGGAAAATATATTTTGAGTTTCATGACATTCTGATTAGAGTTTAATGTTTTGGTCTGTCTTTTATTACTAATTATTTCACTTACCAACATAATACAGTACCCTTTTTTTTGGAAATGATTAATAGTTTTAATTCAGTAGTTCTAGATCTTTTAATCTCTATATTATAACTTTTACAATTGTGTTAAATAACAGAAGCATAATGTTTGATTTATTATAAATGTGTACTAAATATGTTAAAGTCTCTGAAGTAAATACATTTCTTGTTATCATATGTATGTTTTTTTAAGTGAAAATGAGTGAAAACATTATCAACTTTAGAATGAGATCAACTCAGGTTATCCTACAATAAGAATTCTAGCCTCACTGATATGGTTATGTTAATTAATCTCTTTGAATTTCACTCTTTCAATTTTTAAATATGAATATAAATTAATATGTATTTCTACAAGAGAGAAAGTTATTCTAAATTGAAGCTGTAGCTGCCCTTTTCGGCCTCCACAAAAAACTGTAGCTTTATCTAAGTTAATCTCCAACAAAGAGTCAAGGAAATGCTATATATCCATGTACTAAGATTCCTATGCAAGAAATATATGTTATTTTAATTGCAATATTAACAGTATAGTAAGTTGTCTGATTTCCTGAAAGGAAGGGAAAATTTATGGGAAATTTTCACTGAAGTTCTTTAAAATCAATTGAGCATGTGAATTTTATTTCTTCATTTTTTATATTTCATCCCAACTTTCTGATATTCTGTTTGCTTATGTTAATGTTTTTAACATTGAGTTTTAGAGAAAAACATTGACCTAATAGTACTATCAGTTCTACCACTATCATTACATCATTAGATAGAAATATTTTAGCTGTATTTTGTATTCTTCCAGAAAAATAATATTATATGCTTGAGTTATAGCAGATACCATTGGTTAGCTGCTCCGATACCTGTTCCCAAATTTGTTTCCCTAGCTATATCATAACTACTTTGGATATTGTTGTCCAAAAACTGGTAAATGAAAGTCTGCCTCAGTGTTCTTAGAAATCCTCTGTTTTGTGGCATAAACGCTACTCCACCTTCATATTCTTTCTTCCTGATGGAGATGGTTGTACTGACAGGAGCCATTAGTAATCAGCTCTGACATCTCAGAGCCTTGACTCAATCCAACAGTTGAACTTGCTCTACATTTCTTGTTATGTGAGCAAAAATAATCTATTTGCTTAAGCTTGGATGAATGCTATTCTGTTTTTAGCAGCTAAAGACATTCCTATCAGATATATTTTGCTATATCTTTTTTCCTTTTTGGACTTGAATCTCCAAACAAATAAAAGTATATGTGATGGTTAATTGTATGTCAACTTGAATGAGCCAAGGATGGCCCACATAACCCATAAACATTATTTCTGGAGTGTATCTGTGAGGTGTTTCTCGATGAGATTAACATTTGAATCATTGGAGTCAGTAAAGTAGGTTGTCCTCCCCAATGTGGGTAGCATCATCCAGTCAATTAAAGGACTACATGAAACAAAAAGCAGTAGAATAAGGAATTTGCCCTTTTTTTAATGCCTCCCTGCTTGAGCTAAGAGTTTGATTTTCTCCTGCTCTTAAACTGGGATTTACACCATCAGCTTCCCCTTCCCTAGTTCTCAGACTTTTGGATTTGGCCTGAGATTACACCACTGGCTCTCCTAAAGCACCAGCTTGCAAATGGCAGATTATGATACTTTTCAGCTTCTGTAATTACATGAGGCAATTTCTCATTATATATCTATATGGGTATCCATATAGATGTAGATATACTTGTTCTTCTGAAGGAGAACCTTAATACAGTAGGGATCAGATACCAGAATGTATCTGATGTATCCAGATACTGCATTCTAGTTCCAGATATCGTCATTCTCTCTGTCATGTTTACCCTAATCGGGTTGTGAAGACTAACTATGAATTTAGAAAATAAAACTAAACTAAAAATAAATTTCAGTTTCAATCTTACCACTTGCATCCCTCTCCAATCAATTAATGGCCAATATCAATACATTGTTGTTTTTGAATCAGGTTTGCTAAATATTGAGTGGGAGTAATTATTTTAACTATTCTGACATGTTCACCTGAAACTACATTTTATGAATTCATCTTCATGTGTGTTAGCAAAGAGAAATATCTTACAAACGAAGGAAATAACTGCCACCAACCTTTAGGAAATTCAAATAACACATATATAAAATTTTTAGAAAATGTACTAACAAATTTATTTTTTATTTTTTTATGTCTCCTTCTTTAAATGACATATCTTTTCTTGGTATTCTAATAGAGAGTTAAAAACTAAGTGCTGAAATTACCTTGCTTGTGCACATTATAGAAAATAAAGCACAGAAATTTCTATGATACTTCTACTATAAAAATTACATATATGTATACCCCTCAGCTATCTTTATTACCAAGGAAGCATGATTATAAATTTATAGAAATAAAAAATTAGACCCAAGTGAAGGAAAAAGAGATTATATTGAATTTGTGGCATTGAACTTATTGAGATTTTTTTAAAAAGAAATTCTTAATTGGATTCTCTTGGCAAAATGCCTGAAAGCTGTGAAATGTGGAAAAAAAGGGAAAACATTTATGAAAGGTTGATATCTAAGGCAAAAATGAAACGTCTGAGCCATGTTCTGAATAGATTAATTATGGACCTAAATAATTGACATCGTTGCCCTAAAATATACAACACATTAAACATAAAGGCTGAATCACTGGAGATACTGAAAACAACATAGAAATTTCATTATTTGTTAAGCTGGATCTATTGTATTTGGGCTAAACTTGTCTGACACTTAAATCTCAGATGAATGCTACCCTCTTCTCTCATGACCAATCTCCTCACTGAATTCTGCATGTAGGTGAGGGAAGCATATACTATAAATGCCCTCTCTTCAGGAAGGTGTCAGTTCTCAAGTACTCTTAGGATAGATTCTTTTCTTTTTTAACATGGATGGTGAGAGAGTCAGAGAGAAGGACAGATAGGGACAGACAGACAGGAAGGGAGAGAGATGAAAAGTAACAATTTTTTGTTGTAGCTTCTTTGTTGTTCATTGATTACTTTCTCATATGTGCCTTGAGGGATGGCAGGGAGGGTGAGGATTACAGCAGAGCGAATGGCCCCTTGCTCAAGCCAGTGATCTTGGGCTTAAGTCAACAACCTTGAACGTCAAGCCAGCGACCTTCGAGCTCAAGCCAGAGACCATGAGGTCATGTCTATAATCCCACACTCAAGCCAGTGACCCTGCGCTCAAGCTGGTGAGCCTGTGCTCAAGTCAGTGACCTTGGGGTTTTGAACCTAGGTCTTCTGCATCATAGTCCAATGCTCTATCTGCTGCACCAACACCTGGTCAGGCTTCTTTTTAACTACACTTTTGAACTCTTTTAAAAATGATATTTCATCACAGTTTGAACTTTATCAACCTGTTTCATTTGGCATATCTCCTTAGACCTAAACTAGGTATCTAGATATTTCCATGGTTATGAAACGGTTTGATTCAAAACCTCTGCCATAAGGAATTCTTTATACTGGATAAGACTTTTGAAGGGAATTTGATTGTGAGAAATACAGAAAAACTCAGCAAACAGTGAGTAGTGTGATGTGAAATAATGACATAAAGTGAGATGGTAGCAAACAGAACCCACAACTAAATAGAAGCTGTGGTGGAGGGGGAGTGAAGAGTTATAAGTGGAACAGAAAGTGACTGAGTCACCATAATGGCGGTGATTCATGAGATTTAGGTTTTATTTAGATTGGCTTTTCAATTTCTATGTCGTTTGACTGTACACTTATTGATAGTTTGTCTTCTTTACTTTCCCATGCACCTTTACAATGTTTCCCCATATATACTAGCTTAAATATTTTTCTGCAACCTGAAAAATTCTAAGTAACATAGTAGATGAGCACAAATCTTTATATATGGATATGAGTGTAAAATTTTACCATTTGATGAATTGTATTGTACTGAGGTAAAACTCCTGAGAAAATTTGAGCTTTGCCAAGATAGAAAACATAGTTGCCTGTTTTTGTTGTTTGTTCTTTTTGCTTGTTTGTTGGAGAGTAGTATTTGTTTATCTTTTAACAAATTCTCTATTTAAAACTAAGCCAAACCACAATGTTTTATTCTTTTTAAGACAGAAAATATAATCAAGCCTTGATTAGTGATGCTGGTTCTTCTTTTTTGGTTGACATCCTACCTACCACTGCATGAGGATTCAAATACATATTTTAACTACAGAAAACAGTATAAAATTTCTGAGATCTGTTATCCTCTATCATCATCTAAATGCCAGTCATTCCTGGCATCTGTCTTTACTCCACCTTCACCTCTATGCTGCTCTGTACTTCTTCTTCTCTGAATCTCTCATTATAGGCTTCTGTGCCATCCCATTTCACTGGGCCATCTGGAATGCTAGTGCACCACTGAAAACAAAGCAAAAACAACACAAAATTACATGGCATTAGCATTTTCACTGAATGTTCTCTACTTGCCTTAAATGAAATCTTTCTCCTTTAAATGGACCTTACAAAACTATTAAGTGAATGGAAAAGGTTTTTTCTTCCATTATGTATCCTCTGAAAAATTAAAAATGTTAGGAGAAGAGAGGGAGAATGGCAACTTTAACTTTTTTCTCATTACTCTTACGCCTTCAAAAGTATTTTCTTTCACACTCATGTAAAGACAGTTTTTTGCAGGGTGACCAACTATCACTGTTTACCTGAAACTGCTTTTAGTTGGTCACCCTAGATCTTCAAGTAATATCACCCAGCAATCTTCCTGTAACCATAATTCCTGTGCTTATGAGACTACACAGTCAAATATGACTTCTGTTTCTACTGCTTGATCGAAAGTTTGATGGTCTTGCCGGGCGTGGTGGCGCGCACCTGTAGTCCCACCTAGTCGGGAGTCTGAGGCAGGAGGATCGCTTGAACCCAGGAGTTCTGGGTTGTAGCGCGCTATGCGAATCTGGTGTCCGCACTAAGTTCAGCTTCAATATAGTGACCTCCCTGGAGTGGGGGACCACCAGGTTGCCTAAGGAAGGGTGAACCGGCCCAGGGTGGAAAGTTTGATGGTCTTGCTAATTGATGAAATTCTCTACTTTCCAGGTTTGAGATTAAAATTCTGTTTTTTCTTCTGTTATTTTGGAAACTTGTCAAGCCTTTCAAGATTGCTCTGATGCATTTATATTTAAATATTGGTGTATCCCATAAGCCTTGTCCTTTATTCCCTTTGGTTTATATGTTCTCCACGGCTGGACTCACTTAATTCATTGTTGCATGAGATTTTAGAACTGTTTCTATATATTTCTTCATTGCTGATTTCAACTGGAAATCTGTTTTTTGGTGCATGCTCTAGTTTTTATGAAATTTTAATTTCTTTTTGTTACAGTTAATGGCATGCATTGGTTTTTAAATTGGAGTTAAAGGGCAACGACTCTTGGATTGAACATAACCACAAAGCAATTAATGTTTTACAAACATCACTTTTACATAATTGTAGTTATTTTTAAATGTAAAATATTGTTATCTGATAAAAACACCCTCTTATTTTGTTTTAAGATTGAATCATGGCTTCTTTGAGTAGGTGTAAATATAAGAATAGTCCCTACACCTTCTGTTATATATATGGCTGTTACACACTTCAACGTCAAAGGTGCAATATTTTATCATTTGAGACACATGCATATATTGCCTATTTTCAAGTTCCCCTTAGTGATCAAGACAAGAATTGGACTCCTCATATTGTGTGTCATAATTGTGAGGAAATGCTTTATGACTGGACAAAAGAAAAATGCAATGGAATGCCTTTTGTTATTCCCATGGTTTGGCGTGAACCTAAGGACCACAGCAGGGACTGATACTTCTGTCTGATCCATAAAAAGAGCAGCGGCAAGAAAAAACAGCATATGATCGCATATCCTTGTATTCCTTCAGCAATACAACCTGTGCCACACTCTGAGACACTCCTGGTTCTAGTTTTCTTTTTTTTCTTCTTTTTTTTTTTGTATTTTTCTTAAGTTGGAAATGGGGAGGCAATCAGACAGACTCCCACATGCGCCCGACCAGGATCCACCCAGCATGCCCACCAGGGGGCGATGCTCTGCCCATCTGGGACATCGCTCTGCCACAATCAGAGCCATTCTAGCACCTGAGGAGAGGCCACAGAACCATCCTCAGCGCCCGGGCCAACTTTGCTCCAATGGAGCCTTGGCTGCGGGAGAGGAAGAGAGAGACAGAGAGGAAGGAGAGGGGGAGGGTTGGAGAAGCAGATGGGCACTTCTCCTGTGTGCCCTGGCCAGGAATTGAACCCGGTACTCCCGCACGCCAGGCCGATGCTCTACCACTGAGCCGACCGTCCAGGGCCCTGGTTCTAGTTTTCAATGGTTTTATTTCTTCTAAAGATGAAGAAAGTGAACATGGTGATCAAGTGTATTTTGATAAGATGCATGAGAAAATGGTTGTAGAATTTGAAGGGTCTTCTGATGCCAAGCAATCATTAACCCCTAAGCAGTTTAGCCAACCCAAATTATATGACTTAGTAAGAGATTTGTGCCTTACTAAGAAAGCAGTTGAGTTAGTAGCCTCCAGCCTTCAAGAAAAGAATGTACTTCACCAGTCACCTAAAGTATCCCATTTCGGGAAGCATGAACAAAATTTTGTGGATTTTTTTCTGAAGACAAACACTTTGTGTACTCTCAAGATATCAGTAGTCTTCTCAGCCACCTAGGTGTTACCACTTACAGCCCAACAGAGTGGTGGCTATTTCTTGACAGCTCTAAACAGAGTCTGAAATGTATTCTCCTACACAATGGTAATGTTTATGCAGCGGTTCCAATTGGTTATTCAACTCATCTGCGAGAACTTTATAATAACATAAGAATTTTCCTCGGCTTTCTGAAGTATGTGGAGCATAACTGGATCATTTGTGTGGATCTTAAAATGGTAAATTTCTTGCTAGGACAACAGAGAGGTTTCATGAAGTATCCTTGCTTTCTGTGTTTGTGGGACAGCTGAGCTCGGGAGAAACACTGGACACAGAAGGAGTGGCCGAAACATGAAGCTCTGGATGTAGGGATGCAAAATATTGTGAATGAACCTGTAGTTAATCGAGACAGGATTATTTTCCCCCCACTTTACTTCAAACTTGGATTAATGAAGCAATTTGTTCAGGCTTTGAATAGTGAAAGTGAATGCTTTCAACATTATTTCTGCTTTTCCTGCCTTGTCTTTTGAGAAAATAAAAGCAGTTGTATTCAATGGACTTCAAATTTGAACCCTCATAAATGATGAAGAATTTTTCAGGAAGATAAATAAGGAGGAGAAAGCAGCATGACAGTGTTTTGTGGCAGTTACAAAGAACTTCCTTGGCAACAAAAAAGCAGACAATGATGGACTTCTGGTACAAAGGATGCTGTTGGCTTTCCACGACATTGGATGTAACATGAGTGTTAAGCTTCACCTCCTGAATGGCCACCTTGATAAATTTCTTGAAAATCTTGGAGCTGTTAGTGATGAGCAGACTACTGCTGGAGCATCAAACAAGATTGTCCTCAAAAGTATACAAATGTGGCCCTGGCCGGTTGGCTCAGTGGCAGAGCATTGGCCTGGCGTGCAGAAGTCCCAGGTTCGATTCCTGGCCGGGGCACACAGGAGAAGCACCCATCTGCTTCTCCATCCCTCCCCCTCTCCTTCCTCTCTGTCTCTCTCTTCCCCTCCCGCAGCGGGGCTCCATTGGAGCAAAGATGGCCCGGGCACTGGGGATGGCTCCTTGGCCTCTGCCCCAGGCACTAGAGTGGCTCTGGTCACAACAGAGCGATGCCCCGGAGGGGCAGAGCATCGCCCCCTGGTGGGTGTGCCGGGTGGATCCCGGTCGGGTGCATGCGGGAGTTGTCTGACTGTCTCTCCCCGTTTCCAGCTTCAGAAAAATACAAAAAAACAAACAAAGAAACAAAAAAAAACCAAGTATACAAATGCAAGAGCTACAAATGCAAATTTCTGCCTAAATAGAATTTAAATGTTTTGCGCAAATTTTATTATTAAAATAAGTGTTTTAATATGTTCTATTTTGAAATTGTAGACAAATTCTGATGCAATCATATCTTTTAGTGTATTAGTATATTTACTGCATTATATAAATTATTATATTTTCACAAAGATGATGCCCAAGAAGACAATCTACTTCATTATGTTAAACTAAATGTTGAAAATTGTACAATAAGATGAAAACCTAAAATCTTAAATTGCAAAAAAAACCCTGTAGCTTACAGAGAAAAACTAATGTCATATTTGAGATCAACACATTTGAATTAGGTAAGAACAAGTTTTTTTGTGGATGCAACAAAGATTTTGTTCCCCAGTGTTATCAATTATAGACAAATGATTTTCAAATATATCTCACATTTGATTCCCCCATATACCTATTACCTGCTGGACATCTCCACTAAAAGTTCACATTCCCATCAATATGTCCCCATCTGAATTTCAATCTTTCTCCTGCTTTTCTATTGTTCATTTTGGTGAAAAACACAAGCATACCCTTAGAGGATTAGAAATAAAAACTCATTCATCTTGCTTACAGCAACCATTCTCACATACAGTATTCAGTATAAAATTTTGTTGATACATAACTTATATACCACCTTTATTCATACAATTTATAAGACACAATAAGATACACCTAAAAGTGTAAGCAAATGCTGATTAGACAAATCACCCAAACATGAGTGTGTCAACCAAGACTCTTCATGGTTTTTGTGTTAGTTGAGGTTTACCAATTAAACAGAGCCAACAGAAGTGTGTGTGAGGGATGGGGTGTGTGCATGTGTATGTGCATGTTCAGATATGTGTGGGGTTGATAGATGATAAGTAGTTATTAGATAGCTAGATAGCTAGATAGCTAGATAGATGATAGATAGATGATGGATAGATAGATAGAGAGGTAGATAAATAGATGATAGATAGATAGGTTAACTGGTAAAAGTTTATTTTAAAGAATCAGCTCACATGATTTTTATGTTGACAAATCTAAAACTCTCAGTGTAGGTTTGCAGTTGGAGACTCAGGGAAGAGTTGATATTAGAGTCTCAAGGAAGATAGTCTAGAGGCAGAATTGATTTCTCCAAGGAGTACTTCATATTTTTTTAAGACTTTTAACTAATTAAGTGAGACCTAGCCACAGTTTAGAGGAGGCAATCTGCTTTACTCAAGGTCTACTTTATTTGAATATTAATAATATCTAAAAAAAATGTTCATTGTAACATCAAAACAGTGTTTGACTACATCTGAGCACCACAGAACAACAACAAAAAAGCTATAGAAAAAATTAATACAACAAATAACTGGGTTTTTAAAAAAAATTAATAAAATTGACAAACCTCTGGCTAGACTCACTAAGGAAAAAAGGGAAAGTCCTCATATAAACAAAATTCATAATGAAAGAGGAGAAATTACCACAAACATCATAGATATAAAGAGAACCATACTAGAATACTATGAAAGATTATATGCCACCAAATTTAACAACCTAAAAGAAATGGATAAATTTCTAGAACTACATTGTCTTCTTAGACAGAGTCATGAAGAAGTGGAAATCGTAAATAGACCCATAAGGAGGGAGGAAATAGAAACAACTATCAAAAACCTCCTGAAAAATAAAAATCCAGGACCAGATGACTATGCTAGTTGATTTTACCTAACATTCAAAGAAGATTTGGTACCTATCCTACTCAAAGGCTTTCAAAAAACTGAAGAAGAAGCAATATTCTCTAACACATTTTATGAAGCCAATATAACCCTGATATCAAAACTGACAAGGATAATACAAAAAAAAAAAACCCAACAACAACCAAAAAACCCCCACTACAGACCAATATCTCTAATGAATACAGATGCAAAATCCTAAACAAAATATTAGCAAATTGAACATAACACATCAAAAAAATAATACATCACGATTAAGTGGAATTCATTCCAGGAACAGAAGTGTGGCTCAACATACATAAATTGATCAACATAATGCACCACATCAACAAAACAGAAAACAAAAATCATATGATCCTATCAATAGATGCAGGAAAATCATTCAAAAAGATACAGTATCCTTTTATGTTTAAAACACTCAATAAAATGGATATAGAAAGAAAGTACCTCAACATAATAAAGGCCATATTTGACAAATCATCAACTAATATCATACTAAACGTTGAAAAAGTGAAGACTTTTTCTCTAAAATCAGAAACAAGACAAGGTTGCTCACTCTCTTCACTCTTACTCAACATAGTTCTGGAAGTTTAAGCCAGAGCAATCAGGCAAGAGAAATAAAAATCTTCCATATTGGGAAAAAGTAAAGATTATATTATACTTTTTGCAGATGACATAATCCTGTATATAGAAAACCCAAACTACTCCACCAAAAAACTATTAGAAACAATAGATTAATACAGTAAAGTCACAGGATACAAAATCAATATACAAAACGTTTAGTGCTTTTCTATACACTTATACTTTGGAAAATGAACATAAAAAATTCCTTTTATAATTGCAAGAATAAAAAAATAAAATACCCAGGAATAAACTTAACAAAGGATGTGAAAAAAAAGCTATATACTGAAAACTACAAAACATTATTGAAAGAAATTGAAAAATATTCAATAAAAAAATACTTGATCTTCATGGAATGGATGAATTAACATAACTTAAATGGCCATATTACTCAAAACAAGACACTCTGGAGTTCATTTTGGTGTCTCGGCATGCAGTTGTTTTCTAACCTTCCTCAACAGGTGACAATCAGTACTCCATCTCCATGGAGGGGTGCACTGATGTTATTAACAACTATCATCCAAACCCTGACCTGAACTCTCAAGTAAAGTGATTGTTTGATGACTTGAGCTTATTTACACATCATATTAAGCTCTTTAAGCCTAAAAGCAAGTTCTAAATCTTTTATTTTATTTCACTTTTATTCCATTTGATTGGGTAAAAAAAGTTGATATTCATTTTATATTCAGATGTTTTCAATATTTGTACCTATGTAAAAATAACTGTGACCTTTACTGATAGGTCTGTCTTGTAGAAAGTCAAAGAATACTGATAATATTATGATATTATTAAGATGTTAGAAGCATTTCCTAAAATAAATGAGTATTGAACACATATTATTGTTATTAATACCTTACATACCACTTACTGAGACGGAAACATTGGGGTTTTTTTATTTGTTTTCCTTGTCTTGCTTATTAAAAAAAAAGGTGAAAAAAATTTTCCCTGGGGTAACAATAACAAAAACAAATGATACACAAATTATTGAGTATTTTTAGAATAACATATGGAAGCTTTACCAATCGTAATCTCTAAAAGAAATTAGAGATGATTATAGTTTGAAATACAATAGACATATTTAAATTCCAGGGAGCACATTCTATTTATTAAAAGCATTCAAAATTTATGGTGCAAATACAGTAAAAATTCAATTAACTGATACCTGACTTGTCTTGAATTTTAATTAGCCAAATTCCCTTCAGATTTGATTTTTAAAAGATCATGATAAATGAAGAGGGAGTTTACAGCAATATAAATTTAAACAACACCTTTGACTATGCGATTTTTTCATTAACACATCTTTAGTTACACTTCTTGATTTTTAATTTCTTCTTCTAGTAACTTTGCACTTTTCTAATTTTTACATGTAACTAAAGTTATCTTTGTGAAATGCAAATATCCTCTATCCCCTCTCTAGTTTAAAGGTTGGAAGACTGCTCTATATTCTTAGATTTGAGATAATATTTCTTAAAATCACCTGCAGCCCCTCATGGCCAGCCCCATCTTTCTCCTCATCATTACATTATACCACACTGTACCTTGCCTTCTTCCCTAACTGCATTGGTCTTCCATTATCCCTGCACTGTGCTTATTATGTTCCTGTCAAAGAAATGTTTTCACTTGGGAAATTTCTTTCTTCTACTCTAGCTTACACAATACTGAAACATTATATATCAATAGGAGTAAATCTAATTCATGAGTAAATTTTAGCTTAATCTGAACTTCCTTGGGAAATCTTTTTTGATATCCCCCACTAAAACAACACATTATCTGTTCTCTTAATACATCTCTCTATTCATAATAATTATCATAGTTACAATTTAACAAACATTTTGTGTTTGTTGTATCATATAAATATATAAATTTCCCGTTCATAATGGGATACCTCAAAGTGTACCTAAAAGCATTCTTGTTCATGATATTGTCTCCAGGACATAGTATAGTATCTGATACCTAGTGAGAGTTCAATAAAAATCAGTTGAAAAAATACATGTATACATTTCCTACATAGATAAATAGTCTTCAGAAACAAAACTCTCATACTGAGGAGCTTTGAATTTCAGATACTCTTTGAGAACAGAGTAAAAGTCATTCACATTATTTATAGGGCCATCTTTCATAGATTGCCAGTAAATTCAGAGTACATCTGTAGCACAGAACTCTACCTTCTATCAAGTCAGATAAGATTAGGTGGAAAAAAGGAACATGAACACATAGGAAATCCTTATCTAATTTGCAATTTATAAAATGACCTATAAATGGATTACTCTTATAGGTAAAGTTGGTAGGCCCTGGGAAAAAAAGCACAAAAATGTAGAGTGGTGGGTGAGATTAAGAAAAGTGGTGGCAATAGGTGAGGATAAAAGGAAACAGATTTAGACATGAAGATGTAACCTTGAAAACATGAATCAAAAACCACTGGCTTATGCTAACCTCACTCCACATACACACATCTGGATTCTGTAATATTTTGAAATAACTCACTTAATTAACACTTTTGTGTGGAACTCCTTTAAAATTCACAAGGACCTTTTTGAGCTGGCTTGTATAAGTTAGGTGAAATCCTATCGAGAGAAGGGAATGACCATTTCATAGACATCATTGATGACCAACAGCAGAACAGTTATTGAGAATGAAGGAACAATAAAGAATTCACACAGGAAAACCTAGATATACAACTATATAACAAGACAAGTTCAGTCACTTTACTTCCCCATGTTTTATCAGAAATAGCTATGTGGATCTGCCAAAGAAATATTTTGAACACAGGCACATACATGTTCACACACATACATATATGTATATATGTTCACACATTCACATACACACATATACATTTGGACATGTGCAGAAATCAGTATAAATACATGTCTATTGAGAATCAGAATAAAAAAATCCTGAAAAAGTTTAATAATCAAGCTGAAGAAAGTTTTGTGATTATGCATATTTTTAACTCAATGTGGTTTATAATAAGACCATTAAAATAAATTAATTTCTTGTTCTTTAACATTACTTTTCTCCAATAGCAGCATGATTAAAGATGAAGAAAAAATCAACAAGTTCTTTCATCTTTCCTATGCTTATGTTTTTCTGAATTATATAGTCTAAATCAGATTGAGAATAACTATGTAATTAGATATTTTAAAAAACATATTTAGTTGTAGGCCTGAGAACAACTAGTTTGAGAATTAGATTAATATATAAAATATATGAAATTTTAGAGCTGAGATATTTCTGTGGTTATTATTTATCTATCTGTTCACTTGAGTAATATTTATGGATTATCAGTCTTATCACTGATAGAAAACAGGTAAGATATTATATCTTTAAGGAATACCTAAATATGAATCAAAATGTTCTATATTGCTATCAGGATCATGAAAAATACTTTGAGAGTCAAGTCTAGATAATTCAGACCAGGGAGTGTCTGCACTTAACTGGGTGATCAGAAAGTTTCACTGAATTAATAATTAACTGGGCCTTGAGAAATGGGCATAATTAATAAATGCAGCAGTGATCACTAATGGATTTTTTAAGTGGCAGTGAAATTTTTTTTAACTATTAACAGTTTTTTTGACTCTAAAAAATAAAATTAATAACTACAATTAAGACAGAAGTAGATAGTTGAGAAACACCATTAATGGCTATATCACCTAAATAACTTCAATAAAATCTAGATTGTTCTCATCTATAACAATGCTTTTGCAGATATATAAGGAAACTGAGGCTAAGTACTGTATTTTAACTTGTGATCACATAGCCAGTTAATAGCTGTCAGTGAGATAGCAGCAATATAAGGGGTAGAATTTAAATATCTTGACTTCTAATTAGGTTAAAAGTTGTAGAAAACCAAATGGGGATTTTAGAGTAAGACATTTGGCATGTCTGTCAACTCTGTGACTTACTCATAGCATGAGTCCTTTCATTCTTAAATGAATGAGGGCATTATATATTGGCCAATAAATACACATTTCCCCATATTATATAAAATCAGTTTGGCAAAGACTCAAAACTCTGTACCTCAAATGATTTTGTGCTATCATTTAAATATTGTGTTAAATCTTGTCATTTTTTAAAAAAGAAATTGATTAAATATTGATAGGCAGTAAAACTAATGATAGTACAATTGGGAACTGGCTTGGAATTATTAGGTATGCTGAATGTAATAATATCCTGACCTTAATCAAATGTTGGTAAAGCTGACGATATGTTTAAAGTAAACATATAAAATTTTAGAACATAATTTTATAAAGACTATCTCAAAGTAAGGTGATGTGATGAATAAATTAATATGTAAAAGTATGCAATAAAATAGTCATCTGCTCAGCAAGAGAAACTGACATCAAAATAAACAGACAGCCAACTAAATGGGAAATGATATTTTCAAACAACAGCTCAGATAAGGGCCTAATATCCAAAATTTACAAAGAACTCATAAAACTCAACAACAAACAAACAAACAATCCAATAAAAAAATGGGAAGAGGACATGAACAGACACTTCTCCCAGGAAGAAATACAAATGGCCAACAGATATATAAAAAGATGCTCATCTTCATTAGTTATTAGAGAAATGCAAATCAAAACTACAATGAGATACCACCTCACCCCTGTTAGATTAGCTATTATCAACAAGACGGGTAATAGCAAATGTTGGAGAAGCTGCGGAGAAAAGGGAACTCTCATCCACTGTTGGTGGGACTGTAAAGTAGTACAACCATTATGGAGGAAAGTATGGTGGTTCCTCAAAAAAACTGAAAATAGAACTACCTTATGACCCAGCAATCCCTCTACTGGGTATATACCCCAAAACCTCAGAAACATTGATACGTAAAGACACATGTAGCCCCATGTTCATTGCAGCATTGTTCACAGTGGCCAAGACATGGAAACAACCAAAAAGCCCTTCAATAGAAGACTGGATAAAGAAGATGTGGCACATATACACTATGGAATACTACTCGGCCATAAGAAATGATGACTTTGGATCATTTACAACAAAATGGTGGGATCTTGATAACATTATACGGAGTGAAATAAGTAAATCAGAAAAAAACAAGAACTACATGATTCCATACATTGGTGGAACATAAAAACGAGACTAAGAGACATGGACAAGAGTGTGGTGGTTACCAGGGATGGGGGGAGGGAGGACGCGGGAGGGAACGAGAGAGAGGGTTAGGGGGAGGGGGAGGGGCACAAAGAAAACTAGATAGAAGGTGACAGAGGACAATCTGACTGAGTGATGGGTATGCAACATAATTGAATGACAAGATAACCTAGACATGTTTTCTTTGAATATATGTACCCTGACTTATTAATGTCACCCCATTAACATTAATAAAAATTTATTTAAATTAAAAAAAATTATTAAAAATCTGCTAATGATTAGAAACAAAATAAAATCTTATATCTAAAAAAATAGTCATCACACACACACAAATATAACATAACATTTTTTTATAACATAAGATCCTATCGAAGCTTTATTCAATTCTCCTAAAGATATAATTTTCAGTGCTTACCGAATAATAATTAGACTGTCTATAAATATTAAAATCCATTATTTTGTTTTATAAAATATTATTTCAAGCAAGCAGAAAGAACTAAAATTTGAAAGGATTAATTTTAAAAAATATATGAATTTGAATATCTTATCCAATTACATACACATTGCAATCTTGCACTGAACCCACTTACCACACACAGAAATATACACATTTGCCCATGCATTTGCACTTACATTACCACTTATAAGATACATGTTTCTTGCCCAATTTTTATAATTTTAATATTTAAATCCCAGAAATATTTAGTATAAAAGTAGAAGATTGCCATTTTTACCCCTCTAATAATTATAATTAAAATTCAATATTTTGGTTCCCTTACAACATGTTATCACGACAAATGATTGAATAGAGCTAGGAAAGGAATATACCTGGAACACCCTATTCTATTTATTAAATTGGGATTTACAGAGGATAATTTCATGCAGACAAGTTGAGTGATATTACATTCTGAAAAATAATTTATTTTGAACATGTCTTGACCCATGATTTTAGTCAGAGGCTCTTTCTGATGCCTGAGGAGATAGATGACTGAAGGTTCTGGAATATACATACTATTATTATTACCTTCAGCAAGGCTGAACAAATCTTGTAAAGTGTAATGATTTTAATTCATCTTTTTCCTGTCACTTGTAAGAAATATAATCATTTCTTGGTGAGCATACAGCTAAGAAATAATATCTCCTCACCATTATGTCTTTACACTTGATAAAACAAAGATGAAAACTACTGAAAACTAACCAAAACTCTAGTCTGGGACTCAGAAATTTCTTGTAATAGCTTAATAGTGGTTTTTTTAAAAACTTTCTTGGTCTCAGTTTGTTTATCTTTCATTACAAGGATGTAAAGAACTGCCAAACCCCCCTTTGAGAAATTGACATTAGAATCATGTTAGTTAACATGTGGGGACATTTTGAAGAGTACAGAGTGCCATACAAATGTACTTGATATCTCTAAGTGAAAGATAATAGTCCTCTTCTATTCAGCATACAATACGCTACTCGAAGAGAACTGCTTTCTGTTCTAAGACGTATGTAGACTAGAGCAGTGATTTTCAACCTTTTTTGAGCCGCGGCACATTTTTTACATTACAAAATCCTGGGGCACACCACCTACCAAAATGACACAAAATGACACTCTAACACAGTACATATTATACATATAGTTAATAATATAGTTTCTAAATGTATTTATACTCACTTAGTGGGAAACCTGGGCCAGTTTCGATAAACACAAAAGGGATATCCTGGCAGGAATGGTAGAAAGACACACACGAAGCTCTTCCTCAACAGTTCTCAGTCTCTCTCTGTTTTTAGTTTTTATTGCAGTCAAGCTTGAGAAGCTGAGCTCACATAAATATGTGGTTGAAAATGGGAGCAATGTCAAAATAGCTTTGTTGGCCAGAATGGGGAACTCCTTGGCAACAGATAACCAAAAACTATCCAAAGGAAGATCAGCAAACTTTAGCTTTAAAGTTAGATAACATTGCGATGCATTGTATATCACCCTCTGTGGGGGCCTCTTTTAAAAAGAAAAAGGTCAAATATCTATATACACCATCAGAATAGACATAACCAGCTGAGGCTGAGGCTTCCTCCAAGATCTGTCTATCTTCTGCACAGGGCAAATAGAGGCGTCTATTGGGGATGTGGTGGGAATCAGCACCTCTGTACCCTTCAAGTCCTTGATAGGGAAACTAATTTCCGCAACCCCTCCATGAATGTTTTATTACTTTTAAAATTTAGTACTTTCCTATGGTGAGGCAATTCTAGTGGCTTTTACTGGGCCTTTTCCATCATAATAACCCTCATTTCACATTTCAGGGAGTCACTGTGAAAATTCTGTCAGCTATTGAGTATATCTACTCCAATTATTCATCCTGGAACTAGAGAAATAACCACAGGATGGATTCAGGGATCTACTAGACCCATTGTCAGATGAATCTGAACTAAAACTCCATTGATCATCTGGCTTCTATAAGACCCTACTCTGCACAGTGAATCACTGTGATGTTTTGATTCTTCTGGACTTAGTGTCAGCACAGAAACAGTGTCCAAAAGTCCTGACCAGGATTAGAAATCAGGACCATTGGGAGGAGTAGCAGCTTCCACTACTCGCAGCCGCCACACAATGACAAGTGCGTGGCAGCCCGAGCGGGGACCTTCCTGGGTGTGGATGAGAGGCGGCCTACTATTGGTTCATCACTAGTGGTCTGGATGAATCCTAGAAGGTGATTGGTCAGTGAGCATTCCCTGTGCCTCCACTCTTCCTGTCGCTGATAGCTGGAGGGATTGTGAGGGGAATGTTTATGTTCAGATGGAGGTGGCTGGCAGCGGGTCGGATAAATAGCCTCTGGGCTGTATCTGGCACATGGGCCGTAGTTTGGGGACCCATGTTTAATTTCCCCATGGTACACTGACCATGTCTCACAGCACACTAGTGTGCTGCGGCACACTGGTTGAAAAATACTGGACTAGAGCATATTCTGAGCTTAGAAGTGAGGACCTTCTAACTAAGTCACAAGGTAAAAGAGATATTCTGTGGTTAGTGAAGAAGGGTAGAAGAGTTTGTTATAGTTGACTGTAGAGATAGAGATAGAACTAAATGAGTGCTCAGTACAAGAAAGATGTTTTTGCAAATAAAAATAGTGGACTCAAATGGAGTTATCCAAAAGTTGAATCAACTGTTTTTATAAGTAGTAAGGTTATTGACATATCTGGAGATTAAGCAGAACTAAATTACCACTTAATAGGAAAGCAATAAAAGAATTGAAACCTCAGATGGGTAATCAGATTGTATGGCTTCTATGATTCCTACCATCTGATTTTGAAAAGTTGTTATGGAAGATCATTATTACCGATATATTGTTCACTAGTTTAGTTATTTATTGCTGCATAAACAAACTACCATCAAACATAGTAGTTCAATACAATAATTACTTTTCACAATTCTGTAGAGTTTCTAGGAGGATCTCCAGCCTACCATGGTATCATTCAAAGTTCTGAATAGGCTGAAAGGTGCAAAAGAGCCCCACTTTCATAGCTAGCAGTTGATAGTGGTCAGAGCTAGGTGGTAAGATGTGGCTTAGTTTAACTTCATGCGTGTCTTTCCACATCACTGCTTGGGCTTCCTTACACAGTATGGTGACTGAGTTTCAACATGGCATGTTACAACAGGCCAAAGCAGAACTACAGTTCTCTTAAAACTGAGACACCAGGGTTCTACTGTATTACTTCTAGAACATTCTGTGTCAAAACATATCATGAGGCCAACCTGATTCAATGCATTAGGGAAATGCACAAAATCTTAAATGCCTGGAGTGAGGATCTTTGAGGACCATTGTAGAGGGTCATAGTTTAATTGTTAGAGTAAAAAGAATGTATTAACTGACACAATTTTAAACAGAAATTTTATTATAGAAGGCAAAAAAGAAACCTAGGACTTATTGAAATCAATTAAGAGATTAAAAGTTAAGTTAAAAGATGAATATCAGAGTTTCAATATCTTGACATAAAGAGTTTAGTCAAATATAGAATGTGAGTGAAAGCAGTTTAATCTAATTTAATAAATAATGAGCATTTATTAGGTGAAAAATATGAAACCAGTTACTGAGGTAGCAAGATGTACTTCAGACAATATTTGAACTTTAGAAACTTTCTGAATAATTGGTAGGCAGAGTAGAAAGTAGATAACAATAACAATATTAAACTAAATATTTATAAAATACTATGGCCACAGGGATAAAATAAAGATTGGTGCAATTTATTTCAGCAGTTAAAAAGAGGGATAAAGGGACTTTTTATTATGTACTACTTTGTGCCAAGTGATGCTGCTTCTTAAAGCATTATGGTGAAGCAGATATTATAATGCCTATTTTATAAAAAGAAATAACTGAGTCTCAGAAAGGTTAAATAACTCACCTAAGTTTAAACTTATCAAGGGACTCTGATTCCAAAATTTATACTCTCTTTACCACACCACTAAACCATAATAAAAGCAAACCCAAATAAGTATTGACTTGAGGCACAATGAATTTGATACACTATCATGATGTTTAGTACCCCTGACATAAACCTGGTAGGGCTGATAGCAAATAAAAAGCACAATGGCATCTACACACATCATCTGTAGAATTCCTCAGATCACCTCGCATGGGCTTCTATAGCAGTTCCCTGAGGAAGGCTAAGCTAGGCCTCCCCCTGCCTGGTTTGTTCCCTCCAGGTAAAAATGTTCACTAAATGGGAAATTGGAAATGCAGGTCTATGGCTCAAGATTGAGATATGGGCTAGAAATATAGATAGGAAATCACAAGTATTTAGCTAGTAGTAGTAATAATGCAGGTAGAAGTAGCAGAAGTAGTAACAATACAATAATAAGAATATGATTATAATATACACTAATGTTGCAGTGGAACTACACACGCTATTATTCTACTACTGGCATATTCTTCCGTTCTCCCCTAACATTTTGTCCAAGTAAATTCAATACTTCATTTGTAATTTTAGCTTAACTACCTAAGATTATTACTGGTAATTATAGAATAGTTCTGTGCATGGGTATGTGTTACTAAGAGCAATTCAGTGAATATATGGGTATAAAAAATGGATACATTAAAACTAACACATTTGTGGAGAAAGACTTCTACTATAACATATTTTTTTGCCTCATTTAAGGACATCACTTTCTCAATGTATTCTTTAAAAGTTTATATTGGTCAGCATTTTGTTCATATTGTATATAACCAAGGTTTAATTGACCCTTCAACAGAAATGTGTAGGTATCCACCATATACTGGATATTGCATACAAGCTGGCCATACAATAACAACAAGAAAATTTTTTTTCTGCCTTAGTAGAGATTTTGCACTAGAAAGCAATACAGAAATAAATCAAATATATATTTTCACAATAAAATTGTGGTTGGTTCTATAAATAAAAAGAATATGATGGTTTGATAAAATATAAGGGAATTCTAAATAGGTCAAAGAAATTAAGGAATAATCAGACCTTTCAAGGACTTTTGGACACTGTTTCTGTGCTGACACTAAGTCCAGAAGAATCAAAACATCACAGTGATTCACTGTGCAGAGTAGGGTCTTATAGAAGCCAGATGATCAATGGAGTTTTAGTTCAGATTCATCTGACAATGGGTCTAGTAGATCCCTGAATCCATCCTGTGGTTATTTCTCTAGTTCCAGGATGAATAATTGGAGTAGATATACTCAATAGCTGACAGAATTTTCACAGTGATTCCATGAAATGTGAAATGAGGGTTATTATGATGGAAAAGGCCCAGTAAAAGCCACTAGAATTGCCTCACCATAGGAAAGTACTAAATTAAAAGTAATAAAACATTCATGGAGGGGTTGCGGAAATTAGTTTCCCTATCAAGGACTTGAAGGGTACAGAGGTGCTGATTCCCACCACATCCCCAATAGATGCCTCTATTTGCCCTGTGCAGAAGATAGACAAATCTTGGAGAATGATAATAAATTATAACCAGCTTAACCAAGTAGTGACTTCAAAGCCAACTCTGGTACCAGATATGATCTCATTGCTTAAACAAGTAACATATTCCCTGGTACCTAGTATGTAGCAATTAATCTCAATTTTTTTTCTCAATTCCCATTAATAAAAAGCACAACAAGTTGTTTTCTTTCACCTAACATGGTCATCAGTACACCTTTATTGCCCTCCTTCAGGGGTTTATTAACTCTTCAGACTTATGCCATAATTTAGTTCACAGGGATCTCAATCACCCTTCCATTTTTAAGATATTACACCAGTCTATTACATTGATGATATCATGTGGACAAACCCAGTGAGCTAGAAGTAGCAAATATTGTAAGCTTATTGGTAACATAATTGGTGCCAAGGGCGAGAAATAAACCCAAATTCATAGGCTTCTACTTTACTGAAATGTGTTGGAGTACAGTTGTGTGGAAATGTTTAGATATACCTTTAAAATAAAGGATAAGTTGTTACATCTGCTTTGTTCTATAACCAGAAAAAAAAAACAAAAAATACCCCACACTTAATGGGTTTCTCTGGATTTTGGAAGCAATATATTTCTCATTTGGATTTGCTACTCCTGCCCATTTATCAAGTGTCCCAAAAGCTTCTATTTTTGAATGGGACTCAGAGCAAGAGAAAGCTCTGAAACAGGTGCAGACTGCTGTGCAATTTGCTTTGCCACTTGGGCCATAGAAACCAGCAAATTCAATGGTGCCTGGAGTTTTAATGGCAGATAGGGATGCTGTTTGGAGTCTTTGTTAAGCTCAGATAGATGAATAACAGTGCAGACTCTTACGAATGTGGACTGAAGCCTTGCCATCAGATGTGGACAGTAACTCTCATTTTGATAAACATACTTGGCCTTCTATTAGACCTACTGAGAACTTAACCATGGACCACCAAGTTCTTATGCAACCTGAGCAGTCCAACACGTTATCTGAATAACTAAGAAGAGTGTTACTGTGTTGGCTGGAGTAGTTAATTTTGACTGTCAATGGGAAATTAGACTGTTGCTCTAAAATATAGGTAGGTAAGGAAGTCTGTATCTGGAACACAAGAGATCTCTTAGGTCATGTCTTAGTATTACTATGCCCTGTGACTAAAGTCAATGAAAAATATAAAGACCTAATTTAGGAAGAACTGTTAATGATTTATACCAGGGGTCTCCAAACTTTTTACACAAGGGACCAGTTCACTGTCCCTCAGACCGTTGGAGGGCCGGACTATAATAAAAAAAAACTATGAACAAATCCCTATGCACACTGCACATATCTTATTTTAAAGTAAAAAAACAAAACAGGAACAAATACAATATTTAAAATAAAGAACAAGTAAATTTAAATCAACAAACTGACCAGTATTTCAATGGGAACTATGCTCCTCTCACTGACCACCAATGAAAGAGGTGCCCCTTCCGGAAGTGCAGCAGGGGACGGATAAATGGCCTCAGGGGGCCACATGAGGCCCGCGGGCCGTAGTTTGGGGACCCCTGATTTATACCTTCTGGATGATAGTTTGGGTCCCTCCATTAGGTAAAAAAACCACACCCAACTCAAGTATTTTCTGAAAAACAGAATGGTTAGTGGAAAACAATAGTTAAAAATAGCAGCTATG
This sequence comes from Saccopteryx leptura, assembly GCF_036850995.1. Lineage (NCBI taxonomy): Eukaryota > Metazoa > Chordata > Mammalia > Chiroptera > Emballonuridae > Saccopteryx > Saccopteryx leptura. Next base: position 66,068,622 of record NC_089511.1, read on the forward strand.
ACCATATGACTAATTCTACAAATAAAGACTGTAATTGTTATAGATTTGGTTATGAAAACATGTCTGGAGATTTTATACCTATCTATATCTATCTATCTTTATCTTTATCAATATATATTTATTTATTTATACAGTATATCTGTTTTTTTCCCTCTCTTATCCATTTATCATATATAATATAATGGTTTGCCTTTATATCATAGTATTTGTGTTTTTAGCTTTACATCATACTATTTAAGTTATCAGATATCAAGAAGAGTAGAGATCAACCAATGAGTGCATCTTCTTCTGAAGAATGTGTTAGTATGTTTCCAGTTGTACACATTTTTTTTTTTTTTTTGTATTTCTCTGAAGTTGGAAATGGGGAGGCAGTCAGACAGACTCCTGCATGCGCCCGACCGGGATCCAACTGGCACGCCTACCAGGGGGTGATGCTCTGCCCATCTTGGGGCGTCGCTCTGCCGCAATTAGAGCCATTCTAGTGCCTGAGACAGAGGCCATAGAGCCATCCTCAGCGCCCAGGCAAACGTTGCTCCAATGGAGCCTTGGCTGCAGGAGGGGAAGAGAGAGACAGAGAGGAAGGAGAGGGGGAGGGGTGGAGAAGCAGATGGGCACTTCTCCTATGTGCCCTGGCCGGGAATCGAACCCGGGACTCCCGCATGCCAGGCCGACACTCTAACACTGAGCAAACCGGCCAAGGCCTCCAGTTGTACACATTTTAATTGCATTAGGTTAGTGCAAATGTAACCTTGTTACTGTCTTTATTTGAAGATTTAATATATTTTAAGAAGATGAGTTTGTGTTCCATTTTGACAAGCAGTGGGCTTCTGATGGTTAATTTTATGCAGCAACTTGGAAGGTGTTTTTGGATGGGACTAACATTTGGATCAGTAAACTTTGAGTAAAGCAGATTACTCTTTTTATATGTTAAATAAGTCTCATCAGATCAGTTGAAAGCCTGACTAGAACAAAAATACTGACTTTCTTGAGCAAGAGAGAATTCTCCAGAAAACTGCCTTCTGACTTTATTTACACTATTACCAACCTGGATTTTCAGGATGCTGTTCCTCAAACTGGAAGTGCACCACTGACTCAACACATACAGAAGGTTTTGAAGTTGCCATCTTTAATAATTGTGTAAGACAATTCCTTGTATCTCTTTCTATATATGCACATCTTATTGGTTCTGTTTATCTGGAGAACTCTGAGTAATATAAAAGTATAGGCTTTATTTTTTGTTTATTCAACAAATAAGAAGGACCAAGAAGAGATGCTGAAGGAAGTTGTCAGGCTTGAACCTTGGGTTATAATTTTTGCTAATTCTGTGATGGACCTGTTTGCAATAGCACTGCCTTACTCACCAAAGCCCAGTAATACATCTCTCATTCTTTTTAAAAAATTTTTTATTAACTTTAACGGGGTGACATTGGTAAATCTGAGTACATATGTTCAGAGAAAACATCTCTAGATTATTTTGACATTTGATTATGTTGCATACCCATCACCCAAAGTCAAATTGTCCTCCTTCACCTTCTACCTAATTTTCTTTGTGCCCTTCCCTTCCCCCTACCCCCTCCCTCTCCTTCCTTCCCCCACCCCTGGTTAGCATCACATTCTTGTCCTTGTCTCTGAGTCTCATTTTTATGTCCCATCTATGTATGAATTCATATAGTTCTTAGTTTTTTTCTGATTTACTTACTTCACTCAGTATAATGTTATCAAGGTTCATCCATTTTACTGTAAATGATCCAATGCCATCATTTCTTATGGCTGAGTAGTATTCCATAGTATATGAAAAAGCTTTTTAATCCACTCATCCACTGACGGACACTTGGGCTGTTTCCAGATCTTCGCTATTGTGAACAATGTTGCATAAACATGGGGGTACATTTCTCCTTTTGGAAGAGTGCTATGGTGTTCTTAGGGTATATTCCTAAAAGTGGGATAGCTGGGTCAAAAGGCAGTTCAATTTTTAATTTTTTGAAGAATCTCCATACTGTTTTCCATGGTAGCTGCACCAGTCTGCATTCCTACCAGCAGTGCAGGAGGGTTCCCTTTTCTCCACACCCTCGTCAGCACTTATTCTGTGTTGTTTTGTTGATGAGCGCCATTCTGATTGGTGTGAGGTGATATCTCATTGTGATTTTAATTTGCATTTCTCTAATGATTAGTAATGTTGAGCATTTTTCATAAAAATGAAACTAGACGACCAGCTTACACTGTTCACAAAAATAAATTCAAAATGGATAAAAGACTTAAATGTAAGCCATAATACCATAAGCATCTTAGAAGAAAACATAGACAGTAAGCTCTCAGACATCTCTTGCAGCAATATATTTGCTGATTTATCTCCATGGGCAAGGGAAATAAAAGACAGGATAAACAAATGGGACTATATCAAACTAAAAAGCTTTTGCACCGCTAAAGATAATAAGAACAGAATGAAAAGACAAACTACACAATGGGAGAACATATTCGACAATATGTCTGATAAGGGGTTAATAACCAAATTTATAAAGAACTTGCAAAACTCAACACCAGGAAGACAAACAATCCAATCAAAAAATGGGCAAAAGAAATGAACAGACACTTCTCCAAAGAGGACATCTCTCATTCTTAAATGAAAGAGCTCTGACTCTGTTCTTCAAATTCTCAAGGTGATTTTTGAAAACTGCAGATAAAAACGAAAGCTAAAAGGATAAGAAGCTTCACTGAAACTTTATTTTGATGGATTGTTCCAGAAAGTGTAAGGAATGAGAATTTGATTGCCCATTTTTGCAGAAGAGGTTTCTACATACTGAGATGCTTCTTGCCAAATGTTGGCCTAATTAAGCCTGAGAAAGCCTATTTCTCTGCAGGCCTGGAGCTGTTGGATAAAGACAAGCAGTGCATAGCATCATGACACTTCATTATTATGTTGGCCAGATTCCTATATTAGCAGTAGTTGGGAGGACACTTGGCTAACTAGGATTTGCAGGGTATATATGATTTCTACCTCACTACAGCTGGAATGTTAAAGAGCATAACGGAATTTCTGGAGAAACATGCTCTGCAGTTGCCAAGAGTCTTAGCATTTCGTAAGGATGCCAAAACCAATAACCCCCTCCTTTGTGTTTAGAGTGTTCTGCAAAGCAAATGAAGCTTCTGAGGTGGTGGAAATGGACTGATTCCTCAAATTAGTAACATTAGTTAATGGGATCGGACCATCAAACAAACTTCCCAGAAGGATCTCTATGAACTTCCAAATAAACAAAAAGAACAGAATACATATAGCATAACTATACTCTATAAATATCCCAAGCCAAGAAAAATCCTTTCTCTCTATTTCTATTCTCAAATTAAATTTGGACACACTTCAGTTTACGACTTGAAACAAGCTTTGTTTTTCTCTCTTTGTAAAATGCAATCCATACTTTTGTTTCAGCATTCTCTAATCAAGGGGATATCATTACCTCCTAGATTATTAAGTTATTTACAAAGGATTTAATAGGTACTATGCAGATTATATGGGTCAATTTCTTCTTTAAAAGAAAACAAATTTAAACTATTGTTAGCTAAAAAGAAAATAAATAAATTAATTATATAATTGTTATTATATAAGACAAAATTTATCCTACTTATATTAAATCTTAGCAGTTTTATGCATATAAAAAAATAAGCTTCCAAGGCTTCTGACACCAAACTGGGGGACAGAGTTGCAATATCTCAGATTTTCCTGGTTTTCTCTCTATAACTTTTGGTGTTTTTTTTTCACAATTTTAGACCAAAGAGCCTTCTTAAATGATCACATTTTATAGCTTGGGTTGGTTGTTTGTCTTATATGTAAACCACCAAAGTTATAAAGCAATGGTACTTGAATTTTTCTGTAAAGAATAATGTTTATCTACATTTCATCTATTTTCTGCCTTATAATGTCTCCTGTCCCATCATACTCAGAGTTGAATTTTTGTCTCAATTCAATTTCACTTTTTAATTAAAACCAGATGATAAGAAAATTATTATTCCACTTACAATATAAAAATATTTTTAGTGGGAGGCTAGTCTCTCATAAAAGATATGATACTGTATACTTATTAAAATAATATTTGTCTATATATGTGTAATATTTTTATATACAAAAGACATGTCTAAAAACAGTTAAATATGTGTAATATTTTTATTACATTTTTTAAGATTTATTCATTTTAGAGAGGGGAAGGGGAAAGAGAGAGAGAGAAAGAAAGTGGGTAAGGAGGAGCAGGAAGCATCAACTTCCATATATGCCTCGACAGGGCAAGCCCAGGGATTCGAACTAGCAACCTTGTTGACAATTTATCCAGTGCACCACCACAAGTCATGCTGATATGTAATACATTGGTTATAGTTATATATACTATATAGATCCACAATTTTAAGAGAAATCAAACATAATAAATACAATTTTATTTTGATAAAGATTTTTTTTCAAATCATTGCTAGCCCATTGGTTACTTTTGAACTGACCTTATGACATATTTTTTTCTTTCTTCTTCAATATTTTGCTCATCAACCAATGTTTTCTTATAGTTCAATGTCAGTGAAAAAAGTAGTGATGCAGCTGCAAATAATCATAAAAATCTTTGCCATTTATATCATCAATTTGACAATGCACTGTCTGCAGACAGTATTATTTCCGCTCTACATTCCTGGACACTGAAGTCAATAAAATTGCTACTAGTCATAAAGCTTGGACATGAAACATACTTGTGTGCAATGAATCTCTTGATGGAAAATGAATTACTGTTTCATGATAACAAAATCAAGGCATCCAGGGTCTCTTGGTAGGATTCTGATTCTACTATATTTTGAACTTGTTCCTTGTACACCTTCCTCACAATTTTCTACAGCCCCCTAAGATTAGTCTATTTACTTCTTTCACCATTGCTAAATAAGATTTTCCTGGATTTCTCTACTTCCTTTAATGTGCATGTGTAACAGTTCTCTAAATCAACTTCAACACTGCTCATTCTCAGTGGCAAGCACAGTCAGTTACTACACATTATAATCATGTTTTAAATCTTGTACTACTGTGTCTTATGGCTGACAAAGATACTCTTCTTGAACAAACTGTACTCAGTCATTTTTGAATTCCCTTTCTCAACTAGGCCCTGACTTTTCACCTTCAATGTTTGTCTTCGCATTATCTGATTTCACCAAAAATCCTGCTAAGTTTTTTAGCCAGCATCCCCCACCGTTGATATCTGATTACACTCATATCAGACCAGGCTCTCCAACCTTCACAGTCCTTTAAGTAATATCTGATCACCTACACTAGCCTGGTTTCAGCAAAAATTCTGTTATCCAGAATCCCCCATTCCCACCACTGATGTTTCCTCTAGCATCATTGTTACTTTTCAAGAAAGTTTGTCTCACTACTAAGACTTAGTTTTATACCAATGCTCTCATAAAACATTCTTTCTTTAGAAAGGTACAATATTATATTTCCTGACATAATTATTTTAATGTCTACCTCATTTAATTGCATTATTTATGAGAGCTGTGTCTGGGTCTTTTTTACTCATTATTATATTCTTAATGTGTAGTCAGGCCTTCTGATATATTGTGGGCACTCAAATAAATTGAAAGAAAAGTTGAATAAGTAAATAAATTGTTACCTTGATCCCAGTTAGTACACTCCCCCCCCCCTCCATATCAACTCCCTAGGAATTCTTTTTTTAATTGAGAGGCAGGGAGGTGGGAAGGCAGAGAGACAGACTTCCACATGCACTCCTGACAGGTATACCCAGGTATACACCTGGCAAGCCTCATACAGAATGATACTCTGCCCATCTTGCTAGGCAACCAAGCTATTTCAGTGCCTGAGCCGGGGCCATGGAGCCATCCTCAGCACCAACGGCCAACTTGCTCTAAGTATTCGAGCCATGGGTACAGGAGAGGAAGAAACAGAGAAAAGAATGGGGAGGGGAGTGATGGAAAAGCAAATGGTCACTTCTCCTGTGTGCCCTAATCTGGAATCAAACCTGGGACTTCCACCCATGGGCGATGCTCTACCATTGAGCCAACTGGTCAGAACCTATTCTTTTTTTCTGAATTAGTGAAATCGGGCCATTTGCTAAATTTTCTCATTACATTTCTGTAAAAGTTTTTTTTTTTCAAAGTTATTTGAAAAAAGTTATTTTTATTCAAAATTAAATAAAAAATTCTTTTGTGGAAAAAATCTTAGGTCATACAAGTGAACAAAAAGATGGTTGAAAAAGTAAATGTACTCATTTGAATTTGGTAGTTTAGCTGATGAAAATATTTTCTTGTCTATCTAGGTATCATTACTTAAAATGGCTAGAGGCAAGTCTGGGCAAGCCTCAAACAATTTCTACCACAGGATCTACCTTCCAGATCACTTGACCTTTTCAGATTCTCTTAAAGGTCAGGATGCAATTCACTTTCAGCTAAGGCTTAGCTCAGCTCCCCCTAAAGCTTTATCTCTGATTATGAATTCAGCTGGAATGTTTTCTGGGGTTTTTTCATTATTCTTTTTCCTAGTCATTAGCTTAGTGCATCTATTAGATTCTCTAAGCACTATCACTGTGTTTTTAATTTAATTCTCAAGTAACTGTAATATAATTCTACCTGCTTAATACAAATAAACTTATACAAATTTCCTACCCCTTCACTCAGTTTGTTATTTATTGAGTACAATAAGAATGTAATTTCCTTCAACTTATTTATCTAGTTGCTCAGCTTCTGGTAACAGAAAGATTCTGTTTTGGTTTAGTCACTCACTTTGATGAAATTTTAAATTTCAATTACTTCCTGAATAGATATTTCCATTCATAGCAAGCATAGGAAATTCCTAGTTGAAGAAGTAGTTGAAAATATCAACAATTCAAAAATAACATATTATATAATCATTACTTATGAGTATAGTCAAAATCACAGTCCATATCTTGTATTTTATTTCCTCTTCAGTTTCCAAAACTTCATTGTTAAATCAATTTTTCTACCAAAAATAATATAATGACTCTATAGACTCATATATGTGGGTAAAAGTAGTTTTAAAGTTGTAATTCAAAAAATTTGGCCCTGGCCGGTTGACTCAGTGGTAGAGCGTCGGCCTGGCGTGCAGAAGTCCCGGGTTCGATTCCCGGCCAGGGCACACAGGAGGGGCGCCCGTCTGCTACTCTGCCCCTCCCCCTCTCCTTCCTCTCTGTCTCTCTCTTCCCCTCCCGCAGCCGAGGCTCCATTGGAGCAAAGATGGCCTGGGCGCTGGGGATGGCTCCTTGGCCTCTGCCCCAGGTGCTAGAGTGGCTCTGGTCGTGACTGAGCGATGCCCCGGAGGGGCAGAGCATCGCCCCCTGGTGGGCAGAGCGTAGCCCCTGGTGGGCGTGCCAGGTGGGTCCTGTTTGGGCGCATGCGGGAGTCTGTCTGTCTCTCCCCATTTCCAGCTTCAGAAAAATACAAAAAAAAAATTTACAATAATTAATCAGTAATATAACAATCAGCTCTGTGTTTCATTTACTCACAGCTCTGAACCTACTTCTGCCCACTCAATGCTCTGCTTGTCAGGGCTGCTGCTCTGTTGCTCAGTAACTGTGCTATTTTAGTGCCTGAAGCAAGGCCATGGAACGATCTTCAGTGCCTGGAGCCAACTGTGCTCAAACCATTCATGCCATACTGAGGAAGGGGAAGAGAAAGAGCAAGATAGAAGAGGGGGCAAGGGTGGAGAATTAGATGGTTGCTTCTTATGTGTGCCATGACTGAGAATCAAACCTGGGACTTCCACGTACCGGGCAAACACTCTACCACTGACCCAATTGGCCAGGGCTTGTAAAATTAATAATCATGTTGTCCTTTCATGGTTTATGTTGCTTCCACCGGGTACAAGAACAAACGTCGGAGACTTTTAGGAGTTTAGATGTTACTTTATTGGCCAGTTTAACCTGCACAGGGGCGAACTCCCAAGATGTCCGGAGACATCGTACTCACAAGGAGCTGCAAACAGGAGTCGCGCCTGGTGCTTACAGCTAGGTCCTTATATATCCTAAGTGAGCAAGCATTATACAGAAGCAGGTGTGGCAGTTAGCTATTCGCTAGGGAGGTCGCACGCAGCATAGTAACAGGGGCCGGCATAGCAACAGGGGCCAGGTTTAGCTTAGTGGCAAATTTCAAACATAAACCTCTTTGTTCTCAGCCTCACAGGGGCCCTATCAGCACTCCCTGTTCCTGCCAGCACTCCCTGTTCCTGCTTCTTTGATAGTTACACTCTGGCAGCCAGCCACAGCACATCTCCCTGAATCTAACAGTTTAAACCATCAGTACCATTAAAAATCAGTAAACTGGAACACAGGGTATAAGAATGCTAACTACTAAGAAATATAAATTGAAAATTTTTATCAAACTAAGCTTTATTTTTGTTCCCCATTATTACAATTAGTACAATTCCATCTTATTTAAAATCAAGCTGCAAAAAAATAATAAATAAATAAAAGGAAAAAAGAAAAATGGAGCAGTTATTTGTACGTATTCATTACTTTGACATTATTCTCTCTGTTATCTATGAAGAGGATATTTTAACAGTTTCCATAAATTTCAAAGATTGGTTACTTCACATAATTCAAACAGATGCCATTAGAACTAATTTGTTGATGCTTTTATGATTCATTTATTTAAAAAAAGATACTATTTTTATTCATTTATTTACTTTGGGATTCATCAGAGTAACATATCTTATGAACATTTTCAGTTCCTTTTGATTTGTTTATTTTGAATCAATTGACTACAGTATGTGTGGGGGGTAATATTGGAGTCTACAACTTCCTTATGAAGGAATATCTCATTGTTTCTAAGCCAACAGAGAGAAATACCATCATTACCATTATTATAAAATGTGCTTGTTTTCTAGTATTATTATGTTATAGGCCTGGTCTAAGAAATTCATAAATTTTAACTCAGTAAATCTGTAAGGAAGGAAGTGTTAATAGTTTTCCAGTTTAGAGAAGATAAAACAGAGGCAAAACAAAGTTAATTTGATTGCTCAGTATAACAGAGGAAGTACATGGTGAAACCAAGTTTCATACCCAAGCACTGGAATGAGTTTGTGATCTTATCTGCCACACCACAGACACTTAGGATAAGTCCTGAGAGGAAATCTGGTGCAGTAAAAATGCATTTTCTCTGCCAAGAATATCAGTGTGATCTCAGACACATTAAGTGACCACTTTCAGCCAAGTTTTATTTTCTATAAAATGTTATGTCAAACTGCAGCACGATTTATGACTTCTACAGCTATCCTTTTTACTTCCATCTGATTCTATTTACTTTAACTGGATTGAAAGCTTCTTATGAGTAGGTCATGCTATACAGACCTTGTCTACTTTATCTTGCAAGTAGATTGTTAAACACTTAATCAATATTTCTTTTCTCAAAACCCGAAGAATAATGTATATAGGAAGTACATACACAATAATCTGGATAATCTTTATTTTTCCAATAATGAAATTTATGTGGTTGATTTGGTGAATAAAAAATAAATCTGACTTCCCCTTAACACTCCTCTCTTTCATCTTATAAACTGTGATTGAAAAAATCATTATTTTGCAATATATATTTACACATATGTATACTAAAAAGCCACATGAATACAAATATCAACATAGAAAACTAGATAAAAAACACAAATTATACCAATTTGTGAAAACAAATGATATAAATAGAGACATTTATTTTTCTGACGGTCCCATTTTAGGATTCTTTTCAGTGACAATCCAACTGTGAAATGAGAGTGGCTTTAACAGAAGTAAATTCGAACATATGACTCAAAAATTCCACTTCATGTAGAGAATATAGTTTATTAATCACTCAATTTATGTCAATCATATAAGAGTTACTAAATAAAATCAATTTTACCTTTGCATAAATTGGAAAAAGGTGTTCCTTTGGTAAAATGACTTTAGACTATGGCACATGAGGATGAACAAAGGTAAGGTGGTTAGCAGTTTGTTCCCCCATGTCCCCTAGGTTGAGCACTTCTGTGCAGGGCGGATACTGTATAACCATATTTGAGAATCCTAGTCGAGATTAAAGAGCAGACTGTGACCCTGTCCTTAATAGCAATTTTTATTTGTTTGTTTGTTTAGTTGTGTTTTCTTATAAGTTAAAAAGTTAATGGAGTAAAAGAAAATGAATATCCATATTTGACTTCAATTAATAAAGACCAACCAACTCCTGTGACAGTGATGGCAAGGCAAAGGTCAGTTAGGTCTTATCAATCATTTTCCTAAAAGAAGCCAAAATCAAGCAGGGCCAGAATCTGAAATCATTTTCTCCCATTTGAGAAGAACTATAGAATGTTAATGCAAGAAATGATTTTAGAGATTATCTTATTCACTCCTTCATTAAACAGAAGGAAATTGAACCTAAATATTTTTAGGAACATTCCTAAGATCAGCATTGCTACAAAGACCTTGAAAATATTTGAGCTAAGTCTCAGAGTATTATAGAGAATATATGGCAGATATAACTGCAGACGTTTTAATGTTTATTTAGTGTCTTAAATCTTTCCCCTTTTGTGGAAACATAAGTCATTTTTTCTGCAAACAAGAGATAATACAAATGTGGTTTTATTTATTGATAAGTTCACTCAGTAAACATGTAGTAAGTGCTTACAGCCCATTCATCTTGTTTTTAATGGACATCACATTAGGATACAGGCATTACCACCTAAATAAAGACTGGCCATGTTGATTTTACAATGTAAGTTTATGTCAATACAATAAAGCTTATGTATTGAGTACAGCACTGTGGATTAATCTATAGCCTTATTAATCTTCCCATCTTATTTTTCTTTGAAATATAGCATAATAATCTAGAACACGTCTCTCTCTCTTTCTCTCTATCTCTCTCTCTCTCTATTTCTATCTCTCTTAGTGAAGTTAGGAGAAAGAGAGAAACAGAAACATTGAGCTGCTCCTGTATGTGCCTTGACTAGAGAATTAAACTGGTAAACTTTGCTCTCTGGAATGACACTCCAACCAATTAAACTATCTGGCCAGGGCTTAATTTTTATTGGTTTTTAGAGAGACAGAGAGAGGAAGGAAGAGAGAGGGGAAGGAGAAGGGAAGCATTCATTTGTTGTTCCACCCAGTTGTGCATTCATTGGTTGCTTCCTGTATGTGCCCTGACAGGGGATCGAACTTACAACCTTGTAGTTTCGGGACAACACTCTTAAATTGAGTATCCAGCCAGGGCCAACTTGTCTCTCATATGTCTCATATGCCACACTCATTTTCTCTTCCTCCTTCAGAATCAAAATTGACTACAATTTGCTGTCTCTAGTCCCAGAGAATTCTAATTACTAGTGTTCTTTCTAGAACAAAAAGCCATCTCCTGAGAGTCAGGCCAGTGTTGTTACAACAATTACCATTTTTCTAGGATACTTTAGGTTAGTTTCTACAAACAGAAGGTGGTTGGCATTTTGTTCCCTTATGTCCTCTGGGCTGAGCACTTTTGTGCAGGGCAAATGCTGTACAACCATATTTGACAGTCATAATGAAGATTAAAGAGCAGACTGTTACCTTGTCTAACCTGAAAGCAAGTTACCTTGTCTAACTAAAGCAAGTATACTTTAAGTTAGAATTTAAAGCATACTTGAAGAGAGACTATAAGAGGAAAAAGGTATCCACAATTTTTCCTTTCATTCAGTCTTGATTAACAGGCCTCTTTCTTTTAGAATATTTTTCATTTCCTATCCTACTTCACAGTTCCTAAAAATAAAATTACCATTTTTGAATTATGGGTGGAAATACTAATCTTTAGTATATGGTTTCATCACAGATTGTGGCGGTGTTATTTTTCAGAATCAACCAATCCTCACTAATTACACCTTCCATAAGTCTGATTGTCTCTGGAAAAGCAGAATGGAAAAGGGAATGGAGATTTGTATTGGCATTAAGCAGTTGTGCTACACTGATCAGAAACTTCAGCTTTTTCAAACTTCAATCCTTAGTCCAATGGCAATCTCTGTTTCAGTAATGTACCGTCCTGTTGTTTCGAACAGGGTCCAGAAACTTTATTGATTAAGTGCTAGACTGACACTGTACAAATAGAAAGCCTCCTGTTTCCTTTCACCCCTGGCATCTTCACATAACTGTCTGTACTCTGTGAAAATACCTAGTACAGGAGGTTCTCAGGTTGCGACAGTCTCAACATATAATGTTTTGAGTTTATGATGCTAACTCCCATAAAAACTTAAAAAAAATTGAGATGAGAGTGTTTCAGCTTACACCCTTAGCGTTGTACTCACGGACTACGTGGACAAACTAGTTTGGTTGCACACGGGAGGAGAATACACAGTACAGTGGGCGGTACAGTATATTTATGTCCTTTTCCATTTTCTGTGGCTTAGTTGTATTTTTATGTTCTAGATTATGATTTTACAACTGTGTTACGATAGCTAAGTGACTTAGGCTAGGATGTGTTTCAACTTACACCAAAATTTGAGTTATGTCACTCTCATAAAAATAGAACTGTATCGTAACCCAAGGAACCACTGCATTAATTGGCAAGGAACTACTTACAACTGTATAGTATACCATTTTTAGAGGATCTGCCATTTCAAATAAATTTATTCAGAACACAGATCTACTGCTCAAACATGATGTTGACAAATATTAATTGAAATTATGAATTTAAAGAAATACTGGACATACTTATGGTGAAATCAAATAAGATTTGTGATCTAAAATACACAGAAATAAGTCCATTTGGAGCCAGAGGGGTCAATAAGATTGTCAAAGAAATGTGAAGCACTCTGAATTTCATCAAAAGCCACAGTAAAGAATGGTAATGGTGGAGTGAGTGAGGAGCATAAATAAACTTCTCTAATCATGACAGTCTCTGTTAAGTGTCAGACCTATACAGTATAGTTCTATATGTATCCAGAGACTGTCTTATCTGGGCCTGATGTCACTAATAATTCTTAGATATAATATATATAAGATATACATTATATATGTGATATATATATATCACATATATGTCATATATATATGCAGGAGTGGACAAAATTAGGTTTACAGCTGTAACAAATAAATAATATAATAATAAATAATACAAGAATAAACTGTTTCACATACAACGATTAACTTACTTTGCCCTCCCCTGTATAAATCAGAATTGAAAGATACACCATGTTCATTGCAGCATTGTTCACAGTGACCAGGACATGGAAACAACCAAAAAGCCCATCAATAGATGACTGGATAAAGAAGATGTGGCACATATACACTATGGAATACTACTCAGCCATAAGAAATGATGACATCGGATCATTTACAGCAAAATGGTGGGATCTTGATAACATTATACGAAGTGAAATAAGGAAATCAGAAAAAACCAGGAACTGCATTATTCCATATGTAGGTGGGACATAAAAGTGAAACTAAGAGACATTGATAAGAGTGTGGTGGTTATGGGGGGAGGGGGGAGAGGGAGAGGGAGAGGGAAAGGGGGAGGGGGAGGGGCACAAAGAAAACTAGATAGAAGGTGACAGAGGACAATCTGACTTTGGGTGATGGGTATGCAACATAACTGAACGACAAGATAACCTGGACTTGTTATCTTTGAATATATGTATCCTGATTTATTGATGTCGCTCCATTAAAAAAATAAAATTATATATATATATATATAAAGAAAGATACACAATATAAGAAGCATAGTCAACTTCCTGAATTCCTGATATGTGAGCCAGTTTCCCATTCAACTCATCAAAAATATTTTACTCTGCATTTTCCAACATTTTGATAGATAATTTTGACTCTGCTCCAGGTAACTTGGTAAAGGTTATAAAATGCTTTTGTTACTATCAGAAGCAAACTAGACATTCACTAGTCTTCTATGATTTTTTAATCTTCTTCTGGATTAAAAGTAGTTGTTTTTCACCTACATGAACAAAACTTTACATTTTTCTTCTCCAGATGAGTCCTTCTCTAATTTTGCTCAAGTAGATATAATCTTTATTGCCCTTTAAAATGTCAAAGAATATTTTGCTTTTCTTTTTACATTGTCTAAGTCTATATAAAGGTTTGTCTCACGGAGGAGAGAGTACCCGAATAGGTTAGACTTTGTTAGTATAGCAAGCTCAAATTGTGTCAGCCAGTTTTGCATCTGCCACAGAGAGTTGCTTGCAATATATTCAATATTTTGCTTTTTATTTGACCTTCATTAATCTCTACCTTGATATACAGTATGTTATGTATTTATCCTCTTCATTCTGTGTCTATCATTGATTGTGTCCTACCCAGGAGTTAGAATGTCTAATGTGCTTATTATTTTTATATATAATTTTTATATATATATAAAATATTCCCAATTTTAATGGGATATAACACATAGTTATATTTTTATTCATTCATAAACAAATATAATGTATTTGAATGTTTGATAAACTTGAAACTGACTCCTCCCATAATTTTATTATTTTTGCCAGACTAAATTGAAACTAGATGAACACCAAATAATAGAGCCACTCAAAGGCTCTTTATATTTACCTTTAATCAGATGAAGTGACCAAAAAGTACACATAGATTGCTTGTACCATTCTCACTTTTGTGCCTGAAGATGGTAATCAATAGTCTGATGAAGTGTCTTAGGCCTTCAAACTAGCTTTGTTTTCTCATAATTGTGGTTGGATGATGGAAAAGAAACAGTGTGTTTATTAAGTGTCAGCAGGCTCCACCAGCAAGCTCTTCCAAGAAAGTCCTCCACTATCTTTATTAGTCTTCCTGGAACGAAAAATAAAATATGAACTTATAGATAAATTCACTATATTACCTTTTTATAGAAACCAATGGGACAAACAATATATATGTATGAGACATACATATAAAAACAGAAAACAAATAGTTTTATAGACAAGAAAGACTTTAATTGGAAGAATTAGTGGGTATTATTTATTTTCTTTCAGTGTAGTCATAAAAAAGAGAATGAACTTGGTTAAATTCAATAGTAGTTATTAGTATTTCAGTTTTTTAAAATTTTATTTAGAAAATTAAATTTTACATGGTGACATTAATCAATAAGAGTACATAGGTTTCAGATAAACAGTTCCATAGCATTTGAACTGTTGATGATGTTGTATATCCATCACCCAAAGTCAAATCATCTTCCGTCACAGTATATTTGTTTCTCTTTACTCCCTTCCCCTACTCCCCTCCCCATATCCCCCTCACCCAGTAACCACTTCACTTTTATCTATGGTCATAAGTCTTAGTTTTATATTTCACCTATGTGTAAAATGATATAGTTCTTATGTTTTTCTGATTTACTTATTTCACTTAGTGTAGTGTTCTCCATGTTGTCATAAATGGCAATAGCTCATCATACTTATGGCTGAGTAGTTTTCCATTGTATATAAATACCACATCTTCTTTACCCAATGCTCTATCAAAAGACACTTTGGTTGTTTTCATGTCTTGGCCACTGTGAATAATGTTGTGATGAACATGACTGTGCATGTATCTTTACATACCAATGTTTTTGAGTGTTTTGAGTAGATACCTAGTAGAGGGATTTCTGGGTCAGAATAGAATTAGTATTTCAGTTTTATGAGGACCTGTAGTTAAATGACATTGCTAAGAATTCTCAAAACCCCTTTGTGGATTTTCTGGGTAAACCCCAGTAATAAGTTATAATTCATAAAATTCTAATATTCACCAGTTCAGCTAAGAATTTAATGGCTCTAGTTAAATTTGTCCAAGAAATTTGTGTTTCTCAGAATATTATGGTGACACTTGATCTATAGTCATCTGAAATACTATATAAAATGCAGCTTCTAGAACTTATCATAGGCATTGATTAAGCATCTCTGGAGTCAAGACCTATAATTCCAACATTTTAACAGACCTTCTCGTGATCTGAGGACCACTACTCTAATATCAATTTACTTAAAACCAAAATTTGATGCCTAATTAAATGATCATTTCACCTCAAATTTGATCACTATTATTGAATAATCTACATTTTAGTATACTAATAATTTTGCAAACTTTATGGTACAAACATTTTTTTTACCTCTATCTTTTTTGTTTAAGACTTTACTCTTTAGGGCTGTTTTAGGTTTACAATAAAATTGTAAAGGCAAAGATTTCTCATACAACTCCAGCTCTGAAACATGCACAGACATCCCTATTATTAATAGCACTCAACAGAATGGTACATTTTTTTTTTTAACAAGGAAAACCCTGAATTGCTACATCATAATTACCCATAGTTTACCTAACAGTTCATTTTTTGGTGATCTACATTCTATGAGTTTGGACAAATAAATAATGACATGTATTCATTGCTATGATATCATACTAAGTATTTCAACTGCCCTAAAAATTCTATATGCTTTATCAAATCATTTCTCCATACCACTACCCGTAACAACCATTGATCTTTTTATTCTTTCCATATTTTTGCCTTTTCCAGAATGTCATATATAGTAGTTGGAATCATACAGAGTGAAACATTCTCAGATTGGATTGTTTCACTTAGTAATATGAATTTATGGTTCCTATAAGTCTTTTCATGGCTTGATAGCTCATTTGACTTTAGTGCTAAATGATATTTCATATTTATCCAGTTTATTTATCCATTCACCTACTTCAGGATCTGTTGGTTGCTTCCAAAGTTTGGTAGTTATGAATAAAGCTGCTGTAGACATTAGTTTCCAGGTTTTTTGTGTGTTATAGTTTTCAGCTCCTCTGGGTAAATATCAGAGTACAATTGCTGGATCATATGATAAGAATAAGTTCAATTTTGTGAGAAACCAACAAACTGCCTTCCAATGTGGCTGAACCAATTGGCATTTGCACCAACAGTGTTTGAGAATTCCTGTTATTCCACATCCTTGCAAGCATTTGGAGTTGTCAATGTTTAATTTTTGGCCATTTTGTAGGTTAAGATTAGTTTGAATTACTACGATAATAGGTGATGAGGACTATCTGGTTATATGCTTATTTTCCATCTATATATCTTCTTTGATAAAGCATCTGTTAATGTCTTTGGCTCATTTTAAGTGGTTGGTTTATTATTATTGAGTTTTAAGGGTTCTTTTTACATTTTACATAACAGTCCTTTATTAGTTGTTTCTTTTTCAAATATTTTCTGCCAGTCTATGGTTTGTCTTCTCATTCTCTTGATATTGTCTTTAGCAGAACAGAAGAATTTTATTTTTATGAAGTCCAGCTTGTTAATTATTTATTTCATGTACGTATATAGTAATGTCTGTGGTTTTGTATCTAAACAGACATCACCATACCCAAGGTTATCTAAGTTTTCTCCTATGTTATTGTCTAAAGTTTTATAGTTTTGAATTTTACATTAGTTCTGTGATTCATTTTCAGTTAATTTTTTAAGGTTGTGCTGTTTGTGTTTAGACTCAGTTTTTTGCAGGTGCATATCCGGTTCTTTCAGTATATTTCTTGAACTGGTACTTTTGCTCTAATGTATTGCTTCTGCCTTTGCTTCTTTTTCAAAGATCAGTTTACTATGTTTATATAGGTCTATTTCAGGGTTGTTTATTCTGTTTCATCAAACCATTTATCTATTATTTTGTCAACATTACAATGTCTGGATTACTATAACTATAACTTTATAGAAAGTCCTGAAGTTAAGGGATGTTAGTTTTCCAACTTTATTCTTTTTTAATATTGTGCTGGCTAGTCTAAATCTTTTGCTCATATAAATTTTAGAAATATTAGTTAATAATATATAAAATATCTTGCTTTGATTTTGATTAGGTTTACATAGAATCTATAGATAGAATTAGAAAGAACACAAAGCTTGACCCTATTGAGTCTTTCCTCCTATGCATGAACACAGAATTTCTCTCAATTTATTTAGTTCTTTGATTTCATTCATTCTAGATTTGTAGTTTTCTTCTTATAGATCTTGTACATATTTTGTTAGGTTTATATTAATTATTTTATTTTGGAGAGTGCCAATGTAAGTGATATTAATTTCAACCGTCATTTGTTTATTGTTGCTATATCAATTGACTTTTGTATATTAAACTTGTGTCATGCATTTGTTTTATAACTGCTTACTAGGCCCAGGAGTTCTTTTGTAGATTTTCTTTTGTTAATTTTTTTAAATTTTTTAATTACAGTTGACATACAATATTATATTAACTTGAGTGTACACTCCAGTCATTAGACATTATATAACTCTTATACTCATCTGACATCATACATAGTTATTAGATTATTACAGGTATTGGCTCTATTCCTTATAATGTACTTAACATCCTCATGACTATTCTTTAACTATCAATTTGTACTTCTTAATCCCTTCATCTTTTTATCCATACCCTCCAACCTCCATCTTATCTGGCAATCATCAAACTATCTATATCTATGAGAGTCTGTTTCTGTTCTGCTTTTTCATTCATTTTGTTTTTTAGATTTAATTATTGATACACACATATTTATTGCCATTTTATTTTTCATACATAAATATGTTTATTCTTCTTCTTTTTCTTCTTCTTCCTTCTTTCTTCTTTTTCCTTCTTTTTACAAAAAGAACTTTTAGCATTTTACATAATACTGATTTGGTGGTGATGAACTCCTTTAGCCTTTTCTTGTCTGGGAAGCTCTTTATCTGTTCCTTTGATTGTAAATAAGAATGTTTCTGAGTAGAGCCATCTTGGTTGTTGGTCCTTGCTTTTCATCCCTTGCCACTTCCTTTGGCTTAAGATGTCTCTGTTGAGAAATCAGTAGACAGTCTAATGGGAGATCCCTTATAGGTAACTAACAGCTTTTCTCTTGCTGCTTTTAGGATTCTTTTTTTCAGTCCTTTGCATTTATGTTATGATGTGTCTTGGTGTGAGCCTCTTTGGACTCATCTTGTTTGGGACCCTTTGTGCTGCCTGGACTTGTATACCTCTTTCCTTCACAAGGTTAGGGAAATATTTTGTATTATATTTTCAAATAAGTTTTCCATTTTTTGCTCTTTTCTTTTTCCAACACTCTCATGATGTAAATGCTGGTATGCTTGAAGTTGTCCCAGAGACACTTTACACTATCTTAATTTTTTTTGTTTTGGGGGTTGTTTTTTGTTTTTTTTTTTTTGCTGTTCTAATTAGGTATTTTTTGCTTTCTTCAATTCTAAATCACTAATTTGATTCTTAGTTTTATTTACTCTACTATTGATTCTTTATAAATTATTCTTTATTTCAGTTAGTGTATCCTTAATTTTTTACATATTTTATGGTGAAATCTTCTTATGATGGTGACGTTTTTTCTAAGTTCATTTACTCTTGTCGTAAGTTCACTGAGCAGCCTTAATAACAGTGTTTTGACACTGCATCTAGTAGATTGCTTGTCTCTATTTTGTTTAGTTATTTTCTGGAGTTTTGTCCTGTTCTCCCATTTAGGATGTTCCTTTGTATCCTAATTTTGGCAGCTACTGTGTTTGTTTTTATGTAGCAGGTAGAGCTGCTACATCTCCTGGACTTAGTAGAGTGGCTGAATGTAGTAGGTATCCTGTAGGGTTCAATGGAACAGCTTCCCTGTTCACTCGAGCTGGGCACTCCTGGTACACCCCCACTCCCAATCCCGTGTAAGCTGTATACACCCTGCTGTTGCAGTTGAGTCTTGATTGCTGTTAACACATTAGCAGGAGGGGTTTAACACCAAGCCAGTATGCTGCAATGTCTGGCTGCAACCACCATGGAAGATCATCTGTACCAGGGCCAACCCCACAAAGAAATATTTAACTCCAGTGGGGATCTGGTAACTGTTGAGTCTGTCTCTTGACTGTGTCACTTGTGGAGGTTGTGAGGTTGTACTTAGACATGGTCTGAAGGTGTCCACAGTGCATTCTAGCTCTGCTGTCTAACAAAAGGTGAACACCAAGATCAGCTACTGCCTGTGTTCTACCTGAGGCCCTCCTGATGAGAACTACAATGCAATTTGCAGATGGCTTCTAATAATGATGGTCTTGGAGGTGTCCAGGAAAGGCCAGACTGAGACCTGAGGCTGGGCTATTGCCACTGCCAGGCCTGGGACCACTTAGCGATTGGTGCAGGGCACTCTGAGGCCAGATGGTGCTTGTTTAAAAGTTTAAAAAAATCTGAAGCATGAGTCAAGACAAGCCATTTGTATGGAAAAGCCACTAGAAATAGCTTGGGTGGGTCCCCAAAGTGGGTGGAGTGGGGTCATTAGGGCAAGAAGAACAGAGGTAGTCAGGTTGATGGAGATTCAGGTATGTCCACTTGTCAGCTCTATCGTGGGAGGGTCCAGAAACAATAGATTCTGCCAGCACTTATGTTTGGGAGAAAACTACTCCTTTAGCTCTTGCCTTAATGCTCAACCATTCAGCTTTCATAAGAGGAATGTCTGGGATTCCAGCTGCTCTCTGTCTCACTTAGTCACAATACCTGTTGTTCTTTACAGCCAGAAGTTATGGGGATTTCTTATCTTGACAATGGAACCCTGGGCTGGGGACCTGGGGTGGGGCTGGGACCCCTTACTCTTTAGTGGGGAATTCTTGAGTGAAAATATTTCTCCCAACTTTTATCTACCACATGTGGGTGTGAAACCATCCAATTTGTATCTCTTCCCTTCCTACCAGTTTTGATGTGGCTTCTTCTTTACATTCTTAATTGTAGGACTTCTGTTCAGCTAGATTTCAGGCAGTTATGAAGGATGGTTGTTCTATAGTTTAGTTGCAATTTTGATTTGGTTGTGGGAAGATACAGGTATAGCATTTACCTATGCCATCATCTTGACCGAAAGGTCCAGATTTTCTATGTAGCAGATAATGTCTTCTATCAGCATAGGCAGTTTTATGTCTTCTTAATGCATATGCTTTTTTTTTCTTGCCTTATTACACTAGCAATGACTTTCATGTTGAAAAGCTTTGGTGAAAGAGGACATCCTTACCTTGTGTCTGATTTTACAGGAAAAGTTTGAGTTTCTCACCATTAACTGTGATGTTAGATATAGTTTTTCTTAGATAGTTTTTATAAAGATGAGGAAGTTTTTCTCTATTTATACTTTATTGAGTTTTTATCATAAATGAGTGTTGGATTTGGTCAAATACTTTTCTGCATTTATTGATATTATCATAAGACCTTTTTCTTTTTTAGTCTGTTAATATGATGGATTACATTAATTGATTTTCAAATATTAAGCCAACTTTTTACACTAAGAATAAATCTTTCTTGGTTGGTATATAATTATTTTTATTTTCTTTGGATTTAATTTGCTAATATTTTGTTGAAGATACTTGCATCAACCTTCATGAGCGATATTGCTCTATAGTTTTCTTCTCTCATTACATTATTGTCTAGTTTTGTATTAGCTTTATGGTAGCCTCAAAAAAATGAGTTAAGAATATTCCTTCTACTTCTATGCTCTGAAAGAGATTATAAAAAAATAATGTATATTCTTTCTTACTTATTTGGTATAATTCACCAGTGAACTTATCTGGACCTAACACTTTTGGTTTTGGAAGGCAATTGATTATTAATTCAATTGTTTTATTAGATACAGGCTTGTGTCAGACTATTTCTTTTTATGTAAATTTTGGCAGATGTGTCTTTGAAGAAATTGGTTCATTTCATCTAGTTTATCAGATTTGTGGGCATAGAATTAGCATTCCTTTGTTATCCTTTTTTTTCTGTTGATCTATATTTATGTCCCTTCTTTAATTTCTGTTATTAGTAATTAATTAGTAATTTGTGCAACCTGTGGTAGCACAATGGATCAAATGTTGACCTGGAATACTGAAGTCATCAGTTCAAAACCCTGGGCTTGCATGGTCAAGGCATATATGGGGGTTGATACTTCTTGCTCCTCACCCTCTTCTCTCTCTCTCTCAATCTCTCTCTCTCTCTCTCCCTCTCTGTTTTAAATTTTTCTTAAGTGAGAAGCAGGGAGGCAGAGAGACAGACTCCTGCATGTGACCCAACCAGGATCCATCTGGCAAGCCCCCTATGGGGCGATGCTTTGCCCATCTGGGGCTGTTGCTCTGTAGCTCAACAACTGAGCTACTGTATTTCCCCATGTATAAGACACATCTTAATTTGGGGGCCTGAAATTTGAAAAAAAAAGGTATTACATAAAGTTTTTGAACTCAAGTTTAATTCATCATAAAATTCATACAACTCCTCATCACTGTCAAAACTCTCATTTATTAGCTTGTCCTCATCTATGTCTGATGAAAAATCACTATCTTCATATATTGCTTTCTCCTCAGTTCCTTCTATGGCATTTGAAATGCCACAACCACTGTATAAGACACACCCAGTTTTTAAACCCCAATTTTTTCAAATAAAGGTAGATCTTATTGTAGTGCCAGTAGCTGTGGCCACCATCAAAGCTGCCTGGCCCGTGCACGTTCCCTTTGGACAGATGGTAAAGAAACAGTGGAGCCAATAATTGGTGAGCCATCCTCTCTATTCCTGCTTGCAACCAGTGGGTGAGAAAATACACACAGCAGAAAAATACTTCCCGTTCTATTCAGGGTTTCCAAAGCTACTGACTTTTTCTGTTTGTTTTTTCCTTAGAATCAAAGGCCCTCACCAGTTTTATTCACCTCTGTTCCTCATCTCCTTCTCCTGCACAAACTGGCTTCTCCTTTAACATTCTGCCATCTTGGCTACCTCCTCTCCTCCATGTGGCCTCTCTGCCCTGCTGCAACATGGGCTCCTCCTCTCTCTACAACAATGTGGTCTCTCTCCCCTCAAAATGGTCTCCTAGCTCCTCCTTTTAAGACTTTTCAGTGGGACAACCCCCTCCTCCAGCATACATTAGCATAATCAAGCCCCTTCCCAAGCATGCAGGGCAATTAGCTGGTCATGTGAGAGCATCCTCACATGAAAAGTGGCCATCTTTAACAATGAGAGTGAGAAAAAAACAGAAAATACCGATTTTACAACTCATTAGCCCAACACTTATACATGGGGAAATATGGTATTTTAGCACCTGAGGAGAGGCCGTGGAGTCATCCTCAGCATCTGCGGGGCCAACTTGCTGCAACCTAGCCATGGTTACAGGAGGGGAAGAGAGAGATAGGGAGATAGAAGGGAGAGAGGAAGGAGTGGAGAAGCAGATAGTCACTTCTCCTGTATGCCCTGACCTGGAATTGAACTCAGGACTTCCACATGCTGGGCCAACATTTTACCACTGAACCAATCAGCCAGGACCTCTGTTTCTCTCTCCCTCTCTCTACTCTAAAATGAATTTTTTAAAAAATTTTAAAAAGAATGCTAATTAAAAAAAAATAGCAGAGTCATTTGTGCCCTCTTTCTTTCTCTCATTTTTTTGTTAGTCTAGTTTGAGTCATCAATTTTATTGATCTTTTCAAAAATTAGCTTTGAATTCATTTATTTTTTTGTATTAAATCTTATTTTCAATTTCATTGATTTTTTTATAATTCATTTAAATCCTCAGTTCCCTATCTATAAAGTAGAATAATGCATGAAAAGCACCTAGCAGTGCTTGCCGTGACATAAACAACAATAAATGAATAAATGTTAGTGATTACTGTTATTATCATGTTTATTAAGAACAGAGTGCTTTCGGGTATTTTAAAGTGTTTTCTTTTCACTTCCCTCTGCAAGAAGTAGAAGGGGCTATGTTTACTGTGAGGTCAAGATTCTAGAAGTAAATCTCACAATATTGTTGCCTCCCTGCCCATGACTGTGTCCCCCTAGAGTTATTAGAACTCAAAGTTGTCAGCACTGAAACTCCAGTACTTGTTAATTACAATTCAGATTTTCTTATCCCTGCACTGTCCCATGGGGGTTTGAGCTTAGAAATTTCTGCTCTGGTCAAACACAACTCCCTGTATTTGCCCTGCTCTTAGTCAAATAAGTTTGTAAAATGTGATTTTTTTCTTTTTTATCTTATTTTTATTAATTTTAATGCAATGACATTGATAAATCAGGGTACATATGTTCCGAGAAAACATCTCCAGATTATTTTGACCTTTGATTATGCTGCATACCCCTCATCCAAAGTCAAATTGTCTTCTGTCACCTTCTATCTGGTTTTCTTTGTGACCCTACCCTCCCCCTCCCCCTCCCTCTCCTTCCTCGCCCCCTCCCCACCCCTCCACCTCACCCCCTGTTACCATCACATTCTTGTCCATGTCTCTGAGTCTCATTTTTGTGTCCCATCTATGCATGGGTTCATATAGTTCTTAGTTTTTTTCTGATTTACTTATTTCACTCCATATAATGTTATCAAGGTCCATTCATGTTATTGTAAATGATTTTTATGTTTGCTCACTTATACTTTGCATTGGGGGCTGGGCAGCACCAGGTCTGTGAAATAGCAAATTAACTTACTGCTTGGGAAGGGCCATTGTTTTGCTAATGTTTGCTGGAGGAGAGGTTTTCCTGAAAACAGAGAGAAGAAGAACAGGCAGAAAAGAAGCCATGCTTGCAGAGTGAGAGCAGAGAGAATGCAGAGTGCTGAAGAAGAAGCCATGTTGGCAGAGAAGGGAGAAGGTGTGCAGATGGTGAACAGAGGTGAGGGGCTTTTGCAAGCTCCTCTGAGACTGGTGGGGCCTTTGATTCTAGGAGAAACCGGAGAAGATTCATTCTCCTGGTTGTGTAACTGGAGAATGTGTCAGTGGCTTTGGGAGCCCTGAGTGAAAAGGAAGTGTTTTCCTTCTGTGTTGCTCGTCAGCCAGTGTGAGACTTTAATAAGGAATTGCCCACCATTCTTTGGCTCCACTGTTTCTTTACCATCTGTTTGAATTCAATGGGAACCTGCATGTGAATGACCATGACAGCAATGGCCGCAACCACTGGCCATACACCTGCCTTTCCTGCCAATATTGGGGCCAGTGGTCTGACCTATATCCTCCTCTCTCATGGATCCAAGTAGAGGTGTTGGTGTTTAGTTTGTTCAGTGTTTTACATGATGAAGTGGCAACTACTAAAATTACAGCTTTCAGTACACAGAATCTAAAATAGAAATCATTACACATATTTTACATAAATTTTGTAGTGCATTTCTAACAATAAGTATTTCATTTAAAGTATTTCTACCAAATTACAATTTAATTAAGTTTATAACATTATAACTTTCTGTTTACCACTATTATTTTATTCTTAGTGTTAAGGAACTCTTTTATTAATTAATATTTGATAACTTTGTTGTTTTTCAGTAAAGAACTGGTATTTTGATAGTCAGAATGAAAGGTGCAACGAATTGGTCTGAATTCTACTTAAATTAATGCATTTAGCTTTTTTAAAATCTGTAATTGATTAGATAGTGATTTTGTAAATACAAGTTGATTGAAATCATACCATTATCAGATGTTAATGTGGAAAAACATAAAAGTACCGTAATAGCAAATATTATCATTTGGTGTCCCACCTATAGGTTTATAATAACCTATATAAAAACCGTTTATATTTTGCCTAGTACATTGTTTTTTTCTGCAGCATGTGATCCGTTGCCCCTCTGATTTCTCCATCCACACGTTATGCTTCATTTTCCTGTTGGCTGTGATTATCACTGAGAGTGTCACAGTTGTATGTAACCGACACAGTTAGACCAAAAGCCAAGCCACACTATGGCCTTCAGTGTGAAACTGTCATCTCTATAATGGCAAACTGACTAAAAGGTCCGTAGAGTCTTCAATGCAGATTTTTTTTTAATTAAAAAGAGAAAATAACAACCACAATAATGCAAACCAATTCCATCATTTGAAAAGTACTGCACATGTATAAAAATTATAAAAATCACAATGATGACATAGTTAATAATGAGAAGGAGTAGGAAGTCTGTCTCTTCAATGAACTAGCTACAAAATGACAAAAAGGAGCAAAATTAATTCCATGATAATTAAACTATAACATAATTGGTTCAAAATTATTTTAGCATTCAAAAATTATTTGAGAGCCTAGATGATAGACAGAACAAGCTGGTAAACCATATAATAATTTGATTTTGAATTCTTAATCCAGCTCACAGTTCTGGCCCAGGTTAAGAGAATTTGTAATTATTTATAATGCCTTGAACTTACATAGTACATTACAGTTTATGAAGCATTTTAATTTTTTGGTAACATTATATTCTCATATTATGTATTAAAAAAGAGAAAGATATAGGTTATATTTTGATTTAAATTTATAGTTTGTGACATAGATGGACCCAGACTAGGATTTCTGACTCCTAGCCCATTATCTCTCCCACCCATCACAACCAACCCTTCACCAAACTCTTCTCTTATAAGGGCAGCTGCTTAGAAAAGATCCAGGAACTTGCAAAGTGATCCAGACCTACTGCCTCTCACTTATCCCTCTTTGTAAAGGAATTCTGATATCGTGCAATCAGTATTTAAAGATGAAAATTTTGATAGTCATGTTTGAGCAGGAAAATTTATGTGAAATTGGGTATCTTGAATAATTTTTTACACTGATGAACTCTATCTGAGAACTAGAAATGTAGAAAAAGCATTTTTTTTTATTTTTAACAGGTTCTGGGTAGATATAAATTTAAATTGGGACTAAGAGACAAACTTATTTATATATGCATAATTGCTTTTTCTAGTATAAAGTGAGTACAGAAAAGCAGCTAAACATTAAGAAAAGTATTAAATAATTAGACAAAAAAGAACTTCTCAATTATTCCTCATACATCTTTCTTTAAGGAGTTAATAAAATGGTAAATGTCATTATAGCAATTTCTTATTTGTCAATGACAAAAATTAGAAGAACAATTGGCATATATATACTTCTCCTTGATTTTCAAACTAAACCCACCAAAAACAAACAAACAAGAAACATATTTTAAATTAGTGGAACTTTTCCAGTAATTATTTTTAATGAATACCTAGTTTTAGCATTAAAATTCTTTGTGTTTCCTTTTTTAAACCTCTTTAAACTAACTACAGTTTTCGGTAT
This sequence comes from Saccopteryx leptura, assembly GCF_036850995.1. Classification (NCBI taxonomy): domain Eukaryota; kingdom Metazoa; phylum Chordata; class Mammalia; order Chiroptera; family Emballonuridae; genus Saccopteryx; species Saccopteryx leptura. The sequence continues at coordinate 66,095,512 of NC_089511.1, forward strand.
GCCATATTATTTTATATAATTTCTAGTCTCATGAGTCACCTAGGCCAACCTATCTGAAATTTATTGACAGTTTTCTAAAAACAAAAAGAGATTCAAAATAAGTATAGTAATGATAGGGTTCTAAAGTTAAAGTAGATATAATACACTGATTGCAAATGCCAATATTTTGTCCTTATGCACTATATAAAAACTGAAATAGGTAAGGGAAAAACTCAAAAGAAAAAAATTACAGTCACATATGAGTTTTAATAGACAGAAGCATAACTTACAAATAGAAGTCAATTTAGAAAATAAGCTTTAAGTGTGGCATTTAGTAGGTGATACTTTTTAAAATATTTTATATATGTTGCATTAAGAGAATCAAGAAAGAAACTATCATGTAATTCATCAATCCATATATAAAAGGGATATCAAAATGGTTTTGTCTGATAACTTTAGTAACTTTACAATCTATATTATATGACATGTTTACAAATGTCACAAGATTGGAGTCAGCTGAAATAGAAAATGAAATATCATGATTATACTTGAAAAGGAGCAACTCTATATCATATTAAAAATACTACTTTTTCTGTGTTTTAAAGGACTCACTTCAAATAATATGTTATGTCAATAACTCTGAGATCTAGAAACATGAGTAGTAGAGAAGAAAACTCATCATGACATCTAAGATGGACTTCCAAAAAAAGGTGGAAATATGTTTTGAAGTCCTTATCAGCTGGACTTTCAATTTTGCAAGACCCACTGTTCAGTGAAGTGAATCTCTGGTTACTCATTTATTTATAATAATATAAAAACTTTTGCCAATCGGCAGCTTGTTGAGCTGTAAATGAATGTCTAGAAATTTATGCATATGATTACATGATGGTGTACTCTGAATGTTCAAGAGAAATAACTAAAATATTTTAGAAGAGAAAATTCAGTAATGGTATAACATGCAAAATATCTCTTTATAGAAAAACAGAATATTTTATATGGTAACACAAAATATAATAAAAAGTTATATGAATAATTACTACAAAACATAAAACACATAATTAACTTGAAAAAGTAGTCTGAAGTTCTTCCATAAGGTATATTACAAAATTTGACTGGAAACATAAAAGAAATCTAGCTGAAATGTAATTATGTAGTCATATATTTCTGGAAGGGAAAGACTCACTATTGCTTAAACGTTTATTTGCCTGATGAAGTCCCTGTCATATGTCTGTGGATGTAGAATGTCTCATATTTCGGAAAAGGGTTTTCTCCTCTGGAGCCTTAGAAGCCTTAGAAGCTGATTTTAGGGTAAATAGAACGAGTTCCCAAGCCAAACACAAGACTCACTGCTACAAGATAATCTAGTCATTAAGGAAATTATTTCCATTTAAAATTTTTTTATGAGGGTTCACTCTTGACAAAGAATGATTCTTGGTCATATAGATCTGGTCATTAAGAAAAAAAATGGAGCCCTGGTCTGTTGGCTCAGCGATAGAGCGTCGGCCTGGTGTGCGGGGGACCAGAGTTCGATTCCCGGCCAGGGCACATAGGAGAAGCGCCCATTTGCTTCTCCACCCCCCCCCTCCTTCCTCTCTGTCTCTCTCTTCCCCTTCCGCAGCCAAGGCTACATTGGAGCAAAAATGGCCCGGGCGCTGGGGATGGCTCCTTGGCCTCTGCCCTAGGCGCTAGAGTGGCTCTGGTCGCGGCAGAGCGACGCCCGGGAGGGGCAGAGCATCGCCCCTGGTGGGCGTGCCAGGTGGATCCCCGTCGGGCACATGCGGGAGTCTGTCTGTCTCTCCCCGTTTCCAGCTTCAGAAAAATACAAAAAAAAAAAAAAAAGAAAAGAAAAAAAATGGAAAAGTTTACATATGTTGACAAGCTCCAAGGGAGGAAAAGGTTAAAACCCTGGTATCTTCTCTTTGGTGGTTAAATAAATTAAAATTCCTAAGATTAATTGAGGTAGTTCTGATTGAGGTCTACTGGCAAGAAAGTCCCCTAGGGCCTCTCATTATGAGAAGATGGATTCTGATAGTGGTGATCCAGACACAACAACAGGGTCCAGAGGGTTTGTGGGAAGATGGTTAGCTCTAGGAATATGTTACACTGAAGGTGAAAGTTACTATGAATCAAGATACCTGACATGGTCTTGTGCTCTTGGGAAATTGTATGAGCATTTATCTGTGAATTAAAATAGCTGAAACCTTGAGAAATTGCTCAGAAGACAAATTTTATAACATTTTAAAGCCAATCTGGCACCAAAGAGCATATCTTATTGCCATCCGCAGGGCTCTCTCTACTGAACTTTAACAAGTTCTACATTGAGATTTTATTCTATAAAATTAATTAGTATATTTACATAAGAACGCTTTTCAGGATATTATTTATTTATGTTATTCTATATCTCCTCCAGAAGCTTTCATGGGAGAAATTTTACCCCAGAATTACTATCTACAATAGTTGTTTTTTTCCCTTTATAATTAGTTAGTCTCTATCTTGTAAACTTTTGTAGGTTTCTTGAATGATTAAATTTCCCTTCTTACATATTAGTCCTTGAAAAACTTATTGCTAACTTTGTCGTCACAAAGGCAATGTTTAGAAGATTGTGGTATGTATTCTTACTTTTCTTTTTTTCTTTTTATACCTTTAAAATATACTTTTTATTGGGGCTTGATATACCTTTTAGTAGCCTTAAACTCCTCCGTATTTCTGGTTAAACATTAGAGACCAGACACTGGCACTGATCACTGCTCCATCCTAATGGTTCATGAGAATGCTGGTAAAGAAATAAAACCTTGGGAGTTTATCCTGCTTTTTACTATCATTTTAATGTGATTTTGAAAAGACAGAGAAATAAACACATACATTCACTTTGCCTCATTTTTTACAGTAGAGGACACAAACTTTTAAAAATATTAAGCTATAATTTTTGATTGAACTTCAATCATGATAAAAGAATTACTATATAAAATTGGTAAAAGCAACAAATAATAGTAATTTTAACAACTTTTTCTCTCCTAAGTGTCAAATACTGTGCTTTGCATTTTGATGTATATAGCCTTCTATCCTTATGGCAATGCTGTATATAGATAGTAAAACGGTTTTACTTACTCATGTTTAATTGTTACTAGATAAGTCATTATGAAAAAAATATCTTTGATATGAAAAATTACATTAAGACACATATCCATAAGAAAAATTCAAAGGTCACTCCAATTTTTTCAATTCTACCCTCCTCCCTGGAGATGCTGCTACCATACAGAGTCACATTAAAAAAACAATTTATTAACTACAATGGTCCAAATTTATGTGCTGATAATTCAACTTGGTGCTGATTAGATATCTCTACTAAAGTGTCCCTCACCCCTACACAGTCATCCTTTAAATTCAGATCAGGTGAAGAAAACCAAGGTCCCCCTATTGAGTAAAGAATGTTCAAATAGGATGTGTTAGCAATTTTTTCTTAGGCGGAACCTCTATTATTAACTGAAATTTCATTGTTATTTTGCAGCGCTAAATTTGCTATTGGTACTTTCCCCTGTAATTATACAGAAGACTGTCAGAAAATGTACATAACATTTCCTAGGACTAGACAAAGAGTCATATAGCAAGAGAGGAAAGAAGAAGCGAAGGAGAGAAAGGGAGTATGAGAGAGGGAGAACAGAAATAGCCCCTATGGAATGCTTACACATGATTAAATATATTGCACATTTGGATACACGACAGCACATGAAAATTGGTGCTTGCCTGTCCTGGAGACTGAGAACATAATAACCCATTTAGCACCAGGGTTGTATTTTTCACAACTCAGACATTAGTAAATGCATGCTTTCCACTTCACAAACTTATTGAAAGGTCCTGTTTTAGCACTTGCATTTAAAAACACTTTACAAATATAAACTGTCATTTGAAATGATTTTTCTCTGAATGCTTAAAATTACAAGGAATTATTCAAGTAACTTTTTTATAAAAGTTTATTCCCAAAACAGTAAGAATCTTCATCTTTTCTCCACTATCAATTGCATTAAAATGTATTGAGTACATGTTGCTAAATAAAAATGCACCCGACCCCTTGACACTGGAAACTCACAGAAGATGGAGCATATTCCACTGCCGCTCTCATTTTTCACTCAGATCCTCGGTAGAAACTCTGTCAGTACAAGAGGAAAGTGATGCAAGTAGTTTTGTTATGATCACTCCATCTGAAATTTATTGTAGAATATTCTTTAGAAACAGTAAGAAAATAAATAAATATGCTATTGGTGTTATGGGTTGAATGTTTCCCTTCTAAAGTTCTGTGTTGAAGTCTCAATTTCCAGTACCTCAGAATGTGAGCTTATTTGGAAATAGGGTCTTGATAGAGCTACTGAAGTTAAAATAATATGGGTAGGGTTTAATGAAATAGACTGTGTCTTAATAAGAAGATAGAGATTAAGACACAATTAGATACAGAGGAAGACCATCTGAAGACATAAGGATAAGATAACTATCTAAGGCAGGGGTCCCCAAACTTTTTACACAGGGGGACAGTTCACTGTCCCTCAGACTGTTGGAGGGCCGCCACATACAGTGCTCCTCTCACTGACCACCAATGAAAGAGGTGCCCCTTCCGGAAGTGCGGTGGGGGCCAGATCAATGGCCTCAGGGGGCCATAGTTTGGGGACGCCTGATCTAAGGCTATGGTAAGAGACCAGCCAGAGAAACCAACCCTGTTGACACCTTGATGTTAGACTTCTAGTTTCAGAACTGTGAGGAACTTATGTTGTATAAGCTATTCAGTTTGTGGTACTTTTTATGGCTTCCCTAGTGAGCTAATACGCTCGGCACAGAGGTGGATTAAGGTCGGTTAAGACCCCAGGCGCAGAAGAAAATATTGGGCCCCTTAAAAAAAGAAAGAAACAGAAAAAATAAAAATACATGTTAACGATATTTTTAAATAAGTAAAATATATTATGTACTATTAATGTTAAAATTGCACATATGAAACCAATCTTGGTGTCATTAGAAAAAAGTGTAAAATTGGGGTTTTGCAGGGCCCTTCAGAAGTCGGCGCCCAGGGCACACTTCCTGTGTGCCCACTGTTAAATCCGTCTCCAACTAGGCATTAAAAAAAAACATGGATATGAGTTGCTATAAAGAAAGTTGTAAAAATAATGCAAAGGACACTGATCAATAACCAGATTACGTTTGCAATCACATGAATTAATATATAGAAAATAAAATAGTGATGAATTTGAACTGCAGACTATGCGATTAATGTGACTTTCTTTATTTAATGTGTTTAAGTTTTCAAATTCATGAAGGTTTTCAGGGTACCAATCTATCAATATATTTAACTTTGTTGAGTTGTTTATGAGCAACATAATATAATAAAGGACTTCTTAAATAAGTAAATCTTATTAATATAATTATAGTATTAGAAGATATCTTGCCTGAATTTATAGCTTTTACCTTTGACTGAAACTAAATAGATTATACTTTTCTTAAATTATTATTATTTTTTAGCTGAAAGAAAAGAAGATAGTGAGGCAGACTCCTGCATGTGCCCTGAAAAGATTCCACCCGGCAACCCCACCTGGGCTGATGCTCTAGTACCAAGGCATTTTTAGTGCCTGAGGTTGATGTGCTCCAATGGAGCTATCCTCAGTGCCCAGGACTATGCTCCAAGCAATCAAGCCACTTGCTGTGGGAGGGGAAGAGATAATAAGGGGGAGCGGGAGGGGGGAAGCAAATGGTTACTCCTCCTAAATGCCCTGATTAGAAATTGAACCCAGTACTTCCATACACAAAGCAATGCTTTTTCCACTGAGCCACTGGCTATGGCCTGAATGTATTTTCCAATCCACTTATGTGAATGGGGTTGTCTTTATAACTTGTCATGGACATGAGTGTCTTAACAATAGTAAACCTCTTAAATTTTCCTTGACTTTATAACACTGATTTTGGTCAGGCTATGCCAAATTGACAATTATTAACCTCAAATTGACAACATTTGAGGTGTGCATCATTTTTTATCTTGTTAAATATTCTGGTTAGTTTGCTGATGTTTAAACATAAAGACAAAATAAAGTAAAAAAAAATTGTCTTTGAAAATAACTAACTTTTTATAAAGTCAGCATGAAGGTTGTAGAATGATCAGTGAGGGGTTTTTTTTTTGTTTGTTTGGTTGGTTTTTTTATTTTTACAGAGACAGAGAGAGAGTCAGAGAGAGAAATAGATAGGGACAGACAGACAGGAATGGAGAGAGATGAGAAACATCAATCATTAGTTTTTCATTGTGTCCCCTTAGTTGTTCATTGATTGCTTTTTCATATGTGCCTTGACTGCGGGACTTCAGCAGACCAAGTAACCCCTTTCTCGAGTCAGCGACATTGGATCCAAGCTGGTGAGCTTTGCTCAAACCAAGTGAGCCTGTGCTCAAGCTGGCTACCTTGGGGTCTCGAACCTGGGTCCTCCACATCTCAGTCCAAAGCTCTATCCACTGTGCTACCATCTGGTCAGGTAATCAATGAGTTGTTGTTTGTTTGTGTGTTTTTATTTGTTTTTTGTTTTTCTCCAGATTATTCTGACATTTGATTTTGTTGCATACCCATCTCACAAAGGCAAATTGTCTTCCACCACCTATCTGGTTTTCTTTGTGCCCCTCCCCTCCCTTTCCACGTAACCACCACCCTCTTGTCCATGTCTCTGAGTCTCCTTTTTATGTCCCAACTATGTATGGAATCACATAGTTCTTTGTTTTCTCTGATTTAGTTATTTAACTCAGTATAATGTTATTAAGGCTCATCCATGTTGTTGTAAATGACCTGATGTCACCATTTCTTATGGCTGAGTAGTATTCCATAGTATATATGTACCAACGCTTTTTAATCCATTCGTCCACTGATGGACAGTTGCGCTGTTTCCAGATCTTCACTATTGAAAACAATGCTGCCTTAAACATGGGGGTGCATTTTTCCTTTTGAAACAGTGCTATGGTGTTCTTGTAGTATATTCCTAAAAGTGGGATAGCTGGGTCAAAAGGCAGTTTGATTTTTAACTTTTGAAGAATCTCCATACTGTTTTCCACAGAGGCAGCACCAGTCTGCATTCCTACCAGCAGTGCAGGAGAGTTCCCTTTTCTCCACATCCTCTCCAGCACTTATTCTGTGTTGTTTTCTTGATGAGCGCCATTCTGACTAGTGGGAGGTGATATCTCATTGTGGTTTTAATTTGCATTTCTCTAATGATTTGTGTTGTTGATCATTTTTTCATATGCCTATTGGTCATCTGTATGTCTTCTTTGGAGAAGTGTCTATTTATTTCTTTTGCCCATTTTTGATTGGATTGTTTGTCTCCCTGATGTTGAGTTTTACAAGTTCTTTATAAATTTTGGTTATTAACCCCTTATCAGACGTATTGTCAAATAAGTTCTCCAATTGTGTAGTTTATCTTTTTATTCTGTTCTTATTGTCTTTAGCTGTGCAAAAACTTTTTAGTTCGATATAATCCCATTTGTTTATCTTGTCTTTTATTTCACTTGCCTGTGGAGATAAATCGGCATATATATTGCTGTGAGAGATGTCGGAGAGCTTATTGCCTATGTTTTCTTCTAAGATGCTTATGGTTTCACGGCTTACATTTATGTCTTTTATCCATTTTGAGTTTACTTTTGTGAATGGTGTAAGTTGGTAGTCTAGTTTTATTTTTTTGCAGGTAGATGTCCAATTTTCCGAACACCATTTGTTAAAGAGGCTATCTTTACTCCATTGTATGCTTTTACCTCCTTTGTCAAATATCAATTGTCCATAAAGGTGGGGGTTTATTTTTGGGTTCTCTGTTGTGTCATTGATCTATATGTCTGTTCTTATGCCAGTACCAAGCTATTTTGAGTACAATGGCCTTGTAGTATAACTTGATATCGGGAAGTGTGATACCTCCCACTTTATTCTTCCTTTTCAAGATTGCTGATGCTATTTGTGTTCATTTTTGGTTCCATATAAATTTTTGGAATATGTGATCTATATCTTTGAAGTATGTTGTTGGTATTTTAATTGGTATTGCATTAAATTTATACATTGCTTTGGGTAATATAGACATTTTAATATGTTTATTCTTCCTAACCATGAGCACGGTATATGCTTCCACTTGTTTGTATCTTCTTTGATTTCTTTTATCAAAGTTTTATAATTTTCTAATTACAAGTCTTTAATCTTCTTCAAATTTACTTTATTTTTTTGGTTGCAATAGTGAAGGGGATTGTTTCCTTAATTTCTCTTTCTAACAGCTCATAGTTGTTGTATAAAAATGCCTCTAATTTCTGACTATTAATTTTATATCTTGCCATCTTGCTGAATTCACTTATCAGGTCCAGTAGTTTTTTGACTGAGACTTTAGGGTTTTCTATATACAATATCATATCATCTGCAAATAATGATCGTTTTACTTCTTCTTTTCCAATATGAATGCCTTTTATTTCTTCTCCTTGTCTGATTGCTATGGCTAGGACTTTCAGAACTATGTTGAATAAGAGTTGTGAAAAAGGGCACCCCTGCCTTGTTCCTAATCTTAAGGGGATTTCTTTTCATTTTTGCCCATTGAGTATGATGTTGGCTGTGGGTTTGTCATAAATGGCCTTTATCATGTTGCGGTATGTTCCTCGTATTCCCACTTTGCTGAGAGTTTTGATCATTAATGGGTGCTGGATTTTATCAAATGCTTTTTAGGCATTTATTGAAATTATCATGTGGTTTTTCTTCTTCCTTTTGTTTATGTGATGAATCACATTGATTGATTTGTGAATATTGTACCAGCCTTGCCTCTGCAGAATAAATCCCGCTTGATCATGATATATGATTTTTTCATATATTGCTGGATCTCGTTTGAATATTTTGTTGAAGTTTTTAGCATCTAAATTCATCAGGGATATTGGCCTATAATTTTCTTTCTTTGTGTTGTCTTTGTCTGGTTCTGGAATCAGAATTATGCTCGCCTCAGAAAAGAAGCTTGGAAGTCTTCCTTCCTCTAGAATTTCTTGAAATAGCTTAAGAAGAATAAGAGTTATTTTTCTTTGAATATTTGGTAGAATTCATTTGTGAAGCCATCAGGCCCAGGACATTTCTTTGTCAGGAGTTTTTTGATAACTGTTTTGATCTCATTTGTTGTAATCGGTTTGTTTAGGTTTTCTGATTCCTCCAGATTAATTTTTGGAAAATTGTATGTTTCAAGGAATTTGTTCATTTCACCTAGGTTGTCTAATTTCTTGGCACACAGTTCTTCATAGTATTTTCTTACAATATTTTGTATTTCTGTGTGTCAGTTTTTATTTCTGCAGTCTCATTTTTAATTTTATTTACTTGAGTCCTCTGTCTTTGTTTCTTGGTGAGTCTGGTTAAAGGTTCATTGATCTTGTTTACCTTTTTAAAGAACCAGCTCCTGGTTTCACTGATCCTCTGTATTATTCTTCAGCCTCTATGTCATTTATTTCCACTTTGATCTTTATTATTTCCTTTATTCTACTACCTCTGGGCTTTACTTGCTGTTCTTTTTCTACTTCTTTTTAGATGCAGGGTCAAGTTGTTTATTTGAGCTTTTTCTAGCTTCTTAAGGTATGCCTGTCCCTCTCAGGACTGCTTTTGCTGTGTCCCATAACTTTTTTTTTTTTGTATTTTTCCGAAGCTAGAAATGGGGAGAGACAGTCAGACAGACTCCCGCATGCACCCAACCGGGATCCAACTGGCACGCCCACCAAGGGGCGACGCTCTGCCCACCAGGGGGTGATGCTCTGCCCCTCCGGGGAGTCGCTCTGTTGCAACCAGAGCCACTCTAGCGCCTGGGGCAGAGGCCAAGGAGCCATCCCCAGCACCCGGGCCATCTTTTGCTCCAATGGAGCCTCGGCTGCGGGAGGGGAAGAGAGAGACAGAGAGGAAGGAGAGGGGGAGGGGTGGAGAAGCAGATGGGCGCTTCTCCTGTGTGCCCTGGCCGGGACTCAAACCCGGGACTTCTGCACGCCAGGCTGATGCTCTACCACTGAGCCAACTGGCCAGGGCCTGTGTCCCATAACTTTTGAGTTGATGTATGCTCATTATCATTTGTTTCTAGGAATTTTTTTATTTCTTCTTTGATCTCATTGTTAACACATTTGTTATTTAATAAAATGCTATTTAGTTTCCAAGTGTTTGAGTATTTTTCAGTTTTTCTGTTGTGGTTGATTTCTAGTTTCATGCCATTGTGATCAGAGAAAGTGGTTGATATGATTTCAATCTTCTTAAATTTGTTGAGACCACTTTTGTGCCCTAACATGTGGGCTACCCTAAAGAATGTACCATGAGCACTTGAAAAGAATGTATATTCTGCTGCTTTAGAGTGAAAGGTTCTGAAGTTATCTATCAAATCCAGTTGGTCTAGTGTGTCCTTTAAGTCTGCTGTTTCTTTGTTAATTTTCTTTCTTGAGGATCTACAGCTAGTGCTCAACTTATGACCATGATTGGTTCTGATAGACTGGTTATAACACAATTTGGTTGTAAGTTGAGTAGGCTATAAGTACAATACTATGAAATGATGTTATAAAAATCTTTAATTCATATTTTATCATAATTTTCTTTCCTCCTTCGTACTGCTTAATTACCTTCACATTTTTGTCCAGATTGATGGCCTTTCTTTCCTTTGTGGCAGTCTGAGGCATAGACAGAGACAATTTTTCTTGGTAGACATCTTGGGAGGGGTTTGATGAAAAATATCCAAGACACAAAACACAAATTGCTGTACTGAGTCTGGGATAACAGTTGAAATGGTGCACGCGGAGATGGTAGTGCTGCCGGAAGTTGGTCTGCACTGTGATATGCCAAGTTGGGCTATGCTTGCGCTGCCCAATGCGGAGCAGTCATGGCTATCTATTGTGGTTGTAAAGTCAAATGGCCGTAAGTTGCATACATCGTAAGTTGATCAATACCTGTATCTAGTGATGTTAGTGGCGTATTGAAATTCCCTACTTCTATAGTATTGCTGTTGATCTCGCCCTTTATATCCATCAAAGTCTGCTTTATATATTTAGGTGCTCCTATATTAGGTGTGTAGATATTTATAATGGTTATATCTTCCTGTTGGATTGCTCCCTTTATCATTATGTAGTGACCTTCTTTATCTCTTACTATAGCTTTCTTTTTAAAGTCCATTTTGGCTGTATTGCTACCCCAGCTTTTTTTCATTTCCATTTGCATGAAATACTTTTTTCCATCTTTTTACCTTCAGTTTATGTGCATCTTTTGTTTTAAGGTGTATCTCTTGTAGACAGCATATGTATGGGTCCTGTTTTTTTATTCACACAGCTACCCTGTCTTTTGATCGGATCATTTCTTGCCATTCCCTTCTGGCCTCAAGTATTTCTGTTGTGAAGTCAGATGTCATCTTTATGGGAGTTCCTTTGTAGGTGATACCCCTTTTTTCTCTAGCAGCTTTTAATATTTTCTCTTTATTACTTAGCTTTGGTATTTTAATTATGATGTGTCTTGGTGTAGATTTCTTTGGGTTTCTCTTTAATGGGTTTTCTGTGCTTCTTGCACTTATGAGATGTTTTCCTGCCTTAATTGAGAGAAGTTTTCAGCTATGATATAATTGAACGAAGTCTGTATCCCTTGTTCTTTCTCTTCTTCTTCAGGAACCCCTATGATGCGCTGTTATTTCTTTTCATGTTGTCAAAGAGCTCTCTTAGAGTTTCCTCAGACTTTTTGAGTCTCTTTTCTTTTTTCTGCTCCACTTCCATGCCTTTATTTATCTTGTCCTCTAACTTGCTAATCTGATTCTCAGCTTCATCCATACTGCTTTTAATTCCTTTTATTGTGGTCTTCATTTCTGATATTGTAGTTGTCATTTCTGACTGAATCTTTTTTATTATTTCAATGTCCTTTTTTATATTTACTATGTCTTTATTTAGGTGTTATAATGACTATCTATTGTTGTTTTAAGATCTTTGAGCATCTTAAAAATCATTATTTTAAACTCTGAATCTGGTAATTTGGTTATATCTGACTCATTCAGGTCCTTTTCTGGGTATTTCTCTTGACTCATTTTTGTTGCATTTTTCTGCCTTCCCATTTTGTCTGTGTATAAGAAGGTTTGGCCACTGGAGTCCAATAGATGTGACCTCTGTGTTTCCCAGGTGTGTTCTGTCTGCAGGCCCACCACCCCCTCTGCCGCTGCTGCCTAGGGCTTTCGGGTATGGGTTTTGCCAGTGCCAGCTCACTGGGGCTGTCACTGAAGTTTACACCTCTCCTCTATGGGAGGGATTGTGATCATATTTCCAGGTCTACAAGCCTCGGTGGCTTTGGCCTTCTCCCCACCCCCACAGGTGGTGTTATGCACCGTGCCCAGGCCATAAGCCTTGGCACTGCAGGCAGGGGTGAGCACCTTTGCCCAGCTGTGGGTCTCTGCCTGTTCTCAGCTTTTGCCCCACTCCTGCAGGAGGAGCTGGCTCATGTTTCAGGCGGCAAGCCTTGGTTCTGTGGGCCAGGCGAGGTTGAGTGCCCTTGCTCAGTGACAGGTCTCTGCCCATTCCAGGGCTCCCGCCCTTCCCCCCACAGGTGGAATTGCAGGTGGCCCGCAGCTGAGCCTGAACACTTTCTTGTGTCCCCTATGCCCCCACCAGGCAAGAGTGCGCTTACACCCAGGCCTCAGTTGTGGCTAGCTGGCTTCTGCCCTTGCCGATGGAACTACGCCTCTGCATCCTGCCACCACCTGCCCTCCGGTAAGCCCTTAGCCATGTGGGTGGGGGTGCTGCAGCTCAGACCCTAACACTCCATACTGTAGTCCCGAAAGCTCCCTCCTTCTACATGACTCTGCTCTGAGTGCCGTGGGAGAGCTTGTTTGGCTGGTGTTCTGCTTCCCTTTGCTAGTATTGCATTTTCTGGGGGAAATATTTGCTTCAGATTTGGGGAGTGACTCAGCCCAGGGGTTAGGGTGGCTGTCCCTCAAAATGTTTCTCCCTGTGCCTCCTAGATTACACTCTCTTCCTGCTGCTCCAGTCCTCTCCTCTCTCCAGTCCCCTGGAACCCCAGGTGAGTTGTTTTGAGAGAGGTTTTCTGCATGGTCCCTTTAAAAAGAATCTTGGGTCTGAGAAATCTGTCTCTTTCTCACAAATAGTATCCTAACTTGTTTCACAGCTAAATGCTGTCCATATGACTCTTCTAGGCTCTGGGGCTGCAGGCTGGGGCTTTGTTCCTGGGACTCAGGACCCTCCCCTCTCTGCTAAACTCACTTCCCACCACGCAAGTCTCTCCTGGCTGCCGTTTGCTCCGGGGAGCTGGGCAGCCTTTTCCGCATTTCCACTTTTCCAACCAGTCTCAGTGTGGTTTCTTCAGTGTTCCTTGGTTAAAGAGTCCTCTTAGTTTAATCCAAAGTTGGTTTTTCCAGATGATGGTTCTTAAAATTAAGTTGTAATCCACTTTGGTTCTGGGAGGTGGAAGTTGGTACGTCCACCTACTCCATCGCCATCTTGACACTAAAAACCCAATCAGTGAGTTTTTTAACACACGGTTTTAGTTTGATGTCCTTGGGAAATATACCTAATCTATAACCAATCTTTTTTAAAAATGCAAAGTGGAGATAGATGCTAATATTTATCTCATAGTATCTTTGTGAAAATTCCATTAGAGCCCTGTCCGGTTGCTCAGTGGTAGAGCATTGGCCTGGTGTGCTGGAGTCCTGGGTTCAATTCCCAGCCAGGGCACACAGGAGAAGCGCCCATCTGCTTCTCTACCCCTCCCCCTCTCCTTCCTCTCTGTCTCTCTCTTCCCCTCCCACATCCAAGGCTCCATTAGAGCAAAGTTGACCCGGGCACTGAGGATGGCTCTGTGGCCTCTGCCTCAGGTGCTAGAATGGCTCTGATTGTGGCAGAGTGATGCCCCAAGATGGGCAGAGCATGGCCCCCTGGTGGGCATGCTGAGTGGATCCCGTTCGGGTGCATGCGGGAGTCTGTCTGACTGTCTCCCCGTTTCCAACTTGAGAAGAAAAAAAATTCCATTAGATAATGTTTGGAAAGTGCTTACTGTGGTGATATTTATGTTACTTGTTAGAATTAATACCTTGTACATTTGTTTTAAGAACACAATAACATGACAATGTACATTTAATACATAGTAGTCACTTGACATAGTTAAGTTTACCACTTTCTCAGGAAAAACAAAACAAAAAAAAATAGTAATTCTGCGGTAGTGATGAGAGACAGGGATTGAGAGAGAAAAACAGGAGGAAAACTGGTGTGAATGGGGAGATAGGAAAGTTTTTGGACCTTCCAATTTGAACCGTCATTTTTACATAAGAGTAACTACTTTCCCATTTCATATTTACCTTTCTTATTAGTTTTTTCTTTTTATTTATTATCTATTTTAGAGTCTTAAATTTAGGCAATGTGACTAAACTATTCCTGGCTGATTATTTTTTATCCTAATTCAAAGGAGGTGTACTAATATTAAAAAATAAGTTAAAGGCAAACTTGTGATTTCCTTTTTTAATTAATTGGAGTAATTTATTATCTCTATATTAACAGAGATCTGGAAATACATGTACACATACAAGCTACACATACTAAACACTTTCCCTGTATAATTACCATTTAGTTGTGCTTTCTTCATGTGTCCTCTCATATTTTTTTGTCCTGGGGAATATTTTTCTGTTATTATCTCAAATGAGAGGGTTTTATTTTTGTTCCTTCATTTTTTTTATCTGTTTTCAAATAAGCCAGAAATCTCTCTGATTATGACCTGAGGACCTCTTAATGTAAGAGGTAGCAGAAATAGAAAATACATTTGATTCCTGTGTTAGAGAACATCACTGAGATTTACTAGATAAAAATACATGTCTCAACTCACCCAGGAGTCTTCCTTGTTAGTTACTCTGATTTTTGAGTTATTTTCCTGCTAAAATTAAAGAGCTGAGGGTAACTTTGTTCATGAATCTAATGCAGGATGGGGAAAGGCTGAGAAGGAATCCATAATGGATGCAAAAACGCCTTCAGGTAACAGATTTCATTGATTTCAGAGGTCACCATCAAAAACAATTGTCATCAATAAAGCATATTTTCCCATTCTAAACTTTCAATCAGCTGAGCAGCAAGCAGCAAACTGAAAACATTTCTCATCTAGATGTTGCTACTTTTTCTGCCTTATCATGTCTCTTATTTGGATGAGTTGCTAATCAGGTAGATTGTGACTATAAACTGAATGTGTGAAAATGGCAGGTATGCATCCCATCTAAAACAGAGTAAAAATAGCTTCCACACAATTTATACACTGCAAAGTAAAATTGCTACTAAGAAAAGAGAAGAGGCAATTTTTGGTTTTTAAGGTGTAAAATTAGTTGAGATTTCCCAAGTTTCTTAAGAGGCTGCCTATAGTTACTGAATGTTAGTTATGGTTGCAACTCTGTAGCTCTAATAGGAAAGAAAATAATGTAAATGTATAATACATCACAAAAAGTGACTCTGGAAAGTGCTTACCTGCATTTAGCAATTGTTATTGTGTTATATAATGCACTTAAATGTAATTGAGTACAAAACAAGCATGTGATAGATATCCCACTGTGAATTCATACAATTACTGTTAACTTTATTTTGAAATACGTGTGTATGTTTTAAAAGGACAAAAGTTACTTGAGGAACACCAGAATAGTCTTTTCTACATATTTATTGTTGTTTTTATTATACTGAAAAGTATAATTGTTTGCTTTGCTTAAGTAAAGTTGAAGTCTATTGAAGTTTTAAAGAAAACCAAATAATCACAAACCAGTCAGAACTGTTTCTAACTCTAGTTCTGAAAAGCCAGAACTGGAAAAATTGTTACATTAAATAATCTTTGAATATGTTCTTAAAACTGGGATATCATGTATATAATATTAGGGCTACCTCAAGCATAGAAAAAGTGTTGCTTTTCTGGTTGATGTAGTATATATTTCGAATGTATCTATTTTCTGGGTGTCTCATGCATTGGAGTGCTGTGTGTTGAACAAAATTTGAGTGATTCAGAAGTTGTGGCTGCAATAGACTCACCTCCTTCAAAGATCTTTGTTTTAGTAAAATCTAGGACACAAAATGGTCCGGTGGGACACTGTCTTCCTAGACTTAGTGTTTGTCCAAGAGTTGAAAAGATTTTTAATTTTAAGAAATAAATGACTTCTTAATTGCAGATCATGGGCCAATATCATTAAATTAGAAGTGTTCATTATGGCATCTAGAAAATGAGTGACCAATTAGCTTGCTTTTAATCATTCTTAACACTTTGCTCATTTAGATAAATCTATCCATTTTATGACTTCAGTTATTTTGAAATTTCATAAAAACATCAAACAGAACATCTAAGACTTGATTGGAAAATGAAACAATAAATACCATATACTTTTTTTGTGTGTGGCAGAGACAGAGAGAGGGAAAGTCAGGAAGGGAGAGAGATGAGAAACATCAATTCTTCATTGCAGTTTATTAGTTGTTCATTGATTGATTTCTCAAATGTGCCTGATTGGGAGGGGAGGGGGATACAGCAGACTGAGTGACCTTGCTCGAGCCAGCAACTTTGGGCTCAAGATGGTGAGCCTTGCTCAAACCAGATGAGCCTGCGTTCAAGCTGGCGACCTCAGGGTCTCAAACCTGGATCCTCACATCACAGTTCGACGTTCTATCCACTGCGCCACTGCCTGGTCAGGCTAAATACCATATACTTAATAGTCAAACTGCCATACATCTTATCCCAGAACACTGATGTGGTTGGTCATCAAACAACTCTAGCTGAATGCACAATTAAAAGTGAAGAGAAAAATCAATATCTGATATATAACTACTTTGTGTATTTTAAAAATATAATTTCATAAAATGTAATGTTTTATTTAAATATATAATACATATGTTAAAATTAAAAGAGCAGATTCCAAGATATAATGCTACCAAATTCTACTTTCCCACTAGGTAGAGTGAGTTTAATAAAGCAACAAAAATTGACAAGGACCAAATAGTTAGGAGTAAGATATTTCTTCTGATATCAAGAAATATTAAAAGAAAAAAATCTCATATTTAGAAGATAAGGAATTCATAAAGATGTATTAAAAACTAAGATGAGTAAGAGAAGAAACAAAGAAGTCCTGAACACGACAGCAAACCAGTCTATGACCGTGAACTACATCAGAATGTAGGCTCACCAGTCCCACACATACCAAATGAAAAGTGGTTGAGTAAACCAACCATATCTTCCCATTCACTCTTCATTTACATTAAATAAATAAAAAGATGACATTCTGTAAAACCACAATCCTACAGATATATACCATTTTACTGGCTAGACAATATCATCTGCAAGGTTTTCATTGTAGGAAATAACATTCAGATAGATCTTGAATAATAAAGATAAAGTTAAACAAGTCTTGAGAATCAGCTCAGAAGGTAAGTATTATTTAATAACAAATGACCAGTTAGAATTGCTTTTTGGCAAAGATTTTTTTCTCTTAAAGCCAGAGAAGATTTTTGAGTAAAAACTATAAAATAGAATGAAATAAAATTTTAGAATATGTAGCTTGGGAAGGCACATTAACGGCCCCTTACTTGAAAAACCTCATACTCTTCCTGCACGAGACCACTCTATCTCCACATAATCTTTATCAGCAAATCGGTGTTTAGACCACTTTTCTCTTCTAACTGGAAATGCCAATACAGTATTTTTCTTACATCACACCGTGATACTTCTTTGCATTCCCACCCTAAACAGAGGCTGGAAGGCATTTCTTCTCATTTATTTATTTTTAAAACGGGTGTAGTGAGTGTTCCTTCTTAAGCAGGCCTCTTGTTTTACAAATAATTAAGGTCCAGAGCAGTTATTTCACATTCATCTAGGTAGGGTCAAGGCAAGGATTAAAGCCCAGTTCAGTTAATAATTTTATTTCCATGTCAAGTTGCCTCAAGTAAGCAAGTAATCAGGCAATGCATTTTGCACAGAACTCATTAATAGCCATTTTGTGTATGGTCTAAAGACCATCACACTATTATGAGGATTTCTTCCCAATAGCTATGCAGGACTTTATAACATTAGGAAATTTACTTTGTAATTAAAGTCATAAAAGGCACACGTTTATGACTTTAATAGGTCATTACAATATACATAATTACCAGTCTTTGGGAAATGCTGAGTCTTAGAGAGACTTTCTGTGAGTCATGTATTTTTATAAAGCTTTTCAAAAATGTGTACTTGCTCTGTCAATCTTTACTGCACACTTCACTGCAAAAGCAGAAGGCATTCTTTTCACTATCAGATCTCTGAGAAAGTTCCTTGCCTTAATCAGTTCACCATATTTGCTTCAATCTGAAATTATCTTGTCCTGTTTGTTGCTGTCCTACAAGAATGAAAACTCTGTTTAAGGGCAAAAATGTTATTTTTTCTAAGTAGTTAACTGTTATAATTGAATAAGCCAAGGAATTAATCCTGGTCACATGTAAAGAAAGAACAACACAGCCATCTAATTTCTAATAAAATTGTCATAAAATTTTTGCCTGATTTTGGAAATCTCAGAAAACTAATCATGGGTTTGCTGCCCTACTATATAAATTGGGAAAATTCATTTAACTTCTCCTGAGATTTAGAATAGAAAAGATGGGCACATTTTACAAATTAAAAACAAGAGTATTATATAGATGTCTGGTCCCATAAATTAAATTCTATTATTCTCTCCTTCTCTTGGGATTCTCATCATAGCCAATTTTGACTTGGCAGCCACCATTTGCATTTGGTCCTACTGGTTGCCTAGGAAACACATTGTGATTTCAGATCATCTGAGTAAAAACTTAAATTTGAAAATGTATAAATTCTGTACCCTTTCAGCAGGTCCTGCTCCCAAATTATAAGTAATTCTGAAATCTTATAGAAATTATTCTGAGGTTAGTTCTTTCTAGTTTGAAAGAAGCAAGAGATCTCATTTTTGTGCACAAATGTACACATTAAAATTTTAAAGTTTTTGTTTATGATAAGTTTGTACTTTAAAACAAAACTAAACCAAGTGAGCAATCCTTCTAAAGAGAAAGAAGTATGCCCCCAATTGTCTTGCATTTACTTTGATATTATGTAATTGTATCTCCAGGTTAATTGTTATTTTTAATTTTATTATTGATTTAAATTTATTGTATTTACATAGATTCAAGTGTCCCACTGAATATATCCCCCCCCGTGTTCCCCTCAACATCCTCCTTGCCCCCTCCCCCAACACCCTCTCCCCTTTCCTCCAGGATTTGCTTTTTTGATCTCTATAATGCTGTGTTATGTATATACAATTTCACCAATCTCTTTCCATTCTCTGATCCCATCCTCTCATCCCCTTTCCCTCTATCCGCTTTCCCTCTGGTTCCTTTGATCCTGCCTCTGCCTCTATGCTGTTCCTCAGTTCACATTGTTCATTGTATTCTTCAAAGGTGTGAGGTCATATGATATTTTTCTTTCTCTGCCTGGATTATTTCACTTAATATAATAGTTCCCAGGTCCATACATGTTGTCACAAAAGGTAAGATTTCCTTCTTTTTCATGACCTCATAGTATTCCATTGTGTATATGTACCACTGCTTTTTAATCCACTCATTCACTGAGGGACACTTGGGCTGTTTCCAGATCTTGGCGACTGTAAACAATGCTGCCATAAACATGGGGGTGCATTTCCTCTTTTGAATCAGTGATTTGGTGTTCTTAGGATATATTCCTAAAAGTGAGATGGCTGGGTCAAAAGGCAGTTCCATTTTTAAGATTTTGAGGAATCTCCATACTGTTTTCCACAGTGGCTGCACCAGTCTGCATTCCCACCAGCAGTGCAGGAGGGTTCCCTTTTCTCCACATCCTCACCAGCACTTATTTTGTGTTGTTTTGTTAATGAGTGCCATTCTGACTTCTCCAGGTTAACTGTTATTTTCTAGAAACAAAATTAATTTCTTGGCTGTTGAAATGTCTCAGTCATCTTTTGCTTTTCCCTAATCTTTATAAATGTCAAAATACTGAGAAAAGGGAGACAAAAAAATTCTTAAAATGAACATTAATTTAAAATAGTTTTTCTTCATAATTAAATGTTTATGTAAATATGTCTCTTAATAGAATAATATCTTTGAGGTTAGGGACAAGTTTGGTTGTTTCTTTTTTTTCCTTGACATTTCCCAAATTTGGCATCAGTGTTATTAATAAAAAAAGAAGAAAATTATATTTTTTTATTATAAAGATAGTTATTATTGTTTTTTAAGAGAGGTTTCATGGACATTAAGACAATAAATCCCTCCAAATTCCAAAATTTCTGATAATAATTTTGCTGCCCTGAAGTGAGCATGAGATAGTAGCGCTTCTCAAGGCTACAAATTTTATGTGGTTTAAACTTGAATCCTAATTTGGTTCATAGCAGGTGTTCAGAAGATCAGTCCTGAAATTTAAAAGAATGTTAAATTTAAAAATAAATTTTAAGAAATTATAATCTGTATTTTAATTTGTCATCTTTAAACATTTTTAATAATGATCTTTGAAAACAATGTTGGAATAATTAAACTTATTTAAATTATTACCCATATTAAATAGTAGATAATTTTTTTAAATGAAAGTCAACTAGAAAAAAATAAAGCTCTTTTTCACATATACAGTGTGTCCGTAAAGTCATGGTGCACTTTTGACCAGTCACAGGAAAGCAACAAAAGACGATAGAAATGTGAAATCTGCACCAAATAAAAGGAAAGCCCTCCCAGTTTCTGTAGGATGATGTGGCAGCATGTGCGCATGCGCAGATGATGACGTAAGACCGTGTATACAGCGGAACAGCCCACGGCCATGCCAGTTAAGATGTGGATGGAACAGAGGAAAGTTCAGTGTGTTCTGTGGCTCGCTAAATTTGATCCGTGACCAAAGTGCAACGTGAATATCGGCACGTTTATAATGAAGCGCCATCACATAGGAATAACATTATTTGGTGGGATAAGCAGTTGAAGGAAATCAGCAGTTTGGTGAAGAAACCCCGTTCGGTAAGCCATCAGTCAGTGACAAGTCTGTAGAGGCTAAACGGGATAGCTACCTAAGGAACCCTAAAAAATCTGTGCATGAGCCCACATAGAACTGCACTGAATAGGTATGAAACTGGGAGAGTTTTCCTTTTATTTGGTGCAGATTTCACATTTCTATCGTCTTTTGTTGCTTTCCTGTGACCGGTCAAAAGTGCACCATGACTTTATGGACACACTCTATATTCACTTCTAAGAGAATAATATATATATATTACATCTTTTTGTAAGTCAGAATGAACAGAGAAGCTGTTGGGAAGAGAAAGCAAATGAAATTTCAGAAATCTATTTTGGGAACATTCTTTCTGGTTTAAAAAAAATTAACAGGCTGATGAAATTCAGTAGAAAATCCAATTTTTAAAATATTTTCAGGTTTTCAACACCCACACGGAATGCCCTAAGACAATTTAAATTCAACAGAATTAAAGTGTCCTCTCATGTCTGGACTTATAATTAAATCATTCTGTTACATCTTTAGAAGTAGCAATAAAATCAGCACTGTGAATAATTTAATTTAAATGGTTATTTTACTGTTTTAACTTGACCAGGGATGATGATACATTGATATGTAGATGATCATTAAAATATATTGTGTCTATAGCAACAGTACAGAAATTATTTCAATAAAGTGCAATTATTTTTAAATAATCAGAGCTTGTGCAAATGTCAACACTGATAAAGTTGCATCTCTGTATTTACAGTTATTCTTAATTGAACATTGAATAGATTCTTTGTGTTTCTTTCTGCCAATAACAATTAGGACAATTCTGGTTTATATGGAGCCAGAATGAGTTAGTACATTTTTAAATGAATACAGCTCTTCAAATGCCAGCAAAGCAGTGAAGGAAGAAAATAAGGATCCATTAGTGATTCTTTCAAATTATTATAACACTTAAAATATGATATTTTGCCTTTATTTTTGTACATCTGTGTATTATTTTACATTTTTCTTATAGACATTTGAAGATTTCTCTGAAATAATTTATAGTCAGAATATTTAAAACAATATCTTAAAAGTTACAAAATGTTGACTCTACTGGTGGTTAAATGCCATTTTCATATATGGACTAAGTCCAAGTTTAAAAAAGAGAAAATAGATATCATATTTTAAAACTATTACTAAAAATTTAAATTGATTTATTTATGTTCTTTATTCCAACTTTATTGAGAAATGCTTGACATATACCAATGTGTAACTTTAATGTACAGTTGTTGATTTGATACACGTATATATTGTCATTACCACCTTAGTGTTTACCTAACACCCCTATCATGCACATAATTACCACTTTTTTTGTGATAAGAACATTTAAGATATAATGCAGGGGTCAGGAAACTTTTTGGATGAGAGAGCCATGAACACCACATATTAAATATAATTCTCTGAGAGCCATACGACCCCTGTACGTTATGCATTATCCAATAAAAATTTGGTGGATAGCCTGACCTGTGGTGGCACAGTGGATAAAGCGTCAACCTGGAAACACTGAGGTTGCCGGTTCAAAACCCTGGCTTGCCTGGTCAAGGCACATATGGGAGTTGATGCTTCCTGCTCCTCCCCCTTCTCTCTCTCTCTTTCTCTCTCTCTCTCCCCCCCTCCTCTCTTAAATTAAAAAAAAAATTTGGTGTTGTCCCGGAGGACAGCTGTGATTGGCTTCAGCCACCCACAACCATGAACATGAGCGGTAGGAAATGAATGGATTGTACTACATGAGAACGGTTTATATTTCTAACATTATCTTTTTTATTAAAGATTTGTCTGTGAGCCAGATGTAGCCATCAAAAGAGCCACATCTGGCTCATGAGCCATAGGTTCCCGACCCCTGATCTAATATATTAACAACTTCAAAGTATATAGTGCAGTGTTATCTATAACCACAATGCTGTGTATTAGGTTCCCAAATTTTTTTTTAATGTATCTTCTATCTGGAAATCTGTACTCTTTGACCACCGTCTTCCCATTTTCCCTTACCTCTACATTCTGGTAACCACCATTCTTTATGTATAAATTTGACTGTTTTATTTTTTATTCGTAAGTTTTATCAAACAGGATTTGTCTTTCTCTGCCTGACTTATTTCACTTAACATCATGTCCTCAAGAACCATCCTGGTTGTCACAAATATCAAGTTTTTGATCTTATGGCTGAATAATATCCCATTGTGTGTATACACCAAATCTTCTTTATTCATGTATCTACTGAAGGACACTTAGGTTGTTTCCATATCTTAGTTACTGTGCATAATGATGCAATAAGCACAGGACTGTAGAGTCGATATTCTGTTTTCATTTCCTTTGGAGGTATACCCAGAAGTGGAATTGTTGGATTATATGGTATTTGCACTTTTAATTTTTTTTATTGATTGATTAGTAAGAGAGGGAGGGAGAGAAGGAAAGAGAGAGAAAGAGGCACTTTCAAGTTTTTGTTTGTTTTATTTAGTGAGAGGATGAGGAGGCAGAGACGAACTCCTGCATGCACCCTGACCGTGATCCACTCTACAAGCCCACTAGGGGGCAATATTCTGCCCATCTGGGGCCCTTGCTCTGTTGCAACTGGAGCCATTTTTTAGTGCCCAAGGCAGAAGTCATAGAGCCATCCTCAGCACCTGGGGCTGACCCGCTCCAATCCAGCCATGGCTGCAGGAGGAGAGAAGAGAGAGAGGGAAAGAGAGAGAGAAGTGAGAGGGGGAGCGGTGGAGAAGCAGATGAGCACTTCTGTGTGTCCTGACCAGGAATCAAACCCAGGACATCCTCACACTGGCCAATGCTCTACCATTGAGCCAACCAGCCAGAGCTGCACTTTTAATTTTTTGAGGAACCTCCAAATAGCTTTCTATAGAGGCTGCACCAATTAACTCTCCCTTCAACAATGCACAAGGGTTTCCTTTTCTGCATATCTTTGCCAACACTTGTGTGTATGTGTGTGTGTGTGTGTGTGTATGTTTTCATGATAACCTAACTTAACATGTGTGAGGTGTTATCTCATTGAGATTTTGATTTTCATTTCCTTGGTGATTAGTATGTTAATTATATTTCTGTGTACTGTTGGCCATATGTATGACTTCTTTAGAAAAACATCTATGCAGTTCCTCTGCTTAGTTTTAATTAAATTGTTTGTTTTGTTATTGAGCTGTATGACTTCTTTATATTTTTTGGATATTAACTCCTTATCACATACATCATTTGTAGATAAATTCTTCTATTCCATAGGTTGCCTTCTTTGCTACACAGATTTTTAATTTAATGTAATGCCATTTATTTATTTGGGGCTTTTTTTCCTTGTGATTTTGGAATATTTTCCCTGTGTTTTTCTTTTTTAATTAACAGTTTTACTCTTTTAGGTCATATCTTTACATTTCTGATCCATTTTGAGTTAAATTTTGTGAAAAGTTATTTTTGCATGTGGTTATCCAGTTCTACCAACACTATTTATTTAAGGGACTATCTTTGTCATATCGAGTATTATTAACTCCCTTGTCAAATACTAGTTGACTGGGTATGCAAAGCTTTATTACTGGGCTATAGATTCTGTTCCATTGGTCATGTGTTTATTTTTAGGCTAGTGTCATACTGTTTGATTTCTGTAGCTTTGCAGTATAATTTGAAATCAGGAAGTATTATGCCTCCTGCTCTATTCTTTCCTGCTATATATTCTGCAACTTTATCAGACTTGAATTGATACATAGATGTGCTTCACACTTCTTGCTCCCTCTTGTGGCAAAATTCTTAAAACTCTTGTATGTCTTTAAATCCTACAGTGCACCAGGTTGGCTCCTGATAGCTTATTTTTTATTTACCTGAAGGTGGCATTACAACTCAAGTTTGTGGTTTCTCCCTTTTCTACAGACCCATCAAGCCTTCAGTGCATGCTTGCTGTCTACCAGAGCTGCCAGTGCTGAGTGTACAAGGGATGTCAGCCATGGAATACTTCAGCCACAGAATGGAGGGGGGTTACCATATCAAATGGGTTGGTATACTCAGGTCAGTTGGGGGATCTATGGGTGAGTTTTTTCCTCAGTGTGTGGACAGGCTTCCTGGTTGAGCCCAGAATGTAGTAAGCAGGAAGCATGTCTATTTAATGCGTTCTGAGAGTCTTATAAACCAATCTCCTTATCTGCTTAGTTTGATCAGTTATAGAGCTCCTAATTCAATGCACTGGTTGTTCTTAGGGAGAAGGGAGTGTAAGCAGTGACATCTTGTAAAGCTCAGAAAGCAGAGCATTCACTCACTGGCTCTCTCTTTCCCTAGTGGGAGGAATCACCAGGCTGTCTTTTAGCCCTATACTGAGACATCTTGGGGCAGGGATGATGCTGGTAAAGTCAAGTATTTTCTCTTAGCCACTCTAGCACATCAAAATTCTTTTGTTAGTATATGTATTTTTTATCCTCTTCTCTAATGGAGTTCTGGAACTTTTCTTCTGGAAACTTGAACTTCCACAAAGGCTTTGTTGTCCATTAATGACCACCCCAGTCAGTATTCTGCAAGTACTTCCATACCACAGCCAACAAGGTCTATAACTGGTTCAAAGTCTTCTGTAGTTTTCCTGTCTGGTACTGAAGTCTGTCCACCTACTACCCAATACTCACGTGGATGCCTCCTCCCAGGCCCCTTGGCATATGCTGCTGGATCCCACAACTCCCACAAAGGCACATCTGTTTGTGGATGGATGTCAAATATTTGTTGTTGAAGTAGAAGACTCCAGTGAGGGAAGGCTTTTGCCACATGATGCTGATTCACTCACAAATTAATATTTTGTTTTATACTAATATTTTTATACTATTGTTAGGTAAGCGAGTGAATAGACAAGCTTGCGTCTAACCAATATCATTAAGATTTATACAACTAAATGCAAAAGCTATAAAGCTTAAGTTCAAGAATATATTTCCTAAGATTTGATTTGTTGACCAGTTTTTATGTCAAAATCAGACCCCTTATTGTGTGGTTATTTGTAAAATTAACATTATTCATAAATTTACAAGTGTTGAGGAAGATGGATATAGAATTTTAAACCCTTCTTTTAGAGGTTTCTTTGAACTATTCATGTTTAGTGTCTAATTAAGTATAAAAAACAGATACCACATATGTGCTAAGAGCACAAATAGATATTTTATATTGCCATCATCATATTATAAATATATTATTGTAATTTTACCTCTTATTAAAGCCTATTTGTAAGTATGGTGCTGGTGCTAAGCATTTTACTTGTGTTATATAAATTTATCAACAAAGCTAGGAGATTATAATTCTTAATAATCTGATTATATAAAATAAGGAAATTAAGTCATAGAAAATTGAGACCAGTTGTTCAAAATGCATAGCTAATTTACTAGTAACTGGTAAAATCAGAGAAACATCAAGGGAAGATTATGCTCCAAGAACTCAGCCTCTTAAAAACAGTCAATAATTAATGATTTAAAGATTAGATCATCACAATTTGTTAGTAACAGAGTAGTAAATTGAGGGAGAAACTAATGGATAAGTATTAGTTTATAATTGGGGAACAAATCATGTCTGGCTTTTCTTAAACTTTGACTTAAATATATTAAGCTCGTGTTTTAGCCCTCATTTTTTCCACAATGGACAAGAAAATATAAAACAATATTCTCTTAACTAAACCTTAAATACATTAAAATAAAAGGACCTTTTCTTGACTGTTGAATTGACAAGACAACGAAACTACTTGTTAGAATAAAAATTTACTGTCTTTTTGTAGAACAAATTGATAACACCATCAAACTAATGAGGAATCACCTCCCACCTGTCAGAATGGCTATTATTAAAAAGACAAAGGATAACAAGTGTCAGTGAGGATGTACAGAAAAGAGAACTCTCCCATCTTGTTGAAGGGGAAAAAAAAGGGTTCAACTATTGTGGAAAACAGTATGGAGGTTCCTCAAAAAATTAAAAATAGAACTAATATACAAACTATCAATATATGCACTCCTATGCTAATTGTAGCATTATTGACAATGACCAACACTGAGTGTGTATATATCCCCCTTCAACACACACAAAATGAAATATTAGTTAGCCATAAAAATAAAAAAGAATGAAATCATGCTGTTTGCAACAACATGCTGAGTGAACTAAGTCAGACAGAGAAAGACAAATACTGTATGACTTCACTTATATGTGAATCTAAAAAAACAAAACCAAACAAAACAGAAACAGACTCATAGATACAGAAAACAAACTGGTGGTTACTAGAGGAAGAGTTGTAGGAGATGGTCAAAATATGTGAAAGGAATTAAGAGGTACAAACTTTCAGTTACGAAATAAATGAGTCAGGAGGATATTATATACAGCATAGGAAATATAATCAGTAATATTGTAATCAGCTTATATGGTGACAGATGGTAACTAGAGTTATCTTTGAGATCATTTTGTAAAGTATATAATTATCAAATCACTGTGATGTATACCTGAAGCTAATGTAATACTGTATATCAACTATATGTCAATTAAAAAAAGGAAGCACACCTTTTATATATAAAGTTTAATACTAGTTAATAACTCCAAAATGGATAGTAAGACAAGTGGAAAATGTCTGTGTGTGAGATCACCATTTTGGTTCTGATGTAATGAAGATATAAAATACAACTAGTTTTTTATTGTATAGTAACTTGGCAAAAGAAATAATGTTTTATCTATTTATAATGTAGTTACATATTAGATATATCATATTGTATATTTATAATGTATGTGTGTCTATGTCAGTATATGCATATTTAATGTTTAGTTATGTTAAATTTAATGTGTGCTAAAATTAAATAAAATTCATAAATTTAATAATGATTTTAAATTTAAAATATAAATTGATTAAATTTAAACATCGAATAATTTTAGGAAATACATTTTGAATTTATGATATATTAATAATATTTTTTATGACATGCCTTAAAATATATATGTACACATGTATTCCTATGCATATACATTCAAATAGAATGTTATAAAAAATAATTACTAAAAGTTTGATGGTAATTATTTTTCATGATAACATATAGAACATTTTTTTCCTTCTATAAGTTTTTTTGTTGTTAAATTTTCTACAATGCATTTGTAGCTCTTTCTAAAAAAACATTCAAATAAATGAAATGCAAAAATGTATTTTGAATATATTTTGTTATTTTCTATGCATGTTTATTTTTTCCTATGTTTGAAATTGGTATTATAAATCTATTAGAACATGAAATGACAGAAATTCTCATATATAATGGAATTATCTTTTTATATTTTTCAATTCTTAAATGTATCACTAGGAATCCTAACATTAGCAATATTAGTTTTTATTTTAAAATTTATTATAATTGAATTCTTAATTTGAAGGTTGAGATGTGTTCAAATTTGTAGGTTGTTTCACATACTGAAAGATTGTGTCTCCAAGCATACTAAATTCTCAGGCTTTTAATTACCATTAATTCCTTTTGTCTTACCACATTAGAGAGTTTTAAAGAAAAGTTGGAAAGCATTTTTATCTACATTCTTATGTGCTAGTTCATCTTGTTATTTGTAAATGAGTTATAATTATTGTATTTTTAACTTCCGTGTAGACATGGTATTAGTCATAAAAATTTTCAATGTTATTAGTTGTCATATCAATTTCTTGCTGTTAAAATTTGCTAACATTTTTTTCTCTTTTTGCAAAGAGCTCTTAGTTTTCTTTTCACAAATAATTTGGGCTTTTGTTTGACAAAAATCAGTGATAATATTTATTTAGTATCTAATTTTTACAGACTATGCAAGCCACTTATGGATGTTGTTTGGGCATAATTAACATACCAAAAAACAAATTGTGGAGGATCCCAGATTTCAGTTCTATCCTTACCATACTCTAGCCATCTAACCTTACATTCATTATTTCACATATAATAACATGTTTCTTCATTTGTTAAGTAAGTTCAATCAGAATTCTTTCACCTCTCTGATATTAAGGAAGTGAGACAAAACAAAAGGAAAGAAAGCATTGCTGATGTGGTTTCTGGGCTCAGCCTTTTATACAGTGGTTACAGTGTAAAACACCCATCAGATTACAGTAAAAAATGTGGCACTGTTTTAGTCTAATGTCCACTGAATATCGAATACCTAAAAGTGAGCTAGTGTGGAAGTGGTCTATTTACAGAGCTAACAAGGTCAGTATATTGCAACCTTAGTATGAAAAAAAATGGTGTATTCTTTGTTTGAATCTCCTTTTTAATTGCTTTTATTCCCACCTGCTGTGGCTGAATAAACTACTTATTTTTATTCTCTCCCTAATATTACTTTAAAATATTCTACTATGATTTTTCTTTAAAACAAGAACGACACAAAAGTGTGCCTGGCAGGTCCTATTGGGGCACTAATTTAAGTATTTGGGGAAAAAAAAGAAATAATTTTATATAGCTAGAATTCTTTACAGAAATACTCTCAGCATATTTTCTTTCTCATATAGAATACCTAATTCTCAAGAAAGAAAAAATTTTGTCTTGACTGTATATATATCCATTTTAATAATTTTATGATTAGGCGATGGACTAATTATTGAAGCTGGTGTATAAAAACACTGTTTGCTTATATTGTAATTATGATTTCAAATAAACTAGATATTGATATTCAGAAATAATAATAAATCAGAAATTTGTATTTTCAGAAATGTTCATTATTCCATTCAGAGAGGCTTACATATAAAGAGATATCTTCCTTGTCTATGTGATTGGCTTTAAAACATTAAGGAATATGGCGGCATCAGAATAGATTGGTGCTGATGAGCTGCGTGCAACACTACGTGTGTAGTTTATTGTACCTGCAGCCTTCTGAGGCAGCCGAGAGATGATAAAAGCAGCCATGTAATGACACAAGGTGCTTAATAGCGTGAGTTTTGTAGATAAAAGAGCACTTGAATTCTTGCTTTGTGCTTTTAGGGATATATTTAACCTCTAATCTAGAAATGGGAGGTAGTAATATAAAATTTCTCATCTGTAACAGGGAGGTAGTAAGATAGAAGTTTCTCAAAGGGTTTGGTAAGGATAAAACTGACTGAGATAATATCTATACATAGTAAATAACCACCTAGCATTCAGCTAACATTCAATAAATGGTACTGAGGCAGGATAGTAAGAAGCTAGATTAATACCTGAATAAGTGAAATAGGAAACTGAACAAAATAATTAAACAAGATCAAACAATTTGAGTAATACACAGCCAGCTAATGAGTCACAAGGTTTTATTTTCCCTAACCAAGGACACTTAGGAGCAAATGGTTTAGACCGTCCTGGAACAAACTGGTGCTGGACCTGGTCCCTCTTCAGTAACATTCTTTAAAAATGAAACTAATCAGAAAATAACCCTGACACCTATCTTATGCACATTTTGATGAATCACTATATTAAAGGACACACATCTGGACTGCTAATTACTAGTCTGTTAAGACCCTTCCATGAGTCCTCCCCTAGAATTCCTGCTGGCTAGAGAAAGATAAAAAGCCTCAAGATAAAGGACCCAGTGGGTGCTTTCTCTCTAGAGCACACCCATGCCTTTCTCCTTAGGCTTGTGTAGGGAAAAATAGCTGTAGTTAGGCTTGCTTACCTGTTTTCCAGCTGTGAGCACTTTGCATGATTAGTGTGTGGCATGTGGCAGAAGGCCACATGTGTGTATAACCCGTATAAGCCTATAGATACTTTTCTCCATGGGCAGTTGTACTTGTCACTCACCTGCCACTGCGAGGGGCAGTTAGTTTTCCAGTTTCCTCACAACTGCCGAGAGAACCAGGTTTTCCCTGCCTATTCACTAGCCTGCCTCTGTGAGAATCCAATAAATGGGAACGGCCCAATGCCTTTCAGCTCTGCAGTTCTTCTGTGGCTGCCAGAATTCAATGTGAACCTGCCTGGCCTCAACCAATGGCATTACACCTGGCATAGTGAGCAGGATTTATAATATTTCAGACCATTATGGAGCCACCAGCACCCTTGTAGGGTAGAATAGAGGGGTGGCAGTACTCGGGCATGTGGATCCTTGTGGCTACCCAGTTGGGGAACGTGGGCTGTGTGTTTTTAGAGCCATGCAAGTAGGAACCAAAAGCTCTGTGTGAGAGGTTGCCTGAGTCCGAGAGCTCCTGTGTAAGCTGGAGGCTGAGCACCAACAACAGCAGGTGCTGGAGGAGGCGCTGCATTTGTACCAGCAATCTGTGACTATTTCTGAGTCAGTGGTAATAGTTGTTTCAGCCTCCTCTTAGGAGGAGGAGAAGGTTTGGGCTGAAAATGCCTTTGGCAAACTCAGAGCCAAGCTGGTGGTAACCCAGAAAGTGAAAACTCAGCAACAGAAAATGTTTCAAGGGCAAGCACACCTCCTCTGCAAGTAGCTAAACACTCTGTGTTCTGCCCCTACACCCATACAATATTGATGAAGTTACAAACAAAATTCAGGCAGAAACCCACCAAGTCTCTAGCAGCTTGGTTGCTGTGTTTCTGTGACATAAGGGGTGGTGGTGTAGTGCTCTCCAGAGCAGAGATAGAGAAATTTGCCACCATAACCATGCATTCCTCCTTGAGGCAGTGTCTTTAGTGCTGCTGTGACAACCCAGGGATCATACCCTAATACAGGGGTTGGCAAACTCATTAGTCAACAGAGTCAAATATCAACAGTACAATGATTGAAATTTATTTTGAGAGCCAAATTTTTTTAAACTTAAACTATATAGGTAGATACATTATTAACTTAATTAGGGTACTCCTAAACTGGCCTTTGCTAAAAACCTAAAAACGTCCTCAATCCGCCTGCACCGAGTCTCCTGTTGCCCCCCCCCCACCCGTGCTTACCTGTGCCTCCACAGGTGGTATTTTTGTGGAAGAGCCACATTCAAGGGGCAGAAGAGCTGCATGTGCCTCACCAGCCGTGGTTTGCTGACCACTGCCCTAATAGAATGTGCGATGGCTGCCATTTTTATAGTCTGGCAGAATGCAGAAATTTTCCAGGGGCAGTGAAGCAATGCATTATCTACTGAGTTGCAGCAGGTCCCCCAGGAACTGGGTATTAGGAATCTTGCTTTTAACTTATGGTCCTGTGGTCCAAATGAAGAAGTATTTAAGGCAAGGATGAGGGACTTTATTATCAGGAGTGCTCTATTTGCCTTTTTTGGGTCACTAGTGGCTATGTCGAGCCTTTTTGTGCGGTACATTATCACCATTGTTATTTGAATGGTGGCAGATTTAGAGGAAGTAGAAGCAGTGCGGCACTATAGGGGCACCTATGCGGCTCCCCTGACTAACAAAAAAAAAACAAATAAATAAACGGGCCTGCCTGCATGTGGCAGTCCCAGGTTCGATTCCCAGCCAGGGCACACAGGAGAAGCGCCCATCTGCTTCTCTACCCCTCCCCCTCTCCTTCCTCTCTGTCTTTCTCTTCCCCTCCCTCAGCCAAGGCTCCATTGGAGCAAAGTTGGCCCAGGCACTGAGGATGGCTCCATGTCCTCTGCCTCTGGCTCTTGAATGGCTCTGATTGTATCAGAGCAATGCTCCAGAGGGGCCGGGCATTGCCACCTGGTGGGCATGCCAGGTGGATCCCGGTTGGGCGCATGCGGGAGTCTGTCTGCCTCCCTGTTTCTAACTTTGGAAAAATACAAAAACAAAAATGAGCCTGTAAAGATTACCCAAATATAGATGTGGGCAGGTTTGATTGCAGCCGGGCAGATAGTGAGAAATTAGATGGCAAATCTACTAAAATCCTGTTCGAGTTTTGGCGGCAGCTTGAGCTATAACAGAAGTTCCAGCTGTTGAAAAGGCAGGGGAAATGACCAGCCCCAGCAGCTGCCAAGAAAATGGTTGGTATTTGCACTGCATGGTGGAAGATTACACATTGAAGATAGCTCCCAAGAAAATTGCTGATGCTGATGTCTCACAGTTGCAAGATTTTATGTTGGAGACAGCTGAGGGAGAGGAGGATTCCCAAAGCCTGTTGTTCCAGTATGAATAGGGGGAGGGCTGAGGAACCCGCCTAATGGGCATGGGAAGGAACTGGAGGCTCATGTGGAATCGGCAGTCCACTGGTCGCCTTTTAATATGTAGGAGGCGTTGGGTCTAGTAAGTATAGGTGTTTTGTAGCAATTAAGAGAACTGTCAAGTCAGCACAGGGCCTGAAGGTGTTTGGCCCTGTCAGGCCCTGTGAGCTTGCTGAGGGGCTTGGATAAGGCTTGTGACAATGGACAGAGCACTTATGGAGAGGCACTGAGGTCCATTATCAAAGAGCTGTATAGCTGTAATGAACTTTCACCTTTGGTGATTTGCACAGACAGCTGGGCTGTCTATAGTGGACTGATCATTGAGCAGTACAATAGACTTTTGAAGCAGGGACTGCAAGAAGATGGGAATCTCTGGCTTTCTTGCTAGTTGAATGTGCCACTTGTGTACAGTACCCTAGATTTTGAACAAAGGACCCAACGGGGATGTGGAGGCCAGCACCTGTGGAGGCCCTCTTGCACTGAGTAGCTGCTCCCATTCAGTTACAGTAATAAGGGCACTTTACTCAAGCTGGGATTTGGGCAGCAGGGCCATGTGATCTTTCCTGCCCCAATAGCCCTCCTTAAAGGCCAGTAGCTTCAATGGACATGGCCCTGGACTGTACAGGCCCCCCACCTATGAAATACATGACCTGTTCGCACTGTGGGGTAGGAGGATAGAGGTGGGTCTCCAGTTAATTCCCTGGGCAAACAGTACCTGGCTGCCTAAGGCAGAAGTGTATTATCCCTTGAGTGCTCTGGGAGACATTATTGTGAAGGGCATCTTTGTAGTTATTGTCATTTTTGGTATAGCTTGGCCATTAATAGTCTGTTGTTGTCTGTACTGATTCTGTGAAATATGGTTGTGATATACCTCACTTCTCACGCAGAAATCATCGCAGAAGATAACTGTTGCATAGATTGTGAGGCGAGCAACTCTGAAGGGGTGGAGTGTATGGAAAATAGCTGTGGTTAAGCTTGCTTGCCTCTCTTCTAACTGAACACACTTTGGGGACATGACAGAAAGCCACATGTCTGTGCAGCTTATCTAAGGCTATTGGTACTTTTCCCAGGGGTGGTTTTTCCTGATTGCTTGCCCACTGCTGAGAGATGTTTTCCCTTACCTGTTCACTTGCCCACCTCTGCAAGAATCCAGTAAAAGTAAATGTCTAATGGCCTTTGGCTCTGCGTTTCTTCTGTGGTCTGCCCAAATTCAGTGTGAACCTTTCTGGCATTGTCCACTGGTTTTGTAGATTGCATCTCTGCTCCTTTCATCTAAGCTGTAAGGGTGCCCATGAGATTTGCAACCAAGGAAGCAGTGGGCAATGGCACTTCTTCCCAGGCTAATCCCTGAATCTGTCTGTCTCCAAGGCCCCCTTTCCCAGTGAGCTAATAGCAGCTATACCTTGGCTCACTTCTGTCATTGTGATTTCTAGTTCTCAGTGAGTTCACACAGCCCAGTGTGGCACATTTCTTTAACATTTTTAGAGAGACAAAGCAGTCCTGCTTCAGCTCCATTCTGTTGCTTCTTCTATCCTTGTCTTTTCCTCCCTTGCACTGTCCCCATTGGTGATAAATGTACTCTTAAAATCTCCTGGGCTCATGTTGTGGAATCTTTTCTGCACAAAGTCAAGAACTCATACGTTACAGACAGGCCTGAGGCAGACCTGCTCCAGACCCAGTCCCAGTCCAGTAACAGTACCTATACTTGGAAGGTGTATGAAGAATAGGAGGAGGAGAAATTAAAACTGAGATAAAGAATAGGCTTAGGAACTCACTAGCAATGTCATCTCGAGCAAATTGTTAAATTCTCTATACCTATGAAATAAAATGAAAATGATTATATCTAACCATATTAGTTTTCTATTAGTTCATATTGAATTGGCACAAAATTAGTGGCTTAATCATTAAGCTATTTAGTAGTACCCATTTATCATTTCATAGCTTCTTTAGGTCAGAAGTCTGGACATGACTAAGCAGAGCCCTTATCCCAGGTTTTCACCAGGCTGCAATAATGGTATCAATTGGCTTCCTTATCATCTGGAGGCACCCAGACAAAGACCTGTTTTCAACTTTCTTTAGGTGTTTGGAAGAAATGATTTCCTTGTTTTTGTATGACTGAGGGCCTTGGCTTCTTATTGATTGTGAGGTGGAGGTTATTCTCAGTTGCCAGAGGCTACCCACAAACTCTTGACATCTGACCTTCTCTTTAGACCCCCTCATAACATTACTGCAAGAGAAGCAGCAGAATCTGTTACTTCAGTCTGTAGAGATGAAGTTTTTTATAACATAATATAGTAACATGGGTGGCCTTCTATCATATATATCTTACAATGGAATCTAATCACCTTTGCCATCTTCTATTGGCTAATCTCAGGTCCAAAATTCCTCCTGTGCTAAAATAAAGGGTAGGGATGTTACAGTGCTTGCCTCATTGGTTGTTACTTTAAATTATTTCTGCTACGTTATGTCATAGGTTTTGGAAAAATATGAAATATATGTCTATGTATGTAATTTTCAAATCTTTCTAAATTTCAAAGTATTATGCAAATCTAAGAAGAAATTAGCTTTTTTTTTTTTTTTTTAAACTTTTTTAAATTTATTTATTCATTTTTTTTTTTAGAGAGGAGAGAGAGAGACAAAGAGAGAGAGCAAGGAGAGAGAGAAGGGGGGAAGAGCTGGAAGCATCAACTCCCATATGTGCCTTGACCAGGCAAGCCCAGGGTTTCAAACCGGCAACCTCAGCATTTCCAGGTCGACGCTTTATCCACTGCGCCACCACAGGTCAGGCCGAAATTAGCTTTTGATAAACTATTCTAAGCAGGTTTATTTTAGTGATACTGAACCAAAAGCCTAAAAAATCTTCAATCATTAAATAACTTTTTGGATATATGTATGAATAAATGGATAGATGATAGATATATAGATAGAGATATATTCTAAGAATAAAGCAGCAAAGTATACACATCCATTTTTGAAAAGATCAAATATATTAAATAATTAACATTCAATGAAGGTGCAAAAAAGAGAAAGCAGAGATGGAGTCAAATTTTTGCACTTTTATCATTTCACACAATTTTAGTTATTTGAACTATCCTATATATGTTTTCATATATCATTTTGAGTGAATTTAAAACATTACAAAGCTTGATTTTGAAGACTTTAAATAAGTTTTATTAATACAGATAGAATAATATTTTATTTATTTATTTATTTATTTTTTTATTTTTCTGAAGCTGGAAACGGGGAGAGACAGTCAGACAGACTTCCGCATGTGCCCGACCGGGATCCACCCAGCACACCCACCAGGGGCGACGCTCTGCCCACCAGGGGGCGATGCTCTGCCCCTCCAGGGCGTCGCTCTGCCGGGACCAGAGCCACTCCAGCGCCTGGGGCAGAGGCCAAGGAGCCATCTCCAGCGCCCGGGCCATCTTTGCTCCAATGGAGCCTTGGCTGCGGGAGGGGAAGAGAGAGACAGAGAGGAAGGAGGGAGGGGTGGAGAAGCAAATGGGCGCTTCTCCTATGTGCCCTGGCCGGGAATCGAAACCGGGTCCCCCGCATGCCAGGCCAACGCTCTACTGCTGAGTCAACCAGACAGGGCCAGAATAATATTTAAAATAAAACATTGAACATAGATGGGTGCATTATATTAACTTTTGAAGAATGATTTTTGCATTAGCTAGTGTATATATTATTTGATTATGATGGTATGAAATGAAAAAAAAAATCATTTCCCCATTTGACAGTGGTTTGATACTATTCCTTTAATAAATATATTTTTAAAATTAATTAAAGGATTGGCTAAAACTTGGCTTTTCCTTTATATAATGTACAAAGTTTATGAAAGAATTTCCAAAAGCTTTTAAACTTTGATTTTTGTGACATAATACATATTAATCTTGGTTGGTACAGACTTCTTTATATTAATGCTAGAAATCCTCTACTAAGCTTTAGGATTTCACTACTAACTAGAAACAGTAACACAAAAATATTTATAGTCCACAATTCATCAGAGAAACCATTGAGATCTCCATTGTTAGGGAAAATATAAATAGAGAATGACTTCTCTGGAAGACAGTAAGTGGACTGATTCTTTCTTTATATAAAGTACCACAAATATGAGTCTTAAATTATTTCGTGTGTTACAAAAGTGTCTCTTTTGTTCAGCATCAAATTTAGTTAAAATTGTATTACTTTTTTTTCACATAAAGGGAACAGAAGCAGAAATTTTAAGCTCTTTTAAAGAGATTCTATTGTGATATTTAATAAAATTTATCATTGTTGTCAAAACACACTATTTATTGTTCTTTGTACTAGAAATTAAGTTTTATTTTCATGTATTAATTCACTTCTTTTCACCAACAACTCTGAGAGGTATATAAAGTTAAGAAAGCTAAGATGCAGAAAATTGAATAATTTGTCCAAAGTCACACAGCAGAGTCAGGATTTAAACCCAAGTAGTATAATATGAAAGCTCTTGTGCATATCAAGACTGATCATCTGCCTTCGAGTCTCACTTTGCTACTAATAGAAGTTCATAATCTACTTATCAAAATTTAATGTTAATATTATAACATTATATTGGTAAAATATCACAGAAACAGAATTTCTTCCATTTAATTCTAAGTAGATATGAGTTATGTTTAATGCTAGAAGTTTTAAAAAGAGGAGAAATTTCAAGATGCTCTCAAACTTCTAAAATGGTTAATATACTAAATATTTTTAATATCACTAATGTATAATTAACCAGAAAAAGGTCACATTTCTGCATTAATAAACTAGAATTAAGATAAGATTCCAGGAAACTCAAAAATAAATTAGAAAAGGTAGTTCCACTTTTTCTTAATCTTCAAAATGTATATGTTATTTATAATGACATCTTCAAAATGTACTTCACTGTGATTGTGAATGCATATGTGTGTGGGGGGTATGTGCTTGAACTGGTTAATGTGTTTTTGCCATGCAGTTTAATAATATCAGTGCAAAGTTAGAAGATATACCAAAATCACTGTGCTAGTTCTCTGAGACATTTTTGGCCAATGCTACATTAAATAAATTAGTCTAAATAATAAAACAAATAAATTAAAAAAAAAACACCAATCAAGCAAACAAATTAAGAAGTTGATTGATATGACCTCTTAAATTGGATGAATTTCTAACATTTAGACCTAATTCATATTCTAGTGTAGTTGACTAATTACCATACCTCAAATATTTTGATGGTTAAGGCACAAAGAAGAGACTGTGGTAAGTGCAGAGAGATTTGTAGCGATAGAAATAACAAAAACCTATGTTGATTAAATCACTTTCCCTCAAAACTCAGATCACTGTTTGATTGATTTTTTTCATTATATTTTTGTGACTTTGTGCTATTTGAAATAATTTTTCTCCAAAGTAGAATGTTCAAAATAATTCAGTGAGCCATCATAAGAAAAATATTAAAACATCTATTTCTATTGTTATTTTATCTAAATAAGGAAAAGATAATGTTAATAAGGACAATGAAATAAACTGAGTTCATGCATAAGGTAATCATTTGTCACAGCATTAGGGAAAAGGAAAGTTCCATAAAAGACAACGATGCCTTTGCTTCCAGCAGGTCACTTGGACAGTTAGGTAAACTCATATATTAAGTTATCTAGTTTTACCTACACTAATCATAAGAAAGTAGACAATTTAAATATATTTTCTATAAAAAATAGTAAATCTGGAATAGCATTAATAAAACAAGCTGAGTAATCACACAAAAAGGTGGCCAGTAGATACCTGGTCTTACTTCTAAACAAACATTTTATCAGACATGATATCATCTACAATGACAATATATCAGAAATTACATCTTTTGACATATAAATTTACATTCTCATTATTAATGATTCTTTCCCAAAGTAGATATTGAATATTCTATTTATTGATTCTTTGGAGATTATATTTTTAGCTTGAAGGACATAACAATTAATTATAAAAATAATTATAAATAAACTGGAGAAATAATCTAATCTTAGAACATTGCTTTCACGAAAACCATTAAATCCATTATTAAAATAAATTTTAAAATATTTTTACTGTTTAGAAATAAAATAGTATTTATGCTAAATTGCTTAATTTACTTTTTAGAATTTTTACCCTCATGTATGGTTTACAAAGATTACAATGTGTTATAATAGTACACATATAATTTATAAAAAAAATGTCATAAACTTAGTAATTCTCTGGACAGTTCTGCTTCCTCACTCCCATGTGAAATTTCCCTACTATATAGCTAGAGATCTATTCACCATCATCTCTCTCTACCACTATTCCAGTTCAGGATACCATCATCCTTACCTGGTTAAAACAATTCTTATTGGACTTATATCAATGTATTATGAACCTCTCTATTCTAAATTTATCATCACAGCCAGAGAGATATTTTGAAGTTATAATTATATGAGTGGCCATCACATTCTTCCCACATTTTAAAGCTAACTCCCGTTAGTCTCTAAAAGACTCAGTCCCTACCTATATCTCAAAACTCCTTTACCATACCTGCATGACATCCCGTTTGTTCCCACTTTAGTTACCTGTACTTTTCACTCCCTACCTCAGTGTCTATTATAACTCTGTTTGCATTTGTTGCACATGTTCCTTGCTTATAAACTTATTTTCATGCTTCTGATATTAGATTGAGATTCAGCTACATGGTTCTCCATAACTAGGTCAATTTTACTATCATGAGAACATACGACTTTTCTTCGTGGGATTGACCATAGTTTTAATTTTATATTTCTATAATTATTTGATCATTGCTTGTCTTTGCCTATATTTTCTTTCTTTCTTTCTTTCTTTCTTTCTTTCTTTCTTTCTTTCTTTCTTTCTTTCTTTCTTTCTTTCTTTCTTTCCAGAGACAGAGAGAGAATCAGAGAGAGGTATAGATAGGGACAGACAGACAGGAATGGAGAGAGATGAGAAGCATCAATCATCAGTGTTTTGTTACAACACCTTAGTTGTTCACAGATTGCTTTCTCATATGTGCCTTGACCGTGGGGCTACAGCAGACTGAGTAACCCCTTGCTCAAGCCAGCAACCTTGGGTCCAAGCTGGTGAGCTTTTTGCTCAAACCAGATGAGCCCACGATCAATCTGGCGACCTCAGGGTCTCGAACTTGGGTTCTCCACATCCCAATCCGACGCTCTATCCACTGCACCACCACCTGGTTAGGCTTTGCCTATATTTTCATAGCAATTTTCTGTGCCTAATTCTGCTTATTTCCCTTAGATAAATTTTCAGAAGTAAAGTTGTTGAGTCAAGGGAGTACATGTATTATTAGAGCCCTAAATAAATATGTTCTAACCAATCTTCAGAAAGAAATATTAATTTACATTTCAGCAACAGCATATGAGTTATCTCCTTCATTGCAATAGAAATTTTATATTATTTTTCACATTATTAAAATGATGAAGAATGTGAATGTCAATGGAAAAATTGTCTGAAAAAGTGCTACAGTGAAAAGGATTTTATAATATTAATTAATAATATTTTTACAAATATGCCTTCTTCAGAAAAAAATTCATTTTCATCATGTTTGTTGATGAATAACTGGTGTGATTTAATATACCAATGGTTGAGAACAACTAGATTGGATTATAGTTTTGTTTAAAATAAATACCATTATTTAAAGAAACATTTTAAAAAATAAAGTATACATGAATTGATTTCAATAACATTTAAATTGTAAAGCATCTCTTATACTAGTTTCTATAAATACAAATGTATAATTTAAAATCATAATCTAACTTTTCTTATACACAATAATTATAATAAAGCCATTATGCTATTTTATTATCCTTGCTATTTTATATATACCCAAATTAATGTAAAATAGACAACAAATTCCATTACAGCTGAAAAAAACAAAATAAACTACCTATAATTCCATAGATTCAGAGGAATGTCTTAAAAAGGTTTTTGTGTGTCTTTTTATCATGAAAGATATAAAAATTGGAAAGATATTGATTTATGAAATTGTATGAGTCAATTCAAATACTGAGTGCAGAAGAAATATTTAAATTTCCATCCCAGACTGTTTTTATTCAGTTGATTTATATTTATATTTCAAATAATATTTATATTCAGGAGGAAGAAGCTTATAAACTATCACTCTTCTTTCTCAATAAACTGATGATTTTAGTTACATTATTTTCTAGCAAAGTCATTCAAAAATCATTGAACATGCTGATTTACTGCTATTCTGTTTTCTCATGCCAATTATAATAAAAATCTATAAATGTTCAGGGCATAAGGCACTTACATGGTGTTTGGAATAATGAAATGTGTCGAACTTTTCCTAGTGATGATGACAGGGTTTATACAATTTGCACCATTTTAATGGAATGATAAAATCTATATGTTCACTTGGGTGTAAAAAAGCAGAGGAGAAAAATGTTCCAAATGTAAAAGCAAAAAAAAGAAATAATTTTTTATTAAACAGTATATGAAATTTCTTACTGATGATGGATTTATAGTAAACTAATTTGTAGAATAAATGAGGTGTGGAGATTGAAATGTGCTTGAAGTATTAAAACTTACCTTGCATTACCTGTTATTATTGCAGCTAACTTTAGGTGCTTATGGAGGATTCAACATGCCTTTTACATAAAAGCATTGTGGTTATAAGGTTTCATCATATTTTGAAAATTTCGTCCATTTATTTGACATTTTCATTTGTTATGCAGTAATAACTCTCTTAATGAAGAAGCTCATTCCTTGAAACATACATATATCTCAGAAATGTTCTGTTGGTCAAATAAGTTTGTAAACATGATATATATGTTTGTGTTGGGCAGATAAAATATATTATGCTCACTTTGTTAAAGATGGCGCTGCCCACGTGGAGGCCGTCACCCAGGTGATATTAATGTGTGTTGGGGCGGGCTGTGGGCAGGCAGAATCCTTGTAGTCTGGGGTTTGGTTTTGGGATTAAGCCTTTCCCACACTTTTTGATGTGGGGTGGTACAATCCCATCATGTCTCTGATAAGTGACTTTGTATTAGAGACTTCCCTATTTTGTATATTGGATTAAAGGTTTTGATTTCTACACTATAAAATGGGGGCAGAACGGTAGCTTGCTCTCTTGGTTCCTGAGATTAATATTAGAGGAGAGAGCAGAGAGGAGAGCAGAGGAGGCCATGTGGAGGAGGCCTAGAGAAGCAGCCAAGGTGGCGGAGTGTTGTCTACGGCCATACCACCCTGGACGCGCCTGATCTCGTCTGATGGCGGAGTGTTGAGTGAGAAGCCAGTCTGTGCAGAGTTTGTGCAGGGAGAAGGAAGGAGATGGGGAACAGAGGTGACTAAGTCTGATGAGCTAGAAACCTTTGATTCTAGGAAACTCGGATAAGTCAGTAGCTTTGTGAGCACTGAATGTGAGTGGGTTTTGGAGCCCAGTGTGTGTTTTTACTTGCCCGCCAGATGCAAACTAGGATTGAAGATGATAGCCCACCAGTTTTTGGCTCCGTTGTTTCTTTACCGACTGTCCGAATCCAATGTGAACCTGCATGGGCCAGGCTGCTGTGATGGTGGCCTTGGCTACTGGCTTTACAGTTTGCTTGTGTATAGTTCTCATTGGTTGTGGGAGACAGGCTGTAAGCCAGCAAAGTCATTATAGCCTAAGGTTTAGTTTTAAGACTAAGCCTTTCCCACCCTTTTAATATAATACTAAGATCTTTTCAACACTAAGCTTTTCCCCACACCCTTGACTATTGCATGATGTGGGGTGGTGCACTCTTATGAGGAATCCCATTTATGCCTCAGATAAGTGGCTTTGTATCAGGGACTTTCTTATTTGTATACTGGCTTAAAGGCTTTAATTTCTACACTATAAAATGGGGCAGACTGGGAGCTTGCTCTCTCTCAGTTCCTGAAATTAACATTGCATTGGAGAGGCAGTCAAGATGGCAGAGTGCTGAAGGAGAAGGCAGTTTGTTCAGAGTTTTTGCAGAGAGAAGGAGATGGAGAACAGAGGTGAATAAGGTTGGTGAGGTAGAAACCTTTGATTCTAGAAAACTCGGATAAGTCAGTGACTTTGGGAGCCCTGAATGGAAAGAAAAGTTTTTTCCCACTGTGTGTATTTCTTACCTGCGGGGTGCGAGCTAGGATTAAATGTAATGACTCCATTGTTTCATTACTGTCTGTCAGAATCAAATGCGAACCTGCACAGGCTAGGCAGCTGTTATGGTGGCCGTGGCTAATGGCTTTACATGTCCTAACTAGAGAAAGAATAAAACTAGATCTGCAGAAGCACACCCTAGAGTTTTTTAAAGAGAGGATTGTAGTTTTAAAATAATCTCAATGGAAGTGTCAATAAATATGTTTTTGGGATTTTTTATTTTTCTACAGAGAAAATTACATTTTGGGATCATGTTAGAAATATTTAAAGAATAATAGAAATTGGGCTCTGCTAAGATAGAAAATTCTGATGAAAAACCTAGCAACAGAACTTCAAAACAGGGACATGCATTTCAGTTCCTGCAGAGAAAAACCTGGTGATGAGTGATAGAGACTCTTGCATAGTCAAAAATCCCTGAGACTTTCTTTTATGCAGCTCCTGCTCCCCACTTTCTCTAAAGATCTGGCAGTTGGTTGTAAAGAACAGATTTTAGATTTCCTGATCAGCTCTACCTTTCCTTGAGTTACGCTCTAGACTGCATTGTCCCATATGATAGCCACTAGCCAGTATGGTAGCATATGATTTGTTGAATGCTTACAATGTGACTAAGTCCAAATTGAGATGTATTGTATGTAG
Source organism: Saccopteryx leptura (assembly GCF_036850995.1). Lineage (NCBI taxonomy): Eukaryota > Metazoa > Chordata > Mammalia > Chiroptera > Emballonuridae > Saccopteryx > Saccopteryx leptura. The sequence continues at coordinate 66,139,253 of NC_089511.1, forward strand.
AAAATATAACGGTATTTCAAAAGCTTAGTACAATATATGAATGCAACAACAACAACAACAAAAAAAACCCAATTCAATTAAAAGATGGGGAGAGGACCTGAATAGATATGTTTCTTAAGAAGGCATAGTGATGGCCAACAAATACATATATGAAAGAATGCTCAGCCTCACTAACTATAAGGGAAATGCAAATCAAATCCACAGAGATAAGACCACACACCCATTACAATGGCTGCTATCAGTAAGATAAGAAATAAATGGAGAAGATGTGGAGAGAACTGAGTCCTTGTATACTGCTGGTGGAAATATAAATTGGTGGTTTCCTTTGAAGTCAGTATGGAGGTTTCTCAAAAAATTAAGAATAGTACTACTCTAAGACCTAAAAATCCCTTTTCTGTATATCTACCTGAAAATTTTGGAAATACATATTCATAAGGATATATGTACTTCTATGTTCATTTCAGCATTATTTACCATACTCAAGATATGGAAACAAGTGTACACTGACAAATGATTAGATAAAGAAAATGTGGTACTTATATACAATAAAATACTACTTAGTCATAAAAATTCATAAAACATTGCCATCTGCTACAACATTGATAGATCCTGAGAATATCATGCTAAATGAAATGTCTGGATGGAAAATTACAGCAATCATACAATATCACTCATGTAGGACATACAACAAATGAACAAATAAAATGAACGAACACACTCATAGACACAGACAACAGGATAAAAGGAGTCAAATAATGGTAACAGAAGGAGACTTGACTTTGGGTAGTGAGCACACAATGTAATGTGCAGAGATGATGTATACCTGAAACTTATATGTTTGTTGGTCAAATGAGTTTGTAAATATGACATACCTATTTGCTCGCTTTGGGTGTTGGAGACAGGCTATAACTGACAAAGTCATTATAGCCTAATTAGTCTTAAAACTAAGCCTTTCCCACCCTGGGGTGATACACTCTCATGAGGAATCCCATTATGCCTCAGTTAAGTGACTTTGTATCAGAGACTTCCTTGTTTGTATATTGGATTAAAGGTTTTGATCTCTACACTATAAAATGGGACAGACCAGGAGCTTGCTCTCTCGGTTCCTGAGATTAGCATTAGAGAGGACAACAGAGAAAGGCCACGTGGAGGAGAGGAGAAGCAGTCAAGATGGCAGAGTGCTGAAGGAGAAGCCAGTTTGTTCAGAGTTTGTGCAGAGAGAAGGAGATGGGGAACAGAGGAGAATAAGGCTGGTTAGCAGAAGCCTTTGATTCTAGGAAACTCGGATAAGCCAGTGGCTTTGGGAGCCCTGAATAGAAAGGGAAGTGTTTTCCCACTGAGTGTATTTCTTGTCCACTAAGTGCAAGCTAGGATTAAAGCTAATGGCCCACCAGTTCTTGACTTCGTTGTTTCATTACTGTCTTTTCGAATCAAATGTGAACCTGCATGGGTCAGGCTGCTGTGATGGTGGCCGTGGCTACTGGCTTTACAATGTTATTAGTCAATGTTTCCTCAATAAATTTAATTAAATAAAAAAAGAATACACACTATCTCAAGGTTTACATTAATTACTTATTGAATTGATAGTGTTTTAGATCTATAATATTAAGTTAAATAAAGTACATTATGAAGTTAGTTTTGCTTTTAGTTTCAATATGGCTGCTAGAATATGTAAAATTACCCATGAGGCTCACATTATGTTTCTATTGGACAAGTACCATAATAGGCAATGAATGCTAAAGGGCTCTTCTCTCTGCTAACTCAGATATTTCTAGCTGACATCTGAAATTTTACTAGGTTTTGAATAGTGAAAGGAAAAGAGAGAATCAGTTATGATACAGAAGGTTTGACTAGAGATTGCTGCAATGGAACCATTTATGTCAAGAAAACTAAAATGGAGCTGGAAGTCGATGAAGAATTTAGTCTTACACATGATCCATCCAGTACATTTTTTCCATGAACTTTTGAACTTTTCAGCTATGTCTGAACTTTAATAATCTCCTCACAATAACAACCAAACCATTTGCATTCCTTATTTTGAAAGGAGCCAACCCATTTTGTCAACCAGTATCCTCTGTTTGCATACAGGGCTCAAAAACCCCTACTGATTTAGCCAAAATCCTTTATTTGCATAAAGAAGATTGGATGAAAGACAGTACATGCAGCAGGAGTCTTTGCAGTCTCTGCCTTTCTTTGTTTTCTTGGGAGCACAATTTAAGTTGCTATCTGACTCACACACATATAAATGAATATACAAGAAGCAGTGATGATTTTGAAAATGCTTTGAAGTTCACTTTCCAAGGACTCTAATGAACTATTGCAATTGTGAGAAAGACAGTAAAATTTCATTTGAGGCATATACTTATTCACCTAAAACTCAAAACTGGATATTATTGGTTCTTTCTTTTCAAAATACATACAAGTCAGGGTTTTTAAATACTTGTATTTTTTTAACTGTTCAATTTTTACTGCCTTAACTTTCTTGTAATTAATGTATTAATAACTCTTGGTTTATATCTGGTTTTTCTAACCTCTTTAAATATAATTGCACTTAATTTTTATAATTATCTAACCCTTTTTAATGGCTGTATTCTCTCCAAATGTGCAAATCTATTTATTAAATTTACTTTAAAATCATTTTATTTGCTTTTATAGGTTTTTAAAATATATTTTGTTATTACAATGCTGCTACATATATATTTAAAATGTTTACATAAGAGAACTAAGAGGTATTAAAAAGAAGTTCTAAGGCATACATCTAGGACTGAATTGTACATTTTAATGGTTGAATATTGATAGATATATTAGACATATATCATGGAAAAATGTGGTAGATGGTCTCTCAAGTGGTTTCACTTTATAATCTCCCAAGTGCATTTTATTTTTATGAATTCTCTCCATATATATGCAATATGTATATATATACATACACATACACAAATATTCTCACATATACACACATGTATTCATATATATTCCACATACATAAGTATGTGTGTCACATATGTAATTATATGTGGCAAATATATAATTATATATTTTACATGTATAATTCATCATCAAAAATTCATGGATTATATCATATATAGTTAATGAACTTTTCATTAATTTTATTTTGCAGTTGCAACTGATATTCAATATTATTTTGTATTAATTTTAAGTGTAGCCTGACCAGGTGGTGGCACAGTGGATAGAGTGTCGGACGGGATGCCGAGGACCCAGGTTTGAGACCCCGAGGTCGCCAGCTTGATCGCGGGCTCATCTGGTTTGAGCAAAAAAAAAAAAGCTCACAAGATTGGACCCAAGGTTGCTGGCTGGAGCAAGGGGTTACTTGGGTCTGCTGAAGGCCCGCGGTCAAGGCACATATGAGAAAACAATCAATGAACAACTAAGATGTCATAATGAAGAACTGATCATTTATGCTTCTCATCTCTCTCTGTTCCTGTCTGTCTGTCCTTATCTATCCCTCTCTCTGACTCTCTGTCCCTGTAAAAAAATAAAAATAAAATAAAATTTTTAAAAAAGGTTAATTTCAAGTGTATAGCATAGTGGTTAGAAAAAACATATATTTTACAAAGTGATCCTCCCAATATTTCAAGTAACTTCCTGGCACCACTCTTAGTTATTACAATATTACTGGCTATTCTCTTTATGTTGTACTTCATTCACATCACTCTATTTTGTAAATACCAATTTATACTACTAAATCCCTTAGTCTTTAATCTATTTTGAATTTATTATGGTATATAATCTAATAAAGTGGTCTAGTTTCATTTTTTTCATGTATCTGTCTAGTTTTTCCCGCATCATTTATTAAATAGATAGTTTTATCCCATTGTATATTCTTGCTTTCTTTTTGGATAACCGTAAGCTTGTATTTAAAGTTTGATAACAGGAAGTGTCATATCTCCAACTTTGTTATTTTTTTAAATTATTATTATTAATTTTAATGGAGTGACATTGATAAATCAGGGTACATATGTTCAGAGAAAACATCTCCAGGTTATTGTGACATTTGATTATGTTGCATACCCTCTCCAACTTTGTTTTTCTTTTTCAAGATTGCTGAGGCTATTCAGGGTCTTTTATGGTTCATTATAAATTTTTGAAATATTTGTTCTAGTTCTATGTAAAATACTATTTTGATAGGAATTGTATTGAGTCTATAGATTGCTTTGGGAAGCATGGATATTTTAACTATGTCAATTCTTTCTGTCCATAAACATGGTATATGTGTTCTTTTATTTGTATCTTTTTCAATTTCTTATAAATTTCTGAGTATAAGTATTTTATCTTCTTGGTTTAATTTATTCCTAGTTATGTTTTTTGATGCAGTTTGAAATGTGGTTTTTATCTTAGTTTCTCTGATAGTTCCTCATTGATATATAAAATACAACTGACCTCTAAATATTTATTTTGTATCCTGCTACTGTACTCTATTTATCAGTTCTTGTAGTTTTTCATTGGAATCATTAGGTTTTTTTATATATAGTATCATCATCTCTAAATAATTAAATTTTATTCTTTTCAGTGGATGTATTTTTAAAGACTATTTTTATCCTTATTTTTCTTTAATTTATGCTCAAGTATCTCATATTAGCAAGGCAATAATTATGTTTTTATAGTTTCTATACACTCATAAAATTATATGCAACATGAAATATGGCATATACTATACATATTATCATTTTTCACAAATAATATCAAATTATACAATTCATAGTATTTTGTTTTTTCTGTAATTGACACATGAGAATCCCTTTAAGTCACCTAATAAGCCCTAATTAATTATTCTTAATGGCTTCTTAACATATTTAGATGTGAAAACGGATTCAACCACTTATCTATCAGTAGTAATATACTTTGAGTATTTTGGGCCAATATTAATAATTTGTAATAAATACCCATATACTGATGTACTAGTGTTTTCCTTTTTTGGGAACAGATTATCAAAAATGGAAATGCTATATATATTTGGTACTTTACTAAACATTGCTTTATTATTTTAATTTGTTATATAAGTATACATTTTATTAAAATTAAAAAAATAAAATGCATGTGTTTGTTATTTAAAACTTATGAACTTTTAGTTTTAGTTAATAAGTTCTCTCTTTCCTAATAATACAATTAAATTTCCAAGATTTCTTTAAGAAATTTTATTGTTTTATGTTTTACATTTAATTTTCACAATCTTTGATTTACTTTTACATTTTATTTTGAAGATAGAAGTGTCAGTTTAGTTTCTTCCAGTAGATACAGTATTATTTATTCCATAATTAACAACTTTCTTTATTGATTAAAATAGTATTATTAGTTATTAAAATATAGTTAAACTGGGATTAATATTTTAATTATTTATTGTATTTCACTAAACTATATTTTTCCTTTTTATGATAATTCCAAATGATGTTATTACAGCTGCTTTGTGGTTTTTCTGGGATGTGATGAGGCAATTTAATTATATTTTATCAACTTACTTCTTCTTAGGCATTTACTTATTTTTAAAAACAAAAATTATTTAAAAAATTTAGAATAAAAAAAACTGTTGATAATTTTAATTAAACTCACACTATATTAATATATTAATTTCTGATAATCACACTTTTCTAATATAACCTAAAACATTCCTAATCAAATCCAGGCTGCTTTTACCATTTTGCACTAAGAATTTTAATACAGTTATTATATGATAGTATCAATAATTCATGATTTTTATTGAAATTACAATTACAATGGTTGATACATAAATCAATAAACAAGCTGCTTTGAGAATTTAATAGATACAAAGCACTAGATTCTAGATATATAACGCTAATGGGAGGAGGTAACTATACACATGAAAAGCTTAACTGACACACACGAGACACTGAATGTTTGACCAATAATGGCAAGCAAAAATCTACCTTTTTTTTAAAATTATTTATTTATTTATTCATTTTAGAGAGAAAGAGACCGAGAGACAAAGAGAGAGAGAAAGGGAGGAGCAGGAAGCATCAACTCCTATACGTGCCTTGACCAGGCAAGCCCAGGGTTTTGAACCAGCAACCTCAGTGTTCCAGTTTGATGCTTTATCCACTGCGCCACCACAGGTCAGGCTGCAAGCAAAAATCAGGCCGAGACAATTTAAAGTTAGGTCAAAAGGGAAGGAACAAGAAAGGCATATTTTGGGTTAGGTATTTGACAATAAAAGAGATTAAAGAAAGGGCTTTAAACTGGATTTTGCAAAGGGATAAATTTAGATGAAAATTAAGACATTTGCAGAATTGGAAAGAGTATTAATATTGTAGAACTAAAGCCTTGAAATTTATATCAGTGGGGTGCCAGTAAAACTAAATTAGAGATTATGTGCATGTAAAGAGGAAAAATTGAGATTAAAATAGTAAATAGATGCTTGGCTGCAGAAGTTTTGAATCAGAGTTTACCATGAGTTATTACTGTCCTATTTTAATATTTTAGTTTCAGTGAGCTGGACAAAAGAATTATTCTAAAAAGAATATTCTGGATGCAATGTAAGTAATAAATAAATAGTACTTACATTTGAGATGTGGAGATCAATATGATTCATTCAAACTACAATTAAGAGAATTAATTAGAGTTGGAAATGGGAACTAAAAGGAACACATGTAATAGTTTCTGAAAGAAAAACAGTGTTAGTACTTTTATTAGAAATTATTTTTCTTTATTATATACTGAGAACTTTAAAAAGTTTATGGCTTTGTCTATCTGATGACAAAATTTTAATTTAAAACTGGCCAAATACTTATCTTATATATTTTTTGTTATAGGTGTTAGGAATTATAATGCCAATTTTCATTTTAGTTTTTCTAGAGTTAAAGGCATAGAACACAACCTGTTCCAGACCATGCTTCTGTCCCCTGAGATTTCCATTTTATGTGCATTCATGCCTAACAAATGCTTTATTATTATTATTATTATTATTATTATTATTATTATTATTATTATACTGGGAAATAAGAAAGCCACTCTTCACTGGGAACTTTTTTTTTTTTTCAGAATAATAGTTTTTGCATGAATATTATACCTTCCTGATGGTTTAAGAGAAGATAAAATCTGTTGCACCATTGATTTCTTAACTACATAACCAATAGCATTCTCAGAAGATGCACTTATATCTTCAATGTATCAGTACAGCCTCTAACCTGTTTCAGGGTGACTACAGATCAGCTCTGGTTTCTTCATACTGCCAATTTGCCTACATCTAATTCCTTTTCAGTGCAAGAGCTGTGATGATTCACCATATGTCAGACTGTGGGTTGGAGAACAAGGTCATCTAAATGCTATTAAAATTATGCTACACAGAAAGTAATTGGGAGAAAAAAAGAAAAAAAAAGAAGGAAGAAAAGGAGCAAGAAAATTTTTATAGCTTCAAATCTAAATTTTATTTATTAAACATTAGTCCACACACTAAACTAGTCAAAAAAGAGGAGAATTGCCCTGGCTGGTTGGCTCAGTGGTAGAGCGTCGGCCTAGCGTGTGGAGGACCTGGGTTCGATTCCCGGCCAGGGCACACAGGAGAAGCACCCATTTGCTTCTCCACCCCTCCACCGCGCTTTCCTCTCTGTCTCTCTCTTCCCCTCCCGCAGCCAAGGCTCCATTGGAGCAAAGATGGCCCAGGCGCTGGGGATGGCTCTGTGGCCTCTGCCTCAGGCGCTAGAGTGGCTCTGGTCGCAACATGGTGACGCCCAGGATGGGCAGAGCGTCACCCCATGGTGGGCGTGCTGGGTGGATCCCGGTCCAGCACATGTGGGAGTCTGTCTCTCTGTCTCTCCCTGTTTCCAGCTTCAGAAAAATGAAAAAAAAAAAAAAAAGAGGAGAATTTGCAATGGGAGAGTGGTCGTGTATCTTCTTCCTTAAATTAACTGATTCCCTAAAGACTATGGCTCTATCAAAAGGAAAATATTTTCAATTTATAGAATTTCTATCTTCTTTGAAAGTTCTTGATATCTTAGATGCATGAAACTTCCAAAACCTTCAGTTGCCAGTAAATACAAACCCACTGTATTTCTGTGACATATCCAAGTTTAGAAGACATTTCTGCTATATAAATTACATGGAACATATTCATGTGAGTCCAACAACAAACTTAAGCAAGACACTGATTTCTCAAAGGGACTTATATAGATGTGTTGGCAAGAGTCAACACAAACATCTAAAACTTAAATAGAGAAAAGAATCTAAAATTGTCAATAGAAGCAGATCTCCTCAGCTAGTCTCCTTCCAAGGAGTATGTAACACTCATGTGATATACTGTAGAATTGAAATTTAGAATGTGTTCTTACTTCATACAAAACAGTAACATCTCACTAGATGTTGAATATATTTTTCAAAATGATTGTAGGATTGAAGGCATCCAATGTAATTTTGTTCATACCTTTGTGATGTAAAAGGTATAATTATTTCTAAAGCATAGTGAATATTATTTTCATTTCTGTTAAATTGGTGGTGTATATAAAAATTTTATTTGTTCCTAACATGCTTAACCTTCTCTAGATGTTTCTCTGTCACCCTTCTTAACCCAGGCCTCACAACTGCATGTAAAAGTCAAGTTCAACCTTTCTCTAGAGCTGTTGCCTAAATACCTTTCCTAAACCAAAAGGCCCACCTGACCCATCTTTCTGTCACCTATTTTTGTTCTAGAACTGAGAATATGGCCCTGGCTGGTTGGCCAGGTATGTCCTGGGTTTGATTCTTGGTCAGGGCACACAAGAGAAGCATCCATTCTGCTTCTCCACCCTTCCCCTTCTCCTTTCTCTCTATCTCTCTCTTCCCCTCCCACAGCCAAGGCTCCATTGGAGCAAAGTTGGCCTGGACACTGAGGATGGCTCCATGGCCTCCACCTCAGGTACTAGAATGGCTCCAGTTGGAATGGAGCAATGCCCCTGATGGGCAGAGTATTGCCCCCTAGTGGGCATGCTGGGTGGATCCTGGTTGGGCGCATGTGGGAATATGTTTGCCTCCAACTCCCTTGCTTCTCACTTCAGAAAAATACAAAAAACACCCCCAAAAAACTGTGAATCTGTTGAGGGCTGCTTTGCTTTTAGTAGCAAATATTTTTCTCCTTTTATAATTATCATACAAAAGGAAATTTTCTCTCCTCATGTATATATATAAAAAATATTATAAAAATTTATATCTTAAATTAACAAATATAATAAATAGTGGAAACATTTCTTTAATTAGCTCTCTGATTAAATTCAAGCAAAAATTTCTATTTTTATTCTAGACAGCAACAGTTATTTTATTTGGCTATAACTCAGAAGTCTTTCTTTTTTTTCTCAGTAACAGTGTATAACAAAGATATATAAAATCTTTAATCAATAAAAATAAAAATCCTAAGTGTAAGTCAAATTTTATTTTTAAATATTAAAAAATAACATCTTTATTATACAAATAAATAATGACATAGAAGTGAAAATTCATTGCATTACATATTTAAGTAATTTTCAGGAAAAACATTTTATATACATATTATTTTATGTATTTATATATTTTTATTTTAATGTTATTTATATAAAATAAAAACAAACCATTTTTAAAATATAAAAAGAAATACAGGCATTTTTACTAAGAAACATATTGTAACTTGCTTTCTAAAAAATATATTAAGAAAAATTTTTCATACTTAACTATTCTTTAAAAATATGATTAGTGCTCGCTTCGGCAGCACATATACTAAAATTGGAACAATACAGAGAAGATTAGCATGGCCCCTGCGCAAGGATGACACGCAAATTCGTGAAGCATTCCATATTTTTCAGAAATACTCATAAGAAAGGGTACTACAATGAATATGGTAGGTACCCTTTTCATTACCTAATGGTAACCACCCTTGAAAAAACCACCACAAAAACACTTGACTTAAAAAAGGTAGCAACAGAGGAAAGAAGTATGGAATACAAACAAACAAAAACAAATGATAGAAAAACAAAAGAGAAGAATCAAACAAGATACAAAACTAACAGAAAGCAATTTATAAAATAGCAATAGGGAACCCACAAGTGTCAATAATTACACTAAATGTAAATGGATTAAACTTACCAATAAAAAGACACAGAGTAGCAGAATGGATTAAAAAAGAAAATCCAACTGTATGCTGCCTACAAGAAACTCATCTAAGCAACAAGGATAAAAACAAATTCAAAGTGAAAGGCTGGAAAACAATACTCCAAGCAAACAACACCCAAAAAAAAGCAGGTGTAGCAACACTCATATCTGATAATGCTGACTTCAAGACAGAAAAAGTACTCAGAGACAAAAATGGCCATTTCATAATGGCTAAGGGGACACTGAATCAAGAAGACATAACAATCCTTAATATATATGCACCAAACCAAGGAGCACCAAAATATATAAGACAGCTACTTATTGACCTTAAAACAAAAACTGACAAAAATACAATCATACTTGGAGACCTCAATACACCACTGACGGTTCTAGATCGGTCATCCAAACAGAGAATCAATAAAGATATAGTGGCCTTAAACGAAATACTAGAACACCTGAATATGAGAGACATCTACAGGACACTTCATCCCAAAGCGACAGAGTATACATTTTTCTCTAGTGTACATGGAACATTCTCAAAAATTGACCATATGTTGGGCCACAAAGACAATATCAGCAAATTTAGAAAAACTGAAATTGTACCAAGCATATTCTCTGATCATAAAGCCTTGAAACTAGAATTCAACTGTAAAAAAGAAGGGGGAAAACCCACAAAATTGTGGAAACTAAACAACATACTTCTAAAAAATGAATGGGTCAAAGAAGAAATAAGCGCAGAGATCAAAAGATATATACAGACAAATGAAAATGAAAATACGACATATCAGAATCTCCGGGATGCAGCAAAAGCAGTAATAAGAGGAAAGTTCATATCACTTCAGGCCTATATGAACAAACAAGAGAGAGCCGAAGTAAACCACTTAACTTCACACCTTAAGGAGCTAGAAAAAGAAGAACAAAGACAACCCAAAACCAGCCGAAGAAAGGAGATAATAAAAATCAGAGCAGAAATAAATGAAATAGAGAACAGAAAAACTATAGAAAAAAATCAATAAAACAAGGAGCTGGTTCTTTAAAAAGATCAACAAAATTGACAAACCCTTGGCAAGACTCACCAAGGAAAAAAGACACAGGACTCAAATAAATAAAATCCAAAATGAAAGAGGAGAAATCACCACAGACATCATAGATATACAAAGAATTATTGTAGAATACTATGAAAAACTATATGCCACCAAATACAACAATCTAGAAGAAATGGATAAATTCCTAGAACAATAGAACCTTCCTAAACTGAGTCATGAAGAAGCAGAAAGCCTAAACAGACCAATCAGCAGGGAGGAAATAGAAAAAACTATTAAAAACCTCCCCAAAAATAAAAGTCCAGGCCCAGATGGTTATACTAGTGAATTCTATCAAACATTCAAAGAAGACTTGGTTCCTATTCTACTCAAAGTCTTCCAAAAAATTGAAGAAGAAGCAATATTTCCAAACACATTTTATGAGGCCAACATAACCCTCATACCAAAACCTGGCAAGGATGGCACAAAGAAAGAAAACTACAGACCAATATCTCTAATGAATACAGATGCTAAAATACTAAACAAAATACTGGCAAATCGAATACAACAACATATTAAAAAAATAATACATCATGATCAAGTGGGATTCATCCCAGAATCTCAAGGTTCAACATACGCAAAACGGTTAACGTAATACACCATATCAACAAAACAAAGAACAAAAACCACATGATCTTATCAATAGACGCAGAAAAGGCTTTCGATAAAATACAACACAATTTTATGTTTAAGACTCTCAACAAAATGGGTATAGAAGGAAAATATCTCAACATGATAAAGGCCATATATGATAAACCATCAGCCAACATCATATTAAATGGCGTAAAACTGAGGACTTTCCACCTTAAATCAGGAACAAGACAGGGTTGTCCACTCTTTCCACTTTTATTTAACGTGGTGCTAGAAGTTCTGGCCAGAGCAATCAGACAAGACAAAGAAATAAAAGGCATCCATATCGGAAAAGAAGAAGTAAAGGTATCACTTTTTGCTGATGATATGATCCTATACATCGAAAACCCAAAGGACTCCACAAAAAGATTACTAGAAACAATAAACCAATACAGTAAGGTCGCAGGATACAAAATTAACATACTAAAGTCCATAGCCTTTCTATATGCCAACAATGAAATATTAGAAAACGAACTCAAAAAAATAATCCCCTTCACGATTGCAACAAAAAAAATAAAATACCTAGGAATAAACATAACAAAGAATGTAAAGTACCTATATAACGAAAACTACAAGGCATTGCTAAGAGAAATAGAAAAAGACTCAATGAGATGGAAAAATATTCCTTGTTCTTGGATAGGAAGAATAAATATAATTAAAATGGCCATATTACCCAAAGTAATATATAAATTTAATGCAATTTCCATCAAAATTCCTATGACATTTTTTAAAGAAATGGAACAAAAAATCATAAGATTTATATGGAACTATAAAAAACCCCGAATAGCCAAAGCAATCCTAAGGAAAAAGAATGAAGCTGGGGGCATTACAATACCTGACTTTAAACTATATTATAGGGCCACAATAATCAAAACTGTATGGTATTGGCAGAAAAATAGACACTCAGACCAATGGAACAGGATAAAAAGCCCAGAAATAAAACCACATATATATGGTCAAATAATCTTTGATTAGGGGGCCAACAACACAAAATGGAGAAAAAAAAGCCTCTTCAACAAATGGTGTTGGGAAAACTAGAAAGCCACATGTAAAAGAATGAAACTCGACTACAGCCTGTCCCCGTGTACTAAAATTAATTCAAAATGGATCAAAGACCTAAATATAAGATCTGAAACAATAAAGTACATAGAAGAAGACATAGGTACTAAACTCATGGACCTGGGTTTTAAAGAACATTTTATGAACTTGACTCCAATGGCAAGAGAAGTGAAGGCAAAGATAAATGAATGGGACTACATCAGAATAAAGTTTTTGCTCAGCAAGAGAAACTGACATCAAAATAAACAGACAGCCAACTAAATGGGAACTGATATTTTCAAACAATAGCTCAGATAAGGGCCTAATATCCAAAATTTACTAAGAACTCATAAAACTCAACAACAAACAAACAAACAATCCAATAAAAAAATGGGAAGAGGACATGAACAGACACTTCTCCCAGGAAGAAATACAAATGGCCAACAGATATATGAAAAGATGCTCAGCTTCATTAGTTATTAGAGAAATGCAAATCAAAACTACAATGAGATACCACCTCACCCCTGTTAGATTAGCTATTATCAACAAGACAGGTAATAGCAAATGTTGGAGAGGCTGTGGAGAAAAAGGAACCCTCATACACTGTTGGTGGGAATGTAAAGTAGTACAACCATTATGGAAGAAAGTATGGTGGTTCCTCAAAAAACTGCAAATAGAACTACCTTATGACCCGGCAATCGCTCTACTGGGTATATACCCAAAAACCTCAGAATCATTGATACGTAAAGACACATGTAGCCCCATGTTCATTGCAGCATTGTTCACAGTGGCCAAGACATGGAAACAACCAAAAAGCCCTTCAATAGAAGACTGGATAAAGAAGATGTGGCACATATACACTATGGAATACTACTCAGCCATAAGAAATGATGACATCAGATCATTTACAGCAAAATGGTGGGACCTTGATAACATTATATGGAGTGAAATAAGTAAATCAGAAAAAAATAAGAACTACATGATTCCATACATTGGTGGAACATAAAAACGAGACTAAGAGACATGGACAAGAGAGTGGTGGTTACCAGGGGTGGGGGGAGGGAGGATGCAGGAGGGAGGGAGGGAGAGAGTTAGGGGAGGGGGAGGGGCACAGAGAAAACTAGACAGAGGGTGACAGAGGACAATCTGACTCTGGGTTAGGGGTATGCAACATAATTTAATGACAAGATAACCTAGACATGTTTTCTTTGAATATATGTACCCTGAATTATTAATGTCATCCCATTAACATTAATAAAAATTTATAAAAAAAAATATGATTATATTTTAATCCATATAAATGCAACTTAGTTTATTTTTCTATTTACATAGAAAAATAATTTTAAAACCATGAATATTTTGTTAAAATTTTTTGATTTTTATAATCATTAATCCTCAATAAAATTCTTAAGAATGAGTTTTTTTTCCTTCTTAGAAATGAGTTTTTATGCAGTATGTAAAAAGGATCATATGGCATACCTCATATGTACATCATATCAATAGGTTAAATAATGTATGGTCATCATTTCTATTGATACAAATAAAATATTTGACAAAATTTTGTGATAAAAAATTTTAGTCAGTTAAAAAGGTAGGTTTTCTTAACCCAGTTAAAGGCATTCTAAGAAACAACTATAGCTAGCATTATACATATGGTAAAAAACTGATCTCTTTTCCTCCAAGAGTGTGAAAAACATAAGGATTCTGCTCTTAGCACTTTTTTAATATCGTAATGAACATTCTATCCAGTAAATTAATAAAAGAAAGAGATATTTTTTAGGTATATAGATTTATAAGACTAATAGAATTAGTGATTTTAAAAAGGTTGTGGGATACAAAGTCAAAATACAAGGAAAAATGTTTTATTTTCATATATAATCTATTTTCCAAATTTATGTGAATTTTGGTAAGATTCTTTGGATTCTGATCTACACTACATTGTTGGATTTTTTTTATTTATTTTTATTTGTTTTTTTGTGGCAGAGACAGAGAGAGTCAGAGAGAGGGACAGAAAGGGACAGACAGACAGGAAGGGAGAGAGATGAGAAACATCAATTCTTCGTTGGGACTCCTTAGTTATTCATTGATTGATTTCTCATATGTGCCTTGACTGGGGGGCTACAGCAGACCAAGTGACCCCTTGCTTGAGCCAGTGACCTTGGGCTCAAGCCTGGTGAGACTTGCCCAAACCAGATGAGCCCGTGCTCAAGCTGGAGACCTCAGGGTCTTGAACCTGGTTCCTCCACATCCCAGCCGGATGCTCTATCCACTGCTCCATCGCCTGGTCAGGCCATTGTTGGATTTTTTATGGCTTTAAAATTATGTAAATATAAACATAAAAATGAATATAATAAATGTATAAACATAACATTTATTTACTATAATATAAACTATAGGTATATAAATTATTCCAGTATTTACATTGTCTTTATAGGGAGGATTTGTTTAAAATATTTTCTTCATCATCCCTGAAAGTAGTCCAGAGATTCTAATATTTTATCCATTAATTAAGTAAATATTACAATGCTGATAATAAACTATGCTGGGGATTTTTTGGAAAACTTATTAGAACCAATTTGAAAGTCAATTTAAATGTAAAATGTGACTCTACATCTATCCTAAAGCAACAACACAAAGTAATACAATTGGCATTTAAGAGTTTTATTACTGAAGAATTGTTTGTAATTGTGAAATTTAGAATTAACCTAAATGTCTTTCAAGAGAGAAATGAGTAAATGTGTGATGCATATTTGTAGGTATTTAATTGGAAAGACCTCCAAAAATATAGTTGATTATTTTTAAAGTCAAATTTTAAAATATTTATAGTATGATGAAGAAGGTATAAAATATTACATCTTGTTTTGATGACTTATTTTCCCAGAATCATAGCATTTTTACCAGTAATAAACTTTTTCACTTCATTTTTAAAAATAATTTTATTTTTTTGCCTGACCAGGCAGTGGTGCAGTAGATAGAGCATCGGACTGGAACACAGAGAACCCAGCTTTGAAACCCCAAGGTCACCTGCTTGAGGGCAGGCTCACCAGCTTAAGCATGTGGTCATTAGCTTGACTGTGGGATCATAGACATGACCCCATAGTCGCTAGCTTGAGCCCAAAAGTCACTGGCTTGAAGCCTACAGTCGCTGGCAAGAACCCAAGGTTGCTGGCTTAACAAGGGGTCACTCGCTCTGCTGGAGTTGACCCCCGCTCCCCCCCTCCGTCAAGGTATATATGAGAAAGCAGTCAATGAACAACTAAGAAGCTGCAACAAAAATAAGTTTATTTTTTGAGTAAAAGACAGCATTTTTTAATTTTTTTTCCATTTTGTGTAACACTGTAAAATGGGATCTTAATATTTTGCATACTTTCAAACTTCTTTCACCAAAATTAAATTTATTTAAGACTCATGGTAGTTTATTTGATATTATACACTAGCCTTAATTGGCTTCCATTATTGTTTTTAAAAGTTGAGAAAAGGTAATATTTTATTGATCCAAGATAACATATATTTAATTTTTTGTTTGTTAATGAAAACTTTTATAAATACATAAAATGAGTCCCACACATTTTAATGAGTCATCATTTAGTAAGGACTAAATAAACTGGCATTTGGTGCACATTAAAAAAATGTTTAAACATTTTATACCATACACAAAATTAATTAACAGATTAAAGACTGACCAGTGGTAGTGCACTGGATAGAGTGTCGGCCCAAAACACTGAGGTTGCCATTTCAAAACCCAAGGTCACCAGCTAGAGCCTGGAGTCACCAGTTTGATCCCTGGTCAAAACACATATGAGAAGTGATCAATGTACAACTAAGTGGAGCAAGGAGTTGATGCTTTTCTCTATCCTTTTCTCCTTGTCTCTCTCTCCCTTCCTCTAAAAAAAAAAAAAAAAAAAAAAAAGCAAAAAAATGAAAAAGTGAATGAAAGACTTGAATGATGTAAGACCTGAAACAATAGAACACATAAGAGAAAAATATAGACACTAATTTATGAAACTTGATTCAAAGACGTTTATGTGAACTTGACTTCACAAAGGTTACTGATAAGTACTTAATTATATTGTGCTGCTTTGAAAATGCATGTTATTTAAATTATGATGAACATAAAAGCTTGACTGGCAAAGCATATCATTTACTGAACTATGCTTGAAAATTAGATGTCCTTATACCCAAATACCTTTTCATAAATTTATTTCTAGTAAAAATTTTATTTAAAAATTTAAAATAATATATTCTAAAATAATTAGTAAAGTTTTATGAAATAAATTTTCAAAATATAACAATGTCAGGTTGTGTTTCAATATTCTATTTGTTTTTTTTAATTTAAAAAATTCAATTACAGTTGACATGCAATATTATATTAGTAGTTTCACTTGTACAACATAGTGATTGGACATCTATAAAACTTAAAAAGTGATCCTCCACTAAATTCAGTCTCCACCTGGCTTTATATGTAGTTATTACAATATTATTGACTATATTACAATATTATTGACTATATTCTTTATGCTGTATTTTGCATCTCCATGACAATATTCTTTTTTTTTTTTTTGTATTTTTCTGAAGTTGGAAACGGAGAGGCACTCAGACAGACTCCACATGTGCCCGACCGGGACCCACCCAGCATGCTCACCAGGGGGTGATGCTCTGCCCATCTGAGGTGTCGCTCTGTTGCAACCAGAGCCATTCTAGCGCCTGAGGCAGAGGCCACAGAGCCATCCTCAGCGCCCGGGCCAACTTTGCTCCAATGGAGCCTTGGCTGTGGGAGGGGAAGAGAGAGACAGAGAGGAAGGAGAGGGGGAGAGGGGGAGAAGCAGATGGGCGCTTCTCCTGTGTGCCCTGGCCGGGAATCGAACCCGGGACTCCTGCACACCAGGCTGACGCTCTACCACTGAGCCAACCGGCCAGGGCCAACAATATTCTTTAAACTAACGATATACTGAAAATTTGACTTTTGCCCTGCAAATGTTGTAAATAAGTCTAATTTCTTATCTTCACACCACAAATTCTATGTATAGGATATCCTGAATTTCTCAGTACAAAGATGGTACTTTAATACAGGACTTTTTCTTTTCAAATTTTAATAACTGTAATCTAACCATGCTAACGACATTCAAATTAACAGTTGTGTAACTTGCTATTAGTGCAAATAAGTACTTGACACTTTCAAATACTAATCATAATGCACTCACTGAAAACTATATTTAGACAATCAGATAAATTTGTTGGCTATTTCTTAATCTGGAAGAAAACTAATGTTTTTGATAAGCATGTTTTATAGGGGCTTTGATAGAAACACATAGGCCAATGGTTTTCAAAATATGGTTTCCAGGCCAACTGCATCAGTATCGTCTATGAACTTAGAAATAGAAGGTCTTGGAACCCATCTTAGATCTGCCAAATCTTTGGAAGCTGAAAGCCAGAAATCTGTTTTATGAAAGTCATCCAACTAAATCTAATGAAGGCTAAACTTTGAGAAGCACTGGAATAGATGGACCCCTACTTAATGTCCTTCAGCCTCCTCTAATAAAGGGAAATGATAGCTGTCAGAGCAAGCTGTTCTCTCTCAGTCCTGCGGCATTCAGGGTAGTTCTGCAGAGGGGTGTAGGCACCAAGACAAAGTTTAGATAGAGTATGAGGAAAAAAATAGGCCCATATTGTAAAGGAGCTTTGAAGTCAGAGCTAGAAAAAGAAATCAAAACAAAATTATTAATCAAATAAATCAGAATAAGAATATAAAAACTGAAGCCAAATCAGCAGTAAATGAGATCAAAGGGCCACATTTTTCAAGAGGAAATAAACTATGCATTATAACAAAATAAGCTTATGGATTTTGGACACATATTGAGCATATATGAAATATTAAGAAAATTATTTAAGACCTGTAAAACTCTTAATCTTTGAAATGACAAAAATAATACTATTTGTATAATCATTTTAAGATTTAATGGTAACAGTTAACATAAAATGAGTAACTAGTATGTGCCAGAAATTTGGCAAGAGCTTTAATTTGTTATCTCAGTTGATCTCCTCACAGATTCTTTGAGATTGTCATAAATATCCCTAGTTTACTGAGCAGGAAACTGCAGTTTAGAGAGATTGAGTAGCTAGACTAATTTCACATAGCTGGTAAATCATGGAAATGAGATATGAACAGAAGAAAAATTCTAGAGTCTATGCTTTGCAGTCAAAGTAGTTAGTACATTTCTTAGTATGGAGTAAATCCTCTAAAAATGAAGCAGTGATTTCTAAAGAAATCAACATATTAAGACCCAAAATACCTACTTAGCCATCAAAGTACTATTTTTTAATGATTTTTATATAATTTGAAAGACAAGAATGAAAAAGAAAATTAATCTTGAGATTATTATATTTATTATCTTCAATATTGTTGTTTTTAAATTCCTTTCAATGCATTTAGAAGATTATAGCTTAATTTATAATTAAGTTATTGAAGAAATACTATGCTATTGTGACAATATACCTCGTATGTTGGTTTTGAATATCTATATCTAAGAAAGTACTCGACAAAGCTTTTATTTTACTTAGAAACCAAGGAGAGACAGAAATGAAATACCAAAGAAATTACAACTGAATTAGAAGTCAGCAAGAGAATTACTATCTCTCATTTTCACCCACATTTCAACTGAGAATTTGTACACTAGGCCCCTCCATGTTATGTAACTATTTCCTGATGAGCAAATATTATGCTACCACCTTCAATCAATAATATGATATGATTAGCTCCATGAATTAAGCTATTGTTAAAGTAAACTCCGTCAAAGATTATTTGTGAATTATTCAGTGGGATGAGAAAAATAATTTCTAATAATGTTTGAGCTCTGAAATAAAGAGCAGTCTGGTGATGTATCTCACAGATTCCACGCCTTAAAGGGAGGGGGAGTGCTAAATGCAGGAGGAGAACCTGTTATCTTCACAGAGGGTGTGTGTCCTGGGAAGTCTGTCTCTACAGAAGAGGGCACTGCAGCTCTGTGACACAGCAAAGACCTCTGGGCTTTAGAGTCAAATTGCCAGTGGAAATTGGGCCAAAGGATAATGCTACAATCCCGGGGTGTATTTGGCAGGTACACTTTTGCTACAGCTAATGCCATTGTGTATTTAAGAGGCAAAATCAGAATTTTGATGACAAATTGGCAATGATTTACAGAAAAAGAGCTTCATAATTTGCAATCTTCCTCTTCCACTCAGCTTCTGCCTCTGTTTTTACTGAGGGAGAGTAGCTCAAATCCCCAAATTCTAACCTAAACTGAATGATTCCTCTTTAGTCTCTGTGATGGTACTTGCTTCTTTTCTGTCTTGCTTTTCTCATTTGAAAAATGAGGATTGTAGTACTTTCAGCATTCCCAGATTAGTGGTGAAGACTAATAAATATTAAAGGACTTTGAAGGAAAGAAAAAAGGTGGTTACACTACCAATATTCCAATCTTCTCAGATACCCATGGCCACCCTTGTGTGTTCATGTGTCCTCAGTAAGAAGAAAAGCCAAGTCTTTTAAGAATTGTTGAAATTAGATCTGAACTAACAGTAATCTCAGCTATAGTGCCAGTACATTCTCACTGTAATTAGAGGAGTTTATGAAAGTTAAACATGACAATATTGTTTTTCTTTTCTTTAAAAATAATGCAAAAACTTTCTGTCTGGTAGCACTATGGAAAAAAAAGTTTGTAAACTCAGCTCTTAAATATATATACACACACTCATAAATGCTCAAGTATTTGATTTAATGCCCAGTGTTCTACACTGGCATAGTTAGTAGATACTTTGCTATTTTTTGCTACCAGACATCAATTTCCTTCCTTTTTCCTGACTACAGTGGAGATTTCTTTTAAAAAGTCTCTTTTTCCCATTCTTGTATTCTTAGTGGGGCTATATTTCAATATGTTCTTCGTTCTTTTTCTCAAAAGATAGTACT
Source organism: Saccopteryx leptura (assembly GCF_036850995.1). Taxonomy (NCBI): domain Eukaryota; kingdom Metazoa; phylum Chordata; class Mammalia; order Chiroptera; family Emballonuridae; genus Saccopteryx; species Saccopteryx leptura. The sequence continues at coordinate 66,160,010 of NC_089511.1, forward strand.
AAACTAAGCCCATCTGATACTTTCTTTAAAAGTTTTAAATCTTATTAAAAATAATTTTATAAAGTAAAAAAAGCTATTTAAAAAACATATTGAGGCCCTGGCTGGTTGGCTCAGTGGTAGAGCGTCGGCCTGGCGTGCGGGAGTCCCGGGTTCGATTCCCGGCCAGGGCACACAGGAGAAGCGCCCATCTGCTTCTCCACCCCTCCGTCTCTCCTTCCTCTCTGTCTCTTTCTTCCCCTCCTGCAGCCGAGGCTCCATTGGAGCAAAGATGGCCCGGGCGCTGGGAATGGCTCCATGGCCTCTGCCTCAGGCACTAGAATGGCTCTGGTCGCAACAGAGCAATGCCCTGAATGAGCAGAGCATCACCCCCTGGTGGGTGTGCCAGGTGGATCCTGGTCGGGCGCATGTGGGAATCTGTCTGACTGCCTCCCCATTTCCAGCTTCAGAAAAATACAAAAAACTAACAAACAAACAAACAAAAAACACATATTGATATTACTTTCTAAATTTATTTTTCTAGTATTTCAGCTGGTTCTATGATTAACCAAATATCATTTCAATAATAAAAAATGGTAGCTGGAGCCTGTTAACCAATTGTATTATTTAAAAATTAAAAATTCATAAGAATAAAAAAGTTCTGGTTATAGCTAATAAGTAGGAGGCTCCCAGGAACAAAACTTTGAACATTCTACAAAAGTCAAGTTAATGACTTATTAGCAACTTTTCTCCTCCCCCAAAAATCCAAATTTGATTAAAGAAGAATTTATGGAATTGTCACAATAGGGTTTTAATCCTTTAACCAATTCCCACCCTTTAGTCAGTTCTACAAACTTAGACCTGAGGGAGGACATTTCATTAGCAACACAGTGGACACTACCAATATTCCAATCTTCTCAGATACCCGTGGCCACCCTTGTGTGTTCATGTGTCCTCAGTAAGAAGAAAAGCCAAGTCTTTTAAGAATTGTTGAAATTAGATCTGAACTAACAGTAATCTCAGCTATAGTGCCACTGCATTCTCACTGTAATTAGAGGAGTTTATGAAAGTTAAACAATTTTTAATCTGCCTTTATATCCTGGAAGAATCAATAGTACTTGAGTCATTTTAGGGTTATTATTCCAGTTACAGATTATAGAGTTAAAATAAATCACTAGTAACTGGGAAGATTCTGTCAATGCATTCCTCACTGTGGACTTGTCGTTAAGCATATTTATTGAACCTTTATTATGACAGTTTTCAAAGTACTAATTTGAAAGTTGCAAATGCATCAGAATCCCCTGGAGGGCGTTTTAGAGCACAGACTATTGACTCCACCACCAGAATCTCTAATTAAGTATGTCTAGGATGGGGTCTCATGACACACTTTTTTTACAAGTTCTGTGTTTGATGTGTGTACTGCTGGTTCTGGAGATCAGTTTGGAAACCATTGTTCTAGACCATGACCTTGGCTATTTCAATTCTGTTGTGAATTTCAGATAATTTTTTTTATCTTTATGGAGCTTATATTCTATTTGGAGAGACAAAGTGAAAACATAAATGTGGACAAGGCTCACTGGGGGTGAGGACGTCAGAGACACAAAGACCTGACTCCGGGGACCAGGTTCAGTGATGCAGAGCCACTTTATTCAGGAAGCAAGCCAGTTTATATACACAGGTTCAGCCTATAGGGTGTTACAGCGTGTTCTTCAAAGCCAATGGTTGAAAAGGTCAGGGAGCTGCCTGGTTGGCACTGAGTCACTTCCTTATAGTGGGTGAGCTCCCTCCTGGGTGTGCCTAGGAGGGTTTCAGGTGCTGGAGTGTTCTCACAGCATTGCATCAGACACAGCTGCTAGGAATACACTCCATGCTCTACCTACATTTCCTCCTTCTCTTTTAATTAGGGTCAGTTGGACTTGATGAATGACAGCTTGCTGATATTTTCTCTATGGGCAGGATAATGCCAGGGTGGGGAAAAGCAGCCCAGACGTGGGGGTCCACCTGCGTCTGAGAGTTAGTGGTTACTATAGCACACATAAGCAGGAACAAAGTACCAGGGCCTGGGGGTCCGTCAGGGGCCATTCTCTGGTCTTGCTCCGCTAAAGCCTCCACATCCCCCCAGGTGATGGGGCGTGCACGTTGGCCGCAAAGTCTTCTTTTGGAGACTCACCATCTCCTGGGTTGGGGGTTCATCGGAGGGGTCATCTTAGGACACTGGGACTGGCTTTATGTTTTGTCCTGGGATCCAAATTGACTGTGGGCTGTTTTCTTGAAAGACACAAGCATAATCTCTCCCTTGGGTTAGAATGGGGTGTGGACTCCGCCACTGTGAGTGGCTGGGTCCTTCCAATGTACCAACGGTAAAGGGGTTTGGGTGTGGCAACTTCCGCTTCTTTGGTTGATAGAGCCGATGGCGCAGTTAGCAATTTGGTTGGTTTTGTTTTTGCACACTCAGACGCGAGTGTGTTAAACTCGGAGGCTAAGCTAGTTTCCTCCTCAGTGGAGGGGGGCGAATAGGGTGGTAGGGGCTCCTCAGGGAAGGGGTAGACCGAGGGGGAAGGTTTGTTCTTCATGTACTTCTGCTGAGTGTACTTCTGCTGAACGGACATGCCAGAGTGCTCGGGACAAAGTATTGGGGTCTCAAAGAGGTGTGTCCCGAAGCCAAGGGTTGAAACCTGAGAGGATCCCCCAGTAGGTACAAAGATCCTTTTCATTAACTTTCACTCACCTACTCTGCAATAGGGCATGGAGGGCTCGAGCTTGCGGGGCTCGGGAGTGAGGGAGAGGGTTTCCTATTACAGAAAGTCACTTACCCATCCCTTGCATGCCGGTTGGGTCCCTGTTCAAGCACTAGTATGTGGACAAGGCCCACGGCGGAGGGGGGGGGGGTGAGGACGACAGAGACGCAAAGACCCAACTCCGGGGACCAGGTTCAGTGATGCAGAGCCACTTTATTTAGGAAGCAAGCCAGCTTATATACACAGGTTCAGCCTATAGGGTGTTACAGCGTGTTCTTCAAAGCCAATGGTCAAAAGGTCAGGGAGCTGCCTGGTTAGCACTGAGCCACCTCCCCACAGTGGGCGAGCTCCCTCCTGGGTGTGCCTAGGAGGGTTTCAGGTGCTGGAGTGTTCTCACAGCATTGCATCAGCCACAGCTGCTAGGAATGCGCTCTGCACTCTACCTACACATAAAGATACAATATGATCTCAGGAAGTATTGTGAAGAAAAAAGAGAAAGGTGTGGAATAAACAGTAATAAGAAATGTAGTTTTGCAAGGGTGACTTAGGAAGGCCTCTCTGAGGAAATAGCATTAGGCAAAGCCCTGAATAAAATTGAGAAGGCATTTCATATGAGAGCTTTTCCTGGGGAATGGCAAAGACAGTGCCTTGAGACAGGAAGGACATCGTGAAGAAGTGCAAAGTTTCTAAATTAAGGCAATAGTGTTCTATGTAGTGACTTGAAAGATGAGCAAAACATTATTACAACTATATGCTCATTTAAATCTCCTGGTCAACTTGTGCCAAACACCAGTGCATCTGATAGGGCATCTGATTTTTCTAAGCTTAATAAAAGTGTGACCCCAGTTCAAGTTGCAATTCTAGGTGTGCTTACTATTTTGCATTAATTCCAATTATCAACTGATAATAGGCATAGAGCTGATGGGCCATCAAAATAATTATTCTCCATTCTAATGTGAATTTGTATATAAATGGTGAATAGGCTCTGGCCTGTGGCTCACTGGATAGAGTGTCGCCCAGCATATGGATGTCCTGGGTTTGATTTCCATTCAGGGCACACAGAAAAAGCGACCATCTATTTCTCTCACCCACCTTCTCCCTCATCTCTCCCTCTTTTCCTTCTGCAGCTAGTGGCTCAGTTGGTTCAAATATGATGCTGGTTGCTGTGGATAGGTCGGCCGGAGTGCATCAGCCTCAGATAAAAAAAATAGCTCGGTACTTGAGCATTGGCTCCAGATGCGGTTGCCAGGTGAATCCTGGTTGGGGTGCATGGGGGAGTCTGTCTCACTGTCTCCCTTCACTTCCCCTAAAATAAATAAGTAAACAAACAAACAAATAAATAACTGATGTATAAAAGGTGCAGCCAAAGACAAGAGTATAATGCAGTGGTGGTGAAAGAAGAAAATCATTTTTAAAAACCTTGAAATATCTTAACATGTGACCATTTATCACTGCAGAACACCTCAATTTCCTTTCTCTTTTTTAAATTTATATTTATACATATTTTAAATAATTTTATTTCTCCATTTTCTTTTTATTTCTACTGTATCTAAGATGTGTTGCTGATTATTTAAATACTTATCACTTAGTTCACAGAAAAAATACAAGAAATGAATTAGGTCAAAGGTAGATGAGAAATGAACAGCTTCTGGACACAGAATTCACTATAGTAACAGTAAGACATCTCATTGTGAAAAACAAGCATTTTCATGGTTGCAGATAGCTTTATTATTTTCTATGAGAGCACTATGCAAAGCATAAGAGTCAGAAAGAAGAAAGGGGCTGTAAGGCAACACAAAGAAAAGGAAACATGAACATCAGTTATTTTTGGTACTTGTCAGCAATAGCACATGCTTAAAATAACTCAATTTTCTTTTGGGTAATTATCTTTCTCTTTTGTGTGCTTGGAAATTAAGTCACCCCGCTGTCCCATGATAGAAACAGTATTGTTCCTAGAGCATCTTTCTGCTAGAAAATGATTTTCACTTGTAAGATTATATTCATTTTGTAAGATTGGATACTTCTCAAGTGGACTAGCAAGAGAATGGAAGTAACAAACGAATACTATTGTATCTTTAGTGGATATCTTTAAAAAAGATATTCTTAATGCAGATACTCTGAATGTTCTTGATTTTTTGCTATTGCAAGAATAATGATTCATTCAACTCTTGCTTAATAATCTATGACTATCCCAAAATCTCTTATCTTCTCAAAAATTTTCTTCTCAAATTTTGTGTGTGATAGTTATAATAAAATTACTATAATAGCATTTGAACATAATTTTAAATGTTTGTTAGCCATTTATATTTATTATTTTTTAAACTGCTTCATCATAATCTTTGTCTATTTTTTAATATTGGTTCAGGCTACTTTTTTTACATATTATTGGCACTAAAACTTGTCTTTTTAACATGTAACAAGAATATTATCCTCATCTGCTAATTTCAAAAATATTTATGGTATAGTTAGGTTTCAGAAATTATAAGTGTATATTGCCAGATATATACATACATAATTTTTTATATTTTATTATTTTTCTATATTTTTAAGCTTCTCTAACTTTGTTTTTATACTTAACACTTTATTCAGAATATGTGCATAATGTGAGGCAGATATTAAACTTCTGTTTAAATAGATGGTACATTTTCTTAGCATCAATTTTTGAAAAGTTAATACTTTCTCACTTGAAATGAAATTCCACAGTGTTATGATATCTCCCATTTATTTCTACAACAGCACATTATCATAATCTTAATTATTTACTTTACTGCTTATTATCTTGTTACCTCAACTGAAATTCAAGCTTCATGAAGGCAGTAAACTCATCTGAATTTTTTAAAACTTTATTTTTAGAACGTAGAAATCATTGGTACAAAGTAAGTGACAATATATTTTATAAAGTATATGAATAAATTTACAACCATTTACAGTAGCCAAGATGTAGAAACAACTTACATGTCTATTGATAGATAAATGGATAAACAAGATGTGGCATCTATCTATCCATCTATCTGTACATATAATGGAATATTACACAATAATAACAAAAGATTAAAATTTGTCATTTGTGGCAACATGGATGGATCTAAAGGGTATTATGCTAGTGAAGTAAGTAAGACAGAGAAAGACAAGTACCATATGGTTTCACTTATATGTGGAATCTAAAAACAAAACAAAAACAGACTCATAGAAATGAGATCAAAGGAATGGTTACCAAAAGGGTGGCAGTGGGGGGCAAGGGGGAGGTAGGTGAATAGGGAAAGGAGAATATAGTTAATAATATTGTTGTAAGTTTGCACAATGATGGATAATTATTAGAATTTGGTGATCACAACGTAAGGTATAAAAATATGAAATCAGTATGTTGTACACCTCAAGCTAATATAACCAATATAAGGTTAATTACTGTAGCCTGACCAGGCAGTGGCACAGTGGATAGAGCATGGGACTGGTACACAGAGGACGCACATTTGAAACCCCGAGGTGGCTGGCTTGAGTATGGGCTCATCTGGTTTGAGCAGGCTCACCACCTTGAGCAAAGGGTCACTAGGTTTGCTGTAGCCCCCCCCCCAACCCCCCGTCAAGGCACATATGAGAAAGCAATCAGTGAACAACTAAGATGCCACAACAAAGAATTGATGCCTCTCATCTCTCTCTCTTCCTGTCTGTCTTTCCCTCTTTGTGTCTCTCTCTCTATCTCTGTTACAAAAAAAAAAAAAAAAAAACAGAAAAAAAAGGAAAAAAGATTAATTACTATATAATTTACTTAGGTTTCTTTATCTTTTGTATTTTCTCATGTCTTTATTTTCAGTACTCTTTTACCAGTTTGTTACAGAGAGTGCCCTCATATAATATTAAAGATGCTGCTTGGTATATGCCTGGTGTTGATAATATTGAGTAAACTAGTAACTACATACAATTTAAATAGTCCATCTGTAGATTAATTTACTTGAAATTAATTGTGCTTTAGTTCTTCTTTCTTTTTTTTAATGAACTTCCAACACTCCTCTACAGCATTATCAAAGAAGAATAGCTAAAACAGGAAGAGCTATATAACATTTCTCAAAACCACCATGGGGATTAACCTGGGAGAAAGGTAAGTCCCTTTAATGTACCTTATTATCGTTAACAGGTCTACCTACACTTAATCTTAAGAATTTCTGTCCTCACATTAGTTAAAGACAAGCTTGACATGAATATTTGAGAAATGGTGTAATATAATCAAGAACTGATATGTTCAAAAACAATACATGATTTCTATCCCAAAAGAATTTCACCTGTCAAGTAAAAGATGTTACTTTTATTATATTTAGTATATTGTGTGATATTTTAGTCACATTTTCTTCAAAGTCAACTCAACCAAGTATATTGTGGTTTTGTTTTTGCTTTTGTGTTTGTTTTTGGCATGGCTTTTCAAATATAGGCAAAATCTCTTTTTTAGAGACTTTTTCTTGAATTATTAAATTTTGTCTATTGTTTAAATGGAAAGCACAAATAATGAGAAAAATATTAAAGTTAATTGGGGATATAAAACTTAGTCCTGATAATGTAGTCAGGTGAAAACAAACTTTATTTTGCAATATTTTCCAAGAAAAATCTATCTTTTATATCCTCATTTGTATAATGAAGTTTTGTCAAAGAACACCCTTTTTACATTATTTTTGAGAGAAAAAGGAGTGAAAAATATTTTGTTGAGAGAGGTGGTTTTCAGTTAAAAACAGGAGTGAAGTTCATTGTTTTGTAGAATGAGCAGTTTCATATAAAATAGTGGGAATTATTTGCTTTCAACAATTTAATTAAAAGCTCAAATAAGAGAAGCCATAGGGGATTTCTACGAGAGGCTAATTTATTGCTCAATGCTATTCTGAGTAGTACAGCACAGAAAGTAGAATGCCTGGTGTAAGTAGCTTAACTTATGAAGGAAATTAATAAATTTAGCAATTCTTAGAATATATCCCTTTTTCTGTTGCACATTCTCTTAAGTATTCATGTCAGGTTATCCTCAGCTAATGAGAGGACAGAAATCCTTGTGATTGAGTGTTGTGCTTGAGGGAAAACATATGCACGGTCCCTTTAACAACTTCAACTTTAACTGGGTCTTAAAAAGGTCATTCCACCATTCTATCAAGTTAGGATGGTGGGGAACGTGGTAAGATCAATAAATTCCATGAGCATGGGCCAGTTGCCACACTTCTTCTGATGTGAAGTGAGTTCCTTGATCAGAAGTAAGGCTATTTGGAATATCATGACAGTGAATATAGCCATCTATGAGTCCACAAATGGAAGTTTTGGCAGAAACACTGCGGGCAGACAAGGTGAATCTAAATACAGAGTAGGTGTCTATTCCGGTCAGAACAAAATGCTGCCCCTTCCATGATGGCATTAGTCCACTGTAATTAATCTTCTTGCCACTAGAGAGCTGGCTAATCACTTTGGGAATGATGCCACATTAAGAACTCAGTGTTGATAGATTAGTACTCAGAATAGCCAGGTCAGATTAGGTAATTGGAAGTCCATGTTGCTGAGTTTAGGAATAACCCCAATCCTTGTGACTTCATCCATGAGCCCACCCCACTGGGTGATGACAGGGGTAGCTGAGGAAAGAGGCTGACTGCATCCACAGGAAGTGCCATCCTATTTACCTGATTATTAAAATCCTCCTCAGCAAAGGTCACCCTTTGGTGAGCATTTATAGGGGACTCAAATATATTCACATTTTTTGGCCTATTCAGAAAGGTTTATACCCACTTTTAGTGTATTTATTGACAAGAATGGAGAGGAAAACATGCCAGATAAGTAGTAACATACCAGCTACCTAAGGATATAATTTTGTTCAAGCAATGAAACCACATCTGGTTTCAGCAGCTGCAATTGGTAAAGTTTACTGTAAACTACTGACATTTTCCAAGATCTGTCTCACTTCCACGCAGGTCAGATATGTGAATTAAATGGGGATGTAATGGGAATCCTCAACCTTAAAAATTTCTAGTCCTTGATGGGGCACTAATTTCTGCAATCCTTTTATGATTTTAGTATTGCTTTTGATTTACTTTTCCTATGTTGAGGCAGTTCTAGTATCTTCCACTTGCCCTTCCAATCATAATAACCTTGACTTTACAGGTCAGCCAACCAATGTTGGTATTCTGCCAGCAGCCGAGTATGTTTATTTTTAATATGCATACCAGGCTGGGGAAATAACCATTGTAAATGGAATTCAGAGACCCGCTGGGCCCACTGTGATATGAAATGGAGCTAAAACTCCATCGATCACCTGACTTACATAAGTCCTTTCAGAGTTGTGGACAATTGTGGCATTTTTAGCCACTTGGAATTAGTATCAGTTCATAGCCAGTGTCCACTGGTCTTCAGAAAATGTTTGATTGTTTTCCTTTTCCATTCACAGTTATCCTGGCATAAAGCCATAGCTCCCTTTAGGGAAGACTAGAAGGAAGATTAACAATATAATTTTTAATAGTGTACTGGAGACTTCTTCAAGAAGACTTGTTTCCCCTTCATTCAAGAGTTCTGAGTTAGTATACTGTCTCGATTCTGGAATTGAATAAGGTACCATGACTCTGTTTTTATTTTTCAAGTTAGACTTTTTTTTACTTGACCTAGAACTTTTCTGCTTATACATATCAAGTAAGAACTGAGTATCTTTTCCATCTATTTTACTTTTATGGATGCCATAATCTACTAACCAATGTCATATGCCTATGAGAGTCAAACTGTTAATGGCTGCAGCTTTGACTCTGCTGTTCATTATCATGTTCATCTTGCCTTTGACAGCTGACTGTTGCCATTGATCCCTGCCACCTGGAAAGCCAATTGCTTCTATTGTATTTTTCTCTATTCAATGACTACAGCTTCCATGTTGAGGTCTGACCTATAGAGTAACAGGATCACAGAGCTTTCAGGAATGTTGGAGTTCCTTTCACTACTTAATTTCTCATAGTAGTGGTAAAAGGTGTGTTTCTAGACTCTCTCAGCATGAGTAATTTGTTTTAAGTGAAAAATCCAGTCCAACATTCTAATTCTCTTAACTCTGAATGTTTTCTTCTACATTAAATCCATGAAATCAAGGTAAATTATACATTTTTAATTACTCAATGTGGATCACCTTTTGGGTCATGTTTTACTCAACTAATCAAATAAAATGTTAGAGCTCTGGCTAATGTTTTGAAATGAAAAATTAAAATTCAGAATCTTTGCTTAATAAGCCCATATTACTAAATTCAGACTTTTTCAATTTTATATTCTTTCCACCATTAGGGATAACCTCAAAATTCCTTCCCTTGACTGTTGTCTGATTAAATTAGAAAAGGCAAGTAATTTTTTTGTAATGTAACTATCTTCTTATAGATCACACTTTGTACCTCATTTTTTTTTTACAGAGACAGAGAGAGACTCAGAGAAGGATAGACAGGGACAGACACAGGAATGGAGAGAGATGAGAAGCATCAATCATCAGTTTTATCAGTTTTTTGTTATAGCTCTTTAGTTGTTCATTGATTGCTTTCTCATATGTGCCTTGACTGTGGGCCTTCAGCAGACCGAGTAACCCCTTGCTCAAGCCATTGACCTTGGGTCCAAGCTGGTGAGCTTTGCTCAAACCAGATGAGCCCACGCTCAATCTGGCGACCTCGGGGTCTCGAACCTGAGTCCTCCACATCCCAGTCCAATGCTCTATCCACTGCGCCACCATCTGGTCAGGCTTGCACCTCATTTTTATGAGACCTTTGGTCTACTTATAGATGGTGTGGGTCCTAAGGAAAATCTGCATTGTCTTTCATGGCAACTACCTCAAGGAAGGCCTTTACAGTTCCCCCCATTAATGCATGGTTAACCTCTCAGATAGGGCAGTGAGGTCCCTACTATGGGATGGAGAACCTGCTTCTACTGGAAGTGAGTGAACCACTCCTGCTGGGGGTGGGCAAATATTTTCATGGAGGGTAGGGAGACTGCTTCCTCTAACAGAGAAGACTCATTAGAATTTAGGGGCACAGTATCCTTAGCTTCATCAGGGTTCTTTCACATGTGCCTGTTCTAATTTACAAGATCTGACTCTTTTTCAATCAGTGCCTTTTGTTCAACAGTAGGCACTGTGTGATGTTGGGAGACTGAAACTTGCCTCGCAATTCAGTAACAAAATGAGATTCTGAGTTTGATATTCAGCAATCTAAACTCTGTAGATATAAGAATTAAGGATTTCCTTCAAGGCATATGTAAAAGCATTTATTACATCATATGAGAGAGAAAAAGAGAGAGAGAGACAGAGACAGATTATAAGTAGTTGACATACAATTATGAAGGTTAACAAGTTCCAAGATCTCCAAACTGAATGCTTCAGAAGCAGGAGAACTAATGATGTAATTTCCAGTTTGAATCTAAAGTCAGGAGAAGACCAATCGATGTCAAGACTAGAAGATTATCAAGCAGAAAGATAATGAATTCTCTCATCATTCACCCTTATTTTTTTTTTTCTATTCAAACCTCAATGGATTTGATGATACCCACCCATACTGGGGAAGGCTGTCTACTTTACTGAATGTATAAATTCTGGGGCTAATCTCATCCAGAAATACCGCACACAGGCACACCCAGAAGTAATTGTCAATGTAAGAAACATCCATACCTGTAAGAATATTTGTGACTTTATTTGAGCCAAGCTGTTGACAATTGCCAGGAAGCAAAGTCTCGATGGATGGAGAAAATGACAGTTTTACCTCTTATTTAATACATCAGAATCCAAGGGGAAGACATAAAGGTGATAGATTAGGGAAGCAGAAGAAAAGTGAAGAAATCTTTGACATTGGATAAAAAGTAAAAATGTATATACTGAAACTTCTTTTACACAGGCAGGCATAAAATAGTTAACAATTAATATGATGATAATAATGAGGATGTTCGTTGGTTTCTGCTCTTGTAGCACACTTGCCCTGAGAGAGCAGGAAAAGATTACCCTTACATTTCTTCTCTTTTCTTTTTTAAAAATTTTTATCTATTCATTTTAGAGAGGAGAGGGAGAGAGAGAAGCAGCAAGGAGCAGGAAGTTTCAACTCCCATATGTGCCTTGACCGGGCAAGCTCAGGGTTTCAAACTGTCTACCTCAGTATTCCAGGATGGCACTTTACCCACTGCGCCACCACAGGTCAGGCCTACCCTTATATTTCAAATGCATGTTATCAGGTACCTTATTGTAGATGCAAAAGACAGTAGACAGGATAAATTAAGGTAAGCATGGACCTTTGCTTAGAGAAAAATACCTCCCTAGGACATGACTACCCACCATGAAGTGCTTTTACTTAGAAAGTTTTAATTTCAGACCATCCTGTGTGTTTACTATGTCTCTGAGTTTGCAAGGCCACCATACAGGCCTCCCTTGAGCTTTTCAGGTTCAGCATATGGCTTTTTTTTTCATCCACATAACATTTAACCAACTATCAGGGCACCCCAAGCCTAGTCAAGTTGACAGGTAAAATTAGCAATTACAGGGACCAAGCTATGGATTTCTACTGCAGGCTCTAATATCAACCAAAATACTCATAACTAGATAAAGAGAACTTAATATCAGAACTGTCTTAACATGAACAGTGTACTGATTTGCAATTACTGATTGGTATCTATTATAAAACTTTTTGAACATGTTTGCTGTCTAAAAACTTATATAATAGTATTATTTGAGAGTTAAATGGAACAAATGTGTACTGTACTCAACACTGTACCTGTCATGATACTCATAATGTCTAAAGTATAGTTAAATAGAATCTTAGAATAATGTAGATTTTTTTTATATTCTCTCACCAATTATTCAAGATATTTTTTCTTATCTCATTGAAGTGCTTTCTGAACATAGTTCTAAGGTTTGAACTGTATTTCATTATATGGATTAAACTGATGGTTTAAATTACTCCTCTGTTGTGAAAGACTTAATTTGAATCTTAATTTTTCTTTTTTTTACTAGGCAAATAATGTACTGTCAAAAATCTATGCCTGGGTTTTAAATTGTTTTTCCTAGAAAAAATTTATTCAACTATAATTGCTGGTTCAAAAAAATAAGCATTTTTTTGAGATCTTTGGCACATATTTTTAAATTGCTTCATGAAAAGATTGAATAAACTAATATTCTAACAATAAGCCTCACCACACTCACCAGCATTAAATGTCAAGATGTTTTGTTTTTGCTAATTTTATAGTAAAGATTTCACTTATTACTAATAAAATTAAAGATATTTATATATTACCAGTTTTTCTGTTTTTTCTTTTGTTTTTTTCAAGATTTGTATTGATGTCTGCATGTCTAATGGTCTTGAATGACTAAGTTAAAGGTTTTCCATGTTTGGTTTGGAGAGATAAGTAATAAGAAACTCATTCTAGCCTACTGTGTTATCATTTAATTCAGAGACCTGGACACTGATAAAAATATCTGGGAAAATAAAGTAGGTTTTAAATGTAAATATTTCCTTGAGTGTCTAGGAATGTTGAGAATCCTACTCCTTAGACCAGTGGTTCTCAAAGTGTGCGCCTAGAAGATTTCCAGGTGCACCTTATGGTATTCCAGAGAAACATGTGCCTGTTGGGGACCAAAAAACCAACAGAGTTTTTGGAGTTTAGATTTTGGGGGAACAGAGGTGTGGGGAATTGGCTGTAAGCTGACAGTCTGCCCAACCCCCTTCCTCACTTGCCTGATTAGGTTGCAAAAGGCTGTTAAACTGTGGTGCTGGATTTTTTACACTACCCCCCATGTTCCCCGGAATGACTGGAGGCAAGTTTCTTCTATCCTTTGTTTGGGGTAAAGTTAAGATGATATGTATGGTGAGGGTTTTCTGTACTCAACACAATGAAGAGTAAAAGGAGAGGAATTCTTCAATGTATTGATGAGGAAATGAGAGTTTGCCTTTCAAATATATGCCCAAACATTGAAGAAATCACTAGAACACATCAGACTAATGTTTCTCATAAACACAAGAATGAAAAAACTTAACACATTCATGTCAGGATCTACTCAATTTATTAAATCTTACCAAGAATGTATCTATCTATATATAAAGATAACATTTTTTTCATTTTTTATTTTTTAACCCCTTCTTTATGAATTCTAAAAATCATAACTTAAAAAAATGTAACATAATAATGTTTTTTAATGTCAGAATAAATTTAATTTTGTCATGTTTATTTCCTTTAATTACCATAAAATCACACTTGGACTTTATATTTGTTTTCTTTAATATTTAACTTAATTATTATAGCATATTTCTCAGAAATTTGTATATAGTACACCTACAATTATTTGTAGGATTTTAAATGCACCTCGAATTTAAAATGTTTGAGAACCACTGATCTAGAGTTAAGTTTAGAGAAAGTCAGTGGGACTTGAAAAAGAGTAGACAGTTCTCTCTGTCAGAGTTATTTTTTAAAAAAATTCTAGGCCCTGACTGGCTGGCTTAGTGGTAAAGTGTCAAACAAGCATGTGGAGATCCCAGGTTTGATTCCCAGCCAGGGCACACAGGAGAAGCTCCCATCTGCTTCTCCACTCTTCTTCCTCTCCTTCCTCTCTGTCTCTCTCTTCCCCTCCTGCAGCCAAGGCTCCATTGAAGCAAAGTTGGCCTGGGAGCTGAGGATGGCTCAGTGGCCTCCGCCTCTGGCACTAGAAGGGCTCTGGTTGTAACAGAGCAATGCCCCAGATAGGCAGAACATTACCTCCTGGTGGGCATTCCAGGTGGATCCCAGTCGAGTGCATGCTGGAGTCTGTCTTTCTGCCTACCCACTTCTCACTTCAGAAAAATACAAAAAAAAAAAAAATTCTGAGGAGATGTTAGAATCAGATCATCAGACATGTTGCCTGCTTATTAGCTGTGTTTTAGGAAAAGATAAACTTGTTTAATGAATCTTTACAAAGGTATTGAATATATACATAAATACTACTTTGGTGTAGTCTTAAATTTTCACTAATGGAAATTTTATAGGCTATTTGTTTCTTTATTTAGTGAACATAAATACAATTAAATATCTGCTATGTGTCAGGCCCTGGGCTCAGAAGGATGAACAAAACACAATTCTTTTTTTTTTAAGTGTGAGTTGTTTTTTATTATAAAGAAAAAAAAATACTCCTAAGGATCTTAACAAAGGAAAGGAACATTCAGTCATAACAGACACCAGGATACAAAATTACAAGTGTTTGACCCCAGTCCTGTCCTGGCTCCTCTAAGAGCAAAGATGGGTTAGAGAGAGTTGAAGTAAACAAGCAATTCTATAAAATAAAGACTTCAAATTCCGACAAATATAATTACAATCTAAACTTCTGTATAGCTTTAATTTTTAAAAGAAATATATCAAAATGCCTCTTTTTTAATGGCACGCTAGTCTCACAGAAAATAACTCATACCCCCTTGTTGGTCACATACATGCTCAAGTTGACTGGCCAGTGCATTTCTAAACCCCTGTGCATACATGTGTCTTTAAACCAGAGCCATGAGGCTTGGTGACTGCTGCTGCTCTAACATACTTACTTCTGTCAATAGACCAGAAAACACAGTTCTTTCTCTCTAAGATCTTAGAATCTACTAAGTAAAATAAAACACCAATGATTATCACGGGGGGGAAAAATTGTGTTACATCCACAAAAATACTTGCTCTTACCTAATTCGAGTGTGCTGATCTCAAATCTGACATTAGTTTTTCTCTGTAACCTAAAGATTTTTTGAAATTTAAGATTTTAGGTTTTCATCTTATTGTAAAATTTTCAACATTTAACTTAACATAATGAAGTAGAATGCCTTCTTGGGCATCATCTTTGTGAAAATATAGTAATTTATATAATGCAGTAAATACACTAATACACTAAAAGATATGATTACATCAGAATTTATCTACAATTTTAAGACAGAACATATTAAAATACTTATTTTAATCATAAAATTTGGGAAAAACTTATTTAAATTCTATTCAGGCAAAAATTTGCATTTGTAGCTCTTGCATTTGTGTACTTGTTGAGGACAATCTCATCTGATGCTCTAGCAGTAGTCTGATCATCACTAACAGCTCCAAGATTTTCAGGAACCTTATTAAGGTGACTGTTCAGGAAGTGAATCCAATGTCACAGAAAGCCAACAGCATCCTTTGAACCTGAAGTTCATCATTTTCTGCTTTTTTGTTGCCAAGGAAGTTCTTTGTAACCGCCACAAAAGACTACCATGCTGCTTTCTCCTCCTTATTCATCTTCCTCGCAAATTCTTCATCACATATGAGGGTTCGAATTTGAGGTCCATCAATTATACCTGCTTTTATCTTCTCAAAAGACAAGGCAGGAAAAACAGAAATAATATGTTGAAAGAATTTACTTTCTCTATTCAAAGCCTGAACAAATTGCTTCATTAAGCCAAGTTTGATGTAAAATGGGGGGAAAATGATCCTGTCTCAATTAACTACAGGTTCACACACAATATTTTGCATCCCTACTTCCAGAGCTTCATGTTTTGGCCACTCCTTCTGTGTCCAATTTTTCTCCCGAGCTCAGCTGTCCCACAAACAGAGAAAGCAAGGATACTTCATGAAACCTCTCTGTTGTCCTAGCAGGAAATTTACCATTTAAGATCCACACAAATGATCCAGTTATGCTTCTCATACTTCAGAAAGTCAAGGACAATTTTTATATCATTTTACTAAGTCATTCAATTCGGGTTGGCTAAACTGCTGAGGGGTTAATGACTGCTTGGCATCAGAAGAAAACCCTTCATATTCTACAACCATTTCCTCCTGCATCTTATCGAAATACACTTGATCACCATGTTCACTTTCTTCACCCTTAGAAGAAATAAAACCATTAAAAACTAGAACTGGGAGTGTCTCAGAGTGTGGGATAGGTCGTATTGCTGAAGGAATATTAGGATATGCGATCATATGCTGTTTTTTCTTGCCAATGCCTTTGTATGGATCAGAAAGAAATAACAGTCACTGCTGTGGTCCTTAGGTCCACGCCAAACCATGGGAATACCAAAAGGCATTCTTTTGCATTTCCCTTTTGTCCAGTCATGAAACATTTTCTCATAATTATGACACACAATATGAGGAGCCCAATTCTTGTCTTGATAGCCAAGGGGAACTTGAAAATATGCAATATATACACGTTTCCCAAATGATGAAATATTGCGCCTTTGACATTGAAGTGTGTAACAGCCACATATATAACAGAAGGTGTCAGGACTATTCTTTCATTTACACCTACTCAAAGAAGCCATGATTTCATCTTAAAACAAAATAAGAGGGTGTTTTATCAGATAATAATATTTTACATTTGAAAACAACTACAATTATGTAAAAGTAATGTTTGTAAAACATTAATTGCCTTGTGGTTATGTTCAATCCAAGAGTCATTACCCTTTAACTCCAATATAAAAACCAATGCATGCCATTAACTGTAACAAAAAGAAATTAAGATGGCTTAAAAACTAGAGCATACACCAGAAGATGGATTTCAGATTTGGAATCAGCGATGCAGACATATACAGAAACAGTTCTAAACCCTCATGCAACAGAAATGAAAGAAAAGTTGTTCCCCAGTGTTACAGAATAATGTTGCAAGTGCTGGGAGAGAGTGTGCAGAGGGTGTTGGGTAAAAAGGAGATGGCCTCATTGGGTTCACATTGGGGAACAGTTTTCTAGAAAATATTTTCTTACAGAATGATTATTGGCCTCAATGTTTTTCAAAGCAAATAATTTTTAATTGCACAGCCAAAATGTGAAGGGGACAGAGATTTCTAATTTAGTTTCTATATTTTTACTTCAGTGTAATATTCTTGAATTCTGTAGCAGACTCACAATTATTTTAAGAGAAGTAGATACTTTACAAAGAATTTATAGTTGTTTTTTTTCCACTGTGACACTCTTAAGTGTTAATAAGAATGATTCTAACTGAATTATGTCAATTATCCCATACACTAATTTCCCCCATATTCAGTGCACACAGTTGCACTGGTTACAACAAAATTAACACACAGGTATATGATTTTGTATATGTGTTTATGTAAAATTATATATATGGAATACTGAAATGAAGATGGATCTAAATATTTTTTCCAGGACAACACAAGGTAGACTTGCTAGAAATAAGTGTTGAAGGGCAACTAGTTTTGATTTTCCTCCTTCTTGTAAGAAGATGAAACATAAGATATGATTCCAAAGAATTTAGTTTAGAAATGAAAAAACAGTTACTTTATATGAGAGAATCCTGACAAACATTACCTTATCCAGTGATGTCATATGGATATCTTGCATAACTTGATATAGTGTGATGATCAGGATACTTCATCTGTTTGATACTCTTTCAAAAAATAATAATATCCTCAATATAATCATAAGATAAATATTAGCTAAGTCTAGAATAAAAGAAATTCTACTGAGTACCTGGGTAGTACTCCCCAAAACATCTTGAAAAACAGGAAATAATACAGGCCAGAAGAGATTGTGGACATATAATTACGTTAGTAAATGTAATGCATTACCCTAGATTGGACCCGATAATAAAAACAAGGCATTAATTGAAAGACTAGTGAAATCTAAATAAAGTCTGGAGTTTAGTTTTTAGTCATTATCTATGTTGATTTACTAGGTTTGAAAAATTTAGTTTATATCACAATAACATGAGACTAAAATATAGGGAAAACTGAATGAAGTATACATGTGAACTTTGTCATATCTTTGCAATTTTCTGTAAATCTATAATTTTTCCTAAAGTTAAACATTATTTTGTAGGGAGGTATCCAGTATAAAAGTTGATAATGCTTAATTTCTAATACATCAGTTTTTTCTTAGTTTCACTTCAAACTCAACAAAGAAATGAACATGACTGTGGTTTAATTTAATGAGAATGTTTTGTACAGACTTTGCAGTTGTAAGTGAAAAAGAACCCATGATAATAAGTGATAAAAATTAATAATACCAACTGAACAGATGTAAGTTATCTCATTGAAATGAAATATGCCTTCATTTTTTAATATATTCTTTCTGTAATTGGCTACAATAAGCAGTAAGATAAAGGTAAGAGATGAAAATCTACAAAATTCATTTAAATATATTACAGAAAAATTTCAAACACCCCTTAAATGCTGTCAACCAAAAAAGCTAAAAAAAAGCCTGACCAGGTGGTGGTGCAGTAGATAGAGCATTGGACTGGGACGTGGAAGAGACAAATTCGAGACCCCGAGGTCACCAGCTTGAGCGTGGGCTCATCTGGTTTGAGCAAGGCTCACCATCTTGAGCGCAGGGTAGCTGGCCCGAGCAAGGGGTCACTCACTCTGCTGTAGCCCCCCCCCACCCCTGATCAAGGCATATATGAGAAAGCAATCAATGAACAACTAAGGTGCCACAAAAAAATTTGATATTTCTCATTTCTCTCCCTTCCTGTCCATCTGTCCCTATCTGTTCCTCTCTCTGACTCTCTCTGTCTCTTTCTCTGTCACAACAATAAAAAAGTCCATATAATTAATTACCCCAAATTTACATTTCTATATGTATTATCTTGTCTTAGAAGAGAACACAGTGATTTATCAACATACACATATACATATGCACACGTACACCAACTAGATTACAACAAAATTAACACATATTGGAAGGCTTGGATGGTACAGCTTCATATATTGTTACAACAATTTTGAAAATTTGTGTATATTTGAAGAAAGCACACAAGGCACATTAGAATAATAGAAAAAAAGTAGTGACTTGTAGTAAGAGGCATCTCTCTTTCTTCCTCTTCTTTTTTCTCTCACACCTATCTACCAATCTAACATCTGATTTTTCATTAATGTTTCTGAGTTGGTTAATTTCCCTAAACAAAGTCAAAATATGTGGCTGATTGTTTTAACCATGATGTGGTCTACTTGAAACTTAGTGCTTTTTATGAGCCCTAAGATAATAGACTAATATGTAACAAAGAAAGTTTTCCAGCAACTTCTTAAATAACCTTTCATATTCAAACTGGATTATTTCTTCCAAGTCCTTACTTGTGAGAGGCTATTTAAAAAAAAGGGGGGTTGACAGCTATTTCTCAAAGTAAAATAGGGGCAGCCTATCCTGTGATGGCGCAGTGGATAAAACATCGACCTGGAATGCTGAGGTTGCCGGTTCAAAACCCTGGGCTTGCCCGGTCAAGGCACATATGGGAGTTGATGCTTCCTGCTCCTCCCCCCTTCTCTCTCTCTCTCTCTCTCTCTCTCTCTCTCTCTCTCTCTCTCCTCTCTCTAAAATAAATAAATAAAAACTAAAAAAAATGTTTTAAAAAAAAGTAAAGCAGGGGCAGAATGCAGGAGGAGAGCAGGTACTGGTCAAAAAAAGAAATTCAGAATCTGTCAGAGAGAAAGTTGGGGCCCTGAGATCACTCGTAAAAACCAGTTTGGTTTGGTTTGGTTTGGATTTTTAACTGAAAGCAGCCTTCAACCACCTCCTACTTTCTAAGCTCTATCTCCTGCCTCACCCTCCATCTGCCTTCTGCTCTGTTTATCTTGGTGTTGGCTTGGTGGTCCTAAGGAAACAACCGTTTGGAAGCTGGCTACTCATCATTTCTAGAACCTAAAGTTTTCCTTTTCTTTGCATAAACTAATTAACTTCTCTATATTCACATATTTATGTATTTTTTCAGTTTCTTTTTTTAAAAACTTTTCATCCTGAGTTGTTATTGCTTAAGAATATATATATCATTTCCACTGTGAGACTTTACCTATTTGAGATCAGTGATTATAGCTTACATGTCTACATCTGAAGATGTCTGTCATGCTGCCTTGCACAAGGTGGATATTAAAAATGGTTTTGAAAGAATAAATTTGATAAAAGTATTTTTTCTTCAATTCTTAACTTCTGATCATCAGTAAAGCGCATGTTTCTACAGCTGCAGTCAGAGTGTTTTCTGTACAAAATATCATTAACTCTTCCAAATAGAGATGCTTTGCCCAGCTTGTGGCTCCAAGTTGGATTAAATAACTTTTAAGATCTCAAATATGGCTACTTTGAAGTGAATACACTTTCTAGCAAAGGAAAACTTCAATCCTAACAAAAGATTCCTTCATTGAGAGAATGCTAAAAATGCATGAGATTCTTTAATTAATAGAATTAAACTCTTTCTGATTGCAAACTACACCTTAGGCTTTCTACATTAATCTGACATCTGAGCTAATCAATCTGTCACCTGTCGAAACTGGGAAACTGGTCTGCTGGGTAGTTATTAGACAGAGATAAAATAATATACTACTGCCTCCCCAGTGCCAATCTCTTTTCCTCCTTCCTTCTTTTTGACCTCCCCCCCTTATTTTGCTTCTTATCTCTTTTGCTTTTCATGTGACTCAAACTTGTTATTGGCATGTATGGAGGACACATTTCTATAAAGAAGTACATTGATTATGGATCTTTAGTCCGGGTGTTATAATAGGAGAATGTACTTGGCAGTATGTTTCTGATCCATAGATGAGAAGAATAATCAATAAGTCTCATTTATTTGGTCTGATCCTTCCTGAAAAGTGCTGAAACAGCTCTTTCAACACCCTTATTGTCTGCATGGCTAATTCTCAGTATACTTCTGAATAAGCTAAAGGTTAGGCATTATTTGTCCATCTGCCATCACTTTGTTCCAAGATGGTATTACCCTAGTTACAGCTGTGGAAAATTTCTGGTCAATGACTTGGATAAATAACTCGTCCAATTTATCCTAGTGGAAAAAATTGGAAAATAAGTTATACCTACCTGTTTTTTCTCCCCAAATTGATATAAGGCTGCTAATAGAAACATTTATGTAAATGATACATATTAGCAGCTGACCTTGACGAATAATAGCATTTCCCACATATCAACAAGTCTCCACTTGGCACTTCACTAGCTATAATGATCAAGAACAGGTGTTAATTCTCAATTTGTAGGCTCATTATGCATTTGTTAAAGTTTAGAAGTTGAGCATTTCTCTCATGCGAGTCCAAATTTTACTATTTTTATCTATGTAGGGTGTTTATGTTGTCTTACTTCCAAAGAACATATGCTTTACAATGGCAATTTGGCCCATAGCATATTCAATATTATATAAACATTCTTTCTCTTGAAACATTTACCTACAAATGTGACATATTCTTAGCTTCCCTACTCCTTTTCAAAGTTCATTTAGATGACAGTTGTGAATTTCTTTTAAATATTTTTACTTTTTTTCTCAAGCACTTTTATTAAAGTTTGTATTGCATTCTCAAGAGCATTTATTTCCAACAACATAGATAAATATATTGCTACCTATAAAGATGTTTTGTTTTCTCCAAACAAGTAAGTAATCTGAAAACAAAGTGACTCAGTCATAAATCTTTACCAAAAATAGATGTAAGTCATAGTCATAAATGTATTGTTTCACCAGCAGTGGGCAATTATCTTATTCAAATACACTAATAAAAAAAATTATGGAGCCTATTTTTCAAAATAAGTGAAAGACAGCATAATAAAATTACCTGATGAATTTTCAAAATGTTGGAAATTAGAAATCTTACTGGAGTCAGAGAAATACAGGGGTGGAAAAATATAGGTTAATAATAATAATAATAACAGTAATTAATAAATAATAATACAAGAATAAATTGTTTTGTATACATACAACTGTAGCCTACTTCTATATTTGACCCAATATGCACTGAAGTATAAGGGTGGGTGTTGGTAATACATGTAAGAAATATCATAATCACCATGAAATAGAAAGAGATGTGGTGAGATATATGACAAAACCAAAAATATTAACATGGATATCAAGTCTACAATGCATATAAATAAAGAAATAAAAATGAAATCATTTATTTGACTCAGAAATAAACAATTTATGGTTATTTTAGTTAACAATAAAGTACTTCAGTAGTTGAAAAATTATCTTATAGTTTGCTATTTTAAATTTATTGTAAATATTCTTAAATGAAATGAGATTTTACCACTTCATTAAAAGTACAATGAGAAGGCTCTGTCCAGCTGATTCAGCGGTAGAGCATTGGCCCGGCGTGTGGAAATCCCAGGTTCAATTCCCGGCCAGGACACACAGGAGAAATGCCCATCTGCTTCTCCACCCCTCCCCTTCTCTCTTCTCTCTTTCTCTCCTCTTCCCCTCCTGCAGCCAAGGCTCCATTGGAGCAAAGTTGGCCAGGGTGCTGAGGATGGCTCCATAGCCTCTGCCTCAGGTGCTAGAATGGCTCTGGTTGCAATGGAGCAACGCCCCAGATGGGCAGAACATCTCCCCCTGGTGGGCATGCCGGGGTGGATCCCGGTCGGGCGCATGTGGGAGTCTGTCTGCCTCCCTGCTTCCAACTTCAGAAAAATTTAAAAAAATAATAAAAAAGAACAAATACATGAAAAATAATTTCAGAAGTAAAACAGGAAATAAAGATAAAATGTATTAAGTGCTTACTGGGTTGTATTCCTTTGGAAATTTTAACATGATTTTTTTCCAGTTAATTCTTAAAAATAACCTGACAGGTTAAAATATAATCGTTTTACAGATAAAACAATAGAAAATTTGACAAATTTGATGAATGTACCTGAAGGAGTAATAGAGTTCGGTATTCAGAATTCACAATCATCTCTTACACAACCACTTCACATTCTTCTCAGAAGAATCTTGATGACATTCAATTGTACAGAAATACATGCGCTTGCTTGCAGGAAGGATCTGAACTTGCATTGAGAAACAACATACAGCTATTTCAGTGAGCAGCCTTCGGGCAGATATTAGATATTTCATGGTTATTAATTATGATGTGAGGAAGAGTTGCTACATTAGAGGCCATTTAGTTCAGTAAGAACTGTTTATGGCGGAGAAGTCAGGAATGGTATACTAAAGAGTCTGCAGAGACACCATTCCGCACATTTTTCCTGGCACTCTGGGCACTCATTGAAATGATAATGTGGGAAGACTGGGCAAAGGTTAGTGTCTGAGGGACAGGGAGCAGATGCAAAATCCAGTTTTCATATCCTCTTACAAATTAAAACTTAAAGATTGAATATTTTGGAAATGTTTGTTTTCTCTCTTGTTTTCATTGAACATAGTAAGTGCAGAAATACCTTGAATTGCAAGATCCTAAAAGAGCCAGAATAGCCTGGAGGCTCTTTCTAAAGCTAATGATGCTGATGAAAAAAATAGGCCAGAACCTCAAATTCATTACAGCATAAGATTTATGAGGTTAATAGAGTAAAGAAGGTTCAATGATAAGCAGTGAATGTTTAAAAAAATAATTATAAGACAATTAAAGCCTTCTAAACTGGCTTTCAAATGTCCCACCTCAGGGACTGGAATGAAGGTACTATCATTAATAGGGCTAATGTCACAAATTCATCTTTCACCTACTGTGCACTTAGCATCTAGTTTAATAGAAGATAGTTTTTTTCATCCCACTACCTAATGAATGGGCAAGGAATTGTTTGGAGAACATGTTTTAAAATTAGGAATATTGTGAAATCTTGGCTTTAAGGAATTTGGAATTCTTAAGTAATATTAAAGATTTCTATGGCTTATAAACAAGCATTTCCACTCCTAGATATATATGCTACAGAGAAACTCATGCATATATGCATGACAAAAATATTCCTAACAGTGAACAACAGAAAACAACCTAAATGACTATCCGCAGAAGAGCAGATATATTTATATGATGGAATACCTTATAGCAGGTAAAATAAATGAGCTAGAACATTTCTATCGAAAGAGTTGAATTTAAGAAAGTGTTAGTTAAAAAAATTAACTGCTGATATATGCTGATATTGTTCTTAGTAAATTTAAAATGTGCAAAATGATAATCTACATTATTTATAGACATATTTATATTTAGTAAAAATTATATAAAGTTACATTATAATAATATAGCATTTATAATAATATAGCATTATATATGTTACATTATTTATAATAATAGTGTATTACTTATAATAATATAATTGTTTATATATATAAACAAAAGAATAAACTTAACTGTAATTGAGCATTATATGATTAAGAAAAAACGTAAAAGGGTTCTCAACTGTATCTGTAAGTGCTGTGTGTGTGAAGGGGGAGGACACAGATTGCACTCTTTGGGAAGCCAATTCTCATTCAGAATTTAGTTTCCAGGGTGTTTATTAAAGAGTGTCCTTGGAATCAACCTCTGTTGAAGGAAGAGAAAGGAAATCTGAGAGGGCAGAGGGAGAAGTTAAACTGCAGTGCAAACCCAATGCCAGCCTCAATTGACCCCAGGAGGACCTCTGTAGCTAAAACAATCCATCACAGCTGTATCACATTAGGCCAAATTTCTGGGCCTTTTATAACCGAACATAAACCAGTTGTTGAAAACCAGTCCTAAGGAAGGGACTGTCCTTCAGAGAGCAAATAAAATGAAGGGAAGGCTACCTGTAGGCGGCTGACAATTGAGGAATCTCAACTGACAGCATTCTGAGCAGTGGCCAGGTCAATAAATTCTTCTTTGGAAGGGGATCTGAACATAATTAAATTAACCAGATCAAAAGACATGAGTAATGAAATAAGGAATACATATTTGCAAAGGATATGGCTGACACAGGACTAAATTTCTTAGTACATAAAGATTTTTTACAGCTTATGAGAAAAAATAAACCAAACAATCTAATAAAAAAATAGTAGATGACATAAATAGGCTACTCCATACACATATGCACATGCACAAAATAAGGAAATAATTTTTAAATGATTGCAAAGATCAATGTCAAAAAATACAATTAAAACCATAATTCAATAAAATATTTTAATAATAAAAATAAGTTTTGTATCAAAGATATAAACTTAGTGATATATTGATATAAATTCTTTAAAATGTAAAAAGAACACTTTTGCACTATTTATCAAAAATATTTTTAAAGTTTGTGTTTTTGCCATTGTAGGTTGGCTCAGCGGTAGAACGTCAGCCCAGAGTATGGAAGTCCTGGATTCAATTCCTGGTCAAGGCACAAAAGGAGAAGCGCCCATCTGCTTCTCCACCCTTTCCCCTCTCCTTTCTCTCTAAGTCTCTCTCTTCCCCTTCCACAGCCAAGGCTCCATTGGAGCAAGGTTGGCCCGGGCGCTGAGGATGGCTCCATGGCCTCCGCCTTAAGTGCTAGAGTGTCTCCGGCTGCAGTGTAGCTGTGCCCCAGATGGGCAGAGAATCACCCCCTGGTGGGCATGCCTGGAGGATCCCGGTTAGGCACATGCAGGTGTCTGTCTGACTGCCTCCTCACTTCTAACTTCGGAAAAAGGTAAAAAAAGAATCATAATAAAGTTTATGTTTACAAACAGGAAATTTTTCTTTCAAAAATATATCCAATAAATAATATTACACTTATATATATATATGCACAGAGATTATTCATTTGATCAAATTGTGAAGTACAAAACACTGAAAATGAATAAACAAAATCTCTAACATTATGGGAGCTATTAAATTTTCTAGAGCCAAACAATACAAAAATAAGCAATCATTTAGTTATTAAAAAATTAAAATCAAATTTTTTTAGTAAAGAATATTAAGAACATGTATAAAACAATTTATGTTATTGCTTTATATAAATGCTTATTTAACACACACACAAATTCCTGTTTTATATGTAGAATCACTAGATCAGCAATTTTCAACTTCTGTATTGCAAGAATTTTTATAACATGCAATACCTGACTATTTAGTCAGGGGCACTGACCTTTCTTTCCTTAGATTGTTAAAGTAAAAAAAAAAAAAAAATTTGACAGGAGACAACACAGCAATAGCCATTTGATATGAATGAATCAAAATGTTACTTTTTTTTCAGGTTGGCAAAAATTATAATTTTGGTGTGTGGCAGAATTTTAGAAATTATTTTATGTGTGTTATGAGGAAAATGGTTAAAATTTTCTGCTCTAGATAAAAACATTATGTATATAGGTAATACTTTCTGTTATAGAAAGAAAGATTAAGGAACTCAAGGTCAGGAAGACTTATTTTTCTTATGAATGCTTTTCTCCTTAAAATATCTTAGGTTTTCCAATGATCAACAAATAAAACAAAAGAAAAACTATATTAGAAAAATAGATCAAAATCCAAATAATTTCTTATGGTGGTGACAGTTTTTTCTGTTGCTTTACAATTGATAAGACTATATAAAAATGTACTTATGAAAATACATAAATATATTATGCAAATATAAGCAATTTTTTTAAGTGAGAGGAGAGGAGATAGTGAGATATACTCCCCCATGTGCCCAAACTGGGATCCACCCAGCTAACCCTGTTTGGGTCTGATGTTTCAATTAACTAAGCTATTTTTAGAATCTGAGGCTAATGGTTGGGCCAAGGAGCTAGTCTCAACTGGGCTGGGGGGGGGGGGGGTATCCTGGAACCAATCCAGCTACTAGCTGGGAAAAGGGAGAAAAGGAGGAGGGGAGCAAGAAGTAGGTGGTTGCTTCTCCTGTATGCCAGGCTGACGCTCTATCTACTGAACCAGCTGATCAAGGCCAAAGCAATTTTTCAATTTGAGGTATTGAAGAAGTAACATTATAGTTTTGCATGAATTTTATGTTTCTTTAAATATTATTTCAAAGCATGTTTTCTATCTCACCTTGGTACTTAGAATTTTCTCAATGCAAATTAATAGAACTTGTGTAAAATACAGATGCTAGAAAATGAGAAATGCCAAAGTTTCATATCTACAAATAATAAGTGACTAACTCGCATTTTTATTATACTCATTTTTTGTACATAACCCCCCATGAATATTTCTATGCTTTTCATATTTGTGTTTCTGTTCTTTTGTATTCTTATTTTAGAAAAAACTATTTTACAGTTTGCCCCAAATTGCTTATATTTACAAATATTTAATCATTTTACATGCTCTAAAAAAGATACCATTGCCTTTTAATGGCAACTTCCTGGAAAGAGAAGCATCAGGTAGCAAAATATTATTATAATACTTGAGAAATGGCCTGGCAAATTCATTTAATACCAGGGATCATAAAAAGTCACAGTGTGAAAATGTTAGAAAGTAAAAAGCCTTATAAGGAATCTATAATGAAAATTACAGGATAACAAACCTTTGCAATATTTGAAAATACACCAACAAAAGCACTTCGGAACATTTTGAACTCGTAGTCAGCATAATGATTTCATCTCTGAAAATGAGCAACCCATAGAGAAGAGTTTGAGGACTTGGTTTGCATTACAGGGGATGTGCTAAACCTCTGCCATGAAAAGCATTTGGGTATGTATTCTAAACATTAAATTATGGTAATTGAAATGGGAAAATGTCTGTAGCCTTTCTCAATGTGTTTGGGTTAGTTGCACATGAACATCTGCTTCCCCTTTATAACTCGAATTGGAGAATAGCATCAATTTGCAAGCATTAACAACTTCTGCTCACAAAACATCAGACAACTCCGTTGGAACACCACACCATCCAGAGTGCTCTGGGAACAGTCTCCAAGTGCCTACAACACACTTGCAGCAAAGGAAGGAGGTTTGCGTTCAGCCATTTTGTGTGGATTTTTCCCCTCCTTTTTCCTTCTCTCCCATTCCTACTGTAGATGCAAGAGTTCATATTTTTGTCATTTTAAATTACAAATGGCAAGTTACTTTAAGTAGAGTGCTCACAATATACTGATATGTCTAAAAGGTATCCTAACCTATGCACTACTCCCTACAGAAAACCATGGTATATTTTCACATCCTATTTCCATATACAATGTTTGATATTATTTCTGTAACTTTTTCTATTTGTATATATTGATATGTGTAATAAATGTGAACATGGAATATAATTTCAAAGGACACATACTTTTCCATTTAGAAACATAAAATAATTAGGTGACAAGAAATATTGTGCTAATATAAACAATATTGCAATTTCACAAATGTTTTTTTAATCCAATTACATATGGTATCTATGTGATAAAATTTTTTTATTTAATTAATTGTGTTTACATAGATTCTAGTGTAGCCCCTAATGCATCCCCCACCCCCTTATTTCCTTCAATATCTCCCTTGCCCCCTCCCAACAGCACCCACCCCACTTTCCTTCAGGTTTATTCCATCCTATCATCCCCTTTCCCTCTGTCCTCTTTTCCTCTGTTCTCTTTAATCCCTACTCTGTCTCAATTCCGTTCCTCAGTTCTCATTGTTCCTTGAATTCCTCAAATGAATGAGGTCATATAATATTTTTCTTTCTCTGCCTGTCTTATTTCACCTAACATAATAGTTTCCAGGTCTATACATGTTGTTGGAAAAGGAAATATTTCCTTCTTTTTCATGACCCCATAATATTCCATTGTATATATGTACCACTGCTATTTAATTCATTCGTCCACTGGTGAACACTTGAGCTATTTCAAGATTTTCACTATTGTGAACAATGCTGCCATAAATATGGGTGTGCATTTCTTTTTTCAGTCAGTGCTATGGTGTTCTTGGGATATATTCCTAAAAGTGAGATGGCTGGGTCAAAAGGCAGATTTATTTTTAATTTTTGGAGGAATCTCCATACTGTTTTCTACAGTGTCTGTACCAGTCTGCATTCCCACTAGCAGTGCAGGAGGGTTCCCCTTTCTCCACATCCTCGCCAGCACTTACTCTGGGTTGTTTTGTTGATGAGCGCCATTCTGACTGGTGTGAGGTAGCATCTCATTGTGGTTTTAATTTGCATTTCTCTAATGATTAGTGATGTTGAGCATTTTTTTATTTGTCTATTGGCCATCTGTATGTCCTCTTTGGAGAAGTGTCTATTTATTTCTTTTGCCCATTTTTTTATTGGATTCTTTGTCCTCCTTGCGTTGAGTGTTACAAGTTCTTTATAAATTTTGGTGATTAACCCCTTATCAGATGTATTGTCAAATATGTTCTCCCATTGTGTGGTTTGTCTTTTTATTCTGTTCATATTGTCTTTAGCTATACAAAAGCTTTTTAGATTAATATAGTCCCATTTGTTTATCCTTTAATTTCACTTAACCGTGGAGATAAATCAGCAAATATATTGCTGCAAGAGATGTTGGTGAGCTTACTGCTTATGTTTTCTTCTGAGATGCTTATGGTTTCACGACTTACATTTAAGTCTTTTTTCCGTTTTGAGTGTATTTTTGTGAATGGTGTAAGTTGGTGCTCTAGTTTAATTTTTTTTCAGGTAGTTGTTTAATTTTCCCAACACCATTTGTTAAAGACACTGTCTTTACTCCATTATATGCTCTTATCTCCTTTGTCAAATATCAGTGGTCCATATAGGTGTGGGTTTATTTCTGGGTTCTCTGTTCTGTTCCATTGATCAATATGCCTGTTCTTTTGCCAGTACCATGCTGTTTTGAGTACAATGGCCTTGTAGTATAACTTGATATCAGGAAGTGTGATACTTCCCACTTTATTCTTCCGTTTCAAGATAGCTGAGGCTATTCGTGTTCTTTTCTGGTTCCATATAAATTTTTGGAATATGTGTTCTATATCTTTGAAGTATGTCATTGGTATTTTAATTGATATTGCATTGAATTTATAAATTGCTTTGAGTAATATAGACATTGTAATGATGTTTATTCTTCCTAACCATGAGCACGGTATATGCTTCCACTTGTTTGTATTTTCCCTGATTTCTTTTATCAATGTTTTATAATTTTCTGAGTACAAGTCTTTAATCTCCTTCGTTCAATATACTTCTAGGTACTTTATCTTTTTGGTTGCAAGAGTGAAGGGAATTGTTTTGTTAATTTCTCTGACAGTTCATTCTTGGTGTATAAAATGCATCTGATATCTGTGTATTAATTTTATACTCTACCACTTTGCTGAATTTATTTATTAGGTTGAGCAATTTTTTGACTGAAACTAGGATTTTCTATATATGGTATCATATCATCTTCAAATAATGATAGTTTACGTCTTCTTTTTCAATTTGGATGCCTTTTATTTCTTCTTCTTGTCTGATTGCTGAAACTAGGACTTCCAGTACTATGTTGAATAAGACTGGTGAAAGGGGGCACCCCTACCTTGCTCCTAATCTTAAGGGGTTTGCTTTAAATTTTTGCCCATTGATTATGATGTTGGCAGTGGGTTTGTCATAGATGGCCTTTATTATGTTGAGGTATGTTTCCCTATATTCCGACTTTGCTGAGAGTTTTGATCATAAATGGGTGCTGGATTTTATCAAATGCTTTTTCTGCATGTATTTAAAATTATCATGTAGTTTTTCTCCTTCCTTTTGTTTATTAGATGAATCACATTGATTGATTTACGAATATTGTACTATCCTTGCCTTCCCAGAATGAATTTGACTTGATCATGATGTATTATTTTTTTTATTTATTATTAGATCCAGTTTGCTAATATTTTGTTGAGGATTTTAGCATCTAAATTCATCAGGGATATTGGCCTATAATTTTCTTTCTTTGTGTTGTCTTTGCCTGGTTTTGGAATGAGAATTATGCTCACTTCATAAAAGGAGCTTGGAAGTCTTTATTCCTCTTGAATATTTTGCAACAGCTTGAGAAGGATAGGAGTTAGTTATTCTTTGATTATTTGGTAGAATTCCCCTGTGAAGCCATCTGGCCGAGGTCTTTTGTTTGTTGAGAATTTTTGATAACTATTTTTATCTCATTTGTTGTAATCGGTCTATAGGTTTTCTGATTCTTCCAAATAGATCTTTGAAAAATTATGTTTCAAGGAATTTGTCCATTTTACCTAGGCTGTCTAATTCTTTGGCATACAGTTCTTCATAGTATTTTCTTAAAATATTTTGCATTTCTGTTGTGTTAGTTGTTATTTCTTTGCTCTCGTTTCTAATTTTACTTATCTGAGTCCTCTCTCTTTTTTTCCTGGTGACTCTGGATAAAGGTTTATCAATCTTGTCTATCTTCTCAAAGAACCAGCTTCTTGTTTCATTGATCCTCTGTATTGTTTCTTTAGCCTCTATGTCATTTATTTCTGCTCTGATCTTTATTTTTCTCTTCCTCCTACTACCTCTGAGCTTTACTTGCTGTTCTTTTTCTAATTCCTTTAGATGCAGGATTAAGTTGTTTATTTGAGCTTTTCTAACTTCCTAAGGTATGCCTGTAGTGCTAGGAACTTCCCTGTTAGTACTGTTTTTGCTGTGTCTCATAAATTTTGAGTTGTATGCTCATTATCCTTTGTTTCTAGGAATGTTTTTAATATCTTTTTTGATTTCATTGTAAATACATTCATTATTTAATAACATGTTATTTAGTTTCTCTGTGTTCGAGAATTTTTCAGTTTTTCTGTTGTGGTTGATTTCTAGTTTCATGCCATTGTGATCAGAGAAAGTGCTTGATATGATTTCAATCTTCTTAAATTTGTTGAGACTGCTTTGTGCCCTAACATGTGGTCTATCCTAGAAAATGTACCATGAGCACTTGAAAAGAATGTACATTCTGCTGATTTAGGGTAAAAGGTTCTGAAGATATCTATTAAATTGAGTTGATCTAGTATGTCTTTTAAGTCTGCTGTTTCTTTGTTAATTTTCTTTCTGAGGATCTATCTAGTAATGTTAGTGGGGTATAGAAATCCCCTACTATTATAGTATTGCTGTTGATCTCGCCTTTTATATTCATCAAAGTCTGCTTTATATATTTAGGTGCTCCTATATTAGGTGCATAAAATTTATAATGGTTATATCTTCCTGTTGGATTGCTCCCTTTATCATTATGTAGTGACCCTCTTATCTTTTACTATATCCTTTGTTTTAAAGTCCATTTTGTCTGATATAAGTATTGCTACCCCAGCTTTTTTTTTTTCATTTCCACTTGCATGAAATATTTTTTTTCCATTCTTTTACCTTCAGTCTATGTGTATCTTTTGTTTTGAGGTGTGTCTCTTGTAGACAGCATATCTATGCATCCTGTTCTCTTATCCATGTAGCTACCATATATCTTTTGAGTGGATCATTTAATCCATTTACATTTAAAGTTATTATTGATATGTAGTTGTTTGTTGCCATTTTATTCTTTAAAGCTTTATTCCTCTTTTACTATATTCTTTTTCCTCTTTGTTCTGTTTACAACAGGCCCCTTAACATTTCTTACAGCATTGGTTTGGTTGTAATGATTTCCTTGAGTTTCTTTTTAATTATTATCTGGGAAACTTTTTATGATATTTCTCCTTCAATTTTAAATGACAGCTTTGCTGGATAAAGATGTCTTGGTTATAGGCTCTTGTTCTGCATTACTTTGAACATGTCTTGCCATTCCCTTCTGGCCTTAAGTGTTCTGTTGAGAAGTTGGACGTCATCCTTATGGGGGCTCCTTTGTAGCTGATAACCTTTTTTTCTCTAGCAGCTTTTAATATTTTCTCTTTATCTCTTAGCTTTGGTATTTTAATTATGATGTGTCTTGGTGTAGATTTCTATGGGTTTCTTTTAATGAAGTGGTCTATGCTTTTGAACATGTGTGACTTTTTCCTGCATCAATTTAGGGAAGTTTTCAGCTATGATTTTATTGAACAAGCTCTTTATCCCTTGTTCTTTCTCTTCTTCAGGATCCCCTATGATGCAGATGTTGTTTCTCTTTTGGTTGTCATAGAGCTCTCTTAGAATTTTCTCAGATTTTTTCAGTGTCTTTTCTTTTTGCTTCTCCACTTCTGTTTTCATTAATCTTGTCTTCTAAATCGCTGATTTGATCCTCTGCTTCATCCAGTCTGCTTTTAATTGCTTCTAGTGTAGTCTTCATTTCTGCTATTGTATTTGTCATTACAACTGGTTGTTCTTTATTATTTCAATGTCCCTTTTAATGCTTGTAATTTTTTTATTTATGTTCTCATTGTTTCCATTCGTTGTTGTTCTAAGATCTTTCAGCATTCCAGTATTCTTTATTTTAAACTCTGCATCCAATAGTTTTGTTATTTCTATATCATTCAGTTCATTTTCTGGAGGTTTCTCTTGTTGATTCATTTGAATTGCACTTCTCTGTCTTCCCATTATGTCTTGTGTTTGGATGTGTTTGTAGAACTGGTTGAGTCTAAGGTTGGTGGTGTCTGCCTCTATTTTTCAGTTGTGTTATTTCTAGGTCTTCTTGGGTTGCCTCAGCTGTTGTTTGTAATCTACTGTCAGATTTGGCTTTTCTAGTAGAGCCGCTTTGAAATGTTGATTTGTTTGTTTTCTTCTCAGTTTTCTTAACTTGGTGGTAGTCTTGTTTACTGATCTCAGCAGGGGGCTTATTTGAAACTGTATCCAGGAATGGGGTGGATGTAACCTGAGACTCTGAAGGCCTGATCTGCCAGCTTCCCTCGGGAGTGGCATGCTTTCTCCACTTCAGTAGGGGGAGGTGTATCTCAGATCTCCATGGAGATCTGAGTTACTGTCCCTCCCCCCACTTCCTGTTTTCAGCTCTGTCTTGTTGCACTGATTGGAGATGGAGTGATTTCAGGCTCGGTAAGCTTCTTTTTTGCTCCTTGGCTTTTGAGAGCTGTTCTCGTAGTCCAGAGTTGGTTTATCATGCTGATTATTCCTAAATTAATTTGTAATCCAGTTTTGTGGTCTGAGCTGGGAGTCTGTGTCTGCCTACTCCGCTGCCATCTTGGTATTCTCCATGATAAATTTTTTTAAAAATATTAAGTAATTGTATATGTATTTTTAATTTTTTTTGATATGGAATATTTTATTCTAAAGTATAGGCATTACTTAATAATTCCAATAGTATGTTGTAAGGGTAATTTCTTTTATACATTTTAAATATATTTTTGTACTGTACATGCTGTGAGATTTTCTAATATAATAGGAGAAACACAAAATTCTATCTTTCTGTTTATATATATTTGAATAAATTAGATGAGCATCTTGTAATATGATTACTAGCCATTTACATTTTCAAGGACTCCTTTTTATGTTCTTTACCTATATATCTAATTAATTTATATATAAATAATTAGAGATAAATTTGACTATCATAATACAGAATTTTGTTGCTCAGTTGGCGTTTATCTTTAAATTTCTTTAATGGTGTGTAATATCATAAATATTTTATGACACATATCTTTTTTTACATTTTCTTTGTGAAATTTCAATGGATTGTCAAACAAAATGGTCTCCCATTCCATGTATTGACTGTAGCTAGCTTATTTATTTATAAAATGTAGATAGTAATAATACTATAAATTTTAGAAAATATTGATGATAATATTTTATTTATCTCTCTGACTAGGAGACTAATTGTTAACCTACATTTCTTAATAATGAAGGTTTGGCCCACACATTTAAATTTTCTCTTCTATTTTATAACAAGTTTGTATATAACCTTTTATTTATCTTCATGTTCTATTCTGTTTCATTGACTTATCTTTTTTTATATTATTTTGGTAAAGTATTTTGATATTGCATTTCCTTCTCTTCTAGGGCAACTATTTTTCAGTGTAAATTGTTTTACTTTTAAAATAGAGCAATAAGTTGTTCTTAGCGTGAATTTGAATGTATAGAAATCAAAGCCCTTCCTTTTAAATATTTTTGTTGAATTAGTGGGATGACATTGATTAATAAAATTATACAGGTTTCAGGTGTACAATTTCATTTTGCATTATTTTTATATTGTATTGTATGTTCACCACCTCAAGTCAATTCTCCTTCATCACCATCTATCTCCTCTAATCTTCCTATACCTTCTCCACCCCATTTTTCTCCTGTAATCCCCATAGTATTGTTTGTTTCTATATGGTTTTTTTTGTTTTGCTTAATCCCTTCACTTTTTTTATCCATCTCCCCCAACCCCCATTCCCTCTGACAGTTGTCAGTCTATTCTTTGTATTTGAATTTGTTAGTTTATTATATTTATTACAGGGGTCCCCAAAGTTTTTACAGAGGGGGCCAGTTCACTGTCCCTCAGACCGTTGGAGGGCCAGACTATAAAAAACCATGAACAAATCCCTGTGCTCACTGCACATATCTTATTTTAAAGTAAAAAAATAAAACGGGAACAAATACAATATTTAAAATAAAGAACAAGTAAATTTAAATCAACAAACAGACCAGTATTTCAATGGGAACTATGGGCCTGCTTTTGGCTAATGAGATGGTCAATGTCCGGTTCCATATTTGTCACTGCTAGCCATAACAAGTGATATGATGCACTTCCAGAGCCATGACTAGTGTGTCCCACATCACAGGAGTAGTACTGTATGTAAGCAACACCGCACTTTGCATCCACATCCTGTGCTCCTCTCACTGACCACCTATGAAAGCAGTGCCCCTTACAGAAGTGCGGCGGGGGTCAGATAAATGGCCTCAGGGGGCCACATGTGGTCTGCGGGCTGTAGTTTGGGGACCCCTGATTTATTAGGTTCCACATATAAATGAAATCATATGGTACTTGGTTTTCACTGACTGGCTTATTTCACTTAGCATAATAATCTCCAAATTCATCCATGCTGTGAGAAAAGACAAGATTTTCTTCTTTTATTTTTACAATTTTTCCATTGCATAAATGTACCAGAGGTTAATTTTTTGTTTGTATTTTTCTGAAGTGAGAAACAGGGAGGCAGACAGAAGACAGACTCCTGCATGGGCCTGACCAGGATCCACCAGGCACGCCTACCAGGGAGTAATGCTGTGTCCATCTGGGGCGTTTTTCTGCTGCAACTGAAGCCATCCTCTGCACCTGAGGTGGAGGCCATAGAGCCATCCTCAGCACCTGGGCCAACTTTACTTCAATGGAGTCTTAGCTGCAGGAGCGAAAGAGAGAAATAGGGAGAAAGGAGAGGGGAAAGATGGAGAAGCAGACCTGACTGAGAATCAAACCCAGGACTTCTGCATACCAGGCCAACACTCAACCACTGAGCCAACCAGCAGGGCCACAGCTTTCTTTATCTAATCATCAGATGGACTGCTTCTAAATACAGTGGTACCTTGAGAAACAAGCAGACCAACATACAAATTTTTTAAGATTCAAGCTACAACTCGATCCATATTTTTGTTTGAAATCCAAGTGAAATTCTGAGATATGAGTCATGATTCAGGAAGCTGCCTCAGTTTTTGTTTTGATTAAAGTAAAGAAAATGCAGTTTTAGTTTACATTTATTGTTAAGAAAGTGAAGTTTTAGTTTATGTGTCTACAGTGCCTGCATCCTTTCCTCCCTTCCTCCTCCTCCTCCATTCACCTCCATCAGCCTCACTCATCTGTCTCCAAGGTAAGAATACAGTACTAAATAACACTTTTTTCTTTTACTGTATTTCATATATTTTTTATGCATTGGTAAAATATACATGTGTGTTTCTTAATTAAAAACATGTCTTTTTTTATAATTTAGGATGGTTTGGGGATGTTTCACAGGGCTGGAATGGATTAAATCTATTTCAGTTATTTTAAATGGGAGAAATTTGTTTGATATATGAGTTGACTGACTTACAAGCTTGGTTACAGAACAAATTAAACTCATATCTCAAGGTACCACTGTATAGGCTATTGTAAAAATTGTTGCAATGAATATAGTTGTGCATATATTTTTTCAAGTTAGTGTTTTGGGTTCTTTGGATTTATTTCTAGAAGTTGAATTGCTGGATCATAAGGCAGTTTTATTGTTAATTTTTTGAGGACTCCATAGTGCTTTTCACAGTGGCTGCACCAATCTATATTCCTACAAACAGTGCACAAGTGTTCCCTTTTCTCCATATTCTCACCAACACTTGTTTATTGACTTATTGCTGAAAGCCATTTTGAGAGGTATAAAGTGATATATCATTGTGGTTTTCATTTGCATCTCTCTATGATTAGTGATGTTGAGCATTTTTTAATATATTTATTGGCCATCTATATGCTTTCTTTTGAAATTGTCTATTCAGGTCCTTTTCCCTTTTTAAATTTAATTATTTGTTTTTTTTTGGTGTTGAGTTTTATAAATTCTTTGTGATTTTTGGATAGTAAGCCCTTTTCAGACATATCAGCAAGAATGTTTTACCATTCAGTGGGCTGTTTTATTTTGTTGATAGTTTCCTTGGCTATGCAAGAACTTCTTAGTTTGATGTAGTCCAGTTTATTTCCTTACTTTTCTCTCTTTTCTGAGGTATATATCAGAAATATATACCCGACTAGGTGGTGGCACAGTGAGTACAGCGTTGTCCTGGGATACAGAGGACCCAGGTTGAAACCCCAAGATCACCTGCTTGAGCACGGGCAGAGGTGGAATTCAAATAATTTCATGGAAACAACCAAAGAGTCTCTCAATAGAGGATTGGGTAAAGAAGATGTGGTACATATATGCAATGGAATACTACTCAGACAAAAGAAATGATGATATATTACCAGTTATGACAACGTGGATGGACTTTAAGAACATTATACTTAGTGAAATAAGTAAATCAGAAAAAGCTAAGAACTATATGATTTCACACACAGGTGGCATATAAAACTGAGACTCATAAACATAGATAAAAGTGAAGTGGTTTCCAGGGGGAGGTGGATGTGGGGAAAGGGTAGGGGGAAAAGAGTAAAGAAGGATAAATATAAGGTGACAGAAAATTATTTGACTTTGGATGATGGGTAAACAACATAATCAGCAGTTCAAATTCTATAGAAATGTTTACCTGAAACTTATATACTCTTATTGATCATTGTCATTCATGTAAAGTTAATTTTTCTAAATAAAAACTAAAAAAAAAATATATCAGAATAATATACTGTTATGAGAAATGTCCCAGATTTTACTGCCTGTTTTTCTTCTAGAATTTATATGGTTTTGAGTTTAACATTTAAGTCTTAATTTACTTTGCATTTATTCTTATGTATGGTGTAAGAGGTGGTCCAGCTTTATTTCTTTGTATGTATTTGTTCAATTTCCCCAACACCATTTATTGAATAGACTATCTTTATCACATTGTATGTTCTTGCCTCCTTTGTCAAATATCAATTGACGATTAAGATGTGGGTTTATTCCTGGTGTCTCAAGTCTGTTCTACTGATTTATATGTCTGTTTTTATGCTAATGCCATGTTCTTTTGATTACTTTGGCTATATAGTATAGTTTGATACAGGTAGTATAATTTCTCCAACTTTGTTCTTCTTTAACTTTGTTTTATTTTACTTTCTTTTATTCTACATTCCCATTCTTTTGAGTATTTATTATATGTCCTTTTCAACTATTTATTTGGAATTTGTTTTTATGCTTACATGTATACATTATTAACTTACAGAAATTGTATTTTGTTGCAAATCTCATTCAACTTTTGACATTTTATTCTACATTATATATTTGAGATGTATCCATGTTGCTTCATATAAGTCTACACTATTATTTCTGGCCTCTGCCTAGGATCAATCTCTTTCATAAATACATAAGCAAAAATTCAAAACATAACTTAGCATAACTTCTATTCAATATTTCACTAATATGGGTGGGGTAATAGCAAGGAAAAAAATGAATTATAGTAGAAACATTTATTTTTATTCTAATACCCAAGTGACTTCTTTGTATTCTCTAAGAATTCATAAATGAATTTAGCAAATTTACTGGAAAATGATCATGATGTTACTGTTGGAAAGACAGTCATTTGACAGTAAAAAATAAAAGGAAAAGAAAAGCATTTTGAAGACTCACATATGGAAGGATGAAATGTAGTGGTAAGATTTATCAAAATAGAAATAAAAGACTGCCCCCAGGGTCCTGGTTTCTCATATCCATCTGTACCATTGTGACAGAAGTCCAGCCTTGTCTTTATCAAACCCAGTAAAAGGACCATGGTCTAAAAATATTTGTGCCATTGGTTTTCCATCAGCAGGGTGTAGTTCAATTCAGCTCATCCCAAAGCTTAGTCCAGCCCAGTCTTGCCCCCTTCTGGCTAGCCCAGTCTCTGTTTCTGGCTGCACTCCAGCTGGTGCTGCATTGTGGTACCAAGGCTCTCACTTACAGCCTGCTTGGTACCCCCGTGGCTGCTTGGCCTGCATAGCTACTATAAAGAAGGAACACAAGAATAAAAAGAAAATGAATGCATTGTCTGGGGGGAGAGAAAAAGAGATGGCCTTTGTTAAATTTCTATTCTACTTTCTCAGACTTACAATCTGACCAATCTCCTTCCCAATCTTTTATAGGCTAAACCATTGAGAACGGGCTGAAACCCACCACTGCCCCTCCATCCAATCTATTCCTAGATCTTCCTGGGCTTGTGCTGGGCCCTCATTCAATTTGATCCTTTTCCTACATTAAACACCTCCCCTTTATGGTCAACATTTTGGCTTCTATTGTGAATGCCTTAGTAAAGGAATTTTGCCTTTACTATTTCATCTCTCCCTCATTAATTCTGGTTAATGAGCAAAAACAATCCTTCCTGACCATTTATGAGATTAGGTCCTGGAGAAGAGGATGCAAGTTCCCCTAGGGAGCTGGTGAATACTGAAACTTTCTAGTGAAACAGGCTTATTTGCTGACTCAGCTCCCTATTTTATTATATTTACTGTATGGTTTCTTTTGCTTCCTTCCTTTATTAATGCTAATTAGCTACATATTCTAACAATGATACAAAATCAACTCAAAAAATAATTAGTTCTAGTTTTATTACCAGCAGCAACAAGAAAGAAAATTAAATTTAAAGAATTATTTTTAGTTTTATTAAAAATATCAAGGATTCAGGAATAAGTCTTGGGATCATATCAAAAACTAAAAACACTATTGAAAGAAATTTAAAATCCTGCATGGATGTAAGTATACACATGTTATTGAAAAAGGAGATTTAATATTTTAAACATGTTAACTCTAAAATTATCTTTGGATGCAGTACAAACAAACCAAAAATTTCATCAGTTATTTTTTTTGAAATTACTCACTAGCGATTTAATTCTAAAATATATGAAAATACAAAGCAAAAAAATTAGCAATGGATATGTTTTTTTTTTTTGTTTTTTTTTCCATTCATCCATCTTCATGTTTGTCTACAGAGCACTATCCTGCTTCTTATCCTATACTTCGTTCCAAGGCCTCCCTTGCTGCCCCGGTCTAAAGAGTGAGAAGGGAAATGTGGAGGTGGGTTCACCCCAGCCTATTCATGTTCTCAGCTTCTAACAGCTCTGCGTACCCCTTACCCCCAAAGTGGTATCTGCTGAAGGGACCAAAGTTTTGCTAGCTTAAAGCAGCTTTTATGAGATACTGATTTTAAGCTGTTTTTAAGAAAGAAGATTTAGAGGGAGCCTTTGACCCTTCCCCCTTTTCTGCCTAAGAGATTCAGAGAAACCTGCTTCAAGAAGGAAATCTTAGAATGTTCCATTTAGCATAATTTGAATTATGTATAGTAAGCAAGAGGGTTTCAGGCAGGCACCTGTTAGACTAAATATCCCATGTTCTTTTGTTTCTGAGTCACCTAGCAAGAATTTTCTGTCATGCATGTGCCCCTCTCCCTCAATAATCTATAAATTACCCATTCTTACTTTTGAAATTTAATATCTCATCCTCTTCTTTTCTTCTTTGTCAAAAAAATGTCTTATATGCCCAATGTTGCCTCACTGTCTTTGGAATTTTCATGTATCTGAATTCCCAGTGTCCATGTATTAAAACTCTGACTTTTCTCTTGTTAATCTGTCTCTGTTCATTTGATTATTAGCCTAGCCTAAAAGAAAAATTTTCATGAGATGCACTCAACTTTAGGCCCACAATTACTACTGATGAATTTCTTGAAGAGTCCCTCTGGAATCACCAATTAACTGGCAGAATCTCTAGTTAATTTGATATAGAAATGTGATTTCCATGATGAATTCACATAGATGATCAGTTTCTAAAATGACAACTCTAGTTTAGGTTGAAAATATTTTTCCTAAGTCCCATAAATCAACACTTTACTTGGAAGGGAATGATTTACTGTTTCCATTATTAGCTTCCTGGGGGCACCCAATATGCAGTTTTTGCTTTATCCATTTATTAACTACTTTATTTTTCATACATTATTTTATACATGCATTACTTGTAAATTTAATAATATTTTTCTTTAAAATACTTTGACTAAAGAGATATGACATTATAAAGTACATTAACAGTAGGATATTTATTACAGAAAGATGTTCTTAAAGGCCTAGCTTTAAATTAAAGAATATTACCAATATATTTCCTTTATTTGCAGAATCATGTCAATGAAAAAAGGCAAAGAGAAGCACCACAGTAATAGGACAAGTATTTTGAGCAGAAATGAAAAATTTTAAAGAGAAAGATAAAAATGAAACATAAAATGAATGTTTTTAATTTGCAAATGGATGAAAGAATTGATGGAAATATATCACTGTTCTACATTACTAAGTATAATTCTTTTCTATTTACATAACAAAATTTATAGTCAGTTACCTAAACAATGGTTTCATTAATATTTGATTAAAAAGTATTTTCCCTTATGCTAAATTAAAATAACTGTGCATTTTAGTTTCACTTAATTATATATTTTGGGGGGGAAGAACACTTTCTGAAAATCTATGTTGACAAATGTATTCTTTATTTTACCTATTCCACTCACTATTTTGGACTGATTCTGTTTTTTTATGTTTTCTATCTCCTTTTTCATGTTTCCTTTCTCTTTGTTGAAGGTCACCCTGTGATTTAGCTTCCCCCAAGTTCAATGAGTATCCTTATAACCAGTGTTTTAAACTCTGTACCTTGCAGATTGCCAGCTTCCATTTTGTCCCATTATTTCATTTGGGACATCTTTCTTTCTCTCCTCATTTTAGCTGTTTCCCTTTGTTTGCTTCTATGTATTGAAGTGCCCTATGGAGCCCAGGGACCAGTTTCTCTGTTCTCCTGAGCCAGATGCTCCAAGGTATCTGTGTGTGGATTGTATGTGCTCATGTTATATGTGAGCCTTACTTGCTGTTGGCAAGCCAGTGGGTAAGATTGACTCTCAGTCTGACTGGCTGTGAGGACTAGCCGGGACTATAGTATACAAGGTGTTGTAGTGTGGCTGACCCTAAGATGCTGTATAAGGTTTAGTGAGGACTCTGGTACTTGCTAAATCCATCCTCTGGGTGTGTCATTTATGACTAATTGGTGCTCTAATGTAGTCTGAAGCTGGTCATCAAGTGTGTTGGTTCTGGTATTTCTGGGGAGGGGTTCTAGATGCAGGTCAAGTTAAGCTGCTCTGTCTGGCCTATGCCACTTGGTGAGAGCTACTGCTGCAATTGGTAGCTGCTTTTGCTGGGCTCAGTGGTGCCTGGGTACGTTTATTCTGTAAACCAAGGCCAGCTGCCAATAGGGCTGAGTTTGAGGCCACTTAGCAAGAGGTACAGGGCATGTCTAGGACAGTTGCTATTTATTTAGAGTCTGTGGATCTTTAACATTTTTTAGGAAAGTCTATCGTGGAGGCTGGCAGCTTGTGTTAATTGGGTGAGACAGTCTCACAGAATCATCAGGGCAGGCAGAACAGTGTTAGCCAGGTTCATGGAAAGGAAAAGACTACCTAGAAATCCCTGTTACTTTGACAAAAATAGAGTGATACAAATAGTTTACCACCTTCTCTTCTTCCTGTCCCCCCATTTCATTCTTTCTAATTAGACATTGTTCTGCCATTAATGTTTAGAAATGTAAGAAAGTATAGCTCATTATTGGAGACTCTTATCTAAATCTAGAGAATGGGAAAATAATTTTTTAAAAATTTTTCTCCGGCAGTTCCACGCCAACAAATCCACTGCAGAAAGATACATGAGAATTACTTCACCGGTGTGTGTTTGATGGCTCTCATTTCTCTTGGTCCCTTATCTCTTAGCATCACCACCTTCTTCCACAGGGTCATTTTTCTCTTAGTCTTTGAATTTCTTCAAGAATGTTGTTATATATGGTTTCTCCTTAAAAATTCTTGCATATGTGGGAATATTGAAAACCTCACAGTCACTAAATGGGTGTAATGAACATGGGAAATATGCCCTCTATTGAGAGAATAACCCATAGCAGGAAAAACATTTCTAATGTTGAGAGTAGGTAAATTATAATTACTCCCATTATTTTGTCAAAATAAGTTTCTGTTTATGTTTTTCCAAAGCCATGTAGTGTTACTTTATTTGGATACAGCCAATAGTACCAGAGTATAAATATAAAACTTGCCTCGTCACTTTTTATTAGTTTATTTTTTGTTTCATTTTTTTCCCTCTGTTCTGCTTTGTTTTTCTTCTTTATGATGAAGACAGAGAGGAGAAGGAAGTTTCTGTTACCTCCAGGCAAGAACTTTGTTCATGGTGGACAAGATTGAGAACGCATGCTCTATGAGTATGAGGGCTACTCTATGCTCCTAGACCTTAGTATGCAGCTCTCAACAAAGCAGGTATTAAATAAGTAATCATTAGACAATGAACGGTGTCAACATTGATGGGACACTGGTGGTAGGGAAAACAAAGTCAGAAGAATGTTGCTGAAAGCAACAATCTGAACAGATGGCTACTTTCTGGTCCACTCAGAGCTACTGAAGCATGGGTGTGTCCACAGCAATGACTGTGACTTTGGTCTCACCAAGATGGCCTTAGCATTCATCCTCCTCAGCTTGACTAGACTTCAGAGAGATTCCTTCCTAACTCCAGGCCCC
Organism: Saccopteryx leptura; assembly: GCF_036850995.1. Lineage (NCBI taxonomy): Eukaryota > Metazoa > Chordata > Mammalia > Chiroptera > Emballonuridae > Saccopteryx > Saccopteryx leptura. The sequence continues at coordinate 66,204,168 of NC_089511.1, forward strand.
AACCTCCCTTTTCTTAAAGCATTTACTTTAGAAAACTTTCAGTTGTAATCAGTGGTGGGATTTAGCCAGTTTGCACCCATTGGCAAAACCAATACCTAATTTTTTGCTGCGTTTTGCAAACTGGTTGTTAAAATGGCACTTGTAATCAGGGTTTTCTCTGAGGTGGGCGCCTGTGCTGCTGCCCAATGTGGAAATCACAGATTTACATTCCTTACTCTTTTTTAACATTCATCTGTGCAACAGCATATTCTAAGCACCCATAGTAATGTTCATTCCATCCACAGGTGAAAAAATTGCAAGTGAGGATGCCAATCAAGAAGCAATATGGAAACACCTTAAATAACAGTTTTATTGTTTTTTTGTCAGATATTATTTAATATTTTCATTAATATTTGAAAACTCATAACACAATCCAGTTTTGTATACCTCATTTATTGTTCTTATTTAAGTATTAAATGCATGAAATAATAAACTACCTTTTCGTATATTGTTTTTCCATACTTAAAATGGTCATTAGGGCAGAGAACCAGTTTTTAAATTATTTGAATCCCACCACTGGTTGTAATGTCTTCTTTTGCTTTTTTGAAATGTTTGTAAATCTTCCCCCAAGGCTCTTTCCAGTTTTCTAATCCAGAATTGTGTTTCCCAAGGACCTGGGAGCTACCTCTTTGAAGGAAGTTAGCTATCAAGGAAGACAGCACCCCTACATCCTACTTTCTGTTGAGGGCAGGAGCCTAACAGGGGCTTGCCTTTTTCCAAGTTGTAAAACTACTCCCTTCATAAAGATAAAAAAAAAAGTGTTTGTTTCCAATGGGGACACCAATTACCAAATACATACATATAGCCTAGGGTTTCTCCACTCCCTTGCCCCTGACTAGTTCTTAAAAAACCTACAGCCCAGCCCTGGCCGGTTGGCTCAGTGGTAGAGCGTCGGCCTGTCGTGCAGAGGTCCTGGGTTCGATTCCCGGCCAGGGCACACAGGAGATGCGCCCATCTGCTTCTCCACCCCTCCCCCTCTCCTTCCTCTCTGTCTCTCTCTTCCCATCCCGCAGCTGAGGCTCCATTGGAGCAAAGATGGCCCTGGCACTGGGGATGGCTCCTTGGCCTCGGCCCCAGGCGCTGGAGTGGCTCTGGTCGCAACAGAGCCACACCCGGAGGGGCAGAGCATCGCCCCCTGGTGGGCATGCTGGGTGGATCCCGGTCGGGCGCATGCGGGAGTCTGTCTGACTGTCTCTCCCGGTTTCCAGCTTCAGAAAAATACAAAAAAAAAAAAAAAAAAAAAACCAAAAAACCTCCAGCCCTTTATCTCTGGGTGTCTCTGGGCATTCACTCTTGGCCTATGTTCTCCCTCCTCATGTTGGCAATTAACTTCTGTCATCTCATAATATTCTGGAGAAATATTTTCCTTATCAAGCCCAACCAGGAGAGTGTAGTGTGTACAAGAGGTCACATAAGGACTTAGCAAAAGCAGGGGCAAAACATCTGAAGCAACTCAGATGTGGGAACACAGCAGAGAATTACCAAGACACTTACCACTCAGGGGCAGGGGGACATCAGGTAAATAGAATTTATTAGGTAAAAATTCTGACGTGATAAAAAGAACCAGATCTCCTGACAGAGACATACACCTACATTTGCAAAGGCATGAGTTCACGGAAGCCAACTACATAGAAGAGGCTTCTCCTCCTGTCTCTGAGTGCTCCACATTGCCGAATAATTTGAAACTCTTTTTGGAAAATACATTGTATGGCCTTTTATTCACCTTTGACTTGCCTTTAACTAAAGAGAACATCTCCACCTTTAACTCTGTTTATTAAAGCCTCATGTTGGAACATAACAAAGTCGAACAGAACCTTCCTGACCCACCCTCAGTCCTTTTTCAGCGTCCAGGCCCTGATGTTTTTGTCCCTGTTCTGAAAGTGCGTTGCAGAAACGTACTTTTCCTCCTCTGCTATTCTGCTCGCAACCTCACTTCTCAGTGTTCAGTTATTTCTTTTTCCAATCACAACATTCTCTGCAGGTTTTTGTTTCTGTTTTTTTTTTGTGTGTGTGAATATAATTTCTGTGACAACCATAGAATTTACTAACTTAGAAAGAAAAGAAGAAAAAGAAGAAACAGGATAGGAAAAAAAACGGAGAAGGTAGGTGTGAGGCTACAAATTCACCGAAGCTTCAGACTGTGACAGAAGGACTGAGACAAGTAGGGCAGGGACATATGCACAGAATACTGCAGTTAAGAACGACCATTGGCACAGACAAGAAGGTTTGGAAGATGACAAAGGCATGGTTCAATGGAGGTCATTATCAACTGGCCTTGTGAGGTATATAAAATTTAAATAAATTTATTCAAACTACACCTTCTGTGTTCAGTGAAAATATAAGGCCTCTGTTTTGTTTTGGATGAATTGAGCCTTTATCTTACATTCTCACAAGATGAATAAAAGGATTAGAGATTCAATTGTCAGTACTATCATGTTCAGAACTGATAACTTAAATAGTTTCTTTTGTTTAATATTCAGTCACAAATAGGAAAAATTCTGTCTTACAGAGATTCAATTTCCTAATGCCTTCTTGGCTTTGCTCCAGGATGGCATATGAATATGTGGAGGATAAGAAGAGTGTCTTTGCTTTTTTATCAAGGATTCTAAGACTCTTAGTGTTCATGGCTGGCAAAGCTGATTTCTAAAGTTGGACTGATGTGACACGCCTTGTCCACCCAGATGTCTCTTGCTTGATAGCATTTGTAGTAGAGGCATGTGGCTTTCTACCCGAAATCTGAAATCTCATGGGTAACTCGGAGTTTAAAATTGCATCCTGCCGAATTAATGACCAACTCTGGTTCTGTTCACTGAATATTTCACAGTTTTCTTTGGAAAACATGATATCACCTAATGAGGTATTCAAATGAGTACAACAAAAAATTGCCAAATTTGGTGTTCTTTGTTCAGGAATTTACTGGGTACCACAGAAACCATAAAATTAATGAAAAAGTATTTCTAGAGTATGTACTATTATATATTGTATATATATTATAATACATAATATAGTATATATAATATAAATATATTTACATATTATATATAAAATATGTATCGCATATTATATAGAATAATATACATAATATTATAGTATTATTTAAGTAATATAAGGCCAGGGAAAGATAGTTGTTTCTAAGTCCTAAAACAAATTAAATTTACATGTGCACCTGAGCTTGCAAATGAGACAATGTTACAAAACCTTAAGTCAAAGATATTTTTTGTAGCCTCCCTTTTTTAGCTGCCTGTCTTTAGAAATTTATCTTTGATCCTAATTTTTTTCACCTGTAAATAAGTATAATTCTAGTGTCTATCTCATAAGATAGTAATGAGGATTGAGGAAATTGAGATATTACAGCACCTACAAAGGCCTACCATTTGTAAGTGATCATTGTTAGCTGCCAACCTCATCATCATCATCATTTTATTATTATTATTATTATTATTATTATTATATGTAAGCTATCTGTTGAAGGGCAAAAAACTCAGTAGGATATTCCTGATATGCCTTTTCATGTATGCAGGGAGGTAACATATGAACAGGATAGTGCACTTCATGTATAACCGAGTAATAAACTGAGCTTTGAAGACAAATTAAGCATATGTTCAAAATAGTCAATCTAAAAATCAGACCCTCTTGCCTCACCAGGCAGTGGCTCAGTGGATAGAACATTGGCCTGGGATGCAAAGGACCCATATTAAAAACCCCAAGGTTGCCCGCCTGAGTGCAGGATTACCAGCTTGAGCACAGGTCGCTGGCTTAAAAGTGAGATCATTAACATGACCCCATGGTCACTGGCTTGATCCCAAAGGTCGCTGGCTCAAAGTCCAAGGTCACTGGCTTGAGCAAGAGGTCACTTGTTCAGTTGGAGCCCCAGTCAAGGCACATATGAGAGAGAAATCAATGAACAACTAAGGTGCTGCAATGAAGAATTGATGGTTCTCATCTCTCTCCCTTCCTGTCTGTACCTGCCTGTTCCTGTCTCTTACTCTCTCTCCCTCTTTTCTCTCTCTCATCAAAGCTAAAAATATAAATAAATAAAAATCAGACCCTTTTGTTCTTATTCAGATAAAACATCTGTAGTCTATTAATACCTGCTTCATGAAGGGATCAAGAATTAAGGGCTATAACTACTAGACTCAAAGTTAGAAGTTATATATCTGGAACTCTTCTTGCTTCTTGTCCATTGAGCAATTTCTGAAATTATCATGAATCTAAATTTCTTCTTTAGTTAAATGACTGTCTTGCTTGCCACACAATTTTGATAGGATCAAGAGATATAACATATGGTTATATATTGTAAACAATAAAGTCCTATAAGAAATGTCAATATCCATTTAAAAATCATTCATAAAGTGCTTATTCTAAATATTCAAAGAAATTTCTATGATTTTTATTCTTTACCACAATTTAAAATTGTTAATCTTGGCTACTTACTTCTGATTACGGTGCAAAATAAAACCTTGAAGAGAAAAAAAATACTATTCTTTTTTTTTTTACAGTGACAGAGAGAGAGTCAGAGAGAGGGATAGATAAGGACCGACAGACAGACAGGAACATAGAGAGATGAGAAGCGTCAATCATTAGTTTTTCATTGTGATACCTTAGTTGTTCATTGATTGCTTTCTCATATGTGCCTTGACTGTGGGCCTTCAGCAGACCGAGTAACCCCTTGCTCGAGCCAGCAACCTTGGGTCCAAGCTGGTGAGTTTTGCTCAAACCAGATGAGCTTGTGCTCAAGATGGTGACCTAGGGGTCTTGAATCTGGGTTTTCCTCATCCCAGTTCGATGCTCTATCCACTGTGCCACCACCCGGTCAGGCAAGATACTATATTCTTAATGTCCATGGACACATTTCTATTAACAACAAAACAACAACAACAAATATATATATATATATATATATATATATATATATATATATATATATATATATATATATATATAAATTTATCAGCAGGCCTCATGAAGCACAGACCCTGTTTTAAATCAGATTTTTATTCTTAGTCTTAAATCAAGAATGCATGGAAACACCTACAGACAAAATAGTTTCTTCAGAGCTTGCTCTGCCATAAAGAAGAAAAAAAAATTGTTCTGGTTTGTTTGTACTTTCTCAGAAATCTGCTTATAAGAAATATTTTAATAATGTATCAAGGACTCAATGAGCCTGTTGCAATAACAATTCTGCTAAATTAAAGTTTTCTTGTTTTCTTTTAATGCATATGATTTATTGTGGGTCCTAGTTTTTTGAAGAATGCAATTTCTTTTATGTTGATTTGTAAATCTCTAACATAAAATAAAGAATAACATGTTCAATGTGTACTGCATAGTCAAATTCCTCTTACAAACAGCAGACTAAGACTACACATTTTGAGATTGCACACAAAATACTCATATACGGAATTTGAAATACATAGATAGCTTGTTGGTTTAAAAGTTCAGTAATCCTCAGGACTACATGCTTCTCAAAGCCATCAGCAGTATCTTGGTCAGAATCTATATGTCTAAGTACTGCAGTGAGCTTAAGAGCTATAGAACATAAATAAATGCTACACACATTATTTTCATTTATTACAAAATAAACACACATTATAAAAATTTTTAATTTTTTAGATAGCCATAAAATATTTTATAATGTAACATTTAATTTCAAATACAACAGTCATTTAAAAAATTAGTTTACAGGAGAGAAGATGATGACAGACTAGGCAGACATTACAACTTCCACCTCCCAGAACTAAAGTGGATTACAACTTAACTTGAAAATAATCATCTTGAAAGACCAACTTTGGACTAAACTGAGAGGAATTTATAACCAAGGATCACCAAAGAAATCACACTGAGACTGGTAGGAAGGGCGGAGATGCAGAAAGAGCTGGCCTACTCCCAGGGGCGAGTGGCAGCCAGGAGGGTCTTTCACATGGGGTGAGTTGCTCATAGAGTTCTAGGTCCTCAGCCCCAGGACCAGAGCCCCAGCCTAGAACCCCAGAGACTAAAAGAGGCATATGGACAGTATTTAGCTGAAAGAAGAGCCAGGTTATTGTTTGTGAGAGAGAGACACAACTCTCAGACCCAGGCTTTGTCTTAAAGGGACCATGCAGAAAAACTTGTTCACAGTCACTTACCTGGAGCTCCGAGAGAGGGGAGCACTGAGAGGACTGGAGTTACAAGAGGAGAGTGTAATCTCAGAGGCACAGGGAGAGACTGTGGGAGAAAGCCACCCTAACTCCTATACTGAGTCACTCCCCAAATCAAAAGTGGCCATTTTTCCTGAGAGAAGTAATACCAGCAAAAGGAAGCAATTACCATGTCCACCAGAGGATCTCCTACTCCAGTCAGAGCAAAGAGTCACTTAGAAGCATGGGGCACATCAGGGACACAGGTTTTGAGTGCTGAGGTCTGGCCTACACTGCCCCCTTATGCTGCTGAGTATCCTCCAAAGGGCTGGCGGGCCTGGTTGTGGAGGTGGTGGCCATGCGCTAGCAGTGACAGGGGCAAGCAGTGCCAGGAGAGTTGGCCAGAGCAAAGGCAGAAGCAGCACCCAGTGAGGTGGCCTATGCAGTGGTGGGGGCAGCACCCGGCAAGGTGGCTGGCACTCACATGGTGGCAGAGCCTGGAGAGGTGGCCCTTGTAGCAGCCCACATTGAGGCCCACAGGGTGACCCGTGCTGTGCCCCACAAGCCTGCATTCCTAGCAGTGCCAGTGCCCAAGCTCCTGAGGAGGCAGTGGCAGCAGTGAGTCAGCAGACAGACCACACCTTGGGAAAACAAAGGCCACACCCACTGGCCAAGAGTAGATAAAAGCCAGCCTAGGAGTGCAGCTGATATTTACAATGGCACCTGGGATCAGCAGAGGCAGCCACAAACTCTGGGTTACTTGTAGCTCTGAGAAGTTTCTAAGGGCCAGTCATAAGCAGTGACCCCTACTGATCTGTTTCAAGTTCCCGCCAGGGATGTCCGGGGCTGGCATATCCAGTGGTCAGATACAGAGAGCATCAGCTCAGGACCTAACAACCCTAGTTAGAGTGGTATCTTAAGAAAGAGCTCCTCACACCTGACCCAGCTAAGGCATAGAAAACATCAACACAAAAAGAAAAAAGAGCAGTAGCAGCAGACAAGGAGCCCACAAAGATTACAAACAACAGCTGAGGCCAAACCAAGAAAATTTAGAAACAACACTACTGGAAGCTGGAGACAGACAATACCAACCCTAGACTCAGCCAGCTACACAAACAGCACACCCAAAGAAGCAGTCTATACACAAATAAAATGGGAAGAGAGAAATGTAATCCAAATGAATCAATAAGAGAAACCCCAGAAAAAAAAAAACTGAATGAGATGAAAATAACCAAGATACTGGATGCAGGGTTTAAAATAATAATTGTTAGGATGCTCAAGGATCTTAGAGAAACAATGGATGGACATAATGAGCTCTTAAATAAACAGATAGCAAGCATCAGAAAGGACACTGAAATCATAAAAAAGAATCAGACAAAAATGACCAATACAATCTCAGAAATGAAGACTACACTATAAGGAATTAAAAGCAGGATGGATGAAACAGAGAATTGAATCAGTGATTTAGAGGACAAGATAAACAAAAGAATGGAAGCAGAACAGCAAAAAAAAAAAAAAAAAAAAAAAAAAAAAGGAAAAAAAAAGAGGATCAAAAAGTCTGAGGAAAATCAAAGAGAGCTCCGTGACAACATGAAGAGAAACAACATCCACATTACAGGGTTACCTGAAGGAGAAGAGAAAAAAACAAGGGATAGAGAACCTGATTGAAGAAATCATAGCTGAAAACTTTCCTAAACTGATGAAGGAAAAAGTCACACAAGTTCAAGAAGCAAAGAGATCCCCCCCCCCCCTGAAGAAAAACTCAATGAGGCCTACATTAAGACACATTATAATTAAAATACCAAAGTTAAGAGATAAAGAAAGAATACTAAAATTTCAAGAGAAAAGTAGTCAATCACCTACAAAGTGCCTCTATAAGGATGACATCCGACTTTTCAACAGAAACACTTGAGGCCAGAAAGGAACAGCAAGAAATATTCAAACTAATGCAAAACAAGAGCCAACAACTAAAACTTCTTTATCCAGCAAGGCTATTGTTTAAAACTGAAAGAGAAATAAAGAGCTTCACAGACAAAAATCTCAAGGAATTCATTACAACCAAACCAGTGCTGCAAGAAATGTTAAGGGGCCTGTGGGAAACAGAAAAAAGGAAATATATATATATATAAATATATATATATATATAAATAAATGTAGATTTAAAAAATAAAATGTCAATAAACAACTACATATCAATAATATTAAATGTAAATAAATTAAATGCTCCAATTAAAAGACATAGGGTAGCTGCATGGATAACAAAATAGGATGCGTACATATGTTGTCTACGAAAAACCCACCTCAAAAAAAAAAAAAAAAAGATACACATAGACTGAAAGTGAAGGGAAAAAAATATTTCATGCAAATGGAAATGACAAAAAAGCTGGGGTAGCAATACTTATATCTGACAAAATAGACTTTAAAACAAAGGCTATAGTAAGGGATAAAGAAGGTCACTACATAATGATAAAGGGAGCAATCCAACAGGAAGATATAACTATTATAAATATCTATGTGCCTAATATAGGAGCACCTAAATATATAAAGCAAATTTTGATGGACATAAAGGGCAAGATTAACAGTAATAGGATAATAGTAGGGGATATTTATACCCCACTAACATCAATGGCTATATCCTCAAGAAAGAAAATTAACAAATAAATAGCACCTTCAAGGACACACTAGATCAACTGGATTTAATAGATATCTTCAGAACGTTTCACCCTAAATACACATTCTTTTCAAATGCTCATGGTACATTGTCTAGGATAGACCATGTGTTAGAAAACAAAATGAGTCTCAATAAATTTAAGAAAATTGAAATCATATCAAGCATTTTCTGTGATCACAATGGCATAAAAATAGAAATCAACTACAATAGAAAAACTGAAAATCATTCAAACACTTGGAAATTAAATAGTATGTTATTACAAAATTAATGTTATTAAATAATTAATAGGTTAACAATAAGATCAAGGAAGAAATAAAAAACTTCCTTGAAAGAAATGAAAATGAACATACAACTCAAAATTTATGGGACACAGCAAAAGCAGTCCTGAGAGGGGACTTCATAGCATTACAGGCATACCTTAAGAAGCAAGAAAAAGCTCAAATAAACAATTTAACCCTACATCTAAAAGAACTAAAAAAAGTACAGCAAGTGAAGCCCAGAGGAAGTAAAAGGAAAAAATAATAAAGATCAAAGTGGAAATAAATGACATAGAGGCTAAAAAAACAATACAGAAGGTCAATGAAACCAAGAGCTGGTTCTTTGAAAAGGTAAACACTATTGATGAACCATTAACCAGACTCAGCAAAAAAAAAAAAAAAAAAAAGAGGACTCAAATATAAAAATTAAAAATGAGAGTGAAGAAGTAACAACTGACACAGCAGAAATACAAAGTATTGTAAGAAAATACTATGAAGATTTGTATACCAAAAAATTAGATAACCTAGGTGAAATGGACAAATTCCTTGACATATAATGTTTCAAAAATCAATCTGGAAGGATCAGACAACCTAAACAGACTGATTACAGCAAATGAGATAGATTGAAATAGTTATCAAAAATCTCCCAACAGCCCTTGCTGGTTGACTCAGTGGTAGAGCGTCAGCCTGGCATGCAGGAGTCCTGGGATCGATTCCCGGCCAGAGCACACAGGAGAGGCGCCCATCTGCTTCTCCACCCCTCCCCCTCTCCTTCCTCTCTGTCTCTCTCTTCCCCTCCTGCAGCCAAGGCTCCGTTGGAGCAAAGTTGGCCTGGGCACTGAGGCTGGCTCTGTGGCCTCTGCCTCAGGCACTAGAATAGCTCTGGTTGCAACAGAGCGATGCCCCAGATGGGCAGAGCATTGCCCCCTGGTGGACGTGCCAGGTGGATTCCAGCCGGGTGCATGTGGGAGTCTGTCTGACTGCCTCCTCATTTCCAACTTCAGAAAAATACAAAAAATATAAAAATAAATAAATAAGAAATCTCCCAACAAACAAAAGCCCTGGGCCAGATGACTACACAGGGGAATTCTACCAAATATTCCAAGAAGAATTAACTCCTATCCTTCTTAAGCTATTTCAAAAAACTCAAGAGGAGGGAAGACTTCCAAGCTCCTTTTATGAGGTGAGCATAATCCTCATTCCAAAATCAGACAAAGACACTACAAAGAAAGAAAACTCTAGGCCAATATTACTGATGAATTTACATTCTAAAATCCTCAACAAAATATTAACAAACCAGATCCACCAATACATGAAAAAAATCATACATCATGATCAAGTGGGATTTATTCTGGGGAGGCAACGCTGATACAGTATTTGCAAATCAATCAATGTGATTCATCACATAAACAAAAGGAAGGAGAAAAATCACATAATATCAGTAGATGCAAAAAAAGCATTTGATAAAATCCAGCACCCATTTACGATCAAAACCCTCAGCAAAGTGGGAATACAGGGAACATTCCTCAACATGATAAAGGCCATTTATGACAAACCCATGGCCAACATCATACTAAATGGGCAAAAATTAAAAGCAATCTCCTTAGGATAGGAACAAGGTAAGGGTGCCCCCTTTCACTACTCTTATTCAACATAGTTCTGGAAGTCATAGATACAGCAATCAGACAAGAAGAAGAAATAAAAGGTATCCAAATTGGAAAAGAAGAAGTAAAATTATCATTATTTGCAGATGATATGATACTTACATAGAAAACCCTAAAGTCTCAGTCAAAAAACTATGGGACCTGATAAATGAATTCAGCAAGGTGAAAAGATATAAAATCAATATTCAGAAATTAGAGACATTTCTATACACCAACAATGAATTGTCTGAAAAAGAAATTAAGAAAAACAATCCCCTTCACTATAGCAACAAAAATAATAAAATACCTAGGAGTAAATTTAACCAAGGAGCTTAAAGATCTGTACTCAGAAAGTTATAAAACATTAATAAAAGAAATCAAGGAAGATACAAACAAGTAGAAGTACATACTGTGTTCATGGATAGAAAAAATAAACGTCATTAAAATTCCTATATTGCCCAAAGCAGTTTATAAATTTAATGCAATTCCTATTAAAATACCAATGATATACCTCATAATATTCCAAAAATGTATATGGAACCCAAAAAGAACAAGAATAGCTTCAGCGATCTTGAAAAAAGAATAAAGTGGGTGGTGTCACACTTCCTAATATCAAGTTATACATAAGGCCATTTTAATCAAAACAGCCTGGTACTGGCATAAGAACAGGCATCAGTGGAACAGAACAGAGAACCCAGAAATAAACCCACACCTTTACAGATAATTGATATTTGTCAAAGGAGTCAAGAGCATGCAATGGAGTAAAGACAGTCTCTTTAACAAATGGTGTTTGGACAAGTACTTCCAAAAAAATGAAACAAGACCACCATCTTACATCATTTACAAAAATAAACTCAAAATGGATAAAAGAGTAAAATGTAAGTTATAAAACCATAATCATCATTGAAGAAAATATAGGCCAGAGTTCAGCAAACCATGGCTCGTGAGCCACATGCAGCTCTGTGGTCCCTTGAGTGTTGCTCTTCCACAAAATACCATCTTTGGGCGCGCAGGTACACGCGGGGGGTTTTGGTTGGTCAGGCAACTGGAGACCCACTGCAGGATATGCAGTGTGGGGTAGGCGTGCGTGATTCATGCACGTGTTGAGTGAGCATGTGGCTTGGGAGCCGCGGTTTGCTGACTACTGACATAGGCAGTAAGCTCTCTGACATCTCTCGTAGCAATATATTTGCAAATTTATCTCCACGGGCAAGTGAAATAAAGGACAGGATGAACAAATGGGACTATATCAAACTAAAAAGCTTTTGCACAGCAAAAAACACCATTAACAAAATAAAAAGACAACCCACACAATGGGAGAGTATATTCACCAATACGTCTGATAAGGGGTTAATAACCAAAAATTATAAAAAACTTATAAAACGTAAACAATCCAATCAAAAAATAGTCCAAAGAAATGAATAGACACTTCTCCAAAGAGGACATACAGATGAACAATAGGCAGATGAAAAAATGTTCAACATCACTAATCATTAGAGAAATGCAAATTAAAACCACAATGAGATATCACCTCACACCAGTCAGAATGGCTCTCATCAACAAAACAACACAGAATAAGTGCTGGTGAGGATGTGGAGAAAAGGGAACCCTCCTGCACTGCTGGTGGGAATGCAGACTGGTGCAGCCACTGTGGAAAACAGTATGGCGATTCTTCAAAAAATTAAAAATGCAACTGCACAATGTGGAAGCAGGTATGAGTCATGTGGGTTGGAATATAGTCCTGTGGTCAATCACCCTGTTCTGGTATTTCTTTCCATCATTAGTAGGACCTGGTATATCTGGATTCAGTTTCTTGAGTCCAGTATCTCAAGAGAGTAGGCTGCTAGTCTCCTGCTGGAGTGAGGATAGGTTATTTCTTTGCTATGTTGGATGATGGTAAGGAATCTGTTAGTCTAAATGCTTTAAATTCCATTGAGACTTCCATAGCTATTTTGGTGTGCATGATAATTATAACTTTTGGGGGTTCTGCAGGTGAACCATCTTATGACTGGGGTTCTCTGGTTTGCTGGCTTCAATGTCAGATTTCTTTATTTTGCTAGGTCAGATAATACCTTTTATCTGTTTTTCAGTTTAATGCTATTGTTATTTTCTTTTCACTTGGAGTATATTCCTTTTGAAAACCTTCTTATCAATTTAAAGGAGTTTGAAGGGAAACTGAGCTAGATAAACAAATATTTAATATATTATGTTTAAAAAAGAGTTCACAATATCTTTTTTAAAATGAAATCTAAGCATGATCATTCTGATATATGATGAAAGAAAAAAATTTTCAAAAAATTTTACAAAATACATGGCCAGACTTTTGATAATTATTTATAATTATTTCCCATTTAAAATAACCAAGTCACTATTAATTTACCTTAATTTGGTCCCCAAGTCTCAAGGTTTTAGAGATAACTTTAACCATATCAATGAGTCCTTACTTCATTTAAGTCCTGCTTTTATGTTATAGCTTTTCTTTCTTTCTATTCACACCAGAAGATTCTTTTATATAATTGAAGGCATGATGCTAATAACCAAGTTATTTTCTGTGGACTCAGAGTGTCATTTGTTTGGCTATATTGCAGTTTTATTTAAGGGGTTTTCACTGCCCCTCAGTAAAGTCCTTCACTTGTGCTGTTTTCCTCTTTCTGATAATTCACTGTTGAACCCAAAATCTAAAACTGTAAATACTTTGTTAATTTTAAGAACCTGTGGTTAGTCCAGCAAATGGATTCATAAAACTGTGGGGAGAATATTTCTACTGCGAGAATAATGAAAAATAGAGAAGTGGAAGGGAGAGGTGGGAGAGAAAGAGGAGTGGGAGATGTATTTTGAGAGGAAAGCTTGAGGACAGCCAGCAGAGAGCCTCCAGAGTCCTCTACTGCCTGGTGGGGTTTCCCTGGGGAGCATCCAGACAGCTCCTGACTTGCAGCATCAGTGGTCTGCTGAGCATGAACCCCCACCCACGCGAGTGCATCAGGAAGTTTGTGAGACTCCAGCACTGAGAATGGATCATTCTAACATAGACTCTATTAAGAATTAAATAGCCTGGCCAGGTAGTGGCACAGTGGGCAGAGTGTCCTACTGTGATGCAGAAGACCCAGGTTTGGAACCTCAAGGTTGCCAGCTTGAGCACAGGCTCACCTGCTTGTGCACGGGCTCACCAGCTTGAGCACAGGATTGCTGGCTTAAGTGTGGAATCATAGACATGACCCCATGGTTGCTGACTTGAGCCCAAAGGTCTCAGGCTTGTGCAAAGGGTCACTTGCTCTGTTGTAACCCACTAGTCAAGGCACATATGAGAAAGCAATCAGTGAACAACTAAGAAGCCACAACGAACAACTGATGCCTCTCATCTCTCTCTCTTCCTGTCTCTCTGTCCCTTCTGTCCCTCTCTCTGATTCTCTCACTGTCTCTGTCAAAAAAAAATTTAAAATTATTCCTTACTTCTTTCTGAGAATAAGGGGCAACATTCTTTCAGTAACAGATTCCCTAAGTGTAATCCATGGATTTTTATATTAGAATCCTCTGGTGGAATGTTGAAAATATATGTTCCTTAGCCCCACCTCTGTACAATCCCTAGAAGTGAGGTAAAAAAAAATATCTTCCTTTTTAAAAATACCCTAGATTGGCCCTGGCTGATTGGCTCAGTGGATAGGGTGTTGGCCGGTGTACAAATGTGCCAGATTTGATTCCTGGATCAGGGCACACATGAGAATCAAGCATCTGCTTCTTTATCTCTCTCTCGCCCTCTTCTCTCCCTTTTCCTCTCCCACAGCCAGTGGCTTGACTGGTTCAAGCACTGGCCCTGGGTGCTGAGGATAGCTGGGTTGATTCAAGCATGAGCTTCAGACAGGGTTGCTGGGTGGATCTTGGTTGGGGTGCATGCAGGAATCTGTCTCACTATCTCCCCTCTTCTCACTTAAAAAACTGTACCATAAATTGGCATTATGCATACTACAATTTTAAAGCCTCTGCTATTATTTCTGTTTTAATGATTTCCAAGATGGAGAGTATTACTTATATTAATTAGTGAAGAAATTTTAATGTTTCTGTTTAATGTTTGGTAGTTTTTTCCTACATTATTAGCAAGGACCTTTAATATCTGGTCAAAACTTTAATACCCTGCACATGGCCTTAATTTTCTGCTGCGAGCCAGCCGCAACAAGTTTATTCAGACCTTGAGTGGGAACAGTATGAAATTAATGAATACAGACAAAGAACTAAAGACATATAAAAGATGGGTTTCAGGAGGGAGCCACAGCTCTTGCTAGCAGTAAAAATTACTGCCCTAACCACATCCTTCTTTATTTTCTGGGCAAGGTGGGCCATTAGAAAATCAATTATGTTTCCAAGGCAATACAAGAATTTCACCAGGTGCAGAAAACCCCCACCAATACTTAATATACACAACCTTACACAAAGAAGTAACTCCCTTCCAGTCCTTCCGGGGAACATAGGAGGCAGGACGAGCACTGAAGCACAGCCTTTTGCAACTTAATCAGGCAGGTGAGGTGGAAGGTGTGGCAGACTGTCAGCTTACAGTCAGCTACCAGCACCTCTGTCCCCCAGATATCCAAACTCTAAAAATCCTATTGATTTTTTGGTCCCTAACAATTTTCTACTTATTTCTAGTTATAATTCTACTATTTATTCATCTACCCACCCATATATCTCATTAATTTGTTCATTCATGAACTTAACAGACATTCATTGACCTAAATTAGTATTAAGCATTTGGTTGTATTGACCACAAAAAAAAAGACTATAAGAAGTCATAACATAGAAGAGACGATCTGGGTGTAAAGATATATTTGGGCTTGAATCCTTGGTGTGTTATATATAAACTATGTGAATTGGGCAAGTTAACTTAATTTTATATATTTATAACATCGACATTAATAGGAAAATTATTTTTACTTTGCAAGGTAACTGAACAGTAAGTCATACAGTTAATATAAACTATACAGTGCAATGTATAACATACAATGTTAAATCTTGTTAGTTACTATAGTAATATTATAATCATTATGAATATTTTCCTTGCAAATATTGTATAATCTCCTTCTGCAAAACTACACTGTCTTGATGGCTTTGGTTTGACAAGGATTTGCTCCAGATATTGGGTTTACAGCTTGGCAATAACTTCAAGAAGGGACATACTATTATAGTTTTACCTTGGTAACAAAGTGAACATTTGAGAATAAGTTTATTGAGACTAAAAAGAGTTAAATAAGAAAGGCACCAGAATATGAGAGGATATTTGGATGAGGAGATTCAAAAAGATAAAGACTGAAGAAATATGAGTCTAAATTTTAGTTTTGGTCATGATTTTTATGTAGCGCTGTTCACATTGGCAGCTAGTTAGGTATTAATGGAAGAGAAGGGAGACAGAGATCTTATTAAGCCCAATTAACTAGGAAGCTACAGTTCACAGACACCCGGCCCCAGGGGGTAGCCAAATCCTCTGCCAAAAGGACAGTAATCTCACCGAGAGGGCAGGAAAGACCAGTCCATTCCTGCAGGAGGGGGAAGAAGAACCAGCGAGGGGGAAATTCCTCTGCTGAGGCCTGTGCAGTAGGAGCCGAAATCACAACCATGAAAGGAAGGAGTCTTACCTGGGAAAATCTGGGGAAAGGACTGGCTAGGATAAGGGCACAGAACCTTGGAATATCCAAGAGAGGTGTTAGATTGGAGGGCCCAGCAGAAGCCTCCAAAGACTTAGGAAGTATATTGGTTATTTTGAAAGAAACCTTACCGCTTCCCAAATCTAAGAAATATGATCAAAGTTTAACAAAGGCCAGAAGGCATGCAGTCAGTGTCTCTCCAAGCAGCCAAGCAGGCCTGGCTGTGGCGGCTGCGCTGGCCACAGCGCAATGCTGAAAGCAGGCTGATGCGAACAGAGTCTGTGCTGAACTACTAGTGCCTTGGATGCTGGGCTAATGGCTCAGCAGCTCTGGGGCCTGGCCCTTCCCCTGGGCTTGGTGAGGACAAGTGCAGGCCTGCAGCCCCAGAGGCTGGACTTCGTCTGCAGTGAGATGGAGCTAAGCCATGTGGTCGTGGATGAGACGTCAGTCACCTGGGAGCAGTCCTTTCTTTTCGCTCCAATAAATCTTACCACTACACCTCACATACTCTTATGTATGTATAATTGAAATGTGTTTCCTGCTGTAGAAGAACCCATTTCCAGACAGGTCTGGCAGGCCCACGTTGGTCCTGGTCCACACCTGGCAACAATGCCATCAGTGTAGGCATTGATGTAAGGACTGAGTGGAATGATGTAACTCATAGCCCTGTGAAGGAAAAACCCATGAAGCTGACTAATTAATACACTACATAAGAATGTAATAATATATAGACATATAAAAACCACATATAAAACCACAGAGAAGAAAATAGTTCAATTTGAAAATTGAAGATATAATACCTATTGAAGAAAATGCAGGCCCACTCCTAATATTTATTATTTGCAAGGCTTGTAAAAGAACACACAGAGATTGCACAGCATTCATTTAAACATTTAAAAGGTATAAATCATGCTAACAAAATTCTATACTAAATGTGTTTTAAACCCCTGCTATCAAACAAATGACATTTTATAACAATATTTAAAAACAAATTGGAATTTAATATTTTTTTAAGCCCAGTGAGTTTTCTATTGTAACATGATGTTATAGAGATAATAGGCTTTGAGCCACCAATTTCAGAAGCTCTGTTTTGTTTATACCCCAGGCTTTGTGTTGTATAGCAAGGACCTAGGGCCTATGTAGTCACCTGTACTATTCAACCTCCATCTATTACCATCCCCCAAAAGCACCCCTTTGCCCATGGCCTGTCATACCTCAATTTATATAAACCACTGGGTGAAGAACTTTCAGCAAGGAATTCTGGAAATCTGGGTACATTAGACACTCTCTAGAAATGTGGATGATATTGATTTAGGATATAAATTGGCTACCTCCAGATCAGGACTCTCTAAAACATGGGGCCTCTGGACAGATTTAAGGAAATGTTTCATATCGCACCACACCTAAATATAGACGAGATAAATATGGATTAGAAGAATGGACAGGAATTCATCTGAAGAAGAAAGTAAAGGTTTTTCTGAGGAAATGGAACAGATAAGCAAAGGCACAGAGAGAAAATAGAAAATGGTTTGTGCGGGAAGAGTTAACCTGGTCGCCTTGCAGGGGAAAGCTATGTGCTCACAGCAGTCTTGGTGCATGGTCAGTGCATTGTTGTCTCTGAAGAGAGCTGCAATCAAGGATCGAGGCCCTTTTGCATTGCTAGGTTCCCAGCTTCCTTATGTGACACCTCCTTGTCATGGGCCTTAGCTAAGACCCTGTTAAGATGCCTCTGCCAAGACCTTCTTTTTTTTTTTTTTTAATTTTTTGTACTTTTCTGAAGTTGGAAACGGGCAGTCAGACAGACTCCCACATGCGCCCGATCGGGATCCACCCGGCATGCCCACCAGGGGGCAATGCTCTGCCCATCTGGGGTGTTGCTCTGCCGCAATCAGAGCCATTCCAGTGCCTGAGGCAGAGGCCACAAAGCCATCCTCAGCGCCGGGGCAAACCTTGCTCCAATGGAGCCTCGGCTGCGGGAGAGGAAGAGAGAGACAGAGAGGAAGGAGAGGGGGAGGGTTGGAGAAGCAGATAGGCGCTTCTCCTGTGTGCCCTGGCCGGGAATCGAACCCGGGACTCCTGACGCCAGGCCGATGCTCACCACTGAGCAAACCGGCCAGGGCCAAGACCTTCCTTCTTATAGAGAGGACAGGGGGAGCTTGAAAACATTTTTCTTTACTAGGACTGAATTTTCAGTGTTTTTCCACTTCCAGCCCTTCACCCTCAACCCCATCCAGCCCTAGGGTCCATGAAGTGGCAATAGGCATCTGTTTGGGATGTCCTGGCTTCCGGGACTGTGTTCTCAGTGAGATAATTGTGCTGTGTGCCTCCTGTTACCACCATACACCCCCTTTGCACTGATGCCTTTTTCCTCTGGCCTGATTCACCCTGTGCACATCTTGGGGGAAAATACTATTGTATGGATTCATCTATCTTATATACTCTCAAATACTCTCTAGTCTATCTTTCTTTGCTAAGTAAGAAAATAGTTTTATTATTAAGTATTAAGAGGAGTATTAAGAGCAATTCTACTCTATATGTTGAAAAATGTTATGTTTAAGAGTCAGAGCCTAAAGAAACTTCAGGGAGTATTGAGTTAAAACTTCCTGCAGTGGCTATTATTGATCCACACCTGCTTTATAAAAAAGACATTGGAGACAACTCATACAAATGTCATTTGATAGATGCTCAAAAGGAAAGTCAGTTATCAAAGGCTAGTTTCATTTGTGCTAATGTAAAAGTAAGCATTATTGAAACTGTATAAATTAAGTGATCACTGTCTTTGCAAAAAGGAAAAAAAAAGTTGTTTCAATGTTAAAAGATTAAAAATTTTATTTTAAAATAATCTCGTATTATTCATGAATAAGTCTGCTTCTGTTCTTTTTTTTATTTATAATTATAATACAAAATAAAAGCCCTGATTTAAACATATAATTTGCCCTCTGCCCAAATAATCTTATTCTTATTAAAAGTTTCTAATTATAAGTAAGCATCAAAATTTCTTCTTCTTATATGCTTTATTTCTCTGATTTCTCATCTTCTCTGGCTCCTGCAGTTTGGAAGTATGATCAACTTTTTTGACTCACAATTCTGCTATTCTGCCTCTGTCTTAGAACCTACAGTACACATTACAGCATATATTATAAGTTTGTCCCGAGCTCATATCAAGTCTAGGCAGGAGGGGAGATATCCATAGCTCTATCTAGGAAATAAAGGCATAGCAGCCTTTACCTACAGGCATTCTGGATTCAACTAGGCTGTCTCAGAGATTTTTAAAATTTTATTTTTAGAGAAGGGAGACAGAGGAAGGGGGAGAAACAGGAAGCATCAACTCCCATATGTGCCTTGACCAGGCAAGCTCAGGGTTTTGAACCAGTGACCTCAGTGTTCCAGATCTATGCTTTATCCACTGCCCACCACAGGTCAGGCCTGCCTCAAAGATTTAAACACAAGACACACCCATGAGATCTAGGGGCCTAGACATATGTTACCTGGGCATAACTGAGTTTGCAAGGCCAACCTTAGGGTAAAAATCAGTGAAAGCAGCAGGTTACAAAATATATGGGCAAAGTACATGGAATGGGGAGAAGAAATGTTTGTGGAGAGGAACAGAAGAGGCTCAGGGTCTGCTGGGTTTATATAATAATTCCAAAACAGTTCCAGCTATTACCTATTGCTAAGATAGGAGTGTTAAATTGTGATTAAGCTTGGTTCTCCTTAAACCTGTGGCAACAAATGCAAGTGCCAACAGAGGACAGATACATAAATGAATGATCATTATGATCACATTGGGTAATTGATAAACTGGCAAAATGAAGAGAAACACTCATTGTTTAGTAAGAGCAGCTGTTCCTCAGGTGCAAACAATTATTGCTATTTGTAAACAAAGGCCAATGTTGCCATCTATTACTTAAAGAGGAGCTGCATATATGCAATTTAGATGAACTCATTAAAAATATTGGTGCAAATTAAGAAAGGAAAAATGATATTCTATGCAGACAAAATAAAGTCTGCACCTGTCTGCAGAACACCAGTTTGGGAGAACTATTTAGATAGTAAAAAACATTGAGTTGGGAAGTCAATGTCTGACTGTGGGGAAAACAACTGTTTTAGGTTTGCTCACTTGCCCTTTGAATGATTAGTGCAGAGGTCGGGAACCTTTTTGGCTGAGAGAGCCATGAATGCCACATATTTTAACATGTAATATGTGAGAGCCATACAACGACCCGTGTAAATTAGGAATTATCCAATAAAAATTTAGTGTTGTCCCAGAGGACAGCTGTGATTGGCTCCAGCCACTTGCAACCATGAACATGAGCAGTAGAAAATGAATGGATTGTAATACATAAGAATGTTTTATATATATATTTATTTATTTATATTTATTTATATATATATTTTTTATTTTTTTTTTAGAGAGGAGAGACAGAAGGGAGAGTGGGGGGGAGGAACAGAAAGCATCAACTCCCATATATGCCTTCAGGCAAGCCCAGGGTTTTGAACCGGTGACCTCAGCATTCCAGGTCAATGCTTTATCCACTGCGCCACCACAGGCAAGAATGTTTTATATTTTTAACATTATTTTTTTTAATTAAAGATTTGTCTGCGAGCCAGATGTAGCCATCAAAAGAGCCACATCTGGCTCACGAGCCATAGGTTCCTGACCCCTGGATTAGTACATGAGCATGTGGCAGAGCCATGTGTGTGTAGCCTATATAATGTTATGGGTGCTTTCACTAATGGAGGTATTTGGTGAATCATCTGCCTGCCACTGTGAGGGGCCATTTTGCTGTCATTTGCCTGCTGCTGTGAGAAGTAGTTTTCCCTGCCTGTTTGCCCCCCTGCCCTTGGGTGACTCAAATAAATGGGAATGTACCAACAACACTTTGCAGCTCTGCAGTTCTTCTACCATCTTTCTGAATCCAGTGTAAACTGGCCTGGCCTCAGTCACTTGCGTTACACTGATTTTGACCATCTTGGAAAATTTAGGTGGATATTGACCTAATAAAGACTCAACAATGTTAAAAGTCATTATATTCTGTTATTAGAATAGAATGGCTTGTCCTGGCTGGTTTTCTCAGTGCATAGAGCATCGGCCTGGTGTATGGATGCCCCAGGTTCAATTCCCAGTCAGGGTACATAAGAGAAGAGACCATCTGCTTCTATCCTTCTCCTTCTCCCCCTTCTCTCCCTCTTCTCCTCCCTCAGTCAGTAGCTTGATTCGAGTGTCACCATTAGGGATTAGGGATGGCTCTGTTGATTTGAGCATCAGCCCCAGACAGGGATTGCTGGGTGGGTCCCAGTTGAGCACATGCGAGAGTCTGTCTCACTATCTGCCCTCCTTTCACTTAAAAAAAAACACACAGTATACAACCATATCTCTTATAATTGGGCTACTCCCTTTCTTCCAGCTTGATTATTATATAATATTCCAAATGGTAGCATTGCAGAACAACATGTGTGTCTATTCTTCAGAGGCCAGAAATCCAAAGTGTAGTTAACTAATAACTAATATAACAACTACTGTAAATATTCCATTCTTTATACCTAGCATATATGAGTGAACTAATTAGTGTCAGCCCTGAGATTCAATCAACAGATAAAATACAACCATATATATGCCCTCAAAAAAAACAATAAAGTAAATAAGGAAATAAGAAGCAAAACCTTCTCAAATGAGTGAAAACATTCAAAAAATATTTACCAATTCTTACCTTAAAATAGTTTAAATTTATATTTTTATGTGAATATTACATTCATTAGGCAATATTTGAATATTAAAATCTTAGGTAATTCAGTCATTTTCATTTTTTAATATTTCATTGATAGAGTGATACTTTTAAAAATATCATACTGAAGGTATCTATTGTGTAAAGAAATATCGATTTTTAATTTAGACATATTATTGGATTTTTTAGTAACTCCCTTATTATTTTTCTTATTGTATCTTATTTTTTCATTAATCCAATTATGAACATAAAACAATATTGATATTTATTTGTGGGTACAAGAAAATTACAAAATAAAATTCTATTTAGAGATGTTTCTGTTAATATTAGTATCTTTAATTTATACAGGAAGTAGTTCAGCATCTTTTGTTTATATTTGAAAAACTTGTTTTCTCAGAATCCTGAGTACATGGATACATACACATTCACAAGCCCAGAATTGTATGAGTACTATGTATATAAGATGGGCCAGGGAGATTTGGAGTGCAGTGCATGATCAGTGTTATTATAAATACATGGACTTACTAAAATTTCAGTGACATGAACAAATAATTACATGAAGGCAAATGTATAGTTT
Organism: Saccopteryx leptura; assembly: GCF_036850995.1. Classification (NCBI taxonomy): domain Eukaryota; kingdom Metazoa; phylum Chordata; class Mammalia; order Chiroptera; family Emballonuridae; genus Saccopteryx; species Saccopteryx leptura. Next base: position 66,226,824 of record NC_089511.1, read on the forward strand.
TGGTATATTGCAATATCAAACAAACAAAAACATGGACTTATAAATTTGATAGTGTCAGTAATGTGCCTTAAAATTATTCACAATTTCAGTCTGATAATTCCACTTCTAGGAATTATTTAAAGGAAATATGCATATAAACACAAAGATATATGTACTAAGAAATTTGTTATGGTATTTGTTAAAATAAGAGAAAATAAACCAAGATCTTAGAACAATGGTATATATATTTGAAGAGATATTATAAATAGATAAACTTTTTTTTTTTAATTTAGTGAGAGGAAGGAGGCAGAGTCAGAGTCACGCATGTGTCCCACCGGGATCCACCCAGCAAGCCCACTAGGGGGTGATATTCTGCCCATCTGGGATGCTCCTCTGTTGCTCAGCAACTGAGATCTTCTTAGTGCCTGAGGTGGAGGCCATGGAGCCATCCTCAGTGCCTGGGGCTAACCCAATCTAATCAACCCATGGCTGCAGGATAGGAAGAGAGAGAGAGAAAGAGAGAGAGAGAGAGAGAAGGAGAAGTGAGAGTGGGAGGGGTGATGAAACAGACGGGTGCTTCTCCTGTGTGCACTGACCCGGGAGTTGAACCCTGAACATCCACATGCCAGGCAGATAGTCTACCACGAGCAAACTGACTAATGACCTTTTTAAACATCTTTTAAAAGAAAGTTAATTATGATGTGAGAAACTAGCTTTGTTCTAATATTATATGAAGGGAAACAAAGCATAAAGCTTTATGCACATTATGGTCACAATTTTATTTTAAAATACACTCAATAGTAGAAGGAATTATTGCATATTAAAATATAAATAGTGAACACTCTTCTACTGTGAGATTACAGTAGATTTTATACCTAATATCCTAAATAAAATAAAATGTATAAATTAATTTTAAATTGATATATACTTTATGCAGAATATAGATTTGTAAAAATCACAAAATAAAAAAGAAATTTCATAATCCTTGGATTCCAGAAGTAAATAGTTCAAAGCCATGGAACTTATTAAATAGCTTCTAACCATGACAGCTTCTGATGAACAGACATAAAAATCAAGAATGATGTATCATACATACCTCCAAAACCAGATGCTGGAGAATGTCTCATTTCATAACTCACCAATGTCCTCTATTCTTAACTAGTGTATTCTTAAGGACCTATATCTTTGTTTTATAGAAATAAAAAATAAAGGAATTTGAAAAAAATAATTTTAAAAGTATATAAACTATGTTTTTTGCCATTTGAAAAATTAGAGGCTATTGCATATTTCCTAAAGCCACTTAATTAATATAAAGGTACCCAGAGAATCTCATGAAATTCAGCCAGTAATAGTTGAGCATATAATGGTAAGCTCTGTGAAAAGAGGAAATCAAATGGCTCTTGTTTTTGAGAAGTTTTCATTGTAATAGGAATTAATTTTTTTAACTTCTTTTTTTGGCTATAATAACAAAAACTATACTGCTTACCACCCACTGATAAATAAATATGTAAGATAGTTTTATGTATGTTTAGAGGAATACTTTGTGTGGTTAACTGAAGATTAAAAGAACAAGTTATGGAATTATTTTTGGATTAATAAAGCTGATATTTGAAATTGGCAGTAAAAAAATGTTGTCGGAATTTGGGAGAAGTAAATAGAAAATGGAAAGATTGGCTCATGACTTTTTGTAAACTTATTATCTTCATGAAGAAATAAAATATATACAGGAATTGTCATGAACACAATTGAAAAATAATGTACCCTCAAGAACCCAATAAGTGAGTACAACTAAATATGTAAGCATTAAAACAAGTTGAGTGAGATTTCCATTTGAGTCATATAGATTGTAAATCAGGATGGCAGTTTTTTCTCAATCCTTTTCTACAAAACAATAAAGCAACAATAAAGAGAATGCCTAGTGTAGTGATATGTTACGCAGTCAAGAACAGTATATTTTCAATTAATTTCTTGAATTTATGCACAAAACAGTTTTAAATTTTAATGTAAAAACTAATGATTTGTCAGCCTGACCTGTAGTGGTGCAGTGGATAAAGCATCAACCTGGAACACTGAGATCGCCGGTTTGAATCCCTGTGCTTGCCTGGTCAAGACACATATGGGAGTTGATGCTTCCTGCTCTTCCCCCCTTCTCTCTCTCTCTCTTCCTCCCTCTCTCACTCTTTCTCTTCTTTCTCTCTAAAATGAATAAATATATGCTAAAATAAAAATTTTAAAAAAGAGGATAATTTCTTAAAAAACTAAACTAATGATTTATCTTTACAATTTTCCTACTTTGAAGAGAATGCACTTTATTATTAAAAATGTGTGCATATCGCAAATAAGAGGAGTTACCTATAAAATATCTCTTGCTACCTGGTAACTGGGAAGATAAAATACTTTGAAAGATTAGAGCTTGAATCTATCTCAGCAATCCTATTAAAAACCCAATTATACTTGTCTCTCCCTTCTTGCTTCTTTTTGATGTTTTAAATCTATTTCACCTGAGAAGTCAAAGTCAGAGTCAGAAGTCCTCTCTGTTTCACCTTTCTCAGAAACCTTTCTTTAACTGACCTCTACAAATCTTTGGAATATTAAAAATTAAAATGTCCTAATAATTGATTTATTAATTGAGCATATTAGTGGTATATGTACTTCTGCTTATTCTGAACATAATGGAAGTGTTAATGTACTTCCTATCTAAAAAACGAAGTAAAAATCTAAACATTTTCTTTGAATATTTGAATACTAACATATACTTTATTTTGTTACTTACTTTAACTTAAAAACTGTATTCTTGATAAACATAAGTGGTCACTTCCAAGGAAGTATTTTAGCCTCAGACAGCTAGATAATTCACAGTAAATAATTAAAAGCTAGTCAATTATTCATGCCTCCTTTTCATTTTGACGTGTATATCTGTATATTCCCACCTTGTTCCAAAATTTAATATAGAAAAACCTACCATGTGAGATCCCCATAATTTTGATAAAATATGGTTGAGATGTTAAAATCAGGAGAAATTGGTAGAATTATAGAGACTACAGTTTGGAAGTGACCTCAGAGGGCAACTAATTTAACTGGCTGCCTTGTGGATTGATGCCTTCTGAAAGGTTCAGAAGTAGTATCTGTGCAGTTTTTGCTTGAATACCTCCAGGGAAAGGAAACTCACTCTTAATATAAGTAAGCTTTTCAATTTCTGGAAAACATAGTTAAAAGCTTTTTATATTCTTAAGATATTTTTTATAACTCAAAAACCAGAAGTCTCATATTTAAAAATATATATGTAACTCCTCTTCAGAACTTTAAAACTGGAATCAAAATATGCATCAGATACTCACTGAGAAGGGCAGTGTTCAGTCCCAATGTTATATGGCATTTGGCATTACCCACTTTTGAGACGATTATTTATTTTTCCAGCAGGCAATACGGTGAGCTAGTGACCTGAGAATGTCTATACTTTTAGAAAGTGAAGAAAAATTGTATCAGTTGAAGAATGGGTGGTTATATTAACATATGTGTATGTGTGTTTACATAAATGTTTGTATCTGTGTGGATGTATAGGTTTAAGTGTTTATTTTGTGTCTGTAGAAGTGTCTCTGTGTTTGAGTCATGAAGGAGTAATAACAGATTTGTTAGTTCTAACTTTTTCCTTGAAATAAATTGAAGCTTCATTCCAAGTTACTTTTAGCAATACAAAAAATTTACTGTTATAACTACATTTTTGAATCATCTGTGCTTTGTCATGAATATATATGCATGGAAAAGTAGAAATGTATAAACACCTTTAGGTAAATTGTGTTTGATGTTCAATATGCATTTAGATAAAATTTATAGAGATTAATTTATTTCATGTATACTATTTGTGTTTACTGGGATAAGCATGGTATTTTGGGGATGGGAGAATAACCATTTGTTTGAGGAGTTATGTAACTTTTCCACATATAGTATTTATGGACCAAATTAAATATTTTAGTTTTTGAATATAAGAATCAAAAGATTTCATTTATAAAACATAAAAAGAAAGTTATTTTTTGCTTGACCAGGTGGTGGCACAGCAGATAGGGCATCGAACTGGGACATGAAGGACCCAGATTCAGAACCCTCAGGGAACCAGCTTGAGCACAGGATCACAAGCTGGAGTGCAGGGTCGCTGGCTTGAGCATGGGATCATAGACACGACCCCAAGATCACTGGCTTGAGCCCAAGTTTGCTGACTTGAGCAAGGAGTCACTCACTCTGCTGTAACCCCCTGGTCAAGGCACATGTGAGAAAGCAATCAATAAACAATTAAAGAGCCACAATGAAGAATTGATGCTTCTTATCTCTCTCCCTTCCTGTCTGTCCCTATCTGTCCCTCTCTCTGACACTCTCTCTGTCTCTGTCAAAAAAAGAGAAAATATTTGATTTTGCAAGCAGATACTGTTACCTTCTGAATACCATATTTGCAGTATTTAAAAATTAAAAACTGCATTGTAAATACCATTTGTACATTTGAAATTCTATTTTATTGGGAACACAAAATATTAAACCAAGGAATTTATTTAAAAATGTACTGGTATCTTAACCCTGGCTGGTTAACTCAGTGGTAGAGTTTCGGCCCAGCGTGTGGATGTCCCAGGTTCAATTCCCATCCAGGCACACAAGAGAGGCACTCATCTGCTTTTCCATCCATTCCCCTCTCCTTTCTCTCTATCTCTCTCTTCCCTTCCCACAGCTAAGGCTCCACTGGAGCAAAGTTGGCCTGGGCCCTGAGTATGGTTTCATAGCCTCTGTGTCAGGTGCTAGAATGGCTCTGGCCACAAGAGAGCAACACCCCAGATGGGCAGAGCATCGCCCCCTAGTGGACAGGCTGGGTGGATACTGGTCAGGCACACACGGGAGTCTGTCTCTCTACCTCCCTGCTTCTTACTTCAGAAAAATACAAAAAAAAAATGTACTGGTAACTTTACTAATTAATATTTCTATACATAAACCAGTTGGACCAAATATATGGGACTTTTAAAAAATAATTTTATTATTAGAGCATGGATTTAATAGTCAACTTGGCTCTATTTTATGTGTTAAAGTTACTAGATATCTTGAACATGGTATTCATTACATAATTTTGAATGTGTCAAATGAAGTTGAATTTTTCACAAAAAATTTTGCAATTTTTGAATTTTATGTTTTCCATTGTTTGAATTTCTGGTTTTGGTTATAAGATAATTTTTAAAATATTAAAGAAACTTTTAAAAAATTTATTTTTTAATTACAGTTTACATTGAATATTGTATTGTATTAATTTCAGGTATACAGGATAGTGGTTAAACAATCAGTATTTTTCCTGTTATTTCCCGTACCTACCTGGCACCATACATAGTTATTATAATATTATTGATTATATTCTCTATGCTATACTTCACATTCCTATTACTATTTTGTAACTATCAATTTGTAATTTTTAATCCCTTCCCTTTTATCACCCAGTTTCCCAAACCCTCCACCGTGTGACAACCATCAGCTTATTTGTATCTGTAAGTCTGTTTGTGTGTGTGTGTGTGTTTATTTTGTTCTTTAGATTCCACATATAAGTGAAATCATATAGTATTTATTGTCTTTCTCTTACTGACTTATTTCACTTAGCATAATACCCTGTAGGTCCATCCATACTTTCTGAAATGGTAAAATTGTACTACTTTTTTTATGGCTGAGTAATATTTTATTGTGTTTACATACCCTGACATTTTATCCACTCATATATTGATTGGCACTTGGGTTTCTTCCATATCTTGGTGTGAGTGGAGTGCAGAGCACGTTCCTAGCAGCTGTGGCTGATGCAATGCTGTGAAAATACTCCAGCTCCCAGAAGCCTCTGGGGCATACCCAGGAAGGGAGCTCTCCTGCTATAAGGAAGTGACTTAGTGCCAACCATGCACCTCCCTGATCTTTTCAGCCATTGGCTATGAAGGACATGCTGTAACATCCTATTGGCTGAACCCATGTATATAAGCTAGCTTACTTCCTGAATAAAGTGGATCTGCGTCACTGAACCTGGTCCCCAGAGTAAGGTTTTTGAGGCTCCATCATCCTTATGCCTGGCAGGACTTGTCCACATCTTGGCTATTGTAAATAAACTAAAGGGACATTTAAAAAATCAAATCTTTAAATAAATACAGGTTTTGCAATGACTCTTTGTATGTGTGTTTCTTCTAAGGTTTTTAGGTTTCTGGTACAGATAAACCCCAAATGGTTTTATTTATTTATTTATTTATTTATTTATTTATTTATTTATTTATATTGCTCCGATATCTCTTTGGATCCATTGTAATTATAGCACACTCTTTGATACATTTTGATTTATTAAAAAATGACAAAACCTTTTTAAGCCACTGCTACATAATTTCCTATGGTTTACTGAAACCTTAGCCACAATCACTAATATAAATTAATATCCACATCTTCTAATAAAAGTATGAAGCTTCCGGTCAAGATAGCAGAGTAAGTAAACACTGTAATCTCCCTTTCCCATAACAGCATCAATCTTACAGCTAAACTCCAGAGCAACCCTCACTGAGTACTGCCCGAAATCTAGCTGAACAGAGCCCTATATCTAAAGATATACAGAAGGAGCCATGTTGAGACCAGTAGGAGGGGCAGAGATGTGAAACTGAAGTCCCATGTTTCAATGCTTCACCTCTTTATTTTACATCATTGAGGAGCCATTATTCTCAAACACATCTACAAAACTAAGGGAGCTGGTCTAGGAGAAGATTCTGTTCTATGCCATATACTTCAAATGAGACCAGCTTCATGCTTCCAATTTTCACCGGATAATCTTCACACTGCATTTTCATCCAGGTCTCCAATTGAGACTCATCTCTTTACTCATCATAATTAATGGTTTCCTCCTTGAAGAGATGTGTTTTCTTTTTCTAAACAAGAACATTTGTTAGAATCCCATCTCAATTATTAAAGTTATTCTGATACTATTCAATTTATATAGGAAAAGGACATACAGCCTTAATTCTTTAATTCCCAGGGAAAGATTGTGTATATCCTCGCCAGCAACTGTCAGATACAAACTGGTAGATTAGGGTGTGCTGCAGCCTCTGTCAAGCCTGAAACATATGTTTTATTAAAAATTAATATTTAATTAATAAAGGGAAGTACATAAAATTCTTTCCCCATTTACTCTTCTTGATATGTTACCAAACATTAAATCTTGAATAATATTTAAAATTAATAAATAATCTCCATTTTTGTAATCATCCATATCACAAAAGAAAGGTTTCATATGTGCACTTCACAACTGTATAGGAATAAGAATATTTATAAAAATTTTGTAACATAACAGTTGTTACAGAAGTCATAATTTTAAGATATATAGAAAATTTGGAAATGATTCAATTAGGTAGATAAAATAAAATTAGAAAAATAATAACAAAAATAAATGAAAATATAATACTTGAGATTTTAAGAGTGAATAAGAGTGTTGAATAATTACTGATACTTTTAATTTCTAAGTTGACTTAGATTTTACTAGAAAACAAATATTTCCCTCAATATGTATATATTATTTTAAATCTTTACAACTACAATAAAGATAAAAAAAGTATTATATTTATTTTATAGATAATGAAAAGAAGAAAGTCACAGAGAAATTAAGCAACATGATTAGGTCACACAGCTATTTTCTTTTTTTAAATTTAACTACTTATGGCCCTGGCCGGATGGCTCAGTGGTAGAGCGTCGGCCTGGCGTGCAGAGGTCCCAGGTTCGATTCCTGGCCAGGGCACACAGGAGAAGCGCCCATTTGCTTCTCCACCCCTCCCCCTCTCCTTCCTCTCTGTCTCTCTCTTCCCCTCCCACAGCCGGGGCTCCATTGGAGCGGAGATGGCGCGGGCGCTGGGGATGGCTCCTCGGCCTCTGCCCCGGTGTTGGAGTGGCTCTGGTCTTAACGGAGCGATGCCTCGGAGGGGCAGAGCATCACCCCTTGGTGGGCAGAGCTTCGCCCCTGGTGGGCGTGCCGGGTGGATCCCGGTCGGGCGCATACGGGAGTCTGTCTGACTGTCTCTCCCTGTTTCCAGCTTCAGAAAAATACAAAAAAAAAAAAAAAAATTAACTACTTAAGTCCCACTTAACTATGAGATACTACATATAAATTTTAGATTTGCTGATTTCTGTGGAGTTTTTTTGTTTTGTTTTTGTTCTTGGGGATCACAGTGTTAAAGACACACATCATTTTTTAAACACAAAAGACAGATATGTGATCTACATCTACTGACAGTCCTATAAACTAATTAACAAGCCAGTACTTAAGAGTGGTTATGTCTCGATCAAGATCTACATAAAATTTGTTTTTCATTGTTCTTGTTCTTATTTGTTTTATTTGACAGAGTGACACTTAAAGTGACGTACTATCTGTGGGGACTATTTTCAATGAATCTATTCTGAGCTCTAACAATGATTCTGAAATGTTTTGTATCCTCATTCTAAAATGTTATTTTCTTAGACTGATGATAATATTCCAATGTAACTGAATAAGTTTTCTTGTATTCCAGTTCAAAGTGTTTGCATTTTTAATTTAAATTTGTTCGATTTTTTGAAATCTTGTATTTGATATTAAATCAGATCTTAACTCATCATTAAAATATATACTAGTTTGAATTATTGAATAATTGATTGTGATATTTAATTATCACATATCTGTTTTTATCATTAAAATTTCCACTGATAATTTTTCTTACAGATTTGGACACAGCTGAGTGTAGCCAGATTACCTGAATTTCAATCTCTACTCCCATACTGCATCCATGCTTCTCCATCTTTGAATACATTAGGTAGCCTCTCTGTGCCTCATTGTTTGCATTACCAAGAGGTATCTTTATGTTAGTGTATAATTTGAGAGCTGTTTCTCTGAAGACTTAGAGAAATCATTATCCTTCCTACCCCAAACCAGAGCTTTTTATAATTTGATAATTGCTTATTTCTAAGTTCTGATGACTTGTTCTTCCTTCCCTTATAATAAATCTTTCTCAGTTACTTTAAAGAAGATATCAATTCTTAGAATATTGTATAAGAATAAGTTTGTAAGGAATTTGATGCACATATAAGAAATGAATGGCCTTTGTATTCCACTGGTAGAAGTTTTAATTATTAATATTATATGTTTTAAATTCATTAATAGTTTAGATATTTATTCTCTATATAATTAAATTTTGAGCAAAGATTTAAATGCAAATAATGTTATAGTTATCAAACATTTTTAAATTATTTGTTTATTTCATAACATTATTTTTATATAAAAAACAAAATCTCTTATTTTGTAAAATTATTTGAATAACAGTTTATTATGGGTAGAAGAATGTCCATAATACATTCTTAAGTAAAAAAAGACTATACCATATTATACGATATATGCTAGATAGACATACAAATGTAAATGTTGCATAAAATAATATTTAAATTTTTTGAGTATCAATACTTATGTTTTATAGAAAGATTTAAGATTATTAAGTAGCTATTTTAACTGCCAGTTTCAGGCTTTTAACTTCCCACAGCTCTTAGGAAAAATATATATTTAATTAACTATGCATAATAATTCAATTACATATAATTAAATACTAATCTTATGTTCATCTCAAAATTAATGTTATGTAAATTAAAATATTTGTAAAAAAACCCAGCAGAAACAAATTTCTTAAAGAGTTTTATTAAATATTAGCTCTTATGTTGGTTATATTATCAGTATAATCTTTCTAGAACATTTAGTTCTAGGTAAGTTAGATAATAAAATTAAATAAAATGTTAGTATTTAATAATTAAGAATTGTGCCTGACCAGGTGGTGGCGCAGTGCATAGAGCATCAGACTGGGATGTGGAGAACCCAGGTTTGAGACCCAGAGGTCACCAGCTTGAGCGTGGGCTCATCGGGCTTGAACAAAAAGCTCACCAGCTTGGATCCAAGGATGCTGGCTCGAGCAAAGGGTTACTTGGTCTGCTGAAGGCCAGTGGTCAAGGCACATATAAGAAAGCAATCAATGAATAACTAAGGTGTCGCAATGAAAAACTAATTGATGCTTCTCATCCCTCTCCGTTTCTGTCTGTCTGTCCATATCTATCCCTTTCTCTGACTCCCTCTCTGTCTCTGTAAAAAAAAATCTTAATAAAATAAAATAAATAAAATAAAAAAAAATAAAAATTGCATGCTCCCTGAAACATGCATTTCATGTATTTGACTATGTATGCATGAATGAAGGAGAAGTTTCTCTATTAACAGATATCTGTACTCATTCATAGGATATATTATAGTATATATATTTTTTAAATATTTAAAATTTTTTTATTTTATTATACATACTCTCAATATTCTGGTAATTTGTTCACCATGTTTCAAAGTTAAATGATCCCTTATGTTTTATCTCGTCCCCTCTCTTTTCTCTCTAGTTTCAAACTTGTTTCTCCTATGCTGTCTACTCTGACCTAGATAAGAAAACATACTATTTTATTTTATTATTTTTTTAATAAAGTTTTATTAATGTTAATGGGATGACATTAATAAATTAGGGTACATATATTCAAAGAAAACATGTCTAGGTTATCTTGTCATTAAATTATGTACTAAGTTTGCAAAGAGTTTTATTCACTTAATGAAACTTTTTTCAAGCATCTGCTGTATGTTAAATACACTGAGAAAGCAAAAATTGGTCTAATATGCATCTATTGTAAAAAAACCTCATATAGATATATCATCATTTACATCTTGTTTTAAACTGGAAATAATTGTCACTAGGTTTATAAAAAAGCTCATGTATCTACATCGGATGGTTCCAAAAAGGAAGAATAAAATTCACTTTGGCTAAACTCAGCAAGTGGTCCTGGTAAATATGCTGCACACTGAAGATACCCAATCAGCATTGGTGAAGAACATTTTACACTGAACAGATGGCATGTGCAGTTGACCCTGGACAACATGGGTTTAAACTGCACAGGTCACTTACTCATGGATGTTTTTCAACACAGTAAGCCCTTCCTATATCCAAATCCACAGATTCAACAGCTGCCAATTAAAGACAGTATTTTTGTATTCCCAGTTGCTGTTCCTCAACAGCGGATTCCCAACTACAGATAGAAAATACTGAGTCCAATCTGAAGTTGGTTGATTCAGAAGATCCAAAGGGCTGACTGTAGACTCAAAAGTTATACACAAATTTTTGATTTTGTAGAGTAGGCACCTCTGAACTCTACATCTCAAGGGTCACTATACAAAGATTAAAGTGCTTGGAAAAGAGAGGGAGAAGAAAAAACGAACACTTCAGGCTTAATTAACATGTTCAAGACACTGTGCTGAGTATTTCACCTGCATTGTTTTCTGACAATAGGTAAGTAGTTGGAATTTTATAAGAATTGTTCTTGATGCTGTAATGTAGAGAGGATAGTCATGGAACCAGAAAAACCAATTAGAGACCATCACATATTTCGGGAGAGAAGTGATAACAGCTTGAATAAGAATGGCAATAATGGAGACAGAGGCAGGTGCTGATGTGATATATATTTTGATACAAAATTGAAGATAGTTAGTGATAGATTTATTGTAGTAAGAATTAGGAAAAGAAATAAATAGAGGCTGGATCTCAGTATTTCTTTGAGCATTTGTGGATATGATATTAGTGATTACTGAGTTAGGAAGCACAAAAGAAATAAATGATTTGGTTAGGGAGAATGTTAAGAGAAAAGGAAAAAATTAACAGTTCTACTTTGCACATGTTAAGTTTGAGATCAATTTATGGCCATTTTTGTAAAGATGAAAGAAAGCTGTCACAGTTAAAAGAGTAATTTAGGAGAAGACTTAGGGTTAGAGAGACCATAGTAGAAGGCAAAAATCAAGAGAATGAAATAGTACAAAGAAGAGAATGTTTCAAAAGAAAGTGCTGAAGAGTGTCATTTGATGTTGAATGAATGGGAAAAGCACTCATATTAGGAGCCCTAGCTATTGCTATGCAAATCTATCATTTCTTTAAAGTGCTTTTTCAGTTTGAGTCTGGGGTAAGTGATGTAGATTCAAGGTAACAGTTTCAAAAGCAGCACATGGGAATGGCTTCAAGTTCTATCCCTTTTCCTACATCCAGTCTCTATATATTTTCAACACTTTTGTTTCAGACTTCTCAAATGTTGGGTTTTTGATGATGAAGTAAAGTGGTGAATGTGCTTATATTTGTTCTAACTTATTATCAGGAAGCACTTTGCTCAAGTGGGCATTCTGCTTTTTTAGTACAGAAATGAATAAGTTAATGAGTAAGTGAATAAAAAAAGTAGCAAACTGAATGAATTTTAAGTAAGTATATGTGTAGACACTAGGCTAAGATGCTTTTACTGTGAGTTTTAATGTTTCATATATTTCTATACGTTACATTTTTATATTCACATTTTATGTGTAGGAAGAATGACAGTCTTTTAGGCTTGCTAATGCATATAAATAATAGGGTGCAGAAGCATATTTTAAGCTTGAATTTCCTAACTTGAAGTGGTTTGTTTTATTTTGTTTTTGCCAATACACCCTAACTATCTCAACAGTAGCAAACAAAGCCACAAACTTTTGAAAATTATTTTATTTCTCCAATTGCTAAATTGGAAAATAAAATGTTTACAATATAGCAATACATTTTATTGAAGTTATTGTTAAGTAAAGCATACAGACACAGCTTTACCTTTTAAGAAACCACAATACTTGTCAACTGAGATAGGAAAAACATATGTAGAAAATTATTTCTAAATTTCCATAAGAGGCTTACTGGCACTGTAGAGATACAATCCATTTCACAACAAAACTGATGCAATCATTGTAATTACTTTTTTATTTTTGTTAATGGAAGCACCGACAGAGAATGGCTTTTATTTTTCTAGAAACACAGGCAAAGTCCATTTCCCAATAACCTTGCAATCCACATAGTGTTTTATGCCTACTTCTTTTTAATAGAGCAAAAGTCATGGGTCCAATGAAATTAAAAGCTGATATATTGAGTCAAATTCAGTACATTTTCTTTCTTCTGCCTCTTCTGCCCAAACTTAACTGGATGACATTAAGGCAACATGTAGGCACATGTGAAGGTAGAGAAAACACAGCACAGATCAAGCCTGAACCCTTAAATCAATGCTTGGATAACTATTCAAGAGAACAGCAACTGGTCCAGGAATATCAATCAACACTGTTTTTTCATACATTGAGAAAAAAATTGCTACATTCTTCAATTCAGTGATATATTTGCTACCATAGCATAGCATAACCTAGGTAGGTTTTAATATTGAGAAAAACTCATTAGATTTGGAACATATAGGATCAAAAATCATTGCCATAAAGGTAGTAGAGTTTAGATTACAAAGGAGTAAATCATATGTGTTTCATGAGGAAGATTAAGAAAATAGAAATGATTAAAATTAGAAAAAATATTATTTTAAAATTTGAATGTGAAACACAGAAAAGAGATAATTTGGAAACTTGCAGAAAGCATGGAAATTCAAAGGGAATGGCGGCAGCCTAGGTATCCCGGATGTAAGTCTTTATAATTGAGGGCAATGCAGTACCATGAAGCTAGGTGTTCTATGACTCTTTGATGAACACATGAAAATAAATAAAATCAATAAAATTAAATTTACTTGTTTGGAGAATTGTGACCCAATTGGCAAAATAATTAAAAAATAAAAAAAAAAGTGAGCGGAGTTCAAAAGACAATTATAAAAATGAGGACTGACACTGAATTAAATAAAAAAAGAAGTTATTAAAACATGCTTTCAGAATAAGAGTCTAGACTTAAGGCAGTAGTGAAGAGCAAAGAGCATTCTAGTCCTCTCCTCAGCCTTTTGACCAGAAAAAAAAATAGGAGAAAAAATTAATTGTTTCTGAGTTCGTCCCAAGGATAAATAATGTTATTAAGATACAGCAGGTTTTGACGCATGAGAAGAGATGAAAAGAGTTTTTATGTAAAAAATAAAATATCCTGGAAATGCAGGTTTACAACAGCCTTTCAGACAACACAGTGGAAGTTTCCAAATTGCCCCCACTGAACGGGGGTAAGAATACAAGAAAACATAATATTCTGATTTGTAAAAATGTTGCCTTGATGGAACCTTCCCTTTACTTTCTCTTCCTTCCTGGCGCCATTCCCTTCTGTCACCGTGTCCTGTTGGAATTTCTATAGGCAAAAGAAAAACAAGAACAGGCTGGTCTTAATCTTGTCTTTTAAAACATTATACAATGTTACCTTTGAAAAGATGGGTTGATTTATTTTTCTTAGTATTTTTTTAATAACGTCAGTTTATTTTTTGTCACCTACCAATGCTGCAATGTATATCTCTTACTGAATTACTTGAACTAAAAGTCCAATATTAAAAGAGAACTTCACATATACTGGAAAATTTATTATCGTAAGTAGAACATCTTCTCAACCAAACACAGGCTTAAGCAACATAAGTGTCATCATCTAAAATATGGTAAAGGAAATGAATTTAGCTTTCCTCTCATGGAAGCTTTTGCCAATAGATAGAGGCATAACTATGACTGCACCATAAAAAGAAAGTTTGTGCCAGGAGTATGGGGAGAAAGCCAAATCCCCTTGTCTGTTGAATTTACCACCCCCTTATGCTTCCCAGGATAACTTTTCTAGGAATAAAAAAATGAAATGCATCTTTTAAAGGATCAAGTGGTTTTACTCACAAATAATCTGAGAATGATGATGCCTATTATTTCTATTCACATGTGTTGGACACTACAGAGAAAATTAAACCTAATATTGGAGAATTGAGACCAAATGCACAAACATGACATGATTCTATAAAGCCAATCCAGTGTTTTTCTTAGAAAACTATGTATATGCATACTTGTTATTCTTCTAAGTTATTGCTGTATGATAAGGGGGGAAAAGTAGGTCATCTTAAATTTACTTTTCTGTAGTTTCAAAGGGGGAGATAGAAGAATCTACTAGGGAGGTGACACTGAGCAAGTTGTTGTAAAAATATAGATCAAGATAAACATGGCCTGACCAGATGGTGGTGCAATGAATAGAGCATTGGACTAGGACACAGAGGACCCAGGTTCAAAACCCAGAAATCTCTGGCTTGAGCATGGGCTCAGCAGCTTGAGTGCGGGGTTGCTGACTTGAGTGTGGGATCATAGACATAACCCCATGGTCTCTGGCTTGAGTCCAAAGGTCACTGACTTGAAGCCCAATGTTGCTGACTTGAGCAACGGGTCACTCACTCTGCTGTAGTCCCCCAGTCAAGGCACATATGAGAAGGCAATCAATGAACAACTAAGGTGCTGCAACAAAGAGTTGATACTTCTCATCTCTCTCCCTTCCTGTCTGTCTGTTTCTATCTTCTCCCCCCCCCCTCCACTCAGTCTCTGTCACAAAAATAAAAGAGTAACATCAATAGTGACAAGTTATGTTATTAGTAGGTACTCTTGATAGGATGTGATGAAAATGATATTTATAACTGTAGGCTTCCTCTCTGAAACACATAACCCAAATCTAATCATTATAAATGCACCAAACCATGTCCAGCTGCAGGGCTTTGTACAAAATACCTGACCAATATCCCTCAAAAATCTTAAGGTCATTAAAAATAAAGATGGTCTGAGAAACTTTCATAGCTAGGATTACCCTAATATGAACAACTACCTAATGCAGTATGGTATGCTGAATAGGATAGGATCCTGAAACAGAAAAAAGGACACTAAATAAAAGCTAAGAAAAGTCAAATGACATATGAATGTTTGTTCATGCTAATATATCAGTATTGATTCATTAATTGTAATAAATGTTCCATTCTAATGGAGGATATTGATAGGGAAAACTAAATTCAGAGCATACGACGCTGTACTATCTTCTCATTTTTTTCTTTTTTTTTCTTTTATTTATTTATTTATTTATTTTTTTTTTTTTGTATTTTTCTGAAGCTAGAAACAAGGAGAGACAGTCAGACGGACTCCCGCATGCGCCCGACTGGTATCCACCCGGCACGCCCACCAGGGGGCGATGCTCTGCCCCTCCAGGGCATCGCTCTGGGGCAGAAGCCAAGGAGCCATCCCCAGCGCCCGGGCCATCTTTGCTCCAATGGAGCCTCGGCTGCGGGAGGGGAAGAGAGAGACAGAGAGGAAGGAGAGGGGGAGGGGTGGAGAAGCAGATGGGCGCCTCTCCTGTGTGCCCTGGCCGGGAATCGAACCCGGGACTTCTGCACACCAGGCCGACGCTCTACCACTGAGCCAACCGGCCAGGGCTCATTTTTTTCTATAAATCTAAAACTGTTCTTAAAAAATATATTTGTATTATACATGTAGTGTTTAAAGAGTAATAATAAAAGTTACACCTGTGTACACACAGCCCAGCTTAACATAGAAAATTTGACTAATTTTGAAATCTCTGAAGTGCTATTCTCCTTCAGCTTTCTTCTACTTAATTCATCCTTTGCTTGTCTTTATGATTTTAGTGTTATCTAAAAAAAGTACTTCAGTTTTGTCCCTTCTAAACTTTATATAAATGGTATTATTTTGCTTTTTTGTTGTTGTGTTTCAATGTAATACTTTAAAGATATCCATGGTAGTACAAGTAGCAATAGCTTATTTCTTTTCATTTTATAAAATTGTTAATTTTATGTCTATTCCTTTCTGCTTTGTATGTTTTATCATAATTGAAAATTACTTTTCTTTCCAAGAAAAAAGTCTGTATATTTTCTGTAGAAGTTTTACTCTTTTACTCTTTACAAACATTTGATTGATCTACCTTGAATTAATGTTTATGATGTGAGTTAGGGATAACATTTTGTTAATATATGTATAATTAAGTGTCCCAGCACTATGTATTTAATAGTAAGTCTTTTACCAGTGGTTGATATTGCTGTCTTGATGATATACAAAACCTCCATGGAGAGATAGGTTTATTCTTAGTATTCTATTCAATTCCATTGGTCAATTTTTATATTCTTATATCACTAAAATACTAGGTAAACTTGTTCTGTATTCTTTTAGGTGATAGTCAGTCAGGTCTGGTTATAAGAGGGCACACAGAAAAGGAACAGGAAAAATAAAAAGTTTATTATATATATTAGTCCTAGATGGACAAAGTCACTGAACACCAAGAGGGGGTCACATGGGCGGTCGTATCAAGTTAATGGGCTCATCTGAGCAGCTGAGAAACTGAAAGAGACAGAATATCCATTGGCAAGTTCCTTTTTTGGAGATCAGGGTGGAATACACAGATTTGAGGAAATTTCATTGGTGTAGTTGAATGCCATTGAGTCACAGCCAGGGAGGACATGAAGGGGAACTGCTGGGAGGGACCAGCCTTATCATATCAGTGGTTGCCTGGTGGGGTGCTCACAACCTCATGTGAGGATGTTGAGCGAGCAGGAATATAGGATGTTTTAAAATTTACAACACATAACTAATGTAGCATTATGAAAAAATTGATATTAAATGAGGCATTCTCACTCAATTGTTATTCCTCTTCAGGCTTGTCACACTGTACTTTGCTTTTTATGCTTGAACATAATTTTTTAACTAACTTTTCAAATTTGTAAAGTTAATCATGTGACATTGACTGAGACTCTACTAATTACTTAGTTTAATTTGGAAAGAATTGATATCTTTTTAATTTTGAATCTTATGTATAAACAGTATGTCTGTTCATTTATTTATGCCATCTTTAAGATCTTCAATAAAAGGTATAACTTCTGTACATAAATTTATTGCACATTTTTTTGAATTTTAGTATCATTGCTTTTGAAAATGTTTATTTTGAAAATTACCTTTTCTGTCTGGCAATTACTCAAAATAATTAAACACAGAATTATAATGTGATAATGCCCCAAAATTCCACTTGTGAGTATGTGACCAAAATAATAAAAAGAAGAAACTCGAAAAGATATTTGTACACTGCTGTTTATAGCAGCTTTATTTACTACAGAGAAAGGTGGAAATATACATTGGCGGGTGAACAAACAAAATATGGTATGTATGTAAGTGGAATATTACTTAACCTTAAAAAAAATGAACTACTAATACATGGTGTAACATGGATGAATCTAAAAAATTCATTATGCTAATCAAATAAGCCAGTCACAAAAAAACAAGTATTATATGTTTCAAATTATTTGAGGTACCTAGAGTAGTCAAATGTATAGATACACAAAATACAATAGTGGGTGTTGGGAGCTTGGAGAGAGAAGAGTATACAAGGAGATAGTGTTTAATAGTTTAGAGTTTTGGTTTGAGAAAATAAAACTGTCTGGATATGACAGTGGTGATGCTTGTTGCATATCAATATACTTAATGCTATTGCAATGAGTACTTAAAATAGCTAACATGGTAAATTTTATGTATATATATTAAATAGCAATAAAATACATTTAAAATATATTTTAAAATGAAATAAGTGAAAGTGCAAACTTTTTAAGTATATTCTTTTTGTATGCTTCTGCCATAGCAATGTTTTGGATAGTGGCTGCCACATCTCCGTGGCTACTCTGGCATAGCTCTCAGAATACCTATTGTGAAACTGAGGCATCTAGGTTCATTTTAATCTATTTTTAATGGCAATTATTCTATTTCTTGTTTTTAATTTTATTTATTTATTTATTTATTTACAGAGACAGAGAGTGAGTCAGAGAGGGATAGACAGGGACAGACAGACAGTAACAGAGAGAGATGAGAAGCATCAATCATTAGTTTTTTCATTGCGCGTTGCAACACCTTAGTTGTTCATTGATTGCTTTCTCACATGTGCCTTGACCGCGGGCCTTCAGCAGGCTGAGCAACCCCTTGCTGGAGCCAGTGACCTTGGGTCCAAGCTGGTGAGCCTCGCTCAAACCAGATGAGCCCGCACTCAAGCTGGCGACCTCGAGGTCTCGAACCTGGGTCCTTCCGCATCCCAGTCCGATGCTCTATCCACTGTGCCACCACCAGGTCAGGCCCATTTCTTGTTTTTAAAGTTTTACAGATTCCTTTTTTAAATTTTATAGGCTGTTTTTGTAGTCCCTTGCAAATTAAAGATACAGATATTCTTTTTGTTAATTAAAATACTTAAAATATGCTATATATTCTACAACTAACAGCTCCATTATTCTTTATTTAAGGGTCTTGTTTCATAGTTTGTTGTTTTTATTTGGTTTTGCTCATGATTTATTGTGTTTGTGGATTGTTGTTTTTTACTTCTCTTTAAGGACAAGTTGGAGTTTGTGTTGTATTACTTTCTTCCACAGATTTACTTCTGTTTTTTCCAAGTATCTGTGGGCACTATGTTTATGGGACTTGCATCAACTTCATTATCTATTTTATATTTGTAGTATCAGAAATATTGAAAGTTATGGCTTCCCAGCCCTGGCCGGTTGGCTCAGTGGTAGAGCATCGGCCTGGCGTGCGGAAGTCCCGGGTTCGATTCCCGGCCAGGGCACACAGGAGAAGCGCCCATCTGCTTCTCCACCCCTCCCCCTCTCCTTCCTCTCTGTCTCTCTCTTCCCCTCCCGCAGCCGAGGCTCCATTAGAGCAAAGATGGCCCGGGCGCTGGGGATGGCTCCTTGGCCTCTGCCCCAGGTGCTAGAGTGGCTCTGGTCACAACAGAGCGACGCCGCGGAGGGGCAGAGCATTGGCCCCTGGTGGGCAGAGCGTCGCCCCTGGTGGGCGTGCCGGGTGGATCCAGGTCGGGCGCATGTGGGAGTCTGTCTGACTGTCTCTCCCTGTTTCCAGCTTCAGAAAAATACAAAAATAAAATTAAATTAAATTAAAAAAAAAGAAAGTTATGGCTTCAAATCCATAATAAAGCAAAGTAGTCCTTCTTAAATCTTTCTAGAATTTTTAATTGTGTGTGTTTGTGTGTGTGTGTGTGTGTGTTTGTGTGTGTCTTATCCAGAGCCAAGGCTGAGGAAAACAAGCATCTCCATTATATCCTTAAACCAATACGATGAATCTTAGTTCACATATTGTTATTTTTTAGGACTTCTGGTGCCAGTATCTCTGTTGTAATCTTTACCATGCTCGAGTTAAGCTTTGAACTTATCCTCCAGGTGTATCAATTAAAAACCAAGGTCAGGGTCACTAGAGATGGGTACATACCAGCTTCAGTGTTTGCTTAAGTTTCGAGGGGTTTTTTGTTATATTTTTCCCTTAATTTTTTTTTATTTTTCCCTCACCTCTACCATATAGTATAGTTTCTTTTTCTTCTTTACTAATATTGCTCCTTCCAGGAGGTTTTTCTTAATCTGTATAGTTTGTCCGTCATATTCTTGGAATGATTATTCACTTTAACAATTTTATATTTTTCTCTTTCTCTCTGTCTCTCATTCTTCCTTCCTTCCTTCCTTCCTTCCTTCCTTCCTTCCTTCCTTCCTTCCTTCCTTCCTTCCTTCCTTCCTTCCTTTCTTTCTTTCTTTCTTTCTTTCTTTCTTTCTTTCTTTCTTTCTTTCTTTCTTTCTTTTTCTTTCTTATTTAAGTGAGGAGATAGAGAGACAGGTCCCTACATACACCCTGACTGGGATCCACCCAGTGACCACCATCTGGGGCCATGCCTTCAACTCAGCTATTTTTAACACCTGAAGCAAAGTTTCCACGGAGCTATCTTTAGTCCTTGGGACCAACACACTTGAATCAATCAAGCTATGGCTGCAGAAGAAGAAGAGTGAGAGGGAGAGAGAAGAGGAAGGAGGAGGGGTGGAGAAGAAAATGGTCACTTCTTCTGTGTGCCCTGACCAGAAATTGAACCCAGAACTTACATATACCAGGTCAACACTCTACCCTTGGGTCAACTAACCAGGACTTATTTCTTTATTTTTAAGAATTGAATTATTATAGCTTGTTTACCTGCTTATATACATGTCATTGTACAACACTAGAAAAGCAACTACAAATACAAGTTATAAATCAAATAATTATTCAATCAATATAAATAAATAACCATTTTTATTTAATTAGCCAAATATATAAGAAAAAAATTTGAAAAATCTGTTAGAAAAAATTTATGCATCTGGTTGTGTAATAGGAGAGTTAAGGAAATAGTCTTTTTTTTGACAAAGCGGTTATGTTTGTGTTCTGTTCACCTCTTATCACCCCATTGGTCAAAGAGGGATGCCTCACCTTAATAAGTATGAGATGTCCAAATGCATGACACTTGACACTATAGAGATTAGACTGACAGTAGTTTATTAGTCAAATATACTCAAAACTCTAGGAAGAAGGACACCTCCCTCCTGCTTGCAGGATCACATGAGGGTTAGACTCTTGAGCAGATGAACCCAGCAAAGGCGAATGCAGAGTTCATAGTGATAGAAGAATGGGGTAATTCATTATGCTGTCAGGGAATTAAAATCCACTATATTGAAGACTAGGTAGAGTACAGATGGTCTGGCTCATAAAAATACAAGCTGAGAAGGGAGTTTTTCCTAGACAAAGCAGGGAATCTCACAGCTAAGTCTTTGGAAGCTTGAGAGGCTCAAAAATATCAAGTGAACAGATAGAAGTTTTAGTCTACAATACAATTTGATTAGAGGTATTAAGACTAATACATTTGCCATCATTCTTCCATTCAGCAATCATGGTACACCTTGCTAATCAGTTATAGCTATATACAGCTAGTCACTAAATATGATCTTAGAATCCTTCTTAAGACAGCACTCTAAGCAGCCACTGTCAAAATATTTAATTTTCTGAGCCTCATAAAACCTATAAATCTTTTCTAATCAAGATCATTCACATGACTAGAAATCATCATTGCTTTAGTTTTAGCTTATAATGGATTGACCTTCTATGCCAAGAATATCTAAGATAAGTGAAAATATTTCTACTTAACTTTGCACATAATTCAGTCTTTTATCTTGTGGATTTTTATTAAATATCTAATTAATACATACATTATTTTTATCAATTTTATACTAAATTTTTTCCTTTAAATATATTTAGTGTAAAATTAATGGTCATTTTTGGTCTTCACGGCACTCTACATCTGTATTTTATGAGGCATAAACCAATAGTGTTAACATATGCAAATTTTTATCTATATAGAAAATCACCTTTAAATGAAGCTACTTCTACCAATCACCACTATTGGTACATAAGGAAGAATAATAAAGCATTTCTTGCTTAGTGAACTTCAGATCTGGAATGTTAAAGCTCTGCTTAAACCAGTTGGGAATCTTTGAGGCTGATATAATCCTAAGGAGTAACTCAGTATATTATACCAGTATGAAATAACTGCATGAATCTTATGCTTGAATTTTGGAAAATATTAATGATATTGAAAACCTTACTTATAGTTTTTAATAAAATTCTCCTTGAGATACTTATTCTATTGAGAAAATTTTGTTATTTCTCAAAATGTACTTCAGAAATTCACATATATGTGTATCATTCATAAAATAACCACTTATGCATATATGTATACTTGTGTGTGTGTGTGTATTGTGTGGTGAAAGACAGAAACAGAGTTTGTATGTGTGTGTGTGTGAGACAGAGACAGCGTTGTAGTAATATAATGTTATAGTAATTAAATATATAGAAATATAAAAAATATTGAAGATACATAAAAGTAATTAAGATATAATATTAAATTTAATTAAGAAAATTAAATGAAGTTATGCCATCTGGATAGGAATTAATATAGTCTGTGCAGATGTGATCAACAGACTCTTGACTTTGGAGCAGGGCCCAGTTAGTGTGTGTGTGAGGTTATACACAGATAAGAAATGGCTTGATGTCATAACTTTGTAAGTTAACATAAACAAGAAGCTTCCCTAGGAACATCTTAAAAGTGGCTTGATATAACATTTCAGTAGATTAACATAAAAAGGGATCCTTTCGAGGAACTTCCAAAAAGGTGGTTTGAGGTGATATTCTATACACTGACACTTGTTAGAAGGCATTGGCCATAAAAGGTACTAAAATTGAGGGGACCCCTGCTGAGGTAGTCACCCAGACTCCAAGGTAAACATGGACTCTCTTTAAACCACTATGAGCTCGGACCAGACAGCTGAGATGAGCGTGCTGACAGGGCCCCCTTATGGTTTCCCAGGCACACCAAAAGGATTTGTGAGTAGTCAACTGCCTGTGTGATTCTTGCAACTAATTTGTGTGTCAGTTGTGTTTTTTCTCCAGTGGCAGTTAGTGTCAGCACTAATCAGTAGCATCCTCATAGCCGCCTCAAAGGTAGTCTCAAAAAGGCTGCCGGCCCTGATGATAAGCAGGAGTGTCCCACTGTGCGGGAAAGTCAAATCAGGGACACCTGAACAATGTAGAGCTTGGGCTCTACTGAGACAGACAGAAAAAGAGAGAGAGAGAGAGAGAGAGAGAGATAGGTAAAGAGAGCTGTTTCTAAAATTCCAGAAAGCTGGAAATACATCTTAAAGCCTGTTAGGATTGAAAAATATTTGTGGTTTCACTAATAGTAAGTTTAGGTTCAGTATATTTTTATTTATAAATTAACAATTAAATAAATGATTAAAGGATGAATTTAGAGCTTCTGGCTTATAAATTCATTGATACAGCCACAGTGTTATTTTATTTCCTGGAAGTATGAATTTTTAGTAACTCACAAGTGTTTGACCCTCTCTGGTCCCCAATTCAAACACTAAGATCTTTTTGAAATATGTGCACATATGTGCTGATTCAAAGTCTGAGATTAAAATAAGGGAAACTTAAAGAAAAACCACGCTTAAGGAAAGTAAAAATGTTAAGTGAAGATTAAAAATGGTCACTATGGCACTAATGAGGCAGAGTTAGGCTACTTCTATATATTCCTGAAAAATTCAAAAAAATGTTTTTGATGAAGTGGGGAAAGAAAGTAAAAAATTTACAAACATGCTGGTGTTGTCATTTATTTTAGAAATGAGTTTATACTATCATGTAAACTAAACAATTTTAAGATAAAGAAGTCTAGTTTAAAAATGAATATTCTCATAAAGGATGAGATGTCAGATGTTTCTGTAATAAAGCATGAGCACATTTGAGTTAACCACAAATTTTTAAGATGCTTCGATATTTATTATTGTGACATTTTAAAATGTGAATACATAAAAACTTATCAATACTTTTTATGTAGCAAAAGATAAATATTTATATATAATTTAATGTGTTTAATCTTTCATTATTGAAAAAAATGGGAACATATACTTGTAATATTTCCCTCTACAACAATAGAGTCAACAGACATTTTCAGTTGCCACACAGTTTGTTGAATTCATATTTAAATATTAAACAATATTACTTAAATCATTCAGAAATCATACACTTTATATCATCAAAATGTAATGAGTGACTTCTCTTTAAAAAACTAATAAGCATAAAGCTTTTCATACTGATGGTTATAAATTTTCCGGTTTGTACAGTCTCTATCATTTCACACAACCCAATCAACAACCAATAACTAGGTCCGTGATGGCGAACCTTTTTATAAAAACCGCCCACTTTTGTAATGCTGGTCAACCTGGTCCCTCCCGCCCACTAGTGGGCAGTCCAGCTTTCATGGTGGGCCAATTGCAGCGCTGTTTGGTTGCTCTGCTACCGCCCACCATGAGAGCTGGAACGCCCACTAGTGGGTGGGAAGGACCAGGTTGACCAGCACTGCAGAAGTGGGTGGTTTTTATAAAAAGGTTCGCCTTCAAGGAACTATGTACTGCAGAAATTGTGGCTGTGTTTTTACAGAATCCAAAAGAAACATATAATTCTCTTTATTATTTTTAAAAACATGTTTTTAAAATACTCTAAAATATAGAATAGAGAAAAGATCTTGAAAGTCAATGTTAAACAACTGTACCAAGGGGTAAACGTATATCATCTCTAAGTCAACTAGACATTTGACATTTTTTTTAAGTTAAGAATAAAAAAGACCCATATTGGATATGCTATTACTAAAATAAATAGTTAAAATTTTATTAAAATTCTATTACTGTGACATTCTTATTCTTTTATTCTTTTATGAAGTAAAATTATAATAGCTTTCTTAAAGTCATTGTTAAACTGGTTCTATTTTTGCCCATAAAGTGTTAAAGTAAAAAATCCCAAATGTTTCTATTGAGAGATTTTCATTAATGCAAAACCCCCCCAAAAGGAATTGGAATTGCAAAACCTGAGAATTGGAGGTGACATTAGAAGATGATCTGATCCATGAATGCTTTCTGTGATTCTGACAAACTCTAATCATGCCAGAAAAAATGGCCTGGGGCTACTTTTCTGAGTCAGTTATTTGCCTGTCCTCCATTTTTCCTGTTCTGTCATTCAGTCATAATTTCCACTTAGCAAGGCTGCCTCGCCCTTCCATGTGCACTGTTGGCCCTGAGGATACTGCACACCTCCACTAGTCCTGCCTCCTTGGACTGCCTTCTGCTCCCTAAGCCCTTCTTCTTCTATCAGTTTCATCAAATAAATTAATTCTATAACCCTTTCCCTATTGTTCTGGAGTTAATTTTTTGTAAATATGTTAACACTGGTTAATTATTTCCATAACTGCTGACTACATATAGCACATTTACATTATTATAATTACTTCTGAGTCATAAATCCTAGAAAATGCCTTTACTCCAGATTATGGAAGATAAGGTTAGAATTTGAGAAAAGTCAGTTTGAAACCCTCCCCCCCAAAAAAAAACCCTATGCATTAGAAACATGACACAAAGATTGGAAATAAGCATGTCCTCAGAAAAAAATGAAGATCTCCTTTTCAGAGGTTACCATACTAAACTATGGTTTCCTTTTCAGAGGAAACCATACTAAAAAGGTGTAGTAAAATATGGGGTTATGTTCATAGTTTACATAATAAGCACATAATTAAATATTTTAATTTTCACACATTAATGGTGGTTTTTGTATTAGATGTCTGAATCAATGATAGTAGAAAATTTGAAAAAAATCCAGTTTAGAGAGGCTTAAAATTATTAATATGAGACACAATTATTTGTAGAAATTAATAAATACAATGATTGATTTAATTATATAATATAAACTTTTATATAATAATTAATTACTCATTTAACATTATTAGCCTTACATCCATAATTTACAACTTTTTATTCTTCAAAAATAAAGAATTTTTGCTGCCTCAGGGCTTTTGAACTTGCTATTTTCTCTATCTCAAGGGCTTTTCGTTGGGTCTTTGCATGGTTAATTCATTTTCTCAGGGATGCCTCTCCCTATAGTCATTCTATCTATCTATCTTTGGTGCAAGTAATAAATGAAAGGTGATCTCAAGCAGCAAGTGTGATGGAGCTTGGAGAGTGAGAAAGGGAAGGGAAGAGAGCCAATTAAAAACTGTTGTGGAGATTAACACCATTACAAACTGATTTAAACCTGCTCTAATACTCACCCTCCAAAAAAAATATCTAGGATGTGCCTTAGATTTGTGCCATCAAAGGAAAGGGAGGATGCTATGGCACTGATCCATTGATCCTCTAATATCCTATCTTAGGGGATATTAACTTCTGTTTTTCTTGAACTTGTGGTTTCCCTCCATAAAGGCTCATGTTCATTGGATTCCATGGGAGCTCTCAGGAGGTCTAACAGAGAGGTAAGGTAGATTTGGTGGGATACTATCTATACATAAGAACTCTATCCAACAGAGTTGCAACAGAGGGGACTGGTGTAGGCCAAAGAAGCATCTGCTACATGAATACAGTAAAACCTTTCAATCAATCAATTGCCTTTTTACTTATCATCATTTACTGCCCTTACAACTTACTGCAGTTATTTATTTATCATTACCAATCTAGCTTCTCCAACTAAAAGTCAAACTTGGTAAAAAAACAGGACATTGTTTAGATAAAAAATCTTGCTGATTACTCGATGCCTATAATCTATTATAGAATGGTGTTTAACACATATACACTATACTTTATTGAAACATTTAATGATTTAATATTTATTAAAAAGTGAGGGATAAGCTCCAGGCAAAATTCTAACAAATGTAACACTATATATATTGCCTAAATAATAATCTAAATACCTTAGTCTGACAACCAAACCTCCACAATCACACTTCAAAATGTTTTTCCAATCTAATGAAGGCCTTCTACACTTTAGCCTTTCAAACTAGTCACTATTATTTAGTAATTATCTTAGAATTTGCTTATGCTCTCCCTTCTCTCTAGTATTAATTCACACTGATCTTTTTTTTAAAGATTTTTTTGTTTATTAATTTTAGTGAAGGGAAGAGAGAGAGAAGCAGGGAGGAGCAGGACACATCAACTCCCATATGTGCCTTGACCAGTCAGGTCTGGGATTTTTTTTTTCTTTCTTTTTTTAAATTTTTTTAATTTTATTTTATTTATTCATTTTTAGAGAGGAGAGAGAGAGGGAGAGAGAGAGAGACAGAGAGGGAGAGAGAGGAGAGACAGAGAAAGAGAAGAGGGGAGGAGCTGGAAGCATCAACTCCCATATGTGCCTTGACCAGGCAAGCCCAGGGTTTCGAACCGGTGACCTCAGCATTTCCAGGTCGACGCTTTATCCACTGCGCCACCACAGGTCAGGCTGGACTGAGATTTTGAACCGGTGACCTCCGTGTTTCAGGTTGGCAGTTTATTCATTGTGCCATGACATGACAACATGACAGGCTGATCTCTTCTCTTTAAAAACTTATGAATTCTTTTTTTTTTTTTTTTTTTTTTTTTACGGAGACAGAGAGAGAGAGAGTCAGAGAGAGGGATAGACAGGCAGGAACGAAGAGAGATGAGAAGCATCAACCATTAGTTTTTCATTGTGTGTTGCAACACCTTAGTTGTTCATTGATTGCTTTCTCACATGTGCCTTGACCGCGGGCCTTCAGCAGACAGAGTAACCCTTTGCTGGAGCCAGCGACCTTGGATTCAAGCTGGTGGGCTTTTTGCTCAAACCAGATGAGCCCGTGCTCAAGCTGTGACCTCGGGGTCTCAAACTTGGGTCCTCTGCATCCCAGTCCGATGCTCTATCCAATGTGCCACCACCTGGTCAGGCAAAACTTATGAATTCTTTTTTTTTTTTTTTTTTTTTTTTTTTCCATTTTTCTGAAGCTGGAAACAGGGAGAGACAGTCAGACAGACTCCCGCATGCGCCCCGACCGGGATCCACCCGGCACGCCCACCAGGGGCGACGCTCTGCCCACCAGGGGGCGATGCTCTGCCCATCCTGGGCATCGCCATGTTGCGACCAGAGCCACTCTAGCGCCTGGGGCAGAGGCCACAGAGCCATCCCCAGCGCCCGGGCCATCTTTGCTCCAATGGAGCCTTGGCTGCGGGAGGGGACGAGAGAGACAGAGAGGAAAGCGCGGCGGAGGGGTGGAGAAGCAAATGGGCGCTTCTCCTGTGTGCCCTGGCCGGGAATCGAACCCGGGTCCTCCGCACGCTAGGCCGACACTCTACCGCTGAGCCAACCGGCCAGGGCTAACTTATGAATTCTTAAGAGTACATCTCAAGTACACTTTCTGTGTAAAGGCTATCTTGCTAGCTAATATTAATCTAGTTTTCTCTTAAATTTTTGTAAAATATCTACATCCTTAACTGTTCTTTTCTGCATGCCTTGTTTACAAATCTATGTCTATACCACAGAGACTCTTGAAGGCAAGAGTATAGCCATATCATTTAAATTATTTCTGAAAGAAGGTGGGTAGTAATTGTTATTCACCTTTGTATCTCACTTCTGTACACCTAACCTAATGAAGTGCCTCAGGAAATGTTAATTGATTTGAATAATTTGAGTCTGAATATTTGAAATAAATTCCAAAAGAGTAATAAAATGCACAGAACCAAAAGTTAGAAATGATAACAAACTGCTGGGAGCTTTTCAGAGTAAACTCTCCTTCAATCTGTTTCTTTTGAGCAGATCTTATTTCCATTTTCCCTTTCTTCCTTCCCTGGTGTTTAATTTTGTTCCATATCAAATGCACAGTCTTGGGATGGTGTTGAATGTTCTCTATTTGAATAATTTTACGGGCACCTTAATGAGTCTAATGCCATTTCTCCCATTGAAAATGAAATATTTTGAGGAGGCTAATGGCATGTCTAAATGACCATAGTTATTTTGTTGGCTTTTCTTTTCCAGAATTAAGATAGCTGTCTCAGTTTTAGCTCATACAGTTTGCAATTTGTAGTTAATTTATTAGTGAGGGATTTAGTTGTAAGGAAATTAAATGTTGAATGTTCAGTTAAGGAGGAATCCAATAGAGCTGGTCTATTGTGGTTGCTTCCTATTAAAGATATTAGACATTGTAGAATTTCCTCCAACTATCTCTGTTAAGTATCATCAAATAGTAAAAACTCTTTTTAGAATTTTAAAGCTTTTATATTTTTCTTGTGTTTGAAAAGTGAAACATTCTAACACAAATAAATCTTCAAAGCTATATAATAATTTTATATAGCTTGATCCACAAGTACAATTTTGTCTCTTTCAAATAACCTTAAAATTCTTGTTCATTAAATATTTTTCCTTAATAAAGTTTGATGTTTTTAAGCATTCAAACACTAACTGTTACCAGTACTTCTGATAGCTAAAGATAACAATGACCTACTAGATTCTTACCTCTGTTTATTTTCTCCAAAACTGGAGAAGGTAAATATATATATATCAAACTACAGAAAAAAACTCAACATAACTTTAAGACAAAAAAATGTCCAAACACCAAATTATGTGAGAGATAAAAATCAAAGAAATGCCAAATCACTACGTATGGTCGCTAATGTTCCCACAAACGTTAGTCTTTAAGGAAAGCAAGGAGAGACTGAGAAAAATATTGAGAATGGAGAAGAAGGAAGTAAGCAACAAGGCCTTTTTTTTTTTAATCTGAAACCATCATTTGAAAGACTAATACATCCTAAGTATGAAAATACTAATAAATAAATAAATGTGTCAGAGAAGACAAGAGAATCAATTACCGGCTACATAATTAATAGCAAAAGACACTTGATTAAACTGTGGAGCTTCTGGAGGAGAAGAAAAATATGGAAAGGGAAATTAGAAACTCTCTAAGCAATTAAGTGGTTAAGGAAATAGAAAAACAACACCTGAAAACTTAAACACAAAAAGGAACTATAATTTTAAGTGACACAATTTCTACATCTACCATAAAAAATAAACAACAAACAAATGAAATAAATTATCTTTATTTTGCTGTATTTTTAGAGGAAAGGGTCATAATATTGAAATTGTTAAAGTCCTCTTTTCTTTAGACAAAAATTAGCACATATTATATTTAATAGCTTGATCAGAAAACAAAATCCAACATGTATCAACTGAAGAAAATTCCTGCTGGCAGGGGTGGGGGGTGGACTATTACAGAAGAAACTTGTGAGAAACATTCCAAAGAAAAATAAGTATACTAAAATAAAAATGTAATCATGAAAACCTTCTTGAAATCAGAAATTAAAATACTATGGAGAAGTGGTCAAATGATGGAAAAATGAAATTAGTGCTAATTAACTAGGAAAGAATGGGAAAAAATAACAGAATTATCTCATGAATAAAGAATAAACTTCAAGGTGTTTTAAAAAAACTGAAGTAAAAATTTAATAAGAAACATTGAAGAAAATTTTAAAATAGCCATCAACAAGAATGCAATATAAAAGCGAAAAAAAGCCTGACCAGGTGGTGGCGCAGTGGATAGAGCATTGAACTGGGATGCAGAGAACCCAGATTCAAGACCCTGAGGTCACCAGCTTGAGTACGGGCTCATCTGGTTTGAGCAAAAGCCCACCAGCTTGAACCCAAGGTCGCTGGCTCAAGCAAGGGATTACTCAGTCTGCTGAAGGCCTGCAGTCAAGGCACATATGAGAAAGCAATCCATGAACAACTGAGGTGTCGCAATGCACAACGAAAAACTAATGATTGATGCTTCTCATCTCTCTGTTCCTGTCTGTCTGTCCCTGTCTATCTGTCACTCTGACTCTCTCTCTGTAAAATAAATAAATAAATAAATAAATAAATAAATAAATAAATAAAATAAAAAATTAAAATAAAAACAAAAAACTCACCAGCTTAGACGCAAGGTCGCAGCTCGAGCAAGGGGTTACTCAGTCTGCTTTAGCCCCACGGTCAAGGCACATATGAAAAAGCAATCAATAAACAACTAAGGTGTTGTAACATAAAACTAATGATTGTTGCTTCTCATCTCTCCGTTCCTGTCTGTCTGTCCCTATCCTTTCTCTGACTTAAAAAACATAAAAATGAAATTAAAAAATAAAAGCGAAAAAAATAATAAAAATAGAAAACAAAGAAAAGATAACATTTGTTTCATTGGAGACCCTGAAGAAAAAAAATCATGAGAAAAAATTAATATTTAAAACTTAACTCAATAAAACTTTTTGAAATTAACAAAATATTGTTAAAATGTACATATTTTAAAGGTCCATCAGGTTCTTGGAAAATAAACTAAAGACAAACCACTCAGAGACACATTATAGTAAAATATTAGATTAAAAAATACAATCTATAATATATCCAGATAAAAAAAATAATTTTAAATTTAATGATCAAAAGAAATGTAACTTAAAATGGCAAAGATAATGAAAAACAACATGCACAAGAAGACAGCAACTGTCAGTGTGTATTAGTTTTTTAAATTCAGTAAAATAAGATCTGATCCAACTATTTATATACAACCAAATTGTACATCAAATATCAAGTGTCGGAGCACACATGCTCTATAAGGGATGATTCGGGTGGTAAGATCCCCAAGGTAAACGAAGTGTGAGATGCTGGAAGAAGGTGGCATATCCTTCAGTGTTTTATTACTGCTTCACCTCTGCTGCTGCTGTTCCTGTGGCTGCTGCCGTTACTTCTGCTTCTGATGCTACCCCACCCCCACCCCTACCAGCAGGGCTGACTCAAGCAGATATAGGGCTTAGGGACAGTAGTGGCACGGGGCCAATATCACATCAACCATTACATCAGTGTGGTGATGTCAGCTTGAAGCGCTAGCTAGCCTACACCCAAAAAGGCAGCCTCCCAGGCTGCTGACCTAGAAACTCCTGGGAACCATGTCAAAGTCAGCTAGCCCAAATATAAGTGCGAACTGGTCCTGGGGCATACAGCCCAGAAAGTCAGGGTGGTTGGTGCTGCCTGCAGTTTCTCATGAGAACAAAAACTGGAGGGGTGGAGTGTGAGGACCCTAATAGTGAAAGCCAGGATGTGAGCTCTGGTTCTCGTGAGAAACTGCTTAGTATCTTCAAAAAAGTTAGTTAAAATGAAGGAGGTGTTTAGCTAATTTGGTTATCTATCTGCCACTAATTGAGAAAATAAAATCTGTCAAGAATTTTATAGAAGAAAATGTGTACTTCAATACATAGAAAAAAATAATGACTATTGAAACCACAAGAAGAAATGATAACTACATATAACTTTTTTACTCTTAAGCTTAAGTATACAGGGGATCCTTGGGTTACAACAGTCTCGGCATATAATGTTTCAAGTTTATGATGCTCACTCCCATAAAAACTTCAAAAAATTGAGACATGAGTTTTTCAGCTTACACCATTAGCCTTGTAATTACAGACTACATGGGTGAACTAGTTTGGTGGCGCACAGTGGAAGAATACGCAGTAACATGGCATGTGAGTGATGGAGATAGAAAGCCCAGAACCCTAGAGATTTACTTACAAAGGTTTGGCAGAAGGTTTTTCTATGGTAGAGGATGGGTTGGCAAAATTTCAGTTAAGGACCCCAGCGATGACAGATTCAGTAAGGCCTACAGAGTTGTTATGGATGTTTTGTAATGCTACAGGCAGATTTTGGAAAAGAAGTCATCAATTTTCCAGACTAACCTGGAACAATTCTTTAAGAAAGCAGAGAGGCCTGCAACAGATCCTGTACCCTCTACATCAGCTGCTTCTCGAGATGAAACACCTGTAGTACAGGTAGAATCATCTCCAGCGTCTCCTGCATGTTCCTTAGGCAATCCTGATTCACTTGACCCAGTATCTCCAGCACCTTCTGCAGGTTCTCCTGCCTCTCCAGCTTCCTCCTCCCAATAACTTACTTTCTCCCACCTTGCACGTGCAAGTCAACCACAGGAATAAAGGTAAGGAATATTTTTTACACTTATTATTTTTTGTCAATTTTTTCTGTTACTACAATGCAGTGTACAGTACAGTATATATATATATATATATATATATATATATATATATATATATTTTTTTTTTTTTTTTTTTTTTTTTTTGTATTTTTCTGAAGCTGGAAATGGGAAGAGACTGTCAGACAGACTCCCGCATGCGCCCGACCAGGATCCACTCTGGACTGCCCACCAGGGGCGACGCTCTGCCCACCAGGGGGCGATGCTCTGCCCCTCCAGGGCGTCGCTCTGCCAAGACCAGAGCCACTCTAGCACCTGGGGAAGAGGCCAAGGAGCCATCCCCAGCGCCTGGGCCATCTTTGCTCCAATGGAGCCTTGGCTGCGGGAGGGGAAGAGAGAGACAGAGAGGAAGGAGGGGGGGGTGGGGGGTGGAGAAGCAAATGGGCGCTTCTCCTATGTGCCCTGGCCGGGAATTGAACCCGGGTCAGTACAGTATATTTTATATACTTTTATTTTCTGTGGCTTAGTTGTGTTTTTATGTTCTAGGTTATGATTTCAAAACTATTTTAAGATAGGTAAGTGACTTAGGCTAAAGTATGTTTCAACTTACACCAAAATTCAGATTATGTCACTGTCACAGGAACGAAACTATTTCATAACCTGAGGACCCCCTGTACTTAAAGTCTATGTAAGTGATATATTAACATGTACTTAATATCAAGGTCATATTCATTTCAATTATAATTCTCAAAGAACTTCCCACATCAAACTTAAGCATGGGCAAGAGTAGCCTCTATTGAATTTCCTGGAAGCTTTATTTTCTCACATTCTCCGAGTCCAAGTGACCTTTTATTATATACCTATTTCTTTTTTCCTTGCCTCACATCGTTTGTAATTAGAATGAGCACTTATTGTGAAGGTCTGAATTTGCAGTCTTACGTATTGCAGGAAAGTTTAGCTTATTCCTGGAGTCTGAGAAAGTCAGGAAAGACTGGAAAAAAGTATTCCACAAATATGAATAGTAAAAAAAACAAATTAGGACTATAAGAACAAAATATTTCTAACCTCTAATAATTTAACTTGTATAGCCTCCAGGTTTTGTTTCATAAACAACTTAAAATTTGAAGTCTTTCTTTCGTAGGTTTAAATGACATATTTCACTCTGTTTTCTTTCTAGCACAAGCAAAATGTTGTGTAGATTTTAGGTGACATGAAAAACAAAAACATTTTCTTCAGTCCAAACCATGCTCAATCACTAATTTTGTAGCAATAGTGAGAAGAAACATTTTTTATAAAGTATAGCAAAGGAGATTGAGTTTCTACGTGGCAGTGAAAGACCACAATGAAGTGTTCTACCAGAAAAATTATCAAAACACTGGCAAAAGTCTTGTAGTGGTGCAGTGCATATAGTGTTGACCTGGAATACCGAGGTTGACTGAAACCCTGGGCTTGCCTGGTCAAGGCACATATGGGAGTTGATGCTTCCTACTCTCCCTCCCCCTTCCCCCTCTCTCTCTGTCTCTTTCTTTCTTTCTCTCCTCTCTAAAATGAATTTTAAGCCCTGGCCGGTTGGCTCAGCGGTAGAGCGTCGGCCTAGCGTGCGGAGGACCAGGGTTCGATTCCCGGCCAGGGCACACAGGAGAAGCGCCCATTTGCTT
Organism: Saccopteryx leptura; assembly: GCF_036850995.1. NCBI lineage: Eukaryota > Metazoa > Chordata > Mammalia > Chiroptera > Emballonuridae > Saccopteryx > Saccopteryx leptura. Next base: position 66,261,442 of record NC_089511.1, read on the forward strand.
CTCCACCCCTCCGCCGCGCTTTCCTCTCTGTCTCTCTCTTCCCCTCCTGCAGCCAAGGCTCCATTGGAGCAAAGATGGCCCGGGCGCTGGGGATGGCTCTGTGGCCTCTGCCTCAGGCGCTAGAGTGGCTCTGGTCGCAACATGGCGATGCCCAGGATGGGCAGAGCATCGCCCCCTGGTGGGCAGAGCGTCGCCCCTGGTGGGCATGCCGGGTGGATCCCGGTTGGGCGCATGCGGGAGTCTGTCTGACTGTCTCTCCCTGTTTCCAGCTTCAGAAAAATGAAAAAAAATAAAAAATAAAATGAATTTTAAAAATCTTAAAAAAAAACACTGGCAAAAAAATCTAAGTTAACAATTTCAGAACTCTGGAAATTAACCAATAAAATAAAACAAACTGAAAACTGTCTAAGAAAAATAACTGAACTTCTGGAAGGCAGCATTATTTGTGGTTTTCCAACCCAAGTCTACTTTCATGACCTTCCCAGTTCTCCTCTGACCCATCTCCATGGTGCAGTATCTTTGAAAAACTAGTCTCATAGCCAGTAGAGAGTACTACCTCTTTTGGACCTCTATTATAAGACCTGCCTAATAACAGTGAATATTTTTTATCAAACACCATTTCCAAGGTATTTGAGATGACTCAGACTGATCTCAGTAGGAGGAGGAAAAAGCCTATCTCTGGGGCATTACTGAAACTATAGTTATCACATTGCAACATCATAGTCATTGAAGGCTGCAATTTCAGTTGTGGGAAACAAGAGTCCAGCCTATACCAAACACTTTAGAAGAAAGTAGTAATGAACCAGATGGGACACAGGGGACTTTAAATAGCTTTGAGATGTTCCTGGACATCTAGAAAGCACATCTATATGTGGAAGGTTGTATATATTTCCAGTATCAAAACTGAGATAGGAAAAGGCCACATTCATTGATCTCCAGCTGACCTTGATGCCATGCTTAGGAGGAAGTGAAAGCTAAACCTTTCTTTATAAGCTGCATGAAGTGCAAAGGTCTATCTTCACGCAGAGATCTCCTGGGCAAAAGATGGGAAGTAAGAATTTTAAGTAAATTTTCTGACCAATTAATGGCTGGCCACTCAATTACAGTAATTTAGGTGAGCCTTTGGATACTGAAATATGCATTTCTAGCCTTTAAAGCAGAGATTAGTCATTCATTTTATGTCTTTGGGTTTTTTGTACATAATTTTTATGCACGTAGTATAAAAATGTTGGTGGTGGCCAGTTGGCTCAGCAGTAGAGCGTCCGCCCCGTGTGTGGAAATCCCAGGTTCGATTCCCGGCCAGGGCACACAGGAAAAGCACCCATCTCCTTCTCCACCCTTACCTCTCTCCGTCCTATCTCTCTCTTCCCCTCCCATAGCTAACGCTCCATTAGAGCAAAGATAGCAAAGATGGCCCGGATGTGGACGACCTCACCATGGCCTCTGCCTCAGGCACTAGAATGGCTCCCGCTGCAAAGCAGCAACGCACCAGATGGGCAGAGCATTGCCCCCTGGTGGTCATGCCGGGTGGATCCTGGTCGGGCGCATGCGGGAGTCTGCCCAACTGCCTCACCACTTCTACCTTCAGGAAAAAAAAAAAAGGAAAAAAAAGTTAACACACATTTTTGATCCAGGTATATATTTTCAACCATAGTAGAAGGAGGAATTAGAGAGAGAAAGGGGGTGTTGAAGGAGAGACAATTGCTTCTCCTATGTGCCTTGACTGGGCAAGCCTGCGGATTCAAACTTGCCACCTCAGCTTTCCAGGTTGGCACTTTATCCAGGGCACCACCACAGGTCAGGCAAGGTGGATTTTTTTTTTTTAAGGAACATTTTAATCTTAATTGTAAACTAGTCTGAGTGAAATTGTGTCTCAGCAGGATTATCAAATTTAAAGTTTGTAGATTTCTATTTTCATTGGTAAAGAATGTTATTCAACGAGTTAGTAAAATTTAAGAGTAGAACAATATGAGATAATGTAACATGGTGTAAGTATGATGTAAGAAAAATCAGGTTCTTTATTTCACTTCTGCTGTGTAGTCTGTGATTAGTCTATCTATACTAATCAGAGACATTTGTTCAAAAGGCAATGTTGCCTGGCCAGGAGGTGGCGCAGTGGATAGAACGGGGGACTGGGATACGGAGGACCCAGGTTCGAGACCCAGAGGTTGCCAGCTTGAGCAAGGGCTCATCTGGTTTGAGCAAAGCTCACCAGCTTGGACCCAAGGTCGCTGGCTCAAGTAAGGGGTTACTCGGTCTGCTGAAGGCCTGTGGTCAAGGCACATATGAGAAAGCAATCAATGAACAACTAAGGTGTTGCAATGCACAACGAAAAACTGATTGATGCTTCTCAACTCTCTGTTCCTGTCTGTCTGTCCCTGTCAATCCCTCACTCTGACACACTCTCTCTCTGTCTCTGTAAAATAAATAAATAAATAAATAAATAAATAAATAAATAAATAAATAAAATTAAAAAAAAAAAAACCCAGCTTAGACCCAAGGTCGCGGCTTGAGCAAGGGGTTACTCGGTCTACTGTAGCCCCATGGTCAAGGCACATATGAGAAAGCAATCAATGAACAACTAAAGTGCCACAATGAGAAACTTATGATTGATGCTTCTCATCTCTCTCCGTTTCTGTCTGTCCCTATCTATTCCTCTCTCTGACTCTCTCTTTCTCTCTCTCTCTCTCTGTAAAAAAAACCCCAAAACCCAAAAGGCAATGTTGTTGACTGTATTAAGATATGCCAACCTGTAGAGATATAATCCATATTACATCCAGATAGTGTGTGGGATAATGTATAGTTATCATTCAGGCAATAAAGTCATAAAGTTCACCTCTAAATTACAAAATAAAATTGAAGCTGGATCCTTGCATTTAAAAATATCAGAAATTATATAAGGCACCTAGAAGTGAGATAAAATATCACAAGCCTCTAGGAATACTAGCAAGTTTTTGGAAAACGGGGGCAGCAGGTTGCAAGATATTTTAATGGGTTTATAAAGGCTTATGTCTCTAAGGGACCCTACTTTGCTCACAAAGTGTCATGGAAATGTATGTGTCAGACAGTGTTTATAAACAGTGGAGTTATTCATCATTTCCTTTAGGCAATTACAGTGGTCTGTGTGTCCAGCAGCTGCATGCATTTATGATGGTGTCCTGCCATATGAAGTCAGGCTGATTTCATATATATGAACTTGTATTACTCATGTAGCCTTTACACACCAACTCAGAAGTATTCTTAATCTAAAAGAATATTTCTGTAGTTATTTAATTAATATAAGAAAATAAGTGTAGCTACTTTTAAATCAGCCATGGAATTGAAGGCTAAGAGCATAGCTGTAATTTAGTTACTAAGCTTTTCTCTTTCTGTTTGCCCTCTTGACAGAGTCAAGAAATTGAATTATAGGAATTAAAAAAATAACAAATGTGTTTGAGTGGGAATATGCTGATAATCTACCTTAAATTAAGTAAAATAGAAAATAAGAGACAAAAGTGCAAAGAAGCAGAGTAAAGAGTTCAGTACTTTATGTCTTGAAATGATTCTAGAGTATTACTTGAAGGACTTTGCTCCCTAACATTTATGAGAAAATAATTCAGCCCAATATCCTCATTGTTAGGACCTATGAAATTTTAGATGAATTCAATTGTGATAATCTTTCTAATATTTATTAAGTGCATAAAATTTAGTATTTATTAAATTTATTTAAATTTCTTATTCTCATAGTTACCATAAATAACTTTGTGGTTATAATGTCCTACCTGACATCATAATTATGTGGGTTAATAGAGACATGTAAAGTCATTTTAACAGGACCTGACATAAGCTATAGTAGTATGTGTCAAGCTTACCATACAAGGTTATTTTGCTATGATTATCATTAAAATAGTTCCCCGGAAATGAAGTGTTAAAATAAATGAGTTTTGCCTTAGTGTCTCCCATTTTCCTTTTTATGACATTTCCTGTCTGTTTCTTGACCCTTGATATTTTCCTCTTGAATACTTCCTATTAATTTCAAGTATATTGATCTCACTACCATTGTAGCCAACAAAATGTTTCTTCTATCCAAAGAATAAATTAAGGAAAAAATCCCATTTACAATAGCATCAAAAGAAATAAACTTCATAGGACTAAATTTTGCCAGGTATATAAAATATCTATACATCAAAATCTATTAAACTTTGAGGAAAAATATTAAAAAATATACCAGTAAAAAGATATCTTTATACATGAATTGGAAAAATTAATAATGTTTAAATGTCCCTAACATTGGTATTTACATATTCACTGCAATCCTTATCAAAATTACAATGCCATTTTTTAAAATCAGTGTGAATAAAATTTTACTATACAAGTGATTTCTGTTATACAACTTTGTGCAATATTATATACTTAAAAGTCTATTAAAGGGGTTCTTATGAAAAATAAAATATGTAGATGAATAAATATTTTAAAATCTTTAAAAATATTTGGAAAAAATGAACAGTGATTTAGAGACTTAAGTCTAGGCATGCCACTAAAATACAGTGTATAGCCCTAACTCAGTCTTTATCAAGTCATTTATCCAACTATCATTTTTCATCTATAAGTAGAATAAAAAGGTAGATTACCTAACACCTACTTTGTTATAAAGTTAAGAGTTTATAATTATTGTTTTGTATATACTCAGCACAGGGAATATTAAGTGTTTAACAATATCAGAGTCTTTTCTCTGATCCCAGGAAAATCCTAGGATAAATTAATGCAGGTGGAGAGAAAGCGGCTATTTTTACTACCACTATTAAAAACTTGACTTCTTGCCTGAGCTGTGATGGCACAGTGGATAAAGCATTGACCTGGATCACTGAGGTTGCTGCTTTGAAACCCCTTGTTTTCTGGTCAAAGCACATATGAGAGCTGATGCCTCCTCCTTCCTTTCCTTTCCTTTCCTTCCTTCCTTCCTTCCTTCCTTCCTTCCTTCCTTCCTTCCTTCCTTCCTTCCTTCCTTCCTTCCTTCCTTCCTTCCTTCCTTCCTTCCTTCCTTCCTTCCTTCCTTCCTTCCTTCCTTCCTTCCTTCCTTCCTTCCTTCCTTCCCTTCCTTCCCTTCCTTCCCTTCCTTCCTTCCTTTCCTCCCTCCCTCCCTCCTTCCCTCCCCCTCCCTCCCTCCCTCCCTCTCTTTCTTCTTTCTTTCTTTCTTTCTTTCTTTCTTTCTTTCTTTCTTTCTTTCTTTCTTTCTTTCTTTCTTTCTTTCTTTCTTCTTTCCTTTCTTTCTTTCTTTCTTTCTTTCTCTCTCTCCCACCCTCTATAATGAATAAATAAAATCTTTAAAAAGAAAACTTGACTTCTCTCACTTATATAAATTTTAGTGATTTATGCCATTGTAATATCTTATCTGTAAAAATTATAATAAAACAATAACTCTCTTTTGTGTTATGCTCCAGTAACAAATAACCTCATATTTTCAGTGCCATACTAAACAGTAGGCTATTTCTCACCCATATAATATGCAAGATTCTATGGACCGGTTGTCCATCTGATATCTAAATCAAGCAGCTTTGATACTGTACATATGATCTCGTAACATATGAAAGGTACAAGAAGCATGATAGAAAAACACTAATTCTTAATGCTTCCATGTACTTGGATACCATGTATGTCACATAGATAAGTTATTCATGTGGCTATGCCCAACATTAATTGGATAACAGAGGTGCACTGCCTCCTTAAGAGGCACCACAAAAGACATAGCAGTGGATAGACATGGTCTTTTCAAATAAATTAGACAAATAATAACAATTTACTATGGTTAATTTTTCCCAACTTAATTAATTTTCTTAAAGAGGGACAATTTCAGTGGTATTTCATTTATTATTTTACAGGGATAGATTTTTGTTTTTTTCACTTATAATAATTTGGAATTGTGCTAAGGCTGCTGATTTGTTATTATTTAGATGTCTGATGAAATTTGCAGTTCTATATTTAAAATACTTATATTTTAATATATTGATGACGTTTCTTATAATTAAAGAAATGCATTTGTCTAAAATCTACAAATATTTAAATTTTGTACAGTTCAAGTTCTTTAAATGTAAGAAGTAATGTTCCATCTTTGGCAGGTCGTTCAGTGGAAAGAGCGTCAGCTCAGCATATGGACATCCTGGGATTGATTCCTGGTCAAGGTACACAGAAGAAGCGACCATCTGCTTGTCTCCCCTCCCTCTTTCCCTTCTCATTCTCTTCCCCTCCCACAGCCAGTGGTTCAATTGGTTCAAGCATGGCCCTGGACACTGAAGATAGCTCTGTTGGAGTGCATCAGTCTCAGGCACTAAAAATAGGTCAGTACTCCAGCATCAGCCCCAGATGAGGTTGATGAGTGGGTCCTGTTCTGGCAGTGCAGAAGTCTGCCTCACTGTCTCTCTTCCTCTCACCTAAACAAAAAAAAATAAAATAAGTAGTGTTTCTTTTTGAGGGTGAAGAGAAGGAAAGGAAACTGTTACTTAACTAAAAGGAGTTCATTTGCCAACATGAATCAAAGCCCCCCAAAACATGAAATGGACTTGTGGCAAAGAAAGTAAGAGTTTATTTTTAGGGAGTTATTCTAGGCATGCTTAGGACACACGTGGGCTAATGCTCAAAGATCTGGTTCCCCGATGGCTTCTAGGGGTTGGTTATAGAGAAAAAAATTATTAATCATGGTAACTAAGGGACTTAGTGTCACAGTCGGGGCCATAGTCTCTACTGATTAGTTGGTGTTAAGGCAGTAGGTAGTTGATCAGTGCATTTGGTCCTGATGTCAGCCATGGCACCACTTCACCTGGTTTCACCACTTCTCCAGGTCTGGAGCTGAAAGGAAGCTGAGGTGTACATATTACCTGTAGATTGACTGAAATTCTGTCTCTGGTCAATAGACTTAAGGTTTTGTTCCTAAGATTATTTGATATCAACCAGCACCTCATTATCCTGAGGGCTTAATAATTAAGGACTGGTCCTACAAGGGAGAAGGAGGCAGATGAGTCAGAGTGCTGGATGGGCCAGTATAAATCAAAAGGAAAAAAGAGGAGAAAAGTCATATTAAAGAAATTAAGATTCTGTGTAGTTACAGAACCAAAGTAGAATTTGACTCAATCTTTGTCTCATTTGACTTAAAAAATAAAGTGTTTAAGTAAGGAGAACTATATTCGAAAAATCTATGATATAAATAAGAAACAAATACATTAAATTTTTATGGAAATTATTTTAATAATAATCAAAGGAGTTGGTGAACTTCATTAATGTTTGCTTTTTTGCCTCCTCAAGCCAGCTCATAACACATGCCTAGAATTATAAATATAAGCTTAATGTGTCAATTTCTGAGCAGAGCATGGAAAAGCAGATGGATGGAATCCATTAGTGTCAATGGAAGCCAGGGAGTTATATATCTTTTTTTTCGTTTGCCTCAAAAATAAAGCCCTAAACAAGTTTGGCAAATGTCAAGTTTTTCAAGTGGCAAGAGAAATAACAGTATAGTTAAGAACCTACTGCTCTTACTATTAATGCACTAATTAATTATACTAACTCTTCTCTGAAAAAAATTTATTTTTTTAATAGTTTCCAAACAACAATCTAGTTTTGGTTGTCCTCTTTATATTCCTCATTTTTTGATAATTTTTAAAAATTATACCCAGTATCAAATAATATTTAAAATAATTCTTCTGCCTGACAGGTGGTGGTGCAGTGGATAAAGTGTCAATCTGGATGCTGAGGTTGCCAGTTCGAAACCCCGGGCTTGCCTGGTCAAGGCACATAAGGGACTTGATGCTTCCTGCTCCTCCCCCTTCTCTCTCTCTTTCTCTCTCTCTCTCCCTCCCTCTTTTCTAAAATGAATTTTTTTTAAAAAAAGGCTATCCTTCTTAAGAAAATTTAAAATAATAAAAATAATTCTTCAAAATTTATGACAGTTTTATTATTTGATAGTTTGTATTTCATGGTAAAACAAATATATGCTGACTGAAGGTGAAAAAAAAATTACAATTGAATATGATGTAAATCCTAAGAGAATGTTGATTAAATGGAGTCTTTTAAAAGCTCTAAGACAGGAATCCGCAAACTCTGGCCTGCAGTTTGTGTTTTAAATAATGTGTCATTTATTTATATTTACCTGTGGCTTCTACTTTCCTGCTAAAATAGAATTGAAAGAAAAGAAAAAGAGAAGATAAGAGAGGGGGAAAAAAGGCTCCTTTTAAGACAAATAGTTGGCCACATAGTTAGAATGGCTCAGCACTTCTGTACTTAGGAGTTTTTGTTTCCCTTTCCCCAGATCCTTACCGTCCAATAATTTTGGAACTTCAGCCTTTTTAATGGGAAGAAGCTTCCACTCTCATTCACTGTTCAATGGCTTATCCTAATAAGAGTCGTGGCTTACTTAGCCACTCCTCTGTCCACATTTTTCTGTTAAAATCACAAGTCTTTTGGTTTCTTTTTTTTTTTTTTTTTTCTTTTTCTTTTCTGAAGCTGGAAACGGGAGAGACAGTCAGACAGACTCCCGCATGCGCCCGACCGGGATCCACCTGGCACGCCCACCAGGGGCGAAGCTCTGCCCACCAGGGGGAGATGCTCTGCCCCTCCGGGGCGTCGCTCTGCCCCGACCAGAGCCACTCTAGCGCCTGGGGCAGAGGCTAAGGAGCCATCCCCAGCGCCTGGGCCATCTTTGCTCCAATGGAGCCTTGGCTGCGGGAGGGGAAGAGAGAGACAGAGAGAAAGGAGGGGGTGGGGGTGGAGAAGCAAATGGGCGCTTCTCCTATGTGCCCTGGCCGGGAATCGAACCCGGGTCCCCCTCACGCCAGGCCAACGCTCTACCGCTGAGCCAACCGGCCAGGGCCTCTTTTGGTTTCTTAACTTTTGGGGAGACACAAAGTCTGAGATAAGTTAGGATCTTCTATATAATTTGTTTGATGACTATCTGCTATGAAGAACCAAATCTTCCCGCATACACATTGAAAGGTCAATTTGGGGGCATGAGGTAATAATATTAAACTTGATTTTGGCTTTCAGTCAAACCCAACTTCTTCAATTCAGCTCTATTAGTAATATTCAAAATAACTGATGTTTGATTCCTATTGAATGTTATTTAAATTACTCTGTTGACTGAAAATTTGGAGAGAAGACAGGAGTGAATTGTTCTCTAACTGCTACACCAGCCACTTTAACTCTAGTACAGCTGATGCTGACAAGGAATTTCCCGTGTCCCACATTCGGCAAGGAAGAATTTTACTACCAAATGGCCTATGTTACCAATGCTTGGTAAACCCAATGTATAAATGAACCAAAGTATTTAAATAGAGAAAAGAGATATCCTTCTTCCCATAGGCACACGTTGTCCATTGCAGAAAATAGAAACGTGTGTGTGTGTGTGGAAGCTTTGAGAAGATTGCTATCACTTTCAGTCTATCACTCATATACAGACCGGGGGACTATTTTGCTTGGTCAGAAAAGGAAAGAAGTCATTATGAATGTGTATCCTAAGCCATTCTTGGTTCTCTCTTTATAACTTGCTTTATTTCACATAGAAAAGGTTCTTTTTGGTCCTGGCAGGTGGCTCAGTGGTAGAGCATCACCCGGCATGTTGATGTCCCAGGTTTAATTCCTGATCAGGGCACACAGGAAAAGTGATCATCCTCCCCCCTCTTTTCTCTCTCTCTTTCTCTCTCTCCCTCTCTCAGCCATGGTTTGATTGATTTCAGCCCAGCATAAAGGATGGCTTTGTGGCCACCCCATGCACTAAAAATATCTGGGTTGCTGAACAATGCCCTAGATGGGCAGATCATGGCCCAATAGGGGGCCTGACAGTTGGATCCAGGTCTGGGTGCATGTGGGAGTCTGTCTCTCTGCCTCCCTTGCCCTCACTTAAAAAATAAATTAATTAATTAAATAAACTGTTATTTTTCCTCTTACTCTTACTTCCTTCCATAAGTTATGTGAACCTGGGACAGGATTCAGACTAGACTCTTTTGGACTCAAGAACATACTCTGATTGACAGGTGAGAAGGTCAGGATTACTTATGTGGCAACATTGAATACCCAAACTCCTGACTAATAAATTGCAGAGTTTATGTGTAAAAGATAGAAAAACAGGACCAGAATCATGCATGACTGACCTATGCAGATGTAGTAATTAATAGGTTCTAGTGCTTGATTTAATGTTCTGCTTTTACCACTTTGAATTTCTTAATTTTTTACACAAAAAATCCTGCATTTTCATGTTGATCAGAGCCCCACAAATTATGTATGTAGTTATCCTGGGGATAGGTATTAGAATTTACATTTTCTTGTCAAGTTCAACCAGAAATAAAGGTCATTTTGATTTCCATGTTTTTCCCATGTATAGTTATTTATTGCTCCATTATTCAGTTGGATAAGATATTTCCACCCTATAGGAAAAGTTTTTCAGAAGTCTAGTCAAGCAGTTTGCTCAAACACATCATCAATATGAAAGCTGTTCACGAATAACTTACTGTGAACTCAAAATTGCATAATCACATGACTTCAGAAGAAACATCAGAGTTCTATTCTTATAAGTCATTCAAGAACTGTATTGTATTAGTTTGCTATGTTGCCATATCATAAGGTTGAAACTTGCACACTGCCATATACACATTTCTATCCAGAGGATAGGAAAAGAGGATGTATGAAGGTCCAAGTTTTACTTTTAAAGAAATAATCTATAAATTGCATGTGTGACCTTTTTCCAAGATACCATTTTCCCTACTTAATCAGTGAGGCCATATGAGAAGGAGTAGCAGCTATGCTTCATGTATCAACTCAGACTTGGGGAAGGGGAGGGGAATGAGGAGAAAGAGAAAAAGAGAAGAGGGAGGAGAGATGAAATCACACTGGATTTATAATTAGTGCTACAGTATCTAAACTGTTATTAAAGTGTTTATTGTCACTAGCTCATACACATAATAAGATAAAAAATACATAAAGTATTGAAAACGTAAAACATCACATTTAATTCTTAGCTAAACTAAAGTCAGCATTATGACTTTTCTTCAAACTTGCTCAGCTGTGATGACTTTATAAAAAACCTAATCGAACCAATCTCTTGTGTCTGTTCAGAACATCTCATCTGCAGAAAATCAATGGTCAGTTTGATAGTAAGTTATAAATTGTAACACTTCAAACTCTCAAGAAATATTCACAGCAATTCAATAGGTTTTCTTTTTGGAAGCATAACAAGGTAAAAATATCTATTACAATATAGGATTTTGAGAAATGTATGTTGCTTTTCTGTACATATAATGTAGAGAAGGTATCCATAGTACTAAATGTAGTATAAACTAAGACAGACTTTTAGCCTACTTATTAATATTTATATTGAACAGTTACAATGAACTGATTAAAAAGGTGTTCAAATTTTAAGAGAGGCCCTGGCCGGTTGGCTCAGTGGTAGAGCGTTGGTCTGGTGTGTGGGAGTCCCAGGTTCGATTCCCGGCCAGGGCACACAGGAGAAGCGCCCATCTGCTTCTCCAACCCTCCCCCTCTCCTTCCTCTCTGTCTCTCTCTTCCCCTCCCGCAGCCAAGGCTCCATTGGAGCAAAGTTGACCCAGGTGCTGAGGATGGCTCTGTGGCCTCAGCCTCAGGCCCTAGAATGGCTCTGATTGCGGCAGAGCGACGCCCCAGATGAGCAGAGCATCGCCCCCTGGTGGATCCCAGTTGGGCACATGCGGGGAGTCTGTCTGACTGCCTCCCCGTTTCCAACTTCAGAAAAAAAAATTTTAAGAGAATCAGGCTTGATGGTTATAAGAAGAAAATAGTAATTCAAATATGTAAAAAATAAATGTATTTATAATAATATTCATGTAAAGTAAATTGTGCTGATTTCTCTATTGTGATATCTGTTTCTTTTTATTTTATTGTTTTCTATTCTACATTGTTTGATTTTTTTTTTGGAGACACACACAGAGAGAGAGAAAGAGAGAGAGAGAGAGAGAGAGAGAGAGAGAGAGAGATAGGTGATGAAGAATAGCAAAGGAGAGAGATGAGAAGCATCAGTTCTTCGTTGTGGCTCCTTAGTTGTTCATTGATTGTTTTCTCATATGTGTCTTGACCAGGAAGGCTACAGCAGAGTCAGTGACCCCTTGCTCAAGCTAGCAAGTGACCCCTTGCTCAAGCTAGCAACCTTGGGCTCAAGCCAGTGACCTTGAGATCAAGCCAGCCAACTTTGGGCTCAAGCCAGTGAATATGGGGTCATGTCTATGATCCTACACTAAAGCCAGCAACCCCACACTTAAGCTGGTGAGCCTACGCTCAAGCCGGATGAGCCCTTGCTCAAGCCAGCGTCCTTGGGGTTTTGAACCTGGGTCCTCTGCATCCCGGTTCAATGCTCTATCCACTGTGCCACCACCTTATCAGGATATATTGTTTGAATATTGTATGCACATTATCACTTGAAAAAATACATATGATAAAAATACAGATGATAAAATTCAAACAGAATATACCAAGCTTTTTAAGTGTTTCATTCTTAACAATAGGAATTTAAAGAATGATATTGTTTCAACTTTTTTTGTATTTTTTTGCATTTTAATAATTAAAATTAAATTTATTAAAATTATTAACCATATTTTTATTAAAAAATAATGTATATAGACACTATGCACTTTATATTTATACCTATATCATTAAATGCTCATAATGACTTTCTGCAATGGAAAATTTTTATCTCCCTTTAAGCAGTTAGAAAACTGAGGCTGAGAGAGATAAATATCTCTTCCAAACATGTAAGTATTAAAAATAAAATAAGAACATAAACATATTTTGCCTTATTTTGCCTATGAAATATGTGCTTGGCATTTCCCATTGAATAAAGGGACCAATTAATTCAGTCAAATGATAAATCCAGTTGTAGTCTCTGTACCTAGTCTTAAGATGGTGAAAGCAATTTTGATTTGTAATCTATTTCCAGTAAACAGAACTACTTTCTCTTTTATTTATGTTGAACAAAAATGTAGTATAAATGATATTTGGGGGAGATAGTGAGAAAGGATTTAAATATTAGCATTAACTGAAGTAGGTGAAAAGATCTTCAGAAGCATCTAAGTGTGTTTTCATTTATAATGCCTAGTAAAATCAGCAGATGTTACATGCTGATTTATTTCATCTGCCCTGTGTGAATGATTACTGAGGAATAGGAAATGATTTCAGTTCAAAATCTACTTTCCAAGATGGTTCCTATACCCTGTGAAATTAACTTTTTTTGCAAAAGTTTCTTCTTTTTATTTTTTCCCTTAATATTCTCTTTACTCTTCTACTTTGAGAGACTTTTCTTCCTCTGAATGTGTTTGGCTTGCAAGAGAGTCAATGTGTTCAAACCTAAATAGAATCAAATTTGCACCACTCTGGTTTCAGTGAAAGTTAAATTTGAATAGGCTTTCTGTCTGTGATTCAGTCTGTAAAAAAAAAACCACAGAATGTGAAAATGATAATTAATTTCTTATGCAATATGTTCAGGTCAAGGCTTTCTTAATGTTATATGGAAAAAAAGAGAAAGATATAACTGTTAGTGTTTCCTTTAATGTGTTCTAACAGTTCACCTCCACCTCTCATCAATAGAAGTTCATGTTTTTCCATCTGCTTAAAATTACAATAATATTTTTTAAATATCCACTAGAAATGTCATGCATACTTTTAAAAAAAAATACTCTCTAGATCATTCTTTTTTAATTCTTTAGGCTTTGAGGAGATCTTTTATAATATTCTTTTCATCAGAAGTTAGTAAACAGAAAAAGAAAGGGGGAAATAGTAATAACAGAGAGGGGTAAAAAAGGAGCAAGAAAGGGAAATGAACTTAGAAAAAGAAGAAAGAGGGAGATGACAGGAAAATAACCTTTACTCACTATTGAATATATGACCAGGTATGAGCTAAATCAATTTAAGTACATTTTTTCGTTGTTGTTCAAAGCATTTCTGTTTTGTGATGTGTTCATGTTAAGTGTTTTACATTCACTCTTAAGTTATATATTTTGAAGAAAAAGATTGATATCTCAGCATATAGTTTTTATTAACTTTCAGTTAAAATGTATGATAGAGTTAGGCATATTATATATTAAATTATTTCAGTGAGCTCTTTTATCCACTTTTCATTTCTAAAATATAATTGCCTTACTATTCTACATTATTTTATACTATTTTATTTATAAAAGCCTTGTATTAGATCTTTTTAGTCATTAATTTTAGCTTTTAAATTATTAGAACTATTCAGCCCTGGCCGGTTGGCTCAGCGGTAGAGCGTCGGCCTGGCGTGCGGGGAACCCAGGTTCGATTCCCGGCCAGGGCACATAGGAGAAGCACCCATTTGCTTCTCCACCCCCACCCCCTCCTTCCTCTCTGTCTCTCTCTTCCCCTCCTGCAGCCAAGGCTCCATTGGAGCAAAGATGGCCCAGGCGCTGGGGATGGCTCCTTGGCCTCTGCCCCAGGCGCTAGAGTGGCTCTGGTCGCGGCAGAGCGACGCCCCGGAAGGGCAGAGCATCGCCCCCTGGTGGGCAGAGCATTGCCCCTGGTGGGCGTGCCGGGTGGATCCCGGTCGGGTGCATGCGGGAGTCTGTCTGACTGTCTCTCCCGTTTCCAACTTCAGAAAAAAAAATACAAAAAAAAAAAAAAAAAAAACTATTTATGCATTATATTTATTTTATTGTTTTCTTCAAATTTGGCTTTAATTTTATTTTGCTTTATAAAAAGCAATACATTTTCTGATAATTAAAATTTTCAGATATTATTTTTAAATTTAAATAAAAATTATGAATATTAAGTGTTTTTCATTTTCATATGTTTATGAACTATCTGGGATCATGTGAAATGGAGATATTGATTTACCTGACTGATGGGGCATAGATTTTTCCATTCCTAACCAGCTTCAGTGTAATGGTGATTCTGACTGCACTTTGATTTTAGACTAAAACAGGGCTAGTCAACCTTTTTATACCTACTGCCCACTTTTGTATCTCTGTTAGTAGTAAAATTTTCTAACCACCCACCTGTTCCACAGTAATGGTAATTTATAAAGTAGGAAGTAACTTTACTTTATAAAAGTTATAAAGGAGAGTAACAGCAAGTTAAAGCATATAATAATAATTACTTACCAAGTACTTTATGTCAGATATTTGCTAAGTTTGGCAGAATAAATCTTTATAAAACAACTTACTATAGTTAAATCTATCTTTTTATTTATACTTTGGTTGCTCCACTACTGCTCACCATGAAAGCTGGAACGCCCACTAGTGGGTGGTAAGGACCAGGTTGACTACCACTGGACTAGAACATACTGTTTTTAAATTATTTTCTAAAAGTAACCTCTTGTTTTATTTTGTATTGTATTCTTTATTTAATCAATTAAATTTTAGAAAAGAATTTCATAGTTTTGAATTAATATTGGATTTCATTTGTGAGGTTATGGTTAGCAATTTCATTTTAACTTTTTTGTATTGTTACTAAATGCAAAATTCTATTTTTGTGCAGTAAGTGAGATTTCGTTAAAGCCAAGTTACCAGATTCTGCAAATAGAAATAACAGAATACACAGTAATATATAAATTTCAGATAAATAACACATTTTTGACTTGAGTTGTGTCTCAAATAAGCATCTAACAAGAAACTTATACTGTTCATCTAAAATTCAGATCTCACTGGTGTTACATTTTATCTAGAAAACATACTTTAAAGTCTAATATACATATAATGTGGTGAATTCTGAACAACTAGAAACATAAATGTCTTTGTTTTGAAAAAATTTAAATATAATTTAAATCTTCAAATTCTGATTTTTAAAATTGTTTATATTCTTTATCTCTCATAGTTTCTTTTTCACTTCACCAACTGAACAAAGATAACAAAGAATCATAATCCTTTACAATTGTTTATCTGTAAAAATGTAATTACATCCCTAGTTTCAGGATTATCACATTTTTTATGTTTTTACATCATTTATTGTATATGATCAAGCAAAAATTTATATATTTATAATATTTCTACTCTTTGACATAAATGATGGGGTTTTACTGTGACAGAGACAGAGAGAGAGACAGAGAGGGGCAGATAGGCAGAAAGAGAGAAAGATGAGAAGCATAAATTCTTTGTTTTAGCTCCTTAGTCTCCTTATTTGTTCATTGATTGCTTTCTCATATGTGCCTTGACCAGGAGGCTATAGCAGAATGAGCGACTTCTTGTTCACGCCAGCAACCTTTAGCTTCAAGCCAGCTACCTTGGACTCTAGCCAAAGACAATGGGGTCATGTCTATAATCCTATGTTCAAGCCCGTAAGCCCCACTCAGCTCAAGCCAGCGATCTTGGAGTTTTGAACCCGGGTCCTCCGCATCCCAGTCCGATGCTCTATCCACTGCACCAGTCACCGCTTGGTCAGACATAAACTATGCTTTATAATTTACATTCTTCTGTTTCAGAAACATATTTTTCAAGCCTCTCCCTGGCTTCTAAGTAATTGTTATAGCAGAATGAAATTCATTAAAATTGATCAAATGACAAGTTTGCATAATTTCAAGTGTCTTTATCAGGTAGTCTTACATTACAGTCACAATTTATAAAATGTCCTCTTCTTTCTTTTTTCTTTTTTTTTTTTTTCTGAAGCTGGAAACGGGGAGAGACAGTCAGACAGACTCCCGCATGCGCCTGACCGGGATCCACCCGGCAAGCCCACCAGGGGCGACGCTCTGCCCACCAGGGGGCGATGCTCTGCCCCTCCGGGGCATCGCTCTGCCGTGACCAGAGCCACTCTAGCGCCTGGGGCAGAGGCCAAGGAGCCATCCCCAGCGCCCGGGTCATCTTTGCTCCAATGGAGCCTTGGCTGCGGGAGGGGAAGAGAGAGACAGAGAGGAAGGAGGGAGAGGGGGTGGAGAAGCAAATGGGCACTTCTCCTATGTGCCCTGGCCGGGAATCGAACCTGGGTTCCCCGCACGCCAGGCCGATGCTCTACCGCTGAGCCAACCGGCCAGGGCTTCTTTCTTTGTTTATATTCAAAAAGGATCTTTTTGTTCCACCACTCATTTCAACCACTACTCATTGAACAATTGGTTTTGGTATACTCAATTAAATCAGGAAGCAAGTCAAGATACATATATTAAACAGAGAAAGAATGGTAGGAATTTGAAGTTCTAAAAGTATACATGCTTAGAGTTTTCATGCAAAACAAAATTTGAGTATTAAAATGAAAATTTATGATAACTATAGACCATTTCTTGTGTGAATTTTGCAAATTTTTTTGTTGTACTTGATGACTTATTAAAATCAAATTTAATATATATGTTACTCCTTCACATACATGCTGTTTATTTTCTAAAAATGTAAGGGACTTGAATAAAATATGAGGATGTTATTAGTGATCTTATAGTGAATAACTGAGCTTGATTAACTATAGGGATTTAAAAAGTGACATGGAGATAAATAGGGTTATTGTAAAATATTTTTAAATATATATATAGTCTTAAATATATATATATATAACAAGTTTTTAAAAAATTAAAATCCCTAAGAGTAAATATCTTGGGCATTACATGAGAAAATATAAGAGTCCTGTTGTAAAAGAATGAAGCAACTTTAATGATTGGTAGTTATCGCATATTTAGAAATGCATGCTAAAGAGTTAAACCAGTTACCTAGCTCCAGCATGGTTTTGTCACACAGGAAAAAAGGACAAGGTCTTTGGATGCCCTAGTTTTTCTTATTTAATTACTTATTTGTTTATTTATTTATTTATTTATATTTTCTTTTTATTAAGTGAGAGGCGGGGAGGCAGAGATAGATTCCTACATGTGCCCAGAGTGATCTACCAGGCAAGCCTCCTACCACGCAACTGCTCTGCGCTGCTGCTCCATTTTAGCACCTGAGGCGAGGCCACGAAGCCATCCTCCAAGCCTGGGACCAACTTTGCTCAAACTGAACCGTTGGAGCCATGGCTGGAGAAGAGGAAGATAGAGATGTGGGAAGAGAGAAGCAGATGGTCACTTCTCCTGTGTGTCCTGACTGGGAATCAAACCTAGGACATCCACATGCTGAGCCGAGGTCTACCACTGTACCACTGGCCAAGGCCTAGATTTTCTAAATAAGCCAGAAATTTAAATTCTTATTTGAAATCTGAGTTGTATGTGTGTTCCAAAGGACAGCTGATATTTTATGACTGGTTGTAGGATTTCTAAGCTTTAGATTCTACTATTTGCAGGATTTTCATAACCCTGTGGTAAATCAGGTAATAAAGCAACCAAGGATCAGGACTCAAGTTCTAATAAAGGAGTTCAGAAGTAACTCTTGATGCCTAAATTCTGATAACAATTCTCTTGTTTGATACATTAATTCATTGTCATTAAGTTGAGAGTCCTTCTGATTTTCTCCACATTGTCTGAAATATTCAGCAGGAATTTTGTTGTTGTTGATTTCCCTTCGCAATAGTGTTTTTCCTTCATGTTCAATAGTTCTTTCAATTAAACTGTCAGGATATGTTTCACACTCCTCCAAACCTGGCATGTTACAGCAGAGTGTACAAGACCTTTTATAAGAAAATTTGGAGAACTTTCAATAAATAGAGAAATATATTATATTTTTTACCTAAAACTCTTCTGATATCTAAACAGATGGCACTAAATAAATCCCTAAGCAGGTTTTTGTTATAATAAAAAATAAAAGATTTGTTTATAATTATATATAGATTTTAAACTCAGTTTCAATGAGGACTGAAAATAAAGGACATTAAGTTTTGCTTTGTAAGCTCTTCCAGGAATGAATTGCATTGGCTTTTTGAAACAGCTCCTAGTCATCACTTTCAAAGGCATTTAATGGCTGTACTAGATCCACATCATAACTTATATGTGCATTGATACTTGCTAGCTGTATTAAGGCCTGAGTCAGCATTAGCTATGGCTGATCAAGATCAGTTATTATTGGTGGCTTTTACCCAATCAAGAAAGGGTTGCAGCTTTCATTGTGCCTGTGATAAACCACTCTATCTTATACCCTGATAGAATAAGTTCTTTGAGCTTACTATAATGCTGAGTTCTTGGCTAAAATATTAGATGAAGTCCTAAGAGATTTAAGTTAGAAATTTAATATGGTTTTTAACAATTAAAAAATTGTAAAACTTTGAGTTTGAATGACAATGGAGACATAATATACTTGATCCTTTATATTAAGGATAAGAAAACCAGAAGGACCCAAGATGATGACAGAATAGGTAAAAGCTACATTCACCTCCTCCCAGGACCAAACTGGAATCACAACTGAAATACAGAACAATAAACTTGAATAACTAACCAATGACTAGCTGAACAGAGTCTTAAATGAAAGATTTACAGAAGCCTCATTGGGACTGGTAGGAACAGTGGAGATGTGAGAAAAACTGGTTCCTGCTCCCATAAGTACTGAGATTCTGGAAAAATATCTCAGCCACAATGGTTTTCCCTTAGGAGTGTGAGATCTCAATCCCATGCCGGGTTTCCTAGCCCAGAACACCAGAGCCAGGAAGTGGCACACACATAACGTCTAGCTATGAAAATCAGCGAGGATTCTGTCCACCAAAGAGAGATATGAGGCTACTGGAGACCCAGGTGTCCTCTTAAAGGGCCAACACAGAACATTTCATTGTAGACACTCATCTTGCACTCTGGAGGAGGGAGGGCAGAACATACTAGAGCTGCATGAGGAGAGAAGGGGGTCTGTCACTCTAGAGAGAGAGAGTTAAAGGGGCAGTTGACAGGATCTCTGTGCTGAGTCCCTCTCCCACACTGAAAACACGCCTTTTAGTTGGAGCACTACCCTCCTCACAGTATCAGCCTTAGAGTGCAGAGATCCATGCACACTCAAAGGGGTGTCAGTGACTGAGTTGTGTGGCTCTTCAATGGAGGACACCCTTCCTTTCCCCAAGCCTAAACAGTGCTTCCCCTCACCTCAAGGTAGATCTACTAATACCACTCACCTGACTCCTGGAACCTCCTCCTACCCCCCTGCTGAGCTCAGACTCCCAGAAAAATCTGGGACAGACAGAGTTGTGTGCTTCTACAATAAGGGTCATATTTTCTTTATTCATTTGGCCAAGAAAGAGTTCTCTCTTACATGATCCAATCTTGATCTGTTTGGGCCTGATAAACTCTGCTGGCCTTACACTGATGATTTCTTGAGACTCCACCCTGCCACAAAGGTCTGCAAATATCCAGCAAGGGGCAGCTAGACTTGCTATACCTAGGGTTTTTCTAAGTGGCTTCATACCCAACACTGGGACCAAAATTGAACTGGCATCAATCTGGTGAAAAATACTTGCTCCTAACCGGTAACTCACTAAAAACCTTCCTCATATAATTCAAGTACTGGCAGGGATTTCAGTGACTGTGCCTAATAGACAGCAGGCAAGTAGAGGAAGATGGAAGTGAATTTCAAGGTACATTGGGCCTTTTGCCTCCTGCCTATGGACTCAATGCTGGTGGAAACCAGTCTTGGTGCACAGGTTGGTACTTTCTATTCTCACCCAAGCCTAGCAGAATCAGTCACAAACTGTGGATCATTTTGTAGCTCCCAACAGGTTGCCCAGGGCCAGTCACAGGCAGCATCTGACACTGGGGCCTACATGAGAGCTTTTCCTAAGAGGCCCCAGAACCAATATACACATTGGCCAGCTGCACATATCAGATCATGATTTAGTTAGCTTAACAAGTAGCATATCCAAAAGGACATCACAGCAGGCACCAGACTCTGCTAAAATGAATTCTACTTAGTGTTAGGCAGCATATACACAGCAGCTTGAACCATAATGGTTCAGGTCAACCTTAATAGTAAGCAAACCTGAGGGTCAAACAGGTGCACAAACAGGCCAATAACAGTTAATATTAAATTATAACAGGCGGACTAACATAACCCACACAAGGGACATTCCCGGAGCACCCAGATCAGATGATCAAGATGACTGCACCACTGAATCCTACAAGACACATATTATATATGTTCACCCTACCCAGTATGGGAGACATAGAAGATCTACCTAATATGTAGAAAGAACACAAAGAGGCAGGCAAAATGTAGAGACAAAGAAACATGCCCCAAATAAAAGAACAGAAGAAATATCCAGAAAAATAGTTAAGTTGAACAATTTACCAGATATAGAGTCCAAAACAATGATTATAAAGATGCTCAAGAAACTTAGAACTACAACAGCATGAAAAAAGACATAGAA
Source organism: Saccopteryx leptura (assembly GCF_036850995.1). Lineage (NCBI taxonomy): Eukaryota > Metazoa > Chordata > Mammalia > Chiroptera > Emballonuridae > Saccopteryx > Saccopteryx leptura. Next base: position 66,282,619 of record NC_089511.1, read on the forward strand.
ACAATAAAAAAGAACTAGTAGGAAGTAAAGAATATAATATCTGAAATAAAGAATACACTTGAAGGAATAAACAGTAGGCTGGATAAAGCAGAGAAGTCAATCTTTTAAACATAGCAGAAAACACCCAATAAGAGTAACTAAAAAACAGCATAAAATCTTAGAGGAAAGCACAGTCAGTAAAATCTTGGACATGTTTCATAGCAATATTTTTTTCTGATATATTTCCTTGGGTAAAAGAGACAAAAGAAAAAAAATAAACAAATAGGACTACATCCAACTAAAAATTTTTGCACAACAAAGAAACCATCAACACAATGAAAAGACAACCCACTGAATAAGAGAATATATTTGCCAATGATACATTTAATAGAACATTAATATCCAAAACTTATAAAGAACTTATAGAGCCAAACCAGGTGGTGGCACAATGGATAGAATGTCGGACTGAGATGCTGAGGACCCAGGTTTGAGACCCCGACGTCCCCAGCTTGAGTGAGGGCTCATCTGGTTTGAGCAAAGCTCACCAACTTGGACCCAAAGTCTCTGGTTCCAGCAAGGGGTTACTCGGTCTGTTGTAGCCCCACAGTCAAGGCACATATGAGAAAGCAATCAATGAACAACTAAGGTGTTGCAACGAAAAACTAATGATTGATGCTTCTCATCTCTCTCTGTTCTTGTCTATCCCTATCTATCCCTCTCTCTGACTCTCACTGTCTCTGAAAAAAAAAAAAAAAGAACTTATAGAACTCAAACCCCCAAATCAAACGTCCAATTAAGTCATGATTAGGATCTGAATAGAAACTTCTCCAAAGAGGACAAACAGACGGCCAATAAACATTAAAAAGATGCTCAACGTCACTAATTATCAGAGAAATGCAAAAGAAAGCCACGATTAGCTATCACCTCACATCTATCAGAATGTCTATCATTTACAAATCAACAAACAAGAAGTGCTGGTGAGGATGTGGAAAAAAGGGAACATTTGTGCACTTTTGTTGGGAATGCAGATAAGGGCAGCTATTGGGGAAAACAGTATGGAGTTTCTTCCAAAAACTTAAAATGAAACTGCCTTATGACCCCACAATTCCATTTATGGTAACATATCAGAAGAAACTTAGAACACTAATTTGAAAGAATATATGCAACCCTCTGTTCAGGCCAACACTACTTAACACTAGCCATGATTTGGAGACAATCCAAGTATCCATCAGTAGATGAGTGGGTATAAAAGCTTCAGTACATTTACACAATAGAATACTACTCAGCTGTAAAAAAGAAAGGAAATCTAATCTTTTGCTATAGTACTGATGGACTGGAAGAGTATTCTGCTAAGTGAAATAAGCCAGTCAGAGGAAGACAAATAATATATGATTCCACTTATATGTGGTGAATCTAATAACAAAATAAACAAAGAAAACAGAAATAAAGATACAGAAAACAAACACTGACAATTGTCAGAGGGGAGCAGTTTGGGAGACTGAGTAAAAAACATGAGGAATTAAGCAAAAAAATAATAATAATCCATAGACAGATAACAGTATGGTGATTACAAGAGGGGAAGAGGGCTGGAGGAAGGTAGAAGAGGGCAAAGAAGAATAAATTGTGAAGAGACTTGACTTTGGATAGTGAATGCACAACACTATATACAGATGATGTATTATAGAATTATACAATTAAAGCCTGTATAATTTTATTAACCAATGTCAGCTCAATAAATTCAATAATAAAAATAATTAATTAAAAATAAACAGACACACAGCAAGATGACTACTCCAGGACAGGCTGGCTCACACAACCAAGCTGGAATGAGTACACAAGGCTCTAGAATGTAAGATAGATGTGAGGTTCTCTACTATATTGTTAAATGCCAGGATTATTATTTAGATGTGATGACATAAACAGAAATACCAAGAAAGATAGGAAGTCAGACTTGGAAATAACACTGATATTCTTTGTTAGTTTGAGATTCCTGCCTGACTAGGCAGTGGTGCAATAAATAAAGCATTGACCTGGTACACTGAGGACCCAGGTTCAAAACCCTAAGGTCATCAGTTTGAGTGCAGGCTCACCAGCTTGGTATGGAGTGGCTGGCTTGAGTGTGCGATCACAAACATGACCCCATGAAGCTAGCTTGAGCCCAAAAGTCCTTGACTTAAAGCCCAAGGCTGCTGGCTTGAGCCCAAGGTCACTGGCTTGATCAAGGGGACACTGGCTCAGCTGGAGTATCCCAGTCAAGGCACATGTGAAAAAAGCAATCAATGAACAACTAAAGTGCCCCAACAACAAGTTGATGCTTCTCATCTCTCTCCCTTCCTGTTTTTCTTTCCCTTACTGTCTCTCTCTCTCTCTCTCTCTCTCTCATTATTATATAAAATAATATTATATATAAAAATATTCTTACAGAGTGTTGCACTGAGGCTATAATGTTTTCTTTTTTACTGAAGAGAATCAGAAATAATCAATAATTGCACAAAAGAGACAAAAATCAATGCAGTTTAGAAATAACTACAATAACCTTCCATAGGCAAGGATTCCCTCCAAAAAAAATCTATGTATTAAGTCACTGTTGACCGTCTTCTGTATTCAAGCTACTCTTTAAGGTGGTGGTGATTTAAATAGTTCCCATAATGTAAAACTTAGCATTAATAAGGGGAGTGGCATGGGTGCAAAATAGGTTTTTCATTAAAGTCCTGGTTAGGTGCTGATTAATATACCTAAAATAAGCTCATAGAGATAATATTTTATTTATCCTCAAATAAAAATAAACATTTCAGTAGGTGGAAATAACAGTATTTTTCCCAATACAATTGTCAGCATATTTTCACAAGGAGAGAAAGTGACAAAATAAAGGTAAAAAGGTGGCATGATTGAGGCATATCAGGAACATAACAAAGGAAGTATTTGAGTCAAGGTTAGTATATTTTAAGGTAAGAGTTAAACACAATCTTGGTAAAAACAAAACCTTGAATGATATACTATAGTATTTGGGTGATATAATATAGGAATGATAGCACAAAAGATGTTAAACAGAGAAGTGATAATGATAGAAACAGTGGTTTAGGAAAATTATGCTAACGATAGGTGTAGGATGGATTGTACAGGAATGTTAGCAAAAGGAAAAAACAATTTGAAGGACTTCATTTGGATGAAACAATAGAAATGTATGATACAGATGCCTGTGACATTCTTCAGATAAAATCTGCTTCCCCTTTTTATTTTTAAAATCTGCTTCCTTTTATAATTAATTGGATTCTGTCTTCTATTCTTTTTCTAGGTTCTTAAATTGAAAGCTTAAATTATTGATTTGAGACATTTCTTCTTTTATAAAACATGCATTTAAGGCTAAAAAAATTCCTCTAAGTGATACTTCACCTAAATTCTACAGATTTTAATATGTTGCATTTTCATTTTTATTCATGACAAAATAAAATTTATTTTGATAATATATCTTTGACCATGTGTTATTTAGAACTTTTTGCTTATAATTAAAATATAACTTAAAAGTTTTTCACTTACATTTTAAATAAAGATTTTTTTGTTTTGTTCTGTTGTTGATTTTTAACTTAAGTCCTTTACTATAACATAGAACATACACTGCATGAGTTCTATTTTAAATTTCTTAAAGTTTGTCTCTCAGAATGAAATTAACTGGGTAAATATTAAGTGTGCACTTAAGAGGAATGTGTATTTGCCTGTTGCTGTGCTGTGTTCTATAAATATCAGTGGACCAGAAACAGAATAAATTCAAAGAAAATCACTTCTAAACACACCATAATAAAAGTGACAAAAACATAAAGAAAAAAATGTTAAAAGCAGCTAAAAATATGACAGAATGCATGACACATGGAAGGACCATGAGTTTCTTAACAGAAACACTGAATGACAGAAACAACATATTAAAAGGAAACAATAAAAACAGAATTTTATATCTAATAAAAATGTTTCATATACAAATGCAGAATAAAGACAGTTTCATATGAAGGAAGAGTAAGAATTGAAAGCAGGCTGCCTATATACATCATGCTAATAGATATTTTAGGCAGAGAGAAAATAATGCTAGGGAACAATGTGGATATTTAAGGATGAAGAAAAGCTAATAGTAATAGTAAATACATTTTTATATGTTTTAAAATTATTACATATCTTTAAAGTATATAATATTGGCTGATAATTTTTAAATATATGTACATTAAATATACATGATAAGTATCACATAATGGTTGGTATGAGAAAAATATGTTTTCTCTGAGCTTCTTATATTTTATGTGAAGTGTTATAATATTAACGCTAAACAGCTTGTTAAAAGTTACATATGAATGTTTCAATTTCTAGAGCTACCTCTTCTAAAAAAATACAAAAAAAGAAAAATAGATAAAATAAAAAATGATAATTAGAAAAATGTAAATAAGTTAAAAGGAGCCAGGAAAAGGAAAACAGTAAAACAACAATAACATTGATAATAAAACAAACAGTTAAAAAGAACAAAAACAATAGAATGAAATACTCCACTCATCATGTCAGTTGTTAAATATAAAATGTTAATAACTTAACACTCCAATTAATAGTCAGAGATTGGCAGAATGGATTAAAAATAACAATAAGACCTTACAATATGATCCCTACAAGAGATAATTTTAAATATAAAGACAAAGATGTTAAACGTGATGAATAGAAAATGGTTAACCAAGGAAACAATATATGTAAGAGGGCTAGTGTGGCTATTTAATAAATGGTTAAATAGACTTTGAGAACAATAATATTACCAAGGATTAAAAAATATTTTATAATAAAAATTGAGGCAAATCATTAGAAAGATAGAATAATTAAAAGTATTGTGTTCTTAATAGAATCTCAAGATATAATAATAAGAAAAACGATAGAACAAAGTAAAAGTAAGTAAAAGAGGAAATGATGGGCAGTAATGAATGAATAAGAAATACATATAATAAAGAAGATTCACAAAGCAAAAACTGATTCTTTAAAAAGATCAACTAAGTTGCCAAAATTAAGCTAGATCAATAAAGAAAAATGGGAATGTTATGCAAATAACACTATATCAGGAATAAAACAAGAGATTTCACTACAGATATGTCAGATAGTAAAATGATAGCAGGATAATATGTAGTATAAACAGAATTATGCCAACAAATCTGATAGCTTTAATGAAATGTAAACATTTCCTGAAAAATGCAACTTATCAAAATTGACATAAGAAATAGATTCTGAAAATCATAATATCTATAATATGAATTGAATGTATAACAAAAAAATCTTTATGCTTCTTGGGGAGAGTCATTCTGTCTCTGATAGATTTATTAATAAATTCTATCAAGTATTGAAGAAAAATAATGCCATCTTATACATACTATTTTGGAACATTACAGAAGAAAAATTTTCTTATCTTATATAAGTTGTCCAATTTGTTTGCATATTTTTTTGAAAAGCAGCATGACCTTAATATGAAAATTTTATAAATACATTAGAAAAAAAACTGTAGACAAATAGTACTAAAGAACATAGATGAATACATTGTTTTCTTTATAAGTAAGTTTTTAATTTTTCTATTTATTGATTTGTGTGTGTGTGAGAAAGAAGGAGGGGAACATGGATCTGTTCCCTATGTGCCCTGACTGAGAATCGAACCAGCAACCTCTGGGCTTTGCAGAGATGCTCTCACCACCCAAACTATCTGGCCAATGCAGGTAAATTATTAACAAGATACTAACAAATCTAATTTCAACATATATGAAAAGAATAAGATATCTTAACAAGGTTTATTCAAAGAGTGCAAGGTTCTCTTAACATTTGAAAATCAAATAATGAAATTTATAGTATCAACACAAAAATGTGTATAATCATTGTTATAGATTCAGAAAATGTTTTTAAGGAATTCAGCATCCAATTCATCCAAACAACTCAGATAAACTACAAATAGTAGAAATTTTTTCACACTGATAAAGCTTTAGTTAATACCTTTCTTATTGTGAAAGTCCAAATTATTCCCCCCTGTTATCTAGAACAAGGTGGGAATACCCATTTTTACCACTTTATTCACACTATCCTAGAGTTCAGTTATTTGCAGTTAGTCAACAAAGAGGAACAGAAGCATACAGAGAAGAAAGTTTAAAAATTAAAGTCTCTATTTACAAGTGATATAATTATTTACCTGAAAAAATTCCAGGAAATCTATGACACAACTACAAAGACTGAAGAATAAATTTAGTAAGATCAGAGGGCACAAGGTTACTATACAAAAATTAGCTATATATTTTTTACATTAGTAGCAGTAAATTTGAAAATAAAATAACTATTTTGTTGTAATTTCTAGAAACATAAAATGCTGAAAAATAAATTTAAGAAAAGGCAGAGAATTTTATTTAAATATCTAAATAAGTGAAGAGCTATACCATGCTCATAAACTGAAAAACTCAAAGTTCCTTAAAATGGCAATTCTTTCCTAACTGATCTATACTTTCAAATGTCAATTAATATTACAGTAGGCATTTTTGGTAAAAATTTTCAAGCTTTTTCTAAATGCATATGAAAATGTGTAGACCTATATAAAACCCAAAGCAGTTTTTTAAATAAAAGTGAAAAGACTTACTCTATCTGATTTTTCAAGACTTATTATAAAGATATAGGAATTAAAACACTTCAATATAGTGAAAAGACAGATATATAGATCAGTGTGGTAGAATAAAGAATCCCAAATAAGTGGCAAGGTAATTCAATGGGGAAAAAAAGTCTCTTAACAAATGATGCTGGGATGCCCTGGCTGGTTGGCTCAGAGGTAGAGCATTGGCCTGGCATGTGGATGTCCCAATTTAATTCTCAGTCTGGGCACACACAAGGAGTGACCATCTGCTACTCCTCCTCCCCCTTCTCCTCCTGCAGCCATGGCTCAATTGGTTCGAAAGCATTGCCCCCAGTGCTGAGGATGACTCTATGGAGCCTCTGCTTCAGGCACTAAAAATAACTTGGTTGCAAGCATGGCCCCAGATGGGCAGAGCATCAATCCTAGACTGGGGTTGCTGGGTGGATCCAGTTTGTCTTTCTATCTCCCCTCTTATTACTTGGAAAAGAAAAAAAAATATTAATATTAAAAAAAGTGATGCTGGGATAACTGGTTTACTTGTGTAATAATTGAGTGTTGTCTCAAACTTTACAACATGCTATAGAGAGTTGGACAAAACTAAGTTTATAGTTGTGAGTACATGAAACAGTGTATTCTTGTACAGTCTTATTCATTAATTAGTGCATTATTTTTCATACAAACAACTGTAAACTTACTTCTGCATCACCCGGTATAGCTTAAAACTATAAAACATCCGATTGTTTCTATAACAGATGAATGTTGTTGTTTTTGCTATATCACTTACATATTATTCTGCAACTGTTCTGACTCTATTAGCACAAATATTATGTTAATTTTCTTATATTTTCAACTATAAATATATATCAGCTCCAAAAATTACGTTCCATCTAAGTTCACACTGTACTTCTCTTACTGTGAAATTATCTTATTATTGACAAAACATTCTGATGTGTTATATAAGAGCTTCGATTATAGGCACCTTTGTTTTATTCTCAAATTTATTAAAATTTTTAATTTATAGAAAATTTATAAGAATATTTATCAAGTTTTAGCATGATCACAGTATAAATTTAAATAATAAAGCAGCAGGTAACTACTTAAGAAAAATCTTCATTATATATTTTGGTAGAAAACAAAAATGGAAAATCTGTATTATGTTAGGGAACTTCTTTATATCCCTTTATTTTCTAATATATATTTGCTATAAATATTTATTGAACATTAAGGAATGCTTGCTTGCATCTATTGAGATGATAATCAGTTATTTACTTTAGTCTTTTAGTGTAATGAATTCTACTAATGGATTTTCTATACTGAATCTTATTTACTTTTAGATAAATCTGTTCATTTTCTAATAATTTTTTGGAATATTTTTGCATCAATGTTTCTGTATGGGCTTATTTTTTTTCTAGTACTGTTTATCTGTGTTTGGTGCTGAAATTACACATAAATTGTATATTCTTGAGATTTGAGTTGATACCTTCTTCCCACACTCTGATTTATTTATTTTTAATAGAGCTATTAAAGTATCTATAGCAAGGGAGTGGCATTGTCAGATTTGCGTTTTATAAAGGTCATCAAGATATCAGGGTAGAGAATGAATTTGAAGGCAATAACGCTATTGGAGTCAGTGAAAGCAGGTGAGAGAGAGAAGATTTTGGTTTGTTTTTTGTAGTATGAATTTAAATGATGAGACTGCAGAAATGCAGGTAAATGATTTAAAAATGGTCAGTAAAATAAGGTGAAATCTATATAATGTAACGGCCATTAGATATGTGGGGCAGGGCTAATGAGGTTTTCATGTTTCTGGTCTGTGAACCCCTAAATAAAAGCCTTATTTAGATAGGGAGCGCAGGACAAAAATATTGGGCACAAAAATTGTTATGATAATGTTGATATGCCTTTGACAATTGACAGTCATTTAGAATTTACAGGTATAGGGCTTTGAAGAGATTTTAATTTTAGATATTGCTAACTGAGAGAGGCTATAGATCATGGACATAGCCATAGGAATAGATGAAAATATTCAACTTTCAGTTAGCAGTTTGGCAGAAAGCAAGAGTTCCATGTATTGAAAGTAAATTACAGGAGAATTGTGAAAAGTATAATTTAGCCAAGCCTATTTCAGAGGCAACTTACTTATGGTTCCAAATTTGAGACCTCAAAGTTACGAAGTTTAAGGAATCACCCAAATTCCTTGAGGCTGAGTGATAACAGCTGGTAATTGGACTGCAGTCTGCCCTCCATCTTGACACTGTTGAATTTCAGGCTACAAAAGAGTAATCTCAATAGACTAACTAGCACTCATGTGATAGGCTTTTCTTTTGTAGCCCAGAGATATAATTTAGGGCAGAAGTAGTTTTAAAGGATACAAAGGACTTCGGTATAAAAGGTAAATATAAATTCATGATCTTGTTTAAGATTCTCTGCACCTTTGTAGACTAACAGCTACCCTCCTAGGATTCTAATGTTGGCAGGAAAATAGAGTTGAGCCTGAACACAACTCTTATAGATAGATATCTTTGTTAAATGGCTTTACACCTTGTTATATGAAGAAAGCCGAGTTTCCATCTTTACAGAAAATGTATCCAAGCAATTCTTGTTCTTGTGCAAATGATCATTAATGCTTTTATACTTTAGAATTCACTCACAGAAGGAGTATCATGTAAATCCCTTTCAGTCCCTAAAGTGGCTGCTATGGAAACGAGTCCTGATGCATGACAGAGAAGGAATGTGAGCCGCACTGTGCTTAAACAAAGAGGGGCATTTTCCACAAGATTTCCAATTGTATGCAGAGCCAGTAAGGACAGAACTGGGAATTCCACCACACAGCCAATATAAGGAGGAGATTGCTAATTCAGTTTTGCCAGCTACCCTTTCTCAAGGCCCTTAATTAAAAGTGAGCTTGGGGCACTGGCAGAGAAGTCAGTTTTGCTCCCAGCCCGAGGGTCTTGTAAATTGGCTGCTTTTGCAAACTTCTTTCACTTTTTTAGGTCAAGAAGGGAAGAATTAACACCTCTGTGTGGTGAAGTAAATGTTCCCATAGAGACTTGAAAGAAGAGCTTTGCTTCCCTAAATCTCTAAGATTACATGTAAAGGAAGTTTGGGTTTCAGAAAAAGTTTGGCTTCCTGTGAAAAGTTACAGCTGTACTAGATGATGACATGACTCTAGCTTTGTCTGCCACATGCTCTTTACTGTACCCGCATATTTTGGAGCTTACCAGACACATTTATCAAGTTTGCATTTAAAAGTCTATGCCAATATACACTGTAGACAGCAGAAGTTATCTATATGGTCTAAGACAGGGGTTGGGAACCTATGGCTCACAAGCCAGATGTGGCTCTTTTGATCATTGCATCTGGCTCACAGACAAATCTTTAATAAAAAAAAATAATAATGTTAAAAATATAAAACATTCTCATGTATTACAATCCATTTCCTACAGCTTATGTTCATGATTTCGGGTGGCTGGAGCTAATCACAGCTGTCCTCCGGGACAACACCAAATTTTTATTGGCTAATGCATAATGTACACGGGTCATTGTGAGGTCAGGAAGTAAACTTCCCTCCTTTTAATCAAGTAGTCAGCTAGCTAATTGCAGAAACGCTTTTGACAAAGAACATGAATAAAAGAAAAAAAGATGAGGAGTATCGTACTTTTCAGCAGGAATGGACAGAGGAATTTGCCTTGTGGAGAGAGCAGGTTCTGCAGTGAGTCTAATATGCAATGATAAAATTGCATCAATGGAATGGTCAAATATAAAGCAGCAATTCGACATATGCCATACTACATTTGCATTGAAATATTCAGTGGGGGACAGCAGGAAGAAAGCATGTCAAGAGCTACTGTGCAGAATACAAGCTAGTCAGCAGCAACGTCATGTTTGGACCCAACAAGGTGACTGGAATTCGGCTAGCTTTGCTGATGCTTTAACAATTGTGAGAAATGGAAAGACATTCACAGATGGGAAGTATGCCAAAACATTCATGCTTGATGTTGCCAATGAACTTTTTGATGACTTTTTGGATAAATACAAGATAATCAAATGAACAAAAGACATGCCTCTGTCGGCAAGAACTGTTCACGATTGTACCATCATGATGGCAAATCAAATTGAGGCAACACAAATGAAGGACATAAATGCAGCACCATTATTTTCTCTTGCTTTGAATGAGTCAACAGACGTAAGCCATTTATCCCAGTTCAGCGTGATTGCAAGGTATGCTGTCAGTGACATACTACCTGAGGAAAGTCTTGCTGTTTTGCCTCTGAAAGAGACAACAAGAGGGGAGGATTTATTCAAGTCTTTCACTGAGTTCTTTAAAGAAAAAAAATCTACCGATGGATAAATTTATTTCAGTATGTACTGATGGTGCTACGTGCATGGTGGGGAAAAACAGAGGATTCGTAGCACTTCTTTGTGAACATGAAAAGAGAACTCTCCTAAGTTTTCACTGCATCCTACATCAGGAGGCACTTTGTGCTCAGATATGTGGCGAGCAGATTGGTGAGGTGATGTCACTGGTCATTCGAGTGGTCAACTTTATTGTTGCCCGAGCTTTAAATGATCGCCAGTTTAAAACACTGCAGGATGGACTTGGGAATAGTTATCCTGGTCTGCTTCTGCATAGCAATGTGCATTGGTTGTCAAAAGGGTAGGTGCTCCGCCATTTCATGGCTTGTCTGAGTGAAGTTTGGACTTTTCTTGAAATGAAAAATGTCAAGCATCCTGAGTTAGGTAACACTGAGTGGCTCCTGAAGTTCTACTATCTCATGGACATGACTGAACATCTGAACCAGCTCATTGGAAATATAGTCTTATCCCTTTAACAAGTAGTGTTTGCATTTGAAAACAAACTAGAACTTTTTATCGCCAACATTGAAACAGGTCCTTTACTACACTTTGAAAAACTGGGAGAGTTTAAAGATGCATGCACAGCAAGTGACCCTGCTCAACATCTTGATCTCCAGCAGCTAGCGGGCTTCACATCTAATCTCCTGCAGTAATTCAAAGCGCGCTTTGGAGAATTTCATGAGTGCAACCATCTTTTTAAGTTCATCACCCATCCACACGAGTGTGCAGTGGACAGCGCTGGCCTGAGTTACATCCCCAGTGTCTCCGTCAGAGATTTTGAGCTACAAGCTGCTGACCTGAAGGCCTCATACATGTGGGTGAATAAGTTCAAGTCACTGAATGAAGATTTGGAAAGACTTGCATGACAGCAAGCAGAGTTGGCAAGCAAACACAGTGGGGAGAAATGAAAAAACTTCAACCTGCGAACCAGCTGATTGTCAAAACTAGGAACATGCTTCCCATCATAGACGGTACACTGCAGTGTGTGAGCATTACTGTACTGACAATGTTTGGCTCTACATATGCATATGAGCAGTCTTTCTCACATCTAAAGAATGTTAAGACCAACCTGTGATCACATTTAACAGATGGAAGTCGCAACGCCTGCATAAAGCTTAACTTTACCACGTATCAACCAGACTACAAAGCCATCAGCAAAACCATGCAGCAGCAGAAGTCACATTAATGGTAAGAAGTACTTTATTCATCATTGGTTAGCAACAGATAACAACATTATTAAAAAGAATTTAGAGACTTATTGTACTTTAAAAGTCTTGGTCTTACATAAAATGTACACATTTACTTGTATTTAGTGTGAAACATATTGTATGGCTCTCACGGAATTACATTTTAAAATATGTGGTGTTCATGTTCTCTCAGCCAAAAAGGTTCCCGACCCTTGATCTATGTGCTTCATGTATGATTTTGCTTCTGCAGACACCAATGACATTTGAATCCCAAAGACCCAGTGTATGACCTGTGACAAAACCTCTCATGACCCATACAAAATAGAAAACAATGTTTTTCTCTTCGGTTACTTCTGTACAAACACAAAAGAAAATCAGTGGGAAGCACTTATACTGACTTGTTTATCCGGCATTCTTCTGAGTTCTCACATAATCTTATTCAATCCTTACCGCAGCCCTGTGAGTCAAGGTTTTAAGCCATGTGGGTTTGGGTCCAGAGAGAATAGACACATTCATGAATCTGAGGGCTCTCCTTTCTGTTCTCTCTCCTGAATGCTCCGGGTATAATGAGTTGTCTCCACTCTAATGAGATGGAAATTGAATATATCTTGCATGGCTCAACTTCTGACTATCTAGGACAGTGGTAGTCAACCTGGTCCCTACCGCCCACTAGTGGGCGTTCCAGCTTTTATGGTGGGCAGTAGCAGAGCAACCAAAGTATAAATAAAAAGATAGATTTAACTATAGAAAGTTGTTTTTAAAAAGATTTATTCTGTGAAACTGAAATCTGACATAAAGAACTTGGTAAGTAATTATTATTATATGCTTTAACTTGCTGTAACTCTGCTTTATAAATTTTATAAAGTAAAGTTACTTCCCTACTTTATAAATCACAATGACTATGGAACCAGTAGGTGGTTAGAAAATTTTACTACTAACAGAGATACAAAAGTGGACAGTAGGTATAAAAATGTTGACCACCCCTGATCTAGGATTTGTTCTAACCACGCAGCACCTGCTCTGGATTTCTGACATGGTCTCATCTTGAGCATGAGTAAGCTCAACTTTCAGCTAATGATTTTTAGGGGAACCCCACACATCTTTCTGGAACTCGATTTCTGCACAGATCTTTCCTTCACACTTGTCTGCACATTGAAGCCTCTTCACCAATCCTTATCTTTTATTTTTGCTACCTAAACTCAGCAAGATTGCTGCAGTTGGCTAGGTGATTTTCCTTAAGTGGAGAAACTTACTAATATAAATTTTATGAGTTTTTTTTTACCCAGAACTGGGACCTCGGTTAGCCTAGTACTCAGTAGCTCAAATATATATCAATTACTGCATATATTTTGCTTATTTTATAATTACTTAGTTGTTAGTTCAGTACCAGTTAGTCTTTCTTGGCTGGAAAAAGTTTCTTAATTCCAGGGTAAGACATAATTTTATTAAATTTTTTACCTATAAAATTATTAGAAATGAGAGGTACCAGCTGGGTAAAATTCTACAATTGTTTTTATTTCATTATGTTCAAATCTCTGCACTAGATGCAAATATCACTTGGATGTTTTTAAAAGCATTTTATATATACTGTGTTTAATCACCCAAATGATGGAGTGAATGTATAGAAACTTTGATGTTCAAATCTTTGCATAAATCCCAATACACACACACAAACCTTAATAATATTTGAAAAATAATTGATCATATAAATAAATTATTCTCAAAAAATTTAAATAAAATAAATATTATTTTAAATTGTGTAATAACTGTTTGAAGATAATATTTTCATTTTCTAAACTGTAATATTTTTCTGATAATAAAATAGACTGAGAAATGCAAAAATTGTGACTTAGTGTCAGAAAAACATTTGAAATTTTTTATGGTAAAGCATTATATGTTTTTTAAAAAAGGCTAAGGGGACTATGAAAATTAGAACAATTTATAATCAGAAGCTTTACATCATATTTCATATTGATATGATATTTTGAATAACAGTTATGATGTATTTTTATTGATGTAGCATCACTCTAAATATAAAACCCAATTCTCCATTATCTAACTTATATATTATAAACCTCTAAATATAAAACCCAATTCTCCATTATCTAACTTAATCCTATATTTTGATTTCCTTAGAACTTGTGATTTGCTCAAAGACATAAGATAATAAAGATTGGGCTGGATTGGAGATACCTGAGTAGAAGCATTAGATATGTATATACATATCAAAACTGCTGATATAGATATTAAACTTGTATAAGAAAACACTGGCTGTGAAGTCAAGTTTGTGAAGGGAAATATCATTTTTAATCTACTTAAAAATTAAGAATCGTTGAAAAGACTTATGAATCAAGTATTAATTTTTAAACTGTATTGTAAGATTCAGTGGCATTTATAATAGACTTACTAAGACCTTTGAAATAAAGAAAAAGAACATTAAAATTAGGGTTGGAGAGCCCTCCGCCGCACCTTCCTCTCTGTCTCTCTCTTCCCCTCCCTCAGCCAAGGCTCTATTGGAGCAAAGATGGCCCGGGCGCTGGGGATGGCTCTGTGGCCTCTGCCTCAGGCGCTGGAGTGGCTCTGGTCGCAACATGGCGAAGCCCAGGATGGGCAGAGCATCGCCCCCTGGTGGGCAGAGCATAGCCCCATGGTGGGCGTGCCGGGTGGATCCCGGTCGGGCGCATGCGAGAGTCTGTCTGACTGTCTCTCCCTGTTTCCAGCTTCAGAAAAATGCAAAAAAAAAAAAAAAAAAAAATTAGTGTTGGGGAAATGTTTGAAACTTTGTTGTTTTATGATTTTTTTTGTGTCATTAAGCAAGTTTTTATGTCTGTCTTTACTGTTTCTTCATGGTAAAAGTGAGAAATAAGTTAAATAATAAATTTGCAAACTACTAATAGATTTGTCCAACATGTGTTCATAGAATGAATAAATGAATATATATAATATATATGTGAAAAGCAATTCAAAAACTTTTTATTACTTATGCTAAATGCCTCTTAAGTTAAATCTGATTTGTCTGAAAGGAAATGCTTCATTTTCCTAAACAAAATAGAGGAAAGTGTATTTTAATAATCCAGTGACTTATTTTTGTCTTGAATTTTTGTAATACATAATAATCTAATATATATTTAGGCATTTTTCTGGGCAAGTCTCCATTTTGCTATGTATATTCATAATCATAAAAGCTCATTCTGCTGAAGTCTATCTAGTATGTGGTACTTTAGAAGACATCATCAAAAATGCATCTAATGATGGTAATCTAGGAATGTTAGGACTTTAGCTCCAGCCAATTTCAACAAATATATAGTAATGGTATAAAGAAATTAATTCAAATGACATTATCCCATAAATATTGAGAAAATATCTTAAGGTGATATCCTGATTCTATAAAATGCTTAAACAGAAATATTAAAAACCTAAAAATTATTCTTAAAAAATATTCTTAGCCAATATTGAAAATGAAAGAAAAAATACAGTCCACAGAGGGAAACACACATACACAAAAATAAATAAATAAATAAATAAACAAGAAGGGTAGTAGAAAGGAAAACTTACTAAAATATTCTTCTCTTGAGATTTATGGAACCATTTCATTTTCAAAGGGCCTATAAGTAAAGCTTTAATTAGTATTTTGTAGAAGTGTCAGCATTTTTTATCTTTTTACATTTCAAAAAAAATTTTCTCTTTCTACACAAAGCAAGTTACATAAACTAGGAGGAGGAAATCTGTTTCATTTAACCTGCTGATTATGTTAACCCTCAACTAAGTTCAATAACATTACTCCTCTGTTCAAGATTTTCCAGTGGCTTTTGGTATCTCTTATAGGAAAAGGCAAAGTTCTCAAAGTAACTTGCAGATCTCCATTAACACATTTTTTCTTTGGGCAAGAGAGAACTTTTTGACATAAAGTTTAACTTTCTATATCTTCATTGGGTGGTTATGAAGATTATAGTTAGGCAAAAAAAAAAAAAAAATTCAAAACATTTTATACCTTACACAGGTGTGTTTTACGATATAATTTATACCATAATAAAGTTGAGTAGATAGAATAGAGGAGAAGGATGAGAAAAAGGAAGCAAAGATCTTTCAAATAGAATTTACTTAGTCTTCATAAGGAAAGTCAAAACCCTCTTTTTTTTATTCAGAATTTTTCAATAACAAGAAAGGAGGTATATATAAACTTATAACTAACATTGTAGATAGTTTGCAAATTACAAGAAATTATGAAGAATAAAATTTGGATGGTAAATACACACTGTAATATACAGATGATGTATTAAAACCATTATAACTTTATTAGCCAATGTCACCTCAATAAATTTAATTAAAAATTTAAAAAATAAAATTATGACACACAGAGACAATTTAAATTTAGTGTTCATTACTTTGATTTTTTTCAGTGTTTTTCTGTTCTATGGTTGCAATGATAATAAATCTACCCTATCCTGCTTCTTTCTACTTAATTTTAGGATTATTTTTCATTGAATAGCTCTAAAAGAGTTTCAATGCCCAGCACTGGGTGTCAGCTCTCGAAAACAGAGTACAGATTGCAGTCCCACCACTCAGTAATTATTGAGATACAGTTAGTAATCACTAGCAGGTCCTCTCCAATTGTAACCACACACTTATATCCAATAATACTAGGAAGCATTGTAGGTATCTCTCAATTAACAACAATAATAAGTTGTGACTTTAGTCTAATGCTTTTTTATTTTTTTGCTATAGTTTGAATAGTCAGTCTCATCCTTGGATTTACTCAGGAAGTTATCCCTAAAATTCTGAGTTGTTACCTAAGAGTAAGGGGAAATCCTGCCAACAGCAGCTATAATATGAAGAAAATATTCACTAAAAATATTCAGTGATTCTTCTCTTTATGCTATGTTTCTAGAACAGTGAGTTTGTAACATTTTCGGCTATGATGTGTCACATTGGATGTATCCACATACTGGAAGAAATTTCTCACAATGTAGCTATTGATGTGATAGTGTAATTTTTGCTGAAGAATTCCTTCAAAATTTCAAAAGTCAATTTTTATATTTTCAACATGTTTTTAATAGTAATTTCTACAGATATTATATAAATACATAATGTTTTATTTTTTAAAAATTTGACTTCATGTTTTGGTATATGCTGGTGATATTTTTTTTCTAGAAAAATCCATCTTATTAAGGATGTATATTGGAGAAACAATAAGAGTTACTCTTAAATTGACTTTTATAAGAGATCTTCTCTAATTATCACTGATTGCTCCCTAGGCTTACTAGTGATTAAGTATATCTGGTTATTCATTGACTTTTTGGAAAATCACTTTTAAGTTTTCTTTGAGAAAAAAGAATAGGGAAAAAAAGTTCTCAAGAAAAGAGAAGAATCTTGAAATTATTAAATGCATAAAAATGGAATAAAAAGTTTATTCATATTTTTACAAAATGTTTTGCAATCCAAGTACAATGGAAGAAAAGGAGTCACTTTTCTAAGGTGACAGTTGATTGTATACCAACAGATTTCTGTAAAATAGGTATGCCTTTCTTTTCAAGTTATTATTGCCTGATGTTTTTAGAGTGTGTTCCCTATGTCAGAAACCATTCTAGAATGAGGTATGAATACAGTAGAAAAAGTAAGTTTTTGCCACAGGTAGCTATACATTTTTTCCCCAGAACATTTCTATAAATTTTAGCAAAGCTGGAATGAAAATCCAGATCTTTCAATTTCTAATATATTTTTCTCTCTCTATTTTAAAGTCATAGAGTCAAACCCACATGAGCACCTGAGGGCATTTCTAATGGGTAGAAATACAGAGAGGCCGTGAATTCAAGAAACAAAGTCTTCGATCTTCCCCAGTTCCCTTCCTCCATCCCCTTTGTGAAATAAGCAGTTCCCTGCTCACTGAGTAAAGGCTTATTTCATGATGTCAAACAATAATGTATCTCTTTAAAAATATGGTATGAGTAGTCAAAATTGAATCACAAATATCTTATAAATTGATTTTTTATACCTTTTGGTAAATACATGCTGCTTAGAATAACATTTTTACCTACAACCTACACATATATTTATTGAGTCAAACCATGGGATGTGTGAAAAGAGAACTCAGTACAGAGGGTAATCTGGTTACAACACAGTTCCGTTCCTACAACAGTGATGTAACCCGGATTTTGGTATAACTCGAAACACACTCTAGTCTAAGTTACTTACCTATCCTAACAAAGTTGTAAAATCATAATCTAGACCATAAAAGCACAACTAAGCCACAGAAAAAGGAAAAGGACATAAATATATATATTGTATTATACTGCAGTAAAAGAAATAATGAGTATAAAATAAACTATGATGGTAATGTTGTAAGCCAAAACACTCATGTGTCATCTTTTTTAAGTTTTTATGGGAATGAGCATTGTAAAATTAAAATGTTGTCTGTTGAGACTGTTGTAACCCAAAGACCCCCTGTAGACATTTAGAGAATGCCTTTGCTTTTAGTTGTTTTATCAACATAGGTAAATGTCTTAAAATTTCTGAATTTCAATGTATTTACATTTAAAAGGAAAAGCTGTGGTTATGATAGTATACTGTGCACATGAGTCAATCTAGGAAACTTGTTCAAATGCATATTTGAGGCTCTTTTTTTAAAAAAAATTCTGATTCTCTAAGATTTGGATGGAGTTTAGCTATCTGCCAAATAAATGACTACTTGAACTGATAGTATCACAGAGTGTCCTTGGCAACAATTAGAAAAACTGAATTAGATGGTCCCTGAAAAACATTCCTAATTCTAAAAATAACTTTGAGACAAAATTCACAAAAAAAACAGAGAAAGAATCAATAATCTAAATGTAATTAAAACTTCATTGCAATTTCATTAGTAAAGTCTTTTTCATATATTTTTTTCATTTTTTGTTTTAATATGGTTTCAAGTATGCCACTCAATTTAACATCCCCTAACCACTGCATCATACTCCCTATGCCCATGTAAAGTTTCTTTCTATTTTCATTGTATCTCCTTTGCCAACTCTTCCCCTCCTTCCCTCCACACTTCCCACTGCGAATTGCTACCCTGTTGTCTGTATCTCTGTGTTATGTATATATTATGTGATTAATCCCTTCACCTTCATTGATCCATCACCTTTTTCTCCCTTTCCTCTGATAGCTGTCCATCTGTTCTCTGTGACCCTGCCTCTGTTTCTATTTTCTTTCTCAGTTAATTGTGTTCATTAAATTCTATATATTAATGAGATCATTTGATATTTGTCTTACTCTGCCTGGCTTATTTCAATTAGCAAAATAATCTCCAGGTCCATCCATGCCATTGCAACAAGTAAGATTTTCTCCTTTTTCATGGCTTTGTAGTATTCCATTGTGTAAATGTAGCACAGCTTTTTATCCACTCATCCACTATAGGGCACTTGGGCTATTTTAAGATCTTGGCTATTGTAAACAATGAACATGGGGGTGCTTATCTTCTTTTGAATTAGTATTTTGAGATTCTTAGGATATATTCCTAGAAGTGGGATAGCTGGGTCATAAGGCAGTTCCATTTTTAATTTTTTGAGGAAATAACTTACTGTTTTCCACAGTGACTACAGCACAAGTCTTTATTCCCACCAGCAGTGCAGGACGGTTTCCTTTCCTCCACACCACACCATTGTCAGCACTTGTTTGTGATTTGTTACTGAAAGCCATTCTGGCATATGTGAGGTGATACTTCTTTGTGGTTTTATTCGCACCTTTCTAATAATTAGTGGTGTTGAGCACTTTTTCATGTCTATTGCCATCTGTATGTCCTCTTTGGAGAAGTGTCTAATCAGGCCCTTGCCCATTTTTTTTCTTTTGTATTTTTCTTAAGTAAAAAGTGGGGAGGCAGAGAGACAGACTCCCACATGTGCCCGATTGGGATCCACCCATTAAGCTCACCAGGGGATGATGCTCTGCCCATCTGGCGCATTGCTCAGCTGCAACTGGTGCCATTTTAGTGCCTGAGGTGGAGGCCATTAAGCCATCCTCAGCGTCCAGTCAAACTTTGCTCCAATGGAGCCTTGGCTGAAGGGGAGGTAAAAAGAGAGATAGAAAGAAAGAAGGGGGGTAGGAGGGAGAAGCAAATGGACATGTCTACTGTGTGCCCTGACCAGGAATTGGACTCGGGACATCCACATGATGGGCCAGCACTTTGCACTGAGCCAATCTGTCAGAGCCCCTTTGCCCATTTTGTAACTGAATTGTTTACCTTTCTGGTGTTGTGTTTTATAAATTATTTATACATTTTGGTTATTAACTCCTTCTCACTTATTTCACTTGCTCAAGAAGATATATTGGCAAAAAATATTACAAAAATATTGCTATGAGAGATGTCTGAGTCTACTGCTTATTGTTTCTTCCAAGATTTTTATGGTTTCACAACTTACATTTAAGCCTTTTTATTCATTTTGAATTTGTTTTTGTGAATGATATAAACTGGTAGTCTAGTTTTATTTTTTTGTGATTACTTGTCCAATTTTTCCAATACCATTTATTAAAGAGACTGTCTTTATTCCATTGTATACTCTTGCCTCCTTGGTCAAATATTAATTGACCATAAAGGTGTGGGTTTATTTCAGGGTTCTCTGTTCTGTTCCATTCATCCGTATGCCAGTTCTTATGTCAGTACCAAGCTGTTTTGATTACAATGGCTTTCTGTTATATAACTTAATATCAGGAAGTGTGATGCCTACCAGTTTGTTTTTTATTTTCTATATTGCTGAGGCTATTTGGGTTTTTGTTTTGTTTTGTTTTTTGTTCCATGTAAATTTTTGGAATATTTGTTCTAGATCTGTGAATTATGCTGTTTGTATTTTAATAGAAATTGCATGGAATCTATAGATTGCTTTATGTAGTATGGACATTTAAATGATGTTAATTCTTCCTATCCATGAACACAGTGTATACTTCCACTTGTATGTATCTTCCTTGATTTCTTTTTCCAATAATTTATAATTTTCTGAGCACAAGTCTTTTATATTCTTAATTAATTTACTCCTAGGTAACTTATTTTTTTTGTTGCAATAATAAAAGGGATTGTTTTCTTAATTTCTCTTTCTGACAGTTTATTATTGGTGTATAAAAATGCCACTGATTATAATATTCATTTTATATTCTGCCACCTTGCCAAATTCATTTATCAGGTCTAGTAGTTTCTTGGCTGAGACGTTAGGGTTTTCTATGTATAGCATTATGTTGTCAGCAAATAATGAGTTTTACTTCTTTTTCAATTTGATGCTTTTCCATGATTTATGATCTTTTTAATGTGTTTCTGGATCTGATTTGCTAATTATTTTGTTGAGAGTTTTAGCATCTATGTTTATTGGGATATTGGCTTATAGTTTTCTTTTTTTGTAGTGTTCTTACCTGGTTTTGGAATTAGGATAATGCTTGCTTCATAAAATGAGTTTGGGAATCTTTATTTCTCATGAATTTTTTGAAATAGCTTGAGAAGGATAGGTTTATTTTTTTTTTAATTTTTGGTAAAATTCATCTGTGAAGCCATCCAATAGGGGACTTTTTTCTGTTGTATTTTGATATCGGTTTCAATTTTGTTTGTTATATTAGGTCTGCTCAAGTTTTCTGATTCTTTCAGATTCAGTTTTGGGTGAGTGTATGTTTCTATGAATTTATCCATTTCAACCAGGTTGTCCAATTTTGAGCATATAGTTATTCATAGTATTTTCTTACAATTTTCTATGATACTTCTTTTAATACTAATTTTATTTATTATGGCCCTCTCTCTTTTTTTTTTTTGATGAGTCTGGTTAAAGGCTTTTCAAGCTTGTTTACCTTTCCAAAGAAACAATTCTTGATTTCATTGATCTTGTGTATTGTGTTTTAGCCTCTATGTTATTTTTTCCCACTCTGATCTTTATTATTTTCTTCCTTCTAGTTCCTCTGGGCTTTATTTCTTATTCTTTTTTCTTTTTCTTTCTTTCTTTTTTTTTTTTTTTTTTTTTTTGGTGCAGCGTTACATTGTTTTTTTGTTTTGTTTTGTTTTGTGTTACATTGTTTATTTGAGTTTTTTCTTGCTTCTTGAGGTATACCGGTAATGCTATAAACTTCCCTCTCAGGACTTCTTTGCTGTGTATCATATATTTTGATTTGTTTATGTTCATTTTCATTTGTTTCAAGAAAGTTTTTGGGTTTTTTTTCTGGATCCCATTGTTACCCCATTTATTATTTAATAACATGCTATTTAGCCTCCAAGTATTTGAATGTTTATCAGTTTTCTTATTACAGTTGATTTCTGGTCCCATAACATTGTGGTCAGGGAAGATGTTTGATCTTATTTTAATCTTATATTTATTGAGTCTTGTTTGTGTCTTAACTTGTGGTATAGGCTAGAAAATGTGTCATGAGAATATGAAACAAATGTATATTCTGCTGCTTTGAGTGAAATGTTCTGAAGATATTAATTAAATCTAGATAATCAAGTGCCATGATGGTGAACCTATGGCACGCATGTCAGCACTGACACACGTGCCATTTTCAATGACACATGGCCGTATGTGGCCGCATACCAGAAAAGTATTGGGCTGCATGCCAAGAAGGACATTTCATCCTTGGCTCTTGCACAGCCAGGTGCAGTAGCTAAGGATAAAACATTTGCTGTAGTGTAGACACTCTGTGCAGGAGGTCTGTAGACCAAAACAACAGAACTCTGGCACAGAGCATATAGTTCTGGGACTTCCGTTTAGGTCATTAGGGGATCTTTGACCTCACTTCTGGCTGGTGGAGCAGGGAGCAGTGGAATGCCATGGGGGACATATCTCTGGGGGCCCTGTGATCGCCATTACCAGCAACCACATAACCACAGCAACCATCATCCAATCTACTGTTCTGGGGTGTCACGGATTTCTAATTGACTATCATTACTGAGATAAGTGAGGGGGAGGCTGGGAAAGGCAAGGGCCTGTGCTATGGGTGCTATTTCCTACCATTAGAAATAGCGGCAGCCATCTTAATTTACATAAGATGCAGCTTGCAGCATTCTGTCTGACAAGGCAGTGGTGTAGTGAATAGAACTTTGGTCTGGGACACTGAGGACCCAGGTTCATAATCTCGAGGTTGCTGGCTTGAATGTGGGCTCACCAACGTGAGTGCAGGATTGTCTGCTTGAATATGGAATCATAGACATGATCCACAGTCACTGGATTGAAGCTTAATGTCACTGGTTTGAGCCCAAGGTCACTGGTTTGAGCAAGGGGTCACTGGCTTGGCTGCAGTCCCCGGTGAAGGAACATATGAGAAAGCAGTCAATGAACAACTAAGATGCAACAACTATAAGTTGATGCTTCTCATGTCTCTCCCTTCTTGTCTGTCTGTCTCTCCCTCTCTGAAATAAAATCCTTGAGCATCTTAATAACCATTAGTTTAAACCCCGAATCTAGAAATTTAGTTATTTTCATTTCATTTATTTATTTTTCTGAAAGGTTTTCTTACTGATTCATTTAGGTCATATTTCTTTGTATTCCCATTTTGCCTGTGTATTAGGTAGCTCTGCTCTGACTTCTGAATGTGTTGTGAAATCTTTATGGAGAATGTGGGCTTTATGATACTAAACTCCAGGCCACTGAGCTCCTTGCTTTTCAAATGTTTCCTAGGGGTTATATCTACCTTCCTATGAGTTTTGAATGCTTTTGGTCTTTTCATGGGTGGAGTTATACCTTCAGGCTGGTTGGCTCATCTTGATTACATGTATTAGATGCTGTTCAGTATCTGTGCTATAGGGCGTAGGTATTTTCATCAGAGTTTGGTGCCTGCTGGACTCCTTGTTTGGGCATGCCACCTGTGTGGCTAGCTGAGCCTAGCATTAGTGTGCTGTGCCATGCACTAATTGTTGTGTTGGTTCTGAGTCTTCTTGAGTGGGGTTCTGGTATGGATTTATATCAAACATTGTTTATAACCACTGTGGGTTATATGTCTGGAGCTGCGACTCTTTTTTCTATTTGTTGTAGAATATGCTATGAATACAAGCAGAGTTAGGAAAATAATTAGAGACAGTAAGGTGCCTTAGGTTCCAAGAAACTCACTTTGAATGTCTATGCTCTAAGTCCCTCTCCCTTCCCTCTTTGGAACTTTTCCCAATGGGGCAACCCTCAGTTAAGTGACTGTGAATGAGATTTTCTGTGTTGGCCCTTTAAGAGTGCACCTGTATCTCTAAGGGCTTCTGTCTTTCTCACAGACAGAAACCTCACCTCTTTTCACTGCCAAGTGCTGTGTGGGCGCCTCTTCTAATCTCTAGTGCTCTAAGCAGAGGCACCTGGTCTGGGGCTTAGGTCCCACTCCTCTCAGGGAAAATCTCTGCTTAGTGAGAGTCCCTCCAAACCATCAGCTGCTACTTGCTCCTAGAAGTAGGGCAGCTCCTTTCATGTTTTTGCCCTTCCTACCAGTTTCAATGTGGCTTCTTCTGGTTATAGATTCCTCTCTGTTTATTTGTTTATTCTGAAGTTGTTTTTTTCAGGATGATTGCCCTTAAATTTAGCTATAACTCTAGTTTGGTTCTGGGAGGCAGCAGTTGGAATTTCTGCATACTCTATCACTGTCTTGGAATCCTCAGTATACTTATTTTTAACTGATTTTAGAGAATGAGGAAGGGAGAAAGACAGAACGAACCATTGATCAATTGTTACTCCCATTCTTGCCATCAATGTGCCCCTACTAGGATGCAACCCATAACCTTGTCACATTGGGAGGACACTCTAACAAACTGAAGCTTTATATTTTTTTTTTGTATTTTTCTGAATTTGGAAATGGGGAGGCAGTTAGACAGACTCCCGCATGCTCCCGACCAGGATCCACCTGGCATGCCCACCAGGGGGCAATGCTCTGCCCATCCGGGGCGTCGCTCTGTTGCGACCAGAGCCATTCTAGCACCTGGGGCAGAGGCCACAGAGCCATCCCCAGTGCCCGGGCCATCTTTTGCTCCAATGGAGCCTTGGCTGTGGAAGGGGAAGAGAGAGAGACAGAGAGGAAGGAGAGGGGGAGGGGTGGAGAAGCAGATGGGCGCTTCTCCTATGTGCCCTGGCTGGGAATCGAACCCAGGACTTCCACACGCCAGGCCGAGAAGCTTTATATTTTAAGAGTAATTTTGGTTCATACTAAAACTGAGGAGAAAGGACAGAATTTTTTTATATTCTCCCTATTTCCACAGATGCACAACCTCCCTCACTATCAACATCCCAACAAACTGTCCTGGTATATTTGTTACAAATTACTACAATAACACATCTGACACATCTTTATTATTTAAAAGTCTGTAGTTTAAGTTTCTCTTTTGGTATTGTACATACTTTGAGTTTTGATAAGTGTATTACATGTATACACTATTTTAAAAAATAATTTCACTACTCAAAAAAAAAAAAAGAAAAGTAAAACAAAAAACTTCTCTGCTCTGAATTAGTAATTTAGACATAATTAAAGCTTTACTGCAATTCACTGCAATTCCATTAGTAAACTTTAAAAATGATTTGCACTTTAAGACTTTAAGTATATCTTAAGCTTGTTTTATACATTGGCATCAAAGAACTATAATGTTTTAGTCCTTGAGTTTGAAAAGTTATGCAAGAACTTGATAATTCTAATTAATCCACTTTATATTTTATCATGTAATTGTGCTGTGTAGAATTTAAAATTATATAAAGTCAGTTCACTTGACTTAACATATCAACTTCTCATCATTTAAAGTATATTTTAGGTATAGAACTTTGAATACCACCAAAAAGAACAACTATCATTTTTATTCACATAAAGAAATTATTTTTAATTCTCAAAAGTTTTTTGTGTTTATAAAAATTTTTCCCTAGCTTTCTAAGAAAATACATCTAGTGTGGTCCAATAGATAATTGATTAAATGGAGTTTGCTAATTTTGAAGATCACAGAGGTCCTGAAGTTTTCCCAGAGCTCCTAAGTTATTTTATGTTCCCTGGCAATCAATTGGACAGTATCACAGCTTATTTTAAAATCAACGATTTTAAATTATCTTTGAATCCTTTTTAGCTAATCTTAGTAAATAAACTGTCAAGAAACAAATATGTGTGTGTGTGTGTGTGTGTGTGTGTATATCTATATATCTATATCTGTAAGTAAAATACGTCTCTAGTATTCTCTCATCTCTTTCTCATCCTGGTCTTTGTCTCATTTTTCTACTCATTGCCATATTGTAAAGTAAGTTTATATTAAACCTAAGGATACTAAAGATACTTAGGATACTAAGGGTTTGCTTAAGATACTTAGAAAATACAATACCTTTGACAAGTTTGTAATCATAGTAAGATTATTGATTCATAGTCTAAAAATATGGCCTAAGTATATTCACATAAATAATGAGAACTTGGGATTCTGATATCTTTTATAGTAGAAGCTTACTGTTTAGAACAGCTGGTTCTAAAATTAGACTGCCTATATTTATTTATTAGTTCTATTTCTTGATTGCTTTTTACACTTGGGAATATTATTTTCATCCTATTGGATCAGTTTCCTCATCAGCATAAAGAACATGATCCACAATTCATAAGGTTCTCTGGACATAAAATTAATTAAATTAATTAAGTATACATACAACTCTGTCATATCATTTTATAAATTGTAGCAATTATTATTAATTTATTCAGAAGTTAAGCAAAACCATAGTTTGTTATTCTACAGTTTCTATAATTCACTGTGTAATTTGAGCTCAATTTATTCATTAGTTAAATTTAGAGTTTTGGATAGCTTCTGAAGTGCAGGATACAATTAAATTGCTAATTATAAAAGGTTACTAAAGGTGTTTGTGCGGTCTGAAGTATTCTATTATCATTCTATTCTGGTTTTTCAATGTCAGCTGTGGTCCCTCTAAAAAGTTGAAGTCAGCCTTTATTTTAAAAGTGCTTTAAACATTTTACTGAAATAATTTAATGTATTGGTATTAATGGAATTCTCATGATACAGAAGAATAAATGGGCTGTTAAGAATATTGAAAGATGTAGAGAGCCATGAATTTAAAGTGCCCTCTTCAACTTTTCTCAGACATTATAAATGTAACCATTAATATGCAGTTTCCAACTAAAGTTCAGCACACTTGAAAGATCTTTATTCTTTTATGATTTAGAAATAGTGGTTACAATATGTTGGAAGAATAAGCCCTGTTTATTTTTACTTTACATATGCAAGCACTGCCAAATCATAACTAAAAAAACTTTTCCTATAGCTCTAAATTACTGACTTAATGTAAGATCAAGGAAAATTGGAATCCAGAATTTATGTAGAAGTGTAAGTAAATGTTAGAGTGGATTTTGAAAGTCTTTTCAGTATATAACTTGGGTGCTTTGAGAGAGTATAATAATCAGAATTTTACCTTTATAATGATAATTATTAATTATTAAATATGTATTGTACATGAGACTACATATATGTTACATTTTAATTTTGTATAATATATCAATAGTTCAGTTGTCTTATAGAGTTAACATCAGCATCACTCCATCTAAATTCTCCCTCAAGCCCAAAAAACATCAGGAACTATGTATGTTTCACTGAATTCTCTTACACATATGGTTCTGACCTAAAGTCTGAAATGAGAATCCT
The DNA here is from genome assembly GCF_036850995.1 of Saccopteryx leptura. Classification (NCBI taxonomy): domain Eukaryota; kingdom Metazoa; phylum Chordata; class Mammalia; order Chiroptera; family Emballonuridae; genus Saccopteryx; species Saccopteryx leptura. The sequence continues at coordinate 66,310,334 of NC_089511.1, forward strand.
GCCTGGTATATAAAAAGCAGGAAAGAGAGCATTATTCTCCATAGATAAATGCCCCTCTGAAGATGTTGCTGAGATGTTCAAAGCAGCTTTCAGATGAACTTTTTAAGAAGGATTTGCATCATAGCTGCAAGTTGAGCTGTTGGATCACATGGCAACTCCACATTTAAACTTTGGAGAAAATGCTAGACTGTATTTCAAAGCAACTGTATTATTTTACATTCCTACCAGAAGCATATGAGGATTATGATTTCTCCAGATCTTCACCATTAGTTTTTATAATCTGACTGAGTCTAACTATCCTAGTGAGTGAGAAGTGGTTTTGATTTAATTTTCTTAATTTTTAATGAAGTAAAATATATTTTTATGCATTTATTGGCCATTTGTTATCTTCTTTGGAGAAATGTCTTTTCAAAATCTCTGTCCATTTGAAACAGGGTATTTGTCTTTTTTGATTGTTAGAATTCTTTCAGTATAGCCCATACACAAGTCCTTTATCGTATATATTATTTGTAAATATTTTTTTCTAATTCTATGAAAGACTTTTTAAATATATGTAGATTTTATATACAAATAAACATAAAATTTTGATGTATAAGATTATGTCATCTGCACATAGACATATTTTTACATCCTCATTTCAAATCTGGATGGCGTTTAATTCAATTTTTCTGGCTTATATGCAGAGGCTAGAACTTCCAGAATAATACTGAATAGTAAGTAGTTTTTGACAATAGTGTATGACATAAATTGCTCCACAATCTGATCTAATTAAATTTGAGCCCCTTTGCAGAAGTAGTTTTTGAGGCAAGTTGTTGAGGTTCATTCTGACTCTAGGAACATTTCTCTTACCTGTCTAGTTCCCTAGTTGTTTCATATTATTATGTTCTGTAAATTAGCTGCCTATGGTGTACCGTGTTGCTCTACTATAGCTACCAGTTTCCTCTAAATTGTTTATCATTTTAAATTTTCTTAGATTTTGAGAGTGACTTTTAGCTTGAACTCTCCATAATCTATGTCAAATACAATCAGTTCCCTTGCAAAAAGCTTCAGACATCTAGCTTTAGAGCTGGAGAAAGGACATTGTCTCATTTTCTTGGAGTGATACCCTGCCTTGCCTTCTGATTAGCATTTTTGATGAAAACTGTAGTCCCTGTCTTCTCAGCTTGCCTATCCTTTCTTTTCCTGCACAAAACCTCTTCTCTACAAGTTAGCGAGGGTGAGGAAAATCAAGGCCCATTATTCCTGGCCTGTCATTGTCATGACTGCAATCAGCCCGCTACACTAGAAGTGTGTTCTAGGTACAAAACAATGCTCGTTTTGACATATTAAACAATATAAACATATAAAGAAAATACTAACAATTATCTTGTTTCTTAATTCTACATCAAGTTAACATTACTTGCAATGTTAATTTTTTTATACTTTTTTACTATTTGATGAATTGACTATCCTTTTCTTATTGAATTACTTTTGCATATTTTTAACGAATCAGTTGACCAGAATATGAAGTCTGTTTCTGGACTTGTAATTCTGTTCCACTAATCAACAGACTTCTCTCAGAGCCAAAAACGTGTGATATGGATTATAATGGCTTTATATATTTCTTTTTTACAATTTTATATAACACGGTTATCATCCCATATCAGTGTTCACAAATTTAAGTAAGTGTTTTGATATTTTTATAATAATAATCATCTAATAATAAATAGAATAAATTAAATTATACTTTTTTAATTTAGCCCCTCTAGATTTATAAAGTTTTATTTTAAAGTTTTTATTATTTGGTATTCACTTTAGTCTATAACTTATTTAAAATAAATTTTATCATAGTATAAATTATGGAACAATAATTTTATATGAGTATGTAAGTGCTCTTGAATCATTACTTGAAAAGACTCAAGATTGATTACTCATTGCCTATAGTACATACAACCTTTGTCATAAATGTATTTCTTTGGATATTCTTTATTTTATTAAATTTGTATAGTGTTATTTTTGAACTCATGTATACATATTAAATTTATTTCTTAGGTACTTGATAGTTTTCCTATACTTGTAACATCTTTTTTGTAGTTTATTTCAGAATATTGTACATATAATCAAAAGCTTGCTAAAGTTTACAATTAATCCTAAAATGTGATCTTTAGATTCAGTTAAATTTCAAACACACACACAATACTAACATCTATGAACATTTAGAGATTTTGTCTCTATTCCTAGTCTTTATGCTTTTATTTTTAGTGCCTTACAAAGTTTTTCATATTGAATAAGAATGATAATTTTAAGCATCTATTCTTGTTCCTGGTTGCAAATGGAAAGATTTCAATATTTCACTTTCAGCATGATATTTTCTATAGATTTTTGCGGCTTCAGTTTTTTTTTTCTTTTTTTGGTTCTTTGTTGTTGTTTTGAGGAAATTGTCTTTATCCAAATAAAAAAGTTTCATTCTATAGTGGCGAGAATTTTAGAAAACATTTAAAAAAATTTATTAAGATAATCAAATAATTTTTCTTCTTCAATCTAATAATATATTTCAACTTGTTGACTGCCTTTTTTTAGAATGAATCTTGGTAATGTTGTTGGATTCTATATCTATATATTAATGAATTATGTTGGTTAGTATTTTATTTAGGATTTTATATTTAGAATTTTTAAATTTAATTCACCTATAATTGACCATTACTTGTCAGTTGTAGTTGTAGTATCAAGGTCATGTTTGCCATACAAAAAAGTTACTAGGTATATCTTCATTCTCGTTTCTGAGAGACTTTTTTTTAAGATTTGACTTATGTTTTTTTTTAAATAACTGGTAGATTTCCCTAGTAAAGACCTCTGATTATGTAGTTTTCATTGTGGTAAAAAGTATAATTACTAACTTGATACTGGTAGTACATATAAAATTATGAGATGCTGGTTTGTTTTTATATGTACATTAGTTGAAATAACTTTGCACAGAATATGTTATTTTCTTATCTGTTGAGCCTAAAGTGAAACAATGAAAGATTTTTTAATTCTGGTATCAGGAGTACAATCTTTCTCTCTCTCTCTCTCTCTCTCTATCTTATTAGCCTTACCAGAGTTTTATCAATAGTGTTGTTCTCTGTAAAAAGCTAATATTTAATCTTAGTAATTTTCTTTTATATATTTATTTTCTATTTTTATTAATCTCTGCTTTTATTATTTATATATTTTGATTGTTTTGTGTTTATTTTATTGCACTTTAACTTTCTACTTGGATATTTCACCCTTGCTTGTCTTTGATTTTTTTTCAATAACTAATATACACTGTGAAATAACTGTTAAATTTTGCCACAATGATTATTTCTCAACTCTTTGTAGTTTTATCCTTTTTTTTATTTTTTTATTTTTTGTTTTGTATACTTTGAAGCCATATATTTGGATACACACACACACATTTAAATTTGTTGTACTTTCCTGGTAAATTAAACATTTCATTTCTATGAAATAACCCTCACCATCTTTTGCAATGTATTTTAATAATTCCTTATCAAGAAATTATTAAAGAGATTATTAAAGGAATTATTAAAGATATCAAAATTGATCTCCATGGAGAAAACTCTCTTCTTAGTTAACTTTCCTCCTTTACTTTATATCCAATGTTATTGACAGGGGCAGTCAATAGTCCAATATCTATATTGGAATATATAGATATTCCAATACCTAATTATATTTGTGTCAATATTATTTCTTTTTATTGTGATACTACATGGTAAGCTTTCTATGTTCTCTAAGAAAGCTGTCATAAAATAGCAAGCAGCATGGCATAAAGGCCATAGCATCTCACGATTTTATTTTCTCTTGTGATAATAGTTTATATAAGTTAGTTATGGACTGAGAAGTTAATATAGTAAGTAATTTGGCTTTGGGGGATGAACAGCCTAAATTCTATTTTGTAGTATGCTTTCCTTGGGATTATTGAAAATAATAAGAATAATAAAAATATCCAGTGTCCACAGATAAAGAAAATGTCATTACCTGAAATAGATTCTATTTTAACTCACCAGAAATAAAGAACATTGAAGTCCCTAAGATATTTCTAGGCTGTCATGAAATTCGTATCCATAATAATGGTTGTGTTATTAAACTGCCTAACCTTAATTCTTTAACCTGATGATAAAAAGTTATTTTTAGAGTGGTATTATATTTTACATTTTAAAAAGTTCAGCTAAGGAAAGTTCCCAAAAATAAAAAATTCATGTGTATCATTATATTAATAAAAAAGTAAGTTAAAAAATAATTAGAAGCCACAATATTTGTGAGGTTTCATGGGATAGGACTATCGTTAGCTTCTTTCACAATGAATTATTCTATGCATTATAACAACTTTATATTTTGACCTAACTTTATCATCATTTTTTTGAAGTCATAAAATGAAAAAAGTAGGAATAACACTAAATTCCTATGACTTATCATTTAGCAATCATGACTGTGTTTGGTTCACTGATTTTTAGTAATTTAAATGTATATAAATCTGAATGTAGAGCTGAGATGAATTTAAAGATTTGTTAGGGAATCTGCAGAGGGCTCTCTTTTGAAATTAAAGATTAATGGAGAATGGGAAAAATACTGTAGTCTGAAAACAGAAAATATCCTGTGTCGGTTGAATTAATCATGTCACTAATTAAAACTAATCTGAAATGTGCAAGAGCAAATCTGGCTGATGTAAACATATATGTACATATATGTACAGGGTGGGGTGAAAGTACCTTTGTGGTTGTGACTATGTAAAACACAAAGTTTATCCTTTTATCATTATTTATTGTTATTTTCAACATGAAAAACTGTAAACATGCTTTTGCCCTACCCTGTAAATACATGCACATAAACACACACTACTCCCTCTTGTCTGAAGTTTTGCTTTCTGCAGTTTTGGTTATATATAGCCAAGCACAGGTACGTATACATTAAGTGGAAAATTCAAGAAATGAATGGTCAATAAGTTTTACATTTTGCATCCTACTGAGTAGCATGATGAAATTTTGCACTCTTTGGCTCCAACGTGCCCTAGATGTAAATCACCCCTTTTTCTAGAGTATTTATGTAGTATTTACATACATGAAACCTAACAAATTTTATGTTCCTCACTTGTCAGTTGGTCACTTAGTAACAACCATCTTGGTTATCCCATTGATTGATTTTGTATTACAGTGCTTCTGTTCTAGCAACACTTATATTACTTAATAAGGCCTTAAAGTACAAGAATAGTGATGCAGGCACTTTTGATTTGCCAAAAAGAATCTATTGTGGACAAATCCTGCCAGGGGTGAGGATGACGGAAACGCAAAGACCGGACTCTGGGGACCAGGTTCAGTGACGCAGATCCACTTTATTCAGGAAGTAAACTAGCTTATATACACAGGTTTCGCCTATAGGGTGTTACACTGTGTTCCTCAAAGCCAATGGCTGAAAAGATCAGGGAGCTGCATGGTTGGCGCTAAGTCACTTCGTTATAGCGGGCAAAATTCTTTCCTGGGTATGCCCTGGAGGCTTCTGAGAGCTGGAGTATTCTCACAGCATTGCATCAGCCACAGCTGCTAGTAATGCGCTCTGCACTCCACCCACATCTCTCCCTTCTCTTTCAATTAAGACTAATTAGACTTGATAAATGATATCTTGCTGTTGTGGCTTCTGAATGCTATGCATTATGCAACAGAACCCTAGTAGAATTAAAACAACTATAATACCTATTATACTATATGATAATAGATTAGCTAGATTAAACAATGAGGCAAGCTTCTGTAATGTTTGACTAGTTAGGAAATAGAATGGGAGTCTTAAACAGGGGATTCCTCCTAAAGGTCAGGATGTCATTTCCCTCCCATTGTGTTACAGAGACCTTCTAGGTACTGTTAAACACAGTTTCATTTTGATTGTAAAAAAATGGATGTAGGTCATGCACGCCCCCTTCCCACAAAGGTCCCAGCATCCAAACACAGAATGAATGGCTTGCTGTGGGCTGCATACTGCATATGGTTGCAAGGCACATTACACAAATTACAGACAGCAACATGACAAATCATAAAATTTCAATAATTACAAAGGTACATTTCACCAGTCTCCGAGCACTTTACCAAAAGCACAAAATGTCCTCAGCCTCTTTCTAGCCATGGGAAAAGCTGCCCGGGGCAGGAGAAGGGCCACCAGCAAAGCCATCCCCAACTCCCATCAGGGTATTTCACATTGTCCAAAATCCATAAGTCCATACAACAAAGGAGTCAGTGCTCACTCGGGTCATAGTCCATGAAATCAGTCCATGCATATGAGGCCTCAGCCACCCCCCTCATCCCTGTCATCCTGGCAGGTCTTACAATGTCCCAAAGAGGAGCTTGTCGCAATGGCAGTCAGCATTTCCATCTCTGCTCTGGAGAGCATGATGGCATCCACTCCTATATCCCAAAATGTCAGTAAACCCACCAGTGGTTCAGTAGACATGCCCTGCCATTCCTGTGGCCACTCTGCGATGAAAGCCTGGCTTCCATTCATCCTCCCACTGCAGCTGCCGCCGTTTACCTTCTGGAGTCTGTGAATTGCAACTCCAGCCCAATTCTCCTCATCCTCCAAAGATGAACTGAAAACACCAGCTTGCGCTGCCGGGCTCGAGCCCTGGGCTGCCGCCAACTGTGTCTGGGAGTCAGCGGTTACTATAGCACACATAAGCAAGAACAGAGCACCAGGGCATGGGGGCCTGTCAGGGGCAATTCTCTGGGCCCACCCCGCCAAAGCCCCCACATCCCCCCAGGTGATGGGAGGTGCACACCGGCCGCGAGGTCTTCTTCTGGAGCACTGAGGACCTCTTCCTTTCAGGCGTAGTCGGTGTGGACAAGGCCAGGGCTGTAGCTTTGGGTGGGTGAAGACTGAACCACTTAGTGGGTGCCCAAGAAATCCTGTCAAGCAGGTTGGTGGGTTCCTGGGATCCAAATTGACTGAAAAACACAAGCATAACCTCTTCCTTGCATTAGAAGAGGGTCTTATCCCCACCACTGTGCCATGGCTGGGTCCTTCCAGCATCATTTCAGTGAGAGGGGCAGGGGAGAGAGTGAGTGAGAGATACAGAAAAATAGACAAGGCAGACAGACAGAAAGAAAAAGACACATGGGGGCGTATAAGCTGGCCCATGGATCTGCAGCAGGAACACATGTTGGAGTTAAAGCTGGGGTAGAAAATGGTGTCTGAGAGGCTGGGGTGGGGCACTGAGCCCCGGCAGGGAATGCAGAAGTAGTGACTTCTTCTGGAGGGAGAGCTGATGGCACAGTTAGCAATTCTGTTGGTTTCGTTTCTGCACGCTCAGCTGCGATTTTGTAAAACTCGGAGGCTAAACTACTTTCCTCCTCAGTGGAGGGTGGTGGATAGGAAGGTAGGGGCTCCTCAGAGAGAGGGGCAGCCTGAAATGTCTTTGGCACTAGTGGAGGGTCCCCAGCAGGAGCACCAGTTAGGCAGGCATGTATTGCTAGCAGGGCAGGAATGAGGCTGAGAGGGAAGGTTTGTCCTTCATGTACTTCAGCCAAATGGACATACTGGAAAGCTCGGGCCCAAGTATCCGAGTCCCAGAGGGACAAGTCCTCAATCCAGGGACTGAGACCAGAGAGAATCTCCCAGTAAGTACAGAGATCCTTTTCACAAACTTTAACACGTGTACTCTGCAATAGGGCATGCAGGGCTTGAGCCTGTGGGGCTCGAGAGTGGGGGAGAAGGTTTCCCATTGCAGAGCGTCACTCACCCATCCCTTGGATGCCAGTTAGGTCCCTGCCAGACATTGGGCGCCAGTTGTGGACAAGTCCTGCCGGGGGCGAGGACAATGGAGACGCAAAGACCCGACTCCAGGGACCAGGTTCAGTGATGCAGATCCACTTTATTCAGGAAGTAAGCTAGCTTATATACATGGGTTTAGCCAATAGGATATTACAGCATGTCCTTCATAGCCAATGGCTGAAAAGATCAGGGAGCTGCGTAGTTGGTGCTAAGTCACTTCCTTATAGCGGGTGAGCTCCCTTCCTGGGTGTGCCCAGGAGGGTTCTGGGAGCTGGAGTATTTTCACAGCATTGCATCAGCCACAGCTGCTAGGAACGCACTCTGCACTCCACCCACAATCTATAAAGTGTTTGATTTAAATGAAAAAGTATGTGTGTATATATGTGTAGGAAAAACATAGTGCATATAGGGGTTGATACTATCTACTGTTTCAGGCATCCACTAGAGGTCTTGCTGTAAATACATACATGTACATACATTTTGTTTGTTATAATTATAGTTGTGATTGTTGAAAAAAATAGAAAATAAACAAAAGTTAAAAAAAAAACTATTGAAAATCAAAAGCAGATACAGTGGTCCCTTGTCTATTATGGAGGTTAGGTTCCAGAACCCCCTGCGATAGGTGAAAATCTGCAAAGTAGCGACCTTATATTTATTTTATTATTTATATATATTTTAAGGCTTTATAAACCCTCCCCACAGTCTTATAAACCTTTCCCACACTATTATTAACCTTATTTTGTTTATTGACCACATTTATTTTGCTTATTTTACCACAAAATAACTAAAATAATAAATGTATAAAAATACCTATATACCTCAAAATTAGATATATACAATTTTAAAATTCACGATACAGTGAGACTTCGAAAAGTAAACCATGATATGGCAAGGGACAATTGTTTGCTGTTTACATTTTAATATAATTTATTTTAGTCTCAGTCTAATTAATGCATATATGTATAATTTTACCATATCTAATTTTTAAAATCATTTGTTAATAAATTTTAAAAAATTAGGAAATTTCTATTTCATTCATTACAGTATAAAATATTGATTTAATTTATCATTTGTGTGGGAATATGCGTGTATATGCATTCATTCTTTACCAGTATTTCCTGTGAATTTTGTCATTTTGTTTTATTTAACTTATTAAGATGTTGTACCAACTTCTTTATTCTAAGAATTGCAACATGTGAAAGTAAATTGCTAGGATAAATTTTGTGAACATTCTTAAGTTTCATATTTCAATCAGTATGATGCTCAGGAGGGTTGTAATAAGTTTCACTCCCAACAGCAATATCTAAAAATAATAATTTCATTACCCTTTTGCAGAATGGAATTTATTATCTGTAATCTTATTGTTGTATATAAATTACACTTTATTTACTTGTAGATCAAATATGCATTGACTTTTTTTAACTAGCCCCAGGCTACAAGGATGCTGCTTGCCCACAGCCCACCCCCAACACACATTAATATCACCTGGGTGACCATATTCCATATGGGCAGCACCATCTTTAACAAAGTGAGCATAATATATTTTATCTTCCCAACAAGAACCCTGCCTGCTTACAGCCTGTCCCCACACCCAATGCAAACTATAAGTGAGCAAACATATATATCATATTTGCATACTTATTTGACCCACATACATCTTCATCCTTTCTACCAATTTTGATGTTGCTTCTTTTTTATAGTCTTAATTATAAAACTTCTGTTCAGCTAGATTTCAGGTAGTTCTGAATGATGGTTTTTTCTGAAATTTTATTGTAACTTTGATGTGGTTGTGGGAGGATGTGAGTAACACAGTTATCTCTCCTGCCTTCTTGACCAGAACCCTTGGGATACTTTATAAGTTCTGTTCTTGGATATAAATGAGAAGCCATTGAAGTACTTTAAATACAGAATGACAATATCGGATTTGAATTAAATAAAAGTTTTTCTTTGATTTTTTATATGAAAAACAGATTGGAAAAAATTCCCATGCAGATTCATAGAAATAAAGTAAGTAGATATTTGACATATAAGATGAAAATATTTTGAAGTACATTTGACAGAAGTTGGTAAAATCTTAGGCATTCAGGATGAGGGAGAGAGTGGAGTCAAGGATGACTTTCTATTCTAAATTTAATTGTAAGATGGATGGAGACAAGGAGAAAGACAAGTTTCATGATTGGTAGAATCAAAAAATTTATTTGAATGTATTAAATGTAGTTGCTTTTGAGAAACTGAGAGAAAAAAAAACTTTCAAATGTCCTTATTTATATCCATGAATAATTTGAAGCAAAAAAGGAAACTCCTCAGTTTTAAAATCACAAATGAGGGTCATTTGTATGATAATTGAAAGCATGGATAGGAATGCAGTTATTTTGAGAGGGTCTGGAAATAAATACAATGTAAGGTCAAAATAATCATTAAAGATAATGCATTATATAGTTTATGACCAATTGTGCATTGTGGGCAAATAAGTTTGTAAATTGATATATATGTTGCTCGCTTATAGTTTGCATTGTGTAGGGGGGGGCAGGCTGTAAGCAAGTCTGGTCATTATAGTCTGAGGCTTAGTTTTAAGACTAAGCTTTTCCCCACACTCTTGACTGATTGCATGATGTAGGGTGGTGCACTCTCATGAGGAATCCCATTTATGCCTCAGATAAGTGACTTTGTATCAGAGACTTCCTTGTTTGTATATTGGATTAAAGGTTTTGGTTTCTACACTATAAAGTGGAACAGACAGGGAGCTTGCTCTCTCTCGGTTCCTGAGATTAGCATTAGAGGAGAGAGCAAAGAGGTGAGCAGAGAGTAAGGCCACATGGAAGAGAGGAGAAGCAGCCAAGATAGAGAAATGCTGAAGATGCCAGTTTGTGCAGAGTTTGTGCAGAGAGAAGGAGATGAGGAACAGAGGTGAACAAGGCTAGTGAGCTAGAAACCTTTGATTCTAGGAAACTCTGACAGGTCAGTAGCTTTGTGAGCACTGAATGAGTTGGTTCTGGAGCCCCACTGTGTGTTTTTACTTTCTTGCAGGGTGCAAGCTAGGAATAAAGGTAATGGCCCACCATTTCTTGGCTCTGTTGTTTCATTACCGTCTCTCCAAATCTAATGTGAACCTGCATGGACCAGGCGGCTGTGATGTGGCCGTGGCATTGGCTTTACAGGTCCTAAAATATGTTCTAAGAAAAAGATGCATGTAAAGCCAGTAGCCATGGCCACCATCACAGCCACCTGGCCCATGCAGGTTTGCATTAGATTTGGACAGATGGTAATGAAACAGTGGAGCCAAGAATGGGAGGGCCATTAGCTTTAATCCTAGCTTGCACCCAGTGGGCAAGTAAAAACACACACTGGGCTCCAAAACTCACTCATTCAGTGCTCAAAAAGTTACTGACTTATCCGAGTTTCCTAGAACCAAAGGTTTCTAGCTCACTAGCCTTATTCACCTCTGTTCTTCATCTCCTTCTCTGCACAAACTGGCTTCTCCTTCAGCACTCTGCCATCTTGGCTGCTTCTCCTGGCCTCCTCCACATGGCCTTTCTCTGCTCTCCTATAGCATGGGCTCCTCCTAGAACATAATCACTTTTCTCCTGGAACAGTGTGATCTCACTTCCTTTTAACACTTTTTGGCATGAAAGCCATCCCCAACACTTATTAACATAATCACACCCATCCCAAGCAATCACCTGGGTGACAGGCTTTCTCATGGGCAGTGCCATCTTTAACAAAGTGAACATAATATATTTTATCTGCCCAAACATCCACCCTATGCTCACTTCACTACCCACAATCTACACCACTGGCATCCCTGTGCAAGGAAATTAGGCACATTACATAAATTACAACAACATGACAAATCATACAATTTCAACAATTACAAAGGTACATTTCACCAGCCTCTGAGCACTTTGCCAAAAAGCGCAAAACATCCTTGGCCTTCGTTCTAGCCCTTTGAAAGGCTTCCTGAGGCAGGGGAGTGCTTCCAGCAAAGCCGTCCCCCACCCCATCAGGGTATTTCACATTGTCCAAAATCCATAGGTCCATCCAACAACAGAGCCAGTGCTCACTCCAGTCATAGTCCAGGAATCAGTCCAAGCACATAGGGCTTCAGCCACCCCTCTCATCCTTGCCATCCTGGCAGGTCTTACACTGTCCCAAAGAAGAGCACATGGAAATGGCAGTTAGCATTTCCATCTCTGCTCCAGAGAGCATGATGGCATTCACCCCTATGTCCCCAAAATCGCAGACCTACCAGGGGCATAGCAGGTACTCCTTGCTGCTGGGATCTCATCTTCTGGAGACTGTGGATTGCAACTCCAGCTCGATTCTCCTAATCCTCCAAAGAGGAACTGGAAACTCCAACTCCTGCTTATGGGCTTGAGCCCTTGACCTCCTGCTGCTGCTGGCTCTCTGCAATGTCCAGGGCAATCTACAACTCACAAACCTGTGATTCCTTCTCCAGAGGGTCCTCCATTTCCAAGCGAATCTCACATACCTGGTTGGCCTCCTCCAGCGCTTGTTTCAGCTCCAGGGTCAGCATCTCTTTCTCCCAGGTTTGCTCCAGCTCCTTCCACTGCTTGGTTTGCAGGTCCCAGGCAGCCTCTTCCACAGAGCTCTCAGTTTCCTCACACATGGCTGTAAGAGTCAGCCAGTCTATGGCCCCCAAAAGGACAGCTATGAGGAACCATAACAGCAGTCAGTCCTCTACTCCACTGCTCAAAGGTGGTGGTGGTTCCATACTCATCTGTATCAAATTCTGCCACAGATTATGTCAAATGTAAAGCCAGTAGCCACAACCACCATCACAGCCGCCTGGTCCATGCAGATTCACATTTGATTTGGACAGATGGTAATGAAACAATGGAGCCAAGAACTGGTGGGACATTAGCTTTAATCCTAGCTTGCATCAGGCAGGCAAGTAAAAACACACACTGGGCTCCAAAACCCACTCATTCAATGCTCACAAAGCTACTGACTTATCCGAGTTTTCTAGAATCTAAGGTTTCTAGCTCACTAGCCTTCTTCAGCTCTGTTCTCCATCTCCTTCTCTCTGCACAAACTCTACACAAACTGGCTTCTCCTTCAGCACTCCGCCATCATGGCTGCTTCTCCTGGCCTCCTCCACGTGGCCTTTCTCTGCTCTCCTACAGTATGGGCTCCTCCTAGAACGTAATCACTCTTCTTCTGGAACAACGTTATCTCTCTTCCTTTTAAAACCTTTTGGCACGAAAGCCCTCCCCCAACACATATTAACATAATCACGCCCATCCCAAGCAATCATCTGGGCCACAAGCTTCCACATGGGCAGCACCATCTTTAACAAAGTGAGCATAATATATTTTATCTGCCCAACAGGTCCTTTGATTACTTTTCTATTTAAGACTTTATTATTTTCTTAATAATTTGTATTTGTACTTAAACATTTTGACAATTTTATTTAGATAAAATATGTGTTTCTGGCTTGATATTACTCTTAATATACTTTAAAGTGCAGGTTTTCTGTGCACAAGTATTAAAATTTTATCAAGTTATATCTATTGCCTTTGTACTTTATTTTAATTATTATTTATTAAAAATAGTATTTTATTGTATTTCTTATATTCTTTAATAATGTTTAGAAATTTTTTATCAATGTTAAGGTATTAAACTAATAAGGACACTAGACTTGATCTTGGCTAAAAAGCTGAGAAGTAATTTTTATTTGTGCTTAGATAAATCTTTTTTTAATCTTAAAATTTTCCATTCACTTGGTTTATAAAATGCATAATGTGAAATGTGAATCTTAATTAACTGATATTAGTTGATTTCTAATGCATACTCAATTCTTTCAACTCAATATATCAAGCCCTGGCTGGTTTGCTCATTGGTAGAGCATCTGTCCTGTATGTGGATGTCCTGGTTAGATTCCCGGTCAGGGCACACAGGAGAAGTGACCATCTGCTTCTCCACCCCTTCCCTTCCCACTTCTCTTTCTCTCTTTCCCCTCCCACAGCCATGGCTCTAATTCTTTCCAGCACATCTGTGCCTGGTGCTGAGGATAGCTTCATGGAGCCTCTGCCTTAGGTGCTAAAAATAGCTCAGTTGTGAGCATGGCCTCAGATGGGCAAAACATCTGCCCCAGACAAGGGTTGGAGGGGTGGGTGAATCCTGGTCGAGGCACATGCGGGAGTCAATCTCTCTATCTTCCCTCCTCTCACTTGGAAAAAGAAGAAAAAATAATATATTGAGTAATCTAGCTCTCAGCCACAGAGTTTTATTTCTACATTTTATTTATGTGAAGCTTTTATGCATACTAAGTATAAAAAGATGTTTATTCCTAAATTATCTGTTCTGTATCATTGATTCTATTGTTTTGCTTGTCCACTCCCATTATCATTTAGAAGAACAAATGTACTTTGAACTATGTACATATATATATACATATAATATATATAATATATAATTTCAATATATAATATATAATTTCAATACAATTCAATAATTCAATAAATAATATATAATTTCAAAATAATATACAATTTCAACATATAACTTTGATATATAATATATATTGAAATTGTATGTTATATATAATATATTATATATATATCAATTTGTTATATGTATATTATATATCAATGTTAATTTTAATAATGGCTATTTCAATGGAACAAATAAATGTACAAAGGGAAAATTTAAAGTAACCAATTATTTGATTGTATTTATACCTTTTAATACTTTATTTTTGTTTATAAAATCAAAAGTTAAAATAAGCATTATTTGGAACATTAGCTAAAGATAGTAATATACCTGAATATAGTATGATTTATCAGATCTTCAAAATTACTATAAATAATTTAAATATACTAAAACTCAGTCAGAAGAATCTTTTATTTATCAAAAATTTTTGGAGGATGTTCACATAAATGAACAGATTTGTTACCTATTACTATGTAACTTCTGATATTTGTTATCTCATGTTTGCCTATATAAGTGAGTTTTTTAATTCACTCAAGACATCAATTTAAAGTTACATTCAAGAATAGTTTTTGAAAAACACCTTATAATTAGTTTCATAAAATTGACTTTTATTTTCAGCCATGAAATTAATATTTATTGATTATTTAGTTTATTCAAAAATTTTCAGATGACTTGATTCTTTTTTTTAGATGACTTGATTTTTATAACTTATCTATAGCAGTTTTCTAACCAATACAGAAAAAAATTAATCAATTAAGAGAAAGAATCTGTTTTGTGCATATCTTTAAAGTTATTAGAGAATTGGATTATTTCCCTTTCTTTCTGAAACCGTTGTGGTAATTATATAAGCACACATTTTCCTCTTCTTCTATGCACTTTAAAAATATTTTATTCATACCTTATGATTATTTAAAATTACATGGTTTATTTAATTAATTTTAAACAAATACAATTAATTTTAAGGAAGTTAATTTTACAAAACAAGTAAAAATGAACAGTTTATTATATAGAATTAGTCTCACTCAAACTATATTCTTTATTTCAGAATCCAATTATTTTTTAAACTGAATAATGTATTGTAGAATAGAGCTTTAATTGAGTTTTATTGTTTTATGACATTTTTAGCTCTGTTTTAGTTCTGTTTCCAAAACATTCAAAGAAAAAGTAATTTTCAGTGTGTAATCATTCTGTTTCTAGTCTGTAATCTTATAAATGTCTCACCCACATTACGTATAAAAGAGATTTTAACTGAATGGTTGCCAAGACAGTCATCCATAAAGCTAGAAGTATGCTTTTCATTAACTATAGAATTCCAATGAAAACTTCCTGATGGGATTTAACTGAGTAGATTCAAAACCTGAGAGTAAATAATTGCTGAATAAAATACTCATCTTGATCTGAAATTTAACAAAAAATCAACTTGATCTTTTAATAGAAGTACTTTGGTTTTAATGATAATCTAAAATAAATAGAAGATATTTTTACCTAGACCACTGCAATCACTTGTAGAGTGTTTTGACTAATGTAATAAGCATTCATCCTCTAAACTGAATCTCTTAAATTGGATTCTATGACAATGAATCCCAGGTCTCTACATTTCTTTAAATCTGTTGAAAGATTCTAATGCAGGGTTGTGATTAACACAAGAAAATAATTTTTTACAGCTAAAAATGCATTTTTTACTACCATGTTATAAATGTAATTAAAAATTACCTGCATTTTATTAGAAAGGCTTAGAAAAATATTTCAGTAGAGTGAGTATGCAGAAACTGGTATTATAGACAAAGCACTGGTCTGAGAGTCAGAGGAGTGAGGGTTTGTCTTTCTCACTGAATGTTCTGCTTTGACTCTGCATTCCCACCATCATCACAAGTGTATATGAGACCATTGTAGTGAACACGTGCTTGCATCCTCATATCCACATTCTTTGGGAACATGCCAAGTTCTCTAATCTCTTAAAAACTATAACCAATGTTTACACTTGACAATTTCTCTTCAGATCCTAGTGACTGACTACCCATCACCATGCTTCCCATGGATACTCTGCTTCTGGATTCTAAGTTATTAACATTTACTTTATATTATGGGGTTAGGAGACATGAGAAATAAACCAAGAAAGCCCTAGTCCAGAATACCAGATTTTTAAAAACATTTCACATGTTACTGTGTTCTCTTGGGAAATCTCTATGGCTGTACTATTGAAATGATTGTAGAGGTAGAGATAAAGTAGTAAAAATTTAAACATAAAGATAACTAAGTGTCTACTTATTTTCCATCTATACGTCACATTCTAAGAAGGGTACTTGCCTTCTTCTTGGCTTTATGTAGACTGTATGCTAGAATCACATACTAAATGTCTCTTGGTTGGCACCTTTTTTTTTTCAAAGTTTCTTTTTATAGTTGGATTTAGAAAGCACTGATAACAATTACCACTCTTTTGGATCTTCATTTTTTCTTTCTTCACTGTATTCTTATGTAAACATGACATAATGATACAGATCCACCATATAGAATTATTCTATGTAACTGTTATGCTTTCTTCTGTCCTCACTTTATTTAAGTCCAGGATGTAAAAATATTTATAGGAAATAAATGTGGGTTTATATAAGCAATAGCTTGCCAGTAGAGATTTTCTAAATTTATCTAATTTTTATGGTGAAGTAGATAGAGAAATAAACTAAAATTTGAGTGAAATATAGTAAATGGGGCTTTTGGAGGCAGTACCAGAATGGATGACCTTAATGCCCCTTCCAATGTTGAGATTCTGCTATTCTCTAAGATGATAGAGAACAGAATAGCAAAGATTCTAAGTGGGAAAGGGTAGTTATTTCTATTTTAAGTTAAATAAAATTTGAACATTTTTATCCTTCATGTTCCTGATAAATAGAAGATTTAGTGACACTTAAGTTTGACCTAAATTTCTTGTCTTTTTATATTTCTCTTCTTGTTTTAACAATTTTTTAGCTTACCTCTATTTCAAGAGGAACCCACAATGTTTCTGATTACTTTTTTCTTAAGAAAGAATGTGCCTTTAAAGAGCTAGTTGGTGTTTTGAAAGCTCTAAGATTTTATTAATCTTGTTGAGAGTTTTTTAGAAAGGAATTTACGTTTCATCAGTTCTTGTATTAAAATTATTGTTCTGGCCTATATAACACTTTACCATCTGTGAGAATTTCTAAAATCCTTATGGTTAAGTCCCTCTCCTTTTTTATTGTTGTTGTTAAGCACAGTTAATTCAACAATTATTTTCCTTTTAAAAATTAACAAAATTAAGATATAAGCAGGTAGGTGACTTTGTGAAAACTCACAAAAAATAATAATGAATAAAAAATATGCAATCCATTATTTCTAGTTGCTGAGTACATCAAGATTAAAATTAAAGATTAAAATGTAAAAGAAAATTTATGTAGGTTTTAAATTGGGCAAATACTCATAAAGTAGACTTTTACATATATAAAATGGGAATATTTAATTCTTTTGAATTATAAAATTTTTAAAGTGTAATTTCTACTTCTGACATTGACAGTATTTTGTCTTATAAATAAATATATACAGCACCTAAGCAAAAAAGCCTTTAAGATATTTCAAACTAAATAATTTTGTATAAAGTCTTAAAGCATAATGTTTCCTACAACCAATTTATTATGGTCATAATGTCAAAAATGTTTAACACTTTTATAGTTTAGAAAATTATTCATAAACTAGAAATAAAAACTGGCATGAAGTCACATAAAATCACAGTCAAATTCATGTTTTGTCATTCATCCATGCTTTTATTTATTAAAAAAATCACATTTGTTGAACACCAATTGTGTCAGTCAATGGATTGAGGTTACAAAAGAAAAACAACACTATCTCCTAGTCTATTGAAATATAGCAAACTGCTCAGATGTTATAGAACTTGGAAAATAGTATTTTTTTTTCTCACAAGCAGTTTCCAGGCAATTTATGAAGAAAAGATTTGCTAAATGAGATCATAAGGAAATTAATCTATCCTACTTTCTCCTAGTCAGGGCCACTGCCTGATCCATGTTTTCATCACTAGCATGTGACCTATTGATAGACTCCTAATTTGTTTCATGCCTCATTTCAATCTCTTCTGCAGTTCAATTTCCCCTGACAACTGTTATTTTTAGAAATATTACTACAAACATAATACTCCTGTACCCTTGAATCCCTTATTATATAAAAGGTAAGTCTCTAAGTCATTATTTTAGAATGTTTTAAACTCATTGTATTATAATTCCAATCAATCTTCCAGTTCTTTCCTCAAAGAACTGAAGTTGACTTATTTTAGATATATTTTGACTTAAATGGCAGAAAGTGATCATTAATACTCTTTCTTCTGAATTCTAGCCAAGAAAAAAGTATACATTACATTAGTAAGTTGTGTTAAATAAAGGCTTTCAATTAAGTGATATTTATTCTCTTTATCTTGTCTTACAAAAATAAATAACATAATCTTGCTACCAACAAGAATTATAGGATTTCACTTTAATTTTTTTGAGACAGGTTATAATTTGTGATTTATATTGATTTTACATATTTACTAGTTTTAACATTTGGAATCACATGTATCAGTAATAATTGGCAAGTAAACATAACAAAAGGCACTTAAATTATGTGTACAACACAAAACTAATCATAAGTTTAAAAAGCTCATTGGTTTCTTATATATAGGATAAAACCAGGTTAGTGGCATCAGATCTTTTTATTTTCACTATAATAAGTGAAAGAAGAAGTCCCCCTTTTACTTTTATGAATTTTGTACTAATTTGCTTGATGAAAATTAGTCTTTCTTGCAAACTCTTGATGGGAGGGGAATTTTAACATAAAAAAGTTATGAATTTATTCTACTAATATTAGCATAAGAAATGATTGAGGTTTTCTACACAGAAGATTTTAAAAGAGACCTAAAAGTATTACCAATAAGGCATACATTTGGTTCCCAATCAAAGCGAAAAAGTCTTTGCAGCCTCAGGGAAGCATATGTGGACTGTGTCCCGCAAACCAGGTTATTGTTTCATGCAAGATGAGTCTGCACTTTGCTGAAAACTGCTTGCTTAGCTTTTTGCCTTTTTCCATCTTATTTTCTTTACCCCTTAGCAGTCTTTCCTTGAAGCATTTCCTTAACAAATCGCCTGAACTTAAATCCTCATCTCAGGACTGACCTAGAAAGGATGTCAACTGAAGTTGACTCTTAAGGGAAGAGAGACAGAAACAAAAGAAAGAGAGGGAATAAGTCTGGAGGTGACACTGTGTGGCTTCTAGGTGTGTTTATAATCAGTAGTCAGCAACTGTGTCCTTTTCCAGGTTATCAATTGTATCTACATTATTCTATATTGCTCTGGGATTAATGACAGTTTTGTCTTTGTATCAGTTCTTTTATCATTTTTTAAAATTTTAGTCTCTGTGTTTATAAATATATATATATATTTATTTTATATAAATATATATATATATATATATATATTTTAACTTTTGATTTGTCCCTAACAATTGTCTAATGAGAATGAAATTTGCTCTTTATTTTTTATGTAAAGAGCACTCAGAATATAGTAGGTAGAGGATCATTGCACTTGATTGTGTCCCATACACATCACATTCCTAAAATTATATAATATGAAGTATAAGAGTTTAATGAGAAGAATTAGAAGTGATCATTTATAAGCCAGGCCATGATGAGTTGTGATCAGAATACCCTCTCACCCACCAATTGCACAGACCCCATACTCCACCCTCAACCCTTGGCCCTGTTGTCTTGAACTTGTTTCTCAGATGTTAGGAAATGCTGTACAGAGGCCCTGTGGACAAATCACGTGAAAACTGGGGCCAACAGCTGAGAAGAACAAAAGTTATGATTTTAATATTGGTCCAAGGTGTTACTTTCAGCATCTAAATGTTGCTAAAACTAGACAATCCCTCAAAGAGATTATATTCCAACTCATTTAGACTGTAATTTCAGGAAAATTACATTTTGTATCAAATAACACATAAGATAAGTTGGATTGATTTTCTAGTGTGACAATACTTTTCAATTAATGAATAATTGTGTGTGTATATGTATATATATGAATGTGTGTATGTGTGTGTGAACTGCAATAGAAATGAAGATGGATAAGAGATAAGTGATAGTAAGAGGAAAGTAAGACAGAAAGAGACTTTACGGATAAAATCTTGAGTCCTGTGATTATATATCCTATATTCTAGCTCTGCCAATCTTAGTCATGTTAAACTACATAGATTTCTTAACTCTTTGAAGGTTTATTTTTTCTCATCAAATGGGATCTTTCCTTTTTTTTCTGATATCCTTATTTATTTTTCTTTATTTAAATTTTTTAATAATTTAATTTATTGTGTTTTGGGATTTTTCCTTTTATTCTTTCTATAAATATAAATTTACGTTTGGTGTCTTTTATCTTCAGCCTAAAGGACTTCCTTTAGCATTGCTTGAAGTACACATTTGCTGGTGATAACCTCTTCTATTTTATTTATTAGAAATATATTTTGATTTAATTTATGAAGGGCACTTTTACTGGTTATAGAATTATTGTTTGAGAGAGTTTTAATTTTTTTTTTGAAGTTCAGCACTTTAAGATTATTGATTTATTGTCTCTTGGTCTTTATTTTTCTGATGAGAAATCAACTATCTATAATATATTTTTCTATCTGACTTTGCCTAAGGTTTTCTATTTTCTTTTAATTTCCAGCACTTTGACCATGACTAGGTATATATTTTTTATCCTGCTGGTGTTTTGAAGAAACTTTTAGATTTTTATTTTTTATTTTTTTGCCAATTTTGAGAAAATTTTTTTATTATGGGTTATCTTTTCTTGTCTTTTCTTTCTTTCTTCCTCTTCTTTTTCTTCTTTTTTTTTTTTTATCATTTTCCATCTCCTCTCAATTTGGGATAAAACTCACATATATATTAGATCACTTGATATTTTCTACAGCTTATTTTTTTTTCTGTTTTTCATGTAAGGTGATTTCTACAAATATATATATATATGGTTAATATCATTGATCTTTTCTTCTGCTGTCTCTAATCTGCTGTTAAGCCAATAGAATATTTTAAAATTTCAGTTATTATTATTTTATGTCCTAGAAATCATAATTGTTCTTTTCCATTTTTATTTTCAGTTGGGTCAATAATATCTGGGTCATTTTTGGGGTCAAGTCTTACAGATTGCCTTTTATCTTGACTATCTTTCCCAGTTTCTTTGCAATTCTGTTTATCTTAAACTTTAAATTCCACATTATGAATGGTCTTACAGAGACTGAATTTGTTATCTTCCTTGAATATTTAATCCAACTTGCAAATAACTTGGGAGCTTAAAATCTGTCAATCATGTGATGAACAACAGCTGTAATAGTTTATTTCTTCCTGACTTGTAGCTGTTTGTTTCACGCACATGAACATTTTAGGGGTAATCTGGGGGTTTAGTGTAGGTATATATCAATTATATGACTTAGACATTGGTGGTTATGTCCTTTCTAAGACTTTCCCCCCACCACCTTCACTTTGTCACTATTCTGTAGCCAACATATCTGTTCTCTGACAACTCCTCCTGGTTAGATATTTTTATTCATATGTTTGTTTGTTTTCATCAAAGAATCACCTCATAATTGAATACTGTGGTATATCTCACATCATTAAGCCATGTAGATACAAATTTTACTTGGTGCAGAACTTTTTCTTAAGTGGTCAATTTCCCTTCTAGTTTTTATAATGCTTTCCTATGCTTCATTCATTTGATCAATAAAATAAGAAGGTAAGACCCTGGATTAGGAGAATTCTACATTTGAGATTTCAAATTGATACAGTTGTGTGCAGGATAATTGGGCGGCATTAGTTATTATTTCATTTCTCTATATAACTGCTATAAAAATAATCAAAGAGAGATGGCAAAGAGAATTGTTGCAGCACTGGTTGTAACAATATCAATGAGGAAATGGTTAAATGAATTATGCTACATCTACACTGTGGACTGCTTTGTAGCAGTTAAAGCTATGTGTGGTGATGGATGTTAACCAGACTTATTATGGTGACCATCTTGCAATGAATGCTAATATTAAGTCATTATGTTATATACCTGAAACTAATACAGTGATATGTGTCATTCAAAAAATATCATAAGCTAGATCTTGTTTATACTAACAAATCTTTATAGCACATTGTAATATGGAAACCTAAGAGTATAGAATATATATGACACACATTTATTTGTTGAAAAATACATCTAAATTTTTTTCTGTATTTTTTTTTGTTTTTGTGAAATACTATGAAATACTAATATAATGAGAATTAACAACACAATTCAGTTAATACAGTACCTTTTAAAATAAATAAGTAGATAAAAAATCATATACTACATCTTGTCATTTGCATAAAATCTATTAAAAAATGCTTTACGGGCCCTGTCTGGTTGGCTCAGTGGTAGACCGCCGGCCTGGTGTGCAGATGTCCCGGGTTTGATTCCTGGCCAGGGCACACAGAAGCGCCCATCTGCTTCTCCACCCCTCCCCCTCTCCTTCCTCTCTGTCTCTCTCTTCCCCTCCTGCAGCCAAGGCTCCATTGGAGGAAAGATGGCCCAGGCGCTGAGGATGGCTCTGTGGCCTCTGCCTCAGGCGCTAGGATAGCTCTGGATGCAACAGAGCGATGACCCAGATGAGTAGAGCATCACCCCCTGGTGGGCGTGCCGGGTGGATCCTGGTCGGGCGCATGCGGGAGTCTGTCTGACTGCCTCCCCATTTCCAGCTTAGGAAAAATGCAAAAACAAACAAACAAACCAAAAAAAATGGTTTACAGTATATAAAACAATAAATATCCTGCCTCTTTATACTGACAGAAACAAAGTGATTGTTATAACTATTGTATTACACTGTTCATGTTCTATGCTGAGGAAATTTATGCAACCTTAGTGTTATTCACATTTTACAGTCATATTTAAAGTGTGAGTTTTCTGATGTGAATTCAAATTTCCAAATTGTATTTACTGACATGTGTAAAAGAGAAAATACAACTCAGAAATTACAGGGACATTAGAGATACATATATTAGCTATTTGTCTATGGGTATACAACAACGTACAAACAAATTTTCAGAATTACATCTTTCATGACAATTTTATATAAACCATGAGCATTGAGTTCATAATTTATAACAATGTCTGACACTTAATAAACACTATATAAATTAGTATATTATTATTTCTGGGAAGAGTTCATCAAGAAAATGTAACTATTAGTTGACCAGTGAGCTGGACCTTAGCAATCGGAGGATCCTCACCACCTCCCCATACACTTGAAATATACATTTTCCCCACTGTTTCCCACTGTCAGAGCAGTTTTGAAGGACACAGCCTTGAAAGAACAATGTGTTGTTGAGGCCAGCTAGCTGGTATGTTACTGAACTCAGTTAAGGATTTTAAGATTCTGGTAGATAAATGTAGATATCTACTTTCTTGCAGTTGCCCAAGACTAGCCTCATAGTAAGTTCTTTTGCTTGTTATGAAGTGCAGTGATACCAAAACCCTGGCCATAAAACAAGTTTTGCAAGATTTGCAGGTAAGTAAAAGAAAAGAGTTCCGTAAAGGCCATAAATGTTCACTAATGTCTAGATTCCGGAAAGCCCTCAGGGTGCTGCCTTCACAACCTCTGTAAAAGGCCAAGATAACTGAGCACATTCTTTTGCGTTTTATAAAATGCTTCGCTGAGCACTCTCTCCCTACATTGTTCCAGGGATAACCGAAAGCCTGTTTCGCTTCTGTAAAACTGCTTAACTAGGCGCTTGCCTCCTACCCTCGCTTCTTTGTACCTTTAAAAGCAAATCCCTGAGTTAGTCAGAGGCCGCAAGTCTTTAGGATGTGAATCCACTCGTGGTTGCCAGCCTTAGAATCAAGACTCCTTAATCTGACTACTTGCTTGTGTGCAAAACATTTGTTTCCTCACTGTCCAGATAAAACAGAACTTCCATTACCAATCTGGAGTGCTCTGCCTCTGTTTGGTCTTCTCTTGCTTTTCATGCACTTGGGCCAATTACAAATTTTGCCTGGGTACTCCTGAGTTTTTGAACCAATATATATCTTTATTTGTAATATCATCATCATCAATTATATTAATATTCTTAAAACAATCAAGTAAAATTGAATATTTATGTGGATGACCTATTCAAATTAAAAGGTAACCTATACTTTTCTTACCCAAAAAAGATTTTACAGTAAAATCCTTAAAGCAGTGGTCCCCAACCCCCGGGCTGCAGACCGGTACCAGTCTATGGGCCATTTGGTACCGGTCCTCGGAGAAAGAACAAATAACTGACATTATTTCCATTTTATTTATATTTAAGTCTGAATGATGTTTTATTTTAAAAAAATGACCAGATTCCCTCTGTTACATCCATCTAAGACTTACTTTTGACGCTTGTCTCGGTCACGTGATACATTTATCCGTCCCACCCTAAAGGCTGGTCTGTGAGAATATTTTCTGACATTAAACCGGTCCATGGCCCAAAAAAAGTTGGGGACCAGTGCCTTAAAGCATATAAATTTCATCATTACATACTAATTGTGGTTAATTAGTATGTTAATGAACATAATGAAGTTTAGGCAAAGCTGAAAGTAAATTGACATTTTGCAGTGCATTGAACCAGTGGCTGGTTGAAAAAATCCCAAGATGATATTCTGTAGAGGTGTGCTTTTCATCAATATCATGTAAGTTTCCACAAGTAATATGTATAATGAAGCCACCTTTTACTGTGAAACTTCTGGGGTTATTTTTTGTTGTTCATTTATCACAAGAAAAATAATATTACTTACAAATATCTGAAACACTAAAATTTTTATTCTTAATTTATTACTATATGATAAAAATTTTGATCACATTCATTTTAAAGATATTTCACATTTAGGCATTCAACCATATGGTTTAATTTCTTAGAGAATTCCTCATAAGACTGCCAGGATGGCTTCCAGTTCACCCAAAACAAGAAGTCTGTAGTCACTAGAAGTACAAATTCCTCATTTCAACTCCATATTATGCCAGCAGCGCATTCCAGTCTCATTGATCAAAGTCCAGAACCACTAGTAATTGCTTACTGATTCAATTTGCTTTCTGACTCAATGTTCTAGTGAGATTCTTTTTGAAAGGTCAGTAACTTGTCTCCAATTCATTCCATTAAATATGAGAAGAGAAAGGAACTTTGTATTATTTAGTAAGGACAAAGTACATAATCACAAAGTGAATAGTGTTAATATTCATTCTTACTTAAAATGAATTGCAGCATTTTTCATCTCTTATCAGAACTTTAATTGGCATTTTAATAAGGTTGTCTTATAAAACTACCACATGGTAAAGAAGATAAAAGCTAACAAGAATCACCATTGTAGAAGAAATATTTTTGTCATCTGGAAAAGAATTAAAACAGGTTATTAAATGATAACTTTTTATAATTAAAATCAATTGTAAAAGGAGCTGTTTGTAGTTGCAGCAAACTAAAAAGTCACTGAGAATTATTAGCAAACTACACCTTTATTTAAATGAGAGATTAATAGGTTTTTTTCATATGTCAATTTATTCCTTTTCTGCATAATCTCATTTTTATTTTTATCTCAAAATCAGTCATCTGCTTCAGTGAGCCCTGGTTAGTCAGTGTTTAACAGTTAAGGTTAAACATCTTGGCTCAGACACTAATTAGTTACATGATTGGTATAGTTACTTATCCTCACTTAACATCAGTTTCTTATAGGTAAAATAAGATAGTGAAATGCACTCTAGTACCTGTTTCTTACAGTTGTAGTGAAGACTAAGTAATTCATGTAAAATGCTTTGTACAGGGCTGATTATATAGTCAGTGACCACAGAAGTGAAAGTTATTGGCATCATCTTATTATTTCAAAACCTATCTCTATGCTCTTGATGAAATTACAAATACTTTTCTTGAATGTTTCTCCATTCATGCAAAAATTTCCAGCTTTGCTAGTGAATACCTCTCTGACCAAACCTGTGATTTTGTATTATCAATATTATATACTTTGCACTATTAAAGTCTTTCTTCTTTATTAGAATAATTGCTCCTGCCATAAATATTTGCCTGTTTTTTTACATTATAATTTTTAAAAATTTTTATTTCTTCTTTTTAGTCTCAGTTCTTCTTCAGAATCTGAGTAAAGCTATGAGCTATTTCATGAAAAAAATGTCATATATATGTATATAAAATATATATCAGACATATGTGACATATGTGAGATACATATGCATATATGAGATTTATATCACATATATGTATATTTATACATATTTGTAAACACACAAACACACATATATATATAATTTTTGCACCCAATTTTATTTCATGGAAGTTCATAAGTTCATAACCTAAGTCACATTTCTCATCCATCTAGAAGTCATCTAGGGGCCCATAAGCATAGCCTTGCATTTCTCTAGAAGTCTCAAACTGGCACATACCTGATTTTGTATTAGAAGAATCTAGTTTTTCTTTGCTCAAGATGACATAAAAATTACATATTGTATTAATATTTGAAAACTTGATGTAAGGCCAAACTAAAACAACAACAACAAAAAAGTGGAACAGATACTAACATTATAAGAGGGGAGCTGAAGTTTTGTATATGAGCGAATAGCCATACCAGGAGATTCAAATATAGCAAATGCAGAAAATATTGTGGAAAAAGTTTAAGGGAAGCTAAAAAAGACATATCAGTATCTTATTTAAGACAGAAGTACAAAGAAAGAAGGGTCTACCATGGATGCCCACCAGAGGAGATGGGCAGGGTTGGGGCTGCTTGTGTGCATGAGGGAAGGGCAGCAGGAGGAGAGAACATATAATTAACTCTTTGTTTTTGTTTATTGGGCCAAGTCAGCAGATTCCAACTTTGTGTTCAACACTGGGTGAGCTAACATAAAGAGAAATATCAGTGGAGACTTTCCAAGACTATTAACTCCTTAGTGTATCAAAAGAGCTCTATTGTTGGAGATGTTTGTAACAAGAGATTAATGAAACAAATTTTATTTTTTATTAGTTCTTTTTGACTCGCATAGCAACTAACACATAATAAATGGTAAGTAATTATTTGTTGAGTAGTTTTATTAACCAGACATGTGTCTTTGCAAAAACTGGGACAATTCCCCTACACACTAGTAAAAGTTGTTCAGCTTTCTTCAGCTTTTAAAGGACTTCTGTCATCAAAGAGAGTCACAAGCTTTTTGGAAATCAGTGTGGGAAAGACAGTGAGGAGACAGAGGGAATGATGAAGTGTCCCTGTGTCCAATGCACTCATGTAGAAAATTAACAGTTCACCATCTAGGTCATTACAATGACTTGGGAAGACTCAGGTAGACTTAGTGATTATGGTGCTTTGGTAGGAATTCAGAAACCTCAATTTTGTTACTACTAGCTTTCTAGCTTTTGACCTTTTAAAAAAGTAATTTCAGATCTCATTTTCTCTGACTCTTAAATAGAATCATACTTGTCCGTAAAGTAATTTTAAGATACTTGGATGAATGATGTTACACATCTTTAAGTGGAATTCTCTACTGATTAACTGGAAGACACATATTTCTTTATTTGGAAAGTGTTTTATATATTTTATTAGCTCTTATCATATAAAATGTCTAAAAGAGGTTACTAGAAAAATTTCCACTTTGCCAATATGTAAACTGAATAATGACATTACAAACAAAATGCTCAGAAATCAGAAACTCAGAAATGATATACAGTGATTTATCCCCAAAGTGGCAGTGAATAAAAGACTTTGATAAACTACACTGAACTATAAAATATAATAATGTCTATTATATCTAAAAACAATAGTGAACACAAAACAATGATTATGTACAGTCACTGTTTTACATATAAATTTAGATGTTATAACAACAACCCTGTAAGGTATATAATATTGCTGTCTTCATTGATCACTAGAGGAATCTGAAACACAAAAGAACTGTCTACACTTGAATCAATAAGTAATAGAGCCAAGAATTGTACTTGGGGGAATCAGAATTTGTCCTCAGACTCCTATACATATCTAGTTGAATAGCTTTTTACAACCATTGTTAGATCACAAATCCAAAATGTTATATTTATTTAAACATTATCTACCAAATTTGTTCAACCATTAAAAATTTGTTTGGCCCCGGTTGGTTTGCTCAGTGGATAGAGCGTGTCGACCCAGCATATGGACGTCCAGAATTTGACTCCTGGTCAGGGCACATAAGAGTAGCAACCACTGATTTCTTCCCCACTCTCTCCCTCTTCTCTCCCTCTTGCCCTCCCTCAGTCAGTGGCTAGATTGCTTTGAGCATTGACCCTCAGGGTGCAGAGCACTGAGAATAGCTGGGTCCTAGAGCCAGCCTTAGGCACTAAAAATAGCTTAGTTGATTTGAGTATGGGCTCTAGATGGAGGTTGCCAAGTGGATCCAGTTGGGGTGCATGAGGGAACCTGTCTATCTCTCCTCCTCTCACTTAAAAAATTGGTTTAAAATCTTTCTTTTCTTTTTTTAATTATTTATTATTATTATTATTTTTTTTACAGAGAGAGTCAGAGAGAGGGATAGATAGGGACAGACAGACAGGAACGAAGAGAGATGAGAAGAATCAATCATTAGTTTTTTGTTGCAACACCTTAGTTGTTCATTGATTGCTTTCTCATATCTGCCTTGACCATGGGGCTACAGCAGACTGAGTAACCCCTTGCTTGAGCCAGCAACCTTGGGTCCAAGCTGGTGAGCTTTGCTCAAACCAGATGAGCCCATGCTCAAACTGGCAACCTTGGGGTCTCGAACCTGGGTCCTCTGCATCCCAGTCTGACGCTCTATCCACTGCGCCACCACCTGGTCAGGCAAAATCTTTCTTTTTTAGTACATGAGATAACATATATAAGGTCTACTGGAAAGTTCTGTCCATTTTTGGAATAAAACAAAATACAAATTTTTCTTACCGTCAATAAATTTTATTAAATAATATAATTGCCATTATTATTAATGATTTCTTGCCAGCGTGAGGGCAATTTGTATGTCCCATTTTTGAAAAATGTTTTATCTTTTGATGTGAAAATTTGAACCAGTGCGTGTTTGATATCTTCTTCATTTTTGAATTTTTTGCCCTTCAAAAAATGTTGTAAGGACAAAAACAAGTGATAGTTGGAGGGTGCTAAGTCCGGAGAATATGGTGGATGTGACAGACATGCTTCTGTAGCATTTCTTCCTTGTTGAAATTCGTGAAAATTACAGTGGTGTAAATGAACTTTATTAGTAGCCATGGGTACACTATGGCTTCACACATAAGACTAACGTGAATCAACTTTGTTTTAGTTAATTTGCTATGTCAGTATGTATACATTAAGTGATAAAAATAGAAAGGCAGACATGTGCCAAATAAACATGCTTACATGTCGAAACTTGTGATAGAAATGGACAGAACTTTCCGGTAGACCTTATATTTAAATTCTGCCATGCATACCAGGCTAAATTTTACATTGGTTGTTAGAAAAGATGAACAAGACAGTATTACTTTATTGTTATTTTCTATATTCTAATCAGACACAGAAGACCTTAATATCAGTATGAAAGAGACAAAATAATACAGACAGATCTTTACTATTAAAATCGTCAAAGTTACTTCATTTCCCAAGACTTTTTGACTGTATGACAATATAGACTAAGATCTGAACCCTGTGAAACATAAATTAACACTTCTATAAAAATTTTGTTTTTATTTGATTTTGTTAAGACAAGTGTTTCAACTATTTTTCTAAGCTCCACTTAATACTCACATGCATCTCAAGCAAATCTACCAGGAATAACTTGACATTTCAGAAATATTCAATAATAAAATATTTTATTGTTAGTATGTTAATGGGTGATCCAAAGCACAATTGACCTTAAACACTTGTAACAAATCAGTGTAGAGTCAAGCTGATTTAGACAGAGAATATTCAGATTCATAGTTCTTAATCTATAGCTGATTGCAGCCATAGGCCGTTTCTTCTAGTCAAAGCTTGGTCTCAGACTCTGCTAAAACTTGCTGATAGAGTTAAAGAAGTACTACTTATGTGAACACATCTCAACAGGCTTTTTAAAATTTATTTCTTAAATGAGCCCATAGATATCTTTTATTAAAATGCTCATGGATTAAAAAAAATAATATTTTAACCATAGTGGATGGCTCAGAGGCTTTATAAACCATATTTTCTAAATCACTTTAGTAGATGAAAGGTTCTGTTTCTATATAAAACAATGCATTTGTTTCCACCTACTTATTTTGATATAGACTAAAAATATTTTGAGGGAGTAACTCTACCAAATTATTTTAAATGCCATACATATACATACATTATTTTATATTCCAAACTAAGTCAAACTATACTGGTTGGCTTTCCATTTTGAAATCTTGTAGGTGGAGAAAAAAAAATACTCTCTTCTTTTTTTGATTTCCCCCTACAAATCATATATAGATATTTATTTGAAATTGTGTTCAACTTGCTAGAAATGAGGCATGACCAATATAATTAATCAAAATTATATGTATATTTGTGTGTCAATGGCTTTAGTTTGTGCTTGGGATACTGCCTATATAGTTTGGATATATTTATACGCAGCTTCTAGAGAAAATGAGAGACTGAGTGTCACATTTTCAAAAACAACTTAAAGGGCAGTGTGAGACAGGCATTGATCTTTCTAGGATAATATGTCATACGGTACGTAGCCAATTAGTCTATTGCTTAAATTATAGATAAATCCATTCAGCATACTGCAATGACAATGAAATAGTTTGATTAAAAATGGTAATTCATTTATGATGTGAGAGTACATGTTGTAAGAATTGAGCTTAGTAATATAAAGGTAAAAAGCAGCAGGAAACACATCCTATCTGTTTTTCTTTAATAATTTTATATTTAGAGAAACATGAAGTGTCATGTAATGAATACTCAGGACCAATAAGTAGACTCATCAAGTAAGACACTTAGGAGTAATAGAGGTAGAAATGTAACTAAAATAAATAGGATAAGCCATTTGGGCACTTAACATAGAAAATAGGCTTAATTTTATAGAGAATAGACTGAATAAAACCTATTTTACAATACAAAACCCAATAGCCATAAATTCTAAATTCCCTAGAGTTGCTTGCATAGTTGAAGTAAATGTTTATTTCCACAATGTGAATAAGAACAAGCCAGAATCTTCTGTGCTACATCTGGGGAAAGTGACAAACCTTTTCGCTTCTACTAGATGTTACTTCATGACAGTGGAATAGAGAGATGTGCCATTTGTGGGTTTCCTGTGACAGAATGAGTACTATAAAAAATACTAATAAAGAAGTTCAAGCCAATGCTTTATGTTTCATTGCTATTTCCACCATTGCAACTTACCAAGTCTTGGTTTTCTAGATTGGATAGTGCTAGCTCCTGAAAGATAATTCATCATCATCCTAAATATGCTCTTTGAAGGGGTATATTGAGCAATGTTCTATAAACTACCCTAAGTTATAAAGGGAAAAAAAAACTACCAATTCATACAATACACAATATTTTTCTTTTGGAAGGAGCCAATGGATAGAGCTGAGCCAATGAATAGAGCTGCTGATAGACCACATACATCTTTGCTGCCTGGTGCCAATTATTTTTTCATTTATATTTCAGCAAAAATCCCAAGAATACCTTCCTTGCTGTGCCACAAATACAGTGAGTGATACTGCACACAAAATGGGCATGCTCAATACAGCTTTGTTAAATGCATTCTATTAACAGTTCAGAAAATTTCCATGAACTTAAAACATCTATGTTCAAGTCCAGTTTTGTCACATCAAGCTATATAACATGGGCTCATCTTTCTCTTCTACAAATATAATAATGGTGTTTAAATATGTTGTTGTGATGATATGATGAACAATGTAGTAATATATGGGAAATTGGCCTTGTATATTCTGAGGTTCTGAAGTTCTGTAGAAATATGTCATTATTCAAGCTATGAATTTAGTTACATAAGTGCTCATTTTAAACTCTACATTTAATTATAGTTTATAAAATGATTTATATTTATGCAAATTATTTTCCCATGAATTGTTTTTTACTCATGTATATTTTTAAAGGTATAATTTAAAAAATATGTAAGCATCACTCAATTCTCCTAAACTTTTAATGAGTACAAACCAACAAAATATATGGATTCATTTTGGCCATCAATTTTTTTTCTTTATTTCTAAGTGAGAGGAGGGCAGATAGTGAGACAGACTTCCAAATGCACACCAGCCACAATCTACCAAGCAACCACATCTGGGGCCAATGCTCGAGTACTGAGCATCTGAGACTGATGCTGGCTACCAATTTTGTATATGAAATAACAATAGCCCTGGCTGGTTGGCTCAGTGGTAGAGCATTGGCCTGGTGTGTGGAAGTCCCTGGTTTGATTCTGCCAGGGCACACAGGTGAAGTGCCCATCTGCTTCTCTACCCTTTCCCCTCTCCTTTTTCTCTTTCTCTCTCTTTTCCTCCTGCAGCTAAGTCTCCACTGGAGCAAAAGTTGGCCTGGGTGCTGAGGATGGCTCCATGGCCTCCACCTCAGGTCCTAGAATGACTCCAGTTGCAATGAAGCAATGCCCCAGATGGGCAGAGCATCACCCCCTAGTAGACATGCCAGGTGGGTCTAGGTTGGGCGGGTGCATGCAGGAGTCTGTCTCTTTTTCTTCCCACTTCTCACTTCAGAAAAATACAAAAATAAAAAAAAGAAATAATGCCAAATATCAAGACTATTTGTGATATTAACTCAAATACTAACTGAACTGTTTTCAAAACTACAAATTTGTTTGATATTAGTACATTAAGCTTCTTACTTATAGAACAAAACAAATATGAATAGAGATGTTAAATATCTTGAAACATAACTTCGTGAAATTAATTTTTTCATCATCTAAAAAGTATTAGCACAATAAGCAAGTCAGTGGTTATTCCAAGTAGAAAGAATAAGACATTCTAATATATAGGCACAATCACTTTACATCTTTCTATGTTTCAGGTAAATGTGACATTGGCTATTCAGTGTCTTTTCTTGAAGTTACACAAGAAAGTAATGGGCATATCTTATTTTATTTAATGGGGTTTTAAATTTATAGCTACCTGTTTTTGAGAACAGCACTTGAATTGACCTATTCAATTAGTTGGGGCTTAACTGTGGATTTCACTTGAGTTCTGCAGGAATGCATTCAGGCAAAAAGCCAGTTTAGGTTTTAGAGGTATCTTGTTCTTGGGATTTGTATCTATAGGCAAAGTTCTGGGGTTTTTTTTTCATTGTTTTAAAAACCACATTATGAAGAAAAATAAATAAAATGATGTGCTCTTATATTGTCTTATTCCCATGACATTACACACACACAAACACACACACACACACACACACACACACACACATACGATTAAATTTTTTGACAAATGTCTATATGGCAAGCATTTTTTCTTCCTACCTTTCATGCTACCTCTGACTGTTTAGTACTGCTCACTACAGTGACAGCTTTGGTCTTTTCTCAATAAAAGTAATGCCAGAATCGGGTCCTTCCTACATTATCAGTACTATACTATCAGGACAGTAGTATATATCTATTCTATATTTTCTATTCTATGCATGACAAATAAAAACTGATATAATATGAATATTTAAAAATGGACTAAAACATTATACTTTTATAAACATTACCAATTTGAATTCTAATAATATGGCAGACAAATCAATGACATATTCTTGTACAGGCGGACATAAGTCCTTCAAATCTTAATGCATGTTTTCACATATGTAAAGAGTCATTAACAAATCCCCTCTTCTATATATTCTTTTATTTGCCCCTCTAGATATATTTTTCATTTTGATTGTGCTTCTCCAAGTTATTTATGTACTGCATTAAGCAATTTCTTTGATATCTTACGTCTGCTTGGACTTGTTCAATGGAAGGTAATTGCAGGAGATTGGATAAAGAAACAAGAGTAAGATCAGAATATTTATTATCCATTTCCTCTCTGCTGGGCCAATTCCTACTGGACAGTCAGAAGACAGGTCTTCTGAATTCTGGTTACTTTGCCTATAGACAGGAACAACTCTTCACTTTTGCTAGCTTGGAGGTATTTCACTATTCCTTATTGGTTTCCAGCACTCTATCACACAGCTTTGAGTGTGTATTCATTGAAGCCTATGACCTGTTGTCATGACACTGACTAATATAATAGGATGTTGAAAAACAAAAATAGAGGGACTAGTTCTAGGAAAGAAAAAAATTAGTTTTTATCTACTTTTATTGGGTTTTCATAGATCTTCATCAGAATATTTTCTTAGGCCCTGGCCGGTTGGCTCAGCGGTAGAGCGTCGGCCTGGCGTGCGGGGGACCCGGGTTCGATTCCCAGCCAGGGCACATAGGAGAAGCGCCCATTTGCTTCTCCACCCCCCCCCCCCCCCCCGTCCTTCCTCTCTGTCTCTCTCTTCCCCTCCCACAGCCAAGGCTCCATTGGAGCAAAGATGGCCCGGGCACTGGGGATGGCTCCTTGGCCTCTGCCCCAGGCGCTAGAGTGGCTCTGGTCGCGGCAGAGCGACGCCCCGGAGGGGCAGAGCATCGCCCCCTGGTGGGCAGAGCGTTGCCCCTTGGTGGGCGTGCCGGGTGGATCCCAGTCGGGCGCATGCGGGAGTCTGTCTGACTGTCTCTCCCCGTTTCCAGCTTCAGAAAAATACAAAAAAAAAAAGAATATTTTCTTAGTCTTTGCTTTTCAAATTAATAATTTAAGAAAAAATGGCATGTACAAAATTAATGTCAAATAATGTAAAATTCTGAAACTAACTACTTATAGTAACTACTTATACTCTAACAACATCCAACTTCCTCTGGCAATTCTCAATCCAGAAAACATGTTATTGATATTGTGGCCTTATTTTTTCTATGTATGTATTTATTTTTTATTTGTTGGTAAAAAATCATTGCAAACTTTGGGACTTAAAATACTCATTTATCATATCAAAATTAGTCAAAGTTGGAAATATAGATCTGAGTTTCTATTCAAGGTCTCCAGAAAGTGAAATCAAGCTGTTGGCCAGGCTGTATTCTCTCACCTGGAGGCTCAATTAGGGCAGGATCTGACACCAAGCTTTCTTTGGTTGTTGGCAGTATTCATGTCTTTGCAGCTGAAAAATTACAGGAGTCTTGCTTCTTGAAAGCTAGTGATGGAAAGAGAAAGTCTCTGTGGCTTTGAGTTTCTGACCTCCAAAACCTCTTTAAAAGGCTTTACCTGCTTCTGTGAGGCTCAACACAGATAATCAGTTCTTTTTATATTAAAGTCATACTTAGGTTTTTAAAAAAATTATTATGAGTTGTATAAAATTAATTATTCATTATTTAAGTAATTCATGTTAATTTTATTTAAAATGCTCTCAATAAAATAAATATTAATCATGTTTAATATTGTCTTAATAAATTTTATTCAAGATAAATATAGTTAACGTATTTTTTCAAACTCTGTCAGGCATTTTTTTAAAGCATGCATAAATTCTATTCAACTTATAAATATAAATGGCATCATAAAACACATAACATACCCAAACATAGATACAATTTTATATCATTACAGATCTATATTCTAATCTTAGTGGCTATATAGTATTGTATTCTATGGATATTTCAAAATTTTTATATCCAATTTTTTTATTTGTTAAAATATGGAGGTTTCCAAATACTTTTCTACCCAGTTCTGATGTGTGTCTTTGAATGTGTGTATATTTCCTGGAGATAAAGTCCTAAAAGCCATTCACACTTTTTAAGACAGTGTATCTATATTGCCAATTTTCTATTTAGAAAATTTGTAGCAGTTTGAACTAATAAACTATATGTAAAAAATTTATTATTCGCAATTCTCTAATTTTTGTCAATCTAATGATGAAAAAATTATATCTCATTTATTTAATTTGCATTTCATAGACTACAATTCTGTTTGGACATTTTTATATTTGGGGCATTTGCTTAGTTTCTTTACTTAATATTTATTTACCCCACGATTTAATTTTTGTATCATAATTTATTTATCCATTCACCTGCTGGTTAGTATTTGAATAGCTTCCAATCTTTTGCAACTAATGGATTCATTTTTATAGAATCAATTTCTATAATATTTTTGAAACATCTACAAATATATATTGCAAACTATTAATAGTTGTTATTTGGAGTGTTTTGATGGCAATTCTCTCACACAATATGAGTTCTTTATATTTTATTATTTCTAAATGCATTTTTATATAACAAAATAAAATAAATTTTAAAATATAATTATGGAGGAACTCTAAATATAGTGATTAAATACAAACATTTAATAAACTGTTGATTCAAATAATGTTAAAGCATCAGAAAAGAGATTTGTCTTAAACTTATGAACACAGTGATGAAGAGCACAGGAAAGAAGACAAGATCAAGGAAAGAATAGCTGAGAAAGATGGAAAGCATATGGAAACATAACTAATTCAACAGCTCTGATAAATCCAAATCGCATATCAGCAATGAAAAAAACTAAGGAGATACATAATTGGTGGTCCATCCTTCTAAAGGCCCAGAAATGGGTAGCGCCTTCTACAAGGAGGATGCTTGTGTAATTGTGGATGGTGTGGAAAGTGCAGAACTGGTTTAAGAAGTCCAACCATTGCTACTCCTGGCCTGAGTTTGATCTTCCACTGCCCTTCCTCAGCGGATTACTTGTTAGTTTTCATAATAACAGTATATGAAGTGAGGGATATCATGGATAATTTAGAGTGGTGATACTGTACTAAAATTAGGTGATTCTTTAACTTTTACAATAAAAAAAATTTTCAAAACTTTAATTTACATTGAACTAGTTGATGGAAGATTTATAGTAAAAATGAAATCATTGACTATGTTATGAACCAAGTACAGGAAAATGACTAAATTCATATTTTACAGTATATTTGTATAAAAATAAATTCACCAAAAATAATTATATTGAAAATATTAAATTTGAAGTCATCACTTACCACCTGACCAGGTGGTGGCACAGTGGATATTTCATCAGACTGAGACATGGAGGACCAAGGTTTGAACTCCAAAGTCACCAGCTTGAGTGTGGGCTCATCAGGTTTGAACAAGGCTCATCAGCTTGAGCCCAAGTTCTCTGGCTTGAGCAAGGGGTCACTCGGTCTGCTGTAGCCCCATAGTCAAGGCACATATGAGAAAGCAATCAATGAATAACTAAGGTGACACAACAAAGAATTGATGCTTCTCATCTCTCTCTCTTCCTATCTGTCTGTCCCTGTCTGTCCCTCTTTGTCACAAAAAAACCCAAACAACCCCCCCAAAAAAGAACAAGTCATAATTTACCAATTATTATAGCTGAGCTGCATTATAGGATAATATTTGTTTTCCATATAGTATGAAAAGTAATATGCATTAATTTATATACAATTCTTTTTTTCTAATTTGAGAAAAGGGGAGATAGACTCCCACATGAGCCCCAACCGGGCTCCACCTGAAAACCCCATCTGGAACCAATGTTCTACCCGTCTGGGGCCATGCTTACAACAGAGCTATTTTTAGCACCTTAGGGCAGTGGCTCTACAGAGCCATCCTCAGCAACTGGGGCCAAAGCACTTGAATCAATGGAGCAATGGCTTCAGAAAGGGAAGAAAGAGAGTGAGAGATAGGTAAGGGGAAGGAGAAAGGAGAAGGGTGGAGAAGCAAATGGTCACTTCTCCTGTGTGCTCTGACTGGGACACTGTCACATGCCAGGTGGACACTCAACCACTGAGCCAACTGGCAAGGTCTGATACAATTCTAATAGAACACAGACAGGTTAAATTTTAATACTTCATTGTGAAATAATGTTAAAGAAAAGTTGCAAAAATAAAACATAGATATACCATGTACCCAACTTTTCCTAATGTTAACTTAAATAACCTTAGTAAAATTACCAAACTAGAAAATTAACATTGCCACAATATTTATATAGTTATCTAAACTACAGAACTTCCTGGGATTTCACTGGTTTTCACCTCTCACTGTTCCAAAATCCCATTCCTACATTGTGTTTATTTCTCCTTATTGTTTTCCAATCTATGATAATTCTTCATTCTTTGTTTGCACTTACCATTTTTTAAGACTAATGGTCTTTGATTTTTGTAAACTGTCTCTCAGTCTGGATTTGACTGATATATTCTCATAAAAAAAAGCTGATATATTTTGGCAAATTTACCACCAAAACAACGTTGTGCCTTTCTCTGGCATCAGGAGGTGCATGTCTATGTATTTTATGACTAGTGATGTCAATTAACTTTGATTGCTTGATTAAGGAGTTATCTGCCAAGTTTGCCCACTGTGAAGTTAATATATTTTTCTCTTATAGTTAATAAATTTCTTGGGGAGATATTTTAAAAGATGTAAGAATCCATTTCTTCTCAAACTTTTACCTGCTGATTTTAGCATCTTTCACTGGATCTTGTCTGCAGCAATTATTTCTGTGGTGTTTGCCTAATGGTAAATATCTTATATTTCTTTCTCTCTATTCATTAATTGAAATTATTCTGTAAGAATGATTTTCTCTTCTCATTATTTATTTATTCAGCTTTTTTAAAATTTGTATCCATGTAGACCAATGGATATTTATTTTATTCTGTGGATTAAAATAAATTACGGTCAGTATTTATTTTACATTAAGTTTTTTTAAATTCTAACTTTTAAGAGCCCTTTCAGTTTGACTTCTGTGTTATTTCAACTTGTGGCTCTTCTTTTCTGGGACATTTTCTTACTTTCTAGACTACAAGATGTTACAGGCTCAGGTTTCTATTTTCTCTGCTCCTTGTGGCTTGGTTTGTTTGAGTAATTTCCTAGTTTTTGGATGATGGGGGCTGTCCTTAATTCTGTGATGTCTGCCCCAGGCCCATTAGGGCAGGCATATAATGATCCAGAATATAAAAGACCATTAATCAAAGTAGTTGGTGGTGTGGGCTTCATTAGCTGTTCAAGGTTGGGAATTAACTGGCCTCTATTCGGTCCTCAAAACTAGATCAACATATCATTTAAAATGAACAACAACAAAAATGGATGCCAGGCCTTATTCAAGTCTACTGAATCAGAATCTACATGTTTATATCTCCTGAATCACATTAAAGTTTGAGGAGCATTACTTAAAGCAGTGCTTTAGGAACATTTGAAACATGAAAAATGTTTAAATTGGTAAAAAAGAAATTTGAGATGGATATTACAAAGGAGTCAAAATGACACTTTAAAAAATCTAAATATATGAGGGCTTTCAAGACATGGTTGGCTCCTTAAAAAAGAAGATGATTAATTAGAAATTCAAGAATCTAGATTTTGTTAAAATAAGATCATATTCAATTGACTATATTATTAGCTGACCCTTTCTATTGAAGAACTTTTACATCTTTATTTTGTTTAATTTAGAGATGGCCTTATAACTTGTTCTGGCCCATGAAACATGGAAGAAAAGACGTTTATCTTCCTGTGGAAACTTTAAGAAGTAGTGAATATTTCACCCTGTTTTCTTCCCCTGTTTCTGGGACCATAGAACTATATGTCAAGTTAGAACTTCCAACATCCTATGGACCACAGGGACTAGAATAAGTAGTGTACTGCTATCCTGCAATAGATATATGAAAACAAGAAACATTTTTGTTTCAAGATTCGTTTTTGTCTTCCTTCCTTCCTTCCTTCCTTCCTTCCTTCCTTCCTTCCTTCCTTCCTTCCTTCCTTCCTTCCTTCCTTCCTTCCTTCCTTCCAAGTCTATGAAATTTAGAGGGTATGTGCTACAGCTGTAGTATAACAAGGGTGATGTAACTGATACAATGAGAAACTTTCTAAAATAAGAAATATACAAAAATGCAATGCAGTGTCTTCTGAGAATGGGAAAAAGGCTTTTTGATAAAATAGGAATGGATTTAAAACACAGTTCCATTGCTACTGGCCGATTACATGTGCTCTATCTGACACCTCATGGGTACATGATAAATGTTACTTTTCTTATATTAATGTACTGGGTTTCAGTCTTGTGCCTCAGGGATCATGGTATCTTCTGAAAAGATGCTAAGGCAGGGGTCCAGGTGTGTTCAGTGCCACATTACTTGAATATTTGTACATATTGTAGCATAGCTTAAATTTGGCTAACTATAAGGAGGCAAGAAATATAAAACCCAGAGCTCTACAGAATTATTTGTAAATAAAAATGTTCAGAACATCTTAATTGAGTATAGTTGAGTATCTATAGGGTGGCAAGATGCCCCAATTTCACAAGGACTAGCTTGATTACCTAATTAGTAATTGTTCCCTCTTTTATTCTCAAAATTTGCATAGTTTTGTTGGAAATTATATCATTATGATAATAAAAAGTTGAGTATAAAAACATTGTGAGTCAATGATATTAAAATAAATATCAATAATTCACATTTACTTAAGAGTTCACATTATACTATAGGTATTTTTTACTCTTTTAAAAGTTATTCCCTTTCTTCCAGGCTGATAGACTCAGTGGATAGAGTGATGGACGAGTATATAGGAACCTCCCAGGTCTAATTCCCTGTTAGAGCACACATGAGCATCTGTTTCTTTCCTCTCCTCTTCCTTCTCTCTCTCTCTTCTTCTCTTGCAGCCAATGGCTTAATTGGTTTGAGCATCAGCCCTGTGTGCGGAGAATAGCTGGGTTGGTCTGAGCCTTGGCCCCAAGCACTGAGGATAGCTTGGTTGATTCAAGCATTGGCCCCAGATGGGTATGGCTTGGTGGATCCTGGTCAGAGCACATGCAGGAGACTGTCTCACCATCTCATCTTCTCAATTAAAAAAAAAGTGATTCTTTTTTTATCTGATGAGTAAATAGACTAACTGTATTTTAAAATACATTTTAACTTTAGATTCTTATATCATAAACACTAGAAATAACCTAGAGCAATCTAATATTTTTAGAGGGTTCAAAAGCCCAAGATCATCAGCTTAAGCCTGTGCTCATTTGGCTTGAGTGAGGGCTCATCATCTTGAGCATGGGGTTGCTAGCTTGAGCATAGGATCTTAGACATGACCTCATGGTCACTGGTTTGAGCCCACTGGTCACTAGCTTGAGCAAAGGGCCACTTGTTCTACTGTAGTCCCCAGTCAAGGCACATCTGAGAAAGCAATCACTGAAAAACTGAGGAGCTGCAATGAAGACTTGATGTTTCTCATCTCTCTCCCTCCCTGTCTGTCCTTATCTTTCCCTCTCTCTGTCTCTCTCACTGTCTCTGTCCAAAAAAAAAAAAAAAAAAAAGATGTGGTACATATATACAATGAAATACTACTCAGCCATAAGAAATGACGACCTATTGGACCTATTGCCATTTATGAAAGCATGGATTGACCTTGAGAACATTATACTAAGTGAAACAAGTAAATCATAAAAAGCTAAGAACTATATGATTTTACACCCTTAGTGATACAAAACTAAGACTCATGGACGTAGATAAAAGTGCAATGATTACAAGGGGGTGGGGGATGTGGTAGCAGGAGTGAAGAGAAGGGAGTAAAGAGGGACAAATATATGGTGACAGAAAATGAGTTGACTTTGGGTGATTGGATATACAAGATAAACAACAGTTCAAATGCTATAGAAATATTTATCTGAAACCTATGTACTCTTATTGATCAATGTCACCCTGTTAAATTTAATTTTCTAAATAAAATTTTAAAAAAAGAATAAAGAATTGCACCAAGTTTAAAGATCTTTAGAGCTGCAGAGAAAAGTCAGTTATGTAACTTAAAAACAATATAAACAATATCACAACCACAGCCATCAGATACATTATTTAGGTTCTAAGGAATATATTCCAAATTACCACTTCCATCTTTTTGTTTTTCAGTAACTGACAATTATAAACAGGGTTTATATGTATCATCAGTGTTATTGTCAAGGGTTCAGTTGTATCTTAGCCAATAGTTTCAGTTCTTAATTACTCAAAAAATGAAAATAGCAGTTCCAAAAATTTGCTCTAGAAAGTCAGGCCTTTAAGTTCTGTAGGTTGATATAATAGTGGTGTATTAACATTTTAAATGGTAAGCATTTTAAAGCTTATGCTGATTTAGAATTACTTACAGAAAATATAATTGACTTTATTCTTTTTTTTTTTTTTGTATTTTTCTGAAGCTGGAAACGGGGAGAGACAGTCAGATAGACTCCCACATGCGCCCAACCAGGATCCACGCGGCACACCCACCAGGGGGCGATGCTCTGCCCCTCCGGGGCGTTGCTCTGCAGCGACCAGAGCCACTCTAG
This sequence comes from Saccopteryx leptura, assembly GCF_036850995.1. Classification (NCBI taxonomy): domain Eukaryota; kingdom Metazoa; phylum Chordata; class Mammalia; order Chiroptera; family Emballonuridae; genus Saccopteryx; species Saccopteryx leptura. The sequence goes on from NC_089511.1 coordinate 66,352,851, forward strand.
TGCCTGGGGCAGAGGCCAAGGAGCCATCCCCAGCGCCCGGGCCATCTTTGCTCCAATGGAGCCTTGGCTGCGGGAGGGGAAGAGAGAGACAGAGAGGAAGGGGGGGTGGAGAAGCAAATGGGCGCTTCTCCTATGTGCCCTGGCCGGGAATTGAACCCGGGTCCCCCGCATGCCAGGCCGACGCTCTACCGCTGAGCCAACCGGCCAGGGCCTATAATTGACTTTATATGAATACTTTACATTAGAATATCGTCAGAATGGGACTTCAGATTTTAATTTAAAATCTTTCCAAATTTAAAAACATTTCAGTGTTTAATATAACTTTGAACCCTATTAAAGGTTTAATGTGTTACAATCTTAAGAATCACCCAAGTGTCAACAAAGTTTTCAACCAAATAATGGAGGAACTTATAAAGAAAATTTAAAATTTCGAAGTATCTGATTGATAGAGGGATTCTATGCAGAACCTAGAATAGTTTATCGCACATTGCCATTTAAATTCTGTTGAACAATATAAAGTTAATTTAGAAAATTTTTCCTTTTATAAACATCTCTTTTTCGTAGAGAAGGAAGACAGTAATTAAAGTAGTCTGTAGTTATCAGTGTATATTTTCTTAAGCAGGCACATATATTATTAATACTTTCTGATAACTTTCAATGTTACTTTTCAGGTGTAAAAATAATAGCATGCAGCTACATAAGGAAGTTTAAATATTTAAAGATAATCATAAATTAGACAGAATACTAGCCTCTTGTGAGCAATAAGGATTTGGGAGTAAATTTAATCTTCTCCATGTAGAATATTATCTCTATATTTTATTAATAGAAATAGACAAATTTCAAGAATTTTTAAACTATAAATGCAACCCAGTATGAAAAGTCTGAAGTTCAGACCTTGAGTTCTCATCTGATGAAAATTTTAATCATGAAATTGATATTTTGTGAACAAAAATTCTGGTGAGCTTGTGCTCCTAGAGAGAATATTTTCAAGGCTCAAAAATGCTACTTAGTAACTGAAAATTATTGGGGCATAACCTGAGAAGGAAGTTTGTGAAATAAAATATTTGGCTGTTTTTACAAGATATTGGGCAATGCTAATTATTTTGTTTAAACAATGCGATTTTTAAAGCTTATTGATTCCTCTGAAATGACCTATTAGGATAATATAACTTGGAGTTGCATGTGTTTTTTATCGCCTTGAGTTTCTTGATATTTAATTCCATGTTTGTTTGTTTATTTATTTATTTATTGCACTTACATAGATTCTAGTGTCTCCTAATTCCATATTTTAAGTCACTCTACATCTTTGCATAAAGTTTTTAGAAAAAGATTGGTTTGGGATGGAGAAAATAGTGGCATGTCCTTTTTAAAAAATTATTTTGAGAGGAAAGAGGCTGAAACTACTTGCTCTTATGTGAGGTCATATAAGCATCTCCAGATCACAAGGAGAAAGTACTGACATTGAAACATTTCTAAACATTTAAAATGAGATTTCTATAAGTCAACATCATCAGAGCCTCCACATGTGCCACAAAGCTCTACATCAACGAGTCATTTTGGTTGTGCTCAATATTCTTGACTGGTGGCTTCCCTGATTACAGAAAACACAATAGAACAATCAAAGAAACACTTATTTCTTTTTCTTTCAAGAGTTAAAAAAGTGAAGTAAAGAAATGAAAGAATGAATATGAAGATAAATATAAGGGAAAGTCTGTTCAGGCAAGATGTCACTTAGGGAAAAAAATCAAATAATTAAAGAATCAATTGTCTTTTTCAAAGTAAGTAAAAGGCTGTGTTAACATGATACAAATGAAATGTACCACAGTTTCTCTTACTTTTTTGCTAGGGGTTTCTCTCTTTTCTCTGTTATTCTCACTATTCTTATTTTACAAATTCATAAATCTAGGCTTCATTAGTGGGTAAGCGGAACCACATGTGATATAACTTACCAAAAGCAGAATCTGTTGCAATCTTTCAGAAAATGTATGTCTTTAGTTTTCTCATTAAATCGAAGCCCAATTCACTCTTCAAATACAGCCAGTTAATCTAAGTGTGATAGACACTGACATGTGCCACCCAGACTTCCCTCGAGAAAGGACTGCTCTGCTGGAGGACTCTGGTCAGCAGAGAGCTGTCAACAGTCAGCTTTTTCATAATTAGCATCATCTGCAGAGGCTGTGACTTTCTCTGGGTAGTACATACTGGAAGAACAAGAAGGCAGGAGTATAAATGCAGTCATTTCAGTTCAAACAAAACATTTCTGATAGATCATGCCAGCTCCAGACCTCTCCCTGCCGGTTGGTCAAGTCTTTGTAGGACATCACAGGCAAATTTCTTCCTCTGCCACATCTTGTTTTCTCACCTTTCTGTCACAGCTATTGATCCCTAATAAGTACCTTGCACCCGAACTCATTCCTACCGCATGCTGCCTAAGCACTCCAACTTGTGATGCCAACTGATTCCTATTAAATTGTCATTAGCAAATCACAGCTTACCAAGTGATGCTTCTGTGCATCTTGCAGCTGAAGAGGAGATGCCTGAAAACACAAAGACTTTTTTACAAAATAGTTATTCTAAAACTCTAGGATTCTCATAAGTTGATAGGCTAAAATATTTTGAAAATGTGTGGAAGGCAGGTAAGTCTCCCTAGAATCATGTTGATAAACCTTATTAAGAAGTTACTCATTCTTTATCAACTATTTTACCAATACAGAGAGAAAGAGAAAACATCAAATTAATCTCTTTGAAAAGACAAATGATTTCACTTTTGATTGTATATATAATTATTTTAAAACCAATACTGTGTCAGATACTGTTTTATATTATGTACATTCATTGTCACTGATCTATTCATGGAGCAATCCCTATCTGACTATGCATAAAACTGAAGCTTAGAAAAAATAAATGAATCAATCAATTAAGAAATATAAATAATGAAGCAAAGCAAAGGCATATTCTAAATGTGTCTGAAGTCCAAATTCTCTGATTCTGACTTTCCAGAGGAAAAAATAAAGAGTGAAATCTGGGAAGAAGAAATAGAGCTGATCCCATCACTAGTATCTCCAGCACTTGGGGGCAAAGACCTGTTAGAAAGAAAAAAAAAAAACAGGCCTGAGAGAATTTCATGACTGATTATTTTACTTTGAAATTGCCCAAACCAATGTCAAATGCTCCATAACATTGTTTTCACATAAAATTTGACATAAAATACTTTAACTTGGTTTCTCTGTGTATAAACTAAAACTTCTAAGAAGGTAGTAAAAAGTAATACATTCCTATCAGGACCTTTGATAGTAACTGACTAAAAGTGAGAACAGAAGTTCAGCATCATAACATACATACTGGGCCTCTATAAAAGACCATGGGAAGCACAAAGACACATTACCTTGATCTCTTGTATCATTTGCATGCAGTCAAGGTTTTCAGGTATCTAAGGATAAACTTCTAAAGGAAACACACATGAGGATGGTTACCTTGGCAACTGAGACTAACCAACCATAGAAGCATTTTAGTATGACAGCAGCACTGTCAGTGATAAATAGTCCCAGATTAACTATGGAATAAAATTGGCACACTGAACCTGAACAAGGCAGGAGCACATAGAAGAAAGGCACAAACAATTGCGGAAGTAAGACATGTTCTAAAATTCTGCTTGCAACAAAAATGATTGCGGCTCAAAATACTACACTAGTTTACAGAGATGTTTAGTAGTTCATTGTGCACTGTATTCTCCTAAAGCTAAATCTGTAGTTGGACTGCCACAATCTTTAACATAATATTAATGGTTGCACTTGATTGAGTCTACCCACACAGGTGATAATTCGAATGGGACTTTCAAGGCACTAGAAAACTCTTAGAAAAGTGCTCCATGAGTGTCTTTGAAATAAATGGACACAAAGGTCAAAGCTTAATTCCTGCAGAGAACTAAGGAAGAGAGATGACTGTAGTCTTCCTCATGGCCCTTCAACCATATCACACAGGCATTTTCAACTTCTTTGTTATGCTAGTCTGAATTTAAGTGGATGGTCTTCTGGGAAAGTTAACTGGATTGTCAGTTTTTATAGGCCAGACCAATACGCTACATGATGGCTTTGTAGACAAGATAAAATGATTCAGATAATTTAGAATCCTGCACTGTTATTTCAGTACATACAAGCAGTTGGATTGTAAACACCATCACATTTAATTAGCTTATTTGCCCAAAATTGTTCATTTGTTTAAGCTGAGAAAATGCGGCATGCTATACTCAAAAACTTGTACTGTGTATGGCTTGCATTGAATTACTGGAGATAGTGATCCAAACGTGACTCCAATCGCTATTGGAGATAGTGATTCTTCTAGTGCGGTCTCTTCTGACCTGAGTTCCAAGGCTGGGTTGCACACCCTTTTTCTTTCTGCTTAAAAATTCTATACTCTTATTTATCATATCATTTTATATATTGGCTTGTCTCATTTTTAAACTGAAATTTCTTTGAAAATAGTAATTCTATTTGTATAAATGTATCAATAGTATATCCCCAGGATTTTTCTAGTAGCTGGCTCAGTATCAGTGTAAAGTAAATGTTCTTTGGCTGCCTCAGTAAAATAGTGGAGAACACATGTGAATTATAATTATTTTTGCTTGTGGAACTCCTGAGACTTCTGAGCTTCCTTCTGATGCAGCTGCCTCACACAGCCACTTGTAACCTGGGCTTTCCTGATCAAAAAGGCAATAAACTAAAAATGAGAAGGCAAGTACTATTCTTTTTCCATTTTTGATTAGACTCACATTAACTCTGAGTTGTCTGTATCTAATTTTTGAAAACAATCTTACTTGTTGGAATTCTCCCAGCTCAGACTTCTCAGATATAAGCCTTATATCTAAAACCTTAAATTTTTGATAGATGACTCCCTGAATTAGTTCTGACTGCCTACTTCTCTGAGAAGCAGCTGACAGAGCCACACTTAGCCTGTCCAATCATTCCTCCTGACCTATGTATGTCTGCCTTCAGACTTGCTTAATGTAAATTATTAACATGAGGACCAAAGCTCTTACTTTTCAAATTCTGTACATTGTCTCTATACAATGACATACCCAGATATTTCATACAGTTGCATCATGAAAAGCCAACTACATATGAGTGAGATCATGCAGGATTTGTCCTTCTGTGGCTTATTTCATTTATCATATTGTCCTCCATCTTCATCCATCTTCTTACAAATGCATAATGCTATAATCAACATAAGAGTATGGCTATATCTTTGATATAGTGATTTTATTTTCTTTGTTTATATATCCTGCTATAATCTTAATGTTTGTGTCCCCCTCAAAATTTTAAATTTTTTTTCGAATTTATTTTTTATAAATTTCTGGGTGATGACAAAAATTATTAACCAAATTTCATTTGGTTAATAAAACTATACAAATTTCAAGTGATACATCATCTGTATATTCCCTAAAATTTGTATGTTAAAATCCTAACTCTCAAAGTTGATAGAATTCTCAAGTGAGGCCTTTGGGATGTAATTAGGTCATGAGAATTGAGCCCTCATAAATGGAATTGGTACCTTAAAAAATTGGCATCATAGCCTAATTTGTGGTGGCGCAGTGGATAAAGGTCAACCTGAAACGCTGAGGTCGCCGGTACTAAACCCTGGGCTTTGCCTTGTCAAGGCACATATGGGAGTTGATGCTTCCTGCTCCTCCCCCCTTCTCTCTCTCTGTCTCTGTCTATGTCTCTCTCTCTCTCTCTCTCTCTCTCTCTCTCTCCTTTAAAATGAATAAATAAAATTAAATTAAATTTTTAAAAAAAATGGCATCATGGAAGGTCCTGGCCTGTTGGCTCAACAGTAGATTGTTGGCCCAGCCTGTATAAGTCCCAGGTTGGATCCCTGGCCATGGTACACAGGAGAAGTGCCCATCTACTTCTCCACCCTTTTCTCTCTCCCTTCTCTCTGTCTCTTTCCCTCCCAAAGCCAGGGCTCCATTAGAGCAAAGTTGGCCCAGGTGCTGAAGAGGGCTCCAAGACCTTGCCTCAGGCACTAGAATGGCTGCAGTTGCAATGGAACAATGGCCTAGATGGGCAGAGAAGCGCCCCCTAGTGGGCATGCCAGGTGGATTTTGGTTGGGCGCATGCGAGAGTCAGTCTCTCTGTCACCCTGTTTCTCACTTAAGAAAAAAACAATAGGCATCATGGAGATCCCTAACCCTTTCTATATTATGTGAAGATAAAACGAGAATTCTGCAACCTGGAGACCCTCTATGCTGGCACCCTGATTTTGGATTTCCAGCTGCTAGAATGCTGAGAAATAAATGTTTTTGTTTATAAACCATCCAGTCTGTGATATTTTGTTAGAGCAGCCCAGAAAGACAAGACGTACACCAAGGAGGTATTGCTGGGTCATATGGTAGTTCTATTTTTAGGTTTTTGAGGAACCTCTTGGATGTTTTTCACAGTGTCCTTATGAATTAACATTCCCACTAGTAATGCAGAGGGGTCCCTTTTCTCAACACCTCAGCAACATTTGTTATCTTTTGTCTTTTTGATAATGGCCATTCTAACAGGTATAAGGTAATAATTCATTGTGGTTTTGATTTGCATTTTCTAATGATTAGTGATGTTGAGCATCTTTTCATATATCAGTTAGCCATCTGTATATCTTTTTTGAGAAATGTCTATTTAGGTCATTAGCCCACAACAGAAGCAGAGAGTAGAATAATGGTTGCCAGGGTTTTGAGGGTAAGGATAATAGGAAAATGTTGGTCAAAGGTTATAAAGTTTCAAATATGCAGGATGAATAAATTTTGGAAACCTAATGCATAGCATAGTTACTATGCATAATGAATTGTACACTGTGATTTGCAGAATAAAGATAAATCTTAATTGTTCTTACCAAAATAAAAAAATAATAAATTAAGTATATGAAGTGATAGAAATATTAATTTTCTTGATTTCTGTGATCATTTCACATTATTGTATATATACCATATATTAAAACATCATATTATATACCTTAAATGTATGCATTTTTTAAATTTATCAATTAAACCCCAATAAAGCAAGGTAAAAATTTTAAAAAGCCTTTCAATATCATGTGTTTGAAAACAAAATATATAGGCAAATTTCATCTTGAACTTTAAAGAATTTTATTGTCTGAGAGTAATATTTAGTTGGAAGGTATCATTTTTATCTTTATAGTAAAAGCCCCATTGCCCTAAAGATAATTATTATATCACTTTTTAGATGAGTAAACTGAGAATCCAGAAGTCTGTATGAGCTATCACTACATCAGCTCTGAATAAAAATCCATTTTTACTTTCATCTTAACTCTCTTCAAAGACTCTACGAATGACCACCCATCAGAGAAAAAAAAAAACACTTCACATTTTTATTAATCCCACTTGGGTAACAATAAAACAAAAACAAACAAAAAAGGTTTTTGTGTAAAATTTGTCAAGCCGTTGTATTCTGAAAAAGTGAAAAAGGTTTCTCAAATATTTATTTAAAAAAAGAACACACACACACAAATAAAATCTATGGCATATAGGATTCCAGTATGGTGACATAGTAGGTGGGTGTTGCAATTGCCACCTCCCAGGACCAAACTGAAGTTACAACTAAATTTAAGAACAATCATACTGAAAAGACAACTTAGGACTAAATGAAGAGGAATCTGTTACCAAGGAGTCACAGAAGCCACGTAGAGATTGGTAGGAAGGGTAAAAATGCAAATAGGGTTGCCCCTGCTCCCAAGAACAAGTGGCAACTGATGGTCTATAGTGACTCTCAGTTGCAAGAAGGTTTACCCTGTGCAGTGTGGGTCCAAAGCCATAGGCCAAGAGCCCCAAGCTAAAGCACCAGAGACTTGGGAAGTCCATATAGCATTTGGTGGTAAAAAGGTGGGGTTTCTATTTTTGAGAAAGAGACTGGTCATCTCAGAGGTGCAGGGACTCTCTTAAAAGGTCAAAACAGATATCTTGTGCACAGCCACTTACCCTGGGTTCTGGAGAAGAGAGGGCTGAAACACCTGGAGTCACATGAGGAGAGTGTGAAATTGGCAGCCTCTGTAGAAGTAAGTGGGTCAAAGACAACAAAATCCATGTGCCAAATCATTCTCCATTTTTCATGAGTGAAGCAATCCCCTCCAAGCAGCATCAGCTTGGGGGAAAACAACTGCCCCACCTTTGGAAATCTCTCTTGCTTCACCCTATGAATTTTGGGTACTGCTAAGAAGTAAGCAGCCTTGACCAGGAAGCAGGGGTCATGACAGTGACTCAGTTGTCTGGCATTGAGGCTGGAGCTTCCCCCCAACTTTCCCAAGAAAATGACTGATGTCAATCAGTGGATGGTGCCTCTAGACAGAAAATCGACAGAGACAGTGACCTTGAATAACACACCAGACTATCTGGATTTAATTGATATTTTTAGAATTTTTCACCTTAAAGCAACAGAATATACATTATTTTCAAATGCATATGATACATTTTCTAGGATAAACCACATGGAAGGACATAAAATAAGTCTCAATAAATTTAAGAAGATTGAGGTCATATCAAGCATCATCTCTGATCACAATGGCATGAGACTAGAAATGAACTACAATAGAAAAAGTGAAAAACATTTAAACACTAGGTGGATAAATCACATGTTATTAAATAAAGAATGGATTAACAATGAAATCAAAGAAGAAATAAAAAAATTCTTGAAACAAATGAAAATAAACATAAAACAATAAAAAATCTATGGGACACAGCAAAAGCAGTCCTGAGAGGGAAGTTCATAGCATTACAGACTTCCTTTAAGAAGCAAGAAAAATCTCTAATACACAATCTAACCTTGCACCTAATAGAACTAGAAAAAGAATAACAAACCCAAAAAACATAGAAAAAAAATAATGAAGGTCATAGTAGAAATAAGTGACATAGAGGCTAAAAAATAATACACAAGATTAATGAAACCAGTCATTGGTTCTCTGAAAAGGTAAACAAGATTGACAACCCTTTAACCAGACTCATCAATAAAGAAAGAGAGAGGACCCAAAAAATAAAATTAGAAATGAAAGAGGAGCAGTAATAACTGAAATAACAGAAATACAAAGAATTGTAAGAAAATTCTACAAAGGTCTATATGCCCAAAATTGGACAACCTGGGTGAAATGGATAAATTCATAAAAGCATACAATCTTCCAAAACTGAATCTAGAAAAATTAGAAAACATGAGCAGACATAATATAACAAATGAAATTAAACAGTAATCAAAAAATTCCCAGCAAACAAAAGTCCTGGACCGCATGACTTCATGGGCAAATTTTACCAAACATTTAAAAAAGAACTAACATCTATCCTTCTCAAGCTATTCCCAAAAAATCAAAAACAGGAAAAACTTCCAAGCTCATTTTATGAGGCAAATATTATCCTAATTCCAAAATCAAGTAAAGTCACTACAAAGAAGAAAACTCTAAGCCAATATCCCTGATGAACATAGATGCTAAATTTTTCAACAAAATATTAGTAAATCAGATCCATTAAACTATACATTAAAAAGATTATGCATCATGCCCTGGCCAGTTGGCTCAGTGGTAGAGCGTCGGCCTGGCATGCAGGAGTCCCGGGTTCAATTCCCAGCCAGGACACACAGGAGAAACGCCCATCTGCTTCTCCACCCCTCCCCTTCTCCTTCTTCTTTCTCTCTCTCTCTTCCCCTCCCAAAGCCAAGGCTCCATTGGAGCAAAGTTGGCCCGAGCACTGAGGATGGCTCCATGGCCTCTGCCTCAGGCGTTAGAATGGCCCTGGTTGCAACAGAGCGATGGCCCAGATGGGCAGAGCATCGCCCCCTGGTGGGCATGCCGGGTGGATCCCAGTTGAGTGCATGCGGGAGTCTGTCTGACTGCCTCCCCGTTTCCAACTTCAGAAAAATAAAAAAAAAAAAAAAAAAAAAAAAAAAGAAAGATTATGCATCATGATCAAATGAAATTTATTCTGAGGAGGCAAGACTGGCAGAATATTCTCAAATTAATAAGCTTGATTCATCACATAAATGAAATGAAGGACAAAAATCACATGATCATATCAATAAATGCCAAAAAAGCATTTAATAAATCCAGCACCAGTTTACAATCAAACCTCTCAGCAAAGTGAGAATACAAGCAATATAGTTCAATGCAATAAAGTCCATATATTACAAACTAACAGCAAGTATAGTCAAAGGGCAAAAATTAAAGCAATCCCCTTAAGATCAGAAACAACACAGGAGTATCCCTTTTTGCCACTTTTATTCAACATAGTACTAGATGTCCTAGCCACAGCAAGCAGTCAATAAGAAGAAATAAAAGCATCCAAATTGAAAAAGAATAAGTAAAACTGTTATTACTTATTGATAGCATAATACTGTACATAAAAAATCCTATGTTTCAGCCAAAAAAATACTAGACCTGATGAATGCATTTGGTATAGTGACAGGATATAAAATTAATACTTGGAAGTTAGTGCCATTTTTATACACCAATAATGAACTGTGAGAAAAAGAAATTAAACAATTCCATTCACTATTGTAATAACAAAAAAATAAAATACATAGAAATGAATTTAACCAAGAGGTAAAAGACCTATACTTTGAAAACTATAAAACATTGAAAAAAGAAATTGAGGAATATACAAATAAATGAAAGACTACTAGGTTCATAGATAGGAATAATTAACATAATTATAATGTTCATATTACCCAAAGCAATCTACAAAGTCAATGCTCCTATTAAAAGTCTCCTTGCACAATAATTAATTCAAATTTCTATCAAAGACTTAAATATAAGATCTGAAATAATAAATTACATAAAAGAAAACATAGGTACTAAATTTATGGACTGTGGCCATAGAGAATATTTTATGAATTTGACCCCAAATCAAGGGAAGTAAAGGCAAAAATAAATGAATGTGGCTATATCAAAATAAAAAGCTTCTGCACAGCAAGAGAAACCAACAACAAAACAAAAAGGCAGCCAACCAAATGGTAGATAACATTTACAAACAATAGCTCCAATAGGGGTTTATATCCAAAATATATAAAGGATTCACAAAGCTCATTAATAAACCAGAAAACAATCCAATTAAAAAAATGAGAAGACCTGAACAGACACTTCTCCCAAGAAGACATAAAAATGGCCAGTAGATATATTAAAAGATGCTCATCTTTGGTAGCTATTAGAAAAATGTAAATCAAAACTACAGTGAGGCTCTGGCCAGTTGGCTCAGTGGTAGAGTGTTGGTCCCGCGTGTGGAAGTCCCAGGTTTGGTTCCCAGTCAGAGCACACAGGAGAAGCACCCATCTGCTTCTCCACCCTTCCCCTTCTCCTTTCTCTCTATCTCTCTCTCTTCCCCCTTCTGCAGCCAAGGCTCCATTGGAGCAAAGTTGGCCAGGGTGCTGAGGATAGCTCCATGACCTCTGCTTCAGGCATTAGAATGGCTCTGGTTGCAATGGAGCAATGACCCAGATGGGCAGAGCATCATCCTCTGGTGGGCATGCTGGGTGGATCCCAGTTGGGTTCATGTAAGAGTCTGTATCTTTGCCTCCCTGCTTCTCACTTCAGAAAAAAAACCAAACAAACAAACAAAAAAAAACAATAACAACCCTACTATAAAATACCACCTCAAATCTGTTAGATTGGCTATTTTTAAGAAAACAGGTAATAACAATTGTTGAAGAGGCTGTGGAGAAAAACAAACCCTCATTCACTGCTGGTGGGAATGTAAACTGGTGCGACCATTATAAAAGAAAGCCTCAACATTTAAGAATAGAACTACAATATGACTTCACAATTCTTCTTTTGAGTATCTACCCCCAAAACTCAAAAACATTGGTACTCAAAGACACAGGCACCCCCATGTTCATCACAGTATTATTCACAGTGGCCAATACCTGAAAACAACCAAAGTGTTCTTTGATAGAGGATTGGATAAAGAAGATGTGGTACATATATACAATGGAATGTTACTCAGCCATAAGAAATGATAACCTATTGCCATTTATGACAATATGGATGGACCTTGAAAACATTATACTAAGTAAAATAAGTAAATCAGAAAAAGATAAGAACTATATATATGATTTCACACATAGGTGGGCTATAAAACTGAGACTCATAGGCATAGGTAAAATTGAAGTGGATACTAAAGGGGTGAGCTGTTCAGGAGGGGGATAGGGAAAGGGGCATAAAGAGGGACAAATATATGATGACAGAAAACAATTTGACTTAGGGTGATTGGATATACAAGATAATCAACAGTTCAAATGCTATAGAAATATTTACCTAAAACCTATGTAAATTTATTGAACAATGTCACCCTATTAAATTTAGTTTTAACTTTCTAAATAATTTTTTATTTTTTAGGTGAGTAGAGGGGAGATAGTGAGGCACATTTCTGCACGTGCCTCGACCCAGATCCATCCATCAACCCTATCTGAGGCTGATGCTTAAATCAACCAAGCTATTTTTAGCACCTGAAGCGGCACACTCTGACCAACTGAGCTGTCCTTAGTGCCTGGGGCCATGGCTGTGCTAGTCGAGCCACTAACTGTGGGAGGGGATGAGGGAGATAAGTGGTGTGGGGAGAAATAGATGGTTGCTTCTTCTGTGTGCCCTGACCAGGAGTCAAACCTAGGCCGTCCATTTACTGGGCTGATGCTCTAGTCACTAATCCACCAGCCAGGGCTTAAATATAATTTAAAAAAATTAAAAAATATATTTAAAATGAAACTTATTTTTAAGGTGCTTTGACTTCTCAGCTAATATAATTGTCACATGGATGAGCCTAGATAATTCATTTTTACCATATTCCCCGTCTGTGCTCTTTGTTCCACAATTAAAGCATCTGATGATCAATTACAATAATAATAATAATAACAATAATAATAAAACACTCCTCCTATGAACATATGTTGTTCACACCTGGAAAGTTACCACTTTAACAGAATGATTATTTGCTTTTTTTAGATAGTGAGTGCTATCTTTGTTTTTATCTTGATCTTCATGGTGCAACAGTGTGCTTTCCTGGGTGGTCAGAATGGTACCTTTAGCTTCTTAGATGAAGCTAATTATATTACAGCTTGTTTGTTATAGGAGCTGTTCATTTATTTATTTATTTTTATGTTTCACAACCTTAGATTCCAATTCAAGTCCTTTTGAAAAATAAATTTTCTTTAATTTATTCAAATATCTTGCACAATTTTTATTCAAAATATTTTTTATCAAATTAAAACCATCCAGTTAGAAATTGTTTGTTTTGTTTATTGTGTTGTATAAAATAAATTCTTTAAAAAATACCAATGCCATACATCACAGATTTAGAACTGACATTCTAAGTATTTCTATGGAACCAAAAATGAACTCAAATAGCCTCAGCAATCTTTAAATAAAGAACATAATGGAAAGTATCACACTTCCTGATATCAAGTTATACTATAAGGCCATTGTACTCGAAAAGCTTGGTACTGGCATTAGAACAGGCATATAGATCAATGGAAGAAAACTCACACCTTTAGGGTCAATTAACATTAGACAAAGGAGGTAAGTGTGTACAATGGAATAAAGACAGTTTCTAATAAATAGTGTTGGGAAAATTAGACAGGTACCAGCAAAAAAATAAAACTACACCATCAGCTTACATCAGTCACAAACATAAACTCAAAATGGATAAAAGACTTAAATATAACTTGCAAAACCATAAAAATCCTGGAAGAAAACATAAGCACTAGACTTTCAGACCTCTTGTAGCAATATTTTTGCAAATATATCTCCTTGGGCAAGGGAAATAAAGGACACCGTTAACAAAATAAAATGACAACCCACTAAATCAGAGAACACATTCCCCAATGCATCTGATAGGGGGTTAATAACCAAAATTTATAAAGAACTTATAAAATGCAACCCCAAGAAGGTAAGCAATGAATTAAAAATAGTCAAAAGACCTGAATAGATACTCCTCCAAAGAGGACATACAGAAGGCCAATAGGCATATGAAAAATGCTCAACATCACTAATCATTGGAGAAATGCAAATTAAAACCACAATGAGATACCACCTCACATCTGCTAGAATGGCTTTCATTAACAAATCAACGAACAACTAGTGCTGGTGAAGGTGTGGAAAAAAGAGAACCCTCCTACACCCTTGATGGGAATGCAGACTCCAGCAGGCACAGTTTAAAACAATATGGCTTTTTCTCAAAAAATTAAAAATGAAACTGCTTTATGACCTAGCTGACCCACTTATAAAACTATATCTTAAATATCCCCAAATCCAAATTCAAAAAAAGATACACACCCCTATGTTCATTGCAGCATTGTTTACAAGCCAAGATCTGGAAACAGCCCAAGTGTCTGCCAGTGAATGAGTGGATTAGAAAACTGTGCTACATTTATACAATGGAAGACTATGCAGCCATAAAAAAAAGAAATAAAAAAGAAATCTCACCTTTTGCAGTGGCATGGACTGACCTGGAGATTATTATGCTAAGTGAAATAAGCCAGCCAGAGAAAGACAAATATCATGTGATCTCACTTACATGTGGAATCTAATGAACACTATAAACTGAGGAACAAAATAGAAACAGAACAGAGTCACAGGGAACAGATGGACAGCTGTTAGACAGAAGGGGGAAGAGGGGATGGGATCAAAGAAGGTGAAGTGATTAGCCAAACTATATATACCTAGCACAGACATACAGATAACAGGGTAGCACTTCCCGTAGGGAAAAGAAGGATGGATGTAGGGGAGGAGGGCCAAGAGGGTGAAACGAAGGTGGAAAGAGACTTTGCATAGGACATGGGGGCATGATGTGGGGGTTAGAGGGTCTTATATTGAGTGGGACACTTGAAACCATGTCAACACAATAAATTAAAATTAAAAACAAAAACATAAAAAAATCTGGCATATATAACTTTGTTCTTGTATGTGACATTGTATGTGTGTGTGTAATAGGCTTACTACTTGAAGACACCTCATAATTCTGCTTAGATACCTTTTGTATTGGAAGTTTAATTTTATAATTTTATTTATTGCATTATTTTCCCAGTAATCTACAAAATTTTTTTCAAGCAAATATCTTTTTTTTTTTTTTTTTCAGGGACAGAGAGAGAGAGTCAGAGAAAGAGATAGATAGGGACAGACAGGAATGGAGAGAGATGAGAACCATCAATCATCAGTTTCTCGTTGTGACACCTTAGTTGTTCATTGATTGCTTTCTTATATATGCCTTGACCGTGGGCCTTCAGCACACCAAGTAACCCCTTGCTCAAGCCAGCGACCTTGGGTCCAAGTTGGTGAGGTTTTTGCTCAAACCAGATGAGTCCATGCTCAAGCTGGCGACCTCGGGGTCTCAAACCTGGGTTGTCCGCATCCCAGTCCAACACTCTAGCCACTGCGCCACCACCTGGTCAGGCACAAGCAAATATCTTTTAATTTGATGAGCTAGGAAGCTATATAATACTAGGCCTCCTGATACACAAGCATAATAAACATTTACTTAAGCTTATATCATGAAGACAAATTAATGTTATACTTTCTAAAAAAAATTACAAGATAACATTTTGAACAAGGCTAACAATGTCATGCCAAAATGCATAAGTGATAGAGCTAATATCACTTCTCTTTTGTCATAATTTACAACAACACAAATGACATTTATTTGAAAATGTCAGGATGGATGATGTGATTTCTTACTAAGATTAACATGCACTACAATTTAAATTCAATATCTTAAAATTGCATTATTAAAAATTTTTAATGTCCATTGGGGTCAGTTGATGATATGTGCCTCTGAAATTTTCCCATTCTAAAATGAACATAGACTTGTGTAATTATCTGTGTTTGAGAATGGTGAATACATTGGGTATCAGAATTTTTCTTCTGCATCATAATTTGGGCCTGCATAAAATTATCTTTGGGCCACTGCTGCAGAATTTCCATGGCCCATGCTTTAGTTGTTCATCTTAACTTTTAAAATATAATAAATTCATATTCCAATCAGTTGATTGTTAGAAATACATGTATGGATATGCGGTAGGTAAATTTTCTTCTATAGGACATACACACTGTATGCCCTGTTTGTTATTCATCTCTATAGCTATAGTATGAAAGTAGCTACAAAAAATACACAAAACCATGTATCTCTATGCTCACTGCAGCATTATTCACAATGACCAATTTGTGGAAACAACTGAAGTGTCCTTCGATTGAGGACAGGATATATATACACACACACACAAAGATGAAATACTGCCATTTACGACAATAAAAATTGACTTTGAGAATATCATGCTAAGCCAAATAATCAGACAAAAATGGTTAAGAACTCTATAATTTCACTCATATGTGGGATGTAACACAGAAAACAACAAATGAACAAAGAAGAAAAACAAAAATTCATAGACCCAGACAACAGTATGGTGGTTACCAGAAGGAAGGGAGGTAGGGGGTAGTAAAAGTGTCAAATATAAGGTGACAGAAGATGATTTGACTTTGGGGGGTGGTCACACAATACAATATGAAGATCATGCAGCATAGAAATGTACACTTGAAATTTATAAAATCTTATTAACCAATGTCACCTCAGTATGTTTGATAAAAAGGAAAAATATATATAAAACAAATGTGTTGTGTCTGTGTCCCACAATAACTTTATTTATAAAAATCATGAGTCAGTGGGCTCTATTTTGACTACTGATGAAATATTCAAGTTCAACAGTTTTGATGGATAAAGATTACTCTGAAATTTTAATGTGCAATTATGAAATAAGCTTTTGTAAGCAATCTTATTCATGGGGCTTTCATTGTAAGAAAGGTAGTCCCTCAGATCACCAGCTTCATATTTTCCTAAGCCTCTGCTGAAAAATATAGTATTTTCAGGCAATATTATTAGGTAGTTTTGTAGTTAAAGTGAATTTGGAAAATATTGAATTAAAAAAAACACAAATAATGCAATAAATAAAATTATAAAAATAAACTTCCAATACAAAAACCTATTATGATAGATTGTTGTTGTTGTTGTTGTTTTTGGAGTAGGACATATAATAAGTCATAATAACAAAGTGCACCATGGATCTCCAAAAGGGTAAAGGAGAGTTTATCTACACTTATTTGGTGTATGAGTCTCTTTTTTTTTAACAGAACATTTTCAATTAGTAGTTGTCTATGAGACACAGTTTGCAAGAAAATTAACTAGTTTAATTTGAAGGTAGTAGGGAACACTCTGTTTAGTTACTTTTTTTAATAATTTTATTTTTTTAATGGGGCGACATCAATAAATCAGGATACATATATTCAAAGATAATATGTCCAGGTTATCTTGTCATTCAATTATGTTGCATACCCATCATCCAAAGTCAGATTGTCCTCTGTCACCTTCTATCTAGTTTTCTTTGTGCCCCTCCCCCTCCCTCCGTAACCACTACACTCTTATCAATGTCTCTTAGTCTCACTCTCTCTTATGTCCCACCTACGTAGAGAATAATGCAGTTCCTGTTTTTTTTCTGATTTACTTATTTCACTTCGTATCATGTTATCAAGATCCCACCATTTTGCTGTAAATGATCCGATGTCATCATTTCTTATGGCTGAGTAGTATTCCATAGTGTATATGTGCCACATCTTCTTTATCCAGTCATCTATTGATGGGCTTTTTGGTTGTTTCCATGTCCTGGCCACTGTGAACGATGCTGCAATAAACATGGGGCTGCATGTGTCTTTACGTATCAATGTTTCTGAGTTTTTGAGGTATATACCCAGTAGAGGGATTGCTGGGTCATAAGGTAGTTCTATTTTCAGTTTTTTGAGGAACCACCATACTTTCTTCCATAATGGTTGTACTACTTTACATTCCCACCAACAATAGATGAGGGTTCCTTTTTCTCCACAGCCTCTCCAACATTTGCTATTACCTGTCTTGTTAATAATAGCTAATCTAACAGGTGTGAGGTGGTATCTCATTGCAGTTTTGATTTGCATTTCTCTAATAACTAAAGAAGATGAGCATCTTTTCATATATCTGTTGGCCATTTGTATTTCTTCCTGGGAGAATTGTCTTTTCATGTCCTCTTCCTATTTTTTTATTGGATTGTTTGTTTGTTTGTTGTTGAGTTTTATGAGTTCTTCGTATATTTTGGATATTAGGCCCTTATCTGAGCTGTTGTTTGAAAATATTATTTCCCATTTAGTTAGCTGTCTGTTTATTTGTTATCGGTTTCTCTTGCTGAGCAAAAAGATCTTAGTCTGATGTAGTCCCATTCATTAATTTTTGCCTTTGGAGTCAAATTCATAAAATGCTCTTTAAAACCCAGGTCCATGAGTTTAATACCTATGTCTTCTTCTATGTACTTTATTGTTTCAGGTTTTATGTTTAGATCTTTGATCCATTTTGAGTTAATTTTAGTACAGGAGGACAAACTGTAGTCCAGTTTCATTCTTTTGCATGTGGCTATCCAGTTTTCCCAGCACCATTTATTGAAGAGGTTTTTTTTTCTCCATTGTGTGTTGTTGGCCTCTTTATCAAAAAATTATTTCACTATATATATGTGGCTTTATTTCTGGGTTTTCTATTCTGTTCCATTTGTCTGAGTGTCTATTTTTCTGCCAATACCATGCTGTTTTGATTGTTGTGGCCCTCTAATATATAATAGTTTGAAGTCAGGTATTGTAATGCCCCCAGCTTCATTCTTTTTCTTTAGGATTGCTTTGGCTATTTGGGGTTTTTCATAGTTCCATATAAATCTGATGATTTTTTGCTCCATTTCTTTAAAAAATGTCATTGGAATTTTGATGGGAATTGCTTTAAATTTGTATATTGCTTTGGGTAATATGGCCATCTTGACTATCTTTATTCTTCCTAACCAAGAACAAGGAATATTCTTCTATCTCATTATATCGTTTTCGATTTCCCTTAACAATGATTTATACTTTTTATTATATAATTTCTTTACATTCTTTGTTATGTTTATTCCTAAGTATTTTATTTTATTTTTTTTGTTGCAATCATGAAGGGGATTATTCCTTTGAGTTCGTTCTCAAATGTTTCATAGTTGGCATATAGAAAGGCTATTGACTTCTGTATATTAATTTTGTATCCTGCGACCTTACTGTATTGGCTTATTGTTTCTAGTAGTGTTTTTGTGGATTCTTTGGGGTTTTCGATGTATAGGATCATATCATCTGCAAAAAGTGAAACCTTTACTTCTTCATTTCCGATATGGATGCCTTTTATTTCTTTGTCTTGTCTGATTGCTCTGGCTAGAACCTCTAGTACCACATTAAATAAGAGTGGAGAGAGTGGACAACCCTGTCTTGTTCCTGATTTAAGGGGGAAAGCCTTCAGTTTAGTGCCATTTAATATGATGTTAGCTGATGGTTTATCATATATGGCCTTTATCATGTTGAGATATTTTCCTTCTATACCCATTTTGTTGAGAGTCTTAAACATAAAATTGTGTTGTATTTTATCGAAAGCCTTTTCTGTGTCTATTGATAAGGTCATGTGGTTTTTGTTCTTTGTTTTGTTGATATGGTGTATTACGTTAACCGTTTTACGTATGTTGAACCATCCTTGAGATTGTGGGATGAATCCCACTTGATCATGATGTATTATTTTTTTAATATGTTGTTGTATTCGATTTGCTAGTATTTTGTTTAGTATTTTAGCATCTGTATTCATTAGAGATATAGGTCTGCAGTTTTCTTTTTTTGTGCCATCCTTGCCAGGTTTTGGTATAAGGGTTATGTTAGCCTCATAAAATGTGTTTGGAAGTATTGCTTCTTCTTCAATTTTTTGGAAGACTTTCAGTAGAATAGGAACCAAGTCTTCTTTGAATGTTTGATAAAATTCGCTGGTATAGCCGTCTGAGCCTGGACTTTTATTTTGGGGGAGGTTTTTAATGTTTTTTTCTATTTCTTCTCTACTAATAGGTCTGTTTAGGCTTTCTGCTTCTTCTTGACTCAGTCTAGGAAGGTTGTATTGTTCTAGGAATTTATCCATTTCTTCTAGGTTGTCGAATTCAGTGGCATAAAGTTTTTCATAGTATTCTACAATAATTCTTTGTATATCTACAGTGTCCGTGGTGATATTTCCTTTTTCATTTTGGATTTTGTTTATATGAGTTCTTTCTCTTTTTTCCTTGGTGAGTCTTGCTAAGGGTTTGTCAATTTTGTTGATCTTTTCAAAGAACCAGCTCCTTGTTCTATTAATTTTTTCTATAGTTTTTCTGTTCTCTATTTCATTTATTTTTGCTCTGATATTTATTATATCCTTTCTTCAGCTGGTTTTGGGTTGTCTTTGTTCTTCTTTTTCTAGTTTCTTAAGGTGTGAAGTTAAGTGGTTCACTTAGGCTCTCTCTTGTTTGTTCATATAAGCCTGAAGTGATATGAACTTGCCTCTTATCACTGCTTTTGCTGAATCCCATGGATTCTGATATGTCGAATTGTCATTTTCATTTGTCTGTTTATATCTTTTGATCTCTGCACTTATTTCTTCTTTGACCCATTCATATTTTAAAAGTATGTTGTTTAGTTTCCACATTTTTGTGGGATTTTTTTCATTTTTTGCAGTTGAATTCTAGTTTCAAGGCTTTATGATCAGAAAATATGCTTGGTACAACTTCGATTTTTCTGAATTTGTTGATGTTGTTTTTGTGGACCAACATATAGTCAATTTTTTAGAATGATCATGTGCACTGGAGGAAAATGTATACTCAGTCAGTTTGGGATGAAATGTCCTGTAGATGTCTATCATATCCAGGTGCTCTAGTGTTTTGTTTAAGGCCACTATGTCTTTGTTGATTCTCTGTTTGGATGACCGATCTAGAGCCATCAGCGGTGTATTGAGGTCTCCAAGAATGATTGTATTTTTGTCAGTTTTTGTTTTAAGATCAATAAGTAGCTGTCTTATATATTTTGGTGCTCCTTGGTTTGGTGCATATATATTAAGAATTGTTATGTCTTCTTGATTCAGTGTTCCCTTAACCATGATGAAATGGCCATTTTTGTCTCTGAGTACTTTTTCTGTCTTGTAGTCAGCATTATCAGATATGAGTATTGTTACGCCTGCTTTTTTTTGGATGTTATTTGCTTGGAGTATTGTTTTCCAGCCTTTCACTTTGATTTTGTTTTTATCTTTTTTACTTAGATGAGTTTCTTGTAGGTAGCATACAGTTGGATTTTCTTTTTTAATCTATTCTGTTACTCTGTGCCTTTTTATTGGTGATTTTAATCCGTTTACATTTAGTGTAATTATTGACACTTGTGAGTTCCCTATTGCAATTTTATATCTTGCTTTCTGTTAGTTTTGTGTCTTGTTTGATCCTTCTCTTTCATTTTTCTATCTCTTGTTTTTATTTGATTGTATTCCATACATCTTTCCTCTGTTGCTATCTTTTTTAAATCATGTGCTTCTGGGGTGGTTTTTTCAATGGTGGTTACCTTTAAGTAATGAAAAGGGTTTCTACCCTGTTCATTGTAGTGCACTATTTTGTGAGTACTTTTGCACTCCATCTTCCTTTGCTACTGTTAATCTCCATCCTCTCCCCCCCCTTTCTTTTTGTTGTTTTCACAGTTTAAAATTGGTTTTATTGTGTTCCTCTTGGAGCTTTTACTTGTGGCTTTGTTTTTTTGTTGTTCTTTGTATCTGATTGGAGAACCCCCTTTAGTAATTCCTGGAGTGGGTGTTTTCTGATGATAAATTTCCTCATCTTTTCTGTATCTGTGAATGTTTTTATTTCTCCTTCATATTTGAAGGATGACTTTGATGGGTATAGTATTCGTGGCTGAAAGTTCCTCTCTTTCAAGACTTTAAATATTGGGGTCCACTCTCTTCTAGCTTTTACAGTTTCTGTTGAGAAATCGGATGATAATCTAATGGCCTTCCTTTGTATGTTGTATTCTTCTTTTCCCTGGCTGCCTTGAGAATTTTTTCTTTGCCGTTGGTTTGTGCCAATTTCATTATGATGTGCCTTGGAGTAGGTTTGTTGGGGTTAAGAAAACTCGGAGTTCTGTTTGCTTCTTGAATTTGAGGCTTTATTTCTTCCCACAGGCTTGGGAAGTTCTCATCTATTATTTGTTTGAGTATTTTCTCCATTCCATTTACTCTCTCTTCTCCCTCTGATATACCTATTATTCTTATGTTATTCTTTTTGATGAAATCAGATAATTCTTGTAGGGCTATCTCATTTTTTTTAAATTTTTGAGTCTCTTTCTTCTTCTCTCTGTTGTGCCTCAAGTTGTTTGTCTTCTATTTCACTAATCCTCTCTTCTATCTGGCCTGTTCTATTAGCTAAGCTTGTTACCTCATTTTTCAGCTCATGAATTGAGTTTTTCATCTCTGTTTGATTTGTTTTTATAGTTTCAATTTCCTTGGAAACATATTCTTTGTGTTCATCAAGTTGTTTTCTGAGCTCCCTAAATTGACTTTCTGTGTTTTCTTGTATATCTCGGAGGATTTTTAGGATTTCTATCTTGAATTCTCTGTCATTTAGCTCCAAGGTTTCCAATATATTAAATTTTTTCTCCATAGATTTTTCCTCATCTATCTGTGTTACCTCTCTTTCTTTTGTACCCATGATATTCGATTTTCTTTTTTTTTAATGGCATCTGAGGGTGGTTTTGTTGATAGTATTAATGAGATTTAATAAAGAATAAAAAGTTAAAAAAATAAAAAATTAAAAAGAATTGTTTTTTTTTTAAAAAATTAATAATTAAATAAAGAAAAATAAAATAAAATAAAAATTTTTTAAAAAGGAAATTATTCCTTCCCCTCCTTTTTTCCTCTCCTCTCCCCTCCCCTCTTTCTTGGGAAAATCTTGTGGTGAACTGTGAATAATATTGTACTAAACAGAACAAACAATGCCTGTAATGGAGGGCCTGAATTGGGAAGAAGTAATAAAGGGGCAAAAAAAAAAAAAAGAAAAAAAGAAAGAAAAAAGGGGGGTATGTACCCACAAAATGCAAATAAGGAAAAAATTTTGGTCAAGAATAAAATGATTTGCTTTTAGGTGTTGGTTGACTAAGAGTTATGATGAGAGGAATAAGAGGGAGACAGGACAATGGGGGGACAAATTTAAAAATTACTATTGTATTTAGTGAAATAAGAACTAGATAAAATGGAGAACCAGGGATGGGAGCACTGCTAGTGAGTTAAAAGGTGAAGTAAAAACCCTCCAAAATGCCACAAACATAAGTTTGAGTCCCAGATAAGATAATTTGTTTGTTATTGAGGTTTGAATCAGAGGAGATGTAAAGGAGAAAGGAGGAAACTAATATAGAGGGAGAAAAGAAAGAGAGAGAGAGAAAAAAAGAAGAGGGAACCACTAAAAGAAAAAAAAATAAAGAGGAGAGAGAGAGAGAGAGAGTTAAGGGTTTTGGAGTGCAATCCTCATAGAGAGAAAGGAAGAGGAAAGAAAAGATAATGGGAGATGTAACACTTATGGGTAGTGTAGTTCAAGGAGAGGAGAGAGTAAGACCAGCAGAGAGTTAAATGACCAAATTGGAGGAGGTAAAAGAAAAAATTAAGAATGAAGATAAGAGAAACAAACGAACAAATATAATAAAATGGGATAGTTATAAAGTCTGTGAATTATTCTTGATTTTGAGAGGTTATCTTCTTGCTTTTTCTTTTCTCTCCCTCTTCCTGGTTGGTGACTCTGTACCCTGGGTTCTGCCTTTTTGGCATGCTCTGGTAGAGGTTTGCAGTTGATAAGTCTCTATGGCGATGTCATGTATTGTGCTTTAGTTTCTTTGGCAGTCGAGGCTCATTAGCATTTATAGGCTCCGACAGTGAGAGAGTCCATGTTCCTGGAGCCTTTCTCCTAGTCTTTCCTTCCTCGATTAGTAGCCTGATAATCCAGGT
Source organism: Saccopteryx leptura (assembly GCF_036850995.1). Taxonomy (NCBI): domain Eukaryota; kingdom Metazoa; phylum Chordata; class Mammalia; order Chiroptera; family Emballonuridae; genus Saccopteryx; species Saccopteryx leptura. The sequence continues at coordinate 66,376,708 of NC_089511.1, forward strand.
ATGGGGTTGCTGCTGCTTCTGCCTGGATAGTAAGAGGCTCAAAGAGCTGGCAACTCCCCACTCTATTCCCACTCAGCACAGGGCTCTGGGTAAGGCTCAGTCAGTCAGAGCTGCTAGCATAATCAGGTGGGGCTTCCGCCTACTCAAAGACGTCTGGCTCTGCCACTCTGTCCAGTAACACGGGCGGGCGCCCACTCCCGGGGTGCTTGGAGGAAACTCTCGCTCACTATCTGTGCGCGCAGACCAGGATAACAGGCCAGCAGTCTCACCCTCTGAGTGAAATCCCCACCCGCACAGAAAAGTTTCAGTGTTGGAATTGGCTCTCGCTCCCTCCCTATGCGTGGCTTTTTCAGGGCACTGGGGTGGCCTGGATATTACGCTTTTGGCCCACACAGAGGCCTCTGACTCTGCCCCTCTGTGGGGTAACACGGGCGCCCACTCCTGAGGTGCTCGGAGGAATCTCTTGCCCACTTTCTGTGCGTGCCGACCAGGATATCAGGCCAGCCGCCTCACACTTTGAGTGAAACCCCCACCCGCACGGAAAAGTTCCAGCATTGGAATTGGCTCTTTCTCCCTCCCCATGTGCGGCTTTTTCAGGGCGCTGGGGTGGCCCAGAGATTCTGCTTTCAGCCCACACAAAGGCCCCTGACTCTGGCCCTCTGTGGGATAACATGGGCGCCCACTCCCAGGGCTTTGGAAAAAATCTCTCACCCACTATCTGCCTGCACCTACCAGGAGATCGGAGCGAATGGCTGCCCCACTTGTCTTTCTTTGTCTGGGTTTGGCGCGAGTCTTAGCTTATATTGACTGGGTTGCCCCAGGCAGTTTTTCCTCGGCTTGGATCTCCATGCCACAGCCTGGTTCGGCCATTTGTGCCATGGCCTGGATCTATTCACCCCCTTTGCCCAACTTAGTTTCTATATTCTCAGTTCCCAGTGAAAGCAGCCCTATTTAGGTTAGTGAGGAAGGCGGAGCATTTCTTACTCCCTATTTCCTTTGGGGTTTGATTATATATTTAGCCAATTTTTCGCTCGACCATACCTTCGGGTGTATTGCAAAACATCTGGAGTTTCCAAGGATAGGTTTTTCTGTTTCTGGTTGAAGATCTTGTTGAGTTTTGGGGGAGATTTATTGGTATCACTTCCTACCACGCCATTACTCTCTTGTTTAGTTATTTAAGGCATTATTTTAGTGCCTTTTCTTGTCATTTTAAAAATATAATTGACAAATACACATGCAGAAAATTGTGAGTTACAATACATTAATTTCTACATTTTATTTTCTTTCTTTTATTTTTTTTTAAGTGAGAGAAGGGTAGATAGTGAGACAGACTCCCACAAGCACTGCAAACAGGATTGACACAGCAACCACTGTCTGGGGTTGATGCTCAAATTAGCTGAGTTATTTTAAGCACCTGAGGCTGACACACTCAGAACAACCTAGCTATCCTCAGCGCCTGGCCGATGCCAAAGCAATCTAGCCACTGGCTGCAGGAGGGGAAGAGAGAGAGAGAAGAGGAAGAGTGAAGGGCAGAGAAGCAGATGGTCACTTTCTTGTGTGCCCTGAACAGGGATTGAACTTGGGATGTCTGTATGTTGGGCAAACACTCTATCTACTGAGCTAACCAGACAAAGCCTTGTACATTTTTCTAATAAGAAATATTTAAATATTTTAAGAACAAATTACAGAGAAAAATGTATTATTTTTTAAAACATCTGTTTAGCTCTTTTACACCCTTTACATTTTCAAAAAATTTCTGAATTATCGCATGTGCACATGCACACTCACACAACTGCTGCAATTTTGAAGGTATTTTATTTTCTCTTTGTCTTTCACTTTATTAATGTATTCTTCCTTCAATTAAAAATGTCTAATCATTTTAAATTTTAAACTGTTTTAGTAATCTTACATTTGTCACAAACGTAGTATGTTCACTGAGGTTTCATCAGTGAAAATAGATGCAAACGAAATCAAACACGTTAAATATAAAATCCAGTACTCCTAAACTTAATTTGGAGATTTAATTATGAATCAGTACATTTTCTCTAAAACAAACAAGCAAACAAATAGTTACAAAGAACACCCATGCATCAAATTGTGATTTCTGAGTACTATCTGCCCATGAAAGAAAAGGGATCTATGAAAAAATGGCTGATTCCAGAAATGGGAAAAAACATACAAAATGTAATCTGGGTGAATCAGAATGCTGAATAGTAAAATCTACTGGTGTGGTCTCAAAAAGGCTTATGTAACAATGTAAAAACAACAACAACTACTAGACAAAATGGTATAATTTGGGAGACAATGAAAATAATAATCTTGGATTAAATTATATCAAATAGAGTTAAATCTATATATTTATAATAGATTTTAAACCAAAACTAAAGAGAGAAAAAAACACATTTATTACTTTCCTGAAAATAATCAAATTTTTTTATCCTATCTGTGTTATATGAACTCTTACCTTGGGGTATTAAAACAGACGTTTCTTTTCTTTTTATTTATTTTTTCAATTAGAGTTTAAATTGAATATTGTTTTGCATTAGTTTCAAGTGTATAGCATAGTGGGTAGACAATCAGATACTTTCCAAAGTGTTCACCTTAATATTTCCAGTACCCAACTGGCATCATACACAGTTATCACAATATTATAGATGACATTTCCTATGCAGTTCTTTACATCTCCCTGACTATTTTGTAACTACCAATCTGTACTTCTCAATCTCTTCACCTTTTCACCCAGTCCTCCCCTCCCACATTCCATTCCTATGGCAACTCAGAGTGCATACGGCCTAACATCACCTCTGGTTTCAGAGAAATCTGAGAACATGTGTTTTAGTCGGTTTCAGCTGCTATACTGAAATAGCGTAGACTGAGTGGCTTGAAGTGACATTTAATTTCTCATAGTTCTGGAAGCTGGGAAGTCCATCATCAGGACTGTTGACTATATTCTTGATGAAGACCTTTTTCCTAGATTGCAGAAGCTCACCTCCTTGTGTACCCCTAGATGGTAGAACAAGGAAGCTCTGGTATTTCTTCCTCTTATAAAAGCTTCACCCTAATGACTTCATCTAAATCAATTTACTTCTTAAAGGCCCCACATCTTACATTACCACACTGCAGAAAAGGGCTTCAACATATAAATTTTGGAGGAACACAAACATTTAGTTAATAACAGTATGAAAAATAGAATGGCAATATATCAAATGGCAATAATCAAATAGTAATATCCTTACAATAATAAATTTGGAAGCTATGATGAAAGAAAATATCCTTTGGAGAGAAAATAAAGTCAGACATGCCAATAAGGTTGATTAAGAAGACTGGTTATTGAAGGAGATGGCCCCTGTACTTCTGAGTATAGTGACAGCATTTTGAGATGTTTGTACCTCCACTGTTCACTGGGAGAATGTTTAACTAATAGCGTGATCACAGAAAGAGCTGTAAACTGAAAATACTCTCTGACTTTGGAGCACCAGAAGTATTCTTTTGAGACCTCCTTTATAAAATTGTAACATTAAATGAGCATAGAGGAAATTCTTTTTCCTCTGTGCTGGCAGTTTGATATCTTGAGGATATTGATACAATGATAAAGTGTGAAGGCAGAAAGGGGTTGCTAAATTAATCTCATAGTTTTGTCATTTATTTCACTAAAAATTCTTTTTGCACATAGTATAAATCAATTATATTTTCAGGCAGAGTGGTGACTTGGGCAACATAGAAATATGAAGATGAAACCTGACTTCAAATATCAGAAGGTTACTACTAAATTTTTTATTTAAAAATACTCTCGCCCCTGGCCGGTTGGCTCAGTGGTAGAGCGTTGGCCTGGTGTGCAGAAGTCCCGGGTTCGATTCCTGGCCAGGGCACACAGGAGAAGTGCCCATCTGCTTCTCCACCCCTCCCCCTCTCCTTCCTCTCTGTCTCTCTCTTCCCCTCCTGCAGCCGAGGCTCCATTGGAGCAAAGATGGCCCGGGCGCTGGGGATGGCTCCTCGGCCTCTGCCCCAGGTGCTAGAGTGGCTCTGGTCGCAACAGAGCGACGCCCTGGAGGGGTAGAGTATCGCCCCCTGGTGGGCAGAGCATCGCCCCCTGGTGGGCGTGCCAGGTGGATCCTGGTTGGGCGCATGCGGGAGTCTGTCTGACTGTCTCTCCCCATTTCCGGCTTCAGAAAAACACAGAAAAAAAAAATTAAAAATACTCTCTCTCTGTCTCTGTCACAAAAAAAACAACAACAAAAAACAAAATACTGAGAAGCATTCTTTTTAATGTCAAGAATAGATAAGGATTATATTGTATGAAGGTACTAGTCAAAGCAGTTAGAAAAAAAAATAATATGATTTATAAACTTTGAAAAAAGATAAAATTATTAAATTTCAAAGATATATTTATATTCCTAATACTCTGAAAATAATTATATGTAAAAATATCAGTGAAAAAATAAGATAATTTTGTGAAGTGGTTAAGTATAAAATTAATATACTGAATATAAGAGCTTTCATGATTAGAAATAATAATCAGAAGTTGTGATGGATGAAAAAAAGTATTTAAAGTACATAGGAATAAACTTAAGAAACAAAGTAAAAATATGTATCTATATATTATATAAAGAAAACTGCAAAGCCCTGGCTGGATAGCTCAGTTGGTTAGAGCATCATCTTGAAGTACAGAGGTTTCCTGTTTGATCCCTGTCAGGGCACATACAGGAGCAATCAATGTTCCTGACTCTCTCTCTCTCTCTCCTTTTCTATCTTGCTGATAATCAATAAATTAAAAAAAAAGCCTTTTAAATATTAATGAGGAACAACAAAAAATGTTATGAAAAAGGGATGGCTTGGAGAGGGAGAAAAAGCTGCACTTAAGGTTTTCCAGAGAAAGAGAAGTAATAGAATTTATACATATGTAGAAAGAGATTTGCCATAAGGCATTGGATTATATGATTATGAGTCAGGCATGTCCCAAATATGCAATGTGGGTCAGCAGCCTGGAGATCCAAGACAATAGATGGCGCACATGAAGTTCAAAAACAGTCTTCTGGAGAAATCCCTCTTGCTTGGGGAGGTTGGGTTTTTGTTTCAAACAGGATTTCCACTGGTTGAACTAGGTGTCGGTTGAACCAGTGAGGAGGGCAATCTGCTTTATCTAGAGTTTACTCATTTAATGCAAGTCATCAATAAAGCCTTCTTTAAGATGAGAAATAAAATTAACTATTACAAATATTCATTCTCTTTTTTCTGAACAGTTAGTTTCTTTTTCATCTCATTTTTTAGATATCATTGACATAAGACGTGTAAGTTTAAGGTGTTAAAATATGTTGATTTCATACACATATATTGTAAAATGATTATGACTATAGCATTAGCTAATGTTTCTATCACTTTATATAATTACTATTCCTTTTTTGTGGTAAGAATATTTAAAATCTACTTTCTTGGCAACTTTCAAGTATATAATAAGGCATTATTAACTGTAGGCACCATGCTCTATGTTAGATCCCTAAAATTGATTTGTATTTTAATTGAAAGTTTGTTCCTGATCAGGTAGTGGCACAGTGGATAGAATGTCAGCCTGGAATAATGAGGACAATGGCTTGAGTGCCTGGTTGCCAGTTTGAGCACAGGGTCACTGGCTTGAGTAAAGGGTCACTGGCTTGGTTGGCAACTCCCAGTCAAGGCACACAGATGAGAAAACAATCAATGAACAACTAAAGTGCTGCAAATATGAGTTGATGCTTCTCATCCTTCTTCCTTCCTATTTGTCTGTCCCTTTTTCTCTCTCTCAAAAAAAAAAAAAAAAAGAGAAGAAAAGAAAAAAGAAAGTTTGTACCCTTTACCTACATTATTTTTCCCCACCTTCTAGTCCTGGCAATCACCATTCTGTTGTCTGCCTCGGGAAGTTTGTTTTTAATTCTTTTAATTCTTAAAAAAGCTGGTTTACCAACATAGCATATAACAACCATAAGTACATCTTGTTGAATAATTGTGACAGTAGTTCTTTCAAAAAATGGAAACAAGATTGTCTGATGTAATATTTGAAAAATAAGATGTCAGTGGAAATTATTGTAAGAATCTCCTGAGAAACTTTTTTATATAGGAAAAGGCATTGCCTTATCTTTTCACTTATTCTTCCTGATATGAAGATGAGATGTTGGTAGTAAAGCAGCTATTGTATAACTACAAGGCAACAAGGCAGAGCATATAAGCCACATTCCCCAGATGACAGATTTAAAATTTAAACACTTCCACATTACTGACCTTATTATCAAACCAACATATTAGCCCCAGATCCAATAATTTTCAGTTCTCATTACATGAGAAAAATTAGACCAAGTTAGGTAAGCTTATTAGTTAGATTTCTCTCACCCACTTCACGTTACTGGCTCCAACCCCACTGTTATCTCTGGATAAAGTCTTGGCCCCTACTCTATCCAGTCATTCAGGTTCTTATGTTTCTCTACTGTGGCCTGTGCTAAGCCTCCACATGAAGACTTTTATCTTGAGAACTCTCTCCATGGTGGGCACAAGGAAGAGAAGATGACATATGACTTTCTTTATATATATATATATATATATGCATTTGGTCTTTTTTCAAAGCATAGATAATACATTAAACCACAATATTAACTGAAATTACAAAGAGCTTTGAATAGTAGAATCAAGGTAGTTTCCCACTAGAGTGGGAGAAGAAAAGGAATTTTACCTTCCCATTCTTCACATCATTTCAAATAACATAATAAATAAAAGAACTAGGGCCTAACCAGGCAGTGGTGCAGTGGATAGAGCGTCGGGCTGGGATGCCGAGGACCCAGGTTTGAGACCCCAAGGTCACCAGCTTGAGAGCGGGCTCATCTGGTTTGAGCAAAGCTCACCAGCTTGGATTCAAGGTCACTAACTTGAGCAAGGGGTTACTCGGTCTACTGTAGCACCACGGTCAAGGCCCATATGAGAAAGCAATCAATGAACAATTAAGGTGTCACAACAAAAAACTGATGATTGGAGTTTCTCATCTCTCTCCATTCCTGTCTGTCTGTCCCTATTTATCCCTCTCTTTGACTCTCTCTCTGTCTTTGTAATAAATAAATAAATAAACTAGAAAGTATAGGATGACAGGGACAAGGAAATGGCCACGAGAGTTCCTCAGGGCCAACATAATTGACCTATAGAATAAATAGTGTTTAGGAAGAAAAATACACAAAGACTATATGAGCTAGGCAGACTCTTAAGCATTTAGAAACTCAACTCTTTGCACAGATCTGGTAAGATTTAACAGACCAGGATTGGCAATGTTTCTTTCTCTGCTAGAATTTCCCATATAGGTAAACCTTCTGAAACTTTACCTTAAAGAGACAGGAAAGAAAGTATGGTAAAACTCAGATGTTAACTGGGAGCTGATAAGTAGAGGAAGGTATCTCGCAGAACCCACAGAAGTCTTTTCTGGTTTATTTAGATATGATGGTCAAATGCTTCTATGCTCTCATAACTTCTCTAGCTGGTACTGATGCTTTTGTCCTCAAGTCAAGACATGGAATAGCAGACAATCCAAGCAATAATAAAATAATTATGATTATAATGAGAATAAAATAATAACATTTATTGATCAATTAATGTATATCGGTTAAATGAGTGCCTAACATTGAATCCTCACAGCATCATATGAGGAAGATACTGTTTACCCAGTAGGAAATGGAGTCTTGATGAGATTAACTGGCTTATCAAAGGTTACATAGCTAATACATAATAACCAGAATTTGATCATAGAAAGTCATTCTATGCATAACTGAAATCATTTTCCAAGAAGGATGTCAGATCTAACTTTCTTCTCTATTTTCCACTGTAACACTCTTCTCCTATGAACCTGCCTACTTCCAATAGTATGTTCTACTCCTCATTGCTCTTCAAGGCAGGAAGATTTAAGGACTCTGGGACGTACCCCCCATGCCTTTTCCTGCTAGCAGAGTCTGAGAACTCCACCAGGGCTTGTCCCAGTTGCTGTGAACTTTCTGTACTTCCAGACCACGTTCTCCCAGGTGCACCCCATAGTCATGTTTATTACTGAAGTGAATTAGAAACCAAGTAAAAACAATACACAGATGGCAAAAAAAATTAATATGAGCAGATACATTGTTTATTTCTTATTAATTATCCCTGTTCAAATATCCAGTTAAAATACATTGTTTACTTTTTCTTTATTTCTTATTTTCATCCAGAGAATAATTAATGTCTTAATATGCCATAAAGACTGCTGTGTTATATTTTTGAAGGAATGAAAGCAGGTATAAAAATTATTTTTTCACCTTCATCTGAAGTAAAGCTGCTTTAATTTTTCCAGCTGGATGGCAGAAATAACTTAAAAGCTTGAGCATCATTAAAACAAAACCAGAATTAAGACACAGCCTACTCAACCCATATTGTAAAGCAGTCAAAGAAATACTGATGGTGGTTCAACTATTGGTAGTTGGTTGGGTTTTATGAAATAATGGTGTGTATATCACTGACAATTATGCTGATGGTGAATTGATGATACTATGCTCAACAAAGAAAAGGGCTTGCCTCAAAATTTTGCCACTTAAAATATTGTTTCTTTTACTTCATATGTAAAACATTAATATAAGCGAGAAAAAAATATTCATTAGCGGAGATACTGTTGCATGAGTAATCTAAAATGTGAAAGAGGTCAGCTGGATAAAACACTTGAGTTCTACAAAAATATAGTTAGAATATACCATTTTCTGGTGGTGATATTTTAAATGTGAAGTAGTTACTACAGAGAGATCTCCATCTCTGCAAACTGTCTCTGTTTGGAATATTATAAATAGACTAGTATTGTCGTGTACCTCTTTTTTAAGGTGTGTATGTGTGTGTGTGAGTGTGTGTGTGTGTGTGTTAAGATATAAGTAGTTACTGAGAGCTAGCCAGTCTAGTATGATTCTTTGCAATATCAACAGAGCTGACAATATAATAAAAGGAATCAGTAGACCCCAAAGTCAAAGGAGAAGCTGAGATCAGTGAAATGAACACAGACCTTTTCCATAACCCAGCAATTAAGGCTCTATGTAGAAAATTAAAGATCCTCTGGCATAGGTGCATAAAGACATATACAAGACTGTTCATGCAGCACCTTTTAATATTTTATTTTTATTGATTTTTTTTTTTTTTTTTAGAGAGAGAGGAGTGAGAGAGAGAGACAGAGAGAGAGAGAGAGAAGGAGGAGGAGCAGGAAGTTTCGACTCCCATATGTGCCTTGACCGGGCAAGCCCAAGGTTTCGAACCTGCGACCTCAGTGTTCCAGGTCGACGCTTTATCCCACTGCGCCACCACAGGTCAGGCCATATGCAGCACCTTTTATAATATCAGAAAAGATGGAAACAACCTAAATGTCATCAGTATTAGACTAAATAAATTATTTATCATATATTTATTCATTGACTTGTATGTAGAGGAAAGATGAATCAGCAATCTTTATGTGGCAACTGACAAAGCCTAAAAATATTAAGAGAAAGACATAAGTAAGGTTTGAAACATTATGATATGTTCATAAATGCATAAAGTTTAAGGCAGGCAGTACCAAACAATATCCAGTGGTACATTGACACACACACATGTGCTTTAAATCAAGAGCAATTCGAGAGATGAGCAGTTACTCGCTGGATTTTTTGCTTTAAGTCACAAGCGGATATTTGAAGCGAGAACTTCTGCCACCCCCCACTATATGGCCTGCTGAACGTTCTGAAAGGGAGGAAGAAACAAACTTCCTGGAAAGGTTTTTGTTGAAACGGCCTCTAAGTGAAAGTGAGGGAAGTGTGGTGAAAAAGCCAAAAGTCAGTGAAGATAATAATGATGATTAAGCAAAGTAAAAAAATAGCAATTAAGTTTAGTGGTAAAGTTACATATCATTCGTAGTGTGTAAGTTAAATTTTACAATTAAATGTAGTATTAAGTATGTAGAGAGTAAGTTATGTTAAGCAATAGTGCAGGAAATGAAAACCTCCTCTGCCAGTCTCCTTCCCCTCTGCCAGCATATTTGCCTGGCCTTGAAGGTAAATACATTTCATAAACCAGTTTATTTCTTTTCATTTTCTGTTATTATGTATTTATAGATATATGTATGTATTTGTTATTTATAAAGTACATTTTCTTATTTAAAAGCATATAAAACAAAAAATTCATGCGGTTTTTGGGGGCCAGAATGGATTAATTGCATTCCTATTAATTTAAATGGTGAAAGTCAATTTGGCACACAGGCAAATTGAGTCACAAGCTCAGCCATGAAACAAATTAAACTTGTGTGTCAAGGTACCACTGTAATTCAAAAGGATGACTAATCTGAATTTAAGAGCAGTTCTCTGGGGAGCATCAGTAAGGGAATGAAGAAAAAGGGGCAGAAAATCTTTTTCAAAGTACAGTGAACATTCAATTTCTTAAGTTGATAGGTGGAAACAGGCATATTAGGTATAAAATTTAAATTATGCACAAATGTAAAACAGTTATTGACTTTCATGTCTTCAGCATCATCTCATGAAATTTTCACAAAGTATCATATATTCCTATTGCTTTATTTTACATTGAGGCAATTTTGTAGATATTAACCTGGCCAAAATTACACACAGTGAGCTATTTAAGATAACACAGACAGAAAATTTCAGAACAGGGATCCACATCTTGGTCATTTCACTGCAGAGCAAAATTTATTAACCACATGATTATAAATCCTCTGCTCCCATTGCTTTATGTAAGAATGATTTTAATATGGTTGCAATTGTGTTATATGCTGCATTTTGTATGTAACATTGCATTCAGTGAAATAGCTTGAGCCATTATTCTCTTTTGAAAACATGTTAATGAGTATATAACATTTTATCCTGTCATCATGTTTTATTTATATAACTCAAATGCTTATTTCCAATGTCTCAATATAATAATGTTTGATATCTCATTATGCATTCCATGGTGATTAATAATATCAACCTTTTTTCATTACCTGCTGCCCATCAGTATGTCTTCTTTGGGAAAACGTCTATTAAAATCTTCTGCCCATTTGTAATTGTATTGCTTTTTTTTTTTTTTTTTGCTATTGAGTTATATAAGTTAATTATATTTTGGATATTAGTCCTTTATCAGATATAGGCTTTGCAAATACTTTCTTCCATTCAGTAAGTTGCATTTAATTTTTTTGATAATTTCCATTGCTGTGTAGAAGTTTTTTAGTATGGTGTGATCCCACTTATTTATTTTTGCTTTTGTTGGTTTTCCTTTTGGTGTCAGATTAAAAAAAATCATCATAAATACTTATGTTGATTAGCTTTATGGTTTTAGGTCTTATATTCAAGTCTTTAACCCATTTTAAGTTAATTTTTGTGAATGGTGTACCATAGTAGTTGAGTTTCATTCATTTGCATACGGTTCTTCCTTTTTTCCCCAGCATTATTTTTTTTTTGAAGAGTCTGTTGTTTCCGCAGTGCTTGTAATTTTAAGAGGTTTGTCCACAGTTTCAGAGATCTACAGGAAGATCAAGAAATCACTTCTCAGAGAATGTCCTCTGTGGGCCATCAAAGTAACTGGAAAAGTTCAGTTTCTACAGTGGCCATGTACCTAAGCTAAAACAAAGAAATTACAGCTGTGATCCTGGGCCTCAGGAATTGTGAGAACTAATGGGAATTTGGATGCCCAGCTCATGCCAGTATAAACAGTGATGATAAACAAAATACCCTCTTTGTAAGCGACTCCCACCAGGAAATTAAATTTGATTCCAAGAAGAAGGTATGTCATGAGAGTAGGTCCTTGAGTATATTATACAGAAAAAAAACTTGATTAACTTAGAATGTTACCTTTTATTTTTTGGAGAAATAAAAGCTTGAATTACAAGTGAATTTCACTTAACCAAAAGGAAAAAAAAAGGCAATGTTTTACTAAGAGCTTTGTTTTTTGCTTGAGAAATTTCTGTACAATTAAAAATACTTGATGCATAGAAAATTTGTTTGTTGCCCTTTTCATCTATAAACGTAGCCTGATAATAATTTCCTCTTCCAATATCCTCAGGCTATTTTGAAGACAAATAAGAAAAAGCAAAATTCTCAGTGCTTGGACTAGTGAATGATTTCTGCTTATTCTACGCAGAGCCATTCATGGATAAGGTATGACTATTGAATGGGTTTTTATTACAGCTTTTGCTACAACAAAATTGAGAGCTATGAGTGGGATATAGCTAATTTTCCCCAGTCTCCTGTTCCTAGTCATATCACTGAATTTCATAAGCCCTTATTTATCAAATGGTCTTGCAGTCACTCCCAAATGTCCTAGAGGAGAGCATTCTTGTAATCAGTTTTTGACCCAGAAGTTATAATTTAGATGCTATCATCTCTGAATAACATGGTACTCCTTTAATGTTCAAAATATAAGATTTTATATATCTATTGTAAATATGTTTGAAATATACAAATTTGCTTCATTTTTGTGCATTTAGAAAGTGGAAAGCAACAGTAATATTATTTTTAATTAATGCCAACTTCATTTTAAGATCTAAAAATTTGGTGAAGTAATCTCCAGTTAAAATTACTAAGGGAGCCAGCAGTGACAGGTTTATTCTTCTCCAAATTACCATTAAAATGAGCATAGAAATACTCAAAATGATATAATATTTCAACAGCATTTTGTATGAATAGAAGTATACTTTGCTACCAGATTATCAAGGAGTCAGGAGTGACTAGAGAAGAATGAGGAAATTAGAGAACTGTATAAAAATTAAGTCCAGAGGTGAGTAAATAGATCCTGTGGAGAAGTGTATGGATGAATAGGATAAATTTTAAAATGAGATGAAAGCTGTTAGCACTGCTGAAGTAGATAAACAAATGAGGACATCATAGCAACAGTTCAAGAAAGTGATGATGCTGCTAAATTTGTAATGGAGTATTGTTGAAAAATCAAGAATCTCTTCTTTTTTTTTTTAAATAATTTTATTTTTTTAATGGGGTGACATCAATAAGTCAGGATACATATATTCAAAGATAACATGTCCAGGTTATCTTGCCGTTCAATTATGTTGCATACCCATCACCCAAAGTCAGATTGTCCTCTGTCACCTTCTATCTAGTTTTCTTTGTGCCCCTCCCCCTCCCCCTTTCCCTCTCCCTCTCCCCCCTCCCTGTGTAACCACCACACTCTTATCAATGTCTCTTAGTCTCACTTTTATGTCCCACCTACGTATGGAATAATGCAGTTCCTGGTTTTTTCTGATTTACTTATTTCACTTCGTATAATGTTATCAAGATCCAACCATTTTGCTGTAAATGATCCGATGTCATCATTTCTTATGGCTGAGTAGTATTTCATAGTGTATATGTGCCACATCTTCTTTATCCAGTCATCTATTGACAGGCTTTTTGGTTGTTTCCATGTCTTGGCCACTGTGAACAATGCTGCAATGAACATGGGGCTGCATGTGTCTTTACGTATCAATGTTTCTGAGTTTTTGGGGTATATACCCAGTAGAGGGATTGCTGGGTCTAAGGTAGTTCTATTTTCAGTTTTTTGAGGAACCACCATACTTTCCTCCATAATGGTTGTACTACTTTACAGTCCCACCAACAGTGGATGAGGGTTCCTTTTTCTCCACAGCCTCTCCAACATTTGCTATTACCTGTCTTGTTAATAATAGCTAATCTAACAGGTGTGAGGTGGTATCTCATTGCAGTTTTGATTTGCATTTCTCTAATAACTAAAGAAGATGAGCATCTTTTCATATATCTGTTGGCCATTTGTATTTCTTCCTGGGAGAAGTGTCTGTTCATGTCCTCTTCCCATTTTTTTATTGGATTGTTTGTTTGTTTGTTGTTGAGTTATATGAGATCTTTGCATATTTTGGATATTAAGCCCTTATCTGAGCTGTTGTTTGAAAATATCATTTCCCATTTAGTTAGCTGTCTGTTTATTTTGTTATCAGTTTCTCTTGCTGAGCAAAAACTTATTAGTCTGATGTAGTCCCATTCATTAATTTTTGCCTTCACTTCTCTTGCCTTTGGAGTCAAATTCATAAAATGCTCTTTAAAGCCCAGGTCCATGAGTTTAGTACCTATGTCTTCTTCTATGTACTTTATTGTTTCAGGTCTTATGTTTAGATCTTTGATCCATTTTGAGTTAATTTTAGTACAGGGGGACAAACTGTAGTCCAGTTTCAATCTTTTGCATGTGGCTTTCCAGTTTTCCCAACACCATTTTTGAAGAGGTTTTCTTTTCTCCATTGTGTGTTGTTGGCCCCTTTATCAAAAATTATTTGACTATATATATGTGGTTTTATTTCTGGGCTTTCTTTTCTGTTCCATTGGTCTGAGTGTCTATTTTTCTGCCAATACTATGTTGTTTTGATTATCGTGGCCCTATAATATAGTTTGAAGTCAGGTATTGTAATGCCCCCAGCTTCATTCTTTTTCTTTAGGATTGCTTGGGCTATTCGGAGTTTTTTATAGTTCCATATAAATCTGATGATTTTTTGCTCCTTTTTTTAAAAAAATGTCATTGGAATTTTGATGGGAATTGCATTAAATTTGTATATTGCTTTGGGTAATATGACCATCTTGATTATATTTATTCTTCTTAACCAAGAACAAGGAATATTCTTCCATCTCATTATATCTTTTTCGATTTCCCTTAACAATGGTTTATAGTTTTAATTATATAAGTTCTTTACATTCTTTGTTATGTTTATTCCTAGGTATTTTATTGTTTTTGTTGCAATCATGAAGGGGATTATTCTTTTGAGTTCGTTCTCAAATGTTTCATTGTTGGCATATAGAAAGGCTATGGACTTCTGTATGTTAATTTTGTATCCTGCGACCTTACTGTATTGGCTTATTGTTTCTAGTAGTCTTTTTGTGGATTCTTTGGGGTTTTCGATGTATAGAATCATATCATCTGCAAAAAGTGATACCTTTACTTCTTCTTTTCCAATATGGATGCCTTTTATTTCTTTGTAGAATCTCTTAAAAAATAATTGTAACATAGATTTGCCATACCTATACATTAAAAAATAGTATAATATTGGCATAAAATTGACACATAAATCTGTAAGTTAAAAATCAATGAGGAAGAATTGATGGAGAAGAGATGAAAAAGAAAAGAATGATATACCAGAAATTGACTATTGTATACATAATATATATGCATTTTTAAAAATATCTAAATTGATTAAAAAGATTAAATATTTAAAAATTTCTAAAATATTAAGAAACAATTTTGAAAAAAATGATTTTTAATCTTATATCTAACTATAAAATATACTTTAGTGATGATAAGAACTGACAATTTTAAAACTATAAAGATAAAACATGTCTATTAGCTCTGGCTGGTTAGCCCCGTTGGTTAAGAGAGTCATCTGGAAACAATGTTGCCAGTTTGATCCCTGATAAGAGAACACACAGGAAGCAATGAAAATAGGAACGACTGAGTGAAACAACAAATGAACACTTCCCTTCCCTCTCCCCCCTCTCTCTCTTCTTCACTCTGTCTATAAATAAAAAAATAAACTAAGCCCTGGCTGGATGACTCAGTTGGTTGGAGCCATGTCCAGGTTGCCAGTTGCATTTCCCAGTCAGGACACATACAGGAGCAACTCGATGCTCCTGTCTCTCTCTCTCTCACAAAAAAAACAAACAAATAAGACAAAACTGTCTATATATACATGGTATTTTTTGTAGTAAAAAATGTTTCCTAATATATTAAAAAATTTAGAGCCACTTAGACTTATAAATAATCTTTAAAAAATTTAGGTCAAAAATAAAATTAATATGTCTATTGGCCATCTCTATGTGCTCTTTAAAGAAGTGTCTATTCAGGTTTTTTGCTTTTTTTAATGTTATTTTAGTGTTGAATTTTATAAATTATATCTAAATTTTAGATATTAATCCTCATCAGATGTGTCAGAAAATATGAGTCTCATTGTCACTTATCATCAGAGGAATGCAAATTAATACCACAGAGATATTACCACACATCTGTCAGAATGGCTATCAATAAATAAATCAACAAACAACAAGTGTTGGCAAGGACATGGAGAACATAGAAGCTTCGTGCACTTAGTGAGAATGTAGATTGGTGCAGCCACTGTGGAAGGCAGTATAGAGTTACTTCAAACAATTTAAAAAATAAAACTGTCTTATGCTTTCATCATGGCGGGAAGCCAAACCTGCATACAGTAACACTTGCATTTCAAAAATAAAAGTAAAAAAAGATCAAAAATCCAAAATAAAAATAGAGCAAAATAAAGAGCAACAATCAGCTCCCAGGACTTTATACGCTATATTACCCTTCCTATTCTACTGTTCCCAGGGAATTAAGAGCACATTAGCCTTTTCTTTGAAAGTCCACTTGAGAAAAGGGTCACAAACTTCATACTCATACTTACTTAGGAATTCTGTTTTTCAGCTCACTTATCTCTACTGCAGGAATTAGCTCTGGCAGAGCTGGTCAGAAGCCTTTTTCTAAGAAAAATCTATAGTTGGTTAATTCTTTTTTTTTTTCCATCAGACTTAATTTTTTATACCCTATTTCTACGTGGGTGAGAAAAGTTGCTACTACTACAGAAACACATCTCTGCTTTATTAGTTTATAACATATATTTGTATCTACAGTTATTCTGGGCTGTGGCTTTTATAATACAAAAATACATTTTTCTTGAGAAATTATACTTCTTTACTCAGAAACTCAAAAAGCTATTAGTAGGTAAGTTTTGCTCTTTGTATCTTTATGTGGTATCATCCATTGCATGATGCAATTAATCATTTTGAATGAAGGGAAAGAATAAAAGACAAGCAAAATTATTGAGAATGAAGAAGTGCATCAATACATAAAAAAAATCTCCCTTTTAAATGAAAATACTAAAGAAAATAAAATAAAAATGAAAGCTCACGTTTTCCAATTTTTAGTACCATGCATTGAGTAAGAAATAATTGAATCCTAGTCCTTCTTGCCATCTTTAGAATTATCTATGTCTCTATCCATCTATATATCATTTTCTATCATCTATCTATCTATCTATCTATCTATCTATCTATCTATCTATCATCTATCTATCTACCATCTATCTATCATCTATCTATCATCTATCTATCCTTTAGCATGTAACATCTATCTATGAATATACAAAATAAGTAACAAATATGCACATAAAAAAGTAACACTTGTGAATCAGCTGAAGAAGTAGGCCATTACAAATAACTTTCAAAACTCAAATGCCTTTTAATCTTTTTGTTTTCCCTCTAATATCAAATAAATTTCTTAATTTAGTGATTATCAGTATTCTGCTTTTCCAAATAGCTTACTTGATTGCAAATAGATGCTTTTAAATATGATATTATTACACTTTGCATGTTTGATTTTTATATTAATAATATTATACTACATATATTATTGCCATTTGCTATTTTCACTCAACATTTTTGGGGGGCATATATCCATGTCATTTCACATAGAAATATTTGATTTCTTTTCAATGCTATAAGTATTCTATTGGGTGCATATGCCACAAGTTTTATATCCATTCCAACATGATACCATTTTTATTTTAAAGGAGCGGAGGGGAGATAATGAAACAAACTCCCACATGTGTTAACTGATCCACCCAGCAACCCTATTTGGGGCCAAAGCTGAAATCAACTCAGCTACATTTAGCCCCTGAGGCTGACACACTTGGACCAACAGAGCTATCCTCAGCACCCTGGGCCTCGTTCAAACCAATAATGCCACTGGCTATGGGAGGGGAAGAAAGAGAGAAGGGGGAGAGGGAGGAGGAGAGAAGCAGATGGTTGTTTCTCTTGCTCCAGAATAAGCAAGACTACCATGATAACATCTATATATAATCCTTAGGCAAGCATAAGACAGTTAGTGTCCTGGGTTCATTCATATGCCTGGCCAAGACACTATCTACTGAGCCAACCTGCCCGGGCCACAATTTCATTTTGAACCTTTTTTTGAGATATGTTTTTTGTCTTCATGCAAAATTAATTATTATTTTGTTCATTGGCAAGGGCATCATTTGGCAAAGATAATTGTGTTTGACTATCAAAGATTCTAATAAATCCTACCCATCTCTCCTTTCTGATTTCATGCTCTGAAAGCAGTCCTATGTGTTTTCTTTCTCCGTAAACATCACTATGGGGAGCTATCAGTCCTGCTGCCTTTCTCCTTGTAATCAACAAATCAAACTTGTAGTTTATATGTCAGTCTCTTGTGAATCTTATGATCTTGGACCAAGACAAGCCTGGTCCAGAGAAATAAAATCAATTTTTTAGAATGGCAAACACGGAGATCAAAACCCTGAGTCTGAAGCAGTTTTATTTTCCTCTAAGACCTTTCATTTCTCTTGTTGTTGTGCCATACAATTGGTCAGGACACTCCTTCCCTGAAAACCATTAGAACAGTTATGCTAGCCCTATGCATAGTAACTAAATTGCATATTCTCAGGAAAAATCTATAATCCACGAAGTGGTATATATGACCCATTCACTTGTTTTTACTTTAATTGGTTTTCCTCTTTAATGATTAAAAAAAATTAATAAGGTTTAAGTTTGAGTTATGAAAGGAAAGAAGTAGAAAATAATCATATGCTATTTTAAAAATTAAAATGTATTTTGCTAATTCATCAGATAAAAAATGGCAGAAATCTGTTGAAACTTAAGAAATAATTAATGTCATTCAAAGATAATTGGTGAAAGCCAAGATAGTTTCTAATTAATAATTGACAGTTAAATAGAAGATAAAAAAAGTATGAACTAACTCTGAAAAAGATTTTATTCAAAAAAAGCATATTTTGACTTTCAAAGCTTAAATTTTGTTCGAATTTGTCTTTGAGTAAACCAACAATTGAATTTCCTTGTGAATTTAAAGAAAAATTGTTACATAAATATGATGCTGGTTCTTGATGAAGCTACTTTTCAAATGCTTTGCTTTACACTAATTGTCTTATGTTTGCCTAAGGATTCTATATATATATGTTATCATGGTAGTCTTGCTTATTCTGACATTTATATACTGTCTACTTCTTTATATATCTATATTAATGTTATGAATCAAATAAACTGTGTCATTGCCATAGGCAAAATTGTATGAGTAATGAAAATTTCAAAAGAGGCTGTCCCGATCACATTAATATATATTCTGTGTCTGCCTCAACTTCTATTTATCTGTAGGTAAATATTAAAAATGTAATTTTGAATGTGTTTTCCCTCTTCACAGAATTATTTTTTAATAATTTTGAAATCACACATAAGGAAATTCATATTTTCCTATTTCTCCTTTTTTGATAATTTTTCTATACTTGCATATTTTTCTTTGTGAAATATTGCTTTGCCTAAAACATATGATTATAATATAGAATGTCCAGATTAAATTTTTGGAGATTATTCAAATAATTTTCTTTCATTCAGTAGCAGTCTTGTAATGTCAATGTTGTTTAATTGTTACTAGTGACCACTTATGCCGTTTTTTATATATTTTCTTATATTCATTATTGCATTTTTACTTAAACATAAGATTAATGAATCATTGCAGGTGATGTTTAAATTTTTATTATTATTATTATTATTATTATTATGAAGTAAGAGGCGGGGAGGCAAAAGACAGACTCTCGCATGTGCCCAAACCAGGATCTACCTGGCAAGCCCCCTATGGGGTGAGGCTCTGCCCATCTGGGACCATTGCTCCATTGCTCAGCAACTGAGTTATTTTAGTGCCTGAGGCGAAGCAATGGTGCCATCCTCTGCACCTGGGGACAACTTGCTCAAATGAGCCATGGCTGTCAAGGGGGAGAGAGAAAGAGAGAGAAAGAGAGAAAAACAGAGAGAGTTGGAGAAGCAGATGTTTACTTCTTCTGTGTGCCCTGTCCGGGAATCGAACCTGGGACTTCCACACACTGGGCCGACGCTCTACCACTGACCCAACAGGCTAGGGCTGTGATGTTTAAATTAAGAAGACTAATTTTATTTATCATGAAATCTATGCATGTAATCAAAAATGCTGTTAACTGAGATGAAGAAGGCATGGTGGCTATAAACTCAAGTTCTTAATCAAGTATTTATTCTCCAGTATTAACATTGTCAGATTCACCATTGGCATCAAATGCATATGCCAGATTCATATATAGAGGTATAAATAGATATAGATTGGTATCTTCATTATTCACTGATCCCATACTCAAAATTTTTCCTACTCATTTGTGATGCCAAAATCAATTCTTTTAGTACTTCAGTCATTGATGGACATGTGCGAAAGTGGGAAAAAAAATCTGTTACCCAGGGTATATTGTTGTAGCTTAGGTCAGTCATGATGATGCTCTTTGTTTTACAGCTCTCTTATTGTAAATATGTCTTTTCTTCATTCTGCCTAATGTATTACATTTCACATTTTTGTGCTTTTTGTTGGTTGATGATATTACTGTTTAAAGCGACCCACAAGTGTAGCGCTGAACTGCTTTTTGGTGGTCTAAGCACAAGAAGCTGTGATGTGCATTATAGAGAAAATACATGAATTAGGTAAGCTTAATTCAGGCATGAGGTATAAAGCCAGTTGGCTGTGAGTTTAATGTTAACTATATATATTATACAAAATGTCTTTAAACAAAAACACACATAAAACAAGTTTACTTTAGATCAGTTGATGAAAATGTTCTGTTCAGAGGCTCACAGAACTCTAACCTTGTATTTCTCTAAGGACAATGGTTCAGTGTTCACTAATTGAGTTTGCAGAGACTATGGATTGTAAATGCCATGGAGAATATAAATAGATGATAGATAGATAAATAGATGATAGATAGATAGACATATCTATATATGCATACACAAAATATTTAAAATATAAGTGTTTTGCCCTGGCCGGTTGGCTCAGTGGTAGAGCGTCGGCCTGGCGTGCAGGGGACCCGGGTTCGATTCCCAGCCAGGGCACATAGGGGAGGCGCCCATTTGCTTCTCCACCCCCACCCCCTCCTTCCTCTCTGTCTCTCTCTTCCCCTTCCGCAGCCGAGGCTCCATTGGGGCAGGGATGGCCCGGGTGCTGGGGATGGCTCCTTGGCCTCTGCCCCAGGCGCTAGAGTGGCTCTGGTCACGGCAGAGCGACGCCCTGGAGGGGCAGAGCGTCGCCCCCTGGTGGGCAAAGCGTTGCCCCTGGTGGGCGTGCCGGGTGGATCCCGGTTGGGCACATGCGGGAGTCTGACTGTCTCTCCCCGTTTCCAGCTTCAAAAAAATACAAAATATATATATATATATATAAAGTGTTTTAATATTTCTGTATCTTCTAACTTTCCTACAATGGGCTTTAATATATATTTTTCACAGGCTCTCAACATTTTCCCCATGTAATTAAAGAAAAATATTTTTGATTGTATATATTGTGTAAGCACAGAAATGTGTTTGAATATGTTTTTAACTGCTTTATTTACAAAAAAAAATTAGTAAGTGTGTTTATGTTCCTGAATTTCTTTTTTTTGCACAGGAAGTGATAATTTCTATTTTAGCATAGATATATGGTTTTCAAAGTATGTTCCTTGAACCAGCAGCAATGGGACATTCTGGGAAAATTGTCAGAAATGTCTCACGTTTGTCTGAGGTTTAGTAACAGAGTCTCTGGATGTAGGTCTCAGCAATCTGTGTTTTAGCAAGACTCCAGGTGATTCTGACAGACAGCAAGTTAAGAGAAGCACTGGTATAGATAATTGAAATGGCCATGCAGAGATTTGGCAATATTCCATTATCACATTTCAAAAACAGAATCTTAATTTGAATGAAATAGTAGATTTTTAGTAACTTCATATGTGACTTCTCCACTTGACTATAGTATAAATATAAATATGCTGACATCTCAGAAAAATGCTATACTATTATCTTAAATATCTGGTTTTAAAATCAACTTTTTTTTCATTATGTTACAATAAAACAAATATTTTGCAAATTATTTATCTCAAGGTAATACATAAACACATTAATACACTATTCTTCATTTTCTGAGACTCTTAGTTATAGTTCATTTATATTCTACAAACATTATTAATATGAGATTTAGAACAAGTAAATTAGAAAAAGTAAATACTCAAAAAAGAAATTCAGATATTCAAAGATAACAACTATACAACATATCCAAGTATAGAAATAAACCTACATCTGAGAATTTTTAATAAGAATATAATTTTAATATCTTGGCTTTTTCCTAAAAGAACACTAATTTCAGAGTAAAACACAACAGATTCTGCTTACGCACATCTATTTTAGATACCATCCACACTGCTATGAACTTATTTTTTGAAGGTTTTATTCATTTTTTTTATAATTTCTATCATGCCAATGGCAAGTTATATGATGAAGCCAAACTTTAGCAACTTCTTGGACTAAAATCAATAAGCCAGGGATCTCTTGTGACTTTATCCAGGTTTTAAACATGTCCAGTGCAAGATCATAGCCTCAACTATAGACATCTCTAATTTTCCTTCTCGAAATGTCTTCCCACAGACCTAAATGTAGACTAATGACCTCAAGTAAATGAGTAACCTGGTGTCTAAGGTTGCGTAATGTCAACGTGGACTATTTTTTGTAAGGTAATTTGCCTTTTTCTTATGGAGCTATTTCTTGACAAGAAAATAATGACTAGTTGTAGGTAATAAATACTTTTTAGAGGACTTAACAAAGTCAAAAACTAAGATTAAAGAAATCAGAACTACAAGTTATGTTTATAGAACAAGCTGTGGTTCTGAACAAATTTTAATATTTCCAATTTGAAAAGGAATAATGAAAAATTTGCTCTTCACTAATGTAATGAGAATTCCACTGTATTGTTTAAACTTTTCAGCTTTTTGATTGTTAAGTGGACCACTTACAGCCAGAGTAAAGAACAATCTCTGTGATTTAGTAGGTTTTGATTCTTCTTTTTTTTTATTTTTCTGAAGTGAGAAGTGAGGAGGCAGAGAGACAGAGTCCTACATGTGCCCGACCGGGATCCACTCGGCATGACCACTAGGGGGCGATGTTCTGCCCATTTAGGGGGTTGTTCCATTGCAACCAGACCCATTCTAGCACCTGAGGCAGAGGCTATGGAGCCATCCTCAGCACCCAGGCCAACCTTGCTCCAATGGAGCCTTAGCTGCAGGAGGGGAAGAGAGAGATAGAGAGAAAGGAGAGGAGAAAAGGTGGAGAAGCAGATGGGCACTTCTTCTGTGTGCGCAGGCCATGAATTGAACCCAATACTTCCACACGCAGGGCTGACACTCTACTACTGAGCCAACTGGCCAGGGCCAGGTTTTGATTCTTCATAGTCAACATTTGTCCAGATCTCAAAATCTATACTGCTAATAAAAATTAGGGGATATTTCAAAATGATTATGAAATTATAAAATATCCCCTAATGACTATAAAATATCCTCTAATTTTTTGTGAGCAGTATACCTAGAACATTTCTGGGCCTGTATCTCAAAAAATTATAAGTCATATATTTGTCATTCATGAAATCTTCCAGGAACTGTTTTTCCAACTAAACTTATTCTGAAGTTTGTTATGTATATGAACAATGTTCTCATGTTAGGAGTAGAAAACAAAATTATTATCTTTAGATGATGACCACAAACACATTTTAATTTATTTATAAGAAACTTCCTGTTAAAGCAGAACAAAACAAATGCTACAAACCAAATTACCTACTTGCATAGGCACAGTGAATTAACAGTTTCAGGCTACCAGGAGACCTCTAAGTAAACCACCATTCTGAAAAACTCCAATGGCCAGAGAAAACAACTATGCTAATTAGAATGGTCTAATTAATATAATGGGTCATTAAATAAAACATGAAATAATACTGCTTTCTAAGGTGCCCATCATTCAGGACATATGTCTATTTTTT
Organism: Saccopteryx leptura; assembly: GCF_036850995.1. Classification (NCBI taxonomy): domain Eukaryota; kingdom Metazoa; phylum Chordata; class Mammalia; order Chiroptera; family Emballonuridae; genus Saccopteryx; species Saccopteryx leptura. The sequence continues at coordinate 66,400,567 of NC_089511.1, forward strand.
TAATTAAGTTACTTTTATTATTGTTGCGTTGTAATAATTATTTTTTGTATTCTGGATACTAATGTTATCAGATATATAATTTGCAAATACATTTTCCAATCTGTAAGTTATTTTCCCTTTATTTATAGTGTCCTTTGATGCACAAAAATGTTTATTTTGATAAAAGCCCAATATTTTTCTTTTCTTGCTTAAACTTTTATGTAATATACAATTAGCCATTGCCAATTTTAAGGTTTTTAATATTTACCTCTGTTTTCTATACAAAGATTTATGATTTTAGCTATTATATTTAGATATTTAATACATTTTAAATTAATTTTGTATATGATTTGAGGTAAGGATTCAACTACGTTTTCTTGCATATGACTATCCATTTGTGCCAGCACCATTTATTGAAAAGACAATTCTTTCCCCATTGAATGGTCTTGGCAGATTTGACCAGAACACTTGATCATATATGTATGGGTTTGTTTCTGGATTCTCAGTTTTTTTCCATTGATCTATATATAGATATTCTTATACAAATTTAAATTCTTATAGAAATATAAAACTATTATAATTATTGTAGCTTTATAAAAACTTTTGATATTTGAAAGTGTGAGTTGCCTAACATTGTCTTTCTTTTTCAAAATTGTTTTAGCCATTTGGGGATCACTGCAATTTCATATGAATTTTACAATAGGCTTTTCTTTTTCTTTCTTTCTTTTTTTAAAGTGACAGTAGGGGAGATATAGAGACAGACTTCCTCATGCACCCTGACAAGGATCCACTTGGCAACCTCTGCCTGGGGTTGATGCTCTATCCATGTGGGGCCTTTGGAATGAAGCTAGTTTTAGCTCCTGAAACGGAAGCTCCTCAGGAGCCAGCCTCAGTGCCTCGGGCAAATTGTTCCAACAGAGCTATAGCTGCAGGAGGGGAAGAGAGAGCGAGAGCGAGAGAGAGAAAGAAGAAGAAGAAGAAGAAGAAGAAGAAGAAGAAGAAGAAGAAGAAGAAGAAGAAGAAGAAGAAGGAGAAGAAGAAGAAGAAGAAGAAGAAGAAGAAGAAGAAGAAGAAGAAGAAGAAGAAGAAGAAGAGGAGGAGGAGGAACGAGGAGGATGAGGAGGAGCAGGAGGAGGAGCAGGAGGAGGAGGAGGAGGAGGAGGAGAAGAAGGGGCAGCGGGGAAAAGCAGATGATCATATCTCCTGTGTGCCCTGACCGGGAATTGAAACTGGGACTTCCAGATGCCGGGTCAAGGTACTACTGCTAAGCCAAGCAGCCAGGGCCACAATAGGCTTTTCAATTTCTGCAAAAAAAAGAAAAAGATGTTGGGATTTTGATGGAGAGTACATTGAAAGCATAGATAGATTTGAAAGACATATCAATATTATATCTTCCAATTCATAAGCACAGATACCTTTCTATTTATTTATTTTTATTTCTTTCTATGACATTTTATAGTTCCAGTGTAATCATAGATTAAGATATAGTTTAATATCACATACATTAATAATAATATAGCTTAATATAACATCAATTAATCATATCTTAAATCAAAGATAAATTTATTCTAAATATTTTATGTTGGATGTTATTATAAAAATTTTTATTACTAAATTTCTAAGTTTTTTATGTTGATTTTGTATTCAGAAACTGTTGAACTCTTATTGTTTTTTAAGAGAGAGAGAGAGAGAGAGAAAGAGTGGGGAGAAGTGGGAAGCACCAATTAGTAGTAGTTACTTCCTGTATGTGTCTTGACTGGGCAAGGCCAAGGTTTCGAACCAAGGACCTCGGCATTCCAGGTTGACACTTTATCCACTCTGCCATCATAGGTCAGGCTGTTAAACTCTTCTTATAGTTCTAATAGATTTTTGTGGAGTCTTTCAGAATTTTTTTAGATAAGGTCATGTCTTCTGCAGATAGAAAAATTTTACTTTTTTTTCCCCCAATTTTGATTCTGTTTATTTCTTTATCTTATCTAATTTCTCCTGTTAGAACTTCCAGTAGAACATTGAAAAATATTGGTGAAAGTGGGATGCTTATCTTGTTCCTGAATTTAGGGGTACAACTTTCAGTCTTTCACCATTTAGTATTATGTTAGCTGTGGGTTATTGTATTATAAATGCTTTTTATCATGTTGAGGAAATTCCTGAACATTTCTATTTGCTCTGTTTTTTATCATGAAAAAAGTTTGGAGATTGTCAAATAAATTTTCTGTCAATTGAGATCATTGTGTTTGTTTTCTCTTTATTCTATTACTGCAGTTTATTATATTGACTAATTTTTGTAAGTTAAACTACCCTTGCATTATTGAGATAAATCCCATTTGATCATTGTGAATACTCCTTTTAATATTTTGTGGATAATGTTTGGTATGATTTTGTTAAGGACTTTTTATCTATCATTATATATATATATATATATATATATATATATATATATATATATATATATATCTATCTTTATTATATGCGGCTTAAGTGTCTGTTTGTCGCCAATAGTTTATTGGTTGCTTGCGTAACTGTACTAGCCAATGGGGTGAAGTTGCCACAGTATTCAAATAGTCCCGCCTTCTGGCATGCCACCTCACAAATTGAGGTTAAAGATTGGAGCAATTATTATGCTGTTAAGAAATCTTAACACCAGAAGGGGTCTTTGCAATGGTACAAGACTAGAGGTTCTCCAATTGAAAAATAATGTCATAATAGCTAAGTCTTTGGCTCCTCTAAAGGTAAAATACATGTCATTCCAAGAATTGATTTGGCTCCATCTCAAACAGGGTTGCCGTTTCAATTGAGACGTAGACAATTTCCTGTAAAACTTGCCTTTGCTATGACCATCAATAAGTCTCAGGGCCAAACGCTTAAGCGTGTTGGCATTTTTTTTACCTGAGCCTGCATTTGGACACAGTCAACTTTATGTTGCCTGTTCAAGAGTTCGTGAAAGAATGGACATAAAATTAAAAATAATTGATGGTCCTCTGCAAGGCGAGCTTAAAAATGATGGAAAGATCTACACAAGAAATGTTGTGTACAAAGAGATCTTTGACATGTGAATTAACATTTTATTATTTAAATCACCTTTATTTATTGAGCTAGCGGTGGCTCTTAAGAAATGTACCACCAGTGGTTTCCTTCATTGCACTCTACTTTAAGCAATTAAGCAAGTAGAAGGGGGAAACTCCATGGGGCACTAAGCAAAGGGGCATCCTCGCCGCATGCCCTGGGTAATTCAGTTTGAATTAGCAGACACCTTTGCACAAAGTATATATATATATATACTCTCTTGTTTTCTAGTGGTGTCTTTGCATTAGGGTAATATTGATCATATGAAATGATATAAAAATATTTCCTCCTTTTCTATTTGTTGGAAGAATTTGAGAAACATTTGATGCTGTCTTTTTAAATTTTTGGTAGAATTAACCAGTGATGTAATCTGGTCCTGATCTTTTTGTTTGGATGTTTTTGATTAATAAATCAACTCATTTTTTATTCTGTTAGAATTTTCTTTCTTTCTTTTTAAGTTATTTTAGTAATGTGTATCATTCTAGGAATTTATTCACTTCATTTGAGTTTTCTAATTTGTTAGAATTCAATTGTTTATGGTATTATCTTAAAATTCTTTTTGTTTTTGGTTATGTCATACTTATTTATCTGTAGTGCCAGTAGTAATCTCTATCTTCATTTTCTATTTCAGTTATTTCTGTCTTAGGCCTAATTTTTATAGTCAGTTTCCTTAAATGTTTGTCAATTGTGTTGCTCTTTCAAATAACCAACTTTGTCTTTACTGGTTCATTTTTGTTTCCATTATCTATATTATTTATTTCCATCCTAATCTTTGTTATAGCCTTTTTCTTGCTAGTTTTGGGTTTATTTCTTTTTCTAGTTCATTAAGGTATAAACCTAGGTTATTGATTTGACATCTTTCTTCTTTTTCAATGTAGGCATTTATAGGCATAAATTTCCCTCTGAACTCTCCTCAGAGGTGTTAAAGAGTGAAATATAGAAAGTGTTCTATCATTTTTTGATTAAATCTTAGTCTTAGTGAGCCTGGTTTCAAGGGCTGTGACCTTTAAAAATTTATCTTACTCCACCATTTCCCCCCCCCTCTTTTCTCCACCTTACGTGAGGCAGAAGTATTAAAGCAGGGTAATTTTTTCACCTAACTCTTTGCATCTGACTCCATATGGTGTTGTTTCTTCTGATTCTCACAGACTTGTTTATGGCTCTCCTGAAATGACTCCTGGAATACTTGTGGTTTCAATCAGTGCCCTGAATCACAGCTTATGTATGTTAGGCAGGGAGAAAAAAATCCAGAGAAGGGTAAAGTTCAATACATTTTGGAAAATAGGAAATATTAGCATTACCAAATGTAATTGGAAATACAAAGAAAATCATGTTTAAGAGGCTTAGTCCCTCACACACTCACACACACACACACACACACACACATACACACATACACATACAAACACTAAATGTTTTGAGGCTCTTTTCAAGAGTGAGTGCTGGATTTACAGATGGTGTCTCTGTGATTCAGTTTGATTTCATAGATCTGTTTGTTGTTTTAAATATTTTGAGATTTGAGGAAATTCATTTTCTCTTATTTTGAATATGTGTATATCCAGAATACTCACTTATTTATTTCTCATTTCTTCAAAAGTAAAAATGATTAAAAGAAAAATAATGTACCAACACAGCTAAATAAATAAAGAGCATACTTATTTTGATAATGCTTATCAAAATGAGCATTATTGCTTTTATTTTAAAAAGAAGTTGCATAAAAAGACTTGTGATGGTATCTTTACATTTAAAAGTTATTTTGTCTATTTTACCCAAAAGCAACATCAAATCAATTATGAATATGTTATGGGATTCCAAATGAACACCATTAAAATGTATTTTGTGGAAATCTTATTCAAATACAGGCATCCAAAAACCATTAAGTTTATATTTCCCATTAGAGTTATCACATTTATAAACCTTTACATGTGCCCATAAATGTAATCTCACCCATATATTTTTCAACATCACAAAATATGAAGTTACTGGGAAAAGAAATTTTAGAAAACACCATGACTTGTGATGTCTTAATTTGTATAGCCTTCATTCAGCCTTTATCCTCACAGAGACTCAGATTCAAACTAAAAATACAATAAAATGATTCATTCCTCGATATTAAAAGAAGCAAAGTTCTGTAGCTATACTCGTAAAAATACTAGATAAACAGGAAGATAGGCTATAATTGACTCTAATTGATGCTCCTGATTGTTATAGCGCGTCTTCTTTTTAATACTGTGTGCAGAAGAACTTGCTACATTTTAAAGTATTAAAGACATGTCTTGCGTAAAATAAACTCACTGATATCTGTAATTAACACTTTAGCAGTAATAAGAAGTGTCATTCTAAAAAATACTGCTATAGAAAAATATTTAGAGGTAATATAAAAATGCTGTAGATTACATATAATTTGTTCTTTTTAAAGTACATTTTAGGCCTGACCAGGCAGTGGCGCAGTGGATAGAGCGTCGGACTGGGATGCCAAGGACCCAGGTTTGAGACCCCGAGGTCGCCAGCTTGAGTGTGGGCTCATCCGATTTGAGCAAAATCTCACCAGCTTGGACTCAAGGTCGCTGGCCTGAGCAAGGGGTTACTCGGTCTGCTGAAGGCCCGTGGTCAAGGCACATATGAGAAAGCAATTAATGAACAACTAAGGTGTCACAATGCGCAATGAAAAACTAATGATTGATGCTTCTCATCTCTCTGTCCCTGTCTATCTCTCTCTCTGACTCTCTCTGTTTATGTTAAAAAAAAGTTTAAAGTACATTTTAGTATATTTATTAAATAAACAGTTATTAAAAACTGTTCTATCTAAAGTGTAAATATTTAGTTATAACTACTTTCCATGATGTATATAGTTCCTTCAAGTGTTCTGTTTATGATAGTTAAACAATTGAAATATTAGATATGCTTTTACTCCTACATTTTTTTACCTAATACCTTTAACTAATAAGCATTTTCTCAGTTTATTCCAATGACATTACTTAAATGTTTAAGTCATCACCATATACTAAGCATTTCCTTCATGTTTAAAAAGGTAGATTATTTCCAAATTCAGCTGTTGTAAAAAAAGCACTATTTTAAATCTTTGTACATATCAATATTTTCTATTTATTTTTTTTATTTATTCATTATAGAGAGGGGGGAGAGAGAAAGAGAGAGAGAGAGAGAGAGAGGAGGGGGGAGGAGCAGAAAGCATCAACTCCCATACGTGCCTTGACCAGGCAAGCCCAGGGTTTTGAACCGGCAACCTCAGCGTTTCCAGGTTGACACTTTATCCACTGTGACACCACAGGTCAGGCCATATCAATATTTTCAATTAATAGTTTTAGAAGAAACAGCTGAAAAATATCTGTGATTGACAAAGAAACATTTTTAATTTTTTGACAGAGACAGAGAGAGAGAGAGTCAGAGAGAGGGATACATAGGGACAGACAGACAGGAAGGGAGAGAGATGAGAAGCATCAATTCTTTGTTGTAGCACCTTAGTTTGTTCATTGATTACTTTCTTATTTGGGCTTTGACCAGGGGGCTAGAGTAGGGCTAGTGATCCCTTGCTCAAACCAGAAACCTTGGACCTCAAGTCAGCAACTTTTAGGCTCAAGCTAGCAACCATGGGGTCACGTCTATGATTCCAAGCTCAAGCTGGTGAGCCGGTGCTCAAGTTGGATGAACCCATGTTAATGCTGGTAATCTTGGTGTTTTGAACCTTGGGTCCTCCACGCCCCAGTCTGATTCTCTGTTGACTGTGCCACCGCCTGCTCAGGAGACAAAGAAACATCTTAAAGTGTCTTGATACATGGGTACAAGTTGTCAAACTGCTTTATAAAATGATAAATCCACTTAAGATCTTATAAATACTTAACAGCCTAGGTATTTTATTTTCTAATTTTGTTTTAAACTGTATTTTTCTTCTCACAAGGGAGGCAGGCAATTAATACATCTCTTTGTTATGTGTGGGTTTAAGGAATTATCAGTTCATTTCCTTTACTCACTTTTTAATTAAAGTCTGAGTGTTTGCATTTTATTGCTGTGTACATGTTCTTTGTGTCATAAAATATAAATGTATGTCACATGGCAATAAATGTGTTCCTCATTTTTGATCTGTAGATTTTGGTTACTATTTTACATAGACTTTTTTTTGCTATTTTTTAAATTAAATTTTTGGGGTGATATTGGTTAATAAAATTATATAGATTTTAACTGTATAATTTTATGACATATAAATTTTGAATATCCATAAAGTTAAAATCCATCTTCTGCTTTATGTCTACACAATATTCCAGTCCCTCAAAAGTAGAGTTAGTTCTAGATACATTATATTCATTATATTTATTTGTATTTTCCTACAAAAGGTATTATTCACACATTGTTCTTTATGCCAGGAAAAATAAAAAGAGCAGTCATGCTAGTTTTCTTTTCTTTTTTTTTTTTTTTTCATTTTTCTGAAGCTGGAAACAGGGAGAGACAGTCAGACAGACTCCCGCATGCGCCCGACCGGGATCCACCCGGCACGCCCACCAGGGGCGGTGCTCTGCCCCCCAGGGGGCGATGCTCTGCCCATACTGGGCGTCGCCATATTGCGACCAGAGCCACTCTAGTGCCTGAGGCAGAGGCCACAGAGCCATGCCCAGCGCCCGGGCCATCTTTGCTCCAATGGAGCCTTGGCTGCGGGAGGGGAAGAGAGAGACAGAGAGGAAAGCGCGGCGGAGGGGTGGAGAAACAAATGGGCGCTTCTCCTATGTGCCCTGGCCGGGAATCAAACCCGGGTTAGTTTTCTTTTTTTACTTATTTAGTTATAGTTCATTTGATTTCACATAAGATGTAAGTAGTCTTGAATGAATTAAAGTAATTTAGGAGAAAACAACTGACCAAAATCAGGGGCAGGAAAACACAAAAGAAAGAAACAATCAAAAGTCAGGAACAATATAAATTTTGTAGATACTAAGTCAAAGTTCTACAGGATTAAAGTTGAACTGCAAATCTGGCCCAAATAAAATAGATACACTTTCAGCTATGTTATTTACTTTGTCAAGAAGTTACACACATTCTGATTTGTCAGAGGAAAAGGATACTTTCCCAGGCTTTGTTAAGGAAGAAATTTTAGACATGGATCTCATAGTGGAAGCAAAATTGATGATATAAAAAGTGTTGGCAGCTATATACCTTCAATAAATGAAATATGAGGTTGCATTAAACTATGGCTTGTCACACATTTCCTTTTCATGGTAGTCTTCAATGTTGATATATGTAATGGTTTCAAAGTATAGGTCTATGGTCACCTGGGTAGGGAGCAAAACAAAGTAACCAGAGCTTTCTGTCATCTGGCTTGATTCAAGAAAATAACCAGAAAAAAACGGAATAGGTCAGTGGTGAATTGCAAGCTGCCTTATAAATACATCAATTATTTCCAATTAAAAAATTTTATCAAAATCTAAACATCAGACATTTTGAAGTCGTAATCTCTATCCTGGGTCTCTGTGGTTCATTGGTGTGTGTTCTCCTTTGAAAGTAAGGAAGACCACTCCAGGTGCTGTGTGAGTGTCCTGAAGAGGAGAGCTGAGGATATTATGTAGAGTGAGTTGGTTTCCCCATTTGTTCCAATTGTTTATCTTGTGTATTAAAACTCCACTGTCACTACATTTTCTGATTATCAAAATTTTAATAAATTCTTTGTTTTAAATATTTTTATTGGACAGAGATTTTATCTTAATATTAGATTACCAGTGAACATTTGGTTTACCTATTATTTATTTTTTGAAAATGTTACCTGAACAGGTCCTGACCTACCTGCAAATAATAACATCCATAACTACTCCTCAGCATTTTCTCTTTACCCAGGTTTTTGCTTAAAAGCTACTTCCTGAGAGAGAAGTACATGGATCCTTTTGTACAATGTATGCCCTCACACCCTCTCTATCCAATCACTGGATTTTATATGCTTCACAGCATTCATTTTAGTATTTCTCCCATGGTAAAATGCAAAATCATGAATGTAAGAATTTTAAAATCTACAACATACTCTAGCACATAGTAGTGAATCAGAGTATTTGTGGGTCATTGAATTAGAGAAAAGTGAATGAAAATTAGAATAAAACTGTTAGAGTAAATCACATGTGCTCACTTCTTAATTATAGTATTTAATAGTAGTTGCAAGTGAATATATTTTAGCATAATAAAATTGTCAAAGCGAGGCCCTGGCCGGTTGGCTCAGCAGTAGAGCGTTGGCCTGGCGAGCGGGGGACCCGGGTTCGATTCCCAGCCAGGGCACATAGGAGAAGCACCCATTTGCTTCTCCACCCCCCCTCCTTCCTCTCTGTCTCTCTCTTCCCCTCCCGCAGCCAAGGCTCCATTGGAGCAAAGATGGCCTGGGTGCTGGGGATGGCTCCTTGGCCTCTGCCCCAGGCGCTAGAGTGGCTCTGGTCGCGGTGGAGTGACGCCCCGGAGGGGCAGAGCATCGCCCCCTGGTGGGCAGAGCGTCGCCCCTGGTGGGCAAGAGCGTTGCCCCTGGTGGGCGTGCTGGGTGGATCCCGGTCGGGTGCATGCGGGAGTCTGTCTGACTGTCTCTCCCTGTTTCCAGCTTCAGAAAAATACAAAAAAAAAAAAAAAATTGTCAAAGCACACTTGCTCTGCAAGGAATGACTTAGGTAGAAAGATCCCCAAGGTGAAGAAAGCACAAGGAGTCACAGGAAAGTGGTACATGCTTCAATGCTTTATCTCTTCTTCATCCCTGCTCCTGTTGCTGCAGCTGTTACTACTGCTTCTGAAGCTTCCTCCCACCCTCCAGCAGTGCCAGTGGAGGTGCATATAGATATAGGGCTTAGGGACAATAGTGGCATGGGGCCAATATTATGTCAACCATTACATCCAATGGTGGGATTCAAATAATTTAACAACCAGTTCTCTATCCTAATGACCATTTTAAATACAAAAAAACCCAATATACCAAAAGGTAGTTTTTCGAGCGTCGGCCTAGCGTGCGGAGGACCCGGGTTCGATTCCCGGCCAGGGCACACAGGAGAAGCGCCCATTTGCTTCTCCACCCCTCCGCCGCACTTTCCTCTCTGTCTCTCTCTTCCCCTCCCGCAGCCAAGGCTCCATTGGAGCAAAGATGGCCCGGGCGCTGGGGATGGCTCTGTGGCCTCTGCCCCAGGCGCTAGAGTGGCTCTGGTCGCAATATGGCGACGCCCAGGATGGGCAGAGCATCGCCCCCTGGTGGGCAGAGCGTCGCCCCGTGGTGGGCGTGCCGGGTGGATCCCGGTCGGGCGCATGCGGGAGTCTGTCTGACTGTCTCTCCCCGTTTCCAGCTTCAGAAAAATGAAAAAAAAAAAAAAAAAAAAAAAAAAAAAAAAAAAAAAAAAAAAAAAAAAAGGTAGTTTTTCATTTCATGCATTTAATACTTAAGTAAGAACAATAGAAGAGGTACACAAAACTAGATTATGTTATAAGAGTTTTAAAATATTAATGAAAACCTATTAAATAATATCTGACAAAAAACAATACAAATTGGCACCGCCATGGTTTGTCCAATGTATGTTTGGCACTTTTCCTTTTGATGTTATATGTTTGTTTACTGAAGTAACCAACATGAGAGAATTAAAAAGTAGTATATTATCAAAGGTATAATGAGTTTTATGAAGTGAATAAATAAGTATTACAAGCATAATTCCATCAATTTTTTTCACCTATGGACAGAATAAACATTATTACGGGTACTTAGAATATGCTGTGGCACAGATGAACATTAAAAAAAATGTAAGAAATGTAAATTTGTGATTTCCACATTGGTCAGCTGCCCAGGCACCCACCATAGAGAGAACCTTGATGACAAATGCAATTTTAAGAAACAGTTTACCAAACTCAACAAAAATTAGGTATCAGTTCTGTTAAACTGGTGTTAACCAGCTGAATCCCACCACTGATTACACCAGCATGGTGATATCAGCTTGCTGAGCTGGCTATCCTACACCTAAAAAGGCAGTCTTTCTGGCTGCTGACCTAGAAATGCGTGGGGACCAAAGCTGAGTCAGGAAACCCAAATGCGCATGGAAGCTGGAGCTAAGGCAAGCAGCCCAGAAAGTCATGGGATTCAGTACTTGCTTTTGCAGTTTCTCATGTTAAACAGAGCTCACATTGTGATCTTCACTAAAAGGGTCTCCACAAAATTCTTTACCCGTTTTCTCTAATCGTTGTAAAATATAAACATTGAATTTTATCAACATCTTAAGAATAAGATGAATGCAGTGCTTATTTTATCTGACCTTTCAAAATCATATATTATCTTGCATATCTTGGTAAACCCTACTTATAGGATCATTTTTCTATACATCCTTTACATGATCATTTCATCAAGGATTTTCATACCTACTCTTCACAACTTTTACTTAGTTTGTATTAAACATAAATTCATTTTTAGTAGTATGCTTTTCAAAATATTAAATATTTTTTCTTGAACAGTTTTATTGCTTTTATTTTGGTTAAGAGCAAAGAATAACTCTGCTATATTTAAGCAGTCAAGATTTTATTCTTTACATTAGCCAATTTATTGACATTATAGCTATTATTTGATATTATATAAGAAATATTTTCATAAATATCTGTTTTAAGTTAATATTCAAATTTATAAAGAACAATTTTAATTCAAGTGAAAAGCAATTTTTAACCAAAGAAATAAACATTATATACTTACATTGTAGAGATGTGTGTGTGGTTGTGCATGTGTATGCATTAATTACCTATCATGTGTCTGAGCAAAATTGGGGTATCTATAACTAAAGAAAAGTTAAAATCATATATATTGAGACACAACTAGATATTCTCTATAAGATTACACATAGACAAATCAGCATCAGATGCATTTGTTTTTGTTCTAGATACAGTGTTATTAATATTTCTTCAGTTATTTGCTGTAACACTAACAGGGCCTTAAAGACAAATGACATTTGAGTTATCAACTAGAGAAAAAGCAGCCATTCTTTTTGTACTGGAGGATGGCACAACCCCTGGGTTTTAATGTTAATTATTTATTTTTGTATATTCTACAGGGTCTGCATTATTTTACAACCATGCCAATTTCTTGAATTGTTTTTATGCTAATAAATTGTACCAAATATTATGAAAATTGTGTAGAATACTCAACTGGAGTAGTAAAAGATTCCTTGCTTTTTCATGCCTGACATAATGTTCAGTTAAAAAAAAAACAAAACTTTTTTCTTCTCACTGTGATTCAAGGGAGAATCAGTTATTTCTAAAATTTGAATAAGCCATAGCACTGTATGTATATTTACCTTGTGCTTGTTCATGTGCTATACAGGAAAGAAAATTAAAACTGTTCTTTGAGCAATATGATTTCAAAAGTGGTTTTTATTACACATTGACATGTTTATTCAGTTAAAAGTACAATTGAGGATGTTTTAAATGGAAGTTATTCTTCTTATTCTCTACTACATGTGTTTAAATGACTCAGGAAATACTAAACATTTTCTTGTCAGAGACATTTCCCTCTGCAGCATTGGAAAAGCTAGTTAACATTTTGCTTCCATTTAATCTTTCACTTGTGATGTGATAGAGGAAGTTCACTGTTACTTGTAAGGAGCTTTGAAGTTGAAAACCAGTGTGCAGCCAGAGAATGGGTTTCATTCAGTTAGATTTCAAATGATTAAATACAGGTAAGAATAAAACACCTCCCCAAACACTTGCTCTTTCTTTTGAAATGAATGATTTTTTATAGACCATGAGTTCATTTCAATTACTTTTTCAAACATATGTTTCACACATCTGTTTTTAGAGTTTTATTCTATTAAAGGAATGCATTCAAATCTTTTATGTCTATATTTTGAAATGACTTAACTTACCGCTTGTAATTCGTTTCCCCACTCAAAGAATAACTCAGTGAAAGTACAGACCGAACAAAATACTTGACAACTCTAAGGAGGAGCTAAAAATGTATGTATGTATGGGTTAGCCCTAAATTGCCTCCTGTGTGAGGAGATCGTATATGTAACAGTAAGCTGTATAGCAAAACCTTTGAACTGTAAAATATCTCACTACATGTGAATAGAAATGTATAGTAACTTTTACTAATTAAAAATTCTCAAAGTAATCATTTTACTTTCTTATTTATGAAGTATGTTAGCTCCTTGGCATTTTAAAATTTCCAGTTTTAAAGTTTAAAAAGTAAATTGATGTCCATGAGTTTTTTTCTTGCTCAGTCCCTCCCCATATCTCCAGTGCGGTGATTGCTGATGGGAGGAAGGAGAAGTGAGAAGGTGCAGGAGGGTATGGGGAAGGAAACTTGACTTAAGGTGGTCAACACAAAATACTGTGTACAGTTGATGTGTTGTGGAATTGTGCAGCTGAAGCCTGTGTAATGTTTGTTAACAGTGTCATCACAATTAATTCAAATAAAAAGGAAATAAAATAAAATGAATGAAGAAGTAAATTCAAGTTTGTGGGATACTTGTATTTATTCTAAAGCAATTTTCTCTTGCTCACTGTAAGACTTGTGAGCAAATGGGAAAAGATTTCTTCTGCATGTTGGAAAAGAGTACATATTTACTAGTGTCTTACTGGATTCATAACAACTTCTATATTAAATGAAAAATATTTGCCCTTTTATACTACTTAATAATACTTAAATTTATATCAATACTTGTACCTATTATACTAGCATAATTCCTACTTAGTTTATTCCATAATATATATTTACTAAAAATATAACTTAAAAAAATTTATATATGAACCATTATGCCAAAATCTCCTAACAACAAAATTTGTGAAATTTTGCCTGCATTCATGGGTTTCTCATTTATTTGACTGATTTGAGATCTTCTTTTTAATATAGGCATTTATACTTACAAGTACACCTCTAACCACTGCTTTAAATGCAGTGGATATGTTTAGATGCTTTAGATATGTTTATTAGATTTATCTTATATATTATATTTATCCTCATTTTTATTCATTTCAATGTAATTCTAATGTGTTTTGTGATTTCTTTCTTGACTCTTTTTTATTGGAAATATAGTGTTTGCTTTCAACATATTTGTAAATTTTCCAAAGTTAATTTTGTGAGTGATCTCTATTTTATTTCTTGGTGATCAAAGAATATAATTTATATGATTTTAATCTTTTTAATTTTTTTCTTTTTTTTTTTACTTTTTATAGCCTAGCATAGAGTCTATTCTGGAGAATGTTCCATATACAGTTGAGAAGAATTTATATTAGGCTGTTCTTTTGTTGAGTGTAGTATAAAGATCTGTTAGGTCTACAATTATATCTTACTTCTTTTCATTACTTTGTTGAAATATTCTATTTTTTTATGTAGTTGTTTTATCCACTATTGATAGTAGGGTATGAAAATCTTGAGCTATTATTATTGAATTATATAAGTCTTTTCTAAATTCTGTCAATCTTTTTTGTCAATTTTTGCTTCACATATTTTTGGGCACTGTTAGTAGGTGTTTGCTTGTAATAGTTTATTATTTATAATTATTAATTGTTTATAATATTTATCAGTATAAATTATTATATAATATATTTGTTAAATGTTGCTGGTGAATTAATCGAATTATTATCATAATATGTCCCCTTTTATCTCTAGTAACATTTATTTGCTCTAAAGTCTATTTCCCCTGATATCAGCATAACCACTCAATCTCATGGTTGAGTTTGCATGGTATAATTTATTCATCCTTTTATTTTTAACTTACTTTGATCTTTTTTTAAAATTTTACTTTATTTAGTGCTTTTAGATAATATGCTGTGCAGGAGGTGGGTACACAGATGCAATTACTCACAGATGGATTTTAGGAGGATTTTATTGTGATTAATAACAATAAAAAATAATCAAGGTAAAATCAAAAGGGCTTTAGACTTTTGTAACCTAAAGTAGAATAAGGCCCTGGCTGGTTGGCTTAGTGGTAGAGTGTCAGCCTGGTGTGTCTCAGGTTCTATTCCCAGTCAGGGCACACTGGAGAAGCAACCATTTGCTTCTCTACCCCTCCCCCCTCCATTCCTTCTCTATATCTCTCTCTTCTCCTCCCACAGCCATGGCTCAGTTGGAGCAAGTTGTCCCCAACTACTGAGGACAGT
Source organism: Saccopteryx leptura (assembly GCF_036850995.1). Taxonomy (NCBI): domain Eukaryota; kingdom Metazoa; phylum Chordata; class Mammalia; order Chiroptera; family Emballonuridae; genus Saccopteryx; species Saccopteryx leptura. Next base: position 66,415,696 of record NC_089511.1, read on the forward strand.
TTTATGGCCACCTCAGGAGCTAAAATAAAATAGCTTGGTTGCTGAGCAATGGAGCAACAGCCATAGATGGGCAGAGCATCGCCCCATAGGGGCTTGCTGGGTGAGTCCCCATCAGGGCACATACAGGAGTCTGTCTCTCTGCCTCCCTGCTTCTCACTTAAGAAAAATATTAAAAATAAAAATTAAAAACCTTTTTTTGAAATCTAAAGTAGAATAAATGAAAAGCTTAGTATAATCAACACAACAATAAGTTACACATCACCAGATGGAGAAACATCAGCCTGGGCTCTAGAGTAATAGCTACTTAAAGCAATAGATTAAGAAAAAGAGAATTATGAGTATGTACAAATCTCACCAAGCCATGGAGGAACACATCATCACACTAGGAAGCATCAGCTTGGGCTCCAGTGTTGGCCAGTCACTGTGCACATCGACAAGGAAAAGGTCTCTAGAGCTTTAGGGGCAGTCTGGGATCCTACCTATTTAATGGAACAATTTTGGCTGATGGCTATTACACTAGGGCCCTTTATGCACAGCCTCTAGGAATAAAGAAGGATTACCACATTTAGGAAAAATTAACTAGGTCAGCAGTCAAATGATAAGAACATCCTCCCTGGCTTCAGGGGAAACTGCTCACCTGAGCAGTTTTGGGAAAAGAAGGACAACTTTTCCACCCCGAGTAAATGACTCAGTCATTCCTGTAACCAATTTTTGTGACTCTTATTGCTCATGTTCAATTGAGTTCAAATTCATATTTTTTAATGTACTGTTCCTCTACAGAGAAATAGAGAAAAGGAGAGAGGAAGAGAGCAACAGGAATATTGATATGTTCCTGTATGTGCCCTGACTGGTTTCCAAGTGGTAATCTCTGTGCTTCAGGATGAATCTAACTGAGCTATCTGGCCAGGGCAATCTGCTTGTACCTTTGAATAGAAATGTATTTGAATAGAATATATTGGGATCTTATGTTTGTGTATGTTCTTTTAATCCAATCTATCTCTGATTTTTTTAATAGGATTGCTTATTTATTTACATTTAATATTATTATTGATATAACTGAATTTTAAATTATATCTTACTGTTTTTTGTTCCTTTATTCTTTTATATTGTTTTGGGGATCTTTCACATTAATAAAATATTTTATAAATGAATTATTTTATTTCTTAATTTTTTCACTATATATATTATATTTTAGTTATTTCACGATGATTGTTCTATGGCTAGCAATATACATTATAGTTTATCAGATTCTATTTTTGATTTATATCATCTTTATTCCAATAAGACATAGAAACATGATTTCTATAAAGCTCTGTTACCTTATCCCCATTTTTGTTTTATTATAGTACATATAACATCTATTTATATTACCATCCAACATTATATAGTTATAATTGTCACAATATAATTTTAACTCTCTTAAAGAAGTCAAGAAAAGAAAGGACAGCATATATACATTTAAAAATTTGTTAAAATAACCTTTGCATTTACAATTTCCAATTATATTTATATCTTTCTATTTTAGGTTAAGGTCCATTCTTCAGCTAGCAATGCTAATAGTAATCTCATCTTGATAGATTTCTCAGATTTTTTCCCCTAGTGAAGAATAGCAATATGTGTCTTTTTTTATTGCTTGTGAAAACAGTTATTAAGTAGAATATGTAATTTATAGCATAGAGCATAATACACATTGATTTGTCATTTGAACAGAGACAACATATTTTATCAAGTTTTATACAACAGTGAATTCATGTTATTCTTTAATACTTTTCTTAGGAAATTCTATGCATAAAATTTTTATAACATTGCATGTTGTATATAGAGCCTGGACATTCTCATCAGAATTCATTTTACAAATTTCTAATTGGATTAGAGGCTACTTGAATTCATAGTTTCTAACCTTCATTCCCACTTGGAGTTCTGATAATGCAACTACTCCTCTCAAATGAATGGGACACAAGAAAAGTAGCTGGTAAAAGAATATTGCAATATTAATACTCCCAGATACAAACCTGAAAGAGATTTTATAGAACTGGCATGTTACATTAAGATGAAAAGTTAATAAAATACATTAGAAACTCCAGAAAATCAAAGAAACATGAAATTGTCAAATAGCAGGTGGTTGGGCCATTAGATGCCAATGAGAACCATATACTTTGCTAACTGTTCTAAGCATATTTCTTCTGCAAAGAGGAAACAGTAGGATGTTGATTGCCTCTCTTATCCTTGCTAAACTTGTATTACACTTTCAAAAGAAAAAAATGTCTTTTTAACTATAATTTATAGTGCATTATGTAATTTACTGCTACAATGAACAGGCCAAAAGTATTTGTTTAATTTAGAATTTGGAGACTGCTGTGCTTGGACCAATTAATGTAGCAAAGCAGAAATACTTTACTTTTGTTGAAATTCTACATTCCACACTCAATACTTGAGCAAGCTTTTGTTGATATGTCAGTTTTAACTGCATTTCATTTCCTTTGTAAGGTGAATTTTATTAATCACAGCCAAGATTCCCATTTAGGAAACAAACTCTTATAATGACTCACACATATTTCAACTTGTGCTACAGGTATCCCACAATACTAATCCATTTCTTTTTTCATGATATGATCAATGATTATTTTCTTATTTAATAAATAATTATGGGGATTCTATTTGTATGTGTAAATATATAAAAATACTTATATTACTATTTTTACATAATTTGTCCATAATCATTGGTCTTATTTTAAGCTGACCTACTGTTTGATATATGTTGCCAAATACTTGAGGGATGTTTCTTTTTTTTAATTTTTTTATTTATTAATTTTAGAGAAGAGAGTGAGAGAGAGAGAAAGGATGGAGGAGCAGGAAGCATCAACTCCCTTGAACGACAAGTGCAGGGTTTTGAACCAGAGACCTCAGCATTCTATGTTGAGGTTTTATCCACTGCACCACCACAGGTCAGGCAGAATGTTTTTTAAGATTTATATTAATTATTCCTGCCATATTATCAGTAATTTGGAAGCCACAGACTTTAAGTCACCAGTAACAGGTAGAGGAGTAAGAAATGTTCTTTGGGCATTTAACCTAAACCCTAAGCATTACTATCTAGCCAAAAAACTGGAAAACGCAAGGTCCCAAATAATTAGCAGCAAATCAATATTGACAATAGGGTTATTGTTTCCCAGTTATTCTCCAGAAGTCAGGGTCTTTGCATATATCTTCAGAAATTGTACATTACCCAATATTAGGAACTTCCAATCACATCATAACTTGTGAACATCAACTACCTACAGTTTAACTCCATTTGAGACCCTTTGTCATTAGGAGAGCCACCTGACCAGTTCAGGCATTGTTAATTTAATTTCTGTGGAAGAAACTGTTTACCTAAGAAAGAAATATTCAGTCACCTTCTCAGTCCTGCTTCATCTTCTCTTCTGATGCTTCACACAAGCTGGCTCCAGTCATTATTTCACAGTCACCAGATACCACACCCAAGTTAGGCTTTAATTTCGTTGTTTCTTATCACCATCATATAATGGTATGGAGAACAGGAGATTTTTATGCATGAAACAAAATTTTTTTGTCTGTTTTCAACACACACACACATTAGCAAGGGAGAGATCGAAAAAGAGGGATAGAAAAATACAGGGACAGACAGACAGGAAGGGAGAGAGATGAAAAACATCAACTCATAGTTATGGCACATTAGTTGTTCATTGATTGCTTTCTCAGCTGTGCCTTGACAGGGGGGGCTCCAGCCAAGCCAGTGACCCTTTGATTAAGTCAGTGACCTTGGCTCAAACCAGAGACCTTGGGCTTCAAACCAGAGATCTTCGGGCTTATGTCTATGATCCCACACTCAAATCAGTGACCCCACACCCATGCTGGTGAGCCTGCACTCAAGCCGGATGAGCGTATGGTCAAGCTTGAGACCTGAGGTTTTGAACCTGGGTGTTGTAGTAATATAATATAATGTTATAGTAATTAAATATAGGAATATTAAAAAAATATGGAAGACATATAAAAGTAATTAAGATATAATATTAAAATTAATTAAGGAAATTAAATAAAGTTATGCCGTCTGGACAGGAATTAGTATAGTATGTACAGATGTGATAAATGACTGACTTTCGAGCAGGACCCCGTTATTGTGTTTGTGAAGGTATACATAGATAAGAAGTAGCTTGATTTCATAACTTTGTAAGTTAACATAAACAAGAAGTTTCCCTAAGAACATCTTAAAAAGTGGTTTGATGTAACATTTTAGTATATTAACATAAAAGGAGTTCTCTGTGAGGAACTCCTAAAAAGGTGGTTTGAGGTGATAATCCTGTAGACTGACACCTGTTAGAAAGTGTTGGCCAGAAAAGGTACTAAAGCTGAGGGGCCTCCTGCTGAGGTAGTTGCCCAGACTCCAACATGAACGTGGACTGTCTCTGTACCACTCTGAGCTCTGACCAAAGACAGCCAAGAGGAGCATGACAACGGGGCCCCCTTAAGCTGTACCCAGGCACACCAAAAGGATTTGTGAGTAATAAATTGCCTGTGTGATTCTTGCAACTAATTTGTGTATCAGTTGTGTTTTTCCTCTGGTGGCAGTTAGTGTCGGAACTGATCAGCAGCATCCTCATAGCCGCCTCAAGAATAGTCTCAAAGAGGCTGCCAGCCCTGCTAAAAAGCAGGAGGGTCCCACTGCACGAGGAAGTCTAATCAGGGACACCTGATCGACGTAGAGCTTGGGCTCTACTGGGACACTGTGTGCTCAGTTTTCTGGGTCAATGCTCTATCCAGTGTACTACTACTTGGTCGCCTGGTAGGACATGTTTTCTGCATTCTTTAAATGTTTGGCTAATTTAACATCAGGCCCAGTTTATATCTGATTAGTGAAGATAAGCCTTTTCTATTCCTGGTAAATTTTATACTTTTTAAACCAATATTACCTGCTTTGTTTTCATTTTACTGAATAACTTTCTAATTTTTATTTATTTTGAGGATAATATAGATGTACATAATTTAAATAAACTGTCTAATAAGACTGGGAGATCAATATTATTATACAATTTTATAAATAGGGAAACTAAGTTTATTAATTCACCTATTGTCAGGCTACTGATAAATGGTAGAATTATAGCCCCATTCTAGCTTATTCTAATATATAAACTCTTTCTACTGGTTAACAATTAGTCAAGATTTGCATTAATGTCAACTGTCCCTTTTACATTGTCTTGACTCTAACGCTTTTGATCATGTTTGGCAAACTTGAATAAAACTATTTGTATTTAATATTTCTTTTATTAAGGGATATGTGTTTTCATCATTTATCTTTAAATTTTTATATAAATGCCACATTTTGTTTGCTAAGAGGGATGCATTATAAACACATTGAAGTCAGCAAAATCTAAAACATATTTTTAATTAATTAGACTTAGGTTATTACCACAAGTGTGCACAAATTAAGAATAATCCTGTGCCACTAATTTTTGTCAGGAGACACCATTTTAGGAGTCAAATCTGACTGATCTGTTGCAGCTGTTTGCTGATCAGTGTTGTTCCGCTTGATGAAAAGATAATTTTAACCCCTGCGTCCTTGGATGTTACATTATATCCTGCTTCTTGTAGTTCACATTTCGCATTTTACAGAACTAAGAAATTTAAAATTTTTACAAATAGAATATTCTCCAGATGATAAATTCAATTATATGAGTATTGGGAAGCATCTCTGCTTTGACAGTTAATTTTACTCTGCTTACTAGAAGAGATTGCCCTGGAAAATGAGAATCTTCAGAGCAATAGCTGAGTTCAAATCTCATATTGAGTGTGTGCCATCATTTCCTTCCTCATTGCAGAATTATTCACAATAGCCAAGACATAGAAGCAATATAAGTGTCTTTTGACAGATGAATGGATAATGAATATATAAGATACATACATAAAAATATTATTCAGTCACATAAAAAAAGAAAATTCTGTCATTTGTGACAACATGGATGGACCCAGAAGGAATTATGCTGCGTGAAATAGGCCAAACAGAGAAAGATAAATACTTCATGCTTCTTTATTTTTTTTTATGGAAAGCCAATTTCATAGAAACAGAGAATAGAATCACCAGAGGTTGATTGGAAGGGGCAAAGTAGAGAGAAAGAAAAGAAATGTAGGTCCCGAAGGGTACACACTTCCAGTTATAAGACAAATAGGTTCTGAGGATCTAATGTACACAGCATGGTAATTACAGTTTATAATGTAAACTGTCTACCTGAAAGTGGATGAGTGGGTCTTAAGTATTCTCAACATACAAAACATGTGAACGTTAACAATGTGAGGTGATGGGTGTTCATTATCTTAATCTTTGTAATCATTCCATGACATATATGTATATCAAATCATTATCTTGTATATTTTAAATATATTCAGTTATATTTTAAAATTTTCTCAATTAAGTTGAAAAACAGCAAGAAAAAATAAAGACAGAAAATAGACATATTGCAGGTATGACTGAAAACCAAAGAAAACAGCCCACACAGCTTATGCCAACGGATTTGAAAATCAATGTGAAATAAATGTTTCTGGGAAAATAAATATTACTGTTATTGATTCAAGAAATGTAAAAAAGTCATCAACTTAATTGAAAAGTCAATTAAAGGTCTCTCTGTAATATTCAGGAAATGTATATTTAATATACTTTTTAATTTGTTCCTTAGTACAGAAAATATTGGGAAAACTCTAAATTCATTTTATGATGTTAAATTATGTTGATAATACAATGATTAATATTAGTCCCCAGAAGAAAAGTTTATACCAATTTCATTTACTAAATTTAATAACAAAATCATAAATATTAACAAATAATGTTTCATAGTTCTTTGATACTTTATTTTAAAAGTCATTATTTTCCCAAAAGTTGCAAGGATGATATACATTAAGGACTATTAGTACAATTTATCATATTGTCAAATATGGTTGTTAGAACAGGGCATGAAAGTCTGGGAGTAGAAGGATGTATAAGATATTCAAGAACAGCACCAAATTCCCCAGATTTTGCTGACTATACACGTAAAAGAAATACCGGTCTGTGTAATTTTATCAATAAACAATCTTGTGACTAGGGGTAGACTCTCTTTTGTTTCACTTATCGCTACATAAGAAACTACTCCAAAATTTAGGACCTTAACACACAACTAATTTATTATTTCTCCCAATTCTACCACCTGGGAATGGCACAGCTGGGTAGTTAATCTGCTCTTCATGGTGTCTGCTGGGGATAGAACTTCCAAGGTAGGTATTTTAGTGCACTAGATCTGCCATAAAAAGAAAATACTACTAAGTAGGTTTATTTATTTTTCACCGTGCTGAAGGCTGGAAGTTCAATATCAAGATGGTAGAACTTTGCCCCGGTCGGTTAGCTCAGTTGTTTAGATCATAGGTCCTATGCACAAGGGTTGTGGGTTCGATCCCCAGTCAGGACATGTACAGGAATAAATCAATGTTTCTGTCTCTCTTGCTCTCCCTTTCTCTCTCTCTAAAATCAATAATAATAATAATGAAAAGATGCCAGCAGCCTGACTAGGCGGTGGCACAGTGGATAGAGCATTGGACTGGGACATGGAGGACCCAGGTTCGAGACATCGAGTTTGCCAGCTTGAGCGCGGGCTCATCTGGTTTGAGCAAAGCTCACCAGCTTAAGCCCAAAGTCACTGGCTCGAGCAAGGGGTCACTCAGTCTGCTGTAGCCCCCCAGTCGAGGCACATATGAGAAAGCAATCAATGAATAAACTAAGGTGCCGCAACAAAGAATTGATGCTTTTAATCTCTCTCCCTTCCTATCTGTCCCTAACTGTCCCTCTTTCTGACTCTCTCTGTCTCTGTCACAAAAAAAAAAAAGAAAGAAGAAAAAAAAAAAAAGAAAAGAAAAAAGATGCCAGCCCCTTGGTATCACTAATTGTCTTTGCTTTGCAGACAGTTGCCCTCTCAGTGTCCTCACATGGCCTTTTCTTTATACGTATGCATCTCCATCTCTGGTGTCTTCCTCTTACAAGGGTATGAGCTCTATTGGATTACATTTCTACCCTTACACCTCATTTAATTTTAGTTGCCACTGTGTAGGCTACATTTATAAATATAGTCACCCTAGGGGCCAGAACTTTAACATATAAATTTAGAGAAAATAGGAAAAGAAGCTATTCGGTCCATAACAGTGACTTTATCACTCATTTCAGTTGGGATTATGGCTGGAAACTCTGGACACTGGCTTCAAGTCTCTTTCATGAATAGTAGGCCAGGAAGTGATAAGGTATTTCTGGCATATTGTATTAGTCAAGTTGATCACAGACCAGCCCAGATTAAGAGTGGAAAGAGTGAAGAAATGAACTTCTCTTCTACATATGTGCACAAATAAGTAAAGAAGAAATTGATTTAAATTCTTTTTATTTATTTGTTTTTACAAATAAAATCTGTGATTACAATAATCTCACTTTATTTATGATAGATTCATTTAAATAATTCCCATGGATGCCTGAAACCATGATTACATGGAACCATAGTGATATCTTTTCTATTCATATCTTCCATTGACAAATTAAATGTTGTTTTCTTCTTAACTAATCACTTATGGACTGTGGCTGTCACTTTTGCATTTTCAGGTGTGACAGCAAAAGTAACACAAATTTCTTTTTTCCTTCTCCATAATTTCACAGAAGATTTGTTCTTACTGTGGATTTTAGCAACCTCAGTTTATAATTTCTTTTTTTTAATTGAGAACTTTCATCTTTTGACTTAAAGGAAGCATTTTACAGCTTCTTTTTGGCATATCTGAATTTCCAGCAATACTACTTTTGTGCTTTGGGGCTATTTTTAAGTAAAATAGGGATTAGTTGAACACAAGTACTGCAATATCACCAAAGTCAATCCGCTAATCTTTTAATTATTTTTTTAATTTATTCATTTTAGAGAGGAGAGACAGAGAGAGAGAGAGAGAAAGAGAGAGAGAGAGAGGAGGGGGGAGGAGCAGAAAGCATCAACTCCCATATGTGCCTTGACCAGGCAAGCCTAGGCTTTTGAACCGGTGACTTCAGCATTCCAGGTCAATGCTTTATCCACTGCGCCACCACAGGTCGGGCCACAACCCACTAATCTTGATGGTGACTAAATAACTATTGGGTAGAGAGGGTAAACAGGGTGGAAAAGTTGGTCATATGGATGATTCACATCCCAGAGTGGGGGGTGGAGCAGGCAGCACAATATTTCATTATGCTACTCAAAACTGCATACAATTTAAAACCTGGAAATTGTTTACCTTGAAATTTTTCCTTATTGTTTTCAGACTATGATTGACTATAGGTAATTTAAAACTATAGAAAATAAAACTATGGATAAAGGGGGACTACTAGTATATTTAAGGTATACAATGTGATGTTTTGATATATGTACAAATTGTGAAATGATAACTACAATCAAACTAATTAACATGCATTATATCCTATAGTTACCTTTTTAAAGCAAAATTCAAGTATGAAATATAATATTATTTACTATTGTTACCATGCTGTACATTGTCTCTAATACTTATTGTCTTATAACTGAAAGTTTGTACTCTTTGATAAATATCTTCCCTTTCTCCTCACCCCCAGGAAGAAATTGATTATTTTTTTCTTTGGAGGTTCTCTATCACACACACTAAAAATTTATTTTCCCAATATCAATCAACATATAAAGATTAATTCTAGCATAACGAATTCATTTTCATAATAGGAATATTATACAAACTCAAAAAAAATTTTTTTTCACCTGTACAATAGAATGAATGTAGTCTAGATTCGAAGCCTGATGTTTAAAACAGTACTAGAATTGTTAGGAAGAGATTAACTGACACTGGTTAAGAAACTCCAGGCTTGACCAAAAGTTTTACTTTACTTTCTGTGCTACAATTTCCATTCATTTTCCTTATCCTTTTATTAAACTCTGATTACAGCCTAGTATTGGCTCTGCTCTCAGAAAAGAGGAATGGCTTTATGTCTGTACTTGAGGTGCAATCATACAGAGAAGAGACCAGTACTCTTTGCTTAAAGACCAGGAAGAATGTATTATGAGTAATCAAGAATGCGAGACAGCCCAACCAATGAATTGCAATAAGGCAAATGCTATCTATAACAGAGACAGTAACAAGGCAGCATCAAGTTCCCAATCTCACAAGAAGCAGTAATCTATGAGATAATGTTGGTGAATGCTAGTGCTACTGTGACTGGATGGAGGATAACATCATACAAGCCCTAGTCATACTTACCCCACTTATGTTTTTTAGTGTATCTGGTCCTATTTGTGTATTAGGTCCCATTTAGATCATTTATATCTTCTAGTGTACAACAGGCAAAAAGTAAATATCATAGCATAACATAAGACATACTATATAAACATAAGTTCATGGATGGACATAATATTTACAGAAAGTTATGTCTTTTCTGATGAGTAAGTTTATATCAGTTTATTAGTGAAATACAATTAGTAAAACCACTGCCTACTACCTTATTTCTCACTGTTACCCCCATTATACTTTACCCTTTGTCACATCACTTGTAATTCTCTGACAGTGTTTTGTTATTTCACATTTTTATTTTTTATTATCAGTCCCTGATCCTAGATTCTCCCATATTTTTGTGCTTCCTCAAAAATCACGCACTAGCATTCAGGGCAAGCCCACCTCTGCAATGAAACATTTCCTGACCATTCTTAGCTCCTAACAATTCTGTCTTCCTATATTGTGATCTCCTTGATTATATATGGATCATATATTACATCAATCTCCAAGGAAAAATAACAGTAAATATTTTAAATGATTAAAAGGATTACATAATATTCATAGTATTGAGAGCTCCTTACTGTCTCTCAATACTGTGAAATTTTTATTTTGAAGAAACTTGACAAAAGCACCAATTAATCCGTATATTTTCTTGAGATGCATCTACACATTGAATCCTGGAGGCAAATAACTTTAGTATTATAAATGTTCTTAGAATAAATGCACAGAGTAACCCTAATAATAATCCTTCCTGGCACATGTTTTGGTCAAATGAGAAAAACCATAACAAATATGCTTCGAAAATTCTTTGGTCCAAAATGTCACTTTAGATCATCTTTTCCCAGGTAAAGACAAATGTGATTCTAACAATGATTGGCCAGCAAATGCATTTTTATTGATGTAAGTTGAATTTTTTCCTTTATAAACTAAAAATTAACAATTTGATAAATTGAAGAGACATATAAATGTTTAGTATATAAGAAGAGACATATATAATAATATTTAAAAGAGTAGAGTTTTCATGTTTTCTTCTTGGTATGTGACCATAAAAATTATTTTTAGGCCTGACCTGTGGATAAAGCATTACCCTAGAATGCTTAGGTCGCCGGTTCAAAACCCTGGGCTTGCCTGGTCAAGGCACATATGGGAGTTGATGCTTCCTACCCCTCTCCCTGTTCTCTCTATCTCTTTCTCTCTCTCCCTCTTTTCCCTTTATTTCTCTAATAAAAAATGAATAAATAAAAAAATTATTTTTAATGTTTATAGTGTAACAATTTTTTGTTTTCCTTTTAATATTAAACAAAAATAATATAAGTATCCAGTGTTATTTCTGATACAGGTAATCAAGTAGATATCAGTGTATCTCTATATAATCAGGTCACTTTATTGCAATCATCAGAAATTGACTTCAATTTGCTTAAGCATAAGAAAAATACTGGAAGACTATCAGGTATTCTAAGATCACCCTGAAGACTAGATAATTGTATCTAGAAAGTAAACAGACTTTACCACCACTCTATGTTACTGCCACTGACACACTTTAACCACTGATGTGAATAACTTCTAAAGATTTTTATATGTTAAAATCAATTCTGAAGACTTCAAGTCTCCAGTTGACACTACTTGATGGGGGACAAGGATTGGAAATATCTTATCTTGTTTTTACTTGTTATATGTGTTCTGATCTGGGTAAAAAAAATTACTCAAAACAAAAGAATGCTGAGAAATGGATAGTCTTTATATATACAAACATCCAGTATGCATTTTTAATACATCATAATTTATATACTATATATCAATATATCATGAGAATAAAAAGATAAAAATAATATATTGCTGTATAGAATATGGAAACTTCATTTATACTAATCAGATTGTTTCTACAGGATAAGAACTGACAATTACAGACTAAACATAAAAAAAAAATCACCAGAAATAGTTTTGTCTTAGTGTCCCCAAAGTGAGTTAGTGGCAGACAAGGTGGGAACTCCATATCATATTATATCATTTGAAAATATCATCTCCCATTTAGTTGGCTGTCTGTTTGTTTTGTTGTCAGTTTCTCTTGCTGTGAAAAAACTTCTTAGTCTGATGTGGTCCCATTCATTTATCTTTGCCTTCACTTCCCTTGCCTTTGGAGTCAAATTTAACAACAGTTCAGATTAGGGCCTAATATCCAAAATAAGAACAACAACAAACAAACAATCCAATAAAAAAGTGGGAAGAAAACATGAACAGACACTTCTCCCAGGAAGAAATACAAATGGCCTACAGATATATGAAAACATGTTCATCTTCATTAGTTATTAGAGAAATGCAAATCAAAACTGCAATGAGATACCACCTCACACCTTTTAGATTAACTGTTATCAACAAGACAGGTAATAGCAAATGTTGGAGAGGCTGTGGAGAAAAAGGAACCCTCATCCACTGTTGGTGGGAATGTAAAGTAATACAACCATTATGGAAGAAAGTATGGTGGTTCCTCAAAAAACTAAAAATAGAACTACCATATGACCCAGCAATCCCTCTACCAGTTATATACCCCCAAAACTCAAAAACATTGATACGTAAAGACACATGCAGCCCCATGTTCATTGCAGCATTGTTCACAGTGGCCAAGACATGGAAACAACCCAAAAGCCCTTCAATAGATGACTGAATAAAGAAGATGTGGCACATATACATTATGGAATACTACTTAGCCATAAAAAATGATGACATCGGATCATTTACAACAACATGGATGGATCTTGATAACATTATACGGAGTGAAATAAGTAAATCAGAAAAAACTAAGAACTGCATGATTCCATACATAGGTGGGACATAAGAATGAGACTAAGAGACATGGACAAGAGTGTGGTGGTTAACGGGGGGGGGATGGGGAAGGGAGTAGAGGGAGGGAGAGGGGGGAAGGGGGGGTACAAAGAAAACTAAATAGAAGTTGACGAAAGACAATTTCAATTTGGATGATGGGTATGCAACATAATTGAATGTCAAAATAACCTGGAGATGTTTTCTCTGAACATATGTACCCTCAGTTATTAATGTGACCCCATTAAAATTAATAAAAAAATTTAAAAAGATATGTCATTTGTTTCAAAAGAGTAAAACTCTGCAAATTGTGATACTGTTTATTGAACCTTCTTCATAGTGTGATAATAAAGTAAATGTCACTGGTTATGATTCAGGATATAATGACATTCTTCTGAAACTGATGAATGCAAATCAAATCACCAAGAATAGCATCAAATGGGGTCAATAGGATAGAGACTATTGACGAACATAAAAATACTGAGAATGTATCACCACTGAAGTCCCTGTCATATAATAATTCTTGAAAAGGTGAACAAAAGTCACAGGTAATATGTATCATCACTGCTAGAACTATTTAAACTTAGAAGTAATAGACAAAAATTATAAACAGAGGTATTGGCATATTTGAATATACAACACTTAAAACTAATATATTTCAAAATAAACAAATCAAATATAAAGGCAAACAGTATGTTGCTTAAATTATTTTCAATAAATATGATAATAAATATATATTAATATATATTATCAGGATAATATGCATATTTATAATATATATTTAATTATATATATATATATATTTTTTTAGTGAGAGAAAGAGAGAGAGACAGGAAGGGAGAGATGAGAAGCATCAACAGTAGTCACATCACTTTAGTTGTTCATTCATCGCTTTTCATATATGCCTTGACTAGAGGGGCTTTAGCAAAGCTAGTGATCTCTTGCTCAAGCCAGTGATCTTGAGCTCAAAACAGCAACCTTAAGCTTTAATCTAGACCCTTTGGGTTCAAGCAGTGACTGTGGGATCATGTCTATGATCCCACACTCAAGCTGGCAATCTCATGCTCAAGCTGATGAGCCTGCACCCAAGCCAGATGAGCCTGTACTCAAGTTGGCAACTTCCGGGTTTCAAACCTGGAACCTCAGCATAACAGGTTGAAGCTTTATCCACTGTGCCACTACCAGTCAGGTAGATTAATATTATTAATGCATAGAAAAATTCTTACAAATTGATACCTTTTAAGATCTCGATATATAGATGGATAAAGTATATTATTAGTGTCAAGAAGAAAGATACAAGGCCCTGGCCAGTTAGCACAGTTGGTTAGAGCATCATCAGGAAATGACAAAGTTGTGAGTTTGATCCCCAGAACCAACCAATGAATGTACAACTAAGTGGAAAACAAATGAATGCTTCTCTTTCTCTTCTCTCTTCCTTTCTCTCTGTCTCTCTAAAATCAATAAATAAGTAATGACAAAAGAAAAATATACATGAATAGTTAATACAAAAATAAACATATGTACACATTTTCTAATGTTCTTATAATGAGATAATTGTATTTGAAAACATTATATCTCACTTGAAAATAATTCAGTTTTTTAAATGATAATATGCATTGTTCAAAAAGTGTGTTAATTAAAGGGTACTTTCATTCACTCCTATAAGACTCCTTAATATTAAGTATTTAGGTTTCAAAGAAATAATATGCATAAACTTGGATTCAATAATATGAATTATAAGAGTTTAATTTAACTTTAATTACAATATAAAATACAGTTTATTTCTGCATTATCTCTATTAATAGGAAAAACAAATTGTTAACAATAAGTAAGTAAAACAATTAAACTAAAATTAGATGAAATATTTTGATCATTAAAAAGGCCCTTGCCAGTTGGCTCAGTGGTAGAATGTCGGCCCAGTGTGTGGAAGTCCTGGGTTTGATTCCTGGCTAGGGCACACAAGATAAGTGCCCATCTGCTTCTCCACCCTTCCCCCTTTCCTTCCTCTCTATCTCTCTCTTCCCCTCCTGCAGCCAAGGTTTGATTGGAGCAAAGTTGGACCTGGTTGCTGAGGATGGCTCAATGGCCTTCACCTCAGGCACTAGAATGGCTCCTGTTGCAGTGGAGCGATGCCTAGATGGGCAAAGCAATGCTCCCTGATGGGCTTGCCAGGTGGATCCCAGTCAGGCGCATGTGGTAGTCAGTCTCTCTGCCTTCCTGCTTCTCACTTCTGAAAAATACAAGGATACTAGAGGATTTTGAAGTCCCTAGGAGGTCCCTACAAACATTAAATATGGCACAACTTGTAGCCAGATTAGAAAAATGTACAGTGGGAAGAAACAAAGCTAACACCAGAACTAGACCCAGGTATAACACTTGTATTATCACACAGGAATTTTAAAATACTATAATTAATCTGTAAAAAGCTGTAATAAAAAGGTAGACAACGTGCAGGAGCAGGATGTATAATGTTATTAAAGAGATGAGAATTCTAAGAAAATATTGTAAGAAAATGATAGAAGTCAAAACATATTAATAGGACCTTCCAATCAAGATGGCAGTATAGGTAATCACTGTATAGAGAACCTAGCAAACATCACCTAAAACTACAGAATAACTATCATTCAGAACTCCTTGGAATCTAGCTGAACAGAAGTCCTACTATACCTATGTATGTAAAGAAAAAGCCACATCAAGACTGTTTTGCTCAGTTCAACAACAATTTATAATCTACTATGTGCTGCCAGAAAATGTACAAAGTACTATAGATACAGAGAAAAATAAGAGTGCATACCTGCCAGCAAGGAGCTTCTACTCTGTAGGACATGAAGAAAGAAGTACGTACCTGTACCTGCAAAGTCAGGTACTTTTTATCTGTTGGCATTGGAACCAGCTGAAGCTCATCAACACATTCTAATTCCTTGAAGATGCTGTGGTCTGAGAATAGAAAAGTTAAAAAGGAAATTATTTACTTGAGCTAGTTCTCCATGGTATTTCTTGGGACTAAAACCAAATAATTCACATAAAATTTGGAAGAGAATTGACTGATAAACAGTCTTCCTGAGAATGAAACCTAACCACACCTGCATTTGTAATTACACATCTACCATCATTTTTTACTGCTATGTAGAAAAATGAATCTATGCTTGTTCGGCAAAAACAAAACAAAACAAGCACAGTAATGAAAATGAAATAAAGTCTTTGATAAGCTTATTGCAGATTAGACATGATTGAAGAATCAGTAAGTTTAAAATAAGTATAAAAAATAGAAAACTTTAAAACTTAAATGCAAAGAGAAAGGAAGACAAAAACAAAACAAAACTCATACAAGGAGAATATATGTATAATGTGAGTTTCCTGGCATCTAATGAAGAAATGAAATCAATACTCAATAACTGTACTAAAGAGAAAACACCAGACTCACACTGTTTCACTGCTGGATTCTACCAAATATTTTTTTTAAAAAGTATGATATCCACATCCTGCAATCTCTTTCAGAAGAAAGAAGGAAAAAAAAAATTTCTTAACTCATTCTATGAGGCCAATATCACCCTCAAACCATTAAATAACATCAGAACCAGATTAAACAATTACAAGAAATAAAAACCAAGTATCTCCTGTGGATATAGATAGGAAAAGCCTTAATATTATATGAGCACATGGAATTCAACAATTTACAGAAGAAAAATAAAACACTATAATCAATCATATCAATATTTTTTAGTATTTTTTTTATTTTTTTTTTTCCATTTTTCCAAAGCTGGAAA
Source organism: Saccopteryx leptura (assembly GCF_036850995.1). Taxonomy (NCBI): domain Eukaryota; kingdom Metazoa; phylum Chordata; class Mammalia; order Chiroptera; family Emballonuridae; genus Saccopteryx; species Saccopteryx leptura. The sequence continues at coordinate 66,432,555 of NC_089511.1, forward strand.
CGGGGAGGCAGTCAGACAGACTCCTGCATGCGCCCGACCGGGATCCATCCGGCATGCCCACCAGGGGGCGATGCTCTGCCCATCTGGGGCATTGCTCTGTTGTGACCCAGAGCCATTCTAGCGCCTGAGGCAGAGGCCATGGAGCCATCCCCAGCGCCCGGGACATCTTTGCTCCAATGGAGCCTCGCTGTGGGAGGGGAAGAGAGAGACAGAGAGGAGAGGGGGAGGGGTGGAGAAGCAAATGGGCGCCTCTCCTGTGTGCCCTGGCCGGGAATCGAACCCAGGACTCCTGTACGCCAGGCTGACGCTCTACCGCTTAGCCAACTGGCCAGGGCCAGTATTTTTGTTTGTTTGTTTGTTTATTGATATTTAGAGAAAGGAGAAAGAAAGGGGGAGAGAAGAGGGAAACACCTTACAGCTGCTTCTCCCATGTGCATTCACTGGGCAAGCCTGGGGTTTTGAACCAAATACCTCAGCAGTCCAGATTGTGGTTTTATCCACTGTGTCACTAGAGGTCAGGCCATAGCAATATTTTTAGAAGAAAAATCATATGACCATATATTCTACTCCCTTAAGGAGATGAAACATAAATCTCTACACCTTAAATGGTGGCTGCATATGTGATTTCTTCCAAAGAGTACAGTTTGGAAAGGGGAAGGGGAGGAGTAACTTTACAGTGGCTAAACTTGATAAACAACTCAGTCAGGTGATTAAGGTTTTAACATCCACAGTGTTAATGAGAAAACCACATGCTGAAAATATTGTTACTTGTTTTGAAGCTCATGACACTACACCTAGATTAAATACCAGAAGTAATTGCTGCTTCAACCTTTTCCAGAAATATAATCTTATTCAATCAGTCTCCAATTTTCCTCTCAAGCACCAGTGAGGTCTCATGGGCCCTCTTCACCTCCCATAGAAAGAAGAGGCAGGCTGCATGATAGAAATTGGTGATATCCCTCCCCACAACCAAGAAAAAAGAAAAAAAATTGTCCTGGTCTAAAACTAATCTTTTCTTTTGTTAATAGCAATCTTGACCTACCTTTCTTCCTAGAAAAACCTTCCATTTTATACAAATTTTGAGAGCACTCTTCTAGTTCCAGATGGGATGTTGGCCATTTATAAATGACTTAATAAAGTCAATTTAGATCATTTTTTATTGCTATGTAGGAAAAATAATTTATATTTTTTGGGCAAAAGAAAAAAAGAGAAACAAACAAACAAAAAAACACAGTAATGAAAATGAATTAAGGTTTTTGATAAGCTTATTAGCAGACTGGACATGATTGAAGAATCAGTAAGCCTGAAATAAATAAATAGAAACTTTTAAGACTCAATTTTGTTTTTCAAAAAGAATTATAAATCATGTTCACAGTATGAACCATTGATATGGTATGACAAAAATGACATCTTTGATGGTTTCCTTCCCAAAATCACATCATCCCAGTCTAATAATGAGAGAAGCATAAGACAGATTTCAATTTATAGACATTCTACAAAACACTTGACAAGTATTCTTTATACATAAGTCATCAAAAACAAGGAAATCTGAGAAACTCATAACTAAAGGATCCTGAGGAGACATAATGACTAAAAATAATATGCTATCCCAGATGGATATTGAAACAGAAAAAGTACATCAGGTAAAAGTTAAGTAAATCTGAATAAAGTATGGACTTTAGTTAATAATAATATGTTAATAGTGTTTTATTAATTATAATATGTACTATTCAAACATAAAATGTTAATAATAGGGACAACTGGCTGCAAGTTATTTGGGAGCTTTGTACTATTTTGCAATAATTTTGCAGGTATAAAACTGTGTTAATATATAAGGATGATTTTTAAATATTTAGTTTGTTTTAATGATAAGGAGACATGTTTATAAGATAAAAAATCAACAAATTTGAATATATAGTAAAATCTCAACTAAATTAAACAATGTTCATGCAAAATAATTTGAAAAACATCTACTATAATATTAAAGTTTTTTGTTTTAGAGTGGCTGTTGCATAATAAGTGATGCTTATTATCTTTTTATACTTTATATGGTTTTAAATAATAATAAAAATAGGTTGTATTAAAATATATAAATAAAAGTTGATGCCTCAGCTATGAATGTTTGAAATTGCAGAATATTGCACTCCAACATACTTTCTCTGTTTCTGGAATGGGGTCAATGTCAATTAAAAAAAAAGAAAGAAAGAAAAGGAAAAAAAAACTCCTTGAATTATTTAAGCCAAGTGTTACTATGGTAATTTTCTAAGTAAATAATTAAAATATGTCTAAAACTTTATAAACATTGGATAGTTTGGAAATGTTCCCACAGTTTCTGTGGAGTTAATTATTATGCCTATTTGAACAAATATTTCTCTTGCCAAATCAAATGAAACAGTTTATCTTCCAAATTGAAACTAAGATTTTTTCTTTAATCTACTTAATACAAAACTGAATCAAACAAGTGATGTCCTTTAACAAAGACTGAAAACCCACAGTCAGGAAGTTTTGCACTAAGTTTTAAAACAGGATGGTATTGGCAGAAAAATAGACACTCAGACCAATGGAACAGAATAGAAAGTCCAGAAATGAAACCACATATATATGGTCAAATAATTTTCAATAAGGGGCCAACAACACACAATGGAGAAAAGAAAGCCTCTTCAACAAATGGTGCTGGGAAAACTGGAAAGCCACATACAAAAGAATGAAACTCGACTACAGTTTGTCCCCTTGTACTAAAATTAATTCAAAATGGATCAAAGACCTAAATATATGACCTGAAACAATAAAGTACATAGAAGAAGACATAGGTACTAAACTCATGGACCTTGGTTTTAAAGAGCATTTTATGAATTTGACTCCAAAGGCAAGAGAAGTGAAGGCAAAGATAAATGAATGAGACTACATCAGACTAAGAAGTTTTTGCTCAGCAAGAGAAACTGACAACAAAATAAACAGACGGCCAACTAAATGGGAAATATATTTTCAAACAACAGCTCAGATGAAGGCCTAATATCCAAAATATACACAGAACTCATAAAACTCAACAAGAAATAAACAAACAATCCAATAAAAAAATGGGAAGAGGACATAAACAGACACTTCTCCCAGGAAGAAATACAAATGGCCAACAGATATATGAAAAGATGCTCATCTTCTTTAGTTATTAGAGAAATGCATATTAAAACTACAATGAGATACCACCTCACACCTGTTAGATTAGCTATTACCAACAAAACAGGTAATAGCAAATGTTGGAGAGGCTGTGGAGAAAAAGGAACACTCATTCACTGTTGATGGGAATATAAAGTAGTACAACCATTATGGAAGAAAGTATGGTGGTTCCTCAAAAAACTTAAAATAGAACTACCTTATGACCCAGCAATCCCTCTACTGGGTATATACCCCCAAAACTCAGAAACATTGTTACGTAAAGACACATGTAGCCCCATGTTCATTGCAGCGTTGTTTACACTGGCTAAGACATGGAAACAACCAAAAAGGCCTTCAATAGATGACTGGATAAAGAAGATGTGGCATATATACACTATGGAATACTACTCAGTCATAAGAAATGATGACATTGGTTCATTTACAACAAAATGGTTAGATCTTGATAACGTTATATGGAGTGAAATAAATAAATCAGAAAAAAACAAGAACTGCATGATTCCATACATAGGTGGGACATAAAAACGAGACTAAGAGACATGGACAAGATTGTGGTGGTTATGGGTGGGAGAGAGGGAGGTAAAGGGGAAGGGGCACAAAGAAAACTAGATAGAAGGTGACGGAGGACAATCTGACTTTGGGTGATGGGTATGCAACATAATTGAATGACAAGATAACGTGGACATGTTCTTTTTGAACATATATGTACCCTGATTTATTGATATCACCCCATTAAATTTAATAAAAAATTTTAAAAAATAAAATAAGATAAAATAGAAGCATGCTGCATTCTCTATTGTTAGGAAATAGCTACTTTGGTCATTAAGCTGTCCATGGGAATGGGTTTTCAAAGACTAACAGACACATGCCAAAATGCAGTGTTTGGATTAAAAGTTTTATTATGAATAAAAACAAAAGTAAGTATAAGCATATGTTTCATGGTTATTATAAAGCAAAGCCTTGTTTGATTAAATCATTTAAAGCTTTTTTTTTTTTTTGTCTTTACCATTGGAATGCAGTGTTGGGGGTATTTTCTGTCTGAACTGGCCAATGAAAAGTTAGAAATAAGTATTCCAAAGTCCAGTAAGATGACTCATAGATAACAAACAGGCTGGCCACTAATTTGTATAGCTCTCTACAATCTTAAAATATACCAAAGATGTGGGAAAAAATAAATTTGATATTACAAAAAAGAGAGCCAATTAAAATTGTTTTTAATTTCTAAGTATAGGATCTGTCTTCATCTCTGTGTTGCATGTGAATTTTCTATGATAGATTTGGTGAGACAATGTTGATAGTTGATTTGTCCTTTTTGACTATGAGCCAGACAATTCAGATAGCTCAGAACAACATCAATGTTTGTATTAAATAAACAATTAAAGGATAATAATGTGAATTATATTTTCATTGAGGTTGAAAGAAAGCAATAATAGTATTTAATATTTTGTGATAAAACTGCTCAAAAGGAGTTTGAATTTTGAAGATTTAGAGGCAAATAAGAAAAAAAATTTTTTTTACAAAACTGAGAAATATTTCATGGTGGAAAAAAAACTGACAATTTTGACAGTCTCTGGGTCATCTGAAGACCTATTATATAGGTAGATGATAGTGAGTTTCAACTCCTCCACTGGATTTACCTTCTCAATACTCTCTGTGTGTCCCAACTTGACTTGGTCCCCTCTGCCGTTTGTCTGATACATTATTCATTTTTTCCTTTTACATTATTTAGCACTTCTTTTTGTTGTTGCTGTTGTTCTATTAGTGACATTCAAGCTTTAATTTTCAGCTTGAAATGATAGAAATTCACAAGTTAAATATTTAATCTTTAATCAAATGCTTTGTCACTAAGATCACTTTTAAAAATTTTTTAACCTTTCCACAATGAAAGTAAACATTTAAACATATGTGTATTTTTTATTTTGCTTGATAGTCAATGAAGCCTTTTCTAGTAAAGACAATTTTAGTATGTTGCCTTTCTCTGTAGTCTTCGATTTTATATCCTAGTAGTTTAATGTAAAGAACTTGAGATTTTCTGAAACCATTGTGAACTTTCTGGTTCTATTAGAAGGGTTGATATATTTTTTAAATATTCAAAATCAATTATATTGAGATATAATTTATATATAATGAATATAATCATTTCAAGCATACATGCTTTAACTAATATATACTCCCAAGTAAATACCACTTCAATCAAGACAGAATATTTCCATCTACCCAAAAAGTTTGTTCATGCCCTTTCCCAGCTAATCAACTCCTCCCAATGATGGCTGTACACAACCACTGACCATCTTTCTGTCCCTACATATTAAATTTATATTTTTCTAGATTTTCATGTGAATAGAATTATACAATAGATAATTTTTTTTTTGGAATCTGGATTCTTTTTCTCAGAATGTTTGTAATATTTATAATCTTCTGTGTTCCTCAGTGGTTTGTTCCAAGTTGTTCCATAAAGTAATCTCTTCTTTGAACATATAAGGTGGAGCAAACAGGTGTACAGTTGATAAATGGAAAATAATATGAGAATTAATAAATAATAATACAAGAATAAACTCTGTGGTTTATATGCTAACAACTGTATACCTACATTTATTTGTCCTACACTGTAACACAATTTGTGTATTCATTTATTTATTCATTACAGTTTGCAGCTATAACAAATAAAAATGCTAGAACAATCATGTAGAGTCTTTATGTTGATGTATGACTTCATTTCTCCTGGAAACATATCAAGGAGTAAAATGCTGGATCATATGGTAAGTGTAAGTTTAAATTAATAAGAAACTTCAAACTGTTTTCCAAAGTGGTTGTATCATTTTGTATTTCCACTAGCAGTATGTAAGAATTGCTTATATCCTTGACAAAAGTTGGTATTGGTAATTCTAATTTTAGCCAATTTAATGTATGTATAGTATTATCTGCTTTAGACTTAGTTTAAAATTTTTTACTGGCCAATAAGATTAATATCTTTCTATGTGCATATATATTCAAGTGTCTGGTTTAAATAGTTTGTCCATTTTTTAATTGGGGTTTCAGTCTCATAGAATTGTGTTCTTTACATATTCTTTACTCAAGTTTTTTAGCAAGTATATTCACACATTTATCAGAATTTTATGTTTATTCATATATCAGATATTTTCTTGAACTTTGCGATGTCTCTTTTTAGTTTTCAATTAATATTTTTGAAAAGCAGAACACTTTAATATTGATTAAACCTGAATTATTAATTTTTAATATTATTTCTATATTTTGTACTAAGTTTTGAAATCTCATAATCTTATGTTCTTCAATGTTGTTATTTTCTTTCAAAATTGTTTATTTTTGTACTTTCCATTTCTACATAAATTTTAGAATTAGCTTGTCACTTTTTATCAAAAAAATAGCTGAGATCTGTGTAAGATTATATTAAGTCCATAAATTAAATGATAGAAATTGAATCATAAATATTGAGTCAATCCATATTTTATATCTTCATTAATTTCTTAGATTTTTATTGAATAGTCTTAAAATATTTTGAAATAATTTATTTCTAACTGTTTTAGTTACAATATTTTTAAATTTTTAAAATTTTAATTTAGTGTTTTATTTATTAATTAAATTTATTGATGTGATATTGGTTAATAAACTATATAGGTTTCGAGTTTACAATTCTGTTACGCATCATCTGTATATCACATTGTCTGTTTTCACCTAAAGTCAAATCTGCTGTGGTACCATAAATTTTACTCTGTTTACCCTTTCGTAGTTTCCCTGGACCCCTTTCTTCTGGTAACCATCATACTGTTTTCTATGTCTCCAAATCTTTATTTGTTTGTTGTTTTTATAAATATTTTGTTTTAGTTTCCAATCATTGATTGCTAGGCAGTAAGAAAACAACTATTCTGTATATTGATTTTTTACCCTGGAAACTTATAAACCTCCCTTATTTTGAAAAATTCTTTGCTAATTTTTGGAGAATTTTTTATATAAAATTATGCTATTGCCAATAAATGCAATGTTACTTTTTGTTTAATCTGTATACCTGTTGTTTGTTTGTTTGTTTATATTATACTGATGAGGATCAATACAACATTGAATACAAATGAAGAGAATTGGCTGTCATTCATTTTACAAATCTTACCAGGGAAGCTTTTACTAAGTATGTTATTAGCTGTGGTATTTGTATTGATGTCTATTATCAGAGTGATAAATTTTTCTTTTGTTCCAAGTTTGCTAAAGTTTTATTTATTTATTTTAAAATAAATGAATGTTGAATTTTTCAAGTGATTTGTTTTGCAACAATTGAGTTGATCATTGTCAAGTAATTGGGTGTTTCAGGTGGTGGATGAGGCTAACAACACTGACAAAGTACTAATCAAACCTTTATTCACTAACTGTGACAGTGAACACAAGAGGTTAAAAGAAGATTTGCCTTCCTTGGTGTTTCATATTCCACCATGGAATGGCACCAGGAACCAGGTGAGGGTAAAATGGATGCAGCGCAAAAATGAGGTAACTGTCTCACTGCAGAGCAGAGACCTGAACCAAAAGCTTTTGTCTTTTTATGAATCATGAGTGGGGATAGGAAGAGAAGGAAGAAGTAGGGATTGAAAGGCATTGAATTAGAGAAAAGTGCTTCAGCCATAGGCCCTGATAAGAAGAACTTCAAATTAATAGTTTAGGGCTTGGCCTGCAGATATGCCTATGAACATTGCTGGCAGGTGGGAATGGATGTAAAACTGGGAGTGTTTGACTGTTTCCTTGAGAAAAGTCCAATGTACTGCTGTGTACCAGGTCTGTTAAGGGGAGTGCAGCTTTTCCCATGAGGTGTGTCAACAAAGCCTTATAATGGCCTGTGATTGGCCCCATAATTCTTCTTCTTTTTTTTCCTAATATAGGCATTTGAAGCTGTAAGTAACCCTCAAAGCATTGTATTGGCTGCATATCTTGTAATTAGATATGCTTTTTTTGTGGTGGTGGTTTCTCATGGGGTTACAATATGTGCCTTTAAATATCCTAGTCTGTCTTCAAATAAAAATGAGCCACTTCAAATAGAGTCTAATGAAGACTGGAATGAAATCAGGATTCTGTGACAGATTTTTTTCAGAGCACCTAATTTTATTCTGAGAGCAGGACAATTTTAATTCACTATGTGGTCCATGATATTAGAATAAATAAAATGTGATGTGCAATAATTGTATGAAGATATGAAGAAGGTATTCAGAAAGGCACTATATGCCCATCTGAGTTTGAAGAACACAAATTTGTATGGGCACCAGTAGTGTGTGAAACTGGATGGTTTTCTCAGTAGCACTCAGCTGCCTGAGTAGTAAGTAGAGAAATGTTTGTTGGAGTTCAGTAGGATTGATGTGGGAAAAAGAAAGAGCTCAAGGATAATGGAGGAAAGGTTTATTGAACTGGCACATGGTCTTCCCTAAACAGGATAAGAAAAAAAAAAGTGAATTGATGGGATGCTTGAAAGATTAGGATACAGAATGTTCCATATTCAGTCCATTTCATTTTTATGCTAGGATAAGTGTGAAATGAGAAGAAAATTTGCCAAAAAGGGAGAGAGGAAAAGAAGAAAATATTTTCCGTAAGTAGCAGAATTTAACAATGATAAAATTTCTATTATTCCATTCCCTTACATATAAACATTAGGTTGGAACTATTCTATTAGTCTCACCAGATCCCATTTGTTCAATTCTTCACCACACTCTCTGCCTTAAGAAGCTAACCAGTGTACAATGGCATTATCATATATTTTTATATCAGTTTTCTTTCTAGTTTTGCACTAGCAAGAAATCAGAAGAAAAGAAGAAAATTTAAGGTATATTTCTTGATCTAAATTTGCTAAGTCAAAATTTATGTCAGGATATCTTTTTTATATAGTTACCAATATGAATGCTAATATCGCCTTTTTTTTTATACCTTCAGTAGTAGGGTAGTAGCAACTTCATGTGATATTATTTATAGTTAGTGTCTTCAAATCCTGCTCATGACTTTGTAAATCATCCCCTTATTAAATTTATGCTGCACTTCCCAATTTCAGTGAGCCAGCATTTTCAGTGGGACCCAGACTAATATCCATGCACACATTTGCACTGCAATAGCATTGTGTGATACCAAATTTTATTCTGGTATTGACCTTTCTCTCTGAAAATTAGTATTTCTGTTGGGTTTATTACACAAATTCACAGATTTATAAATGAAAAAAATATGGAAAGCAAAGTGCTATATTCAAGTGTACAATCAAACCATCTGACCTTTATGCCTAATTTTGGTAGCTAAAATCATATTAATAGCCACTTTAAAACAAGGCAATTAACCCAAAAAATATCTCATTCAACAAATATTTATCTAAATGTTTAGTGGAACCTGAGCAGGTGGTGGCTCAGTGGATAGAGCGTCGAACTGGGATGCGGAGGACCCAGTTTCAAGACCCCGAGGTTGCCAACTTGAGTGCAGGCTCATCTGGTTTGAGCATTGAGCAAAGCTCACCAGCTTAGACCCAAAGTCACTGGTTTGAGCAAGGGTTTACTCAGTTTGCTGTAGCCCCACAGTCAAGGCACATATGAGAAAGCAATCAATGAACAAATAAGGTGTCGCAACAAAAAACTGATGATTGATACTTCTCATTTCTCTCCGTTCCTGTCTGTCTGTCCCTATCTATCCCTCTCTCTGACTCTCTCTCTGTCTCTGTAATAAATAAATAAATATTTAGTGGATACCGAGCACTGAGATAACAATATGCATATGTGTGACATATGTGACACCCAACATGTGTGACATGTACTAGTGCAAGGAATTTATGTGAATTATCTTCTTTTATCCCCTCAACAACATTATGAAGCACATCTAATTTCAGGTGAGTATAATTAGTAAACATGAGGTTAGTAATTTTTCCAAAGTTACCCACAGCTATTATGTGAGAAAACTAGATTTCTAATGAGAGTTTGATTATAAAATATCAGCACTATTAACATCTTCACTATGTTCCATCTTTACCTTTTTATAGTTTAAAAGGGTGAAGGATATTATTATGCCAATAACTATATCATTTACACCAATAACTGATTTGGTGAAAGGATACAAATAGACTGTATAGACATGCAGTCATAGTTATGCAGGAAGAACTCGCATTTATACAATAATCATATTTAAGCTAAAAACTGAGGGTTGTATAGGAGTAAAGCAGGTACAGAGATAGTAAAGAGTATTTGTGACAGAGAGCACCAAATATATTAAAGATGTAGGGTAGAAAAAAACTTAGAATATTTGAAGAATAGATAGAATGACATTGTGGCCAAATTGGAGTTTATCTAAACACCTAAAAATAAGTGGGGGAAAAGGGCTACAAAATATATCAGTTTAGATAGAAATGGTGTGTGAAGAGTTTCAGCCTTAAAAATGGTGGAAATCTTTAACCTTTATGGATGCAGTGATATACCAGGGTGAGTTTAGAATTAAGATTCCCCAAATGAGAAGTTTCATCAACAACATTAAGTCAGTAGATGCATTAATTTGCTAAAGCTGCTATAATGTATTACCAACAACTCAGTTGCTTAAACAATAGAAACTATGATCTCAAAATTCTGGAAGTTGAAGATTGGGGTGTTGCTGGAGTGCTTCCTTCTGAGACCATAAGGAAAAATCTGTTCTATGTCTGCCCCATGCATCTCCCCTAGCTTCTGGTGTTTGGTTGGCAATACTTGGCTTGTAAGTGAATCACCCTAATTTCTAACTTTATCTTCATATGACATTTTCCCTGTGTGCAAATCTGTGTTTAAATATCTTCTTTTTATAAAGGCACTAGTCATATTGGATTAGGAAATGAGTCAATTCCAGGATGACTCCACTGTAACTGATTATATTGGCAATTACTTTATTTCCAAATAACACCATGTTTTGAGATCCTGGGGGATAGGACGTCACCATGTGAACTTTGTAGGGACACAGTTCAGCTCTTAACAATATTCTGTGAATAAACTGTTGGATTATTTGTCAAGTGCCTCAGATGGGCCCAAATTGTGTGGCCTAATACATATATTTATCTTCATGTAAAACATTAACAAGTAACTGGATAAGTATATTTTGCCAACCATAATGAGTAATTTTGTTTTCTGTATTCTTGGTGGGAATATTTGGAGGTTGAATAGATGTTATCTGAAAAAAAAAGCCATCTGAGTAAATCCAGAAGGTTATCTTTAAAGTTTATGAGGTGAAGGGTAGAGCAAGCATTAAATCCCAAGTGAATTCATTTGTCTGATAGATGAGTCTTTTGATTTTCTTCTCTTTCTTTTAAGAGGACACATGGTGAGGAACTGAGCACATATAAGTACAATCTCTCATGCATCTCTCCAGTGCTTCCACTTTACTTTCTGTTTCTTTATTTAAAAGAATTTAGAGAACCCAAGAGCATAACAAGGCTTTATTTATTTATTTTTGTTGCATGTTTATTTAAATCAAAGAAATTTTCAATAAGAAGTCAAAGATCATAGGTAACAAAGCTCCCAGATCTGAGAGGTAATCTTGTGTTTCGTTTTCCAAAGAAGACAGTTGACGCTCTCCATAGGTCATAGCTTATGTACTATACACAGCAGTAGCAAAGATTTTGGGAGGACAACATGTTCAATACAAAAATGTGTATATGTTATCTAAAATAACTAATAAAATAAAAGAATAGTGTCACTGAGTATAATTTAGTATAATCTTTAAGCCAAAATTAATATATTCTAAAGAGCATAGATTATTTTGGAAAAAATGTCAATATACCTAATGAAAATTATATAACATATGTAATTATTTTTTTACTACTTATCCTATACAAGAAAGAAATGATAAGAAAAAAAGGGTACTTCAAGGTTGAAAGTTGAATAATAGCAGAACGTAGGAATAAGTCTGAGATGAGAGCCATAAAAAATATTCAGAACAAGGAATAGAACAATTGAAGACAAAAGAAACTAAAGATTAAGGATGTAATAATAAAGCAATTTTAATTTGTGATGCTAGCTGAAGCTTAAATCCATGTTAAATCTTCTACCACTGTCAAAATAAGGAAGCAGTAAAACATTACTAAGGAAGAGATTATTGGAAACAGCCTATTTAAACAATAAGAACATAACATGAGGACCCATGAATTGGAGTTTTCTAAAGTTTCAAACAGATGTTGTGAATGTGCGTGAGTGTGTTTATACAACCCATACTTTTTTAAGTTTAAATCTAATTGTGTTTTGCGGGGTTGCTGACAGAATGAAAGAGAGAAAATATATGTGAGAGTATCTGTCATAACATTTGATGTATAGTAGGAGATGAAAAGTAGAAGCCAATTTCTGGTGTTGGTTTTGTTAGTATTAATATTAATAATTAATTTAGATAAAATAATTATCTCCTTTTTCAAAAGCTTGAAAAACAGAAGCTAAAAAATAATATTAAATGAAAAGAAAAGTAAGATGATGGAGCAGCTTGCTCCCAAGAAATTGTTAAATTTCAGAAAAGAGGACATAACTGTTCTTGGGTATATATGCATGTATTTGTTATTGGAAACCAGCTGTATATATCAGGAAAGGTTTGGCCGTGCAGAGGATCTGAGAGGATAAGTAAATATGAGATCATTTAAATTTTGTTGTCGGAAATTTTTTCTCTGGAATGGAATTTCCAAAATGGAACCAGAGTATTCCCCTAAGGAATTTCTCCTTGTAGATATTTTGAAGGAAATCTTTAAAATATGTGATTTTCTCTATAATTTTCTTATCTATGGTAGAAAAAAACCCATAGATGGCTCCTGATGAGTGACAGGGAATTGAGCTTGGTTGGTCAACTTAAGCTACAGTTGAGCAGGTTGTCTCCTTTTTATTAGTAATGCAACACGTATAAATTGAAAAGCCATATAGAACTCAGTTTTGTCCAGCATTGCATACAGAGACAATAATGCCTATTTCTAGCCAGCACGAAAAATTCATCTTTAAAAGGAATTCTAGACTTCCATCTTTACAAAAGCATTTATGAGCTTTAATTAATAATTAATGCATGCATTTTAATATTTATTTACTTTTTTGTCCTAAACTACACAGTTGCTAGTGTCTAATTCTTCAAACCCTCAGTGTTTCCCCCTCGTGCTTCAGTTGTATCGTTTCCACATGCCTCTATTATTTATATCCTATTTTCTTAAATCTTTCAGCTTTCTTGAGTACATTAACTCTGCTTTCCCCAGTATCAAAGTTCTTCACAAAGAATGAATTTTGAAAAACCTCTCTACTTTGACTCTCTAGTACTACATTCCTCTACTAATTCATTTTCTATATTACAAAAAATGAAAAGGACTTCAAATTAATTTTTAAATTATCATCAGCATAGGCAGTTGAGGTTCACAAATTTTAAGAATGATTTTATTTTTATGGATAAAAGGTATTAGTGAGTGTTTAAGAGAAAAGGCATTCTAGATATTTTCAAAAGGTGGTTTTTGTTTGATTGCAGTGTGTTTTTACCAATCTCCCTGTGTGTCTGTCTGTCTATTATCATCTATCTATCTATCTATCTATCTATCTATCTATCTATCTATCTATCATCTATCTATCTATCATCTATCTATCTATCATCTATCTATCATCTATCTACCTATCATCTATCTACCTATCTATCATCTATCATCATCTATCTACCTATCATCTATTTACCTATCTATCATCTATCTATCTATCATCTATCTATCATCTATCTATCTATCTATCTATCTATCTATCTATCTATCTATCTATCTATCTATCTATCTATATCATCTATCTATATCATCTATCTATCATCTATCTATCTATCTATCTATTATCTATCTATCTATTTACTTATTTGATAATAGGGAATTAAGAACTTTAAAAACCATTGGCAGGGCTAAAGAACAAGGCTAGGAAGTCTGTTAGCAGCTCTCAGTTCTTGCTTTTAGCTTTTTAAGAGAAGAATCATGCAATGACTGAATAAGCCCATGTTTTATAAACCTTGTTGAATTCTGCACAGAGGCAGGTTGTTTGTAGAGAAACAACCAGAGACTGAGAAGAAATCTTTTATTTGTTTATCTTTTATTTTTATAAATAAAAATTTATTTATTTTATAGCCTGTTGGAGAGCAATAATGTGGCATTTGTGTCCTTTTCTGCATCTCACTTCCCTTGGGACTGTCTATTGTTAATGGAATCCAGCTCAGTTCCCTATAGGCAGGGATCCTGGCAAATATATTTCCAGGCTTCCAGTGTCTTGATTACATAGCAGAGTAAACAGGATAAAGTTGCCAAGTGTTGCTTATAATCTGGCAGATTCTACAGGGTAGCCAGTCCTATTTTGCCTTTTTTCTTTAAACACCATTTTGCCATTTAAATGTCCAAAGTGAGGAAATGATCCCAAACCATAACTTAAGTGTGAGGATCAGGGTCAAATCTTAACATTTACATAGTTTCAAAAAAATTTACTTCCTATGGGTACTTTCTCAAGGAACTACATAAGATAGTTCTCACCAAGAAGAAATAAACAAAGAAGATATAGAGTCCAGGAGTAAAAAAGAAGATCTATAGGAGTAAGAAGAAGGGAAGTCTTAGAACAATGAGGAGTTGAAGTCCTATGATAGTGATTTTCAACCAATGTGCCAGAAGGGGCAAACTGGGATGCTGTTAGAACTTTTAAAACATGAAAACCTAACTATTTAGTCAGGGGCACTGACTTGTTTTCTCTTAGATTGTCAAATTAAAAAAAAAATGATAACAGCCAAAACAACAACAGTTGTCCAGTATGAATGAATCAAAATTATACTTATTTTGTCAGATTGACAAAAATGTAATATATTTTTTTGGTGTGCTGCAGAATTTCACTAACTAGTTTGTGTGCCATGAGATTAAAAAAAGTTGAAAATTGCTGTCCTAACAGATATCCATATATTTTATCTACTCTTGGAGAATCAGCAGTCCAGATTGAAGCAGGAAGATTATGTAATCTATAAAATCTGCTTCTATGTAAACCTTAACCTCGATAAATCATATGAAATGCTTTATCATATAATAAGACATTTAAAAGTCCCTTTTGTTTTTAGTTCATTTATTTAAAAAAGGGACTGAGAAGTAAACATCTAATGTAGCAATTATTAAACTGTAGTGGATGGTGGGAAGCTGTATAAAAAAAGAAATGTAATCATAGAATGAGATGTATCTCAGTTATAAATGACACTATGAATTATTATGTATTTGGTAATAGGAAAAAATAACACTGATTTATCCACAACTTTGATATAAATAGATTGGAAAAATAATAACAGGTGGCTTTAATGTGGAAGGAGTTGGTAAGAGTGCTAAACTCTCATTTTACTTATTAGGAAATCAGTAGATAACATGTATAATTAAAAAATAAATATAGGACTCCCTCTTTATTCACAGGGCATATGTTCCAAGACTTTCTGTACTTGTCTGAAACCATGGAGAGTAACAAACCTAATATATAATATATATTATGTTGTTTTCCTATACCCACATACCTATGATAAAATTTAATTTATAAAAAAGGCACAGTAAGAGAGTTACAACAACAACTAATAAAGTAGAATAATTATAATAATGTATAAAAGTTATGTAAATGTGGTTTCTCGCTCTCTCAAAATATCTTATTGTACTTTTGTAATGCTGGTGGCCTAAGCCAGGCAGGTTCACATTGTATTTGGGCAGATGATAGAGAAACTGCAGAGCCAGAAAATATTGGGCCATCCCTGTTTATCAGAGTCTCCCAACAGCGGACAAGCAAACAGGCAGAGAAAACCACTTCTCATAGCAGCAGGCAAACAAACAGCAAAACAGCCCCTCACAGTGGCAGGCTGGCATCTGCAATCTGTGCTGAGGACAGCACCCTAGTGTTACATAGACTACATGCTCACACACTAACCAGGCAAAGCATGAGAAAGCAAGCCTAACACAGCTTTCTACCCAACAATTTTACTCACTGTAATGCTGGTGGTCAAGGCTAGGCAGGTTCACGCTGGATTCAGCCAGACGGTAGAGGAACTATGGAGCTGGAAAGTGTTCGGCCACCTCTCAGTGCTGGAAAGCAATCTGCACCAAAGGAAAGCACCCATCTCCTTACATAGGCTATACACAAGTGGCCCTGCCACGTGCTTGTGCACTACTCAGGCAAAGTACAAGCGAGCAAGCCTAACACAGCTGTTTTCCCTACACTCGTCTTTATGCTGCATTAGCTTATAACTCCTTTTTGGAGTATCTGAATTGTTGGGCATCACTACACTTGCACTTTGGGGCCATTGTCATGTAAACTAAGGGGTACTTGAGCACAAGCATTGTGATACCTCTATAGTGGAGCTGATAACCTAGATGACTAATAAGTGACTAATAGGGAGGTAGCTTGTACACAGCATGGATTTACTGGACAACTGAATGATTCATACCTTGGGTTGGACAGAGCGGGATCACATGAGATTTAAATAGTGTTCAGAATAACATGCAATTTAAAACATACGAGTTATTTTTGGAGCTTTCTATGAAATATTTTTATATAACAGTAAAACCATGAGTAACTGAATCCATGGCAAGCAAAACCACAGATAACGGAGGACTACAGTACACTACATTACAAGTAAGTAACTTACAAATATAGGGACAAATACCTCCTGAAGTAGTTACAGGTCTCTCCTTCCATGAGTGAGAAGAGGGGTTGGAAGGGCGTTAGTTAGGCAGGGACTGCTGACTTCTATTATGTCTTATAGTACAATGAGTCTAAACAATAAAAACATATTTCTAAAGCAAGAAAAAAATATTTTTATTTTTTTAAAGATTTTATTTATTCATTATAGAGAGGAGAGAGAGAGAGAGAGAGAGAGAGAGAGAGAAAGAGAGAGAAGGGGGAAGGAGCAGGAAGCATCAACTCCCATATGTGCCTTGACCAGGCAAGCCCAGGGTTTTGAACCGGCAACCTCAGTATTTCCAGGTTGATGCTTTATCCACTGCGCCACCACAGGTCAGGTGAAAAAAATATTTTTAAAAGTTGTCTAGTGTTTGATCATAAACATAGAGTAATGTATGGACACTCTGTGTGACTAAATAAATAGTTAAAATATATTATAGCTAAAATAAAATCTCCACTTGTCTGTATCTTAAGTAAGACTGTAGGAAGAAAGATAAAAAATGTGGAAGAATAAAGATCAGGTTGCATTTTTGCATGTGAATATGCCACCTCTGGCACTTCCTTTTGACAGCACATATGTAGCTAAAAATATATACACACATCTAACAATGCTGAGCATTTCTACTGCCATATGCATATGGAACATATTCACATCAAAGTTAATTGATGTGTTAGCATTCTAAAAATAAGTGCCAGATTGTACAAAATTCATCTACCTTATGTGTTTCCCACTTCTAGTCTTCAAGGCCTTATTGTGCCACTTATCCCTTTAAGCAGTTTCTACTAAGAGCAATATGCTCTTTGGATTGGCAATTAACAGCTTAAATAGCTTAAATAGCATTTACTCAGAACTTTTTAGCCTTATACAAAACCCTAAGAGAACAATGTTCTTTAGACTATATTCCTCAGAAAAAATAATACCACAAGGTGCTCCTTAAAAAGAGTAGTTCAATGACAAATAATTTTAGAAAACAACGCATAATACACTCTCATCTTGAATATTGACCAAGGTGGCCTTAATTTTATCCTCAAGATGACTCAACTTTAGACAAGTTTATTCCCATTATCAGTCCACTGCCTCCCTTTTCTTAGAGGATTTACTTTAGAAAATTTGCAATTGTCAATTCTTCTCCCCTTTGCTATATAAATATTCTCTGTGTATTTTGCCAGTTTACTACTCAGGAATATCTTTTTCAAGGATAGGGGGGCCATCTCTATGAAATGTAATCATCAAGAAAGATTGTCTCTTGTTCCCAATCTCTGTGGAGGGTAAAAGCCTAATTTAGACAAGTACTACTGGAAAACAGAGAAAGGCCTAACTACACTTACCAGTCTCCCTGCTGAAGTCATCTGGTACTCTCCTACCAGCTCACCCTGGTGCTTGAAAGCTCCTGCCTTAGACTTCAATTCTGAATCTCTCACCTCTTTCAATAGTCTTTAATAAAGTTTTCTTTGTTTAACTTTATCTGGTGCAATATCTTTTTGGCAATATTTACAAAGTGCATTTTATATGAAATATTTTGAGAAATGCTACGAAACAGAAACTTACTTGATGTATTTTAACCCAAGATCCATTCCACACTCACACTTTTTTTTCTTCTTTTGCAAATGAGAGGAGGGGGATAGAGAGACAGACTCTTACATGTGCCCCAACTGGGGCCATGCTTATAACTGTAGCACCTGAGGCAGAGGCTCCATGGAGCCATCCTCAGCCCCCAGGGCCAATGCACTTGAGCCAATCAAGCCATGGCTGCAGGAGGGGGAGAGAGAGGGATAGGGGTGGAGACGCAGATGGTCATTTCTTCTGTGTGCCCTGACCAAGAAACAAACCCAGGACATCTAAATGCTGGACCTACTCTCTACCACTGAGCCATCTGACCAGGGCTTCTACACCCACATTTTAAACTTATGCCTTTAGACTTAGTATTTTTAACATTGAGGCTGGAAGAGCTAGAAATGTGGGTGTGGGAACTATAAGCTTAAGTACTAAGGAACACTTAATGATCACATTCATAAAGATATAAAGTCTACCTTTTAGAATGACAATTTAGAATTTTGACATGTGTTTCAATATAATGAGCCTGAGAAATTCCCCTAGATATGCGTAGTCTTAAAAGAACACATATTTGTTTCCTGTCATTTGCATTAATTAATGTTGGTTTGTTTTGTTTTGCTTTAAAATTGTCCCATAATGTACAGTCTGGAATTCACAGACTTTTCAGTTAGTTTTGTTAGAACATTTCCTTTTGTAATCAATTAGTCACCACATTATAGATGATAACCCTACCCACTATAATTATCACTGAATAAACTTTGAAATGTTCAGCTTATTGGAAATGACTGTCAGCTGAAAAAGACTACTAATTCTCATGTTTCCAGAAAAATAAATGACAGCAAATGGATATCAAGTTCTCATTTTTTGTTTGTTTTCTGGAAAACCTTTAGTGAACAAGTGAACCGTTTGTCAGAGATTGCTTAGGGTAAATTTAGCTCTGAGACTTGTCTACATGAGAGCCATTAAAAGTACTGCTGGACATGGACTGTATTTGGAGAAACACATTTGAAATTAGAAGCTAAAAACCCTACTTATGATCAGTAATCTAGCTTATATTTTGGTAAATACATCTTCTCTGCTTTTTTATTTTCCCTTGTATCTTAAAGGTGTTCTGTGCACCAATTAAAAATTATCAGAGAACCCCACTTATGTAAATGAATAGGTGGAACCGAATATGTTGATGCCACTAGACACTGATTAGCAGTGACTGCGCTGGCAAACACTTTTCTGTATTCTCTTTATTCTCTATCATATACCATTTCCTGTTCTATTAGTCACATAGCTACATGGAGGAAAAACCTTCTCAGTTTTTATTTGCACTTGTTGTTTACTGTAAATTATTCTTATAAAAATATTCCCATGGATTTGCTTGTGCAACTGTGCATGTAATTGCATTTTGGCAAGAGTGCAAAAATACATTCGTTTTGCAAATGAAGTCTAAGAGGTGCTCTTATAAAAGATGACATTTTCAGTTTGACTCTTGGTTGACTTTTCCTTTGTACTCATAAAACTGACAAGTTGACAGTCTTGTCATCTGAGCTTCTCTAGCCACAAGATAGGTACAAAACAGATGCTTCTAGGTTTTGTTTTTTTTTTCTGACTGTGAACCTTTTCCAGACATGCCACATATAAGGATAAAGAGATCTCTCTTGTAAACCTCTCAACACCCTGCCGTGGGCATACTCATGTTACCTCTCAAATCCTATCAACTGAGTTACATGCAAATATATTCCAAAAGTTACTATTGCTATTGAAATAGGGAGATGAACTAGAGGTTCTTTCTCCTCTAGTTCTAGAATAATGGCAGACAGCTGGATGAGAGATTGCTGTCAACATCTACTTATCAATAACTTATCAAGGGTGGCAACCCAGGCAATCAGCTGATAGTGAACAGATGACAGCTGTCTGGAGTTTCAAGTCATAATTAATTAAAAAAAAGAAAAATTCTGACTTCTATATAGTTTGATAAATATATAGCCATTACAAGACTATAGAAACATTATCTTTTAAGTTATTTCTTAAATATGCCATACAAGTTATTTCTCAGAATAAGAAGTACATTTTATGTGACTGCTAGGGTTTTCTATGAACTTTTTTTGTTTTGTTTTGTTTTTTTACTTTTCAAGTAGAAATCATTAGGAATTGTGCAAGTATAGGCAAAGCAATTTTGCAATAATGAATGGATATAATGGTAAAAGGAGAAAAAGTAGAAAAAATCATGGTGTTTCTTCTTTCTTTTTTTTTTTTTTTTCTTTCATTTTTCTGAAGCTGGAAACAGGGAGAGACAGTCAGACAGACTCCCGCATGCGCCCGACCGGGATCCACCTGGCACGCCCACCAGGGGCGACGCTCTGCCCACCAGGGGGCGATGCTCTGCCCATCCTGGGCGTCGCCATGT
Source organism: Saccopteryx leptura (assembly GCF_036850995.1). Taxonomy (NCBI): domain Eukaryota; kingdom Metazoa; phylum Chordata; class Mammalia; order Chiroptera; family Emballonuridae; genus Saccopteryx; species Saccopteryx leptura. The sequence goes on from NC_089511.1 coordinate 66,453,325, forward strand.
TGCGACCAGAGCCACTCTAGCGCCTGAGGCAGAGGCCACAGAGCCATCCCCAGCGCCCGGGCCATCTTTGCTCCAATGGAGCCTTGGCTGCCGGAGGGGAAGAGAGAGACAGAGAGGAAAGCGCGGCGGAGGGGTGGAGAAGCAAATGGGCGCTTCTCCTGTGTACCCTGGCCGGGAATCGAACCCGGGTCCTCCGCACGCTAGGCCGACGCTCTACCGCTGAGCCAACCGGCCAGGGCCTCTCTTCTTTCTAGCGAATCCTGGATTCTGCTTTTGAGAATGTTGATCTCCTTTTCCTCAATTCAATCCCAATTACCTGGCCAAAATTTTCTGCTACAATGTTCTGACCCTCTCATATATACTATAAATATACCCTTATTCTACCTGTGTCTCTTTCTATGCTCTGTGACTTTATTTCCGGTCTTATTTTAGAAGCCCTATTCATTGCATGAAAGTCAATCTAGTTGTCCAGAAAGAACTATTCAGTGACTCTTCCTGTATATTTTTAGATTCCATGCACTTAATTGAATGAATGTTTTATACTGTTATCTAATTTTCCATAAATAAAACACTTAGGCCTTTCAAAAGGTGGTTCCTTGACTTAAGTTTCTTTACATTTTCTATTATGCGTTGCACAAAGAGTAGGCATCCATATTTTTCAAGAGAGTATTTTAGAATAGGTTTACTGGCAGTGAGACTTAATAGCAAACAATTATGAGGGAGTTTTCCATCTGATTAAATCTTATGACCACCCATTATCACTATCAGAGAGGGATTAAACCAAAGGGCTTATATATGCTGATGTTTAAAAACACAAGGCAGTAGGTGAAAAACATATAAGACAGCTGATTTAGCATATAGAATGCTGTCATCATGGGTGAGTTTAAGGGGTTCTGGAAAATACAACAGTAGTCATCAAATGAGAGGATCAGTTTTAGAATCAAAATAGACATTATTTTCATGTACATTTATTTTCTTCCTAGAAAGTATATTTGAATATTGGAAAGAAGAAAACTAAAGTTGGGGGCAGTAGGCATGTGTATTCTGACAAATATTACTGGATTATTTAAAAATACTTATTACATGTTTTCCCCCACAGGTTGAAAAACAATAACGTAAAGGTAAAGAATTATAAAAAGAAAAAAAAATATAAAACTCATTTACCCCCTCCCAGACTATAAACATGATAATGACAATACCATTTCCAGAAAAAAAAATCTCTTCACAGACAGTTACTGATATATATGAACATGGGTATGGGCCTGGGTTGAGGGAGCATTTGATTGAATGTGTTTAACTATTTTTATAATAAACTAATATCATAATATTGATAACAATAATAAAAATGATCAGAATCTATACAAATTTTTTATGCATTATCTAGTTCCATTTTGGGCCTAAGAAAATAATAATGCATGATTATTTTAAAGTTGAATTTTTCTATCAGCTATCCTAGAATTTTCTTCTTTTCTAGAATAAATCTACCTAGCTATTTGAGAATTATATTTTTAAATCAGTAATTGCAAAAGAAATTTATGTACCAAAACGATTACTGATATATTTGAGTTAAAAACAATCCTGTGAATCATACCATTTCAATAACAATTGAAATATATAGAAGAGAAAAATATCCAAGAAGCATATGGTATGTGTTTTCAAATTGGGCCTACTGTAAAAGCCTGATTACACCCACGTCAAGAAGAAAGTGAAATTTAAATGGCTGCTATAAATGAAGTCTGTGTGGGCCAAAATGAGAGCCAGTTGCCCCCTCTCCTTTGAGCCTAAGCACATTAGCAACTGTTCCAGGATTTTGCTTAAGGTTGAAATATGTTGTCTATACAACAAAGATTTTAGAAAGCAATTAGTTAAGATGAGATATTTGATTTTTATATTCAAAGGAAGTTTTTCCCACCTGATTTACAGTCTTTTCAAATGTTGCTAAATTCTTTGAACTGATAAGACAGTATTTGTTTCTACTTCCTAAATTAAGCATTACAGAAATCCATCCTTTATGAAATTCAGATAGGAAATAAAAAAACTACCAAAAGTCCAGTTTTCCCTGGGCTCCCACTTATGTCTGTAGTCAGATTTCTCCTTTCTCATGCTTGTCTCTTCCATTGTACTGGAAGCTAACCTCGGCTGTTGCACTCACCATATTGTGATAATAGTAGTTTCCTTTCACATCAGACTTAACACTTTTTTAAGGGAAATAACAAACACCTGTACATAATAAGTACTTAACAAAGATTATCTCATCTAACTTTTTTTGTTTTTAAGTGAGAAGAGAGGAGATAGAGAGACAGACTCCCACACACACCTCAGCCAAGATCAACCAAGCAACCCCTGTCTGGGGCTGATGCTCAAATCAATTTAGCCATCATTAGTGCCTGAGGCTGATATGCTCGAACTAACTGAACTATCGTTAGTGCCCAGGGTGATGCTCCAATGAACTGAGCCAATGGCTGCCAGAGGGGAAGAGAGAGGAGGGGAAGAGGGTGAGGGAGAGAAAATGATGGTCACTTCTCTTGTGTGCTCTGACTGGGATCAAACCTAGGATGTCCATACACCAGGCTGAAACTCTATACACTGGCCAGGGCCCTGGAATTTTTATTCGCCTTCTAAGTTTGTACAATATTGTGCATTTAAAGTTCCCTTCACCCATCTTCTAAAAGTGGCTCTCCTCTTAAGCAGATCTCTGCCATTCTGGGTTTAGAATTTCTAGGGTGGAATTATCTGAGGCTCTCTCACAGTTATCTCTCATTTATATACCATTTTCTTTTAACCAATAGATCTTGTGTCATCTCTTAATTTAGTTAACACTTTGACCTATCATATGGTTCAAAATATATATAACTCTCCTCATATGAAAGATAAATAGTAGATATAAATGAATACTAGATAATTAGTAATTCTATAGGAGGATTACCTCATACCATAAATTTATTTTTATTTTATTAGTACTACATTTAATTCTTTCTACTAAATATTCATTGTCATAGACAATTTCTTAGGAAACTTGAAAAAAAAACAGGCCATGTAATATTAAAAAAAATGTTACCTTTTATACTCATGCATTATATTCACTATATTAAATTCTTTTTTGCTTTTTTTAACTATATAGAATATGTTCCAGAGGTCAAAAGTAACCTTGCTAGATAAGTAAAATGTGCTTTCATATTCATTTAGTAGCATGATAAACAAGGAAATACTTAAGGGCAATAGTTTAATTACACTCAGGTGATGTAGGTGTAAGTGTTTAATTGTTCCTGGTGATCTGTTTTGCCTGTGTGAGATTACCAATTTCAGAGAGCAGCTAGCCATGTGCCAGTTATTGAGAGTCAGCCCTTTTGACATGCAAGACACTTGTTTCTGCATTTAGTGTTTGTTGTGAGCCATGCATATATTTTTTAATTAACATATTGCTCTTTGAGTCATGGACATAGACAGGGGTGCAGTGGTTACCAGGGGGAACAGAGGGCTGGAGAGGGAGGGAGATGGGGGAAGGGGAGGGGCTTAAATAGATATAAAATATAGGGTGACAGAAGATGATTTGATGTTGGGTGATGGGTATGCAACATAATTGACTGTCCAAACGATGTGGATATGTTTTCTCTAAATCTATGTACTCTGATTGACCAATGTCACCCTGTTAAATTTAATTGTCTAATTAAAAAAAAAACATGTTGCTCTTTATATTGAAAATATGAAAAGCTTACAGGAGAATGCTCTGGCTGGAATATTTTAAAAGATACATATATCTCAGTGCACTTATTTGCCATCTTCAAAATCATCATTATCATTGTCAACAACAAAATGGCATTTTTGTTTGGTTTTGTGCTCCAAACATATGCCCTTTCTTTGCAGTAGTCATAAAAGGAAGAGATGAAGGAGGACTATGATATGTACATTCTATCTCCTTAAGCTTTCAAGAGATAATGGTAGTGTTCTGGTGCATTAAATTTTCTTTCACAAAGAACGTACAAACACTTTAACAGCTGTATGAACAGCAAGACTTGTTACAAATGTCAAAAAAACTATTTCAGAAGTAAAATACTGTTTTCTCTTTCAGAAAAATTGGGATTTAGGTATTTGAAGACATTTCTATTATTTCTAGTCTCTTTCTAGTTTTTATGAAAAATAAGTGGAATTTACTATATCACTGTTTTCAAAAATAGTTGATATCTAAATAAACACAAGAAAGAAAGAAATTAAATATTTTAGTTAGTGGTTTTATCAGATTATAATACCCTTCCTTCAGTAAGACCTCTTTCCATAAATAATTTTTATGTAATTATTTTCAAATGGATAGTTTACATTATGGGCATTTTCAAAATCTTTCCTGTTTATGCTTATGTTTTTTCTTTCAATGATTTTTCAGTTAATGAAACACAAATACTAACTAACTAAATAAATAAATAAAACAAAGGCCATTATCTGAATTATTTTGTTTTGCAGTAGATATACTAGGTTGTTGACTACTTTTTTCTATGTAATGGAATACTGGGGAAATAATCAATTTTTTTTTCAATTTATAAATCTGTTTTATAGTAAGTATGGAGTTTAATTGACATTATCATTTAGTAGCTAATATCAACATTTTTCTATTTAACTATTTTATTAAAGTTAAACCATTCTATTTTTCTATGATACATTCATTTTTAATGCTTGATGAGTTGTCATGAAGGTGCAATTTAAATTTTATTAAACTCTAAGAAAAGCAGACCATATCTATCTATGGCAGTAGGAGCACAGCATTAATGCAGCAAATGCTCAGTTTAATACAGTTTGTGGAGAATTCAGTATAACAGGATTATAATTTCTGACCTCTAGAAGTTTATAATCCAATTAGTGTAAATTAATATTTATGTACATACTTTAATAACAGGGTAGTGTGAAATAAATGGTCAATAAAACTGTATGTTAATACTGCAGATATTTAGAGCGGTGGAGACACTTCCTAGTGCAGGGATCTAGAAAAGCTTCTCAGAGGAATTGTAGTTTGAACTTATGAACTTTAGATAAGACCTTTAGAAGCATAGAATAGGATTGAGGAACATTCTTGGCAGAGTGAACCAACATATTAAAGCAGAGTAATAAATACAGGTTAATGACATTTTAAAAATAAAATAGAATTGTCTACTCCATTACTTCCAGCTATGTGCTTAAGGTCTGTTGCTAAACATCTATGAGATCCTCTCATTTCTTCTTAGTATTTTGATAGTAAACGGGTTATTTAATAAAAAGCAGTTAGCACAGTAACTAGCGCATAATCAACACTCAATAAATAGGTGTACTTATTGTAGTTATTATTTTGTTAAATCCAAAACATATAAAAATGTAAAAACAGTTATCAAAGCAAATTCTACCGGATTTTAATATTCATCAAAGCAAGTTGTCAGCTAAAACGTATTGATGGAACCAAAAACCTGTCGCCTGGAAGCTGCCTTTTGGGGTATTGATTTTAAGCTGTTTATTAAGAAACAAAAGACTCAGAAAGAAACTTTGACTGCCCTCTTTCATGCCTGAAAGATTTAGACAAAGAAACATGCTTCAGGAAAGAGGATCTCAGGATGCTGTGCTACCTTAGCTTAATTTAAATTAAGTTTGATAAGTAAGAGACCTTCAGGAAGAACCTGTTAGCTAAGTATCCTGTTTCCCATTGCTTCCGAGTCACAGAGCACAGATTTTCTTGCCCTGTGTGCTTCATTCTTCGGTTAATTTGATAATTACCCCAGACAGAAGAACTTAGAAAGTGAGAGGAAAAATATGCATACTACTTAGACCCCAGAGTTCACTAGTATCAAGTACATTGTCTATATTTTTTTTACACGATTGCTTGGTGGTAGATGACATATTTCCCCTATTGAATCCTTCCTTTCTCAGTATTGAATCGCCGACATTTCTACAGAATTTTAATTTTCATGCCAATTTGCACATGATGTTGTTGAGTGAGTGGACTAGATAAGGAAATTAATATAAGCCAAAAATATGGTCATTGGGGAAGTAACCATGATTATATTGTTATTAGCATCGAGCATGTGTTTTGTTTTGTTTTTAAATAAATTCTTAAGTGGAAATTATGTATTTGAACATTTTTATATTACATTAGCAGGAATGTCAGTGTCTGAAAATCAAACAGGGAAGAAAAATGCCTGAGAACATTACATGGAATAATTGAAGTTATTTAGGCTATATTGATTATTTCTATTATCGGAGTGAAGGGGCCTATTTGCTTGTGTGTATCAAAGCCCAATAAGATATGAAAAGGAGTTTGTGGCCAAGAAAAGAAGGATTTACTAAGGAGATAGCAGCATACCTGGAGTCACAGGTAGCTCATGCTCAAAGACTTAGCACCCAGATGTGTTATAAGGGATGTGTTATATAAGGGAAAAATCATTAGTCATGGTGACTAACGGAGTTAGGGTCATGGTCAGGGAGGGTCATGGTCTCTACTGATTGGTCAGCACTAGGGTAGGGTGTAGTTGATTATTGTTTCTGGTCTTGACCTTAGCTATGGCATCGATGCCTCTGGTTTCCCAAGGATGCAGTTGGTGAGGTCATTCTGGAGCTGAAGCAAAACTGAGACCTAGTTGTTATCACTAGTTTGACAGAAACCCTGTCACTGTGGTCAACAAACTCAAGGCTTTGTTTCTAAGACTACTGGATACTGATCAGATCTTACTGTCCTGAAGGCTTGATTAAGCAAGGGAGAGGAATGTGGATAAATAGGTCAGTAAGCGAGGCCAGCTTGAGTCAAAGAAAAAATAAATCAAAATAAAAGGACAGAATAAAAAAAAATGTTTCCTATGTAGTTGCATTTCTACACTAGCAAAGTGTGTCAGAGCTTTCAACTCCTCTTGCGCTTAATAGCCATTTCTGACTGGAAAAAAATAATAAATTTTATGTGTGTTTGTTGAAAAAACTGTTGTTTCTACTAAGGTCTGTCTCTAGAGAAGAGAGAATATTTATCTCATCATTATCATCTTCAGCCAAGTGGGATTTGCTATAATTCCAGCTAGCTCCTTTGTAAATTTACTCCTAAACTAGTGTTATCATAGTTCTCTGTCTTTGCAAATGAAAACTCCCATTGCATTAAAATCCTCTGGAAACTGACATCAACTGAAAACTGACAAAAATCAACTCTCAGAGGTTTATTTACACATTCTCTAAAGTTGTAGCATTTATGGTTTACCACTCATTTGGCAATTAAGGCTGCATTACATTTACTGTGCTTTTGCTTTGTATAGTTAATTAAATTTCCTGGATGGAATTTCTTTTTTTCCAATCCAGAATAAATACAATAAACAATATGAATAATAACAGCAGTAATAACATCATTTTAGGGCTTTCCATTATTCTTAAAACTTTCCCACATCATAAAGAATAATGGTTCCTTTGAGCCTTCATACATAGATGTCAATTAAATAAAATTAGAAAGCCATTCTAGTGTTTATAAAAATAGATTTTCCCCCTACTTTCATCTCTTTTTATTCCAAAGAAGCTTGACATAATTTATGAAATATGATTTTATTTCTATGGCAATTCTGTAATTCTTATTTGATAATCATCACAAGTATACACTATATGTTTATTACCAAAGAGAAGTTGTGCTGAAGCATATTAAAAAGAGCTTCACAAGAACATCTAAATTATTTTTCTTAGTTAATTCCAAAACTCAAGATTGGGTTGTTTGCACATAACTGTTAGGCTCTCTAACAAGTGTTTTTAAGCTCTGTTGATTCTTTATTTTTTAGTATATGGGTAATTGATATAACTGTAATAGCTCTAATTATATAAATAGATGTTTGGGGACTTTTAAGAATGCATATTTTTGACATAATTCACTATAACAACTTCTTCAAAGTTGTAAGAATCTATTTCAAATCGAGGTGGGAGAGATTTTTAGCATAGATTTTTAATTCTTTTAATATTCATATTAGTGACAAAATGTCATAAACTTTTTTCTTGTTGCAGTAAAATTTACAATAAAAATATTGCATCTTATTAGCATATCACTAATTTTTAGTTATTCTTTTACAGTTTTTAAATGTGTGTGTACGTACATAAAATGGAAATGCCAGAAAACAAATCTAGGTTTCTACTCAAAATTCTAAAGTATCAAACACATTTTATATATTATTGTTTAGCAACATGATATAGATGTAGTTTAATTAAAGGCATATGGCTTTTAATTGAAGCTAAATTAAAGTACAATCACTTTAATATATTCATATAGTATCCAGCAGTAATGTTGTAAAGATAATTGTGTAATTTACATTACTTCTGTAAAATACAAGCCGTGACATAAAAAAACACACATGAAACAAAAGTTGTGTTTGGATGATATTTTTTGAACTGTACCTACATAGCAATCAAATTTCAGATTAACTGAAGAAGTTGTCATTGAAATGCCCTCATCTAGTGATTAAATAGTTTTGTCACTTTAGTTCAACTGAACAGAGGTCTGAGATATAAATCTATATTTCATATGGAACTCATTCTTAAATATTTCTAATTGTTTAGTTAATTTTTAGAGTTTCACATTGTCTGAAACAGAGACATAAATGTCTGATAAAATCTTCAATTTCCTTTATATTTCATTTAAATTTTGATATTTAAAATGTCATTGTACATAATGTTACTAAATTTCTCTCCATAAATACTGTGTTTATTATGAGATGCCAAACCATATTATTTGCATGAACTCTCTGTTCCTTCCAAGAGAAGCTAAGGTATTTTTCTTCTATTGAAAACAAGTAAGTGACAAATGGATTTTGCCTCAAGCTGAAGTCTTGTTAAAAATCTGTCATTTAGAGTTTAATTTGTACTATGTGGAATTTAGGCTTCATAGTTTCAAAAATCACAACAAGATAATCTATCATCCTACCACTTTCTTAAAGTCAAAGTAAGACCCACTCTAACATATACAGCCCGGGACCCATGTTTTGCCTGTGTGAAAAACCCAGAGAACTGGAAAGGACATAACTTAGAGCATTGAGGCATAAGCAGATTTGAACGAGAAGATGCCTCAGTTAACCCCTTTTATTCACCACACAATTTGGCTTCACTGAAAAATGTTTTCTAGTTTAAGAATAAATACCCTCCAGCCCATGTATATATATATGCACTACCTCCCTCTCCTTGCAAAGAAAACAATCTATATACCATCATGATCAAATGTAGTAGGAATAGATAAAACAACAACCAATATAAAAACAAAACAAAGAAAATAGAAAGACCTTGCCATGCCTGTCTCTGGCAGGCTTTGCTGGCATTTCTTTGGATCAGGTGAAGCCCAAAGCTAGGGATAAATTCAATGACTACAGCTACTCCAAGATCTTACTACTGTTTTAATGGTACAGAAATTGAAATTCAATGAGTGAAAACTGCCACCATTGTCCAGAGTTATTGTCAATAATAGGGACAAAGCACAAGGAATGACTAATAATTTAGTAACATTTCTTCCAAATGGAAACCTTAGTAAAGATATTTGTTTCATGTTTATGTGAAAAACAGACATAACAACTTAGGACTCTAACAGTGAATTTCTTATAATAAGCTTACATATATATATACATATATATATATGAATTTTTTCTGTTTAAAGAATATTTACATGAATTAAAGACAATGAAATATAAAGAAAATAAAGGTTCTGTATTTCTCTACAATCATTAAGTTCAGGAAAAAACTAAGACTCAAACTTGAATCATATAACTATCAGAACTGTACTTTTCTACATACCATTTTACTCTATTTTTCCATAAAATGCATTAATTGTACAAAGTCTATTTTTAATCCCATTTGGAATGGTGATATTGTATGGCATTGAAATCAGAACTGGATGATATTCCTCAAGAACCTCATCTTTATTTGTAGCTTAGACCGGGGAGTGATGAAATTTTTCTGTGAAGGACCAGATAATAAATATTTTAGACTTATGGGGTTTGTGGTCTCTGTCATAACTACTCAACCAGGTTGTACCCGCCCCCCCCCCAAAAAAAAAACCTTCACTAGACAATGTTTAGTGAATGGGATTTATTGTGTTCCAAAATCTTTATCGGTAAAAACTAAAATTTAAATATCATACAATTTAAATGAGTCACAAAATATTTGTTTTTTATTTTTTATTTTTGAAAGAGGCAGAGAAAGAGGCACAAGTACACAGAGCTGCTCCTGCATGTGCCCTGACCAAGGAATCAAACCAGTAACCTCAGCACTATGGTATGACACTCCAACTACCCAAGCCATCCAACCAGGGCTTCATTTATTTTTGTTTTATTTTCAGAGAAACAGGGAAGACAGCGGGGGGGGGGGGGGGGGGGGGGGAGAAGCATTCATTTGTTGTTCCACTCAGTCGTGTACTCATTGGCTGTGTGTGTCCTGACCAGGGATTGAACCTGCAACCTTGTTGCTTCTGGACAATGCTCTTAACCAACTGAGCTAACTTGCCAGGACCTATTTTTTTTTAGATTTTTAAAAATCATTTAGAAATTCAAAATAATTCTCATTTCATATACTGTACAAAATAGGTGGTGGACCAAATTGTATAGCTCATTCTTAATTCTGATCTGCTTAAGGAAAGTTTATTGGTTAAGGAAGCATTTCTTACAACAGTAGTGCCCTGTCAGCTGTTACTATATGTTCTCAAAAATAAGTAAGTAAAAATAAGACCTGACCAGCAATAACAGTCCAATCAATATAATTGTCATGTATAAAATACTCCATTTAACACACATTGCATTGCAGGTTGCATGAAGCATTCACAAAAAAAGACCATATTCAGGGCCATAAGATACACATTTACAGATTTAAATAATAAAAATCATAAGTATGTTCTCATACTATAGTGGAATTAAACTAAAAATAAGAGAAATATTTTGAAAATGAACAACAGTCATCTAACTTAAACCTATGCATAAAAAAATCTCAAGAACATTAAATATTATATTTGAACTAAATAAAACTGCAACATAAATTTGTCAAAATTTGTAGAATTAAATAAAAGAAGTTCTTTAAAAATTGTAGCATTAAATTCACATATCCAAATTTTTTAAAAATCTAAAATCAATGACTAAAGTTTGTACATTGGAAAACTAGAAAAGGAAGAGAAATTAAATTTAAATCAAGAAGAAAAATATAATAAAAATTAGAGCAGAAATCAGTAAAATGAAACCAATACCTGTTTTTCTAAGATATCAATAAAATTAATGAACTTTTAGCAAAGAAAAAAAAAGAAGAAAGGAGAATGAACAAAGATTACTAATATTATAAATGAGAGCAGGACATTTTAATGTCCTGTTTCAAAAGATATTAAAATAATAATAAGGAACACTGTGAATACTATAATGCCTACAAATTTGACAATATATATGAAACAAATCAATTTATTGAAAGACACACCAAAATAATTTGTCACCTCCAAATTAAAAATCATCAGGTTCATGTGGCATTCATTACTAGAAAATTCTATGAAACAATCAAGGGAAACATGATAACAATCTCTACAATTTCTGCAGAAAATGGAAACAGAGGTAATACTTTCTAATATATTCCATGAGGTCAGTATTATTGTTTATCAAAACCATATAAATATATTTCAGAAGAAGAATATTAAAAATTATAATGCCTGTCTGTAAAGTTTAAAGATGCATACTCACTAAAAACTATAACAACCAATATGACCTTTAACAGTTGAATAGATGAACCAATGGTGGCACATTAAATCAACAAAATATTATTTAGTAATACAAAATGATGTGTCAAGCCACAAGAAGACAAAGATGAATCTTAAATAATCATTGCTAAGCAAAAAGAAGACAGTCTGAAAGATCTACTATACTATTATAATACGGGTGAGAGAAAAAGGATCTAATCTAAGTAATATTTTTTTAATTTTTTTCTTTATTGATTTTAAAGAGACAAAGAAATGGAGAGATAGAAATGGTGCTTTGTTGTTCCCCTTCTATTTATGCATTTCTTGGTTAACTCTTGTATGTGCTTTGACCGGTAGATCAAAACCTCAACCTTGGTGCATTGGAATGATGCTCTAACCAACTGAGCTACCCAGCCATGGCCTAATCTAAGTAACTTGGGAAATGAATAAATTTTATAAAAGCTAAAACCAAAATTAAACATACATAAGCACTGCACTCTAGTTGCTACAGTTATTTTTTTCTGGCTGCAGTTATTAACATTTCTGAAACAACATTACATTCATATTGGAATTGAACAACTAATTAAATGTGTGGGAGTCAAGATTCTTACTGCTGAAGTGGTAGTTTACAGATAAGAAAAGAGAGGGGGCTGGAATGATGCATGTGGTAATAGATTAAAGACATCAGGATAAACTCATGTCAGTTTAATACATATACAGATTAATATTTTTATATATAACTCCATGTATCTGTATTAAAATAGAATTAATTCACCCCTACATAGTACCTTTTTTCTCTATATCTGGGTAAAGTATTTTTTCTCTGGAACATTCTAGAAAGTTTAACCATGTGTAGGATACCGCCCCACCCACCCTAACCACCATAAAAAAATCTGTCTCTATTTTTTGCTATCTCAAGTCACTTTTAAATCTACCTGAGAGTCACCCTTCCCTCCCCAGAAAGCCTTATTGTGTGAAACAATAAACATTTTATACACTAGTGTACCTGTCGAGTGATCATTCTCAAAATTCAAAGCTAAGTTTGGCAGGAAGTAGAGTCTGTTTCTGTAGAGTACTCCACCATATATACCCACAGGTCAGAGTAACAACACATAGATAATGTATAGTGCTCTGTCAGTTGACTGAGCCTAGAATCAACTATACCTCTGTAGCAACAAGTATATCTGACTTTCTGATCTTGGTTAAAGTCTACATCAATAAAATGGGTATAATTCTCCATCAAAAGAAGCCAGGACTCCTCAGAGAAATAGCTGATTTTAGAATTGGGGCAGAAAATATACAAAATAAGCCTGGATCATGTTGCAGTACCAAATGTAAGAAAGTACCCACACACAGTTTACGGTTATGTCAAAGGGATACAGGAGCCCTCCAACACTGCATACTATCACTTCTAGGTAGAACCTAATAAAGCTGAACTCAAAGAAACTAAAATTGTGGTTATCAGGGGCTGGGGTTGGGGTGATCAGGTGATATTGGTCTAAGAATACAAACTTCCGGTAATGGATGAATAAATTCTGGGGATCTAATGTATAGCATGGTGATTATGATGAATATATACTGCTCACAAAAATTAGGGAATATTTTATTGCTTCATATTCATTTTGAAATATTCCCTAATTTTTGTGAGCAGTATTAATCTAGCATTATATACTTGAACATAGATGAATTGATCTTAAATGTTCTCACCTTAGATAAGAAATGGTAAGTATGTGACATGATGGAGATGTTAGTTAATGTTATAGTAGTAACTATTTTGCAATATATGTGTATCAAATTAACACTTTAAACTTACATAATGTTACATATATGTTATATCTCAATAAAGGTGGAAGAGAAAGAATTAGAATTTTTAGGACTTAGTGTTACATGTATGTTATATCTCAATAAAGGTAGAAGAGCAAGAATTGGAATTTTTAGGACTTAGTGATGATGTGGGAAACAAGGGAGAGAGATATGCCAAGAAATAGCATTTGGGTCCCTACCCTTTTGAGGAACTAACATTTGTTCCATGAAACAAATTTTAAGAGTGCTGACACTGAGGTGAATCATGGTTCCCTTGTACCAGGTTAATATTCCATCTGTAACATTTTTATATTGATTTTTAAAAACCAATTCTATAGTAAGCCCTAGAATTTGAGATGACTGTCTTTCCAAAATTCTCAGAATATCAAATATCATTTCTCCTATTAAAAGCAATAAGAAAAATTTAAATTTAGTAAACAGAAAATTCAAGATATTCCTTTCAATCCTGATGAACAGTAATGGAAGATATAAAGCCACATTTCTATGGGATGCTAGGGAGTGACTAAGCTCTCCCTGTCTTTCTGTATACATAATTCATATCTGCACCTAAATAAAATGACAAGTTACTTCAGGTTATACAGTTTCAAATTTTCATGTGACTAGTCAGAAATATGAATATTAAATTAGCCAATCCCTTTTTAGCTGTTAACATTTTGAGAGTGAAACTTTCCAATTTAGTTATATTAGAATTGATTATGACCCAAAAGTGCCAGTTGCTTCAAAAATTGTGAAGATTTAGCCTGACCTATGGTGGTGCAGTGGATAAAGCATAGACCTGGAATGCTGAGGTCACTGGTTCAAAACCCCTGGGCTTGCCTGGTCAAGGCACATATAGAAGTTGATGCTTCTTGTTCCTCCTCTCCTTTTCTCTCTCTCTCTCTTTTTCTCTTTTCTACAAAATGAATAATTAAAATCTTTTTTAAAAAAAGATTTTAAAAATTGTGAAGCTTTAAACCAGGGGTCCTCAAACTTTTTACACAGGGGGCCAGTTCACTGTCCCTCAGACTGTTGGAGGGCCGGACTATAAAAAAAAAACTATGAACAAATCCCTATGCACACTGCACATATCTTATTTTAAAGTAAAAAAAAAAAAAAAAAAAAAAAAAAGGGAACAAATACAATATTTAAAATAAAGAACAAGTAAATTTAAATCAACAAACTGACCAGTATTTCAATGGGACTATGCTCCTCTCACTGACCACCAATGAAAGAGGTGCCCCTTCTGGAAGTGTGGTGGGGGCTGGATAAATGGCCTCAGGGGGCCGCATGCAGCCCACAGGCTGTAGTTTGGGGACCCCTGATTTAAACTGTCAAACTATGTGAATTATTATGGCATCATTTAATAACACTTTGAGATGACCTGTACTTCAATTTCAGTGCTGATTTAATTTTTTCTTTTTTATTAAATTTATTGGTATGACACTGATTAATATAATTATACAGGCTTCAGTTGTCTAATTCTACAGCACATCTCTGTATACTGTATTGTGTGTTCACTCTTCCAAGTCAATTCTCCATCTATCAACATTTAACCCTCCATGCCTTCCTCCACCTCTGCCCGCCCCACTCTCTGCCCACTGGCAATCACCACACTGTTGTCTGTGTCCTTGAGTTTTTTCTCCTTTATTGACCTTTTTTTAATCCCTTCACCTTATTAGTCCAGCCACCACTCCAGACAGCTGTCAGCTGGCTCTCTATCTATGAATCTGTCTCTATTTTGCTTGTTAGTTTATTTTTGTTCATTAGATTCAACATATGAGTGAAATCTTACGATACTTGTCTTTATCTGACTGGCTTGTCTCACATTGTATAATATATAATACTCTCCAGGTCCATGCATGCAGTTGCAAAGGGTAAGATTTCCTTCTTTTTTATGACCAAATAGTAGTCCATGCTATAAACATATCACAATTTTTTTTACTCACTTATCTTCTGATGGACATTTGGGCAGCTTCCAAATCTTGGCCATTACAAATAATGATGCAGTGAACACAGGGGTGCATATATTCTTTTGAATTAGTGTTTTGGCTTTTTTTGAATATACTCCCAGAAGTGAAATCACTGAGTCATAAGGAAGTTCTATTTTTAATATTTTGTAGTAACTCCATACTGCTTTCTATAATGTCTGTACCAATCTGTATTCCCACCAACAGTGCACCAGGGTTCCCTTTTCTCCACATTTTTGCCAACAGTTGTTTGTTCATTTTTTTTTTTTTTTTGAGAGAGAGAGAGACAGGAAGAGAGAGGAACATTAAGCTACTACTGTATGTGCCCTGACCAGGGGATCAAACCAGCAACTTTCGTGCTCAGGGATGACGCTTCAACCAACTGACCTATCCTGGAAAAACTTAATTTTTTTGATGTATTGATTGATTTTTAGAAAGACAGAGAGGGTAAGGGAATCATTCATTTGTTGTTTCATTCAGTCGTGTATATTGGTTGCTTCCCATGTGTGCTCTGACCGGGGATCAAACCCACAACCTTGCCGTTTCAGGATGACATTCTTAACCAATTGAGCTAGCCAGCCAGGACTGATTGTTGATTTATTGATGATAGTCATTCTGACAGGTGTGAAGTGATAATTCATTGGGTTTGTTGTTGTTTTAAGCAAAATAAAGAGATAGAGAAACAGACTTCCACGTGTTCCCTGATTGGGATCTACCTGGAAACCCCTCATCTGGAACCATTGCTCAAATCAACTGAGCTATCCTCAGCACCCAAAGCCCATACTAGAACCAATTTAGCCACTGCTGTGAGAGAGGGAAAAGGAGAGAAAGGGGAGGGGAAGGAGAAGAGAAGCAGATGGTTGCTTCTCATCTGTGCCCTGACTGGGAATCAAACCTAGGATGACTGCAACAGGGCATATACTCTATCTACAGATCCAACTGGCCAGGACCACACTGTGATTTTAATTTGTATTCTTCTAATGATTAGTGACATTGACCATCTTTTCATATGTCTATTGACCATATATGCACATCTTTGAAGAAGCATCTATTTAGATCCCTTGCTTAGTTTTGAATTGGATTTATTATTTTTTTTGGTGTTGAGTTTTATAAGTTTCTTATCAATTTTGGGTATTAACCTTTTATCAGATGTTTCAGTGAATATGTTCTCTTACTCAGTGGGTTCACTTACCTTCTTTCAATGAAGTAAAAAAAATGGAATTTTAAAGAAAGTATATTAATAAAATATTTAATCTCTCAGAAGGAAATCAACTTTATTGATGACATTGACTTCTCTTTTGTTTCATTGTATATCTCCTATCAGCTGAGATGTCAACTTCAATACTTATTCTGATATGACAATTTGGATTAGTGATTATTAAAGGCCTAAAGTGAGCAAAACATTATACAGGCATAGGAACTTGGAAAGGAATTTCTAATTCTGTCTTACTTTCTCCATAAAATTGTCTTGAGTAAGTCATACCACTTGCCTGAAGGCAAACATATCTCAGTCCCAGCACATGGAGTTCTAAATGAATTAGCCAACTTCCATTATATTAAACCTAGGAAATGTTGCCTTAAATGACTCAAATATTTATAATTTATTAAAGCCTTATGATGACACAATTCAGCCCCTTGAAATGGGAAAAACATTAATTAAATGCGTTTCTTGCAGTTAAATAGAAAAACACATTCTTTAGAATGCCTAAATAGCTAATAGATGAGTGTTTGTGGATAGAAAGAGATAAACTATTGAATATTCTATTGACAGTTAAAATAACTTCTCAAAAATATTTTATGTAGTCAATTGTACCTACAGAAAATATTAATGGTGAGGCCATGGAGCCATCATCAGTGCCTGGGGCCAAGTCACTCCAATCAGGCCATAGCTTCAGGAGGGAGAGAGAGAGAGAGAGAGAGAGAGAGAGAGAGAGAGAGAGAGAAGGAGAGAAGTGAGAGGGGGAAGATGGGTGCTTCTCCTGTGTGCCCGGACCAGGAATCAAACTCAGGACATCTGAACATTGGGTTGATGCTCTATTACTGAGCCAACCAGCCAGGGACATAAAGTTTCTGTGAGCCTAGTTCTTTACTGTCACCCCTGAGTATGGCAGTTCTCTCTCAGTTACATTTCTAATTTCATTGGAAGTCAATAGTTTATGTTGCTAAGAAGAGATAAAAGGGAGGAAAACAAAAAGCTAAACTATAAGAACAAACATTAACCTTATTTAAAAAGTCAAACTCTGATCATCTTGTCTATCCACCAGTTTATTATCTGTGCCACCTTCAACTAATATTTCCTCCTCATTATACTCACCTCCTGTCCACCCACATACCCACAAAACATTCTTGTGCAGAAAACCACATGTGGTCTCCTGTCTAGCTCTATAGGCTACATAAAATCCTTTTAGAAACATACATTCTGCAGAAGAGAAATAGTCATAACTAAAATTAAATTAAGAAAAAATAATATGAACTAGAATTTCTTTGCTTGGATGTTAAGCAAGTAACATCATTTTTATTTTTTTTCTCTAAGATAGACACAGACTATAGATTTATAAAAATTTGATTCAAAAATACCTCCATATTTTTTCATACTCTAGTCCCTATAAAGTATGTATTCTAAAGATGACTAATACACACCCTTGCAAGGAAATCTAGGCATTATTTTTGAAATTCTAGCCATTGAACTTGAGCTTGTATTTTGCCTCATATGAAAATGTGCCCACTTCACTTTTTTCAATTTGCAAAGTTCAAATATCCTTCTTTGTCAATATGATAAAACACATTAAGAATAGAGCTAAATTTGAGATTACTCTTCATTGTTCCAGAATGAGTGCACTCAGACCCTGTCCCTAGAAGACCAAAATACCTGTTGCAAGTAAATTGTCATAAGTTGTATACTCATTTCTAAACTCATGTGATGGCTTTAAAATAATAAAATAAATGAAGCATTTAATTTGAATGATACTTCATCTGTTAATGGTATTTGTGCCAATTTTCAATAGCTTTTGATAGTGTTAATGTAATTTGATTTCTGAGCAATTAAACAACAAATTTAGTACTGGCAAAATAATTAATTAGAAACTTTGGACAATATGTTAAAGAAAGTTAACTTTTTCTTCTTAGGTAGTTTCTTTTTCAAGCATTATAAGGTATAGCTGTATAAAGTTTCAAACATGAAATAGATCTTAGAAGTCATACAGCCCAACTGCCAATATTTCACATAATACAGATCTTCATTTAGCCTGGAAAGTAGTTACCTAAAAGTTATCACACTAAGCATTATCTTCCAAGGAAAACTTGTCCATTGTTGAATGGCCTGAACTTTTTAAAAACTACTTAAATTTATCTGACTTAAAATGTTTCAGAAACTCTACCTGATGCTAAAAGTACAAGGCTGATTTAGGCTAAGTTGCTGTTCCCTAGGGAACTTGCAGTCCAGTTAGAGGTTAGTAGGTAAAACAGATAACTATAATTCATTACAGTAAATGTTTGATAAAAGTGTTCATAAGACAAAATAAGAGTAGAGTAGAGAGAAGTTAATAAAGCTTCAGGGTTGAAGAGAGGCTTCTTCTATAACAATCTAGCTGGGTATTTGCAACTGACAGTGATATATATATCAGTGATATATAAAATCATATTATATATATGATAAAATTAAGAGAACTGGAGATATAAAATAAAAATAATTTATTAAAATACTCTGGCCAGGTAGCTCAGTTGGTTAGAGCATCAGCCTGAAATGCCAAGGTTGCATGTCAGGGCACATGTAAGAATCAACCAATGAGTGCATAATCAAATGAAATAACAAACTGATCTCTCTCTCTCTCTCTCTCTCTCTCTCTTACCCCCCTTTGAAATCAATAATTTTAAATAAAATTAAAATGGGATGGAATTATAGATATGAGAGTCATTAGCAGACAAATAGAATTCAAAAATTATAAAAAGCACTGAAATTGCCTAATGAATATATGGAGAGTGAGGAGGAGTAGACTATGAATGGCAGACAGAGAAGGGGCCTGTGAAAAAGAAGGACTATTCAATGGCCTCTTACCTGAACCTATATAAAGATCAAGAAGTAGGTATCTAGACTCTAGAGAACCATCAATTAAGGTTTCTAAGTATTATTAAAAACTGTCCAAAACCAGACCATCAATTCTATTGAATAAATTAAAATGCCAATCCAGATACAAATAAATTGCTGATCAAAAAACTAGATTGTTTAATTTAATTTAGGAATTTAAGTAAATGCCCCCCTCCCCAAAATCAGGGAAAAAATTAAAAAGTAAATGGGTTTGTAAATGGAAGAGTACAGTTGACTCAGCAGGTGGATAGGGTAGAGTAGCCTAAGGAAGTTATTAAGTCCAAAAACATGTCACTAATTCCAATGTATACCATGGTGTCTATAGTTAGTAATTCTGTATTGTATACTTGCAATTTTTGCTACAAGACTAAATCTTAACTGTTCTCCCCCCCCCAAAAAAAAAGAAGAAAAATAAAGAAAATAAACTCCATGAAGTGATGGATAAATTAATTAATTGATTGTGGGTTAACCATTTCACAATGTATGCATATATCAAATCATCACAATATACAATGACAAAGATAAAGAGAGTAATCATTGGGTATATGTGGATATGTAGTGTTCCAGAGAATAAAAATTTCTATTTTTTTCTGTGCCATACATGTTATAAGTCTCATGCAACCATTGTGTGAAACCATTTCACTTATAAACTTCAAAATAGAAAAATGCTTTATAGAATTCTCATCCTGACCACAGAGCAAACATCATTATTCCATAATTGCACTGGTAATTTTATTACCTAATGTACTATAAAAACATTTTAGAGGCTCTTGTTTTTATTTTTTTAATTTAGTTTATTTTATTGAGAAAATTATCAGTCTTATAAAACAAGTTACATGATTTGTTTTAAACTTCACTTAAATTTGCATCTTTAATGTGATGGACAATATTTTTACTTCTAAATTTTATGAATCCCATTTCTTTAATTGCCTAAAGATTGAGTGGTGTCTTCACTGCTATCACATACATAGCCAAAAAGACTGACTTGAATTATTTAATTTATTTAAAACAGACAAATATTGGAGGAGTGTAAAAATCATCACTTGCTTAGTCATCTTTTCCCTCTTCCTCTTATTTCTCCTCTCCTTTTATTTCCCTCTTTATTTTTGATTTCTAACATCAATACAAGGAGTGAACTTCTGACAGTCATATTTTGAAAAAGAAATCAAGACCTTTATCATTTCATAATAGTTTTATAAGGTTATATAAAATGTATATGTCAAATAAAGACAAATTGCAATTTCACTCATTAAGCCAATATTTTTTAAATTCTCAGTCAGGATGTCAATATAACCAGCATTAAATAAATAATAATTAGATAAAATATATCATAATAAGCAAATGGGTTATACTAGTTGTAGGCAAGTCCTGCCAGGGGTGAGGACAACAGAGATGCAAAGACTCGACTCTGGGGGCCAGGTTCAGTGACACAGATTCACTTTATTCAGGAAGTAAGCTAGCTTATATACATGGGTTCAGCCAATGGGATGTTACAGTGTGTCCTTCATAGCCAATGGCTGAAAAGATCAGGGAGCTGCGTGGTTGGCGCTAAGTCACTTCCTTTTAGCAGGCGAGCTTCCTTCCTCGGTATGCCCAGGAGGCTTCTGGGAGCTGAAGTATTCTCACAGCATTGCATCAGCCACAGCTGCTAGGAATGCACTTTGTGTTCCACCCACATCTCCTCCTTCTCTTTTAATTAAGGCCAATTGGATTTGATGAATGACAGCTTGCTGTTGTTGTAGCTTCTGAATGCTATGCATTATGCAACGGAACCCTAGTAGAACTATAACAACTATAATACCTATTATACTATATGCTAATAGATTAGCGGGATTAAACAATGAGCCAAGCTTCTGTAATGTTTGACTAGTTAGGAAATAGAACGGGGGTCTTAAACAGGGGATTCCTCCCAGGGATCGGGATGTCATTTCCCTCCAATTGTGTTACAGAGACCTCCCAGGTGCCGTTAAACACAGTTCCATTTTGATTGTAAAAATTGGACGTAGGTCCATACGTGCCCCTTTCCCACAAAGGTCCCAGCATCCAAACACAGAACGGATGGCTTGCTGTGGGCTGCGTACTGCATATGGTTGCAGTCCGTCTCTCAGCCTCTGATGCCAAACTCTCAGGTTGATAGTCTGTGCATCCAGGCCAGAGGCAATGCGGCAGTCTCTCCAGGGAATTCCTTCTCTCGGGAGTGTTCTTAAATGTTCATCATACAGGAACGGGCAAAGATGCAACCCTGGGAAGGCAAGGTTAGCAGGGCAGGCCCAGCTGTTGGTAGCTAGGGGGAGCAGGGCTTGTAGGCCAAGTATTGAGCCTTGGTTGATAGTACCATTTTCAGCAAATACTCCGTAGTATGATTTTGAAGGAGGACCCACCCCTCTGAGGAGATGGTGTTATCATTCAGAGTAAACTTAAGTAGCATTGGGTCACTGAGGTTACCCCATATAGTACTGTTTCACTGTTGGGATTGCCAGCCACTATTGTCACAAGGGAGACTAAGGGAGCAGTTACTGGAATATACTGCTAGAAATTGTGGGCTATTAACTTCAACAGGTATAATTATGCCAGGGTGGGGAAAAGCAGCCCAGACGTGGGGGTCCACCCACATCTGGGAGTCAGCGGTCAATACAGCACACACAAGCAAGAATAGAGCACCAGGGCCCGGGTGCCCATCAGGGGAAATTATCTGGGCCCTCCCAGTCAAAGCCTCCACATCCCCCCAGGTGATGAGGCTCACACACCAGCTGCGAGATCTTCTTCTGGAGTGCTGAGGACATCCTCCCCTCAGGTGTATTTGGTGTGGAGAAGGCCAGGACTGTGGCTTTGGATGGGTGAAGACTGAACCACTTAGTGGATGCCCAACATACCCTGTCAAGCAGGTTGGGGTATTCCTGGGATCCAAATTGGCTGAAAAACACAAGCATAACCTCTCCCTTGTGTTAGAAGAGGGTGTGATCCCCACCACTGTGCCATGGCTGGATTCTTTCAGCATCATTTCAGAGAGAGGGGCAGGGGAGAGAGAGAGAGAGCAATAGATACAGAAAAATAGACAAGACAGACAGACAGAAAGAAAAAAGACACATGGGAGCGTATAGGCTGGCCCATGGGTCTGCAGCAGGAACACCTGTTGGAGTTAAAGCTGGGGTAGAAAATGGCATCTGAGAGGCTGGGGTGGGGCATTGAGCCCTGGCAATGAATGCGGAAGTAGCGACTTCCGCTTTTTTCTAGTGGCAGAGCTGATGGCGCAGTTAGCAATTCAGTTGGTTTTGTTTCTGCACGTTCAGCCGCGATTTTGTCAAACTCAGAGGCTAAACTACTTTCCTCCTCTGTGGAGGGGGGAAAATAGGAAGATAGGGGTTCCTCTGAAAGAGGAGTAGCCTCTAGGACCTTAGGGACTGGCAGAGGGTCCCCAGCAGGAGCACCGGTCAAGCAGGTGTGTATTGCCAATAAGGCAGGAGAGAGGCCGAGAGAGAAGGTTTGCCTCCCATGCACCTCGGCCAAATGGACATGCAGGAAAGCTCAGGCCCAAGTGTCCAGGTCCCAAAGAAGCACGTCCAGAACCAAGGACTGAAACCAGAGAGGATCTCCCAGTAGGTACAAAGATCCTTTTCACTAACTTTAACTCGCCTACTCTGCAATAGGACGTGCAGGGCTCGAGCCTGTGGGGCTCGAGAGTGGGGGAGAAGGTTTCCCATTGCAGAGGGTCACTGACTTGAACCTTGGATGCTGGTTAGGTCCCTACCCCATGGTGGGTGCCAGTTGTGGACAAGTCCTGCCAGGGGTGAGGATGATGGAGATGCGAAGACCTGACTCTGAGGACCAGGTTCAGTGACGCAGATCCACTTTATTCAGGAAGTAAACTAGCTTATATACATGGGTTCAGCCAATAGGATGTTACAGTGTGTCCTTCATAGCCAATGACTGAAAAGATCAGGGAGCTGCGTGGTTGGCGCTAAGTCACTTCCTTATAGTGGGCAAGCTCCCTTCCTGGGTATGCCCAGGAGGCTTCTAGGAGCTGGAGTATTCTCACAGCATTGCATCAGCCACAGCTGCTAGAAATGCGCTCTGTGCTCCACCCACAACTAGTAATGTAATACATTTTACCTGATTATTATAGTCAACTCTTATCTATATCAATGAGGAACTAAATTTTATATAATTCCCTCTTGTGCCTTGTTTCTGATTTAGAGCCATTAATTAAGAAAAGTTTAAGTGAGACTTAGAAAACATTAGAGAGGAGAAATCACTATTTTCTGGTGACACTTCAGACAGATGCAATCATAGGCAGAAATCAAACTTTTGAGCATAATTTCTTTCAAGGATTCAGACAATTAAAATATAAGGCAGTGGTGGTCCTCTTATTGTCAAAGCTTCACATTCTCTCCAGACTGTTGAAGCTAAGGTGTACCAGCTTCTTTCTATTAGAAGGTAAGCATTGTCTCCAGCACCTTCCTCTAAAACCCTGAGATTCATGGTGGCCTCCAGGTGAACACCAATGACTTCTAGAAGCTGCTAATTTAAAAAATAAAAATTTTCACTAGCACTTCCAAAGGTATGTGCAAATCTAATATAATTTGTCTGCTGAAAATTCTCCAATAGCTTTCCAGTCTTTTTATAATACAGTACTAAATCTTTATATGGTCTACTGTCTTAAATAATCAGCCCTAACTTTCTCTTCTCATCACTTTCTACTCTGTACAAACTGGTCTTCTCTCAGTTTCTCTAATACTCCATTTTCTCTCTCCATATAAAAGCATCATCAAATTGTTATTTTCTTTTATCTAGAAAGCTTCTCTTCTCCTTACTTTGCCTCACTGGTTGCTATCATAATTAATAATTTAGGTAATAAATTGTTTCTTCAGGTAAATCCCTTCTGATTTACTCAATAAATCAAGTGCCCAAAGTTATAGGCTAGCATGGAACCCTAAAACTCACTTTTGCAGCACATTTTTCAATTATAATTAAATAACCAACTTCATAATTATGCGTAAGATATATTCTCTTGTCTATCTTACTGTCTATTACAGTGTTGACTGAAATCAATTCTCACTAAGTACTTGAATAAGGAATCAATAAGTACCCACATAGCAGCTTCAGCTATGTAATGATTCAAATTCATCTCTTAAAAATTACAGTTTTTATATATCAAGATATCATATATCAAAAAACATTCAAGTTGAAAATGAATGATTAAAACAATTTTTAAATTTCTAGGGTAGACCCAATGGTGATAAAAATAAGATTTTAACAAAACTTATGGGTTTGCTTATGGGCAATGGCTTTGGATTATTTATTTAATAAATCCATAGGCTACTCCAAAGCTATTCCCAGTACTCTTCCCTTTTTTATTGCAGACTGTTCTGGATTCAAAGATGAAAGCCTCTAGGGAAGAGACTCCTTCTTGAATACAATGACAGCGCCTCAAGAGCAGAGGTGGAGCTTTTCTGGTATTGTATTTCCTATACTTTGTTTCTCCTGACTGGAGTGCAGATGTAATATTCACAAGTACACTTGCTATTTTTCAACGTGGTAAAAAAAATTCACATGCAAAAGATGTCAAAGCAGGAAGATCGAAAGACTGTATTTTTCTTACTTTATAAGCCACAGTATAAGCCTCAGATTGGCAACTTCTGAATTTCTTCTTTTTATAATTCAGATAAACCACAAAATTGTATAAGTCACTGTTGTGACCTTTTTATTACTTGCTGTAAAAGACAATCCTGAGTTAAAAAGTCTTGTATGTTAACCTGCATGAGTTCTATGTAAGACCAGAAGCTATGAATAAAAATACATTAACATAGCTGATAAACTGAGATGGATAAGTATAAATATGCCTTTGTTATAATGGAGACAAGAATAGAATTACCATAATGTCATTAACAATATATAGTTAAAGAGGTATAATTGAATCTGGCATTGAAACATCTTCAGAAAAGTCAGTATGTGACGTATATTCAACCTTAAAAAGTGGTGTAAGAATGAAAGCGATTGACTGCCCAGGTGGTCACACAGTGGATAGAGTATCAGATTGGGATGAGGAGGACCCAGGTTGGAAACCCTGAGGTCACTGACTTGAGTGTGGGATCACCAACTTGAGCTCAGGTGGCTGGCTTAAACAGGGGATTATAGACATGACCCCCATGGTCACTGCCTTGAACCCAAAGGTAGCTGGCTTGAACCCAAAGTCGCTGGTGTAAGCAAGGGGTCACTAGCTCTGTTGTAGTCCCCCATCAAGCACATACAAGATAGCAATCAATGAACAACTAACGTGTCCGCAAAAAGGACCTGATGCTTCTCATCTCTCTCCCTTCCTGTTTGTCCCTATCTGTCTGTCTCTCTTGAAAAAAAAATAAGAAAGAAAAAAGAATGAAAGCAATTGTCAAAAACACCGATTCCTTTACTTTATCCATAAAAATAAATGATTTTGTTGCTACCAGCCATCATAGTATAAGAAAACTTACCAAGAAGTCATAAAAATCATAGTCAAGTCATCATGAAGCATAAAACAATTCCCCAAAATACCAAGTAAAATTTAAAGGAACTGATAAAGTAACATTTTAAAGATTATATCAAATATGTTTCCTTAGTGTGAACCAGTTGGGGAAAGAGTTTATTAGTTAGGGTTATCATTTTTTCTCATAGATGTCTTTTATTAATATTATGGGTAGAGAAGTTGGAGATATTTCTGTAATAACCAGTTATTTTATGGCTATTCTCTCAGAAGTATGAATTTATAAATTCTCCAACCTCATGCAAAACATCTAAAGGCTTGATAATAGTAAATATGATTTGAATAATGAATAAAAATTATTTCTTTTATTTTCTAAAAATGAGTTTTAATGAAACACAATTTAAACACTACAACTGGGCTTATTGTACCCTCACAGGTTTTGGACTCCTGATGGTAAACGATTTTAAGTAATTTTTGTCACTATCTTGACAAACTTTTGTCATCCTTTTTTTTTATTTCTTGAGATGAATTCTAGATGCAATGAATTGTCAAAAGAAATACCTATCAATTTTATTTTTGTATTTTTAATATTAATTTTTAGACTTAAAATGTAAAAATTGTACCAGGAATCTCTGTATCCCCATCACTTATCTTCCTTAAAGGTTAACATATTCTATAACAATAGAGTGATTATTGAAACAAAGGCATAAAATTGATATGATTTTATGAACTAAACTACAGAGTGTTTTAAAATTTTACTGACTGTTTCATGAATGTTCTTTGCTGGCCCCAAATCTGATCCAGTATTGATTTATTTGTCATGTCCCTGTAGTCTCCTCATACTATGTCAGTTTCTCAGTCATTATCTTTGTCTGCATTGACACTTTTGCAGAATAATAAACAAAATTTGATTTTGCTGATTTTTTTCACAACTATATTCAAGCAATGTTTTTTGTTTGTTTGTTTAGAAAGAAAGCCACAAAGTGATGTTTTGAGTTTTGACCCTCTCATTACATCACAATGGGAAGCATGTGACATTAATATGCATCATTAATAGTGATTTGCTAACTTTAATAATTACGTTAAGATGATGTATGCCAGCTTTCTCCACTATAAAGTTATTCTTTTTCCTTCTATTATTAATAAATATACTGTGGGAAGATATTTTAAGACTATGAAAATATTCTGCTTATCTTCACAATTGTTCTCACTAATTTTT
Organism: Saccopteryx leptura; assembly: GCF_036850995.1. Classification (NCBI taxonomy): domain Eukaryota; kingdom Metazoa; phylum Chordata; class Mammalia; order Chiroptera; family Emballonuridae; genus Saccopteryx; species Saccopteryx leptura. The sequence goes on from NC_089511.1 coordinate 66,480,511, forward strand.
TTTTGTAAATTTTTTCTTTTTTAAAAATTTTTATTGAGAGGCAGGGAGGCAGACAGACAAACTCCCGCATGTGCTCCAACCAGGATCCACCCAGCAAGACTCCTATGGGGCAATGCTCAGCCCATCAGATATTACTGTTCTGTTGCTCGGGCAACCAAGCACCTGTGGCGAGGCCATGGAGCCATCCTCAGTAGCAGGGCCAACTTGCTTGAACCACTTAAGTTATGGCTTTAGGAGGGGAAGAGGGAGAGAGAGAGAGAAAGAGAAAGAGAGAGGGAGAGAAAGAGAGAGCGAGGGAGAGAAAGAATGAGAGAGAGAGAAGGGGAGGGGGAGGGGTGGATAAGCAGATGTTCACTTTCCTGTGTGCCCTGACCAGGAATCAAACCTGGGATTTTCACATGCCTGGCTGATGTTGCTCTCACTAATGTTAAAATGCAGTAATGATTCTTGTTTGAAACAATGACTCCTGTACTGTTTGCCAAAAGATACTTTTCTATTTCTGACATTCTATGTTTATTAAATTAAAATTCTATAAAGAAGAATTCTCCCCTTTTAATTAAATTACTTATAATAGTTTCATGGGTATATTTTTAGTCATTTAAAAGTGAAATAAGTAGATTGTAATTTACATTGTACCATACTGGCCATTTGAGCCCCTTAAAATTGCCTGTTGACATGCCTCCATCATTTTTGAACATTTCTTACTTCTACCAGAAGATGTTCCATTGTAATACATTTTGCACAGACCAAGTATCCTGCTCTTCTCTGTGCCCAGCATGTTCATGATACATTTTTAGTTACTTGTCTTTATACTTGCAGATTCTGTTTCCTTTTCTGTAATTTTTTAAGTGAATGGGTTACTTTTGTCTCAATTTGAAGATCTCCACAACAAATTGCTGAGTTGAAACAATGGGTGATGCGGCCTGACTGCGTGCCACTAGAAAACACGCCATCGGTGACATGTCATAATCTCTCAGATTTTGCTCTTCTTCAGCTATTGAACTTTTCTTTTTTTATCTAGAGCATACTTTATATATTTCTTTCTTAAACAATTAACTATAATTCAAATGTTTTACTCCCTTTTTTCTCTCTATTTATTGTATGTAATGCCAGCTATATGTTTATGATTTCAGGCTACTTATTTTTGTCTTTTCCTTTTCAGCTTTACCCACACTTTTCACTGGACCTGGAGGTCCTCACTTTTTCTTTTTTAATTTCATATCCAACCTTTGACTTTTAATTTGTTTTCTAGATTCTGCTTTGCAGAATCTCTTGTAGTGAGACATAAACACAATGAGTTTTGAATCTTTCAAAAGTATTCAACATTCAAGTAAGTTCTGACCACTGTCTCTCCCATAAATACTTGATTTCTATATATTTTTCCACTTCCCTATGGCTTTATTTATAACATATTTAGATTTTCCAGGCTATCCCCTGTAATAACTCCATTAATTTAAAACATGCCAGTAGCTCAGTGGATAGAGCATTGGCCTGGCATCTGGACATCCTGGGTTCAATTCCGAGTCAGGACACACAGGAGAAGCAACCATCTGCTTCTCTCCCCTTCCCTCTATCCCTTCTTTCACTCCTCCTCTCCCACAGCCAGTGTCTCAATTGGTTTAAGCATTGCCCTGGGTGCTGAGATTGGCTCTGTTGGAGCACACCAGCCTCAGGCATTAAAAGTGGCTAGATACTCAAGCATCAGCTCCACGCAGGGGTTGCCATGACGATCCTGGTAGGGGTGCATGCAGGAGCCTGCCTCATATCTCCCTTCATCTCACCTAAAAATAAATAAGGAAACAAACAAACAGAGATAATAATTATAAAAGTAATACACATTGATTTGCCAGATCTTTTTCTTTCAAAATTGTCCAAATGTTGAAGTATTTTGTAGTTAATTTAATCCTTATGGAGCTGTTTCTGAATTATTTTTATAATTGATTTCTGATTAAAAACTTAAAGAGGACACCTCTCTAAATTTTGGAGTTTGACTCCTCTGACAGCATTAATCAATATGACATCAGTGATCTGCTCATTAAGTTTTATTTTTTTTTTGTTTATTTTTAGCTTCAGTAATATACTTTTAACCAATAACAGCTCAATTTACTTTGCATTCTTATTTTTTCTACAATATAGACCTCCATTTCTCTTTATAGATATATATATATAATAGATTAATTAATTTTTTGATCTATAGATGGTAGATATATAGACAAATAGAGAAACTGGCCTTTGAGAGAGAAAATCACTTCTTTTGATCAGAAAAATTGTGTCTTCACTTTTTTTTCCATGTTCTTGTTTGGACAGCAAGATCATTTTTGAACTGCAACTTATTCATTTTTTATGAACAAACATGGCCCCTAGAAGGTCTTGGCTTTTAGTCTTTTTAATTTTCTTCTCAGATTTATTTTGTAGAAGCAATTACACTGAATTTTTCCTCCATTTTAAACTAAGAAAATGACATCTTTCCATATAATGAAGATTCTCATTCATTTAATCTGCTTGTTAATGATACTTACTATTTTAGCACAATTAACTGATAATCTAGATCTTTGAATTAAACAACTATAGGATTATGAAATAAATGGAATAGAATTTAGACCATATACATGTGATTGAGAATAACTGTCTGCAGCTTGGTGAGGGCATAAAAAATATGAAGAATAAAAAACATCCAAACAAATTTCTTTAGCCAACTGTGCTTAAAAAGTCTATAAAGTAATATTCTGCTTGCTCTGAAGTAAGTCTTACCTGGAAATTAATGAAAAAATTTTCTGACAATATCACTTTCGGAAGCTACTGGAAGTTCAGTCCATTTCTTGCTTGGCCTAGAACTGCTAACGCCAGTTACAGCTGCACCCAAAGCTAATTTCTTACACAGAGTTTTGATTAAACCCAAATCAGTGTCTATGTCCATTCATAGGATTTCTTGCCAATCCCTCAGTATTATGCAGGCGTAGGAGGAGCTATAAGAGCCTAACACTCATTTTTCCTACCTAATGAACTATATTTGAAATGGGTATAAATTGGGAGTCAATGTGTTAGTTTTCCTAACTGGTCAGGCAATAAACCAATAGCTCACTACTCTGAAATAATAGGCCCATCTGACCACATTAAGTTGGAAAATGAAGTTTGGCTCAATAATCAAAGGGGGAGGGACTTCTTCCTATCTCCAACATTTAGAACTTGTGACCATTGGTGAAAATAACTGAGTCTGCAGAGATATCATAGTTGATGACATTTAGACCTACTTCATCATGGAATTGCTGGCAGAAGATGGAGAACAAAGGAGGGAGAGATGAGTACACATGTCAGATTAATGCAGCAACCTGCACCTCTTAGAATAAGTGTCACGTGCTTAGTCTAAATGCATTTATTCCTGTATCTACCCTTGTTATGAAATAACATTCCATTGGAAACATAAGATGACACAGAAGGGGGAGAATGACATGCCAGTCTTTAGATGCAAGTGCTGATGAACTAAGAACTTTCTTTTGAATGAACATCCAAATTATAAAACTGTCAAGAAACAACGGAAAAAGGTTAGAGAAGTGGAAAAAGGATTTTATAAAATTTTCAAAAAAGATGTCAAAGAAAAGGCATGACTAAAGCATTAATGCTATAAAAAGGGAAAGGAAGAGCGAGGGCAGAAGAAAGGCTAATGGATATGTTTGAATAAGAAAAATTCTTGGAAATAAAATTAAGATCAGAAGCCAGAAGGCAAGAGTTAAAGAGAGTGACAAATAGAGAGGGGGAAATCACATACCCCATTCAAATGTTTGGTAGAGGAAGCAAATGAGGGACATTGCGAAGATGTTAATATATGGAACAGAATTGCATATGTTTACAAACCAGAAGGAGAAAGTACAGAATAAGATAGAAAAATGACCCAGACATTTGCAGAAAGGAAGAATGAGGTACTCAATAAGAGGGTTCTTGATTTGATCCTGTGGATTTACTTGATGAAAAATTCATGAGGTCCCCCAACATTTTGTGCTGATAAATAAAGCAATTTCTTGTGAAAATAAAGAGGCCAAGGAGGGATGGTATCTGGATGCAGGAGACATAGTAACCTTTAGAGGAGATGAGGGAAAGCCTTTTTCTGAAACAGAAGGGAAGGATGAGTGCTGTAGTTCTCAATCTTTGGTGCACAAGAGAATGATTGGCAAAGATTTTTAAAATTCTAATACTCAAGTTATACTTCTGCCCAACTACATAAGAATTTGTGGGAATGGGAAATGGATCACTGATTTTAAAATGATCAAAGTGATTCCAATAGGCAGCTAAGACTGAGAACTACTGACATAAAAACATAAAATTTCCCGAACATGTTCTATAAAACATTAGTCCTGCAATATGCTACTTGAAAAACTTAGACATTCAAATAATTTGGGGGATATTTCTATTCTATACTCTTTTTTTATTCAAAATATAACATAAACTATTAAAGAACCTGAGAAATCCCATAGTTCTTTTTTAAGTCCCCATTCCACATTGTTAATACAGCATTTCCCCCAAATAATATCCTATGCAAGCGTCCCCAGACTATGGCTGCAGGCCTCATGCGGCCCCCTGAGGCCACTTATCCGGGCCCCCCCCCCGCCGCCACACTTCCGGAAGGGGCACTTCTTTCATTGGTGGTCAGTGAGAGGAGTACTGTATGTGGCGGCCCTCCAATGGTCTGAGGGACAGTGAACTGGCCCCCTGTGTAAAAAGTTTGGGGACTTCTGCAACTTGAGTTTAGTAAATCACATTATATAAAGTTTTGCTCTAGAGAAAATGGTTAAAGATGAGATTATACATTAACATTTGTTGGAGGAGGAAGGGAAAAGAATATACATCATGTTCTTAACCACCATGTGTTGCATGAGATTATAAGCATGAAGTCTATGGGAAATGATCTCAAAGAGTAGGTATGGGAAGTGTGATAAAGAGTTGGAATAAGGAAGCGGTGCTAGCTGGAGTCTGGTTCTTAACCGTGCTGCAAAGGTAGCCTTAAGTTTTATGAAATAAGACTACATGGTGATAGTAGATCCTTATATTAAAGTGAGTTTGTAAATGGGTAACTTAGGCAATGACACGCAATTAATTTACATTAAATTAAGGATTAAAAAAACAGCATATAAACAAATTTAAGTTTTACTTAAAATTTTTGGAATTAAAACAATAGTCTCAGTTATTTAGACACATATTCAGATGTTAAAATTAGGCCCTGGCAGGTTGGCTCAGTGGTAGAGCTTTTAATAGGAGAAATTATATTTGATATTCTGAGAATTTTGGAAATACAGTCATCTCAAATTCTAGGGCTTACTATATAATGGGTTTTTAAAAATCAGTATCGAAAATGTTACAGATGGGCCTGACCTGTGGTGGCGCAGTGGATAAAGCGTCGACCTGGAAATGCTGAGGTCGCCGGTTCGAAACCCTGGGCTTGCCTGGTCAAGGCACATATGGGAGTTGATGCTTCCAGCTCCTCCCCCCTGTCTCTCTCTCCTCTCTCTCTCTGTCTCTCTCTCTCTCCTCTCTAAAATGAATAAATAAAAGTAAAAAAAAAATTAAAAAAAAAAAGAAAATGTTACAGATGGAATATTAACTAGGTACAAGAGGACCATGACTTACCTCAGTGTCAGTACTCTTAAAGTATGTTTCATAGGCCCTGGCTGGTTGGCTCAGTGGTAGAGTGTTGGTCCAGTGTGTGGAAGTCCTGGGTTTGATTCCTAGTCAGGGCACACAGGAGAAGCGCCCACGTGCTTCTCCACCCTTCCCCCTGCCCGTCCTCTCTCCTTTCTCTCTATCTCTCTCTTCCCCTCCCCCAATCAAAGGCTCCATTGAAGCAAAGTTGGCTTCAGACCCTGAGGATGGCTCCATAGCCTCTGCCTCAGGCACTAGAATGGCTCCAGCTACAACAGAAGCAATGCCCCAGATGGGAAGAGCATCACCCCCTGGTGGGCATGCCTGATGGATCCCAGTCGGGCACATGTGGGAGTCTATCTGACTTTCTCCCTGCTTTTAACTTCAGAAAAATACAAAAAAAAAAAATTACAAATAACACAGAATTGTAAAATGTGATTATTATTCAATTGTTATGTAATAAATACAGAAATGAGCTTTTTTTTTTTTTTTAACTTTGGCCATTAAAGAATTTTAGGGGCATAGAGTTAATGATTTATAAAAGGATACAGGATTCTGCTGTGCTTATTTTATGTGGTGTGAAATGACACAGGAACATTCAAAACAACTTTCCCTGGCTTCATTGATAGTGCTTTCATGTTAGTCTGTATTTATATTCTGTTTCAGCACTGAGGTCCAGGAAAGCAATTCAGTGATTATATTTCTTGAAGTTTCAACACTAAAAAAAATTGAACTGAGCATATGCACTTGTGATTTATTCACTAGGCTTTTGCTAAAAAGATCTTAAGGCCATTTCTTTGGTCATGAAATTTTATGCTTCCACAAATTTACCAAGCTAAGAAACATACTGAATAACCTCCATAGTATAATTTTCATAGATTCTTCATCCACGGGTTGCCCATTAACAAAAATTCTTAAACCTTTTGTCAAAAGATATTTTCAATAATGCAATCAACATGCTCTTAAATGTTTTATTGGAGAAGAGGAGGCAAAAACAGGGAAGTTGGATATTCATCCTGTATTGAATGTCTATTTTTAAAGACCTAAGGGAAAGTAAAATACACTGACATCATCTTAAACACAGTTTTTTCTCTGGCATGTTGCTAACTAACCCATTTGTGTCCGTTGCTTCAGGGTTTCTTAACAGCATCAATTTTTATCACTCTGTAGAGGCCAGGTAAGAATGATGGTGCCTGCACTGCTAGAGAAACATTTTCTCAACAGAAGGGCAGGGGTCCCATTAAACACCTTTTACTGTCAAGTATAAACTATAGTATGAATCACTTCACTGGATGATTTTGTAATATGAATCAAACTTTGTATATAAAAATGATTTACAATCTATTACATACTATTCAAATGTAAGGCATTTTTTAAAGCATTGTATGGATTTTTAAAAAATATTTCCTAGTTGCTCTGAATCTTAATCTTTGAGAAAGAAAAAGATGAGACAAATTTGACCAAGTTATTTCATGGACTTAATGTATTACTGTTCCCAAGTGTTTTGGAGCCCCCAACAATAATATAAGTAAAAAAATTTTTGTGAAACATGCAAAATAAGTGGTAGATAGTAGGAGCCTCTTCTGACCCATAGTTAGGTCCAGGACCCCACTCAAGGGCTAATTGCAGTGTGGTGGTACCTATGAATAATTCTTAAAAAGTCTATTTAGATGGAGCAAAAAATCATCAGATTTATATGGAACTATAAAAAACCCTGAATAGCCAAAGCAATCCTAAAGAAAAAGAATGAAGCTGGGGGCATTACAATACCTGACTTCAAACTATATTATAGGGCTATGACAATCAAAACAGCATGGTATTGGCAGAAAAATAGACACTCAGACCAATGGAACAGAATAGAAAGCCCAGAAATAAAACCACATATATATAGTAAAATAATTTTTGATAAAGGGGACAACAGCACACAATGGAGAAAAGAAAGCCTCTTCAACAAATGGTGCTGGGAAAACTGGAGAGCCACATGCAAAAGAATGAAACTCGACTACAGTTTGTCCCCTTGTACTAAAATTAACTCAAAATGGATCAAAGATCTAAACATAAGACCTGAAACAATAAAGTACATAGAAGAAGACATAGGTATTAAACTCATGGACCTGGGTTTTAAAGAGCATTTTATGAATTTTACTCCAAAGGCAAGAGAAGTGAAGGCAAAAATTAATGAATGGGACTACATCAGACTAAGAAGTTTTTGCTCAGCAAGAGAAACTGATAACAAAATAAAGAGATAGCCAACTAAATGGGAAATGATATTTTCAAACAACAGCTCAGATAAGGGCCTAATATCCAAAATATACAAAGAACTCATAAAACTCAACAACAAACAATCCAATAAAAAAATGGGAAGAGGACATGAACAGACACTTCTCTCAGGAAGAAATACAAATGGCCAACAGATATATGAAAAGATGCTCATCTTCTTTAGTTATTAGAGAAATGCAAATCAAAATGGCAATGAGATACCACCTCACACCTGTTAGATTAGCTATTATTAACAAGACAGGTAATAGCAAATGTTGGAGAGGCTGTGGAGAAAAAGGAACCCTCATTCACTGTTGGTGGGAATGTAAAGTAGTACAACCATTATGGAAGAAAGTATGGTGGTTCCTCAAAAAACTGAAAATAGAACTACCTTATGACCCAGCAATCCCTCTACTGGGTATATACTCCCAAAACTCAGAAACATTGATACGTAAAGACACAAGCAGCCCCATGTTCATTGCAGCATTATTCACAATGGCCAGGACATGGAAACAACCAAAAATCCCGTCAATAGAAGACTGGATAAAGAAGATGTGGCACATATACACTATGGCAGGGGTCCCCAAACTACGGCCAGCAGGCCACATGCGGCCCCCTTAGACCAGTTATCCGGCCCCCACCACACTTCCGGAAAGGGCACCTCTTTCATTGGTGGTCAGTGAGAGGAGCATAGTTCTCATTGAAATACTGGTCAGTTTGTTGATTTAAATTTACTTGTTCTTTATTTTAAATATTGTATTCGTTCCCATTTTGTTTTTTTATTGAATACTTTAAAATAAGATATGTGCAGTGTGCATAGTGATTTGTTCATAGTTTTTTTTTTTTAGTCCGGTCCTCCAATGGTCTGAGGGTCAGTGAACTTGCCCCCTGTGTAAAAAGTTTGGGGACCCCTGCACTATGGAATACTACTCAGCCATAAAAAATGATGACATCGGATTATTTACAGCAAAATGGTGAGATTTTGATAACATTATATGAAGTGAAATAAGTAAATCAGAAAAAACCAGGAACTGCATTCTTCCATATGTAGGTGGGATATAAAAGTGAGACTAAGAGACATTGATAAGAGTGTGGTGGTTACGAGGGGTGGGAGGAGAGGGAGAGGGAGAGGGAAAGGGGTAGGGGCACAAAGAAAACTAGATAGAAGGTGACAGAGGACAATCTGACTTTGGGTATGCAACATAATTGAATGACAAGATAACCTGGACATGTTTTGTTTGAATATATGTACCCTGACTTATTGATGTCACCCCATTAAAAAAATAAAATTATAAAAAAAAGTCTATTTAGAAACTTTTTATTTAAAAGGCACAATTTGCTGAAATGCTGACATAAGAGTAAATAAACATAGGGTCCCTTCTGCAATTTTTCATAGCAAACTTCATGATTCTAACTAATAGCAACTTTATCCATTTTTATTACAGGCAAGATCAGAATAATTTCTTCCTTTAGACTATTTTAAACAAAACTCTGTAGAATTTTTCAGTTGAATAACTCTTTACATGTGACAGTTCTTCCATACTCTAAACGAGTGTCATTATATTAAAGTATGTGAATTTACGAAATTTGGTAACAGCCTGTACATTTCTACCTCAGAACACATTTTTTCTTAAGTGAAATTTGACAAGTGTTGAAAATTATTAAATATGTTTAAGTTTTTCTAGGCATTTGAGAGCTTATGTTAGAGTGATGACAAAAGGAAACACAGATGAGAAGTATATGGCACTTAGATCCCACCGCCTATTGGAGGATAGGGAATGTTCCCTTTAGCTCACTAAATATAGCAGTTGCCATAAAAAGAGACTAATTGTGGCATGGAACCACATATTTCTATTCTCCATGATCTACAAACATTGGTAATAAAGAGGGAGAGCTTTAGTCATTTCCATGAAATGCTAAAACCACTTAGAGCAAGGACAAAGCATTAAGGGAAAAAGACGCTTCAGAGTTCAATATTTACGAATCACATCAGTCCAGGATTCTGCCTATGGTAAGTGTTTTATGGTGATCAGTTCTCACCGTACTCACGAGTTAGCATAGATAAAAAGGCAATGGTAGTGTTGACTTGACTTGATGACTTGCTCATTTAGTCCTGTTACATTAACTTTTTGTTGTCATTGATCAGTCTTTATTTTACAATAGTTTTGCATTTATAAAAAGTTGCAGGGTGATTAGAGAGTTCAAATACCTGAACTTAGTTATCCCTATTGTTAATATTGCTGTGGTACATTTGTCACACCAAAAAATTAGTATGCAGACATTATTATTATTATCTGAAGTCCATACTTCGTGGAAATTTTCTTAGATTTTACCTAATATCCTTTTGGTGTTTCAAGATCCCACCCCAAATATTTCATAATATGCAGTTTTCACATCTCCTCAGGCTTTCCCAGACTGTGACAATTTCTCAGATCTTTATTATTTTTCGTGACCTTTACAGTTTTGAAAAATAACGGCCAGCTGTTTCACTAAATGTCCCTCAGTTTGGTTTTTCTGATATATTCCTCATGGTTAGACAAGGGTCATAGTTTTGGGAAGGAGTGCACAGAGCTAAAATATAATTTGCTTTACACTATTATTAAAAGTACATAACATCAATGTGAATCATTTTTTATCATGTTAACTTTGTTTACTTGGTTGGGATTGCATTGGTCATATTTCTTTACTATAAACTTACTCATTTTTTTCCTTCTTTCCAACTGTATTCATTAGAAAAAGTCTATGAGTAATCTACACTTCATGAATGGGAGTAATATGCCACGTCCTTGAAGGGGAAGGATCTATGTAAATTATTTAGATTTTTTTATAAAAGAGTGGTCTATTCTTATTTATTTATTTATTTATATCAATATGGGCTCATAGAATTTTATTTCATACTTTGGGGTATAATATAACATAACTTTATTTATTTTGTTACTCAAATTCTTCCAGTTTTGGTAAGTAGGGGCTCTTTCATTGGCTCCTGTGCTTCTTTGGCACATTTTCATCATTTTGTGTTTTTGAGCACATTTTTATTTTCTAACTTTGCAAGATTACCCTGGTTCATTTTGTATATAGATGACTCCAACCCTCAAATCAGCCATTATTCCACAGAGCTTAGATTCCTTTTATTGAAGAATAGTATTAGAAATTGAGGTATGGTGAAGGGTGTGTTTGTTGTAACTAGTGTGTCATTGCTCCCAAATTTTGAGTATACAATATTAGGAAAATATATGAGCACATACCACTCTGTATATACATGTGTATTTATAAATATGCCCATGTATGACTGTATGCATGTGTGTGTGTGTAGACATGTAGACATATATAGCTATCCATTTATTCATACTGGTGTCTCCAGCTTTAAACCACATAGTTTATTCTAGCCTTCACCCTTATCTGTAACCTCCCATTTCAACAGTGAGAAACCTAGTTATCACTATCCACCATCTGTTACCTTAACTAGTCAAGCCCAGAATCCATGTAGAATGATTTCGATCTCCTTATCTGTGCCCACGTGGTTGGGGCAGAGTGAGGAGAGTTCATCAATAAGAATACAGTTTATTTTTAATTTTATTTAAAATTAAATAAAGGAAAGGGGAAGAGAAAGAAAGAGAGAGATAAAAACACCAATCTGTCGTTCTATTTATCCATGCATTCATTATTTGATTCTTGTATGTGCCCTAATCAGGGATCAAACAGATAATATTGCATATCAGGAGAATGATCTCAGCAAATGACCTACCCAGCCAGGGATAGAATGCAGTTATTACAGTGGTACCTTGAGATACGAGTATAATTCATTCTGTAACCGAGCTCGTAAGTCAGTCAACTCATATAATAAGCAAATTTCTCCCATTTAAAATAACTGAAATATATTTAATCAGTTCCAACCCTGTGAAACATCCCCAAACCATCTTAAATTATGAAAAAAACCATGTTTTAATTAAGAAACACACATGTATACTTTACAATGCATAACAAAATATATGAAATAAAAGAAAAAAGTGTTATTTAGTACTGTATTCTTACCTTGGAGACAGACGAGTGCGGCTAACGGAGGTGAATGGTGGAGGAGGAGGGAGGGAGGAAGGGATGCAGGCACTGTAGACATGTAAACTAAAACTGCACTTTCCTAACACTAAATGTAAACTAAAACTGCATTTTCTTTAAACAAAACTAAAACTTCACTTTCTTTACTTAAAATAAAACCACAAAAACTTTATTGTAAAAAAAAATTCACTTTCTTACCTTTAAACAGCCTAAGCTTAACATTATGTATTTTTCATTTAATCATCACTTGTTTTTGCCTTTTTGGTTACACTTTTGGCATTTTCACTTGCAGGACTTTTGAATAAAAATTTATTGAAAGAGGTTTGCCTTTGCCTACCTTTTAAAATGTTACAGAAATGTGACAAAGAAGTGTCATTAAAAAGTGCTGAAGCACGACCAGTTGAAATTTTTTCTGGGTGTTTCTTTTCAATGAAACTTGAAAGTTTCTCCCACATTACCAGCATGTCTTTAATTTCACTTGTAGAAATCACTTCCTCCGACTCTACCTCCTCCTCACTACTAATCTCTTGCAGAAGCTCCATATGTTGCATTATCTGTAGCTTCTTCAACTTCTCAGTTGAGAGTTCCTCCTCATGTTCCTCGACAAGCTCGTTTACATCTCACCCTCATCTACCTCCAGACCCATAGACTTTCCGAGGGACACAATCTCCTCAACGCTTCTACCTCAGTCTCAGTCTCTGGTTTGAATCCTTTGAAGTCCCTGTCTGCAACATCAGGCCATAACTTTTTCCATGCTGAGTTCAAGGTTCTTCTTGTAACCTCTTGCCATGCCAAATCAATAATGCATAAACATATCATGATGTTGTAGTGATCTTTCCAAAACTCTCAAAGGGTTAGAATTATATTCTCAGTCACCTCAAAGCAGCAGCGAAACAAGTGCTTTGTGTAAAGCTTTTTAAAGTTGGAAATAACCTGCTGATCCACAGGTTGTAAGACTGAAGTCGTTTTGGGTGGGAGGTAGAGGACTTTCACGAATTTGAACTCATCAAGAATGTCATCTTCAAGACCAGGTACGGGTGGGTTGGAGCATTATCAAGGATTAGTAATGCTTTCATTGGGAGTTTATTTTCTTGAAGATATTTCTTCACTGTAGGACCAAAGATGAGATTTACTATTCAATAAAAAACTGCCCCGTAACCCATGCCCTAGCATTGGTGCAATTTTTCTTTAAGAATATTGTGAGTTTTAAAGGCTCGAGGATTTTGGAATGATGCACTAGCAGTGGCTTAACTTTATAGTCACCACTAGCATTTGCACACAATGCAAGGGTCAGATGGTCCTTCATGGGTTTATGACCTGGCAGCTTCTTCTCCTCTGCAGTGATGAAAGTCCTCTGGGGCACTTTTTTTTCCAAAACAATCCTGTTTTGTCACAGTTGAACACTTGTTGAGGGATGTAGCCTCCTTTGCGATAAGCGCAGCAAAACGTGTGATCTACTCCTCAGCTGCCTTAACGTCAGCACTCGCAGCTTCACCATGCCTCACCACCAAGTGGATGCCAGATCTCTTCCTGAAATTTTCAAACCAGCTGTGACTTGCCTTAAATGTATCTTCTTCTGCCACTTTTGAGGTTGATGGTTCTTTCTTCTTCATGCTTTTTTGCATATTACAGTCTCCATCACTGTATTTCTTGCCAGTTCTTTCTCTTTCACCTGCACCAGCAGAAGCTTCTCCATTTCTTCATGAATATTTGTCCTTAATTGGGACAGAATTGTATTTCCTTTCACTGGATTTGTGCTTTTGATGGCATCCTTTGGTTTGAGGATGGTATAAATTATAGTTGTATTGCTGTTGTACAGCCTTGCCAGTTCAATCACTCATACACCACGCTCATGTTTTTTTAATTATTTCTTGCTTTATTTCTATCGACATCATTCTCTTCTTCTTCTCACCACTGTCCTTCACACTCACTTTCTGTGACCCCATAATAGCACACAACAAAAGTTAGTAAAAAATGCAAAAATGATACAAGAACAAGTACAGTGCATGAGATTCGAGTTGATTCTGCAGGTAACACGTGAGAAAGTACAAAATGCTGGTGTTGTGCTGCTGATACTGGACCCGTGCACCAACATGTCAACTAGCGGCAGCTTTCCGAATCATGACTCGTATCTCGGAATGTCACTTGGATATCGAAAAAAATATGGACCAAGTCGCAGCTCGTATCTTAAAAAGTATCAATATGTTGGTCTGCTCGTATCTCAAGGTACCACTGTACTTTTTTTTAGTCTTAACAGTTTCCACTTATTTAAAAAGTTATGGAAATCAGCACCTTTTCCCATAATTCCTTTCAGTGATGTAATGTCATGTATTTGTAGTACAGTTATATTTTTTTACTACAGTCTGCATTCCATGTTGGAGTCTCTCAATCTTCTAATTTATGTTTTCCTAATTAGCATATATTAAGGCTCAGTCTTTATGAGTAAATTTTGAAAAAATTTATATTGTCATGTATTCACCACTACAATAACATACAGAATAATTTTCACAACCTTAAAACTCTTGTGTGCTTCCCTAAATCAACTCTCTCCCAATTCTCAATACCCGACAAACACAGATCTGACTCTCTGCTATACGGTTTTCACTTTCCATAGAAATGGCATCCTACAAGATGTATAGCTTTTTCAGATTGGCTGCTTTCACTTAGAAATACACTTTGAAGACCCATCCATATTGTTATGCATATTAAAACCTCATTTTTTATCACTAAATAATATTCCTCTGTGTGGAGCTTCTAGTATTTATTTATTCATTAAACTTTTTTTTTTGTATTTTTCTGAAGCTGGAAACAGGGAGGCAGTCAGACAGACTCCCGCATGTGCCCGACTGGGATCCACCCAGCATGCCCACTAGGGGCGATGCTCTGCCCATCTGGGGTGTTGCTCTGCCGCAATCAGAGCCATTCTAGCACCTGAGGCAGCAGCCACAGAGCCATCCTCAGCACCCGGGCAAACTTTGCTCCAGTGGAGCCTTGGCTGCGGGAGGGGAAGAGAGAGAGAGGAAGGAGAGGGGGAGGGGTGGAGAAGCATATGGGCGCCTCTCCTGTGTTCCCTGGCCGGGAATCGAACCCGGGACTTCTGTATGCCAGGCCAACGCTCTATCGCTGAGCCAACCGGCCAGGGCCTCATTAAACTATTAAAGGGCATTATTGGGCTGCCAATCTAGGCTCTTGTGGAACCCCAGTCTGCACTGCACTCTGAGCAGTGACTGTGGCCTCCTACCAAGCTGGTGCTGGTCGGGCACTGTCTGAGAACACATGGAGCCTGGACAACCACTTTAGCAGCTGAACAACCACTTTAGTTGCTGATAAGATGTCAACCAGAGTTCAGAAGGGCAACAGAAGGTGAAGCATAGTGATCAGGTGTTGTGACTTTGACATTAGATTCAGCTCAGTGCAGAAGAGAGCAATTCAGTCTCTCTGGACAGTGCCAGGTGCCATCAACCAAATGTGGCTTCCAGTAGCAAGGACTTGGTGCTTCAATGAGCAAAACTGTGGGATTCTGACTGGACTTATTGATAATTAAGAAGAAACTGCTGCCATGCCTGGAAAAGCCCAGGTAAAGATCTAGAGGTGCTCCTATAATGCCCCTCTACTGCTGATGGAGTCTGACCATCCCTTCTACAAGCAACATCAGTAAAGATGGCAGGTATGCAGACTTCAATGAAGATTGGCTACAATCCTGTTAAAATATGAAGGATACTATAGCCAGAGTTCTGACCTTTTGGAATGGAGAAATAATTCCCCGAGTCAAGAAGAGGAAATGAGTACTGATCGCATCCTATGGCACAGCCTTGGGGTTATTATCAAGAATCTAAAGCAGGAGTCAGGAACCTTTTTGGCTGAGAGAGCCATGAACACCACATATTTTAAAATGTAATTCTGTGAGAGCCATACAACGACCTGTGTACCTTATACATTATCCAATAAAAATTTGGTGTTGTCCTGGAGGATAGCTGTGATTGGCTCCAGCCACCCACAACCATGAACATGAGCAGTAGGAAATGAATGGATTGTAATACATGAGAATGTTTTATATTTTTAATGTTTTTTTTTATTAGAGATTTGTTTGTGAGCCAGATGCAACCATCAAAAGAGCCACATCCGGCTCATGAGCCATAGGTTCCCGACCCCTGATCTAAAGGGTTTCTTTGAAAAAGCTATCATGGAGCTGAACATGAACCTGCCAACTGGTATTCTCATTGTCTATGAATTGAACAAGAACTTGAAGCCCATCAAGCCCATGCATTCCTGGGAGATAAAGAGACCATGTGTAAAGCCATGGAGAGAGTGGCTGCCCACAGCAAGGCCAAGAAATGAAAGTGAGCAGTCAGACTACTTTCCCAGACACCCTTCCTATTCATTCATTCCTCTTCAACTTTTCTCGTACATGCCACGCCAAACACATCTGTAAGCATCTTAGCTTGTGACTACAGATAAGGACCAGTGGCTCCCAATTTCATAATAACCATTTTGTCTCTTTCATCCACTCCATCATGAATTTATTCAGCATGGCACATCTGGGGCAGGGGTTCTCTGTCCAAGCAGAGGGAAGGCTCTTATCCTAGAAAGGCTAGATGTAGTAAGTTGGGTTTTTGTTAGTGCTTTGTTTATTATTAAGGACTTAAAGAAATCATTAAGAAAATAAAAATAAAAGCCACAAACATGAAGAAAGTATTTGCAAAACACGTATTTGAATATTTGTATCCAGAATATAAAAATAACTCTTAACATTAAATTATAAGAAAAGCAAACAGACTCAATAAAAACATGAGCAAAAGCTCTAAATAAGCACCTAATTATTAAGATATATAGATGGGTAAATGATCTTTTGAAAAGATATGTACCATTTCTTTCTATTAATATGCAAATTAAAAGAACAATAACTACAACTACAAACCTATTAAAATCTTAATATACAAAATTTTGACAATAATCAATTACTGACTAGAAGATGGAGCAACCAGAATTCTCATTAATTACTAGCAGGAATGAAAACCAGTATAGACACTTTCAAAGACATTTTTTGCAATTTCTTACAAGGATAAGCAGTCTTACCATATGGTTAAGCATTTTTACTCTTAAATATTCATTCATCTGAATAGAAAACTTATGTCCACACAAAAGCCTACATGTAAATACTCATAGCAGCTTTGTTTATTACTAAGGGAGATAGGGAAGGGCCTTGATAGTTTGTGACCAATGAGGAGAGATAAAACAACCTATTTGTGTTTCCAGGCTAGTCCTGTGCTATTTGAAGGTCAGGTGACTGACTGAAAAGGCTTTGGTCATTATAGTGAAAGACAAATGCATGGGGATTCTAACAAACGTCTCCTCCCTGATTCCAGAGAGCTGGCTCCAGAAGATTGGGATCAATCCTGAATGTTCACATGTTGCATTTACTATTTAAAAAAAAAAAAAAAAAAAAATATATATATATATATATATATATATAATGTGTATATATATATATATAATGTATATATATATATATATATATATTATATATATATATATATGAAAATAATACAAAGCAGAAACCTTTCTGGGGTTTCTAGTGGCAGTTAAAAGTATCCCCACCTGTGGTCATCACAAAATACGTCATTCCTCACACCAAGATGGGATAGTTCCTTGACTTTTAAGATATAGGAGTTCATCCTGCTGTGTTTTTAAAATCCTTCTCCTTCCTTACTGCTTTATGGCAGTGAAATGTCTCTTAATGAAGTCCAAGCGCTTTTTTTCCTATGTCTGATTTGTGAATCATGTTTCACTTGCTTGTCCCTGCCACTTGGGCCCAGTATGAATTTTGAATGTAACTAAATCTTTTTTTTTCAGGTCAATATAATAAAGGAATGACAGCAATGAAAAATAAAATGACACTACTGTTGCTTTCATGGTTTGTCAAGCATGAACAAAGCTGCTATGAGTATTTACATGTGGGCTTTTGTGTGGACATAAGTTTTCTATTCAGATGAATGAATATTTAAGAGTAAAAATGCTTAACCATATTGTAAGACTGCTTATCCTTGTAAGAAATTGCAAAAAATGTCTTTGAAAGTGTCTATACTGGTTTTCATTCCTGCTAGTAATTAATGAGAATTCTGGTTGCTCCATCTTCTAGTCAGTAATTGATTATTGTCAAAATTTTGTATATTAAGATTTTAATAGGTTTGTAGTTGTAGTTATTGTTCTTTTAATTTGCATATTAATAGAAAGAAATGAATGGTACGTATCTTTTCAAAAGATCATTTACCCATCTATATATCTTAATAATTAGGTGCTTATTTAGAGCTTTTGCTCATATTTTTATTGAGTCTGTTTGTTTTTCTTATAGTTTAATGTTAAGAGTTGTTTCTATATTCTGGATACAAATATTCAAATACGTGTTTTGCAAATACTTTCTTCATGTTTGTGGCTTTTATTTTTATTTTCTTAATGATTTCTTTTAAAGGAAACATTCTTGCTTTATATAAAAATAAGTTTAAACTCTGAATTTAAAGTTATGTTTACAATTATTTTTCATAAATCATGCTTTAGCTTTTGTACTGGTAACATCTTCAAACTAAAGCCCATGCATATTTTTTTTCCTATTTTTTTCTAAGAGCTCAAGCGTTTTGTATTTTACATTTGGGTCTCTGATCCAGTTTCAGTCAAGTTTTGTGTAAGGTACAAGCTTTCTCTTTAGGTTTATTGTTTTGCATATGAAAAAAGTCCAGTTGTTGAAAAGATCTTTTTTCTATTGAAGGACAGTTGTATTTCAATAACTAGTTGTATATACTTTTGAGTCTGTTTGGGGCTATTATGATTCATTGATCAACTTGTCATTTTGTTTTTTGTGAATAACGTGCTGTTTTTATAACAGTGTCTTTAACATAAATTTTCAAGTCAAGTTCTAAGGAGGAGAATAATGATTTCCCAGTTCTTTATATTTTGGAGCAGAAACCAGAAACTTTATTTCATTAGCTTTTGTGAATATCCACTTTGACATTATTTAGCACATGCCTACACCTATTTCTAGGCTACAGTAGAGTGCCATTTTTTTACTTTTTAGTATTTCTAATTTATAATGATGTTTCACATGACCTTTAGTCATCCTTGTATCTGGAACAGTAAAGTAGAACATCCTTGTTTTTCTATTGAACAAGTGAAGACACGGATAAAGCGCCTGGTCTACCTAGGTTTATCTGGCCGGAATGTTGCAGAAACAAGTCATTCCTATAAAAGCCTGAAATCCCATCTTTTCAGATGTAGGAGAAAAATAGTTCCTAATCAAAATCTAATAATGCCAAATAAGTTCTAATTATTTTTTAAAGAAAGAAACTCAAACTATAGTAAGTATTCTCAAGATTTACAAAGAACTAGTACCACTACTTTATGTTAGACCCACACATAATCACTGGCTTTTCATTAATTTTATTCTGTGGCTACAACACCAAGGGAAACATAATTGGGTAAGTTAAATATTTAGGAAGCCAAGGGAGATAATCACCATTGGTTTATATTGGCAAAAATATATTTATTATTTAAAGTGTTTACTCTTTTCTGATTCTGAATTGCTATGGATTATTCTCTGGTGCTTAGATGTACATTGCTGGCTGAAAATTGAAGTTCAAATTTAGATCGTGGCAATGATTGTGGAGAAAATGGATTCACATCACATTAGTAAGTTCAAGACCCCAAGTGCCTAAATATTACAGCTTTTGTTAGAATTGAGGAATAAGAATCCTTGTGCATGGCCTAATTCATCCTGACATTGCTTTGGCCCAACTGCAAGAGTATCTTCCAATTAGCAACTTTCCTAGAATAGTAAAAGCCTTTCTACACTTTGAAATAAATAACAGCATTTAACCATTTCTTTTAGCATTGTTGTTCTAGTGCACTATATACATCAGTACATCAGTGTAATATAAATTCCAAGCTTATGAAGAAGCCACATATGACCTTTCAGAAAAATCTTAAATCAGAGTATAAATATCAAAGTGTGAGCTCCAGGTCAGGTTACCTTTATATCCATGTGTCTCGTTCTGTCACAGTTTATACTTAATAAATATATTTTAAAAAATTGTTTGTCATAGAAGACATGATCCCAATGTCTTTTCATTTTTTAATTTATTGTGTTGACACAGTTTCGAGTGTTTCACTCAATATAACACCATCTATATACACCTCATTGTGCCTTTCCACCCCGTGAAAAGTCTCTTTACACACCAATTTCTGCCCCTTCCTCCCTTTTTTCCTACTTCCACCTCCCCTTTCCTTCTGACTATTGCTACTCTGTTATCTTTATATATATATGTTAAATATATGTTTTTTGCTAATTCATTCACCTTCTTTGATTCAGTCCTCTCTTCGTCCTTTGTTCTGACAGCTGTCCTTCAGTTCCCTATCTCAGTTTCTATCTTTTTCCTCAGTTTATTGTGTTCATTAGACTCCACAAATAAGTGAGAACATATGGTATTTGTCTTTTTCTCTCTGTCTTATTTACCTAGCATAATACTCTCCAGGTCCATCCATGCTGCTGCAAAAGATAAGATTTTATTCTTATTTATGGCTGCATAGTTTTCCTTCATTTTCAATCTATGTGTATTTTTTGTTCTGAGATGAATATCTTGTAGACAGCATATATATGAGTCATTTGTTTTTATCCAGTTACCTACGCTATGTCTTTTTATTGGAGAATGTATCCCATTTACACTTAAGGTTATTATTAATATGTACTAACTTTTTTGCCATTTAATGCTTTAAAACTATAATCTTCTACTACTTAATTTTTTTTTCCTTTTCTTATAACAGGTCCTTTAACGTTTATTGCATTCTTTAACTTTTTTGGGGGGAGGGAGTCTGGAAAGCTATTTGTCCTTTATGGCTTCAATGTCCTCTTTAATACTTCCTATCTCTTTGTTAAGTTCTCACTGAGATCATCCATTCTTACTCTAAGATCCTTGAACATCCTAATAACCATTGTTTTATACTTTGTGTCATGTAGATTGATTGCTTTCATTTTGTTGAATTCTTTTTCTGGGGATTTCTATTGTTGATTTATTTGATCAATATATTTTGTCTCTGTATTAGGTAGCCCTGTTCTCACTCTCAATTTTGCTGTAATGTTTTTATGAGAAAGGTACAAACTTCTAGTACACCTGCGTTCTTTGCTCTAGGAATGTTTCTTGTGGGTTTTGTTTATACTGCTCTCTCATTTTATCTAAATCTTGAATTCTGTTGGCCCATTCATGCAAAAACACTTCTGGCTGTCTGGCTTTAAGGGCCAACCTTAATCATGTGTATTAGATGCTGTTCAGTGGCTATACCATGGGGGATAATTATCCTTAGCAGGGTCTTATGTTTTCTGGACTCTCCCTTTGGGCATATAACTTGTGTGGCTAGTTAGGTCTAATGTTGATGTGGTCTACAACCCACTACTGGTTTCATTGGTTCTGTGTCTCTTTGAAGGCATTCAAGTACAGGTGGACATCAGATGTTCTTTGTAAGCAGCCATAGGCTACCTATTTGGAACTACCACTCTGTTCACTATTTGTGCCTGCATTTTCTGTGCCTGCATGTGTGTCAGAGAGGCAATTCTTTGAATAATAATTGACATCTTTCTGCTCAGAGCTGACAGCAGCTCCATAAAAGGGCCCAAGCTTCTTAAGATTTGCTTTCACTTTTCAGCTGCTCCACTTCCTCTTGTAGCTGCCTGGTCTTCCCATAGAGTCTTCTGTAGAAAGACTGTAAAGTGGGCTTAGACTGGCTTTACTCCAACAACCTCTCCACAGGTTGAAACTTTGATAGGCTAGGACAGAACATACTTGTGGTAGGTCTCTTGGTCAGAAACTTGGTACCAGAAAAGTGGCCTTACTCCAGAACCTAATCCCTCTGCCACAGCTGTATACTTCAATTCTATTTCTCCCTAGATAGGTGGGCAGTAGTTTCAGGTTGGGTGGGGTATACAGTTACTTCTGCAGATATTATTTCAGCTGAGGAGCCACTGGATCTAAGGGAGGAAGATTGAGAGAGGATTGAGAGAGTCTTCCAGTTGAGCTGATTGTGGCCTGTGGCTCTTCCTCCAGAGGTGGCTAAACCCTTCATCTGATTCCAATAATAGGCGCATACTTTGAATATCTGAGCTCTAAGTCTCTTGCTCTTACCCATGTGGAACTGAGCCCAGTGAGTCAGGAGATCTGGAACTTGGGCTGGCTGACCATGAGGTACAACTTCGTCCAAGACATGATAGCTGCTGTGCCAATGCTGACCACAGAAACCATAATTCACCTCAACTGAGTTTGGTGCCTGATGATCTCTCCCTTTGGATATACTATGCATAATGTTAGTAGGATCCTGCTGTGATGTCTGTAGCTGACCACTGGATGTGTTGGTTCTGGGCTTCTTAGAAATGAAGCTGGTGCAGACCAGTATAAGGCACAGCCTATGACTGGCCCTTAGCAACCCGTTTGAAGCCACAAGCTATCCAGGGTTTATGGCTGCCTCTGCTGGGCCTAAGTGCACATGCGAGGACCAAGCTGAACACTTAGGCTAATTTTTACCAGTCCTAAACCTGGGGTTAAGTTAGCAAAAGGCCCAAGGTTTCCTGAGATCCACCTCCTGCTGCCTCTGTCTGCAGGCTGCTTGTTAGGTTCAGCCACTGAAAAAAAATTTGGTAGAGTCTAGAGCCTAGGGTAATTCAGGGATTAGAAAAGGTGGTAAGTTTGGCTTCCACATGTCCTAAAATTTTCCTCAGTCCTCAGTGGTTGTACCCTCTAGGAGTCCTATAGGTATGGCCTCTGAAAACCAGAGATTTGGTGCCTATGGTCCAGATAGTTTGTACTGAATCTTCCATGAGGCAGAAGAACCAGTCATTTTCTCAAGAAAGTAGGAGGAATAATTCCAGCTTCAAGGGCAGACAAATGAGTCTGTTCCACCCTCTGGACTCTGACCAATGCTGCTTAGTTCTAAGCAGGGTTAAAACCTCCATAGAGACCTCCTATCCTGAAGGCAGTGACTAGGGCATCTTCTTCCCAGCCAAAACAGGTTACAAAGTGCAAAAAGCCTAGGGAGAGTGGTCCCACAGAGTGCTAGGCGTGCTGAACAGACATGGAGACTCATAGAAAGTCAACTTGAGAGCAATTGGCTCCCAGCCCCGCCTAATTACGCTGGCAGCTCTGACTGCCAGAGCCTTACCCAGAGCCCTGCATTGAGTGGGGATAGAGTGGGGATTTTCCAGCTCTTTGAGCCTCTTACTCCCCAGGCAGAGGCAGCGGCAACCTCCTAGCCAGATCATCAGGCTGCTAATTCAGGAAGGAGAGACTAGAAGAGAGGCTCTGGGAAAACAGACTCTCTCATTGTCAGAGCCTGCAAATGCTAACAAGCCTTGACTACCAACGAGACTGAAGCCTAATATATGATGTCACCATAGAGACTCATCAACTGCAAATCTCTAACTAAGTGTGCCACAGAGGCAGAGCCTGGGGTACAGAGTCACCGACCAGGGAGAAGGAGAGGAAAGAAAAAGGAAGAAGTTAACCTCTCAAAATCAAGAAAAATCCACAGACTTTATAACTTGTTCCACTATTTTTTTGTTTCTTTCATCTTCTTGCCTTTATTATTATTATTTATTTTTCCTCCACGTTGATCCGTCTTATTCTTTCCTCTTCTTGAACTATACTACCCATAAGTATTACATTTCCCACTTTCTTTTCTTCTTCCTTTCTCTCAATGAGGGTTACACTCCAAAACCCTTAACTCTCTCTCTCTCTCTCTCTCTCTCTCTTTGTTTTTTTTTCTTTTGTCTTCTTTTTCTTTTCCCCTTTTTCTTTTTTCTCCCTTTCTATTAGGTTCTTCTTTTCTCCTTTTACTTTTCCTCTCATTCAATCCTCAATCATGAACAAAATATTGTATTTGGGATTCAAATTTTTTTGTGGCATTTTGGGTGCTTTTTACTTTGCTTTTTAACTCACTAGCATTCCTCCCAATTCCAGCTCTCCATTCTATCTAGTTTTTGCTCCACTTAATACAATAGTATTTTTTTCTTTTTCCTGTTTCCCTCTTATCCCTCTCATTATATTTCTTAGTCGACAATCACTTACAAGAAAATAATTTTATACTTGACCCAAATTATTTCCTTTTTTGCATTTTGTGGGTCCCTACCTCCTTTTTTGCCCCTTGATCACTTCCCCCCAACTCAGGCCCTCCATTATAGGCAGTTTTTGTTCCATTTAGCATAATATAATTCACAGATCATCCTAATATTTTCAAAGAGGGTGGGGAGAGGAAGGGAAGAGAAGAAAAAGGGAAGAAATAATATTATTATTTTATTTTTTCCAAACTTTTTTCAATTGTTTTTTTTTTTTTACTTTTTATTCTTTATTAATTCTCATTAGTGCTATCAACAAAACCACCCTCAGATGCCATTAAGAAAAAGGAAATCAAATATTATGGATACAAAAGATAGAGAAGTAGCACAGATACAAAAGATAGAGAAGATAGTGTGGAAAAATCTATGGAGAAAAAATTTAATACATTGGAAACATTGGAGCTAAATGACAGAGAATTTAAAATAGAAATCCTAAAAATACTCAGAGATATACAAGAAAACACAGAAAGGCAATTTAGGGAGTTCAGAAGACAACTCAATGAACACAAAGAATATATTACCAAGGAAATTGAAACTATAAAAACAAATCAAACAGAGATGAAAAACTCAATTCATAAAATGAAAAATGAGGCAACAAGCTTAGTTCATAGAACAGGCCAGATAGAAGGTAGGATTAGTGACATAGAAGACAAGCAACTTCAGGCACAACAGAGAGAAGAAGAGAGAGACTCAAAAATTTTAAAAAATGAGAAAGCCCTACAGCAATTGTCTGACTACATCAAAAAGAATAACATAAGAATAATAGGTATATCAGAGGGAGAAGAGAGAGAAAATGGAATGTAAAAAATATTCAAACAAATAATAGATGAGAACTTCCCAAGCCTGTGGAAAGAATAAAGCCTCAAATTCAAGAAGCAAACAGAACACCGAATTTTATTAACCACAACAAACCTACTCCAGGGCACATCATAATGAAATTGGCACAAACCAATGACAAAGAAAAAATTCTCAAGGCAGCCAAGGAAAAGAAGAATACAACATATAAAGGAAGGCCTATTAGATTATCATCAGATTTCACAGCAGAAACTCTACAAGCTAGAAGAGAGTTGACCCCAATATTTAAAGTCTTGAAAGAGAGGAACTTTCAGCCAAGAATACTATATTCATCAAAGCTATCCTTCAAATATGAAGGAGAAATAAAAACATTCACAAATATAGAAAAGATGAGGGAATTTATCATCAGAATACCCCCACTCCAGGAAATACTAAAGGAGGTTTTCCAACTAGATACAAAGAACAAAACAAAACAAAACCATAAGTAAATCTCCACCAAGAACACAATAAAACCAAACTTAAACAGTGACAACAAAAACAAAAAAAAAGGGGGGGAGAGGACGGAGATTAACAGTAGCAAAGGATGATGGAGTGCAGAAACACCCATAAGATAGGGTACCACAAGGAATATGGTAGGTACCCTTTTTATTACTTAAAGGTAACCACCCTTGAAAAAACCACCACAGAAGCACATGACTTAAAAAGGTAGCAACAGAGGAAAGAAGTATGGAATACAAACAAACAAAAACAAATGATAGAAAAACAAAAGAGAAGAATCAAACAAGATACAAAACTAACAGAAAGCAATTTATAAAATGGCAATAGGAAACCCACAAGTGTCAATAATTACAATAAATGTAAGTGGATTAAACTCACCAATAAAAAGACACAGAGTAGCAGAATGGATTAAAAAAGAAAATCCAACTGTATGCTACCTACAAGAAACTCATCTAAGCAAGAAGGATGAAAACAAATTCAAAGTGAATGGCTGGAAAACAATACTCCAAGCAAATAACATCCAAAAAAAGGTAGGTGTGGCAATACTCCTATCTAATAATGCTGACTACAAGATAGCAAAAGTACTCAGAGACAAAAATGGTCATTGCATAATTATTGAAGGGACACTGAATCAAAAAGACAAAATTTTTTAATGTATATGGACCAAACAAAGGAGCACCAAAATATATAAGACAGCTACTTATTGACCTAAAAACAAAAACTGACAAAAATACAATCATACTTGGAGACCTCAATACACTGCTGACTGCTCTAGATCATTCATCCAAACAGAAAATCAATAAAGATATATTGGCCTTAAACGAAATACTAGAGCACCTGGATATGATAGACATCTACAGGACATTTCGTCCCAAAGCGACAGAATATACATTTTTCTCTAGTATACATGCAACATTCTCAAGAATTGACCATATGTTGGGCCACAAAAATAACATCAGCAAATTCAGAAAAATTGAAATTGTACAAAGCATATTTTCTGTTCATAAAGCTTTGAAACTAGAATTCAACTGCAAAAAAGAGGGAAAAACCCACAAAAATGTGGAAACTAAATAACATACTTTTAAAAAATGAATGGGTCAAAGAAGAAATAAGTGCAGAGATCAAAAGATATATACAGACAAATGAAAATGACAATACGACATATCAGAATCTCTGGGATGCAGCAAAAGCAGTAATAAGTGGGAAGTTCATATCACTTCAGGCATATATGAACAAACAAGAGAGAGCCCAAGTAAACCATCTAACTTCACACCTTAAGGAACTAGAAAAAGAAGAACAAAGACAACTCAAAACCAGCTGAAGAAAGGAAATAATAAAAATCAGAGCAGAAATAAATGAAATAGAGAACAGAAAAACTATAGAAAAAATTAATAAAACAAGGAGCTGTTTCTTTGAAAAGATCAACAAAATTGACAAACCCTTGGCAAGACTCACCAAGGAAAAAAGAGAAAGGACTCATATAAACAAAATCCAAAATGAAAGAGGAGAAATCACCACAGACATCATAGATATACAAAAAATTATTGTAGAATACTACAAAAAACTATATGCCACCAAATTCAACAATCTAGAAGAAATGGATAAATTCCTAGAACAATACAACCTTCCTAGACTGAGTCATGAAGAAGCAGAAAGCCTAAACAGACCAATTAGCAGGGAGGACATAGAAAAAACTATTAAACACCTCCTCAAAAATAAAATTCCAGGCCCAGATGGTTATTCTAGTGAATCCTATCAAATATTCAAAGAAGACTTGGTTCCTATTCTACTCAAAGCCTTCCAAAAAAATTGAAGAGGAAGCAATACTTTCAAACACATTTTATGAGGCCAATATAACCCTCAAACTGAAACTGTAAGGACGGCACAAAAAAAACAACTACTACAGACCAATATCTCTAATGAATACAGATGCTAAAATTCTAAACAAAATACTAGCAAATTGGTCTGATCAGGCGGTGGTGCAGTGGATAGAGCATCGAAATGGGATTCAGAGGACCCAGGTTCAAGACCCCGATGTCGCCAGCTTGAGCACGGGCTCATCTGGTTTGAGCAAAAGCCAACCAGCTTAAACCCAAGGTCGCTGGCTCCAGCAATGGGTTACTTGGTCTGCTGAAGGCCCACGGTCAAGGAACATATGAGAAAACAATCAATGAACAACTAAGGTGTTGCAATGCGCAATGAAAAACTAATGATTGATGCTTCTCATCTTTCTCCGTTCCTGTCTGTTCCTGTCTATCCCTCTCTCTGACACACTCTCAGTCTCTGTAAAAAAAAAAAAAAAATACTAGTAAATCGAATACAACAACATATTAAAAAAATAATACATCATGATCAAGTGGGATTCATCCCAGAATCTCAAGGATGGTTCAGCATTCGTAAAACGGTTAACATAATACACTGTATCAACAATACAAAGAAAAAACCATATGATCTTATCAATAGATGGAGAAAAGGCATTCGATAAAATACAACAAAACTTTATATTAAAAACACTCAACAAAATGGGTATAGAAGAAAAATATCTCAACATGATAAAGACCATATATGATAAACCATCAGCCAACATCATATTAAATGGCATAAAACTGAGGACTTTCCTCCTTAAATCAGGAACAAGACAGGGTTGTCCACTCTCTCCACTCTTATTTAACGTGGTGCTAGAAGATCTGGCCAGAGCAATCAGACAAGAGAAAGAAATAAAAAGCATCCATATCAGAAAAGAAGACGTAAAGGTTTCACTTTTTGCAGATGATATGATCCTATACATTGAAAACCCCAAAGAGTCCACAAAAAGATTACTAGAAACAATAAGCCAATACAGTAAGGTCACAGGATACAAAATTAATATTCAAAAGTCCATAGCCTTTCTATATGCCAACAATAAATTATTAGAAAACGAACTCAAAAAAATAATCCCCTTCACGATTGCAACAAAAAAAATAAAATACCTAACAATAAACATAACAAAGAATGTAAAGGATCTATATAAGGAAAACTATAAAGCATTGTTAAGGGAAATCAAAAAAGATACAATAGATGGAAAAATATTCCTTCTTCTTGGATAGAAAGAATAAATATAATCAAAATGGCCATATTACCTAAAGCAATTTATAAATTTAATGCAATTCCCATCGAAATTCCAAAGGCATTTTTTAAAGAAATGGAACAAAAAAATCATCAGATTTATATGGAACTATAAAAAAACCCGAATAGCCAAAGCAATCCTAAGGAAAAAGAATGAAGCTGGGGGCATTACAATACCCGACTTCAAACTATATTATAGGGCCACGACAATTAAAACAGCATGGTATTGGCAAAAAAATAGACATTCAGACCAATGGAACAGAATAGAAAGTCCAGAAATAAAACCACATATATATGGTCAAATAATTTTTGATAAAGGGGCCAACAACACACAATGGAGAAAAGAAAGCCTCTTCAACAAATGGTGCTGGGAAAACTGGAAAGCCACATGCAAAAGAGTGAAACTCGACTACAGTTTGTCCCCTTGTACTGAAATTAATTCAAAATGGATCAAAGACCTAAATATAAGACCTGAAACAATAAAGTACATGGAAGAAGACATAGGTACTAAACTCATGGACCTGGGTTTTAAAGAGCATTTTATGAATTTGACTCCAAAGGCAAGAGAAGTAAAGACAAAAATTAATGAATGGGACTATATCAGACTAAGAAGTTTTTGCTTACCAAGAGAAACTGACAACAAAATAAACAGACAGCCAACTAAATGGGAAATGATATTTTCAAACAACAGCTCAGATAAGGTCCTAATATCTAAAATATGCAAAGATCTCATAAAACTCAACAACAAACAAACAAACAATCTAATAAAAAAAATGGGAAGAGAACATGAACAGACACTTCTCCCAGGAAGAAATACAAATGGCCAACAGATATATGAAAAGATGCTCATCTTCATTAGTTATTAGAAAAATGCAGATCAAAACTGCAATGAGATACCACCTCACACCTGTTAGATTAGCTATTATTAACAAGACAGGTAATAGCAAATGTTGGAGAGGCTGTGGAGAAAAAGGAACCCTCATCCACTGTTGGTGGGAATGTAAAGTAGTACAACCATTATGGAAGAAAGTATGGTGGTTCCTCAAAAAACTGAAAATAGAACTACCTTATGACCCAGCAATCCCTCTACTGGATATATACCCCCAAAACTCAGAAACATTGATATGTAAAGACACATGTAGCCCCATGTTCATTGCAGCATTGCTCACAGTAGCCAAGACATAGAAACAACCAAAAAAGCCCTTCAATAGAAGACTGGATAAAGAAGATGTGGCATATATACACTATGGAATACTACTCAGCCATAAAAAATGATGACATTAGATCATTTACAGCAAAATGGTGGGATCTTGATAATATTATATGGAGTGAAATAAGTGAATCAGAAAAAACCAAGAACTGCATGATTCCATACATAAGTGGGACATAAAAATGAGACTAAGAGACATGAACAAGAGTGTGGTGGTTGGGGGTGTGGTTAGAAGGGAGAGGGGGAGGGGGAGGGGGAGGAGCACAAAGAAAACTAGATAATAGGTGACAGAGGCAATATGACTTTGGGCGATGCGTATAGAACATAATTGAATGACAAGATAACCTGGACATGTTTTCTTTGAATATATGTACCCTGATTTATTGATGTCACCCCATTAAAATTAATAAAAATTTATTAAAAATAAAAACCTCCATAGAATGTGGAAAGAGATACTACAAGGAGGAGTCTGATTCACCCAAGAAAGATAGAGACTGTAGTATTGAAGAATGGCTCAGCACAGGGGAACCCTCCAGTGTGGCTGTCTCTCCAGTGTGTCTCTTCTTGAGGCCATCAATTTCACACTCTTTTCAGTGACTGTAGTTTTCTCAGTCCTCCATATGCTGGACCCCAGGATACGTGGCTGTGAATGATATTTTCTGTATCGGCCCTTTAAGAAGGTGTCTGCATGTCTGAGAATTCCTGTCTCTTTCTCACAGGCAGAAGCTTTGCTTCTTTTTTTTATTTTGTATTTATTTATTTTATTAAGACTTTATTCATTTTAGAGAGGAGAGAAGGAGGAGAGAGAGAGAGAGAGAGAGAGAGAGAGAGAGAGGGAGAGAGAAGAGGGGAGGAGCAGGAAGCATCAACTCCCATATGTGCCTTGACCAGGTAATCCCAGGGTTTTGAACCGGCAACCTCAGCATTCCAGGTTGACACTTTATCCACTGCGCCACCACAGGTCAGGCGCTTTGCTACTTTTCACTGCTAAATATAATGTGGGCTCTGGTGCTGTAGGCTTGGGCATCCAGTTTGGGGTTGAGGATCCACACCTCTCAGGGAGAATCTCCACACAGCTGAAATGTTCTTCTGGAAAACCTCAGTTGCTGCTATTGGGGACAAGTACAGGTTTTTGTGTGTCTCCACCCTTCCTACCGGTGTTGATGTTACCTCTTTTATGAGTCCTTGGTTATAGACTCCTTTTCATTTACTCTTGAATCAGTTTGTTGGGATTATTGTCCTAAATTTAGTTATAACTCAGTTTGGTCCTGGGAGGAGGGAATTGGGATATCTACCTAGAGTACATCACCATATTGGATCTCCCCCATTGTCTCCCAATTTTAGGAAGAAGTTGAATAGTTTTTAAAGACCAGTAAGTAGAGTCTGTGTTTTATGGAAGACTATGTAAATTTTGGTCTTAGTCTTTTAGATATTTACTTTTTGATTGGCATATAACAATTGGAGAAAAGAAAAATATAGAAAAAGAACACTGAACCAAAGATGCAAAAATTTTGGAGAACATGTTACTGTAATATATAGAAATGTTGTTTTAATTGATGGTAAATGTAGGGTAAAGTTCAGAAATAGGTTAGTTTTACATACTATTCATTATACTGTAAAAGTAACTTTCAATGGCCCATTTTAGAGAATAAAATTTGTGAAAGTCATTAGTTTACTTTGAAGGAATTTTGTTATTATTGTTCTTGGTGTTTTTGTTTCATTGTTGTTTCATGTATCAAAATGCTAAACTCCAAAGAAAAAATGTTTATTAGTAAACATAGAATTGATTGAGTAGATGCAGAGAGATGAGGAATAATTCTCAGAAAAGAATTTGAATGTGTCAGTTGAAGCTAGGTCACCTCCTCTGTCTTTCCCCAACTCAGAGATGGAAGGTGCAAGAAAAACAGCTGTGGTTAGGCTTGCTCACTGATTTCCCAGCTGCAAGCACTTTGGTTAGTATGTGAGCATGTGGCCAAGAGCCATGTGTGTGTGACCTGTAAAAGGCGATGGGTACTTTCTTTTGGTGCAGATTGCTTGCCCGCCACTGTGAGGGATAGGTGTTCCTGATCACTAGCCTGCCACCATGATGGCCATTTTTCCTTATTGCTGGCCTGCCACCACAAGAAGTGGTTTTCCCCTGCCTGTTTTCTCACCTACGTCTGTGAGAATCCAGTAAACAGAAATGACCCAATGCCTTTCAACTCCATAGTTCTTCTTGGTCTACCTGAATCCATTGTGAACCTGCTTGGCCTTGACCACTGGCATTGCACCTGGCATAGTGGGCAGGATTCCGTTTAGACCAGTGTGCAACCAGCATTATACCTGGCACTGTGAGCAGAATTTGATCAAGACAGATACGGAGCTGCCTGCACACTTAGAGGGTGGAATAGAAGGGTCACCATTCTCAAGTCTATGGTTCTCTGTGGCTACCCTGTTGGTGGCTGTGGGCTGTGTAATTTTTTTTTTTTTGTAATCTTGTGAACAAAAACTGAAAGCTTTGTTTGAGCTGGAGCTCAGCACCACCTGCAAGTTTGAGAGCTCCAGTGTGAACTAGAGTCTGAGTGCTGGTAGTGGCAGGCTCTGGAAGAGGAGCTGCATTTGTGCTGATGCAGTGGCTCTAAGTCAACAATAGTAGTTGTTTCTGACTCCTCTTCCTCTGGGAAGAAAGTTAGGGCTGAAACTGTCATCAGCAGGCTCAGAGCATGGCTGGTGGTCACTTAGAAGGTAAAAACCTACCAGCAGAAAGTGTGTAGGGGGCAGCTACAGCTTCCTCCACAAGTAGTTGAGCACTCTGTGGTCTGGCCCTACACCCAGACAGAGTTGATGGAGTTAGGGGGAAAATTCAGGCATAAACCCACTGAATCCTTGGCAGCTTGGTTGCTGTGGTTGTGGGGTGGTATTATGCTCTCCAAAGCAGAGATGGAGATATTAGCTGCCCTTACCACTCAGTCCTCCTTGAGGCAGCATCTTCAGAACTGCTATGACAACCTAGGAGATCATATTCTATTAGAATGGGTGATGGCTGCCATTTGTAAGGCATGGCAGAATGCTGGGGACTTGCCAGGGCAGGGTGTCAATGGTAATTGAAGGAGATCCACCAGGAAATAGGTATAAGAAATGCTGCTTTCAACATGCAGTCCAGTGGACCACATAAGAAAGTATTTATGGCAGAGATGACAATGAACCTTATTGTCCAGAGTGCCCCATCTGCCCTTTTTGGGCCACTAGTGGCTATTTGGGCACCTATATGCAGCAGCCCATCAATGCTGTTACACGGACAGTAGGAGATTTGGAGGAGATAGAAGCAGTGTAGCACCATAGGGTGTGTGGGCTACTGCTTGTGCTGCCCCCATGACTAACAAGAGAAATGGGCCTGTAAAGGTTACCTGAACAAAGATGTGGGTAGATTTGATTATGGCTGGAACTGATAAAAAATATTAAATGGCAAGTATAGTAGAGTCCTATTAGAGCTTTGGTAGCAGCTTAAGCTGAAACAGGGGTTCCAGTTGCTGAAAAAAGCAGGAGAAGCAAGAAGCCCAGGCAGCTGCCAAGAAAATGGCTGGCATTCATGCTGCATGGTGACAGTATTAGACATTGGAGGCAGCTGCCAAGAATGGTTGGTGTTTGTATCTCATGACTGCAAGGTTATATGTTGGAGGCAGATGAGGGAGTGTAGTATCCCCAAGACCTTTTGTCCCAGTTTGGTTAGAAGGAAGCCTGAGGGACCCATTTAATGGAGAGGGAGGTGGAAGCCCCATGTGGAATTGGCAACCCACTGGTCCCCTTCTAATATGCAGCAGGTATTGGCCTTAGTATATAACAGGTGCTTTTGTAGCAGCTAAGAGAACTGTCAAGGTAGCACAGGCCTTGAATGTGTTTG
The DNA here is from genome assembly GCF_036850995.1 of Saccopteryx leptura. Classification (NCBI taxonomy): domain Eukaryota; kingdom Metazoa; phylum Chordata; class Mammalia; order Chiroptera; family Emballonuridae; genus Saccopteryx; species Saccopteryx leptura. The sequence continues at coordinate 66,514,087 of NC_089511.1, forward strand.
AGCCCACCAGGCCCTGTGAGTTTGCTGAGGAATTTGGATGAGGTTTGTGGCAATGGACAGAGAACTCATGAAAAGGTGCTGAGGTCTGTTATCAAAAAGCTGTATGGTTAAGTTGCCCGTAGTGAGCAATCATCTTTGATGATTTGCATAGATGGCTGGGTTGTCTATTGTTGGTTGATTATTAAGCTGTATAATGGACTCTTGAGGCAGGGACTGCGACAAGAGGGCACTGGCTCCCTTCATGGATGGACACACCACTTATAGACAGTACTCTGGATTTTGAATGAGAGTCCCTGATGTGGGTGGGGGGCAGGGGAGAATTGACACCTCTGGAGGCCCTCCGGCACTGGGCAGCTACTCCCATCCAGGTGCATATATGAACAAGGACCCTTTGTTCAAGCTAAGCTTTGGGCAGCAGGGGGTCAATATACCCCTGCGTATTCTAAAGGCCATTGGTTTCAATGGACATAGCCCTCATTTGTACAGCCCTCCACAAAGGGTGGCCTTATTGGCACCATTGGGGTAGGCAGTTAGAGGTGGGCCTCCAGTTAACTCCCTGGGCAGCTGGCACCTAGCTGCCTAAGGTAATATATTTTGAGTGCTCAGGAAGACACCCTTGTAAAGGACACCTTTGTAATTATTATCATTTTCAGTATAGCTTATGCTGTTGCTATAGTCTCTGCAGTTTATATAATGTACCTCACTCCTCACACAGGGACCATCACAGAAGATACCTGCCATGCAGATTGTGAGGTGAGCAACCCTAAAGGGATGGAGTGTAGAAAAAACAGCGGTGGTTAGGTTACTTGCTGGTTTCCCAGTTGCAAGCGCTTTTCATGATTAGCGCATGAGGATATGGCAAAGACCCATGTGTGTGTAACCTATATAAGGTTACAGGTACTTTCCCTTGGTGTGGATCATTTGCCTACCACCGAGAAGGACGGTTTTTTTGATTGGTGGCCTGCCATCACAAGAAGCAATTTTTCCCTGCCTGTTCACTTGCCTGCCTCTGTAAGAATCCAATAAACAGGAATAGCCAAATGCCTTTTGACTCTGTGATTCTTCTGTGGTCTGCCAGAATCCAGTGTTAACCTGCTTGGTCTTGAGCACATCATTATACCTGGTGTAGCTGACAGGATTCAGTTTAGACCAGTATGGAACCGGCATTACAGAGGGGAAATAAATGAACAGAATAAAGTAAATATACCAATATTCTAATCAAAATATCTTTGGGGCCCTGGCCGGTTGGCTCAGCGGTAGAGCGTCGGCCTGGTGTGCAGGAGTCCCGGGTTCGATTCCCGGCCAGGGCACACAGGAGAGGCGCCCATTTGTTTCTCCTCCCTTCCCCCTCTCCTTCCTCTCTGTCTCTCTTCCCCTCCTGCAGCGAGGCTCCATTGGAGCAAAGATGGCCCAGGCACTGGGGATGGCTCTGTGGCCTCTGCCTCAGGTGCTAGAATGGCTCTGGATACAATAGAGCGATGCCCCAGAGGGGCAAAGCATTGCCCCCTGGTGGGCATGCCGGATGGATCCCGGTTGGGTGCATGTGGGAGTCTGTCTGACTGCCTCCCCGTTTCCAGCTTCGGAAAAATGAAAAAAAAAAAAATCTTTGGGAATGAGAAGGAGAGCAGGATTCAAACAAAGGGGACTCTTTAACATAATTGGCCTACTGGCCATAAAACCAATTCCTTCCTTTGAGTCTTCATATCTGCACTAACCCCTGCGCCCAATAGACTGGGCTGCCATGCATTAACTGGGAAGACAGATGAAAGAAAGAAATTTTGTGAGCCATGGTCATCATATGCAATTAGGTATCAGCTGCTCTCCCCGAGAACAACCCATCACCAAATAAAGGCTGTGACATTTTAAGTAGAATTTGTCTAAGAGGTGCCATTTCCCTGATGGAAAATTATAAACAGGTGGCACTCATTTTCCATTATCTTTAAGAAGTCACCAAAATTATCATAACATTGCAATTGGGCTGCAGTTGGAAATAAATGTCCTTTTTATTATCTCCGTAAGCACCAATGAATGAGAAAGAAGAGGGGAATTTAACTGTCTGTTATTTTCTTTTTATAATCTTGGATAGAATTAGAACACCAACCAATGACAGACATTGGCACAAAGGGGCACTCAAGTTATATTAGGAATGTTTGCATCCTATTATTCTGGCTCCATCTTGAATAGATGTGTCAACATCTTCAAAGAAGATTTAGAGCATTACAGAGCAGGTAGCAGTGCCACAGCCTAGGTAGAAAAAGATCTGTGAGAAGCCGAAGTCATAGAAAGCTCTGTAAGGAACCCAAGGGTTATTCCTAATTATCCAATATGCTGGCTAAAGTCGTATCTTTATCTTTGGGGTTGTTCTAGAAAGTCACAGGTAATTTACATAACTAACAGGAAACTTGACAATCTAGCTTACTCCATTAGTAACAGATGACTGCTAGAGTCTAGCCAATCCAGTGATGGATCAAAGGAGGTGGTAGTGGCATTGAGGGTAGGTGGAAGAAAACCCAGCAATCATTTTTTTATCATCTCACCCTAATAAGCATTTTATGTTCCTCGTAGAAAGAAAAAAGAAGAAAAATCAAAATCACTTGGCATTTGGCCAGCCTCCTCACTGAGAAATTATGCTCAGTTCTTGGCCTTTAACATAAGTAGATTGATTAAATGTGGAAAAAGCTGGTGACCAGGTTAAAACATTTGGGGTTCTCCTTGGAGGAAGTTCTTTAAAAATTATAATCTTAAATATTTACTCTGTCTTATTGTTAACTGAGATTTGTTGTCTCTGTGAGCTCTACTTAATCTTTTATTCGTTAGAATCATTACTCTGGTTAAGTTTCAGTTTTCCTATCTACATATTAAAGATTAAAAATAGTAAACACTTCTGTCATGATTGTTATAATTAAATGACTTTATTCATACAAAACTGCTTAGCACAGTGACAGGCACAAAAAACTGTTATAGTCATTATTATTACTTGTTATTGTAAAAATCTTATGCTGCTACAAAACATAAACTTTGAACAGCCAGAAATACTATTTTTATGTCAATCAGGGGCCTACTTAAAGATAGCTAGTCCTTTCTGAAGGTTATATCATCCCTGTGAATATTTTCAGAATGAGTGTGCTAATTCTATTTTTTGTATGGGTTCTTATGATTCTGTGGTCTTTCCAACATAGTTAGAATTTTATAATGCAGTATTGCAGTTGCAGTCTATGGTTTAATAAAACTTCAATGTTATTTAAAGGAAATACCTCTGTGTGTGTAGTAGCAGCAGTAATAGTAACAGCAGCAGTAGTAATTATAGTAGTTGTTTTAATAGAGACTTTCTATTTATGACCAGGACAGAAAAAAAAATACCTCTTCATTTAAGGAGACAAAAGAATAGAAAAAAAAATGCCACTCAAGTCAGTCAAGTGGGTTGAATAGCATATGATCAGAAATGGAGTTTTGTGGGCTACTTCTTTTAATGGAGTCCATTTGGTACTATCAAAAGCAATTTCAATTCATTTAGAAAGCTCAGAAGCAATTTCTCTATGTATGCCTCTAGTCACAAAGACAAAAGTAATGATAAGAAGAGATGGAGAGACAAAAAAAGTCATTAGTCATGTAAAACTAACATTATACAGCAAAAAAACCCCAAAACTTTAGAAGTCTTGAACTGAAGCGAGGATAATTCATTCATTTTGTTTTGATGGCATTATTATTATTATTGCTAATATTTCTAATTTTGAATAGATGCAAAATATGCCATTTTTATTTTAAAGTGTTTAATACTGCATATTCATCTTGTATAACTGAAACTTTATACTCTTTGAACAATTTCAATTTTTCCTCAGCCTCTGACAATCATCATCATATTTCCTGGTTCTATGAGTTTGACTATTATAGATACCTTATATAATTGTGCAGTATTTGTCTTATAACTGATTTATTTTAGTTATGATGTCCGCCAGGTTCAACCATATTGTTATAGATGACAGAATTTTCTTGTTTTTTTTTTAAGGTCAAATAATATTCCATTTATCTATTTACCATCTTAATCCGTTCAACTGAATGAATATTTAGGTTGTTTTCATAGCGTGGTTATTGTGAATAATGTTGCAATGAACACAGAAGTGCAGATATTCCTTTGTGATTCTAATTTAAATTCTCTTGTGTATATACCCAGAAATAGGATTGCGACATCATATGGTAGTTCTATTCTCAATTTTATTTTTAAGAAATTTCATACTTTTTTTCATAGTGGCTGCTTTGTTTTACAATATTAAGGGTCCAGTTTCTCCACATCTTTACCAAAGCTCATTATTTAATAAACCACCCTAATAGGTGTGAGGTGAATATTATGTGGTTTTGATTTGTATTTCTCTGATGATTAGTTATGTTGAGCATTTTTAATATATCTCTTGACTATTTGCATGTCTCCTTAGGTAAACATCCATTCAAGCTTTTTGCCCATTTTAATTAAAATAAAAATATAAATCTAATCATTTATTTATTGAATTGATTTTATATATGTCTGTTGACAGTGTACAGCCTGTCACTTTAATACATCTTTATATTATAGTATGATTGCTGATGTTGGCATATTTATTACATTACATAATTATAGAACAATACTGTTGTCAGTGTTTATCATATTGTCTGTTAGATCTCTATGGCTTATTTGCAACTCATCACAAGTCTATACCCTAAATACCATCACTCTGACACTTCCCCATCTTATTGTAACCATAGTTTTTCTGATTTTCACAGGTTTAACTTTTTTTTTTTTTTTGTATTTTTCTGAAGTTGGAAACGGGGAGGCAGTCAGACATACTCCCGCATGCACCCAACCGGGATCCACCCGGCATGCCCACCAGGGGGCGATGCTCTGCCCATCTAGGGCATTGCTCTGTTGCAACCAGAGCTATTCTAGTGCCTGAGGCAGAGGCCATGGAGCCATCCTCAGCACCTGGGCAAACTTTGCTCCAATGAAGCCTTGGCTGTGGGAGGGGAAGAGAGAGACAGAGAGGAAGGAGAGAGGGAGGGGTGGAGAAGCAGATGAGCGCTTCTCCTGTGTGCCCTGGCTGGGAATCGAACCTGGGACTTCTGCATGCCAGGCCAATGCTCTATCACTGAGCCAACCAGCCAGGGCCTCACAGGTTTAACTTTTAAGATTCCATGTGTAGGTGATATTGTGTAGTACTTGTTTTTATCTTTCTGACATCTCATATAGCACAATGTGCTCAAGGTCCATCTATGTTGTCACAAATGAGAGGATATCTTTCTCATGGCTGTTTAATATTTTATTATGTATGTGCCACATCTTTTCAATCTACCTGTTTGTTGATGGGCATTTGAGTTGTTTCCATATCTTAGCTATTGTGAATAATGCTGCCATAAGCATGGGAGTGCATATATCTTGTAGAAATACTGTTTTTATTTACTTTGCGTAAATACCTAGAAGAGAAATTGCTTGATCATATAGTGGATCTATTTTTTTTTAATTAAATGAGAGCAAGGGAGGCATTCACTCTGACTGGAATCCACTGGCAAGCCCCCTATGAGGTGATGATCTGCACATCTGGGGCATTGCTCCATGGCTAGGCAATTGAGCTATTTTTAGCACCCAATGCCACAGAGCCATTCTCAGAGCCTGGGGCCAACTCACTAATGCCTATAAAGCCATGGCTGCAGGAAGGGAGTAGAGAGAGACAAAAAAAAAAGAGAGGAGAAAGGAGGAGTAGAGAAGCAGATGGTGGCTTCTCCTGTGTGCCCTGACCAGGAATAGAATGGCAATATCCACATGCCTGGCCAACTCTCTACCACTGAGCCAACTGGCCAGGGCCATAGATCTATTTTTAATGTTTTTAGGAACCTCTGTATTGTTTTCTATAGTGGTTGGGACAATTTATCTTCCCACCAACAATTTAAAAGAGTTTCTGTTTCACCACATCCTTGACAGCATCTACTGTCTCTTGTATCCTTGATGCTGGCATTCTAAAAGGTATAAGGTAATATCTCATTGTGGTTTTGATTAGCATTTTCCTGATAATTAGTGATGTTGAACATATTTCCATATGTCTGTTAGCCATTTTGATGTCCTCTTTGGAGTAATGTGTAATTATTATGCTCATTTTATAATCAAATTTTATTTTTGTTGAATTGACTGAGTTTTTATATTTTTTTGCCTATTTTAAATTGGGTTATTTGTTTGTTTTGATGTTGAGTTGTATGAGCTCATTATACATTTTAGATATGAACCTCTTATCAGATATATGGCTTGAAAATATTTTCTCTAGTTCCATTGGCTGCCTTTTAATTTTTTTGTTTCCTTTGTACAGAAGTTTTTAAGTTTTATGTAGTTCCACTTGTTTGTTTTGCTTTTGTTGCCTGTGCATTAGGTATTTATATACAAGAACTCATCTTCAAGACCAATGTCAAGAAGCTTTGCCCCATGTTATTTTCTAGAAATTTTATAGCTAAAGGTCTTGAGATTAAGTCTTTGATTGAGTTTAAGTTCATTTTTGTGTATAGTATAAGATTATCATTATTTTTTGCATGTGGATGTCAGTTTTCCCAACAGCAATTGTTGAAAAAATTGTTGTTTTCTCATTTTGTATTTTTGGAATTCTTGTTGCGATCAACTTATCATATATACATGAATTTATTATTCGGTTCCATTGGTTGATGTTTGTTTTCATGCCAGTAACATACTGTATTAATTACTTTAAGTTTATTATATATTTTGAAATCAGAAAGTATGATACCTATACTTTGTCCTTTCTTAAGATTGCTTTGGCTATCTGTGTTTTCATAGGAATATTAGGATTGTTCTTTTTATTTCTATGAAAGATACCATCGGACTTCTGATGGGAATGTCTTGAATCTTCAGATTGCTTTGGTATAGATATTTTAATGATATTAACTCTTCTGATTCATGAACATGAGTTATCTTCAATTTTTTGTCTGTCGGCTTCAATTTCTTTCATCAATGTTATATAGTTTTTAATGTGCCGATCTTTCATCTCTTTAGTAAAGTTTATTCATAAATATTTTAGATTTTGGTGCTATATAAATGGGATTATTTATATATATTTTTTTGGATAGTTAATTCTGAGAATATAGAAATCTGACTGATTTTTATATGTTGATCCTTTACAAAATTCACTGATTAGATCTACCAATATTTTGTGTAGGCTTTAGGGTTTTCTACTTATATAAGATTATGTCATCTGCAAACAAATAACTTTATTTTTCTCAAACTGGACACATTTATTTATTTATTTAAACTGTTTTCACTGGCTAACACTTCCAGATTTGCAGATGGGTAGACATCTCTGTCCTGCTTCTAATATTAAAGGAAAAGTTTTCAGTGTTTCACTATTAAGTATGATGTTAAATATAGGCTTGATTAGCCTCCTACGCTCAGAATTTTGAAGGTTTCTTCATAAGAGAGTGTTTGTTAAATGCTTTGTATGCATGTACTAAGATTATCATATGATTTTTATTTTATTTTTTTGTATTTTTCTGAAGTGAAAAGTGGAAAGGCAGCGAGACAGACTCTGCATGCACCCAACTGAAATCCACCTGGCATGCAGATTAGGAGGCAATGCTCTGGCCATCTGGGGCATTGCTCTGTTGCAACCTGAGCCATTCTAGCACCTGAGGCAGAGGCCATGGAGCCACCCTCATTGGCCAGCTTTGCTCCAATGGAGCCTTGGCTGTGGGAGGGGAAGAGAGAAATAGAGTGAAAGGAGAGGGGGAAAAGTGGAGAAGCAGATGGGCACTTCTCCTGTGTGCCCTGCCTGACCGGGAATTGAACTTGGGACTTCCACACACCAGGCTGACGCTCTACCACTGAGCCAGCTGGCCAGAGCCTGATTTTTATTCTTTATCCTGTTAATTCTTTATCATATGGTGTATTGCATTAATTAGTTTGTATATACTGAACCATCTTTGCATCTCAGGGATGAATTGAACTTGATCAAATAGTGCTTTCTCGATTTCATTTAATGGTCTGTGTTCTCTTATAACTCACTAATCTTGAAATGATTATTTTGAATTCTTTATCAGGAAATTCATAGACCTCCATTTTTAAGTGTCATTTACTGGAGATTTATTTTGTTCCCTTGGTTGTCATATTTCCCAATATTTTGTGTTTCTTCTTAATATTTTTTTTCTTTTTCACAGGGACAGAGAGAGAGTCAGAGAGAAAGACAGACAGGGACAGAGAGACAGGAACGGAGAGAGATGAGAAGCATCTATCATCAGTTTTTTTGTTGCGACACCTTAGTTGTTCATTGATTGCTTTTTTTTTTTTTTTTTTTTTGTATTTTTGTATTTTTCTGAAGCTGGAAACGGGGAGAGACAGTCAGACAGACTCCCGCATTTGCCCAACCGTGATCCACCTGGCACGCCCACCAGGGGGCGATGCTCTGCCCACCAAGGGGCGATGCTCTGCCCCTCTGGGGCATCGCTCTGTTGCGACCAGAGCCACTCTAGCGCCTGGGGCAAAGGCCAAGGAGCCATCCCCAGCGCCCGGGCCATCTTTGCTCCAATGGAGCCTCGCTGTGGGAGGGGAAGAGAGAGACAGAGAGGAAGGAGAGGGGGAGGGGTGGAGAAGCAGATGGGCGCTTCTCCTGTGTGCCCTGGCTGGGAATCAAACCTAGGACCTCTTGCACGCCAGGCTGACGCTCTACCACTGAGCCAACCGGCCAGGGCCTGATTGCTTTCACATATGTGCCTTGACTGCAGGCCTTCAGCAGATCGAGTAACCCCTTGCTCGAGCCAGCAACCTTGTGTCCAAGCTGGTGAGCTTTTTGCTCAAGCCAGATAAGCCTGGGCTCAAGCTGGCGATATCAGGGTCTTGAACTTGGGTCCTTCCATATCCCAGTCCAACGCTCCATCCACTGCGCCACTGCCTGGTCAGGCTATTTTGTGTTTCTTGATGCATTGTGTTGATGCCTGGGTGTTGAAGAGACAGTCACCTCTTTGTCTATAGACGGCATTCAACAGGGAAAGGCATTCATCAATTAGCCGGTTTAGAGATTCTGGTAGTTTCTTTAAAATTTTTAATGGATATACATGTTTCACTCCTCTCCTTTCCTCTTGGGAGAGATATCTTAAGGTTGTGTGCCTTTTTCTGATCTCATAACATTGTGTTTATCACAATAAGCCACCCTAAAAGACAATTCCCTGAAAGACAGGGACATTAGATGCACACTCAACTCTTCTCCCTCATTCCTGATGAAATATTTCAGGATTGACCATCTTTTTCCAATATCACAAAGCCACACTGCTGCTAAGAGTTGCCCTCCTCTTATCCATGGGACAGTGCACTGAAACTTTGCAACATTGGGTTGAAGCTCCACTTCCCTCTCTCCTTCCTGAAGAAGTCACAAGATTATGAATCATCTCTAAATTTTGTTGACCCAAGTCAGCTGCTGAAAGCTGCCTGCTCCTTTGCTTTGTGTTTGCTGTTTTGAGTGTTAGAACAATGCCAGTTCTCTCAGCATTCTGGGTGAATGGCAAGTCTCTCTGATCATGCCATGACATTTAATGCCAACTTCACTCTTTCTGTCCCCACAGCAGGAAATTACAGAATGAGGGGATTTCTCTTGATGCTGATTTATGTAGGCTAATGGGAGGGGTGACCCTGGTAAAATAAAACTGTAATTTTAAACCATTTTAAAGTGGGTATTCTCAGTTTTATGCTCATTTCTAGTACTGCAATTTTTAACTCAATTCTGGAGTTTTCATTAATGTGTTTAGGATCTTATAGTATTATTATTTAGTGTTTCTGTGGGGGCATAAGGGTAGAAACTTCTTATTTTGCCATCTTGCTGATGCATTACCTCTAATCTAACTCAATTTATGGTCTTTCAGCCATAACAGAGTCAAGAAAATGTCTGAAGTAATATATTTATCATAAAATAGTGTTTTATTTATTTTATATATTATGTCATCAAAGGCAGTTTTAATAGATGTTCATTTTAGTCCATTTTAAATATGTTAATAGACTCTATTCCAGGCTTTTAATGAACTCTAATTGAAAGTAACTCTACTCATTATTAGGAGAACCACTATTCTTTATCCAAAAGTTCAATTTTGAGGTAGACTAACACATCTGAAAATGTAATCACCAAATATTCCTGGTGAGTAAAAAATCTCACTCTTTTGTTCTTTAAGCCATCTCAATTGCATGACTATTTTTATATTTGTGAAGTGAGTTTATACTTATTTTCTTTTTTTGAGAGAGAGAGAAGCGGGGAGAGAGAGAGATACAAGAGCATCAAGCTGCTCCTACATGCCCGCTTTCTGGGGAATTGAACCGGCAACCTACTCACCAGGACTATGCTCCAACCAACAGAGCTATCTGGCCACAGCCTAATTTTTATTGATTTTTAGAAAGACAAAAAGAGAAATGGAGACAGAAGGGAGGGGAAAGAGAAGCATTTGTTGTTTCATTCAGTCGTGTATTTTTTGGTTGCTTCCTGTGTGTGCCCTGACCAGAGATCGAACCCACAACCTGTTGTTTCGGGATGATGCTCCTAACCGACCGACCTAACCAGCCAGGGCAAGTTTGCACATTTTTGATACTCCTTCTGAACACACCAGAAAATCATATTGCTACTATACCTTTTAAGTGTACCTAGATTATTTAAGTATCAGAGCAGCATAGTATAAGTGTTTTTGTACAATGACAATGGTCGTACAATTGCAAAGAAACATGAAACTAAATATCTTTGAAAATATGATATGTAGGTGCAAATATATGTATGGTAAACATCGATACAGTAGAAAAACTTGTGAAGTCATATGATCTTATATTTTCTGGTCTTTAAGATCTGAAGTTTTAATGTGAAATTGAATGTGTACTTTTGTAAGACATTTTATTACACAGATTTTTTTTAACGTATTGAATAATTAAAATACTTAAGACCTGAACCAAATAAATAATTAAATCTGGCTATAGTTGAACTTAATTTTCCTATTACTAAATCAGTTCAGAGCAAATTTTTATATTGGGATGGAGGTCATAGAATTTACTGATGAGAAATTCAGATTAACAACCAAAAGTAGATTCTACTTCCAAAAACATAGCTTTTCCTTGACATTTCTTGTTCTTTTTTTTAAATGCCATCTTAAGTGGAGTCATTGAGTACTTTATTCAATAATAGATATAGCTAAATTCTGTACAAAAAGATAGACTTGATTGTTGGTTGGTTCCAGCATAGTTCATTTTGCAGCTTAAATCCAGTTTGTCCACAATGTGGTAGCCTGAAGCATCTCAGGCATTCCAGGGGGCCATTGTCTATAACATTGTCTATCAGTGCTTTATATGGATGAGCTGGGGTCATCTTTATGGAAATTAAAGGACTCTCTGCCCAAACTTGTTTTAAAAGCCGTACCTTCCACCCACTTAACCCTGTACTCTCCCACTTCAAAGCCCCTTGCTACCACCCCTGCCCCACAATCATTCCATTCTCCACTCCATCAAATTTGTGAATCAGACTTTCTTTTTAATTGATGGTTTTCAGGATTATAGTGTATTCCCTAAAGAGATGATTGCTCTTAAATACTCAACAAAGAACTATGCATATTTATTTTTTTATAAGGCAAGCATTCTAGAAAATCTCAACAGATGTCCCTAACACTTTTTGTATTCTAAGATGATACCTTTCTGGACACTTCAGAAGTCAAGTTGCCCTTGTATTTAGAGGGAAAACACCATAAAAATTAAACTGAGAGAGTACTGACTGCTAATTCTTATCCTGGCTGAGCTTCCTATCTGTATCCTCTGTGGTTTTACACAGTTCTTTTGAGAACAGCTGAGTCATAATGGTGTTCTTGGATTTGATGGTCACCTCATTTGCTGGTATTCTCTATGAAGCCACTTTCTTTACTTCCTCCCCATTACTCAGAGTAGTCAAGATGCTCATAACTGGTCAATAAACTTTTGAGAAATATATGTTCACTACTTAATATTGGAGTAATTGCCAGATTATGAGAAGGAAGTTTGAGATGCTTAGGGTCAGAAAAGAAGCACTTTTGTTAGCTATTTTAATTTAGTCTTGAAGAGAACCCAGAGGGTCTTAATGTACCCTTCAGCTTGACTAAACTCTAGACAGCTTTTCTTCTATCAGTCCTTGACTTCATTTTTCTTTCTGCATTTACTTAAGAAAACATTCAATTAATTGTAAATCCTTTCTCTGTCCCTACAAGGTATGAATATTCTCACAGGCATATAAGACTTTGTGGTTCTCAAACTTTTTGAAGTCAAGGAGTATTTAAAATCCTACAAATAATTGTAGGCACACTATATACAAATTTCTGAGAAATAGTTTATAACAATTAAGTCAAATATTAAAAAGAAATAAAGTCCAAGCATGCTTTTATGATAATTAAATTAAGTAAATATTGATATGATAAAAATAAATTTATTCTGACATTAAAAACCATTTTTATGTTTTTAGAAAAAAGACTTTGTTAAGGACCTTGGCACTATCCCTTTGAAATGTCACCACCACCACCACCATCATCATCATCATCAAGGAAGATAAAACCCCTATCTCACGTTCTCTGTAGAGAATTAAGAGCCCAACTTAGTCATCACCAATTAGTTAACACAGATGACCTAATTATATTGATGAACCTCTCCATATAGTATATCCAGTATTTTTCTACTACTTCACCCTATATTTAAAATTTCTCCCACATTTTGTTTCAGAGGAGTTAAGTTTAATCTTTATTATTGCAATAGAGTTGAATACAGTCTCTCTTGCTTGTTTAATTTGTCCAGTATAATTTTTCTTTGGCAAAAGTCACCACATATAGGACATCAGAACAAACATAAGAAATTATTTAAGGCCCTGGCCAATTAGCTCAGTGGATAGAGCATTGGACTGACGTACAGATGTCTCAGGTTCAACCCCCAGTCAGGGCACACATGAGAAGTGACCATCTGCTTCTCTTCTCCCTATCTACCCCATTTTGCTCTCTGTCCCCTTCTCGTAGCCAGTGGCTCCATTGGTTTGAGTGTCAGCCCTGGGTGCTGAGGATAGCTTGGGTGATTCAGCATTGGCCCCAGATGGAGGTTGCCAGGTGGATCCCATTCAGGACGCATGTGGGAGCATCTCTATGTCCTCTCTTCTCACATTATATATATATATATATAATACATATATAAAGAAATTATTGAAAGTAAGATAAACAAGTACTATCAAGGTTGTGGGAATTTGGCAATTTCTAGATTCTGGGTCATTGTCTCCCGCTTCTCTGGGAAGAGAAGAAATCACTGTTGATTACTCCTAGAACACTTTATCCTTCCTAGCAGTGATCTATACCATGAAAGAGATCTCCAGTATGATAAGGAGAGAGCAGGCATCAGCCCCCCACCAGGATTTTCTTTTAAAATGTTTTCTGTAAATGTGTATCCACTCCCTTTTACATTTCAATGGTAAAACTGATTTTTTTTTGTCTCTTTGGCCTTTACTTTCTGTTTATTATAAATTTGAGCAATCCATTAAGAGACTTTGTGTTTTATTATGTTTTATTTTTAAAAATGCTTTTCTTCAGCCCCTATACCCCAACTCATAATGCATACAATTACCCTGGTTCTTTTAAAAAAGAACATAGTGTAAACAATTCCACGGCTAATTCACACTGGTTTTTTTCTGGGGGACAAATCTAAGACATAATTTCTGAAAGTGGTCTTAGACAATTTACTCCTTAGATTTAGACTCTTTCTGCCTCAGGGAGTCTTCAATTTGGATCCTTCCTTCAATACCATACCAGCCTGAGGAGAATACTATCCCTTTCTCTTTTTCCCCAGATGGGCCAAAAAATAAATGCTACTTCCTTTTTCCTCTTCAAATGAAAGGCATTTTATATTAGAAATGTTCTAAGGGAAATAAAAAATGAAATTCAGCCTGACCTGTGGTGGCACAGTGGGATAAAGTGTCGACCTGGAACACTGAGGTTGCTGGTTCGAAACCCTGGGCTTGCCTGGTCAAGGCACATATGGGAGTTGATGCTTCCTGCTCCTCCCCCTCCTCTCTGTCTCTCTCTTTCTCTCTCACTCCTCTCTCTCTAAAAATCAATAAATAAAGTATAAAAAAATATTTAAAAAAATGAAATTCATAAGAACAAAAAGTTAAGCAGAACATAGATATTTAGTTTTACTTTTCATATTTGAATTTCATCAAAATTTATAAAACATATAGAAATGGATTTTTCTCATCAGAGACAAATAACCTAGAGATTCTTTTTCTTCTTGGTCTTTTTTTTGTCTCCTGGTATAGCACTGAAAAACCTTCATTACACTTTAGGTCTTTGAAAAACTCAAATTTTATCTAGAAGTTTGGAGTCACAGTGGTCATCAAACATGAGAGTGTATAAAATCATTAGAAATCTCTGGGGACAGTTTTAAAGTTAAAACTTACTAGATGAAAGAAAAAGTAGATAGCTGTAAAAATCACTAATTAGTTAAATTGAACTCTTCAAATAGTGAGCAAGTTTATCTTTAATTCTGCCAAATAGTGCTTATTTCTCATTTTGAGTTTCAGGGATCTTATAGTACTCTCTTTTCAATATCAAAATAATTATTTTGAAAATATAATTAAGACATCTAACAAAGAACAAGAATCTTTTATTCTTCTTCCTGCTTGTTTTTCTGTGCCTAGAAAAAAAAAGGTTGTTGATGGTTGGCTTGCCATCTGTTCCAACAGGGCAAAAATATAAAAGTTTGTGATGTTTTTCAATGGAAGAAGTTAATTAGAGATAACATATTAATTTCAGAAAATATGTCTGTTAATGTCTCATTAACCACATCTGAAAGAAAAAGCTAATGATAGAGCTGGCACACTTGTCTTCAAGGTAGTCATAATTTTTTTTTTCAGCTACTTGAACTTTAAAACATATTATTGAACAAAGAGAAGAGACAGTGCAATGGGATACAGCTTTAACTTTCCAATCCTATATTGCTGACTGCATAGGCAAAGGCTTAAATGGGTATTACTATTATACTAAATATTATTATAATGATGGAACAGTGACAACTGGCAAACTTTTGTGAGATAAATCTTTGGTTGTTAAATGAGAAAATGAAAAATGTTCTGCAATTTCATCCAACATCTTTCTATTTATTTTGATCCACCTAGAAAATATATTTAATGAATCCACAGTAGCCCACTTGCTACATCTCAGTTTTCTCATCTATAAAATGAGAATAATCATTTGCAGCATACCATTCTTGAGACACAGTACCTTCATTCTTTTATCAAAGGAGAACTCAATGAATCATTCCTATTGATCCTTGCAGTAAACTTTGAGAAAGGTGCTTCTGAAGTTCAGGTATATGATACCAAGAGGTCCACAGTCAAAATCATGTGATGGGATTCTGGTCAGCTGGCAAGCTATATCTGAATCAAACTTATTTAATTGCATCACAATGAAACAGACACAGAGAAGACTCTCGATATGTATTAGCACTCAGTCTACCTCTCCCGTTTATTCCTATAATTAACTATTCACTATTTTCAGATATTTAAGATAATATTAGTATCAAGATAATTGTAATGATGGTGTTTTAAGGGAAAAATAATCTATTCTTATTACCAAACCATCCTAGACTGATGTGACCATTCAAATTTTCATGCCCTTGTACAACTTCCTCAGTAACAACTTTCTCTTTCTTACTCAGATAAATTTTAAAACGATGGATTATAATCAGAATTTTTCATATTGGAGTGCAAGTGTGCTTTCACTTATTTTGTTCTCAGTGCTGACAGTTGAAAATTTTCATGGAGAGTCCCCAAGCAAGATTTCAAAGTATATCCCTTGCCCTTAGTTAATTATAAGTTAAGTACTTCTCTTCCTTCTAGTGCCCTCCTGGCCAGCAAGGATGGGGCTGGAAGAAAGCACATTCCCCATAGCCACATCTCTCTCTAGGAAGTCTCCACCTGTGTGAAGATAATTATTACTTTGCCTTCCAACTTGTTTCTTTCCAGAATGAATAAACTCAATACCTTTTACTTTACCTCTCCAGCATTTCCCCCCAGATTTCTCATTTTTCCTTTATACAAGATGTCTAGAAATAACAATCTATGACTGAATAAAGTTATTACTCAATGCTATATGAAAAACTAATTTTTAAATGTTATTTTTTGAGAATATTCAAACTCAGAAAATACTGTATGAATATTTTATAGATTTTTTTCTAGCTAGAAATAGCATTTGTTGTTATTAATCTCTTGCAATAGATACTGCTCAAGGCAGAGAAAGATTGTGTAACTCCTGTCCCTGTTGACCTTTTGTGTGTAATCTAATGGTTTATTTAATGAAAAAAGTACAAATCAGAGATACTTAGTCTTCATTAAAGCCTGTTGGTTCAACAAAAGTGTAATAACAATTAAAAATAAATCTAATAACAATGGAAGTGAAGAAAAGAAATCAAAATGTATTACTCCACTAATGTGCTATCACTCTCTAATGAAGACAAAGTAAACTCTTCTTAGCCAACCAAAGGTCAATGTTAGCTTGAATCTTCTGTATTTATATATGACCCTGGTACTTAAAAAGACCTTGAGAGACTTGAAAGGATGACTGTGTACTTATAGAATAAAGTATAATAACACTCTAAATCTTACTTCCAACTCTATGTAACTAAAACATGGAATGAAGATAGGCTTAATATTGTTCTTTGTTTACACTCTACTACACAGACTTGCTGCCTTTACAGTGCTATAACCCTATTCCACCTAATATTTTAATCTACCTTCTAATGCCTTTAATAGTGACTTAAAATGGTATAAAAAAAATACAAATATATATATATATATATATATATATATATATATATAAAAGTGCTAAAGGTCACACACAAACATTTAACAATGACCTCTAAAAAAAAAAAAGGAAGGGGGTGGCAAGATGGCAGTGGAGTAGGAGGACATTCCAACTTCCACCTCCAAGAACCAAGGTGGATTACAACTTAATTTAAGAACAATCATCTGGAAAACCAATTTTGGGCTAAACCAAGAGGAATCTATAACTGAAGATCACCAAAGAAGCCATAATGAGACTGATAAGAATAATGGAAATGTGGAGAGGGTGGCCCAGCTCCTGGGAGCAAGCGGCCCAGCAGGACTCACATGGTGAAAGGGGAGTTTCTAGAAGAGGGATGGGTCCTGGGCCCCAGGATCAAAGCACCAGCTTGTAGCCCCCAGAGCCTAGAAGAAGCATATAGACAGTATTTAGCTGAGAAACAAACCAGGATACTGTTTGCAAGAAAGAGACAAATTCCTCAGACTCAGGATTCATCTTAAAGGGACCGTGCAGAAAACCTCTTTCGCAACCACTCACCCAGGGCTCTAGGGGATGGGGAGAGCTGAGAGGATCAGAGTAGCAGGAAGAGAGTGTAATCTAGGAGGCACAGGGAGAAACACCTTAAGGGATAGCCACCCTAACCCCTGGGCTGAGTCACTCACCAAATCTAAAGTGAATATTTAGCTTGAAACAAGCAATACCAGGAAAGGAAAGCAGGTCACTAACCAAACAGAAGCTCCCCTGCTGCAAAGCAAAGAATCACTTAGAAGCATGGAGCCATCAGGGATACAGTATTGAGTGCTGAGGTCTGAGCTACATCACCACCCCCACAAGCAGGAGCGTGGTCCCATTGGCCAGGGTGGAAGCCAAAGACCGGCTGTGAGGGTAGAAGTCAGGGCTGGCTGCAGCTATGAACCAAGCATGAGTGCAGTCCTGCCCACTGGGGCCAGGCAGATGCCAAGGGCTAGTCAGGGTTTGCAGCCCAAACGTGTGAACACAGACCAGCACATGGGGGCGTGGTGAAGGCAGGGGATGGCCAGGGCTTGCAGTCCAGGAGGTTGAGTGCAGGCCAGCCTGAGGGGTGCTGCAGAAGCCTAGGACTGGCCAAAGCTTGCAGTGCAGGCACGCGAGCGCAGTCCTGCCAATGGAGGAAAGGTGGTAGCCGCAGTAACTACAGTGGCATGCTGGCATTGGCAATGCTCATACCCAAATTCTGGAGCCAGTGGCAGAGGGGGTGGTGGGCCAGCAGACAGACCACACCTAGGGAACACAGAGGCCACACCCATTGGTCTCCAGTGGCCATACCCTTTTTATACACAAAGAAAATGAGAAGGCAGAGAAATACAACCCAAATGAATCAAGAGAAATCCCCAGAAAAAGATCTGAATGAGATGTAAATGACCAAATTGCCATATTCAGAGTTTAAAATAATGATTGTTAGGATGCTCAAAGATCTTAGAGCAACAATGGATGGACATAACAAGCACCTAAATAAAGAGATAGCAAGTATCAAAAAGACATTGAAATAATAAAAAATAACCAGTCAGAAATGACAAATACAATATCAAAAATGAAGACCACACTAGAAGGAATCAAAAGCAAGATGGATGCAACTGAGGATTGAATCAGCGATTACCAGGACAAGATAAACAAAAACAAGAAAGCACAGCAGCAAAAAGAAAAGAGGCTCAAAATATCTGAGGAAACTCTAAGAGAGCTCTGTGACAACATGAAGAGAAACAATATCCACATCATAGGGGATCCATATTGCGTGCCTGCACAACACACACTGGAGAAAAGAAAGCCTCTTCAACAAATGGTGCTGGGAAAACTGGAAAGCCACATGAAAAAGAATGAAACTCGACTACAGTTTGTCCCCTTGTACTAAAATTAACTCAAAATGGATCAAAGATCTAAACATAAGACCTGAAACAATAAAGTACATAGAAGAAGACATAGGTACTAAACTCATGGACCTGAGTTTTAAAGAGCATTTTATGAATTTGACTCCAAAGGCAAGAGAAGTGAAGGCAAAAATTAATGAATGGGACTACATCAGACTAAGAAGTTTTTGCTCAGCAAGAGAAACTGATAACAAAATAAATAGATAGCCAACTAAATGGGAAATGATATTTTCAAAAAACAGCTCAGATAAGGGCCTAATGTCCAAAATTTACAAAGAACTCATAAAACTCAACAACAAACAAACAAAAAATCCAATAAAAAAATGGGAAGAGGACATGAACAGACACTTCTCCCAGGAGGAAGTACAAATGGCCAACAGATATATGAAAAGATGCTCATCTTCTTTAGTTATTAGAGAAATGCAAATCAAAACTGCAATGAGATACCACCTCATACCTGTTCAATTAGCTATTATTAACAAGACAGGTAATAGCAAATGTTGGAGAGGCTGTGGAGAAAAAGGAACTCTCATACACTGTTGGTGGGAATGTAAAGTAGTACAACCATTATGGAAGAAAGTATGGTGGTTCCTCAAAAAAATGAAAATAGAACTACCTTATGACCCAGCAATCCTTCTACTGGGTATATACCCCCAAAACTCAGAAACATTGATATGTAAAGACACATGCAGCCCCATGTTTATTGCAGCATTGTTCACAGTGGCCAGAACATGGAAACAACCAAAAATCCCATCAATAGATGACTGGATAAAGAAGATGTGGCACATATACACTATGGAATCCTACTCAGCCATAAGAAATGATGACATTGGATTATCTACAGCAAAATGTTGGGATCTTGATAACATTATACGAAGAGAAATAAGTAAATCAGAAAAAAACAGGAACTGCATTATTCCATACGTAGGTGGGACATAAAAGTGAGACTAAGAGACATTGATAAGAGTTTGGTGGTTATGGGAGGAGAGGTGAGAAGGAGAGGGAAAGGGGGAGGGGGAGGGGCACAAAGAAAACTAGATAGAAGGTGACAGAGGATAATCTGACTTTAGGTGATGGGTATGCAACATAACTGAACGACAAGATAACCTGGACATGTTATCTTGATTTATTGATGTCACCCCATTAAAAAAATAAAATTATTAAAAAAGTATAAACTACAGTACTGTAAGTAAAATTTAATTTTAAATATCAAAATTGTCATGTAACTAAGTAGCATTGCATGTCAAGAAATTTTAAAAAGGTTTTAGTAATAGAGTAATAAAAGAAATTAACACAGTTTAAAAAAAGAAGATAGGGTCTTTTTGCTTGTTTTTATATATATTTTAATTTATTTTTTAATGTAATAAGTTGACATTGTTCACCGAACCATACAGGAATCAAGTGTACCTCTCAATATAGCAAAATCCCTGCATCAAGCAAAGTCTCTTTCCATCCCCAGTAAAGATAAGGTTTCTGAAATCTAAGGGTCTCATACTACGTCAAAATATTTGAGAAAAGTAAAACATTATTGTAAAAAATCTGAAAGATGCTATTACAAAAGACCCTATCTCTTGTGGTGGTTGAATTTTATTCAATGGTTTTACAGTTGTATCATGTCCATTGACTTGATAGACAATTTCTAACTTCCAGAATGACTATTACTATAATAGTTTTTTTGGGCGGTTACATCCTGCTTTCTTGCCATTAACTCAAAGGTGGCTTGTGACAAAAATAAACAGTGAATCAAAAATGAATTAAAAGTTCAAGATGGTGACAGAGTAAGTGGATGTTCCAACTGCCACCTCCCAGGACAAAATTGGATTACAACTTAATTTAAGAATAATTATCTTGACAAACCAACTTTGAACTAAATGAAGAGGAGTCTATATTCATGGATCACCAAAGAAGCTTCACCGAGACTGGTAGGAAGGGCCGAGATGTGGAAAGGGCTGCCCGCTCTCAGGAGGGAGCAATAGCTGAGGGTCTGGAGGAACTCTCACTGTGAGGAAGGTCACCCTGAGAGGTGTATGTGCTCAGCCCCAGGCCAGGATCCCCAGCCTAGAGCCCCAGAGCCTAGAAGAAGTGCCAGACTGTATTTGGCAATGAAAAGAGTAGGGTTTCTGTCTGCGAGAAAGAGACTGAGTTTTCTGAGATGCAGACTCCTATAAAAATAGGGCCCACGCAGAAAATCTTGTTCACAGCCATTTACCCAGGGCTCTGGTGGAGGGAGAGCTGAGAGGACTGGAGTTGCATGAGAAAAGTGTAAAGTTGGAGTCTCAGGGAGAGACACTTTTGGAGATGGCCGCCAGAAACCCTGTGCTGAGTTATTCTCCAATACTGAAGTCAACATCTTTCTTGGGTGTAGCATCTTCTTTGTGCAGCATCAGCCTAGAGAAGAGCAATTGATCCACTCTTGCAAGTCTGTCCTACCCCAGTCATGGTAAGAAATCATTCTGAGAGGCCAGGGAGCTGGGGATGCATAAGTGGTTCAGTTTTCTGGCTTTGAGACCAGAGTGTTTCTCATGCTCCCAATTCTAGGATTGGTGCTTCCATCTCACAGTAGAAATTGTCCAGAGAGCAGGCAGACCACACCTCAGGGTCTCAGAGGCCACACCCACCAGACTCCTGAAGTCACACCCTTCTGAGATCTGTGAAAAAAGTCTGGACAGACTGACACCTGGGAAAGAGGGATAGAGACACACCCACCACCTTTCCTAATCATTAAATTTCTTCAGGTGCTAAGACTTTAGCAGAGTTTTTTTCATCAGCTGAGCCCACCAAACGTCCAGCAGACAGAGGCTGCAGGAGACAGGACTCAGGGAAACATGGCCTTTTAAGCGGAACTTGCTCCAGGCCCAATGTGAGTAAAAGCTAGCCTAGGAGTGAGGTTGGTATTTCCATGTGCACCTGGGCATAGCAGAGTCAGCCACAAACTCTGGATTCCTTGTAGCTCCAAGAAGGTTGCTGAGGGCTAGTAATGGGCAGTGTCTCCCACTAGTCTTCACCAGGTTCCTGCTAGGGAGGCCCAGGACTGGTAAATCCAGGGGCCAGCTTCAGAGAGCATCGATTGGTTCAGGACCTAACAACCCTTGGTAGAGTGGTACCTAAGGAAAGTCTCTTCACACTTGGCCCAGATGAGGTGAGTTCCACTCTCTGATCAGCATCGGCACAGTGGCTCATGTGCATTGGATAGGGTGGAGCTTCACAATCAGCTGACCTGGGCACTGGATTCCACAGGGAGAAGGAAGAGAGGCTTGGAGCATGGATATTTAATGTGTGGGCCCTTGTGAGTCTGTTGTTGGGTCTGGCTGAGGGGCTTAGCCACCTTTGGGGGGACATAATCATCCCTAGGAGAGGACTCTCTCAGTCTTTCTCCATGAGACCAGGGTCTCAGCAGCTGAAAAAACATCTGAAGAGGGGAGTGTCAGCCACACTTGTTCTCAACCAGCTCTCACCTTGTTGGAGAGAAATAAAATTTGAGTATCCAGTAGTGGCTGAGGGATCGAGATCTGGAGTAGGGGCCACATTCCCCATATTAAACTTCTGACCAAGAGATTCCTGATGTAGGGGGGTCCCACTAATGTTTTCTTTGTGAAGAGCCAGAGAAAGACAGAGAAAGGGGCAGATAGGGACAGACAGGAAGGGAGAGAGATAAGAAGCATCAATTCTTTGTTGTGACACCTTATTTGTTCATTGATTGCTTTCTCATATGTGCCTTGACCAGGGGGCTATAGAAGACTGAGTGACCCCTTGCTCAAGCCAGTGACCTTAGGTTCAAGGTGGTGAGCCTTGCACAAACCAGATAAGCTTGCAATCAGGCTGGCAACCTCAGGGTTTTGAACTTGGGTCCTCTGTGTCTCAGTCCAATGCTTTATCCACTGCAGCACTGCTTGGCCAGGTGTACCCACTAATGTTGTATTTACCATCTCAGTGCTCTAACCCACCAAGCATGCAACCTGGACAGGATTTGGTTGGGTGAGGTCAGTCTGAGGCCACACAACAGTCTTACTACAGAAGACTCTGTGGGAAAATCAGGCAGCTACAAGAGGAGGAGGAGCAGATGAAAAATGGAGACAAATCTTACATTGCTTGGGGCTTTTACAGAGCTTTTATCATCTTTAAACAGGAGGAAGCTGGTCTTTATACAAAGGTTGGCCCCTTCTACACTACCCAGGCACAGAAAATGCACAAAAACAAACAAAGTGCAGTAGTTGCAGACTGGTTGCCCACAACAGGTTACAAACAACAGCTAATGCCAACCCCAAAAGATCTAGAGCCAACACAACTGGTAGTGGTTGGCAGACAACACGAACCCTAGACTCAGCTACCTACACAAGCAGCACACCCAAAGGTGGAGTCTATCAGACACCAGCCACTGTGGAGCATAAATACATCCAACAGAATAGACATTGCACAGTGTATAATACACATGATCAAGGTTGACTCTTAGAGTCAACCAGCCTGAAGGGATAATCATACCCACATAAGAGAGAAAATAATACCCTCAAGAAACATCCCTTTTATAAGAGAAAACAGGTTGCCTGGAGATAAGTACCACAGAGCCCCTCTTATTTATGAAGACACCACAAAAATTTCAAAGTCAGCCAGTGCTATGTAATTCACAGAGAAAATGGACAGAGAAAAGCAACCCAAATGAATCAACAAGAGAAATCTCCAAGAAAAGAACTGAATGAGCTGGAATTCACCAAAATACCAGATGCAGAGTTTGAAATAATTTTTAGGATGTTCAAGGATCTTAGAGCAATAATGGATGAACATAATGAGCATCTAAATAAAGAGTTAGCAAGCATCAAAAAGGACATTGAAATTATAAAAAAAAAAAAACCCAGTCAGAAATGACAAATACAATATTAGAAATGAAGACTGCATTAGAAGGCTAAATGAAGTGAAAGATTGAATCAGTGATTTAGAAAACAAGATAAAAGAAAGTATGGAAGCAGAGCAGCAAAAAGAAAAGAGGCTCAAAAGATTGAGGAAATTCTAAGAGAGCTCTGTGACAACATAAAGATAAACAACATTCTCATCATATGGGTTCCTGAAGGAGAAGAGAATGAACAAGGGATAGAGAACCTGTTTGAAAAAATCATAGATAAAAACTTCCCTAAATTGATGAAGGAAAAAGTCACACAAATTTAAGAAGCACAGTTTCATTAAAGAGAAACCCAAAGAGGCCTACACCAAGACACATCATAATTAAGTTGTCAAAGTTAAGAGACAAGAAAAGAATATGAAAAGTTTCAAAAAAAAAAGCAGTTAATTACCCCATAAGGATGAGATCTGACTTCTCAACAGAAACACTTGAGTCCAGAAGTGTTTGGCAAGAAATATTCAAAGTGATGCAAAACAAGAACCTAAAACCAAGACTTATTTATCCAGCAAGGATATTGTTTAAAATTGAAGAATAAATAAAAAGCTTCCCAGACAAAAACAAACAAAAAAAAACAACAAGAAACAAACAAACAAACAAACAAAAAACCTTAAGGAATTCACTACAACTAAACCAGTACTGCAAGAAATGTTAAGGGTCATATTGTAAAAAGAGCATAGGAAAAAAATTCTAAAAAAACAGAATTGTAGATTTAAAGAATAAAATGGCAATAAATAAAAAATAAGTACATGTCAATAATAAACCATAAATGTAAATGGATTAAATGCTCCAATAAAAAGACATAGGATAGTTGCATGGATAAGAAAACAAGACCTGTACATATGTTGTCTATAAGAGACTTACCTCAGAACAAAAAAATAAACAGACTGAAAGTGAAGGGATGGGAGAAAGTATTTCATGAAATTGGAAATGAAAAATAAAAAGCTGGGATAACAATAGTTATATCTGACAAAATAGACTTTTAAACAAAGTTTGTAGAAAGGGATAAAGAAGATCACTACATAATGATAAAGAGAGCAATCCAACAGGAGGATATAACCATTGTAAATATGTATGCACCTAATATAGGAGCACCTAAATATATGAAGCAGATTTTGATGGACATAAAGGGCAAAATTGACAGCAATAATATAACAGTAGGAAATCTTAATGCCCTACAAACATCAATGGATAGATCCTTCAGACAGAAAATTAACAAAGAAATAGCCACCTTAAGTAACACACTAGATGAACTAGATTTAATAAATATCTTTAGAAATTTTCACCCTAAAGAAGCAAAATATACATTCTTTTCAAGTACTCATGGTACATTCTTTATGATAGATCACATGTTAGGACACTAAAGGAGTCTCAACAAATTTAAAAAGATTAAAATCATATTAAGCATCCTCTCTGATCATGGTGGCATGAAACTAGAAATTAACTACAATAGAAAAACTGAAAAACATTCAAACACTTGGAAGATAAATAACATGGTATTAAATAATGAATGGGTTAATAATGAGATCAAGGAAGAAATAAAAAATTTCCTTGAAACAAATGAAAACAAACATACAAAAACTCAAAATTTATGGGACACAACAACGTGGTCCTGAGAAGGTAATTCAGAGCATTACAGGCACATTTTAAGAAGCAAGAAAAAGCTCAAATAAACAACTTAGCCCTCCATTGAAAAGAACTAAAAATAGAACAACAAACAAAGCCCAGAGCAAGTAAAGGGAAGGAAATAATAAAGATCAGAGCAAAAATAAATAATATAGATGCTAAAACAACAATACAAAAGATCAATCAGCAGCTGGTTCTTTGAAAAGGTAAACAAAATTGACAAACTTTTAAACAGACTCATCAAGAAAAAAATAGAGAGAATTCAAATAAATAAAATTAGAAGGAAAACTGAAGAACAACTGACACAGCAGAAATACAAAGAATTGTATGAAAATAGTATGAACATTTATATGCCAAAAAATTAGACAACCTAGGTGAAATAAATAAATTTCTAAAAACATACAATCTTCCAAGACTCAATGGGGAAGAATCGGAAAACCTAAACATACAATTACATCAAATGAAATTGAAAGAGTTATTAAAACTTTCCCAACAAACAAAAGTCCTGGACTGGATGGCTTCACAGGTGAATTTTGCCAAATATTCAAAGAAGAACTAACACCTATCCTTCTCAAGCTATTTCAAAAAATTCAAAAGGAGAGAAGACTTCCAAACTCCTTTTATGAGGCAAGCATATTCCTCATTCCAAAACCAGGTAAAGACACTACAGAGAAAGGAAATTGTAGACCAATATCCCTGATGAACGTAGATGCTAAAAGTTTCAACAAAATATTAGCAAACCACATCCAGCAATACATTAAAAAAATTATACATCATGACCAAGGGATTTATTCCAGGGAGGCAAGGCTGGTACAGTATTTGCAAATCAATCAATGTAATTAATCACTTAAACAAAAGGAAGGATAAAAATCACATGATTATATCAATAGATGCAGAAAAATCATTTGATAAAATCCAGCATTCATTTATGATAAAAACTCTCAGCAAAGTGGAAATACAAGAAACGTACCTCAACATAATAAAGGCCATCTTTGACAAACCAACAACCAACGTCATACTCAATGGACAAAAATTAAAAGCAATCCCTTTGAGATCAGGAATAAGACAAAGGTGCCCCCTTTCACCACTCTTATTCAACATAGTTATGGAAGTCCTATCCACAGCAATTAGACAAGAAGAAAAAATAAAAGACATCTAAATTGGAAAAGAAAAAGTAAAACTATCATCATTTGTTGATGGCATGACACTTTACATAAAAATCCCTAAAGTCTCAGTCAAAATACTAGTAGGCCTGATAAATGAATTTGTCAAGTGGCAAGACATAAAATTAGTATTAAGAAGTCAGTGCATTTTTATACACCAACAATAAACTGTCTGGAAGAGAAATTAAGGAAACAATCCTGTTCACTATTGCAACAACAAAAATAAGTTTGTATGAATAAATTTAACCAAGGAGGTAAAAGACTTGTACTCAGAATATTATAAGATACTGAAAAAATAAATCAAGGAAGATACAAACAAGTGGAAGCATACACCATGTTCATGGATAAGAAGAATAAACATCATTAAAATGTGTATATTACCCAAAGCAAGCTATAGATTCAAGCAATTTCTATTAAAATACCAATAGCCTACTTAAAGGGTATAGAATAAATATTCCAAAAATTTATATGGAACCAAAAAAGAACACAAATAGCCTCAGCAATCTTGAAAATGAAAAATAAAGTGGGAAATATTACACTTCTTGATATTAAATTATACTGCAAGGCCATAGTAATCAAAACAGTTTGGCACTGGCATAAAAACAGCTATATAGAGCAATGGAACAGAACAGAGAATCCATAAATAAACCCACGCCTTTATGGTCAATTGATATTTGACAAAGGAGGTAAGAGCATACAGTGCAGTAAAGATAGTCTCTTTAATAAATGGTTTTGGGAAAATTTGACAGGTATATGCAAAATAATGAAACTAGACCACCAACTTACACCATTCACAAAAGTAAACTCAAAATGGATAAAAGACTTCAATGTAAGTTGTGAAACTATAAACATTTTGGAAGAAAACATAGGCAGTAAACTCTCCAATATCTCTTATAACAATATTTTTGCTGATTTATCTTCACAGGCAAGTGAAATAAAGGACAAACTAAACAAATGGGACTATATCAAACTAAAAAGCTTTTGCACAGCAAAGACCCCATGAACAAAATTAAAAGACAATCCACACAATGGAAGAATATATTTCCAATACATCTTTTTTTTTTTCCCCCTGAAGTTGGAAATGGGGAGGCAGTCAGACAGACTCTGCATGCATCCTACCGGGATCCACACGGCATGCCCACCAGGGGGCGATGCTCTGCCCATCAGGGGCGTCATTCTGTTGCAACCAGAGCCATTCTAGCACCTGAGGCAGAGGTCATGGGGCCATCCTCAGTGCCCGGGCCAACTTTTTGCTCCAATGGAGCCTTGGCTGCGGGAGGAGAAGAGAGAGACAGAGAGGAAGGAGAGGGGGAGGGGTGGAGAAGCAGATGGGCACCTCTCCTGTGTGCCCTGGCTGGGAATTGAACCCACGACTCTTGCACGCCAGGCTGACGCTCTACCACTGAGCCAACCAGCCAGGGCGCCAATACATCTTATAAGAAGTTAATAACCAAAATTTATAAAGAGCTTCTAAAACAACACCAGGAATATAAGCAATTCAATTAAAAAATGGTCAAAAGAACTGAATAAACACTTCTCCAAAGAGGACGCACTTCTCCAAAGAGATGGCCAATAGGCATATAAAAAAATGTTCAACATCATTAATTATCAGAAAAATGCAAATTTAAACCACAATGAGATACCACTTCACACCTGTCTGAAAGACATTCATTAAAAAAACAACACACAGTAAGTGCTGGCGTGGGTGTGGAGAAAAGGGAACCCTCCTGCACTGCTGGTGGAAATGGAGACTTGTGCAGCCACTGTGGAAAACAATATGAAGTTTTCTCAAAAAATTAAAAATAAAACTGCCTTTTGACCCAGCTATTTTACTTTTAGGAATATATCCTAAAAATATCAAAGTAGTGATTCACAAGAAGTTATGCATTCCCATGTTTGCTGCAGCATTGTTTACAAAAGCTAAGATCTGGAAACAGCCAAAGTGTCTGTCAGTGGACAAGTGGATTAAAAAGCGGTGGTACATATACATAATGGAATACTACTTGGCCGTGAAAAAGGAAATCTTTCCTTTTGCGAGGTCATGGATCGACTTGGAGATTATGCTAAGTGAAATAAACCAGGCAAAGAAAGAAAAATATCAATTGATCTTATTTATATGTAGAATCTAATAAACAAAGTGAATTGAGAAACAGAATAGAGGTAGAGGCGGGGTCACAGGGAGCAGAAGGATAGCAGTCAGAGGGAAGGGGGATGAGGGGATGGGATCAGAGAAGGTAAAGGGATTAGTGAAATTATATATACATAACACAGAGATACAGATAACAGGACCACAAAGCCCATGGGGATGGGAGGAGGGGGTTCCATGGGGAACAAAGGGGTGGGGTTTAGGGGGTTGAATTGAGTGGGACACTTGAAATCATGTTAATACAATAAATTACAATTAATAAAAAAATTAAAAATATGAGAATAAATCAAGCTTGACTATGCAGTGGTGCAGTGAATAAAGCATGGGACTGAAACAGAGGACTCAAGTTTGAAAGCCCAAGGTCACCAGCTTGAGCACGGGCTCACCAGCTTACACATGGAGTTGCTGGCTTGAGTATGGGATCATAGACATGACCCTGTGGTTACTGGCTTGAGCCCAAAGATTACATCCCCCCCCCCCCCACGCATCAAGGCACATATGATAAAGTAATCTATGAGCAGTTAAGGAGCTGCAACAAAGATTTGATGCTTTTCATCACTTTCCCTTCCTTTCTGTCTGTCCCTGTCTGTCCCTTTCTCCGTCTCTGTCTCTGTCACACACACACACACACACACACACACACACACACACACAAGTAAGAAAAGAAAAAGAATAAATCAAGAATGAAAAAGTGAAATGCTCATTTGCACTGTTCTGTGAATGTTGTGTGCTTTAATCTTTCCTGCATTTGACTAAACCAATTCTTATGACTGAACTCATATTCTTTTTACTTTAACCAGCCTAAATTCCACTCATACTATAAGCCAGGGGTCCCCAAACTACGGCCTGCGGGCCACATGCGGCCCCTTGAGGCCATTTATCTGGCCCCCGCCGCACTTCCGGAAGGAGCACCTCTTTCATTGGTGGTCAGTAAGAGGAGCACATTGGCCATCTCATTAGCCAAAAGCAGTCCCATAGTTCCCATTGAAATACTGGTCAGTTTGTTGATTTAAATTTACTTTTCTTTATTGTAAATATTGTATTTGTTCCCATTTTGTTTTTTTACTTTAAAATAAGATATGTGCAGTGTGCATAGGGATTTGTTCATAGTTTTTTTTTATAGTCTGGCCCTCCAACGGTCTGAGGGACAGTGAACTGGCCCCCTGTGTAAAAAGTTTGGAACCCCTGCTATAAGCCATTACTCAATACTTTAATATATCCTCCATAAATCAATCTATTTCCTGAGTGGAAAAACAGCTTTATTTGTTTCTTAGTTTCAACTAGTTTCTGTCACATTTTTCCATATACATCTTTTTCTTTTTTTAAAGATGTCAATTTCTGGTTCTCAATTTTGAAATTTTTTTAAGAGCAGGAACCAGATGTATTCCATGATTTAGTCTTCCATAGTAATAACAACGAGGTTAATACTCAACAGATGCTCAATTCATGTTTAATAAATGTTTTTACTTTATTACATTACATAGTCCTGTGTATTTTCCGTAGTCATAAATTTTATTCTTTTGCGAAATTAACACCTGGAACACTTTGTTTTAGAAACAAAACATTTTTGTTTTGTTTCTCTCTTTACTGTTTATCCCACTGGCCATTATTTTCATTGTTTTCTTGTTTTGGCTCACCCAAAATTGAAAGTTTTAACGTATGAAACTGCACTTACTTCTTTGGCACTCTTATTAGATCTTATGGCAATAAATTCTACCAATATTCTGATAAATATTAAAATTATATTTCTATCCCAAACGTTATTTTACACTGCAGATAGTCTTGATATGCATTTCCAATCTTTATCCTAAATTGTTCTTTTCCTATTGTCTTATTGAGAATCGTAACTGGCAGTAATACCTTCCATATTTTTCAGACCAGAAAACTTGAGATGATTCTTACATTATATAGTTCACTCATGATCTACAAGTGATTCATCATTAAATCTCATCAGCTCATCTCTTTTCTCACCTGATCCAAACACAATAATATGGATTACTAAAATAATCCTCCAACTTGTCTTTCTGCTTCTTCTCTTCTCTTTATTCAATCTTTTCTCACACGGTAGTCAATTAGATCTTTTTAAATATTAGCCAGATTAGATGAGTCCTTGGCTCAAAATCTTTCAGTAATTTTTTTCTTAATCTGAGAGGAAAGAGCTAGAGTCCTACAAACCCCTGTACAGTCTAACCTGCTAGACCTCATTTCCTCCACCTCTTGTTATTCACTCCCCATCTGTTTTACTTCTTTCCATTCTAAGTAAGCTTCCACCTCACATCCTTTGCATTGATTCTTCAGTTTTCTAGAATGTTCTTCTCCAAAATAAGCATAGTTCTCTCCCTTTTCTTCTTGTCTCACCCCTCAGACTTCATGATTTAAAATATTTGCTATTTTCTGATAACCACATGAAGATAGAACTTTTCATTGGTGTTGTACTTATTGTAAATAAATAATAAAATTTTTTATCTCTCCCTAGCTGGTTGACTCAGTGGAAGAGCGTCAGCCTAGTGTGCAGGAGTCCCAGGTTCGATTCCAGGCCAGGGCACACAGAAGAAGTGCCCATCTGCTTCTCCACCCCTCCTCCTCTCCTTCCTCTCTGTCTATCTCTTCCCCTCCCACAGCCAAGGCTCCATTTGAGCAAAGTTGGACCAGACGCTGAGGATTGCTCTATGGCCTCTGCCTCAGGTGCTAGAATGGCTTTGGTTGCAACAGAATGACGCCCCAGATGAACAGAGCATTGCCCCCTGGTGGGCATGCCGGGTGGATCCCAGTTGGGCGCATGCGGGAGTCTGTCTGACTGCCTCCCTGTTTCTAACTTTAGAAAAATACAAAAAAAATTATCTTTAATACCTAGAATAGCAAACAACAAATAGAAGGTACTCAGCAAACATTTCTTGAATAAAAGAATGAATTGATAAATGATTGAAACAACATATACTGTTCACAAAAATTGGGGGATATTTATAGCTTCATATTTATTTTTAAACATTTCCTAATTTTTGTGAGCTCTATATTTGCTCATCTTATCTATGTGTTCCTAATACCATGTAGAAAGGAAATCCGTGAATGACCTCTCCTCAAAATATGCTTAGACTACTACTTTGAAACATAGAGGATGAATTCATATGGCTCCCTGAAATTTAAAGTTAATCATTCCTTTCCAAAATCCTGGGGCATATCAATCTATAGATGATACTTTAAATATAAAATGAACTATGCAGTTATGTACATTGATGCTATAAATCAATATTATTATACATGAAATATTGTTCATGATATTTTGTTAAAAGAAAAAGTGATTTAAAAAGATCATATATAGCCATTTCTCTCTGAGAAATGGAGTAGAAAGGAGAATGAAAAATAATAAAATATTTGAAGAATGTAGACCAACATATTGTCAGAAGTTTTCTCTGGATAGTAGAGTCATATTATTTATAGTTTTAATTTTTTTAAAAAAAGCTTGAAACTGAGTTGTGTTAATCAGATAAAGGAAAAAATGCCTATACAGTGGTACCTTGAGATATAAGTTTAATTCTTTCTGTAACTGAGCTCATAAGTCAGAATGACTTACAAAGTACACTAGTACTGGCTTTACTTAACAATCACCACTAGCATTTGCACACAATGCAAGGGTCAGAGGGTCCTTCATGGGTTTATGGCCTGGCAGCTTCTTTTTCTCTGTGGTGATAATGAAAGTCCTCCAGGGCATTTTTTTTCCAAAACAACCCTGTTTCATCACAGTTGAACACTTTTTGGGGTATGTAGCCTTTCTTTGCGATAAGTGCAGCAAAACATGTGATGTACTTGGCTGCCTTAATGTCAGCACTTGCAGCTTCACCATGCCTCACCACCGAGTGGATGCCAGATCTCTTCTTGAAATTTTCAAACCAGCCATGACTTGCCTTAAACTTATCTTCTGCTGTCTCTTTTGAGGTTGATGGTTCTTTCTTCTTCAAGTCACTGTAAATAATATGTGCCTTTTTGCATATTATAGTTCTCAGTCACTGTATCTCCTGCCAGTTCTTTCTCTTTCACAGCAGAAGCTTCTCCATTTCTTCATAAATATTTGTCCTTAATTGGGACAGAATTGTATTTCCTTTCACTGGATTTGTGCTTTTGATGGCATCTTTTGGTTTAAGGATGGTATAAATTATAATTGTATTGCTGTTGTACAGCCTTGCCAGTACAATCACTTGTACACCATGTTCAGGTTTTTCTATTATTTCTTGCTTTACTTCTATCGACATCATTCTCTTCTTCTTCTCACCACTGTCCTTTACACTCACTTTCTGCAGCCCCATAATAGCACACAAAAAAAGTTAGTAAAAAATGCAGAAATGATGCAAGAAAGAGTACAGTGCACGAGATTCGACTTGATTCTGCAGGTAACATGTGAGAAAGAATGAGATGCTGGTGTTGTGCTGCTGATACTGGATCTGTGTGCCAATGCGCCAACTAGTGGCAGCTTCTTAAATCATGACTCATATTTTGGAATTTTGCCCTGATCTCGAACAAAAATATGAACCGAGTGGCAGCTCATATTTAAAAAAAAAAATTGTATGTTGGTCTTCTCGTATCTCAAGTTACCACTGTACTGAAGAAGATCATCATTTCCTTATGTCTAGACTACTATTTTCTTTATTCAAACAATGCTGAAGGGCATAGATAGTTAAATAGGACTTTATTCTTAAAATTAACTGCAGATAGATTCTTTTTTTTTTTTAAGAACTTTTATGTATACTTTTTTTTAAAAGATTTTATTTATTCATTTTAGAGAGGAGAGAGAGAGAGGGAGAAGAGGGAGGAGCAGGAAGCATCAACTCCCATATGTGCCTTAACCAGGTAAGCCCAGGGTTTCGAACCGGTGACCTCAGTGTTCCAGGTCGACGCTTTTATCCACTGCACCAGCACAGGTCAGGCTGCAGATAGATTCTTTTAATTTTTCTTTTTTTAATGTTGGAATCTCACCAATACCACTTACACATTTTTTTATACTTTGTGCATTGGTAGAGAGGCCTAGAAGTTGATATAAAGTTCTTTCATTCCCTATTTTTATTTAGTTTGTTGCTATAGGAACGGTAGTATTTTCTGTGAAAGTCTCCCTTTTCCCCTCTTGCAGCCAGTGGCTCAATTGGTTCGAGCATAAGCTCAGACACTGAGGAAAAATCAATTCGTTGAGTGCATCAGTCTCAAGCATTGAAAATAGTTCAGTTCATTCAAGCATTGGCCTTAGACAGAGGCTGCAGTGTGATCCTGGTGGAGACTCATGTGGGAGTCCTCTCACTTAAAAAATAAAAAAGTCTATTGAAGTTCTCACTCATTAACATGAATCTTACATTAAATAATGAGTATTTTCTGAGTGGCATTTTTTTCCTTTTTTATCATTTTTTAAAAATTTTCTTTCTCTCCTTCTCTATACTTTGGTGTCTTTTCCCTCAAAATTTTAACATTTATTTTCATGTCAATAAGAAATCTCCTTTAAGTGGTTTTATTTTCTTGGCTACACTTTTGTCTTTCTCAGGAAGTGAAATGCATTGATAAACATTCAAGTTTATTATACTTGAATGTTTGAATAATTAATTAGGTAATAAGTTAAACTAAAGTATCAGAGGCTTAAAAAATAAAGAATTATTTCTTGTTCTCTCTATATATATTTGTATGTGTGTAACTTAATATAGAGAGCTACAGGTTATCTTCACTCCAATATCCAAGCTGACAGATCAGCCTTATTTGGGAACATGCTGGAACATGTTCAAGAGAACATAAAAAAGCCTGTGCTAAAGCATAGGCTGGTTCTTAAACTTTCCACCTCAAAATGACACATATTATTGGGGCTCACAGTCTGTTACTAAAGTAAGTCAAATGGCCATTTTCAAGTTTAACAAGATGAAGAATTATAATATTTACATTGTAAAAAACCATAAATTTTTATCATATATATTTTTAAAATTAGAATTTTTATGTAGACAGCAGTGTCCATCTGAACTCAAATAAACAAAATAAATTGGTGTTTAGAAAAAGTGAATCAGAGAACGAGTCCTAGATGTGGTGAACTTGAAGTAAGATTTGTATAAGGGAATCAAGAGGTCATGATATAAAGGTCACGTGTAAAGACTGTGGGAAAAAATTAAGGAAGGAGGGCAAAATAGAGAGGTTTTCAGACATATGACCCTTTATCATGATAATTAGGTGATTGAAATGGCTAGTAAAGAAATGGGACTGGTAAGAACTGGAAGATTAGTGATAGAGTTTACATAGAAAGAAAATGGAACCACAGTACTCTTTTTCATATTGAGTTGATATAATTTTAAAATAGTTCTGTGGTTTAGGCATCTAATATTGAATGGGTTCTGGCAATAAAATCGAGGTGCTCATTAAGCAGTCTGGTGACTTCCAGCATGCGTATGACGTGAGCATATGTGGGCTTCAGTGGATGTAATGTGTATTTTGGGGAGGTTTTTGATACATAATTGCACTGAATGATTGCTGTGGTTATGAAAATGTTATACCTGTTTAAGTTAGAAATTTTAAGAAATAGAAGCTGACTCAGGACAAGTCAAGCCTAAGATAAGTTTATTATAAATATATTCAGCAGCTCAAATCAATGGGAAGCCTGGAAAATCAGGCCTCACTAGGCAGATAGAAAAAAAGGCCGAATGACATATAAAACCTGAGTTGATATGAAATTTCTTCTGCTTTCACTACCTTCTCCAGGAAACAACCACCTAAGCCCTTGGGTTTCACTACATTTATTTCTTGAGACAAAGACCAGCATTACTGTAACTAGGTAGAACCAGACTGAAAACTATTGCCTGTAACTAACTTCACAGGAGTCTTGATAAGCACATGTTGAAATCTCTCTTTTTAGAGGGAAATAGCTTTTTTCCATGTCAGATCTAACTTGAAACGTATAAAGCCCCAAATGTTTAAAGAAGTTTTGAAGTTGATTATTCAAAATGAATTTTCAAAACTGCTCACATAAATAAAAAAGAAGCAACTGATACTAACAAGAAAGTATCAGTGGCATTGAGAAATAGCAAAAGAAGGATTGAAGTTAGTTTTGTAAGTTTTTGTGCTAAGGACTAGGAAGATACACACAGTTGAGTGGCAAGAAAGGCAGGACCCCTTGAGCCAAAGAGAAAAAAATGTAAATCCTTGTCTTGACATGTACTGACTTTGTGATCTTCATCATGTTACTTCAGGAAACTCAGTAAACTGGAGATAACAATATTGGTATGGAGGTTAAATGAAATATCTATGTAAAGACACCATCATGCTACCTACCATATAATAGGTGCTCAACAAACATTACCTCATCGCCTATTCGCCACATAGCCTTCAGTTAGAAGCAATGAGAAAAGTCAGTACAAAGATTTCTATGTTGTTTCATGTCCTGAAATCCTTAGGTGATAATGATTGATAAAGAAACAAAAATAGCATAAACAAAATTTAAATGTAAATGTCCTATTGATAAATTATAGAATCTTTTCTGGAACTTGGCTGGGTCATATTGTGTCTATCCTATGACCATTTCTGGTTTCTCTCTATCAGCATGCTAAAGACAGCTTACTCCTTGAAAAATCTTAATGATCAAGTCCTTCAGGTGTACGCATTGAACTTTCCTCTGTTTTATAACCATTTCTTTCCAAGTAGATCTGGATTTTCATCCAGCTTTACCTTTATCCTTTCTTTAAATCCCTCCTGGAAGGAAAAATAAAAAGTAGGCATTCTAAAAGGAATTCAAGTTAAAAAGCATTAAGAATCACAAAAGTCCTTTTAAAAAGGACCACTTTCAAATATATTAGTAAATGTTAACATCATCCTTGGAAAAACAATAGAAGGTAGTGGGTAGGTAGAACTAAAAACTGTTTGACTTTCTTAAGGAAATTCCCATTGAAATTGTTTTAAAACTTAGACAAAGTTAAATATAAATGAGGGTAGATGTGGCCATGTTGCAGGCTGTGGCCTCTATCTGAGGTTTCTTATCTTCTGTGCATCTTTCTGTCTCTAAGGAAACAGAAAGCATGGAGGACCCAACATCTTCTGATTTAAACTCAAGCAGCTTTCCACTTTATCATTTATATTGAGGTTACACAAGATATTATTTGAAAACAGGGTTCTGTGGCTAAAAGGAAGTCTAGATAGTGATGCTTTCTTATGCAGACTTTCAAAACTCATCAGATTTATTGTAAGTGATGACTATATTTTGCTATTTCCAAAGCATTTCCACATACACTCTTTCTTATGGCTCTCTGGGGGACCTAGTGAAGAAGGAATTTTACTTTGGTATTTAGGATCAAGAATATAGTAGCTGCTAAGCCTGAAAATGAGGTGGCACAGTGGATAGAATGTTGGCCTGGGATGCTGAGGATCCAGGTTCGAAACCCTGAGGTCTTCGACTTGTTCATCCAGTTTGAGTGCGGGCTCGCCAGCTTGAATGCGAGGTCACCAGCTTCAGCGTGGGATCATAGACATAACTCCATGGTCACTGGCTTGAGCCCAAAGGTTTCTGGCTTGAGAAAGAAGTCACTAGTTCAGCTGGAGCCTCCCCTACCACACCATCAAGGCACATGTGAGAAAGCAATCAATGAACAACTGATGCCGCAACTATGAGTGGATTCTTGCCATCTCCCTTCCTGTCTGTCTGTGCCCCCCACCCTTTCTTTCATGCTAATTATATATGTGGCTGCTTATAAAGGAGACTAGTCATTTTTTTATAGTCAGTAGTTTTTACGAAGTCTGTTTTGGGACCAGTCTTCCTAATAAGAAGGGATTTGGGGTTGGGAAAATGAAACATAAAATCAAAGTGTTTTGGTGACATGGAGCTTCACTGAGGCCTCAGCAATCGCCATATTTCTGATTAATAAAACCAATTGAAATTCTGTCACTGTAATATTAGAATCCAAAATATAAGTATGTTCAAAGAGCTATTTCCATGGCTCTTTTGTTTTCCACCATTCTAGTCAGATCTCCCAGAATGTCTGAGAATTATAGAATCTGATATTAAAAGATCTAATGACAGTTGAATTGTTTTTTCTCGTCTTGATGTAATAAAAAAGTCTCTAAAATTAGCGATTTTGCTCTTAAGTTGCACCAGTTATTTAAAAATATTATTTATATACAGAACCTGCAGCTACATTAGTGCAGCTGCAACTTAATATAGTACAGGTATTGATTGACTTACAACCTATGCAACTATGACCATTCGACTTTACGACCACAATTGCTAGCCACGACTGCTCCATGTCTGGCAGCCCAAGCATTACCCAGCTGGGCGTACGACAGTGCGGACCAGCTTCCAGCAACCCTACCATCTCCACGTGCACCATTTCAACTGTTATCCCAGACTGTATTTTGTAATTTTGTACGTTTTGCAAATATTAAACCAGTTGTACTGGTAATGCAGTGTTTTACTTAAACCTGACAAATGTAAAAATAAGAAACAAAGTGGTGTAGAGATGATACAAATGGCACAAAATAAACAAAAAAAATATGATATATAACAGTAATGAAAAAAATCATGATAAAATATGACTTAAAAGTTTTTATAACATCATTTCACAGTACTGTACATATAGCCTACTCAATTTATGACCAAATCATGTTATGACTGGTCTGTCGGAACCAATTGTGGTCGTAAGTCGAGCACTCACTGTGCCCATTTACGCATTTGTTCAGTTGATTTGTCTGCCTTTACTGCAGGTAAGTGCTCTAAAGTAGTGGGAGAACTGGGACTGTACACCCAACCCCAGCATATATTGACAACATAAACAATAAACCAATGGGTATTTCAAAAATGTTGTTGCCACCTAGAATGGTTAAATGTCCAAAACTGTAGACATTCACAAAGTATAAAAGTATATATACTAGATTTTGTAGACTTCCTTCAGCATTTGAAAGTTATATGTATATTGGAATAGTGTTGCTATGACATCACTAGTCAAAATCATATGAAGTAAGTTCTTTCTCTTTGCCCTAATTTTTTCACCATCTGGTTTGGCAAAAATGAATTGCCGAATGGGATTTTTGTGAAGAATAAGATAAGATGTATAAAACATATATTACCATGCTTGGTGTGAAGTTAACTCTTCAGTAATTGTTGGTGTCAAGATAGTGTTTATGATGAGGAGGAGGATGATAACAATGTTACCTGACATTGCTTTTCTTTTATGCAAATGTGAAGTTAGCCATCAGGAAGCAGAGGAGTGATATCAACTATTCAATAGTAGCAAAACAATTTTGCCTACCAATTTCTCATCAAAGGTTACCAAAATTCATTTTAGAGCTATTTTAATTTCATAGTAGTAGATTATATGCAAAGGCATGATGATCACAATAACTTTAGAAGCCATACTGAGGGTCATAGAACTGCTACTCTATCCAAGCAAGAAGATACCTTAACAAAGTAGAAGAGAACAAAATAACTTTATGGCAAACACACCCATATATTTTATAATATATATTTTATAATATATACTTGACAATCATATTAATTGTTTTTTCACTGTGCACTTAAATATGGATCAGGTGTTGATCTAAATATTTTATTAGTATAATTAATTTTACATGCATAATTAATTGTTACAACAAAAGATGAGGAAAATGAGTCTCAGAGATATTAGATAAATTTGCTGTGTTTCCCTTAGCAATTTGAAGAGATACTAGTTAGCTCGATTCAAAGACAAGCTCTTAATCATTGATGTTATTTAGTGTCTTTTAAAAGTGCTTAATATGCTTTATCTGTTCTTAAAGCCTGACTCTTTTGCTACTTACCATCTGTCTTGAGAAATTTATTTAAACTCTGACCCTTAGTTTTCTCAACTGTAAAATAGAGATGATGACAATATCCACTTTAAAGAGTAAGGTGTCAATGAAGTTATTATACTCATAAATATTCTAACAGTGGTTATATCTAGCCTATGGATGATAAGTATTCTTAAATTAAGTTAGGTTAATTAAATAATTTCTCCTCATTGATACAGGTAATTAGAAAACAGTTTGTGTTAAAAAAAATGAACAAAGGAATCTACAAGTATAAAGCACAAGATCTTTTGAGTCTGTATTGCCTGTGGTTGAGACATAATAATGAAAACAGATCTATAAGGCTTTTTATTTGTACAGCAATCTAAGTGCCTTTAATACAGGCGTATCGCATTGTATTGTGTTTCCCTTTGTTGCCTTTGCAGATACTGCTTCTTTTAAAAAACTGAAAGATTTTGGCAACCTTGCCTTGGGGCAAATTTGTCACCTCGATTTTTCCAACAGCGTTTGTGTCTGTGTAAGATTTTAGTATATCTCACGAGATTTCAAACTTTTTATCATTATCCTATTTGTTATGGTGATTTTTGATTGGTGACATTTGATGTTACTATTGTAATTGTTTTGGAGCACCATGAACAGTGCCTGTATAAGATAGCAAATTTAGTTGGTATGCATTGTGGGAGTACTGAGCGCTCCACCAAATCGCTGTTCCACAATCTCTCATCTCTCTCCCTTTCCTTAGGACTCCCTATTCTCTGAGACAAAATAGTAATAAAAAACAGGCCAGTAGATGACCCTACAATGTCCTTTATGTGCTCAAGTGAAATGGAGACTTGCATGTTTCTCACTTTAAATCAGAAGTTAGAAATGATTATGCTTAGTTAGGAAGGCGTGTTGAAAGCCAAGATAGGTCAAAAGCTAGGCATCTTGTTCCAAACTGTTATCCAAGTTGTGGATGCAAAAGAAAGTATCTTGAAGAAAATTAAAAGTATATTCCAGTGACACATGAATGATAAGAAAGTGAAACAACCTTATTGCTGATATGGAGAAAGTTTTAGGGGTCTGCATAGAAGATCAAATCAGCCACAACATTCCAATGTTTAACCCAGAACAAGGTTCACACTCTCTTCAATTCTATGAAGGCTGAGAAAGGTGAGGAAGCTGTGGAAGAAACGTTGGAAGTAACAGAGGTCAGTTCATGAAGTTTAAGTAAAGAGGCCATCTCCATAACATAAAATTGCTAGGTGAAGTAGCAAAGGGTTTAGATTATTACATAAACTTAGTGGATAAAGCAGTTGTCCAGTCTGAGAGGAATGACTGATTGTGAAAGAAGTTCTGTGGGTAAAATGCTGTCAAAACACATCATATGCTACAGAGATATTGTTCATGAAAAGAAGAGTCAATCAACATGGGAAATATCATTGCTGTCTTAGCCATAGCCACCCCAGCCTTCCCAGCAACCACCACCCTGCTCTGTCAGCAACATTAACCTCAAGGCAACACCCTCTACCAACAAAAAGATTATGACTTGCTGACGGCTTAGATGATGTTTTGTTTTTGTCGTTGCTGTCGTTGTTGATGTTGTAGCAATAAAGTGATTATAAAACTAAGGTATATACTGTTTTTTTAAAACAAAACACTATTATGTACTTTGTAAATTACACTATATTGCAACATAACTTTTATATGCACTGGGAGCCCTAAACGTTACTGTAACTTATTTAATGTGGTGGTCTAGAACCAAACCCTCAATATCTCATATATATATATATCTGTATGTTAATTAATTTATTTCTCTTACAGATCGTCAGAGTATGTCACCATTTAACAGATTAGGAAACATAGCCTCAGAGATATTAAGTAATTCAAATATGAGTTGTTAAACTCTCCAGTTCTCTCTTTTAACCACTGTAGTTCTTGCCCAGTAAGGGCCAGTCCAGGTGCTAACCAGATACTCATTCCACAAAAAAAGGGGGGAGGAGAAATAGAAGCCCCTGTACTTTGTCATTTGTAAAAATGCAACTTCCCTCCCAGGAGAATGATATGTGTGGCCAGCATGAGGGAGAAGCCTGGGTGGAAGCAGGGCTATCAGCAGTATGGGGGTTTCTTTGAGGAGACTCAAAGGGGGGACTGCCTGTTTCCTAGTTTGCCTTTGAAGAACTAGAAAAGAAAGATTTGTCTTGTTTTTTTTTATTGTATTTATTCCCCACCGTGGCCAACTGGTGTCTGTCTGCTCCTCTGACTTCCTCTCCTCCCAAACCAACGTGCACAGCCTCTATCAGTCTGTTTTTGGAGCAGGGCGTGTGCTGGCCTTCCATAGGAGCTTTGCACTCTGCTTACATTGCCCTTTCCATCCCACTGTACCTGGTAAACTGCTCATTCTTCTTATTTCAGCTTAAGTCTTACTTCCTCAGTCCAGCCTTCCTGGATTTCTCTAATTAGGCTAAAACCCTGAATTTTAGGTTCTCCTTTGTGGAAATTATCCAACATACAAATTGGCACTTTTGGTCACTTGTTTAATTAACTCCTATTTCCTCTGCTAGTATCTATATAATTTAAGAGGCAAGATTGGCCCTGGCCAGTTGGCTTAGCAGTAGAGTGTTGGCCTGGCATGTGAGTCCTGGGTTTGATTCCCAGTCAGGGCACACAGGAGAAGGGACCACCTGCTTCTCCACACCTCCCCTTCCTTCTTCTCTCTATTTCTTTCTTTCTTTTCTTCTCCCACAGCCATGGCTTGAATGGTTTGAGCAATTGGTCCCAGGTGCTGAGGATGGCTCCATGACCTTGCCTCAGGTGCTGAAATAGCTCCGTTATTGTTCAATGGAGCAGCAGCCCCCAATGAACAGAGCATTGCCTGTAGGGGGCTAGATGGGTGGATCCCAGTCAGGACATATGCAGGAGTCTGTCTCTCTGCCTCCTCGCCTATCACTTAATTAAAAAATAAATAAATAAATAAATAAATAAATAAATAAGAAGCAAGACTCTTTTTCTGTAGCATCCCTAATTCCTAGAATAATATCCACCATGGGTCTTCAATGTTTGTTGACTGAATTAATATAAATTAGCTACCCTTTGCCATTCTCTGACATGCTCACACTCTCCTGCTCCAGGTAATTCTCCTTCCCTGTTCCCCCTATCAGAGGACTTTCAGAATCCATTTTGTGTGCTTTATCTTAAAACTTTTAATTTATACATATAACAATAATGGTTAAATCTTTATTATGTTTACCTTGTGCCAGGAATCACTCAAAGTACTTGGCATACATTTCACTCATTCAATTCTCATAACAAGTCTATGTGGTAGGTTACATCATAATTCATTGAATAAGAGAGGCATTCATTGTAAAACACATCATTCTTTTGTTAATTAAACTCTGGAACATCATCTCTGTTTTGTGAATGAGAATTTTGAGATGGTTTAGCAACTTTCCCAAGAAGGCTGGTGTAAATAATGGTTGAGCCAACAAGCAAATTAGGCAGGGTGATGCCAGAGCTCATCCTGTGGACATGGTGCTATCTTGCCACCCAATGAGAGTCACACATCTAGGCAGTTTCTGCATTTCTCAAATCTACTATCCCAATAGAACTCAGAGTATATGTGAAGGACCATAAAAAACATTGTACCACCCACTAGACCCTAGCTACTTGACAGAAAATTGTGACATTGCCTTAATAGTAAAATGAACTATACTTTATTAAAATAAAAATTGATATTTTAAATTATAACATACAAAATATATCCAAATTTGCAGAGCCTAAAACTTGATTTTTGTTCAGTAACCATTTCTCATATTTTGTGAATGTCTTACTTCATGGTTAGGAATATCTCAAAGGAAAGTCTGGAGAAACCCTAAAATCTGTAGGTGTCCCTTGTTTTTACCAAAGGGTAAGGAGGACAGGGTGGCATGGCAGTCTTTCTCATTCTTCTGGATATTTGAAAACTGAACTAAATGACTTGGGGTAGAAGGAAGTTTATTTTCTCTTTGAAGTTGACTGTTCCAATTATCAGTGGACAAAAATTGATGAGAATAGAAAACAGGTGGCCCTGGCTGGCTGGTTCAGTGTTCAAGTGTTGGCCCAGTGTGGGATGTCCCAGGTTTTATTCTCAGGGCACACAGTAGAAACAACTATTTGCTTCTCTACCCCTCCCCCTATTTTTTTCTCTCTCTATCTCTCTTTGCTCTCACTGCCATGGCTTGGTTGGAGCAGGTTGGACCTGGGGTCTGCTTATGGCTTCATCGCTTCCCCTTAGACACTAAAATAGCTCAGTTGCCGAGCAACAGAGCAACAGCCCCAGATGTGCAGAGTATCACCCCATTAGG
This sequence comes from Saccopteryx leptura, assembly GCF_036850995.1. Lineage (NCBI taxonomy): Eukaryota > Metazoa > Chordata > Mammalia > Chiroptera > Emballonuridae > Saccopteryx > Saccopteryx leptura. The sequence goes on from NC_089511.1 coordinate 66,557,709, forward strand.
GCTTTCCAGGTGGATCCCAGTTGGAGCGTATGCAGGAGTCTGTCTCTGCCACTCCGCTTCTCACTTAAAAAATAAATAAAGAAAAACAGGTTAATGTTTAAACTAAAAGATAAAGACCTATTCAGCCCTGACTTGTTGGTTCAGTAGTAGAGCGTCAGCCCAGCATGTGGAAGTCCCAGGTTCAATTCCTGACCAGGGCACACAGGAGAAACACCCATCTGCTTTTCCACTCTTCCTCCTCACTTTTTTCTCTATCTCTCCCCCTCCTGCAACCATAGCTCCATTGGAGCAAAGTTGGCCTGGGCACTAAAGATGGCTCCATGACCTCCATCTCAGGCACTAGAATGACTTCGGTTACAATGGAGCAATGCCCCAGATGGACAGAGCATCATCCCCTAGTGGGCTTGCTGGGTGGATCCTGGATGGGTGCACATAGGAGTCTGTCTCTCTGCCTCTGTGCTTCTCACTTCAGAAAAAAAAAAAAAAGATATATGCCTATTCACATCTGATTATATCACAGATGAAACTAAAAGTGTTCATATATATATATTTGGTGAGAAGGCTTTTATATGAACAGATGGTGAAAAATAAAAATAATTCCAATACAGAGAAGTAGAGACTAAATTCACAGCTCATGGGCTCAAATCTCAGATCTGTGAATTATTAGTATGGTCACCATGGTCAAGTTACTTAAAATGGACTTCACTTCCTTATCTATGAAGTGGAAGTAAGATAGAATATCTATTGGACAACAGAAAAGCATCAATGAAATAGTGCAACTAGCATGCTTAACATAATGATGCTAGGCACTTAGAAAATGCTCAATAAATATTATTTGTTTCAAATATTTATCATCCAAAAGAAAATATATGATTATTGTTAAACAGTTGGTTATTATTATTATGATCAAGTGCCCTGGACACTTAATCCCTCTTATACAATCAGTTGCTTAGGGCTAGCAATCATTACTGTCAGTGGGTTTGATGCTTGCTAATTTATTTTTAAACCCTTGACACAATGATTTCACACAAGCATTTGTTTATATTATGCAAGATAATTACAACTGAATTTTGCTAATGGTTTCTCTCACTCTAAATATCCTATGCATTTTACATTTCACAGTCTAACTAGTCATAACTCTGCTTGTATTAGAGAACTTAGTTGCTAGGAGACATCAATAGTGTCCCTATTTACAAATTAAAGCGTTAGCACCTTATCCTGACATTAAGATTATCTGTGATCTAAACCACCCTCGTATTTCTGAACTCTTATTCTACTGTCAACATTCAGTACACTTCACTCCAGCCAGTCAATTCCTGTATGTGACATGATCATTCATTTATGTCTTTCCCCAACAATGTTATCTTTCTCCAGTCTGCTAAACCATTCCCTTCTATTAGAACCTCTACAAACCTGCCCCTGAAACTTGCATCATTTTTTTGTACCCAGGGTGAGATTGTCATGAGCTGCATTTTAATTGACATTTCTTGACTATTTACTTTAATTAATTTTGTAAGCTCAATTCTTGATTCCTAAACATTCACACTTCTTAATATCATCTATAGCACCTTTTCATAGAACAGTACCTCAAGAAATATTTTTGACTGTTGAATAAACAAATGAGTAAAAACACTTGTTGGCATTTTGTCATCAGTGACTTTCATTTATCTAATGCACTGGTGATAGTTTGAAAAATGTGGCCAAAAAAGAGGGGAGGGAGTTTTTATTTATTTATTTATTTTTTTAAATTTTATTTTATTTATTCATTTTTAGAGAGGACAGAGAGAGAGAGAGACAGAGAGACAGAGAGGAGAGAGAGACAGAGAGAGAGAGAGAAGGGAGGAGGAGCTGGAAGCATCAACTCCCATATGTGCCTTGACCAGGCAAGCCCAGGGTTTTGAACCGGCAACCTCAGCATTTCCAGGTCGACGCTTTATCCACTGCGCCACCACAGGTCAGGCCAAGAGGAGGGAGTTTTTAAGTTCTTTTCCTGACATTAGTTACTGTCTCTAAACTTAAGAATTATTATTCTCTCAGAATTTCTGGTTAGATAGTTCAAAGAGGGCCTGAATCACAGAGAAGTGGGGTTCTGTATTCATTCATTTGAAATAAACTCATTAATGAATTTCTCATTCTTTCCAAAACTATCATTTGAGCTACTTTTTGCCACTCACTGTGCTAGGGTTAGAGATAAAAAGTGACTATAATATGATCATTGCTTCAAAGATTCTACAGTGGCTGCCATATAATGAACTTACCCGTGACTGGGAGAATGTTATGAGCATTTAATGGAAGGATGGTGACCTTCGAGAACCCCGCTGTGGAACCCCAACACTGTCACAGAGGCTTCTTTTAAAGTTGAGTGAAGAGAAACCACAACAAATCTGTTAGTTCTCTGCCCACCCACCAAGGCAGAAAACTGCCCATTTTTGTCCCTTGGGTTTTAGCCAGAGTGATGCTCCATTAACTGTGAGAAAAAAATTTTTTCTACTATTATGAAAGGTGCTGTATAGACTTCATCTGCACACCTAACATTCTATCACTCCTAAGACATAGAGGAAGTGGTAAGAGGCAGGAAAGGAGGCAGGAGTGAAGAGTAGCCTTCCATCTCCCACTGGCACTCAGAGTAACAGACCAATGCCTCTAGGCTCTCTGTACGGTCCTCAAGCACTAAGAAAAATTCAGGATAAACTTGGGTACAATCTTCTTACCCACACCCATGCCCTGCCATCTCCCTTGGGTTTGGTACTCCCCATTGCCAACAAGAGAACTCCATTCTCTGGGCCCATATCTCAAGGGCACTACTCCTCTTCGAAACAGAGGATTCAGACATGACAGGAAGCCAGAATTACTTGTCAACTAAGGACAGCATTTTTTTCCTCCCAAGTTTTGGACATATGGTGGCTGGAAGTCACATCCCTGAGTTACTGCTCCTGGGTGGAATGTTTAATGGTGATGCCCAGGAAATGTCAGGGCATCAGCTCTGGCTCCAGGCAGGAACAGACTTCTTGCCAAGAGTGCTTTCCATTCCACTTCCGCCCCTAGACTAGCACTATAAATAGCTCAAAGAGGAGAGAGAGAATGACAGAGTGAATGTGGGCTCCTGGGAGAGACTGACACAGAAAGGCCACCCCATGCTAGCGTTTTCATCATGGCAGGTGTCTGGTGGAATGGAAAGAGAAAAACCATGGTGTTTCATAGGAATTAAATGATAAAGACTATACTTGCAGACTGCATTTGAGAAATTACAGAAACATACTGAAAGTCAGCAAGCAATAAGTGTTCTGAAGCAGTGGAAGCCTTAGAAAAAGAAATGATGTCTTATAGACAACAACAGTCTATAAGCCTTAGGAGGATTCAGACACTATCTTAATGTGACCTACACTGAAAAAGAATTCTGTACTTTTATTGATCAATGTCACCACATTAAATTTAATTTTATAAATCCATTTAAAAAGAAAAGTTTCTAATCCCCCCCAAAAAAAGAATTATTACCAATGTAGATGTGAGAAAGTCAAAGTTAAATGTTCAGGACTTAACAATATTCAGATGCAGGGACATTGGTAAAGCCAATGGTATTACATACTAAGGGGTGTGTATTCAGACATCCTCAGCTATCTCATTATTTCTAATATCTCATTATTGTGAATAATTCTCATTATTGGCCATTTTCATAACATTTATGCTAAAGAACAATTCTTTAAATACAAAGTCAGAAGCTTAATGCCCATATTGGACCAAATAAATGTTCACTTAAACTAAGAATTTAATTCTATCAGATGTGGTCCTGGTCACTTGTGCTTGCAGTTGGTTTTCAAAGTGCCCTCCCTGAATTGCAAAATATGTAACTGAAGGATTGTGGGGATGGGAATGAAGGGGATACCTAGAAGTACATGGTTAGACTACTCAGCAATTCATCAACCTCTTTTTACCCCCCACCCAAGACACATACAACCAAAAATAGACACAAAATACATAAGCAATCTTTTCATTTTTATTGCTTTGACATATATGGTTTATTAGTTAAGCAAAGTATTAATGAACCAGAGAGTGACATGAGTTAAAATATAATATTGTTTCCAATAATGGAGCTTCAGAGCAAAACCAGTGTTACATGTGTGAAATAAATGAATTGTGGTTACAATGGCAAAAAACAATCTCATTAATTCAGTTCAACACAAAAGGCATGCAAAATTTCAAGGAGTATTTGGGCTTCTATGTCAATATCATCAGAGTATTGAAGGGCTTTTTTTTTCCTACTGCTGGATAAATAATTCATTTCTATTAATTAATGAAACTGATTTTAAGGATAAATAGGAACCAGAAAGATCTATGGATGCTTTTCCCAAAGAGTATCTGTAGCTAAATGATAAAACTGCTTTGAATTGGCCATTATGGTACTAGCCCGCATGTCCACGGCCTTCACTCAGCCCCGCTCTGCCTTCTGCCAGTAAGATCTGATGTACAAAGAAAGATGGTCTGAAACATTTCAACTGCCACTAAACTTCAGTTCTCAAGATATTGTTGTATTAAGCATGACTATTTATCATTTGCTTACTCTTATTTCATCTCAGATTTAGTTTAAATTTGCCTTCATCCCAAATTATAATGTGCATATTATCTTCAGAAATGTCACTTTGTCAAAGTTGTTGCTTGTAAATGTACAAAAAATAAAGTAAGTGATTTTTTAGTTTTATTTTTGCTGAGTCAGTATGGAACTAAAACATAATCAAAAAAGAAAGCAGGGGCATATAAAAACCTTTCACTGGAATTTTTAATTCATACTTAAAAACTTAACTTGCCCAAGAAAATTTTGTTTAAAGTCTCAATTATTAGGTACTAAATTGGGCATAACATATGTCTACTTCTGTCTTCAGAAATTTGTTAGTCACAGATATAAGGGGAAAATCATTATTCTGTCAGTTAGGCCCAATGAAATTTTCTTTGGAGGAAATGTATGACATGAGGAAAAAATTCAAAACCAGTTACAAGCATAGCTTAACCCTGCAAGACAGTTGCTGAAATTCTCCTATTTATATCTCCGTAGACATACTGTATGCCAACACAAAGAATACGGAGTTATAATGGCATAATTTGGCAAGCAATGACACACTATCTCTACAGTATTTTTAAAATAAATTTTATCTTTAAAGCCTTAGCAAGGAGAAGAGTTCTTTTTCACAGAGACCTTAAACTAACACCACAGCAATGCCCCTTTGCTTTATGTATAAACACTCCAGTTCAAACTCAGGTCAAGGAAACATGTAATGCTAAGTTAGACTCTTAGTGAATGCCACAGAGAGGTTCAGATCATTCACAAAAATGCAAAACTGTATATATATATGACTTGTCTATGGTTGAACTGGGATCACATAATACATGTCTGTTGGACTAGAAAAAAAATCACCTACAGGCTTTTGAACTATTGATTTCAGTATTGGGATGTGGCTTTAACTTTTTTGAAGAGATACTACTTGCCTTCAAGTTCAAATAACTGTAACTAAAAGTAAGCATTCCTCTTGAACATTCAAAGAAAAGAAAACTTTATAACTAGAAAATTTCTCATTGGAAATGAAAACATGGGTACCACTCTGAATACCATTTAAGTGGCTTTTGTGTATCCTACATTTAAGAAATTTTTTGAGATGTTAGAAACCTGAGCCTTTTTCAAAGAGAATTTCCTTCTTCAGAGCTTCTTTTTCTTATAGCTGGTAACAGGCAGCATCATGACTGCCAGACACTCAAAAAGTGAAACCCATTCCCAGTGTGAGGAGCCCAGTTTGTGCGTACACTGTCAGAAAGATCAGGAAGTCATTTGACTCCTGCAAGCCAGAGATAAAGAAGCATAGCCAGCAATGTGGGCAAGAAAAAGCTAGCCTTCAGTTGGCTCTAGGAAGCAGGATCATGGCAACTTAAAGGACTAAATTGCTTGCAGTTAGGCACACAGCACATACATCTGTGATCTCCATAAAAAAGGAAACATATTTGCTATAGTTTGAGTCAGCTTGGAATACAAGCAAACTTCAGTGTATTTCAATAAAACTTGGCCAACACATCCCTGAGTTCCATAACTTTAAACACACAACACACAGGAGTGGAAAGGAAAGAAATGAAACCAACAATTTTTTTTCACCAATGTTAAAGATAGGTTGAAACAGGCATTTTCACTTTATGGTTCTCCTTTATGGACTGAAAGTGATTTGGCAAGAGTTTCATTTTACATCAGATCACATAGATAAAATATTCAATCATATATTTTATACTCTACATTTAGTTATTAGAGGAAAAAAAAATGCAGCTAATTATTTATGTGCCTGCTTTTTATCTGCTTCGAATAACATAGGTATGGATTAATACATTTTTTAAGTTTTATTTTTTATTTTTTTCTATTACATAGGAAGCCAGCCAGTATTTGAAATCTGTATCTTTTTCAAATGAAAAATCCTATTTCATTTTTCCAGGAAATATAGATAATGTGCTGACTAAAAGTTCAGACTCTAGAATGCAACAAAATCACTTGAGCCAGTGAGTTTTTGAGCAAGATTCACATCCTGTTTAAGCCTCAGTTTCCTTACTTATGGAATGGAGCTAATAATGTTTACCCCATAGGGTTATTGAGAGACTTTAATGCAGTAAGAGCATTTAACACAGAGTTGGCACACAAGGGCAAGGGTCACTGTGTGTTTTGTTATCTGGAGTATCTTAAAAACCTATAGCAGTGCCTGAACCATCACAGTTGTTCAACAAATATCTGTTAAATAAATGAATGTGGGATTATCCCTGACATTGGGAAATATTTCACCTATTATCAGCTTAGAAAACTTCCTGGATTTCCATTTCTCATTTTGCAAACAATTTCACTAACTCATTCTCAACTGTTATATAGTTCATCCTCCTGACTGCAACATGCTTCATAAACCACCAAAGACAAGGGCCCCATCACATTCTTAAACTTCCTCAGGAGGAGGCTGCCTTGTTCTCATAGAACCAAAATTCTTCCTTTCTCTGGCTATAAAAGTTATCTGCTTTGGCAACTACCTTTCTTTTACCTCTGTCACTTTCTTATTCAGATTTCTTTAGAAACGCTCTGTATTTACTGCTTTTCTCCAACTTGTCAAACTCTTATTGAAATTCAATCTTTGTGTTTGTTCCCATAATCCAATGGAGACTATTGGATGACAAAGCAGATTGAAGCCTTGAAACATCTCATCCAAGAATCTACATAAAGGACAACCCTACAAACCATCCATTGACTATGCACAGGTTTCTGGTGAGGTTGGTGTTCTCGATTAGTATTAATGATTTTTATTTAAAGTGTTCAGTGATAGTTCTTATCTATCCTGCTAGGTAGAAGAAAAATATATTCACATGTAAAATGATTAATGCTGCAAACTATTATCACTTTGGCTCATTTAGATGTCTAAGGTAATGTTACAATCTTAATAAGGACATCTTTAGTTGCAAATGCCTTGTGTAAAATAACATCTATATTGTCTTTTCTGATATACCCAAAGGACCAAACCAAAATTTTAAACTCCTTTGTGTATAGATGCTTCTGTCTTTATGCCTGGCTTGCTTATTTGATAGTGACATGTAAAACACTAATATTAAAGATACCATAATGGTATGGACAGAGAAGTATGACAAAAAAATGCTATAGGATTTTTATTTGATTCTTGGTATGTGATATATTAAAAAAATAATATATGAATATAAATTTCTCAATTTTGCAAAAGTTTTCTTAGTTTACTTTAAAAGAATTGTTAAAATAATATGCAGGTTACAGTCTTTTAACTGGATGCCGTTAAATTTTCTGATCAAGTCAAACAGAAATATTTTTCTTAACCAAAAAAAAACCCCAACTATTTGATTCCTATATATGCAATAGGCAAGTTGGTTGGCAAAAGAGAAGCTGATAAAAGAAAGTATGAATTTCATTCAATTGATATTCTGATACCTGCTTTGCTGATCTAAAGAATTACTCAAAACTATACTGAGACCAGCTGACAACTCCGCAATGAGTTCACCAGAGAATGATACATATCACAAGGAAAAGTCTTTGATCTCATCCCACTTATTCTTCCAAGTCTATACAGAAATTTGTATTCATGGGAACCACAATCCCTAGCAGGGAACTGTGCATTTGACACCAAAAGGATTAAGAATGTTTTCTGTAATAGGAGAAAAAACCAACAACAAGAAGGAATAATTCTCCTGGGAATTAGGGCACTATAGAATATATTTATCAATTTGTAGATGGAAGAGACACCTGAGGTGATGAGAGATACTTTTGGTGCATGGATAAAGAGTCAAGAACATAAATTGGAGGAAATTGACTGGGATGAGTGTCCTGACTGGATCATTCAGTGGAAAAGTATCAGCAGTTAATTGGAGGAGACCTAACCCAGGGTTGGGTGGGATGAACGACCACTCTGAAAGTGAAGGTGTAGATGCCAATGAAAATATTTTCTCTGTTTACAGACATTAGTCTTTGCAACCACTCTACTGAATTTGAAGAGCACTAATTCATAGGTTTCAGGCCCAAATTGATCACGTAACTGTGTAGCCACTATCTTGCTTTTATCTGACTTGAAAAATGACTTCCTTTTTTTTTTTGTTTGTTTGTTTGTTTTTTTTTTCATTTCTGAAGCTGGAAACGGGGAGAGACAGTCAGACAGACTCCTGCATGCGCCCGACCGGGATCCACCCGGCACGCCCACCAGGGGCGATGCTCTGCCCACCAGGGGGCGATGCTCTGCCCATCCTGGGCGTCGCCATATTGCGACCAGAGCCACTCTAGCGCCTGAGGCAGAGGCCAAGGAGCCATCCCCAGCGCCCGGGCCATCTTTGCTCCAATGGAGCCTTGGCTGCGGGAGGGGAAGAGAGAGACAGAGAGGAAAGCGCGGCGGAGGGGTGGAGAAGCAAATGGGCGCTTCTCCTGTGTGCCCTGGCCGGGAATCGAACCCGGGCCCTCCGCACGCTAGGCCGACGCTCTACCGCTGAGCCAACCGGCCAGGGCAAAAATGACTTCCTTTGAAGCTATTAAGTGTGCAAGAATGGGTCTTTCTGCGTAGGTATGGTGGTCCTTACCTCTTAAACAGAAGGGATTTTTTTGAGAGACATATAATTATATTAATACTACTAAACTGAGAAAATTTCAAAAGCCAGAGGGAACATTTAAGAATATTATATTTTCTAATACATTTATAGTTTTCACTCATGTCATAAACAGAGGATAAGTTAACAAATTACTGTAGGCATTTATTGTTTGATTTTTTCCCCTGACCTATTCATTGAGTTATCACCCAGAAACTCTATTAGAAAGAAAAATTTTAATCCAATAATTTTGACTTATAAGCAAAGGGGAGAAATTTATATGTCTCACCTTTCCTGTTTGATGAAAACCTTACAATTTTTCTAATTATTGACAGAAGAACCTATAGTGGATTATAATTTCATGGAAATTTTCTAACATTATTCTCATTTCAGTGTAATGTTTGACAGTGATGCTGGTGGCTAACCAGGATGAAACTGACCTTGTAAGTAGTCTAAACTCTGTTCTCTCTCTAAAGAATTTTTTGTTTCCTCCATAAATTAATTTCACTAAAAGAAAAAGGTGAGTTTGGATCAGAGGATAAAGCAAATGTATTATCAGAAGAAGCACCAATGTCTGTGATGTGATTTGAAAATGTGTAGAGATAGACCACTGAGGTGTCGTGGCCATTCCCCTACAGAAGAAGTGCTGAAATATAACTATAATACATTCATATTTACTGATTAGATTCATTTAACCATGCTTTATAATGCAAAGATTTGTTAATATTTTTGTTGCTAATTTTTCTTGTGCATAAACACTTGTATTATTAGCAGATTTGAATTAGACTTAATTATGAAATGGTGCTCACTGTCTAAATTCACTTAGGTGGACACATGCCTTCCTCAGCTCTGTACATCCTGTTCTTACTACACCTTTGATTACTACAGCAGACTTCACTGCTGGGATATTTTCCAATTTAATTTTTTCAATTAAGTTTTCCTTCATTGTAAGTTGTTTACTTTGAGCTAAGCTGGAAGTCTACTTAGTGTGAAGAGGAGGCCTTGTTCATATCTCATTTTATGTAGATTTTAAAAAATTAAGTGAGAGGCAGGGAGGCAGACAGACAGTCTCCCACATGCACCCCAACCAGATCCACCTGGCAAGCCCCCTAGGGGTGATGATCTGCTCATCTGGGGCCACTGCTCCATTGCTCAGCAACCAAGCCATTCCAGTGCCAGAGGCAAGGCCATGGAGCCATCCTCAGCACCTGGGACCAATTGGCTTGAATCACTAGAGCCATGGCTGTGAGAGAGGAAGAGATAGAGAGAGAAAGAGAAAGAGAGAAAGAGAGAGAGACGGGGGGGGAGGGAGAAGCAGATGGTCTCTTCTCCTGTGCGCCCAACTGGGAATCGAACCTGGGACCTCCACAAGATGGGCTGATGCTCCACCACTGAGCTGGCTGGCCATGGCTTCAGATTATTTTTTTTATAAAGATACAGAGATTATCAGTAATTGAATTATTTCAAGTTATTTCTATTCTTTTGGCATCCAATGGTGAAAAACTGATGCAGGATCAAATGCACATTAGATTTTCTAAATGGGACTTGACTCTTGAGCATGTGACTTTAGGAACTAAGATATGTATCTAATAGTATGGTCATATCTTAAAATTTTATTTTCTCCACTAAATTATAAATTTGTATTTCTCCCTGAGAAAAGGATGTCATACATTTCACTCTTATAATGTCTAGTTTTAGAGCAGAAAATGATGGTGGCATTTCAACAAAAGAAACTCCCTATTTTGCCTTGTTTATCTAGATAGTTCTAGAATATAGAATTATCTAAATTTCTTAATTCCTTTTTTCACTGCCTTTTCTTTTAAGGAGGGAACTCTGTTCAGAATAATTACTGTGGGCCAGGCTATGGTTCAAGTCAGGGAGGAGCTTATTGCTTTAACTTCCTAGGAAGTTTACATGCTGAGTCCAGGCACCCCAATTTTTAGAAAAATAAAAAAGTTATTAAGAAAAAGGAAAGTTAACATGTCCCATAATTAATAATAACCTATTAAATCAATGCTTTCCCTACACCATTCTGCTCAAGATACCAGACATATCATGCTCTCAACTTTTAAGCATTTTTATGTTTCACACATTCTTTTACTCAGACTACTCCTCTTAATATCAATTGGTGCTGCATGTTTGAATTTTACTTTATCAAACTAAGAAGATGTGGTTGTTGAAATAACTCATTAATGGCAATGCTGTACAAAGTTCAGTTACAATTACAATATTATTTTAATAATGTAGAATAGGGAATGCATGTTTTAAATTCTCTGAATGGGACCTCTATGCATGAGAAAAAGTGAAACTGAAATTTAACTTCTGCTCCAAAGAGTGAGAGAGCTTGATAGTGACAGGAAGAGAGAGAGAGAGAAGGAGAGAGAAAGGAAGAGAGAGAGAGAGAGAGAGAGAGAGAGAGAGAGAGAGAGAGAAGGAGAGAGAAAGGAAGAGAGAGAGAGAGAGAAGCAATTCTCAAGTCTCTGAGGCTATTATGAAGTTCATTACCAACTCAACTAGGGCCGAGCACAGTGATTAGGACTGTGCATAGTGAGCACAGTTAAAAGATGACCTCAATGACTTTTATTTAAAAGGATGTTATTAAAAATCCCTCCAGCTTCATTGCTATTAACTCTACTTTATAATTCAATGATACAATTTACACAGTTATATTTTATTCAGTGCCAAAGTTTTTTTTTTTCAAACTGGTTTTTTCCTGTTAATCACAACAGCAAACTGATACAAATGAATTTTTAGAGTCATGAGGAACTACTTACACTATGTTGGCATAATTGACTTGGGGATATTCCATTTCTCCAAGTGGATAATAACTCTCTCCATATATGAATTCTGATGGATCCATTTATACCCAACTCTCAAGGTGCAAAACTGCTAAACACAATGGGAATCTAAAAGGCACATTTATGGCATCAAAACTCATTGTAATCTTTATAATGTTAATAAATTGTTTCATTAATAATCAAGGCTAATCTTAAAATATCTCGGCTGGAGCTTCACCCCTCAAGCTTGGTTAGTTTCTGATGGATATTAGCCTAATCAGTTAATAATAGATACAGACATGTAGAGATTGATTTCCCCCCCTAATGCAGGAACCACACATCTTAGGTCAGGGCAGGTCAAGAAATATTTAGTAGGAAAATATTTTATAAGGCCTTTCATTTTCATTGAAAACCAAATCAAGAGCTCATGTCAAAATTGTAAATTTAAAAGTAAAAGGGTGAATGTAATCAAGCTATTGCCAATAAATAAGACTCACTTGAATCACCTCTGTTCATTTGCTAATAAATATAAGATATTCTCTGTGACGGTAAAGGCTGAATGGCACTTGAAGTTTTCATTTATTCATCAAGCATATGTTGATTACTTACTAGGCATACAGAGATGACAATAACCTGATCCCAAATATGTTTTGCATGTGTTGGTTCAGCCTCCAATGTTTTCCATTACTTGAGGGTTAAACTCTAAAAGCAAGTGAACTTATGCATGAATCAAGTGTAAAATTAAAGCAATGTGTTTAGCCAGGACTTTGTAATCTAGACACTATAGTAAAATAGTGGTTTCAGTAGACATGTCTTCCTCTAAATTCACTCATGACCTGCACTGGGTGGATTTTTTTCTTTGCTGAACCTCGTCTAATCGCTGCACAAGTTTCTTCTGGCTTCTCTCTTTTAATCAAGGGTTTTTTTGCAGGAGCCTTCATTCTCCACATCACAACTGGGTGCCGGGGCCCAGCAGGACTCTGAATTCGGATGATCTTGGTTGAGGCAATGTAAGACATTTTCACTGTTTGCACTACAGCATTCATTAAATTTTTGGCTGCTTGGATTAGGGAGGTGACACTGTCCAACTGTAGGAGAGAACAAAAAATATTATTCACGTGTGCAATCAGGAATTTAAAGAGTTTTAATGTTATTGAAACTGAAATGTGTCACTTTGTTTTTAATACCAGAAATAAATAAGTTAATTCCCATTTTTAAAAAATGTTTTCTCCTCAGGGAAACATAGCACTACTGAGTATCTATTACACCCCATGGAAAACATCAGTCTTAGGTCACAGCATTAAGAGCTCCTGGTTAATTCCCATTTTTAGATTATATATATCTATGTATAATAATCTACATAAATCTGTCCATCTATCTTGGAGTATTTATCTGTCTTCTGCACAAATAGATCCATATATTATCTTTAAAATAATATGTTAAATTAATTTCTTTCTCTTGCTTTTCAGTGGAATTAACTCCATAAATTTCACATAATATTGCAAGGTGCAGATGGTCAGTGCTTTCTCTGTAGTGGATCTCCCCATTTGCAGTGGAGACACTGAGCCCTTTCTACAACAGATGAGTATCCACAATAAAAGCTATACTGCATATAAGTAACTTTACAAGAATAAAAACTGAAAATTCTTCCCTTTGGAGACCTTATACTTTAAGATAAGTATCATACACACATACAAATGTATGTACACCACTTACTTTCCTTAATATTTCCCAAATAATTTCATCTAAAAAAGTCACTTTTAAGCACAGAACTTTTCAATGGATCAGACAATGTGTTAAAGTAGGAAAAGCCAAGGTTTTTCAGTCAAAATTGGGCTTAATATCCAAACCCACTATTGGTAACCGGCAAATCATTTAACTATTGCATTCCTGACTTCCCCAGATATTAAATTGGAAAAATGCTTTTTAATTTAAACCAGTGGTAGTAAACCTGGTCCCTACCACCCATTAGTGGGCGTTCCAGCTTTCATGGTGGGCAGTAGCAGAGCAACCAAAGTATAAATAAAAAGATAGATTTACCTATAGTAAGTTGTTTTATAAAGATTTATTCTGCCAAACTTAGCGAAAATCTGTCATAAAGTACTTGGTAAATAATTATTATTATATGCTTTAACTTGCTGTAACTCTGCTTTATAAATTTTATAAAGCAGAGTTATTTCCCTACCTTATAAATCACCATTACTGTGGAACTGGTGGGCGGTTAGAAAATTTTACTACTAACAGAGATACAAAAGTGGGCGGTAGGTATAAAAAGGTTGACTACCCTGATTTAAACAATATGTGTAAAGACCTTAGTAGCATAACTACTAAATAGTTGATTATTATTAAATATATGTCAGCCTTCTTGTGAAGGCTGACAAAGTTGCTTAATTATGATGCATTAATGATATTACTTAAACCTTTTTCCACATGAGTCTGTGTTTAATTGCTACACTGTCTGGGTTGTTTACAAAATAATCTCAGGGGAAAATGGGGTGGTAGTCTAGGAATCTTGCAAAATACCTTATAGCTAGGCCACATTGGTTCATTTTTATACAACTAATGCTTCTTCTAGATTTTATTTTGACGTATTGTCATCCACAACCAACTCAAACGGGAAGATATGCCTTCACTGTCACCTCTCTGTGATGTGTGCTGTCAGGGTTAAGACTCAAAAACCAAGTCTGTAATTACTCAAATCCATCAGCAACTTCCTGGCCTGAGCACTCCACCTATGCAGTTTCAGAGTCTCATCTCACACACAGAATAAATGAGTGAAGGAAAATAGTAAGCTGTGGTCATATGCCTGGGGCAGTGATCTCGCTGGCTGCTTCCAAGGGAAAAAAAAATTAATTGGGTCCATTATATGCCGAGCCTGAAATTCTTGAGAGGGTAACAACAAAAATATGTAACTTGAAAGGTAATACTACTTGACAACTACACATTTTTAAGTCTTTTTATTTGTAGAAGCCAAAAATGTAAAATCCGTACATGTGGAAGGAATGACAACTGTTTTGTAAGCATTACACAGAATTTCATAAAGGACTCATATGTATTTTAGAGGACACTTAGATCTTCTCAATCTGTTCACAGTGCAAAAGAAACTAGATTCTGAATAGTTATTAACTGTTATTAACATTAATTTATGGCCAGATTGAGGTTTAAAATCTGTACTTTAATGGTGAATTGTCATGACTAGTATTGAGGATACTTGGTAAATTTCTCTCTCAGACATGGAAATATTTGGTTTATCCTGAGGGCTCGGTGTTACTATAAAGTCTTCCACAGAAGAAGGTTCTAGGGGCATGCTGTCATTCAGGATTTCACCAGTGGCTTTGGCTTTTCTACTCTAAAACTTACATTCTCTATTTCTACTTTTAACTCTTTAACTTTGTCATGTATAGATTGTATTTATTTAGCATTTATTTAGTTTCCTTTTGATTTTTCCATACCAGTGGTATATATACACTGGTAACCTAGAGGATGCTTAAGCACAATCTATGACTTAGTATGTGGGAACTGGCCGGTCTTCTTTCTTCACCTAATCAACAAAGCCCTGTCAACACCATTGTGATCTTTTCTGCTGGACTCAGACAAATTATTTTGTTTTGTTTTATTTTACTTTATTTATTAATTTATGATCAGCCCAACTACTTGTTTACATTTTTAAAATAATTGAATTTTGGGGGTGATATTAGTTAATAAAATTATACAGGTTTCAGGTGCACAATTCTACAATACATCATCTGAATCATGTGTTTAATATCACACATTCTTTTATTTTAAAATCTTTAATGGCCATAGTAAAACTTCTCTGGGTGACTCACAAAACCTGCTGAACACATTATCCCCCTAGAAAATCATGAGGACTAATTTTTTTTTTTTTTTCTGAAGCTGGAAATGGGGAGAAACAGTCAGATTCCCACTTGCGCCCGACTGGGATCCACCCGGCACGCCCACCAGGGGCGAAGCTCTGCCCACCAGGGGGCAATGCTCTGCCCCTCTGGGGCATCGCTCTGCCGCGACCAGAGCCACTCTAGCGCCTGGGGCAGAGGCCAAGGAGCCATCCCCAGCGCCCGGGCCATCTTTGCTCCAATGGAGCCTTGGCTGCGGGAAGGGAAGAGAGAGACAGAGAGGAAGGAGGGGGGGTGGAGAAGCAAATGGGCGCTTCTCCTATGTGCCCTGGCCAGGAATCGAACCCGGGTCCCCCGCACGCCAGGCCGATGCTCTACCGCTGAGCCAACCGGCCAGGGCCAAGGACTAATTTTTGCAGAGAAATTAAGATAATTGTTATAAGAATACTGTTATTTCACGAGGAAAGCTTGTAAGACATTCCGTTTGGATCTTCAGGTCTAAGAGCTATGGGTGCAAAGTTGTATGACTCTCTGCTATTAGCCAAATCAAGGGCCACAGAAGCAATGGGCACAGACAAGCCTAACAAATGGTAGGGGAGTTTGCTGGAGGCCCAAGCTGTGGCTCAGACCTAGTCACAGAAAATAACTGCATAATTTTACATTTGGAAAGTTTTATAAATGTCCTTTTATCCAGGTTTACTTTCATGGAAAAACCTTCAAGGGAAGAGTTCAATCGAATTATTTCTGTGAAATCAAAGGCAAATTTGAATAGGGTAATGCATCACATTAGGGTCTCTGTGGTCAACTTATTGAACAAAGTTTTCTGAATTTCACATAAATACTTGTGCACGACAAGAATGCTAATTTACTCTAAAGGCCTAGTAAAGTAATCAGACTATAAAACTCAGGTCCCCCCAGATTTTTTAGCCATTATAAATCCCATTCATAAACTGAAAATTCTGCTAGGCAAATGTAATTTGAAATGTTTACATAGAAGAAGCCATTTTCCCTAATATCTGGTGACACTCTTTTCTGATCAAGATGAAGTGTTCTCAATCAAGGTTTCAAATGAAAACAAGAATGGCTTCTAAGGTTTTCAAACCTCATAAGGTTAGTATGTAAATATGCATGTACGTACATGTAAGTAGCTTGCTATGTCTCCTCCTCTCTGGTCCATAAAGGGGAACAAGGTTTTAGATATCTTTTTAAAGAGGATTTTGACCTAATTTAAATGACTGTATCCTTGATAAATAAGACATCTGTAAATAGGAAGATAAGTACCCTTCTAATGTTGGTGACTTGTGCTATTGTTACAACATTGGTGTGGTTTCAAAATAACTGAGTCTCTTGGTCTGTTAATGACACAATAAGTTTCTCAATATTGTCTGTTTGGATATAAATTAGGAAGTTCTGTCTCTGAATTTTTGTTTCTCCGTTTTGATGCTATAAATGAATATAAAGGGATTATGTTCAGTAAGTTAGCTCTTATGCTAACTGCAAGATGTATTTGCAAACAATCCAAATTATAATCATCAAAATAGATTTCTACTCAAAATTATCATTCATCAGGAACCATAGTTTATTTTATTGTACTGTCTCTTCTGTGACATATACCCTATGATTTCAGTTAAGCTACAGTAGAATTCTGTCTAGTTCTAAAAATGTTTTCTGATGCAAGACTTGGTCCTACTTGGAGATATGTCTACAATCCTTTGCTGCAGAAAATAAGTTTAACAACTATAAAAGGTACTCTCTTTTTCCTCATAAAATTTCAATTTTTTCTGTGACAGAGACAGAGAGAGAGACAAAAAAAGGGACAGATAGGGACAGACAGGAAGGGAGAGAGATGAGAAGCATCAATTCTTTGTTGCAGCTCCTTAGTCTCAATTGTTCATTGATTGCATTCTCATAAGTGCCTTGACCAGGGGGCTGCAGCAGAGCAAGTGACTCCTTGCTCACACCAGCAACCTTGGTCTCTAGCCAGCAACCATGGGGTCATGTCTATGATTCCACAATCAAACCAGCGACCCTACACTAAAGCTGGTTAGCCCGCGTTCAAGCCGGCAACCTCGGGTTTTCCAACCTGGGTCCTTTGCGTTCCAATTTGACGCTCTATTCACTGCACCACCACCTGGTCAGGCAAATTCCAATTTTTTATATATGTTATTAGTATAAATAGATCATCTGGATCTTTTTATACAAACAACATTTAATATCTATGATATAAGCTTCTACAACTATGTCAAGTTAGAGCAGGAGTTGGGAACCTATGGCTTGCGAGCTTGATGTGGCTCTTTTGATGGCTGTTTCTGGCTCACAGACAAATCTCTAATTAAAAAAATAACGTTAAATAAAACATTCTCATGTATCACAATCCATTTATTTCCTACCGCTCATGTTCATGGTTGTGGGTGACTGGAGCCAATCACAGCTGTCCTCAGGGACAACACCAAATTTTTATTGGATAATGCGTAACGTACACAGGTCGTTGTATGGCTCTCATGGAATTACATTTTAAAATATGTGGCATTCATGGCTCTCTCAGCTAGAAATGTTCCTGACCCCTGAGTTAGAGTGTCTGATGAAAAACTCATCAAAATCCTTTTGTAATTATTAATAACCAAAAGAAATATTTAAAAAAAAAAGATATGCTAGTTTTTTCTTTTGTATTTTCTAGGTTTCTCATCTGAATTACATCAGAACAGCAGAATGTCTTATACTTGTACTATATTACTCAACATCCCATATTCTGGACAAAAGACTTTCATCATATAAATGTTTGCATGACAATGATAAGCATAAGTGAACATCACTTTCATTAATGTGAATCTCAATCTTCTTGTACCTGGCTGTCATCTAGGGAAAGCATAGTTGCCCAATCTCTGTGTGAACTGCCATGCCAGCTATTGCTACTGGGACTCATGTGGAGACAAAAGGCCATATTTCCTGTCCTTCTGGGTAAAAACTGATACAAATGTATCCAATAATATTCTTGTAACCTCAATATTTAGCTGAACTTAAAGTTGCATAAATGCTGTACTCAAAAGGCAAATATGGAGAGTAATGATGAGATGAGAGATAACCCTGATTTTTCCCTCTGAAATTGCAGCAAATTGAACAATGCAGCAAAGCAACTCTAGCTAGGCTCACAGGAGCACCTGAAAGATTTGTGAACCAAATGGACTAAAGGTGGGAAGGCTTGAGAAGGGGGAGTGAAGATAAGATGCACTGGTGGTCAGCTTGGGAGAGAAGGGAGGCCTGAAATGTTCAGGATTTTTCCACTAGGGCTCTGGAGAGTAGGCAAGCCTGGAGTGACTGGGTATTTTTGTTTTTTCTGCCAGGGCTACAGTGAGAAGGGAAGCTCAGACTGTCTGGGTTTTGTCTGCCGGCTGTGGGATAGTTGTGTTAGCCTTGCTTGCTTGTACAGGCTATAAGCGCTTTGCCTTATTGGTGTATGAGTGCATAGCAGTACCCCATTTATATGGCCTATATAAGGCAATGGGTGCTTGCGCTTGAGAGAGATGGGGGATTGCGAATGTGCGGATTGCCTCCCCACCACTGTGAGAGGTCATTCTTGCTGTTTGTGAGCCGCAGAAGAGATTTTCCCCAGCCTGTGTGCTTGTCCGCTGTTGTGAGACTTTATTAAACTAAATAGCCCCAACCCTTTCCAGATCCACAGTTTCTCTACCATCTCCCTGAATCCAATGTGAACCTGCCTGGCCTGGGCCACCAGCACTGCACTAGGGCTCTAGAGAGGGGTGAAGCTGAGAGTGACTGGGTGTTTTTCTGCCAGGGCTATGGAGAAAAAGGAAGTTTGGGCTATCTGGGTTTTGTCTGCTGGGGATATGGAGAGGGAAGCCTTTATGAAGAAGGACTGGGCCTCCTTCTGCTAGGAGAAGTAGGGAGATTGAGGGGCAGAGATGATACTAAACCAAACTGGCGGCATAATGAGAGGTCATGGCCAGTGTTCCCATGGTCTGCCCACAGCCCGCACACTGCACAGAGACAGAGAAAACTAAAGTAAGCCCCTTTCCAGCCTCCCAGATCTCATCTCCCTCATGTCACAGTGCACAGAGAGTGGCAAAGACAGACACCACAGCTAACTCTCCTGAGCCACTCTCTCCCCAGAAAAACAGAGGTACTCTGGTTCTGGTCCCCTGGTCTGTTGAGATGTAGGGAGGAGCACTTGGAGGCCTGATATCACCATTACTAAAACCATAAAGCCCTCACAATACACCCCAACCACCAATGCAACTGCAGCCCCGACTTCATTATTGCAAAGAAACATCTCAATGGAGACCAGACCAGGAATTTTACAGAGCTAAAACTTGTAACAGAGCAACACCTACTGGCAGAAAACAGAAAAACCTCTCAAAACTGGAAAACAAATTTTTAAGTGATTTTCTTTCTTTGAATTTTATTTGATTTAATTTTATGTTTTATTTTTGTGGGTGTATTGCTTATTTGTTTGTGTTTTTTTGCTTTTTGTTTTCTGTGTTTTTTCTTTTATACTTGTCATTATTTTTTTATATTTTTCATTATATTATTCACTTTTACTTTTTCATTTTTTTGGTTGTGTTTTGTTAGAGTTCTTAATAATACCACTTTCAAATGCCACCAAAGAAGAGAAAATTGAATACCATGGCTAATTCAGAAAGAAAATTAAAAATTCCCTGAAAGCAAGCTCAATCACATAGAAACCTTAAAGTTAAATGACAGAGAATTCAAAATTGAGATGCAAGAAAACACTGATAGGCAATATAATGAGCTCAAAAAACAAATTAATAAAATGAGTACTTCACCAAGGAGATTGAAACTTCAAAAACAGAGATGAAGAACTCAATACATGAGATGAAAACTGAGGTAGACAGTTTAGCTATTAGAACTGGTCAGATAGAGAATCAGTGATATTAAAGACAGGCAGCTAGAGATGCTACTGAGAGAAGAAGAGAAACTCATGAGAGAGCTCTACAAGAATTGTCTGACTCCATCAGAAAGTGCAATATAAGAATAATGGGTATATCAAAAAAGATGACAGGAAAAAGAGAATGGAGAGCCTATTTAAACAAATAATTGAGAACTTCCCAACTCTATCGAAAGAGTTAGAGTCTCAAATCAAACAGGCAAACAGAATACCGAGTTATCTCAACC
Source organism: Saccopteryx leptura (assembly GCF_036850995.1). NCBI lineage: Eukaryota > Metazoa > Chordata > Mammalia > Chiroptera > Emballonuridae > Saccopteryx > Saccopteryx leptura. The sequence goes on from NC_089511.1 coordinate 66,578,587, forward strand.
CAAACAGACTTTCTCCATGGCACATTGTAATAAAATTTTTAAAAATCAATGATAATGAAAAATCCTCAAGGCAGCTATGGAAAAGAAGAATATAACATATAAAGGAAGGCTCATTAAGTTATTATCAGACTTCTAACAGAAACTGTAAAAGTCATAAGAAAATAGACCCAAACAATCAAAATACTAAAAGAAAGAAACTATCATCCAAGAATATTATATCCATCAAAGTTACCATTTAAATATGAAGAAGAAATAAAAACTATAGCAGACACACAGAAGCTGAGGGAATTTCTCACCAGAAAACTCCCTCTGCAGGAAATACTCAAGGGGATTATTCAATATGATACAAAAAACAAAACAAGTCAATACTACAAGTAAAGGCTCCAAAAGATCATAATAATAATAAAAATGATAATTTGTGACAACAATAACATAAGAGGGAAATTAATAAAGATCTACATTAGCAAAGGAGGATGGAGTACAGAAGCACTCATAAGACAAAGGACTCTTGTGCATATAAAAACTCTTCTCTTAATAACCTAATGGTGCCTAATCAGGTGGTGGTGCAGTGGATAGAGCATCAGCCTGAGATGCTGAGGACCCAGGTTTGAAAGCCCAAAGTTGCCAGCTTGAGCATGGGCTCACTAGCTTGAATGTGGGGTTGCTGGCTTGAGCATGAGATTAGAAATATGAACCCATGGTCACTGGCTTTAGCCAAAAGGTTACTAGCTTGAATACCAAGGTTGCTGGCTTGAGTCCAAAGTCACATGAGTCCCCCCAGCCAAGACACATATGAGAAAGCTATCAATAAATATCGAAGGTGACACAAATATGAGTTGATGCTTCTTATCTCTCTTCCTTCTTGTCTGTCTGTCTCTCTCTTGCTAAGAAAATAAAATAAAATAAATAATTTAACAGTAGCCACCCATAAAAAGTTACAACTGAAACACATAGCTTAAAAAAAGAAGACAGAGGAAAGAAGTGTGGAATACGACCAAAGAAAAACAACTAACAGAAACATAAAAAAGAAGAACCAAATGAGACACAGAGCTACCAGAAAACAAACTATAAAATAGCTATAGGAAATTCTCAAGTGACAATTATTACCCTAAATGTAAATAGACTGAAATTACCAATAAAGAGGCACAGTGTAGCAGATTGGATCAAGAGGCAAAATCCAATTATATGCTGTCTTCAAAAGACTCATCTAAGCTGTGAGGACAAAAGTAGACTCAAAGTAAAAGACTAGAAAATGATTCTCCAAACAAATAATACAAAAGAAAAGCAAGTGTAGCCATATTTATATCTGTCAATGTTGACTTTAATACAACAAAAGTATCAAAAGATAAAGATGGACACTTCATTATAATAAAGGAGATATTATATGAAGAAGATATAACACTTGTTCATATATGTGCACTGAATCTGGGAGCACCAAAATATATTAGACATTGACTAGCTGATTTAAAAATAGTAACAGATAAAATACTATCATACTTGGATATTTCAACACATTATTAACAGCTTTAGATAGATCATTCAAACAGAAAATTAATAAAGAAATATTGGCCTTAAACAATTCATGAGACCAAATGGATATAATAAATATCTACAGGACATTTTATCCTAGAACATTAGTTTATACATTTTTTTCCAGTGTGCATGGAATATTCTCAAGGGTAGACTATATGATGGGTCACAAAACTAACATCAAAAAATTCAAGAAGAGCCTTGGCCGGTTGGCTCAGTGGTAGAGCGTTGGCCTGGCGTGCAGGAGTCCTGGGTTCGATTCCCAGCCAGGGCACACAGGAGAAGCACCTATCTGCTTCTTCACCCCTCCTCATCTCCTTCCTCTCTATCTCTCTCTTCCCCTCCTGCAGCCAAGGCTCCATTGGAGCAAAGTTTGCCTGCGTGCTGAGGATGGCTCTGTGGCCTCTGCCTCAGGCACTAGAATGGCCCTGGCTGCAACAGAGCAATGCCCCAGAAGGGCAGAGCATCACCCCTTGGTGGGCATACTGGGTGGATCCCGGTCGGGCGCATGTGGGAGTCTGTCTGACTGCCTCCCCATTTCCAACTTCAGAAAAATACAAAAAAAAAAAAAATTCAAGAAGATTTTAATTATACCAAGAATATTTCCTGACCATAAGGCTTGAAATTAGAATTCTAACTTTAAAAACAAAGTAAAGAAACCTACCAAAATGTAAAAATTAAGCTATATACTTCTAAAAAATTATTGAGTCAAAGAAGAAATAAAAGCAGAGATTAAATATGTATACAGACAAATAAGAATGACAACACAACATATCAAAACTTCTGTGATGCAGTAAAAGCCATAAGAGAGGGAAGTTTATATTATTACAGACTTATATAAAGAAACAAGAGATAACCCAAGTAAGCAAGTTAAATCATATATTAAAGAACTATAAAAATAAAAACAACAGCAAACTAAGGTCAGCAGACTAAAAGAAAGAGTGAAAATTAGAGCAGAAATAAATGAAATAGAGAACAATAAAACCTGTAGAAAAAAATTAATAAAACAGTGTGCTGGTTCTTTTTATTTTTTTTTAAATTTTATTTATTAATTTTTAGAGAGGAGAGAGAGAGGGAGAGAGAGAAAGGGGGAGGAGCTGGAAGCATCAACTCCCATATGTGCCTTGACCAGGCAAGCCCGGGGTTTCGAACCGGCGACCTCAACATTTTCAGGTCGATGCTTTATCCACTGCGCCACCACAGGTCAGGCAGTGTGCTGGTTCTTTGATAGGATCAATAAAATTGACAAACCCCTGGCTAGACTCACTAAGGGGGGGGGGAGGGCTTATATAAACAAAATCTAAAATGAAAGAGGAGAAATCACCACAGACTTCACAGACATGCAAAGGATCATAGTAGAATACCTTGGAAAATTATATGCCAGCAAATTCAACAATCTAGAAAAAAAATGGATAAATACCTAGAACTATACAGACTTCCTAGACTGAGTCATAAAGAAGTAGAAACTTATATAGACCAAAGAGTAAGAAGAAAATAAAAACAACTTTCAAAAAATGTCCCCAAAATAAAAGTTCAGGTCCAGATGACTACACTAGTGAATTCTACCAAATATTCAAAAAATGTTTGGTACCTATCCTTCTCAAAGTCTTCCAAAAAATAGAAGAAGTAATACTCCCTAACACATTTTAAGAAGCCAACATAACTCTGATACCAAAACTTGGCAAAGAGAATACTAAAAAAGAATTACAGACCAATATCTCTAATGAATACTGATGCAAAAATCATAAATAATATACTATCAAATCAAATACAATAACACATTAAAAAATAGGACATCACAATCAAGTGAGACTCATTCCAGGAGTACAAGGATGGTTCAACATACGTATATTAATTTTGTAATACACCACATCAACAAAATGAAGATCAAAATATATATGATCCTATCAATAAATGTAGATAAGATACAGCATCACTTTATGTTTAAAACAATAAAATGGATATAAAAGAAAGTACCTAAACATAATAAAGGCCATGTATAACAAACCATCAGCCAATGTCATAGTAAATGGTGAAAAAACAAAGGCTTTTTCTTTAAAATCAGGAAGAAGATATAGTTGCCCACTCTCTCCACATTCATTCAGCATAGTACTAGAAGTCTTAGCCAGAGAAATCAGGCAAGAGATATAAATAAAATTCATCCATATCAAGAAACAAATAAAGGTATCACTTTTTGCAGATGACATGATTCTATATATAGAAAACCTCAAAGACTCCACCGAAGAACTATTAAAAAAACAATAAGCCAATACAGTAAAGTCGCACAATATAAAATCAATATAGAAAAGTTATGCCAATGGTGAAACTTCAGAAAATGAACTAAAAAGAAACCAATTTCTTTTACAACTGCAATAACAACAAAACAATAAAATACCTAGGAATAAACATAACAAAGAATTTGAAGGACCTATATATTGAAAACTACAAAGCATTCTTGAAATAATTCAAAAAATACACAATTAAATAGAAATATATTCCACATTCAGGGGCTGGAAGAACAAAAATAGTTAAAATGGCCATATTACTCAAATCAATATGCAAATTCAGTGCAATCCCCATCAAAATCTCAATGTCATTTTTATTAAAGAAATAGAATAAAAATATCACCAGGTTAGTATCCAACTATAAAAAACTCCAAATAGCCAAAGCAATCCTGAGAAGAAAAATGAAGCCTAAGTTATCACACAAGTCAGCTTCAAATTATACTACAGAGCCACAATAATCAAAACAGCATGGTATTAGTAGAAAAACAGACATACAGACCAATGGAACAGAATTGAGAGCCCAGAAATATGTAGTTTTGAGAGCCCAGAAATAAAACTACTTATATATGGAGCCCAGAAATAAAACCACATATATATGGACAAAAAAATCTTTGACAAAGGAATTAAAAACATACAATGGAGAAAAGAAAGTCTCTTCAATAAATAGTGCTGGGAAAATTGGAAAGCCACATGCAAAACAATTACAGTTGACTACAGTTTGTCTCCCTGTACAAAAATTAATCCAAAATGGATCAAACCCTAAATATACAATGTAAAACAATAAACTACATAGAAAAAAAACAAAGGTGCTAAACTCATGGAACAATTTATGAATTTGACCCCAAAGGCAGAGGGGAGTCAAAGCAACAGTAACTGAATGGGATTATGTCAAACTAAAAAGCAAAAGAAACTAACAACAAAAGAAAAAGGCAATCAACCAAATGGGAGATGATTTACAAACAACAGCTGTGATAAGGGGTTATTATAAAAAATATATAAGGAACTCACAAAGCTCAGCAACAACAACAACAAAACAATCCAATTAAAAAATGGGGAGAGGACCTGAACAGACACTTCTCCCAAGAAGACATACAAATGGCCAACAGATATATGAAAAAATGCTCATTTTCACTAGCTATTCAAGAAATGCAAATAAAAAATACAATGAGATACCAACTCAGAACTGTTAGATTGGCTATTATCAATACAATAGGTAATATCAAGTTTTGGAGAGGATGTGGAGAAAAATAAACCCTCATTCACTAATGTTGGGAATGCGAACTAGTACAACCATTATGGAAGAAAGTATCAAGGCTCCTCAAAAAAATGAGAAAAAGAAAAAAAAAACCCAACCATATGAATCAGCAATCTCTCTATTGGATATCTACCCCCAAAACTGAAAAACATTTATACAGAAAGACACATGCACCCCTATGTTCATCACAGCATTATTCACAGTGGCCAAGACATGAAAACAACCAAAGTGTCCCTCAACAGAGGATTGGATAAAGAAGCTGTGGTACACATATTCAATGGAATACTACTCAGCCCTAAGAAATGGTGACATATTGCCATTTACAACATGGATGGGTCTTGAGACCATATACTGAGAGAAATAAGTAAATCAGAAAAAGCTGAGAACTATATGATTTCACAAATAGGTGGGATATAAAATTGAAACTTATGGACATAGATAAAAGTGAAGTAGTTACCAAGGGGAGAGGAATATGTAGTAGAGGGGGTGGCTGGAAGGGAGTAAAGCGGGACAATTATATGGTGAGGAAAATGATTTGACTTAGGGTGATAGGTACACAACCTAATCAATAGTTCAAAAGCTATAGAAATATTTACCTGAAACCTATGTACTCTTATTGATCAATGTCACCCTTTCAAATTTAATTTTCTATAAATAAATAATTAAATAAAAGGCAATGTGTGAAGTGTGACTCCAAGTATAATAACAGCTTCTACAAATCAATTATATCTATAGTGTGTTCTCTATATGTTGGCACTGTTCTAAGAAGTTGAGATAAATTAATTCACAGTAACTTTATGAGGTAAGTACTACTATTATCTCCATTTCCTAGATGAGAAATCAAAGGAACTATAAGGTTTGGTAGCTTGCTTAAGGAAACATAGATATTAAAGAGCTAGAATTTGAGCCAAGGCAGTCTGGTTCACTTACCTGGTACTCTGACCCACTATACAACCCTGCCTCTCAGTAATATGAGACTACTAGTGTGTGTTTATTTTCAGGTATTAAAGAGTGGGGGCAATTGCACTGACAGCAATACAATGTATAATTGTTTAAATTGACTCCCCAATAACTGTTTTGTGAAGGTTATAGAATTTTTGTAATGCATACTGGTACTAAGTAAAATGAGGGTATTTATTTGCCAAGGTATTTTGTTAGGATGTTTATGCTCCATCATTTTCCATGTAGCAAGATCTTTGAAATAATATATAGAAATAGTAATATTTATTGCAGGCCTGAAACCATTTAACATTTTTATATTAAGACTATTTTGTAACAAAACATTAAAAAAATTAAATGTGGATCTCAATGAACAAATCAATAAGGCAAAGAAAAACTATAAACACATGAATCCAAGATCACGGAATTTCATAACATTCATTTGCTTACCTTGGATTTGCAACAGAAATCAGAATCTGGTTCTCTGACTTTGTTGTTTCTGTTTAAACTTTACTTACTTTTAAAATTCTTAAATTATTTGGAAGTAAAGTTAGCACAGGCAATGTGAAAGGGTATTTATTGTGTATGTGTGTTGATAAAAAACAAATGATAGGGGGGACCTGAAGATAGCAGCGGAGTAGGCAGATGCATAGACTCCCAGCTCACACCACTGAACTAGATTACAAACTAATTTAGGAACAATCAGCATGAAAAACCAACTCTGGACTACAAGAATAGCTCTCAAAAACCAAGGAGAAAGAAGAAGCCAGAACAAACCTGGTAGGGAGCACCTGAATCTCCCCTGCTTACAGGAACTGGGGGGGGGGGTAAGCTGAGAGCCCAGAGGGCTCTCACTCCAAGGAAAAGAGTAGAAAATACTGCTCACAGCCACTTCCTGGAGACCAGGAAACGAGGTGCATTGAAAGGGCCAGCTTGTCTCCAAAAAGAAAGGGGAGAGAGAGAGAGAGAGAGAGAGAGAGACAGTGAGGGGCAGAGGAATGCAGGGGATGACCTGAGAAGCTGACTCATCCAGTGCTGGAGGCATCCATAGCTGGGAAGGGGGCTGATCTTTCTACAAAACAAAAGAATAAAGTGCTTCCAGGTGACAGATCTCCAGACATATCTCCAACTCCAATCAGCACAACACACAGCTGAAAACAAGAAGTGGGGAGGAGGGGCAGTAACTCAGGTCTCCATGGAAATCTGAGATACACCTCCCCCTATGGAAGCTGAGAAAACACCCTGCCCCCAGAGAGATTAATTGGTGGAAGAGGCCTTCAGAGTCTCAGGTTACACCCACTTCATTCCTGGATACAGTTTCAAATAAGCCCCATGCTGAGATCAGTAAATAAGACTATCACTTGTTAATAAAAAAAAAACAAAAAAACAAAAAAACACTTCAAAGAGGCCCATTCTGAAAGTGGATTACAAATAATAGCTGATGCCAACCCAAGAAGACCTAGAAATAACACAATTGAAAACTGGAGGCAGACAACACCAAGCCTAGACTCAATCAGTCCTACAAACAAAACACCCAAACACATAGACATAATGAGAAGACAAAGAAGTGCAATCCAAATAAAACCACAAGAGAAACTTCCAGGAAATAAACTGAGTGATATGGAAATAACCAAACTTCCATATGCGGAGTTCAAAATAATGATTGTAAGAATGCTTAGGGATCTTAGAACAACAATGGATGGTCATTAAGAACACATAAATAAAGAAATAGCAAATATTAAAAAAGGATATTGAAATATTAAAAAAGAAAAAGTTGGAGATGACAAATACAATATCAGAAATGAAGACCACAATGGAAGGAATTAAAAACAGGATGGATGCAGCTGAGGATTGAATAAGCGAGTTAGAGGACAAGTTGAATAAAGGCATAAAAGCAGAGAAGAAAAAAGAAAAGAGACTCAAAAAGTCTGAGGAAACTCTTAGAGACCTCTGTGACAACATGAAAAGAAATAACATCTGCATCATAGGGGTTCCTGAAGAAGAAGAGACAGAACAAGGGATAGATATATTGTTCAATCATATCACAGCTGAAAACTTCCCTAAATTAATGCAGGAAAAATTTTCACAAGTTCAAGAAGCACAGAGAACTCCATTAAAGAGAAACCCAAAGAAACCTACATCAAGACACATCATAATTAAAATACCAAAGCTAAGTGATAAAGAGAAAATATTAAAAGCTGCTAGAGAAAAAAAGGCTATCACCTGCAAAAGAGCCCCCATAACGATGACATCAGACTTCTCAAGAGAAACACATGAGGCCAGAAGGAAATGGCAAGAAATATTCAAAATAATGCAGAACAAGAGCCTACAACCAAGACTACTTTATCCAGCGAGTCTATTATTTAAAATTGAAGAAGAAATTTTAGAAAGCTTTCAGACAAAAAAAAAAAAAAAAAAAGAACTCAAAGAATTTATTACAACAACATCAATGCTGCAGGAAATGTTAAGGGGCTTGTTGTAAACAGATCAAAGTGGGAAAAGAATATAGCAAAAGAGGAATACAGCTTTAAAGAATAAATTGTAATAAACAATTACATATCAATAATAACCTTAAATGTAAATGGATTAAATGATACAAAAAAAAGACATAGGGTAGTTGCATGGATAAGAAAACAGGACCCGAACATATGCTATCTACAAGAGACACACCTTAAAATAAAAGATGCACATAGACTGAAGGTTAAAGGATGGAAAAAACATTTCATGGAAATGGAAAGGAAAAAAAAGCTGGGGTAGCAATACATATATCAGACAAAATGAACTTTAAAACAAAGGATATAGTAAGAGATAAAGAAAGCCACTACATAATGATAAAAAGAGCATTACAACAGGAAGATATAACTATTATAAATATCTATGCACCTAATATAAGAGCACCTAAATATATAAAGCAGACTTTGATGGACATAAAGGGCGAGATCAACAGCAATAATATAATAGTAGGGGACTTCAATACCCCACTAACATCAGTAGATAGATCCTCAAGAAAGAAAATTAACAAAGAAACAGCAGACTTAAAGGACACACTATATCAACTCGACTTAATAGATATCTTCAGAATCTTTCACGCTAAAGCAGCAGAATACACATTCTTTTCAAGCTCATGGTACATTTTCTAGGATAGAACACCTGTTAGAGCACAAAAGCGGTCTCAACAAATTTAAAAAGATTGAAATCATATCAAGCACTTTTTCTGATCACAATGGCACAAAACTAGAAATCAACCACAAAAGAAAAACACATGGAAACTAAATAGGAGGTTGTTAAATAATGAATGGATTAAGAATGAGAATAAAGAAGAAATAAAAAATTCCTAGAAATGAATGATAATGAGCAAACATCAACTCAAAATTTATGGGACACAGCAAAAGCAGTACTGAGATGGAAGTTCATAGCACTACAGCCACACTTTAAGAAGCTAGAAAAAGCTAAAATAAACAACTTAACCCTGCATCTAAAAGAACCAGAAAAGAACAACAAGTAAAGCTCAAATGTAGTAGAAGGAAGGAAATAATAAAGATCAGAGCAGAAATAAATGACATAGAGGCTAAAGAAACAATACAGAGGATCAATGAAACTAGGAGCTGGTTCTTTGAAAAGGTAAACAAGATCAATGAACCCTTAACTAAACTCACCAAGAAAATAAGAGAGAGGATTCAAATGAATAAAATTAGAAATAAGAGTGGAGAAATAAAAACTGACACAACAGAAATACAAAATATTGTAAGAAAATACTATGAAGAACTGTATGCCAAAAAACTAGACAACCTAGATGAAATGGACAAATTCCTTGAAACATACAATCTTCCAAAAATCAATCTGGAAGAATCAGAAAACCTAAACAGACCAATTACACCAAATGAGTTCAAAACAGTTATCAAAAAACTTCCAACAAAGAAAAGTCCTGGGCCTGGTGGCTTCACAAATGAATTCTACCAAATATTCAAAGAAGAACTAACTCCTATCTTTCTCAAGCTATTTCAAAAAATTCCAGAGGAAGAAAGACTTCCAAGCTCCTTTTATGAGGGGAGCATAATTCTGATTCCAAAACCAGGCAAAGACAACACAAAGAAAGAAAATTATAGGCCAATAACCATGATGAATATAGATGCTAAAATCCTCAACAAAATATTAGCATACCAAATCCAAGAATATATGGAAAAAATCATACACCATGATCAGGTGGGATTTATTCTTGGGAGGCAAGGCTGCTAGAATATTTGTAAATCAATCAATGTGATTCATCTCATAAACAAAAGGAAGGAGAAAAACAACATGATATTTTCAATAGGTGCAGAAAAAGCATTTGATAAAATCCAGCACCCATTCATGATCAAAACTCTCAGCAAAGTGGCAATACAGGGAACATACCCCAACATGATAAAAGCCATCTATGGAAAACCCACAGCCAACATCATACTCAATGGGCAAAAATTAAAAGCAATCCCCTTAAGATCAGGAACAAGGCAGGAGTGCCTCGTTTCACCACTCTTATTCAACATAGTCCTGGAAGTCCTAGCCACAACAATATTACAAGAAGAAGAAATAAAAGGCATAAAAGTTGGAAAAGAAGAATTAAAACTATCGTATTTGCAGATGATATGATATTGTATATAGAAAACCCTATAGTCTCAAAGAACTACTAGACCTGATAAATGAATTCAGCAAAGTGGAGGATATAATATTAATACTCAGAAATCAGAGGCACTTTTATACACCATAATGAACAGTCAGAAAGAGAAATTAAGGAAACAATCCTCTTCACTATTACAACCAAAAAATAAATAAATAAATAACCTAGGAATAAATTTAACCAAAGAGACTAAAGACTTGTACTTAGAAAATTATAAAACATTGATAAAAGAAATCAAGGAAGATACAAACAAGTGGAAGCATATACCGTGCTCATTGTTTGAAAGAATAAACATCATTAAAATATCTATATTACCCAAAGCAATTTATAAACTCAATGCAATACCAATTAAAATACCAATGACATACTTTGAAGATATAGATCACATATTCCAAAAATTTATATGGAACCAAAAAAGAACACGAATAGCCTCAGCAATCTTAAAAAAGAAGAATAAATGGGGAGGTATCACACTTTCTGATATCAAGTTATACTACAAGGCCATTGTACTCAAAACAGCCTGGTACTGGCATAAGAACAGGCATACAGAACAATGGAACAGAATAGAGAACCCAGAAATAAACCCACAGCTGTATGGACAACTGACATTTGACAACGGAGATAAGGGCATACAATGGAGTAAAGACAGCCTCTTTAATAAATGGTGTTGGGAAAATTGGACAGCTACCTGCAAAAAAATGAAACTAGACCACCAACTTACACCATTCACAAAAATAAACTGAAATGGAGAAAAGACTTAAATGTAAGCTGTGAAACCATAAGCATCTTAGACGAAAATATAGGCAGTAAGCTCTCCGACATCTCTCGCAGCGATATATTTGCTGATTTATCTCCACGGGCAAGTGAAATAAAAGACAGGATAAACAAATAGGACTATATCAAACTAAAAAGCTTTTGCACAGCTAAAGACAATAAGAACAGAATAAAAGACAAACTACACAATGGGAGAACATATTTGACAATACGTCTGATAAGGGGTTAATAACCAAAATTTATAAAGAACTTATAAATCTCAACACCAGGAAGACAAACAATCCAATCAAAAGATGGGCAAAAGAAATGAAAGACACTTCTCCAAAGAGGGCATTCAGATGACCAATAGGCATATTAAAAAATGCTCAACATCGCCTATCCGGTTGGCTCAGTGGTAGAGCGTCGGCCTGGCGTGCGGGGGACCCGGGTTCGATTCCCGGCCAGGGCACATAGGAGAAGCGCCCATTTGCTTCTCCACCCCCCTCCTTCCTCTCTGTCTCTCTCTTCCCCTCCTGCAGCCAAGGCTCCATTGGAGCAAAGATGGCCCGGGCGCTGGGGATGGCTCCTTGGCCTCTGCCCCAGGCGCTAGAGTGGCTGTGGTCGTGGCAGAGTGACACCCCGGAGGGGCAGAGCATCGCCTCCTGGTGGGCAGAGCATCGGCCCTGGTGGGCGTGTGCCAGGTGGATCCCGGTCGGGCGCATGCGGGAGTCTGTCTGACTGTCTCTCCCTGTTTTCAGCTTCAGAAAAATACAAAAAAAAAATGCTCAACATCACTAAACATTAGAGAAAAGCAAATTAAAACCACAATGAGATATCACCTCACACCAGTCAGAATGGTGCTCATCAACAAAACAACACAGAATAAGTGCTGGCGAGGATGTGGAGAAAAGGGAACCCTCCTGCACTGCTGGTGGGAATGTAGACTGGTGCAGCCACTGTGGAAAACAGTATGGAGATTCCTCAAAAAATTAAAAATGGAACTGCCTTTTGACCCAGCTATCCCACTTTTAGGAACATACCTAAGAACACCATAGAACTGTTCCAAAAGGAGAAATGCACCCCCATGTTTATGGCAGCATTGTTCACAATAGCAAAGATCTGGAAACAGCCCAAGTGTCCATCAGTGGACGAGTGGATTAAAAAGCTTTGGTACATATATACTATGGAATACTACTCAGCCATAAGAAGTGATGACATCATTTACAATAACATGGATGGACCTTAATAACATAATGCGAAGTGAAATAAATAAATAAGTCAGAAAAAACTAAGAACTATATGAATCAATACATAGATGGGACATAAAAATGAGACTCAGAGACATGGACAAAAATGTGATGGTAATGGGGTGGGGGATGGGATGGGGGGAGGGGGGAGGAAGGAGAGAGAGGTGGTAGGGGTAGGGGAGGGGCACAAAGAAAACCAGATAGAAGGTGATGGAAGACAATTTGACTTTGGGTGATTGGTATGCAACATAATCAAATGTCAAAATAATCTGGAGATATTTTCTCTGAACATATGTACCCTGATTTATCAATGTCACTGCATTAAAATTAATAAAATAAAAAAAGCAGTGGTATATAAATACAATGAAATACTATGGAGTCATGAAAAAGAAGGAAATCTTACCTTTTGCGACAACATGTTTGCACCTGAAACTATTATGTTAAGTGAAATATAAGCCAGGCAGAGAAAAAAAATATCATATGACCTTACTCTTTTGAGGAATCCAAGAACAATGTGAAATGAGAAATGGAATTATACCTGAAGGGAAGGGGGGAGGGAGAGAGCCGTTGGGACAGGGGCAAAGGAGATGTTGAGGGGAATACGGGGAAGGGGGGGGGTTGTATTCTGGGAGACACTAGAATCTATGTAAACACAATAAATAAATGAATATTTTTTAAAAAAGAAAACAAATAGCTATTTTTCTAAAAATTCTAAATATTTGTGTACTCTCTAAGTTACAGATCCCAATTTTATCTCTTATTGACCTAACAGTTGTAGTTGTACACCACAGGAAAGGCTTAAATATTTGTTAGCAAAAATATATCATTTAAATCAATATATGTTATTATCCACCTTAAACTTCTACAAAAGACCTAATTTTATCTCAAAAGTTAACTTGATTGCACATTCCTTTGTTTCTAAACAGATTTTTAGAAGAAAGGCCTGTATTGAAAGCATTCAAATTTGCCTAAACTTGGTCAATCTTTTAAAATACATATTTTTAAAATACATTTATGCTTTTCGATTCTTTTAAATTTCAGACAGTCTAGTATAACAAGTTTAAGTATAAAGTGAAATTTCAGTGTGGTTTTAAGTTGCTTTTTCCTGATTACTAATGATGTTGACTATGTTAGGGTACATAAAAAATATCCACATATCATTTGTAATAAAATATCTGTTCAAATTTTTGCCTCATTTTTGGACTATCTCCTTCCTTACTTTTAGTGTTCTTTATATATCTGGATACAAATTATTTTCCAGATATATGCATTACAAATATTTCTCCAAACCTGTAATTTTTCTTTTCATTTTCTTGAGTCTTTTAAAAAGCATAAAATTTTAAATATAATAAAGTCTAATTTATTAATTTTTTTATAGTTAATATATTTTTTTCCTATCCAAAAATGTTTGGCTACAAGAAATTTACTAAGATTTTCTTTATGCTTCATTCTAGATGTTTGAAGTTTCAGGTTCATGTTTAGGTTATGGGCAACTTTGTATTGATTTAAAATTAAAATAAAATATTAAATTTATTCAGGTGACATTGATTAATAAAATCATATAGGTTCAAGGTGTATAATTCTATAATACAGCATCTATATATTGCATTATGTGTTCACTCCACCACATGTTCACCACCCCAAGTCAAGTCTCCTTCCATCAACACATCCCCCTTTATCCTCTTTTACCTTCCCTTACCCCTTTCCCTCCTGTAATCACCACACTTGTTACATTCCTTTCAAAAAGACCTTCTCATCACTATAAAATGATTCTTTTTTATGCCTTATATTCTATTTGCTGTGAATTCTACTTTGTATGTTATTAGCATAACTTAATTAGCTATCTTTTTTATTAGTGATTGAAGAGTGTATCATTTTAATCTTTTACTTCTTTTTTCTATGTTTAAAATGTGTCTCTTTTTAAAGCATCATATAGTACAGAGGTCCCCAAACTGTGGCCCCCTGAGGCCATTTATCCGGCCCCCGCCGCACTTCCAGAAGGAGCACCTCTTTCATTGGTGGTCAGTGAGAGGAGCATAGTTCCCATTGAAATACTGGTCAGTTTGTTGATTTAAATTTACTTGTTCTTTATTTTAAATATTGTATTTGTTCCTTTTTTTTTTTTTTTTTTTTTTTTTTTTTTTTTTTTTTTTTACTTTAAAATAAGATATGTGCAGTGTGCATAGGGATTTGTTCATAGTTTTTTTTTATAGTCCGGCCCTCCAATGGTCTGAGGGACAGTGAACTGGCCCCCTGTGTAAAAAGTTTGGGGACCCCGATATAGTATATTCTTTAATCTAATTTTTTTTAATCTTTCTTATATTTTTGGACTAATAAAATATTTTATATGATTCCATTGTCCCTCTCTAGTACCTCCTCAGTTATATTTACATTTTAACTACTTTTGTCTTAGTTGCTTTAAAAAATTAAAATGTTTCTTTGATTTACTAAGGTTTAGTATAAATATTATTTTTACCACTTTTCTATAGTGTTAGAATCATAGAAAGTTAAAATTCTACTTATTTTAATTTTTAAAATACTGTCACCATGAATTATAAACATATTTCAAGTGCAGTAGAACAAGTGTAACATCACTTTGTACAGTCAGCATTTATTTCTATTTCTCACACATATGTACATTTTCTTTTCTGTTGCATTTACATGCTTCCATTTTGGAAAAAATTCCTTCTGCCTGAATAATTCCTTTAAGTATTTTTTCTTGAGGTTGCCTGATGGTGAGTAATCCCCTCAGTTTTTATTTTTCTGCAATAATCTTATTGTAGGTTTATTTCTGAAGTATATATTATTAGTTATAGAATTCTTTCCTGTCAGTTGTTTTCTTTCACCTTAAAGATATCATTCCATTTATTTCAAGCTTCCACTATTTCTTTTGATAATCAGTCATAAGTTTTCATGAATTTCCTTTGAACAAAACTGGTCTTACTTCTCTTTTTGCTTTTAAGATATTAGCTTTTTTTTTTTATCAGTAGTTTGATTTTGATGTACATCGTTGTCAGACTTTTTTCTTTTATAGCATGTTTTGGATATACTGAGCCTCTTAAATTCTTGAGTTGATATCCTTTCAGTTAGGAAAAAATTAGGCAATTAATTTTAGGCAATTATATTTTTGAATAGTGCTTTTGTCCCCCTTTCTTTCTTCTTCTTTAAGGAGGTCCAAACACAAACATGTTAACTAGTTTGTGCTTTTCTAATTGTTGGTAGATCCCTTCTCTATAATAACCCACTGCATTCTATCCAGAAATCAAATATTTCTCATTCCAGTGGACATTTTAGTTTTTATCTTTCATAAGTTCTTAATATTTAAGACTGTGAAACACCGTTTTGTTCTAAAAATCTGTTTTCCCCTAGTTTCAAGTAAACGTAGTCTAGTTTATACATTTCCCTCTCGGCTTGCTCCGTGTAGAATTTTCCTGTGCTAGATATCTTCCTCAGATGCTCCTTAAGTATTTGGGTTTTAAGCTCTCTTTTTTTCTCCTTTGTGTAAAGCCACTCAAAACTCTACAGTTACCACTACTTTGCTTATAATTATGATTATTAATCTCCAACTGTTATTACTACCTGAGCTCTCAGGTTGCTTATCTCAGTTAACCCAACATCAACCAGTCAATCACCTAAGCAAAATTAAAAATCACCTTTAACTCATCATTCTCCTTCTCCAATTTCATTAGTCAATCACCAAGGACCCTCACTCCAATCTTATCTATATCTTTCCTTCTTTCCTATCACCACCATAGAACAGGTCATTAAGGTCTCTAACTTGGACAACTGCAATATGTTTCTAGACTTTGTCTCTGCATTTTTGCCCCTCTCAGAGTCCATTCCCTATAATAAGGCAAAAATTATCCTTCAAAAAATTCATTCTTTTTTACAATACACTGATGGATTTTTGATTCAACTTTAAAATGTATCTTCATTCTAAACCTGTCTCTTCCTGCTCAGCTAATTTTATTTCTTGGTTTTATATTATGTGGTCCAAACATATAATAAAACTAAACTAAACCAACTAAAATATTTTTGTTTGTAAATATGTCATATATATCTCCTCATCTCCAAGCCTTTTTTACAATCTATTTCTTCTGCCTGGAAATAACTTTTTCCCTTTTTATCAGGGAACCTCCTCTTCTTCCCTTAGTGTTCATGTTAATAATGTCACTTACTCAGGAACGCTTTCATGATCCATTGACGAGGCCAGATTGCCCTTTCAAATGTTGTTATAGTAGTCTCTGTCTCATCTAAAATTAGATGAGTTTAAGGCAGTAAGATCCACGTAGAAGACATAATACTGTTTCTTTCTTGCTGTATAATAGTTTGAGATATGCTACAGAAGATATTTGGCACAGAATTATACTTAAATAATATTTAAATAAACTGTAGAACTATAAGTACAGAAATCATATGCAAAATATTTTTAAAATGGAGAATCAAAATTATTTTTAAAATTTTATTATTTTTAGTTGAATTCGTTGGGATAACATTGGTTTGAAAATGACACAGGATTCAAGTGTACAACTCAATAAAACACCACCTGCACACCACATCATTTTAATCTGCCCCAAAACAATATTTCCCAGATATCTGTTCCCAAACTCCATAAAACAGGAAGTATTTAGCATCTAGTAGTGGCAAAAAATTCCATGATCAGGTAATGCTTCTCAATATTTATGTTTAAAACTCTGAACACATGCCTGTTGAAAGCCATGTTTATTAAAAAATTTCATATTCCCACATTTAGATTAATATCACTTTTAATCATTTAAATGTAATATTTATATAAAAGTATGTCTATTACCCCAAGAATAAAACATTGGTTTTAAAGTAAATAATTTATATTTGTACCCCAACTTCATCACATCCCAGCTGTGTAGACTGGGAAGAAGTTAATAAGCTTCTCCAAGCTTCTGTTTCTTTTTAGTGTAACTATAATTAAAATACATTTCAGGGTTAGTTGTTAAGATTAAGTGTGATAATCCTTATAACACACTTAGCTAGGGCTTTACAGATGCATGTACACATATACAAAATAAAGCTATGATTTTATTTTTATAAGCTTATAAGGCAAACTGGCAAATAATATGTCAGAATGTAGAGATTTTGATGGAACAAAACTGAGAACAAATTCTACTTATGTTTTAAAAACCTGGATCAAGACAAGAACATTTCTTGACAATAAAGAGATGAGGAATAAATACTACAACTCTTTACCATACCAACACGCACACATGTGCAATGCACACATGAGTTTACACATTTCTCAAACTAGCATGAGTCCAGCTCTGCTCATCACAGTTCTTTTAGTTTATGAGTTTACAAGTCAGAATCCAGTGAGAAAAATGGAAGCTACTTGAGGTGTTTTGAATATTAAATATAATACAGGAAATAGATGATTGTGAAGCAAACCTCAATTCACCACCAGTGTGAACTGATACCATTCTTAGTACTGGAGGAAGTGGAAAAGATGACTCCATGACAAGCAGCTAAACCACCAAAAGTGGATGATTGCTTGCCAATAGTCTGCCAATTGTCTCCCACTGTTTAAGCCTAGCTGAAAACCTATCATCAAAAAATCATGAGCAGGGAATGGTTCTGAGAGCAAAGTCACTATCACTTGCAAAATGAGATTTTTGCATAAGCAAGCACAGTCCCCTCAGTTTTCAATGTGTCATATTTTTACTCATGAAATCTCATAGTATTTACCTTTTCAAAACTGTGATTATAATATGGTGCATGTTTGAAAAAGAAAGTTTACATGTTTTCCCATTTAATCAAAGACGTGTTTACACAAAATCAAGTAGCTATTTTTCCTATTTCTATTCTTGGTAAAATAAAGTATGACAGAGAGTCAGCTTCTTTAGCTCTCAAGGCTTTTATACATTTTATGTTCTTTCGGATGCTGTCAAACATGCCTATGCTTCTCTAAACAGATTTTGATATTTCACTGGGAAAATAGAGGCTACAAGAGTATGGAAACTGAAGGTGGTACATAAGTAAACCTGAAGTTGTTACTCATACATATATAAGCTTATACATTATATGTACTTATAGACAAAATGTGGTTTTCTAATTTTAAGTAAAATATCGGATTCCCTTTTGTTTTGAAGTACATCTGAAATTCTGCATCATGTTGCAAATTTCTTATATAAAGGTTATATAAGAGCCTTTGAAAATTTGACTATGGTTTATCATGACTGCATAAAATATAGCATTGGTCTCCATTTTTAAAAGCTGAATTTCAGCTCTATAATGTAAGAGCTGTACTGTAAACATGACTAGCTTCAGACAATTGCAGCAACACAGTCTATAATAAAGCAGCCTGTTTTCTGGACTCGTGTGTAATTTTAATACTCTATGCTTCCCATAGTCTTACTTAATTGCCAGATCTGGGTGTTATTTGAGACTCATGCCTGTTTTGGTCTATAGACATTCCATTTGGTATCGTGTCAGTGGTTTAAATCTAGGACAAGAGCAGCAGCGTTAACTTCTACCATTTTTGTTTCATCCATACACTGGAAGGAGAGGGCAGCAGGAAACAAGACAGAATGGTGCCTCAGAAATTATTTTAGGAGAAGCCTGGAGCAACAAAACGCTGTTTCAAATGTGAGGCATGGAATATATTAGGTGTAAAAATTGTACCTTGAGGAAAACAATTAGCATGTCTTTAAAACGACTGTCTTCTATTTATCTGAGACTCACAAACTACATATGTGAGTATGTATCAGAAGCTGGAAAATGTCTACAATGAGGAAATACAAAAAGTTCTTGAATTTAGTCTCTCTTCAAATCAGAAATCTCTCTCATCCTGCCTAGAATGTCTTATAAAACACAAAGCAATCTTCCAGAGTCTTCCTATAGATAAGCACAGCTGTCTCCTGGTTGAGGGGATGAGATTCAAACATATTTCAGAGCAGCTGGTTGCTTCTCTCCCAGCTGCTTCGAAAATGGGAAACTTTATTGGCAGCAAGGCCCAACCCCAAAGCAGTAGGTGTCTAAACCAAGCCCTCAGGCACTGGATTCAGCAGGCAGTAGAAGCACAAGCCACGTGTGGTTTTTAATCACTGTGATTTTAGCCTTTGTATGACTTTAAAGAAGAAAGCCCACAGGGTGAGTTTATAGATGTATAGGTGTGTTGGGGGAGAGGAGAGAATAAAAAAGAGAGCTGAGTTGTTAAAACTATGGACTCTGGAGCCTATCTAAATAAAAAAATTTCTCTAAGTCTCATTTTTCTTCTCTGTAAAACAGAAAACTAACATTTCCTTACAGGATAGCCTTGCAAACAGATTAAGTATGCAGCACAATGTATTGTATATACACTGATTCACTATTGTTACGATGATGATCAAGGTTTTGAATATAATATTCCTTTTCCAATAGTCATTGCAAAAGTAGAAGAATGAGAAAAGATGAAGTTGTAATAATGGCTTTGTATCAAGGCCATCTATTTTAAAGTATTTTATGTAATTCTAATAGCAACCCTGCACGGTAGGTATTCTTTTTTCACTATATCAGTTAAGGTATCTAAGAACTCAGAGAATTTCAGTGCCCTTCCTATGGTCACAGAGGTAGTAAGAGGTAAAGCTGGAATTAAGCTCAAATTTGTTTAACTCTCAAGAAAAGAAAATGTAAGTTAGCGAAGTCTCTTATTTGAGATGGTTTTGCTCTGGCTGAGATCTCCCAAAACCCTCTTCTTATTCTACCTCAAATATTTTGCAAAGTTATATCCCTCCTCTTACTTAGAGAGTCTTTTGATCTTAATCCCTGAACATTTAACTGCTAATAATCTCTAGTCAGTGTACAACTTGTTTTCCAAAAATGTATGCTAAATGTGACTGCACAGTATCTCTGCTACTACAACTAATTACTTTTGTGATAAAAACTTTTTGAATTTATAGGTAAGTTTCCATATATGTAGACTTGGATTTGTAAATGTTCATTACATGCTAGGCAATGAGCTGAGTGTTGTTGTTGGTGTGTATGTGTGTGTTTCCTACTTTAGATTCTCAGGGGTATCTCTTCTCTTTTTGATCGCACCATTCAATTTAAACATCCATGGGTCCAAGAAATGCAACAGTGTAATTAATGACAATAACACAGTGATCATAAGGAAAAGGGTGGGTTGGCCTCTAGATCAAAGCTTTTGACCTAGGGGTCTGGACACATTAGAGTATTTGTTACTTGTGACATGTGTCACCAGGTCCATAATCTGGTGGTTATAATAATAGTTCAAATAGTAAAGTAGGAGAATGATTTACTGCTTTTCCTCAAATTACAGTGTTTCAAGGTTATCCCTCTAATTATATCCTTTCACTCAAATACATTCTGATATGCTTCCTGGAGTGGGAAAGAAAAGAGGAGAGCTAAAACTAGTTTCCTAGTAATCAAACCAGAAGCTCATTTTATCAATACAGTGTTCAGTGAAGTGGGCCTACTTTTAAGAAATATGTCCTGCATAAGAATGTGTGTCATGACAGAAAAACAAAAATAAAATAGCTAGAGATATTCTTCTCTAGGAACTGAAGACTGAAACGAAGCAGGTTATTCTCCTTCAAAGATGTTCCCCATGACAATACAAAATAATAATACAGCCATTTTAATAAGATCCAAGATTCTAAATGATTTTTAGTAATTTATAAATAAATAAATTATTTTTAATAATAACTAGAATCTTGGATCTTACTAAAATGGCTGTGTTCTCAATCTCTATCTTACACATTTAATAAGCATTCAGTTCTTATTGATTTGTCTCTATAACATCTTTTGTGGCAGATACTTGTGGTTGAGTATCCAGTAGCCATTTCCCTATTGTTCCTTGACAACTAAACACTGATTTTGTTCAGAAATGTACCCAACCTTGAGGGATAAACCATGATTAGTCTCTAATCATTTAAAGCTGATTGGTCTAAGGGTGTTGTCCTGACAAATGGCAAATGACTATTTCCATTTTTTTCATAACCATCATAAAACTTTGTTTTCAGAGTTTACAACTAGATTTAGAAGGGATACTACTCAGTTGTTCAAATACAGGTTCAATAATAGCAAAATGTTGATTAATATTGTCAATTTCTTTAAATTAGCTGTTAGTATCTGGGATTAATGGAGTTAAGCTGGAGATGAACACCATATATTTCAAATATATTTTGGTCAAATAACTGTTTCAACTATATACAAGTCATGTTAGCAAATTTATTGATTAAACAATAAAGTAGTTGTTTTAATATCATGAAAAGAACTATATCTAGAGATAGCAGATGACATTGTGCTATTTTGAATTTCCTGCTTTCCTCATTTGATCAGTAGAAGTATGCATCATTTCTTGGATATGTCTATGACTTCAGTTAACACTTACATACTGAAACATTCCATGGATCTCTACCATTAGCCCTGACATCTCTTTTGGGTCCACTATCATATGTCCAATTACCTCTTGGACATTTACACACAAATGTGCTTTAATAACCATAAATATAACCAACATTGAAATCCCCAAATTCTCCCTAGGAAGACAGCATCATAGTTAAGTGACTAAACCATATTTTTTAGAAGAAAATGGCCTATGATTGAAACTTATACTTGCCGCTTCTTAACTGAATAAACTCAGTTGATTTATTTAATCTCTATGTGCCTCAGTTTTCTCTTCTGAAAAAAACAGGTATAACAATTATATCTAATAAACTTGACATAACAATTAAAAAAGTTATATATTATATGTGTATATTAAACACTTAGAAGAATACCTGCACTATATACAAATGCTAACTACTAATATAATAGCCCCTAAAATCTGTGTCTATTTTGCTCATAGTCACCAAAATATTTCTATTCTATCTCCTAAATATATTTCAAATCTAAACCTCCATCTTAGAGTTTACATCTACTTCGTTAATTCAAGGCAATATTTCTTTTATTTGAAGCATTGAAAAAGCCTCTCATTATTCCCCTAGAGTTCCCTCCCTTTCTTTAATGCACCCTCTAAACTATTTATAGAATTGTCTTTTTAAAATATAATTCTGATAATTATTTTGTTTTACAACCTTCAATGAATCATAAATAACCATAGAATAAAATCATGAGTATTAAGCATGTCATATTCTCAAATAAGTTTGCCAACTTTATTTTCCATCAATCCAACCATTTACAGGTTGTTGTTTTTTTCTCATAGCATAAAATGAAAACCATGTCTCATGCCTTTGTATATATTTGCATCTATCTCAAGTATTGCTTAAATTGGCTAAGACTTAATTGGATTATCACTGTAATTCTCTAGTGACGAGGACATCATTTCCTCTACTCCACTTTCCCCTTTCAGATGGAGACTATGACTAATTTTTTGCACTTTATATTTTACCCTGCACACACTTCTATTGTAGCATTTACCGCCATGAACTGCTATTACTTGCCCCAATCCTCACTGCAAAAACAGAGATATGAAACTAAACATGTAGGTTAGACCAAATTTTATTTTATTTAGTTTTTGGCATCCATTTAAGTGATAATTACATTTTTTTAAAGACTCTAGAGAGATGACTATTATTTTTTGTTACATGGATCTAATAAATCATGACACTTTGCAAGCATGTTGCCATGCTAGAATAACCAAAATAAGGAATAGAAAAGAAATTCTAATTTAACCAAAGGAGGTTCAGAATTACTTTCCTTTATCAAGAAGAAACACATTTATGGGATTTTTTAATGTCAGCTAAATAGAAACCAAGACCATTTAAAAGAAAAAAGAATGCTAATTAAAATACTCTATCAAGGCATTTTTAAAGATTTTTAAGGTAAACAATGGCTGGGAGCAATCTCAGTAAGAATGCTATACTTAAGGTAATAAAGTTATCCCAGGGGTGAGTTGGGAAAATGAATAACCCTCTGAATTTAGTTTAATGCTAAATTCTGGAGTATTTGAGTCCATTAAAATTGGAATCCGAATGCTCTGTTTCCCTTTCCTAACACTGATACTTAAATATGCTTCCTAAATCATCTGAGACCAAAGCACATGAGTAAGTCTGTGTTTAATGGCTCCAGGAAGAGCATACATAATTACTTTTGTATTACTCAGCAGAATTCGGTTCTTCCTTTTACATCAAGGAGATGAGCAAAGCATGAGTCATGTCATGAAATGACTGGTCTCCTCTGTAACCTTGAGACTGTTTGTTGGCACTAACTAGGCAGTAAGATGATTAGAGGTTTAAAGTGGTTGGTAAAGGCTCTACAGAAGCAAGTCTAATTTATAACCCTTCTCATCTATGAATTTTCCAAAGGTTTCATCTAATGATATTTCTGGACCCCAGCCCTGAATTTATTTAACCAGTATGGCACTGTCCAATATATCCTCACCTTTTAGGTCTTGCTCACCCCAGAACCTGGAACCAATTCTGTACAAAGGGGCTGATAAGTTATTCTTGTCAGGTAGTTCACTGGCTTGGTATTGAGCCTCTGTCCCTACCAGTGTGTTACTAACGTTACCCCTTAGATGCCTCTTAAAATAGTAGAAAGAATTTTATAACCACTAGTCAAGAGATTATTTATTGTCCAGCATATCTACAGAATAATTTTATCCTAGTTATTTTATTTAGCTCAAATTTCTACAGTATAAGGATTGGATTGGATGATTTATAAGGCCCCATCTAATTTAACAATGCTAAGTCCTAATTACTACTTTTTTCTAGGCCCTCCTGAGAGAAAAGGGGATAAACTACTTGACACTCAACATTGGTTTTGGCTATTTTTCCTTTGGATCTGACAAAAAATGCTAAGGCAATAAAGGAAGAAAATCAATCAGTGGGACTACATCAAACTAAAAAGATTCCACACATTAAAGAAAGCATCAACAATATAAAAAGGCAATATACAGAATGAAAAAAATATTAACAAATTAATATACCTGATAAGGGATTATTATCTAAAATATATAAAGAATTCATAAAACTCAATAGCAAAACAGCAAACAATGATAAAAAAAAATAAAAAAGAAACTAAATATTTTCCAATAAAAACATACAAATGACTAACAAACACATAAAAAGGTATTCAATCTCATGAATCATGGAAATGATTATCAAAATCAAATGCAAATTAATAAAAACTAAATGCAAATCAAAACCACAATGAAATATCACCTCAAAATGCTTAAAATGGCTATCATCATAAAGATTAAAGATAAGAGATAAGTGTTGCAAAGATATTTAGAAAAGGGAACTGTTGTTAGAAATTTAAATTAGTTCAGCTGCTATGAGGAACAGTGGGATTGTTTCTCAAAAATTAAAAGAACTACCATATAAACCAGCAATCCCACTTCTGGGTATATATCCAAAGAAAATTTAAAAAGGATATTGAAGAGATATCTGCAGTCCCATGTTCCCTGCGGCATTATTCACAATAGCCAAGATATAAAAAACCTTTTATCCATTCATCCATTAATGGAGATATACATACATATGATGGATTATCACTCAGACAGCAGAAAGGAGAAATCCTTTCATTTGCATCAATATAGATGGAACTTGAGGTCTAAATGATAAGTGAAATAAGTCAGACAGAAAAAGACATGGTATCATCTATATGTGAAATCTAAAAAATAAATAAATAAATAAACTTTCAGAAACAGAAAATAGAAAGTAGTTTCCAGGGGCTAGGAGATGGAGGAAATAAAAAGATGATGGTAAAATTATAAGATAAATAAGGTTACTCTGAGGATGTAATGTAAGAACACAATGACTATAGTTATTAACTAAATTGTATAATTAAAATTTGTTAAGAAAGTAACTAAATGTTCTCACCAAAAAGAAAAAGAAAAAAAAATGTGTGATAATGGAAGTGTTAATTTATTCAATACTTGAGGGGAAAAATTATTTTACAATATATGTATGTTAAGTCAAGACAACATACACTTTAATATCATCATTTATTTGTTAATTATATTTCAATAAACTTATAAGAGAAAGAACTCTCTGTCTCTCTCTCTGTCTCTCTCTCTCTCTACCCTGATGATACAGCAAGAAGATGGCTATCTGTAAGGCAAGAAGAGAACTCTCAGAAGAAACCAAAACAGCCAACATCTTGCTTTTGAACATTCCAGCCTCTACAACCATGAGAAAATAAATTTCTATTGTTTAAGCTACCCAGGGCATTTTGTTATGACAGCCAAGCCAACTAAGAAATCACACCTACTACATATTCTTCTGATTTAAGAGAGGTGTTTGGAATATAATCCTATTGAATATTTTAACCTCTTCTTGACATTCACTAGAAACTACATCCAAGCCTAATATAATTCTCTGAGTCTGCACTATATCCTTGGTAAAACCCTTCCAAATTCTTAAAGAACAAATCAATTAATAAAACATCACCTACTTATATATACATTAGATTCTTAAACTACTGTTATTGTTGTGTAGTTTTGATGATCTAAACAAGCAAAAATTCACTGGAGTATGATTATTTGATAAAGCAGGTAACCAAAGGATCTTTTTTGCTTCAGTAAGATTATTTGGCAACAAAACACAGTATGGTGGTGCTTAGAGAAAAAGTAATTAGACACCAAACCTTTTAATCTTGATAAAAAGGGAGCAATGTGGACTATTATGGTGGGGAATTGTGTATTATCAATGGAAAATAAATTAATGGAATTGAGCAAAAGATCTAAGTTGATCAAACGTGTATTTGAGCACATACTAACTGATATAATTAATAATGAACAATATCCCAACCAAAAGAAAATATATCTATGTTTAATTTATAATTTAATTTTAATTTAATGGAACTTAAAATTTCTCTTAATGTATAAAGAACATTTCTGAATCTGTAAGAAGTAGAACCCTAAAAAATTATTATTGTAAAAATCAGGATGGATTTTCCAATTAACCATGGAATGTACTTGCTCTTTGCACTTCCAAACCAGAAGAAATTTAAAAAGTTTTATTCAATATTATTTTATAAGAATAGGGAGTTGGGCAGCTAGTTAGTGAGAAGGAGTATATTTAGTAATGTTTGCCCCAGATTAGTCTAAATGTTAATGGTCTACAGAGCATGAACATTTACAGCTCTTGGTCTCACCCCATCAACATACCAAAAGCGATTAAAACATATTATTTTATTCTGTTTTATATACAGGGTGGACAAAAGTAGGTTTGCAGCTGTGAGTACATACAACATAGTTTACTCTTGTATTATTATTTATTATTGTATCATTTTCCATATGAACAACAATTAACTTACTTTTGCCTATCCCTGTGTTCATGGCCAATATTCACTAGGGTGTTGCTATGGGTTTTGTTAGGCAACCTACATTGTCCCTCTTTCAACATATCATTGAGAAGAGTTTAGATGAAACTTGGCACACATGGAAGAGTAGTAACATAGTTATTCAGAAAATACATGAGCTTGTTTAACTTAGACACTTTGGTTGTACATACATGGTTTTTTTAAAAATTTTTTTTAAAAGACTTTATTCTATTTTTAGAGAGGAAAGAGAGGCAGGGAGAGAGAGAGAAAGAGAGAGAAGGTGGAGGAGCAGGAAGCATCAACTCCCATATGTGCCTTGACCAGGCAAGCTCAGGGTTTTGAACCAGCGACCTCAGTGTTCTAGGTCGATACTTTATCCACTACACCACCACAGGTCAGGCTACACACATGGGTTTTTTTAGGGGGAAATAAAGGATTTAGTTGCTTAGGCTTCTATCACTACAGCGTAACATAATTTATCTGATTTAAGGATCACAGTTTAGGTTTTTCAATCTTATATATGGTAAAATACTCGCATTTTCAGATTCTCAATAATTTTTTTGGATTATAGCCAAAATCATTTATAAATCAATCTGTGAAACTTGGAATGCTTTTCACAAAATAAATCAATATTATACAGGGTAGTATGGATTCTCAGACTGTCTATTAAGTCTTTCTTGCTGAATTCATGTTATATACAAAGTATTTAAGTTATGGTTATCATAAATCCCAAAATAACAATACATATTTACTGATTCATTATCATACTAAAATATTTACACCATTACCACATCTCTTCCTGCAAATAAACCAAGTTAAGTCCTAGGAGATAAATGAAATTTAACTTCCCACTTTATAGACTAGAGAAAGAGGTTAATTAATTTTCCCAAGACCGCAAATCTAGTCAAGACTTATGGCTAATGTTTACATAATTTAAATGTACAGTAAAGTATTGATTCTGTGCTAAGAATTTCAGATACTTAAATCATTTAACTTTCACTGTGTAACCCTCCCATTCTGTATGAATATCTTTATTAAATTAATTCTAATCTCATTTTCTGAAATGTGACTGTGGTTTGCTCCATCTGCTTGAACTTTGATCCAACAAACAGTCCTGAAATGTTTCTAAAGTGTTTAATATTTGCAACAATGGGGAGAATGCAAAGGTGTATAAATCACATTTTGGAAAGTCTCAACACGTATTTATGATTTATTTCTAGAACTGTGTTTCTGGATCACTCCATATTAACATGGGCAGTTTATTTCATATAAATTCCTGCTCCAGAAATGCCATCACGTGTTTTGCTTTATTTTGTTTGTTTAGATAGTACAGAAAGAAAAATATGTTTGGCATAGGTGGATCTTTGAAAGTGTCAAAAGAGTAGCTAGCCATTATTACCCAAGTTGAATTGTTTTTTCCTTGCAGACTTTTATTAGTCTTCATTATGGAATCAGTCTGGTGTCGGCATACCTGATCTTGGTGGTCATGGGTATCTGGGTATTCTTTGTTGCTGGAGGCAGCTGCTGAAGACAAGGAAGGACTCTGCCTGCTTTGCCAAGAGGACTTCCTCCTTCTCAACCAGCGCTCCAGATAACCTCTGAGAACTGGCACCTTGCAAATAGTAAGCTGCAACTTTAGAGGAAGCACAGCTGTGCCTTTTGATAAAAATCCCTTTTCTTGATGGAATTTAGTAACAAACAGAACAGAGGCAGAGGCGGGATCAAAGGGACCAGAAGGAAAGTGATCAGAGGGAAAGTGGAAGAGAAGATGGGATCAGAGAAGGGAAAGAGATTAGTGAAATTATATATACATAACACAGCATTATAGAGAACAGGACAGCAAATCCTGGAGGGAAGAGGGGAAAGCATTGGAGGGAGGGGGCAAAGGGGAGACAAGGGGAGCACAGGGTTGGAGGGAGATATATTCAATTGGACACTTGAATCTATGTAAACACAATAAATTAAAATCATAAATAAAAGAAGTAGATTTCACTTAGATTTTAGAAAATAACTTTATATATATCTGTTCAATTTTCATTAAAGCAAGTTGATCTTAATCATTAAAATCAAATTTAGGGCAGGATGCAGGAAAGGCTCCCTGGTAGTGTGGAGGCCAGTTGGAGATGCATTAGAGCTTGGGAATGATAGCAAGGAGATTGGCATTGGCAGAAGAGTTGAAATATGGAGAAGTATCTATACGAATGTTTTTTTTATTTTCTCTTTTCTTTCTCCTTACTAAAATGTCTTCTGATCTGAACTTTTTATTGGGAGAAATGAGAGACTAAGAACCAAAAAATATATATTTAGAACAGAGAAGTTTTATATCACTAAGCTAAAATAAGTTATCAGTAATATACTAGTTAGAAATACAAGCTTTTGAATCAAAAGGCCTACACTTGAATGTTGATTCCACCACATACTAATTTATGTCACCTTATAGGCCCATGATGGCAAACCTTTTTATAAAAACCGCCCACTTTTGCAGTGCTGGTCAACCTGGTCCCTCCCTCCCATGAGTGGGTGTTCCAGCTTTCATGGTGGGCGGTAGCAGAGTAACCAAATGGCGCCACAATTGGCCCACCATGAAAGCTGGACCGCCCACTAGTGGGAAGGAGGGACCAGGTTGACCAGCACTGCAAAAGTGGGCAGTTTTTATAAAAAAAGTTCACCATCACAGTTATAGGTCAATCATTTAAGATTTGCCTTAGGTTTTTTTGTTTTGTTTTGTTTTGTTTTTCTGTATTTTTCTGAAGCTGGAAACGGGGAGAGACAGTCAGACAGACTCCTGCATGCGCCCGACCGGGATCCACCTGGCACGCCCACCAGGGGGCAACGCTCTGTTGTGACCAGAGCCACTCTAGCGCCTGGGGCAGAGGCCGAGGAGCCATCCCCAGTGCCCGGGCCATCTTTGCTCCAATGGAGCCTTGGCTGCGGGAGGGAAAGAGAGAGACAGAGAGGAAGGAGAAGGGGAGGGGTGGGGAAGCAGATGGGCGCTTCTCCTGTGTGCCCTGGCTGAGAATCGAACCTGGGACTTCTGCACGCAAGGCCGACGCTCTACCACTGAGCCAACCGGCCAGGGCCTGCCTTAGGTTTTAATTTGAAAATTGATAATAATAATAACAGAGATCTCATAAATTATTGTAATGATTAAATAAGTTAATACATATACAATACTTAAAATACTCTCTTGTATATAGCAAGCCCCTGTAAGAGTTAACTATTTTTATTGTTTTTGCTATGGGTAATAATAATGTTCCTGTATAATATACATTGTTTTCTATATGCTAGGGTGATAGTTAAACTCAGATATCTATATGACTCACAACTGTACACATACAATAATACTGATGGGATACCTACTGTATCCCATCAGAGAATTACTGCCCTACTGTAAAATGATACAAAAAAACCCCAAAATATTCAAACAAACTTACATCAAACCCACTTGTTGCACAGTAGGATAAATGTTAGGACTGCAAATTCCACCTTTCCATCAGGATTTTCATTTATTCTGGCTCATGGACCCACAGACAGGAACAATATGGAAGCCCTGGAGAGCGAAGGCATCATGGATAATTTCCTACTTTCCAACTCAATTTCTTTGTAGAGCAGGAACCACTTTAATAAAGCATTTGGGTGAACTTTCAGTCAGAAAGAGTTGAGTTCTCCACTTGGCTTCATCATACAATTGGTATGCGGACATGAACAAATTATAGAACTTCTAAGAAGACACTATCTCATCATTTGTAAAATGAAGGTAATACTTACACACCAGGCATATCATGACTAAAGGAGATGAAGTATATAAAACATAGCACCTAAAATGGCAAGTTACCTATTTGTATATTATTATATCTAAACTTTACATTGGAAACCCACACACAAATTTACCTTTTTTAAAAAATAATTTTTATGTATGTGTTTTTATATTCAATCAAATGCCCTTGGTATTTGTCTTCAGAGATCATTTCTAAAACAAAATCCTTTCTAGTTGAAAAGCCTTTAAAAAACCTAAGAAAGGTTAGCAAGAACAAATTCTTAAGTTTTCTCTTATGAATTAGTAAACCATCATTCTCAGGCTTCAAATCACTTTTTCTAACATAAATAACAAACAGTCCATATATTCACACGTATCCTTCTAAAGAGGAAACAAACTTGGGTGGTTCTGGAGCTTCATTCATCACCTTTACCTTTCTTTTTAGCTCACTCCTAGGCTTTTAATGCCATTAGGCAAAATTATGTCAATCGGTGGCATTGCACCTGGCATGGTTCACAAGTCCAGGTGGAGAAGCAGATGTATAATGGACATATTTGAATATGATATGCTTGAGAAAAAGCCCTACAAACAAAATTAGTAAGACAGTGCTGAGGATTACTCTTCCTTCTGTTCCATCATAATTTATCATCCAGAAAAAGGAATTGTCAGATAAACTATGGAGGGAACAATTAAGTTGAAAGGCAAAGTGGAGCGTTTCATAGCAGCAGCCTCTGGATATTTTGCAGGGAGAGAGATTGCAAACGAAGGCATTCAACTCATATGTCCATGCATATTAAGCCATTTAGCTAATGTATGAAATGTTTTAGGTCATCTCAGGACTATAGGCAAAACACTAAATATTGACTCAGCAAGAGCTCAGATGAGAGGTCTAATTAAATTAAATGGTACAAAGAGGATGCTTGTTTCATAGACTTTAATAATTGCTGAAAACAAACAAACAAAAAAGACCAAGTAAAGGTAAAAAAAGGTACAGTATTAACCAGGCAGATATGATATATGTAGTGAGACATAGAAAAGACATGAGCATAGAAGTGATCAAAAATTCAAAGGCTATGACTGGCTGAATTCTGAAAAATTGTTGGATGTTGTCATGACTATAATCAGTAGCACCTTTTAGGTAAAGTCTGAGACTGACACAGGCATAAGAATGTTAATTTTAATTTTACTTTAATGACTGCCTATGTGCCTTAGGATAATTCCCTTTTCTTGGGAGAACATGATAAAGAGGTCATGAAGTATATAGGTGTAATATTTTTGAGCAGTGTTTCAAGCCCCTCCCCAGAGAAGAGTGAGGGTAAAGGACTATGAGGATGGTACTAATGTACTCAGGGTTGGTTATTTCAGAATACAGTGTTGAAGATATGGAACAGCATGTATGCAAACAGGCAGACAATAAAGAAGGACTCTAATAAGCCATGATCACTAAACATTATGAGTGACAGAGGCCCTCTTAGATAAGAGGGAGCTAGCTGGAGAGTGTGGGTAGAGAAGGAGGAAAAGAAGGAGACAAACTCCTTCCTTCTACTTTAGCTTTCTAAGCCTTAGTTTCTCATTCATAAAAGAAAAATAATAGTGGAACCGACCTTTGAGCATTGCTGTGTGTATAAAATAATAATTATATGGAGGGGATTTAAATGATATCTGGTCATCAAGAGCTCGATAAAAGTTAGTTACCATTGTTCTCATTAATGTTTTAATTATCACAGAAGTGAAGAGTGTGAATCTTGTCCTAGAATGCCCCATTTGCTTAAAGTGTGAGATATGGACCTTGAATCTGCTCTATTTTCTATTTGCCTTAAAGCTGTTCATATTTTTGCTTTGAAATCAGAGGACTGGGTTTAGGATCTTGCCCTACTTCAGTAGCTCTGTGATCTTGAAGAAGTCGCTCAACCTCTTTCAGTTTCAATTTCCACATCTATCAATATAAAATAGTAATATTTCTATTTCATACAGCTATTCTTGGTAAGCATTATAAAAGTAAATGAGTTTAAAATATGTATGACAGTGATAAACATTAATAAACACTCAATTTCATGTATATACACAAATAGCCATATATAAACTACATTTACACATATGCATGCATACACACATATGCACAAACACGCCATCTTTTATTCTTTTAACTGAAAAGAATCAGAATTTTTTAGCTTGATGAAACAGTCATTTCACTCATTCTCACTGTCTCTTTTCAGTCTCTGTTTCTGTCTCATTCACATTCTCATACACTATGTAGGCACAATGTTTATGGGTCACACTTATACTGTTCATTAATTCAGACAAGCCTTTCCTGATTTATTATTAAAAACTTTATCTTGCATTTTAGGGAAACTTATATTTTCAGTTTGGTTTCATGTCTTTTTCTCTTCTCTGTCTGAACAAATCATTCCAATGCTTTATTATTTAGCTCAAATTGTTTTTAAAACTTTTCAGATCACCTAAATTAGAATACTTGTTTTGCTACAGATCTTTGGCATCTATTTCCCCAAATATTTGCTTATTTTTAAATTCTGTACTGCTCTTAAATATTTCTGTAACATATTAACCTGTCGTACTTTGCCCAACATCTTAAAATCCCATGGTATCAAAAATGTTACTATTGCCAAAATGACTCCCATGAAGTTTTGAGTTGATTAAGGTCTACCTTATCTTGCAATTGAATAAATTTGAACATGTAACATTTGCATAAACACTCTAATGTTGAAAAAAAAAATACCTCTCTGCCCATTCTTTCTTTAAATCTAAGGCCTAATGTCTCCATTTGCATTGGCAATGAATAAATTAAAGTTCAGGAATCTATGTAAAGTTCTTTTGCCTTAAATGTAGCCCAAGACTGACTTTGTACATGTCCTCCATTATCCATCAGGCACATGTGGCCCAAACTCTAACCCTGGCTCATAAGCAAAGATGATTATTCTTTCTGAAAGCCCATATCAAGTGGT
Source organism: Saccopteryx leptura (assembly GCF_036850995.1). Taxonomy (NCBI): domain Eukaryota; kingdom Metazoa; phylum Chordata; class Mammalia; order Chiroptera; family Emballonuridae; genus Saccopteryx; species Saccopteryx leptura. Next base: position 66,612,208 of record NC_089511.1, read on the forward strand.
GCTGCTAAAATAGGGATAAACAATTAGCTATTTTATCATATGCAGAGAAATTATCCCACTAAAATAAAAACATTTTTCTAGACTTCTTTCTTTAAACTTAATTTGAAATAAAATTTTATAACCATTAGATGACACATATCAATAAATATCACTTCATAATAGTTATCATTATCCCAAATTAACTACTATACTGATTACTACTCTGAATACTACTTTGCTAGTGACTATTTCATGACCACCTACTATAAGCTTACACCTGAGGCTAGACTAAAAATTACTTATCTTTGCCATGGCTGGGTAGCTCAGTTGGTGAGTATCGACCCAATATGCCAAGTTTATGAGTTCAATTCCAGTCAGGGCACATAGTAGAATCAACCAATGAATGCATAAATAAGTGGAATGCAAATTAATGTTTTTCCATCTCTCTCTCTCCTTTCCTCTCTCTCTAAAAAAAAAAATCAATCATTTTTTTTAAATAAAAATGATTTATCTTTATGCACCCTACATATGATAGTTTCTTTTTCTCCTCAGAGATATTTATCAACCAGTGAGCAACTTTCTGTCCTTTCTTTTCCTAGTACAGAGATAATAAAGTCCTTAACATAGTAAGATTTACAAAAAGTATACAAACGCTAGTTCTGAGTAACAATGTAGAGAAAAAGCTCCCGACCACCTGTACCAAACTTAAATATGAGCAAAAGGTAAAAATTTTATTGTTTTAAGTCATTGAGAATTAGGAGCTGTTTATTTATTTTACTTTATTTTTTGGTATTTTTCCGGAGTAAGAAGCAGGGGGAGGCAGACAGACAGACTCTCACATAAGCCCAACCAGGGTCCACTTGGAATGTCCACAGGGGACAATGCTCCGCTCATCTGCGGTGTTGCTCCACTGCAATCAGAGCCATTCTAGCACCTGAGGTGGAAGAAGTCATGGAGCCATCCTGGGCGCCTGGCCCAATTTTGCTCCAGTGGAGCCTTGGCTGTGGGAGAAGAAGAGAGAGATAGAAAGGAAGGAGAAAGGGAAGGGTGGAGAAGCTGATGGGCGCTTCTCCTGTGTACCCTGGCCGGGAATTGAACTCAGGATTTCCACAAGCCGAGCCAACGCTCTACTGCTGAGCCAACCAGCCAAGCCGGGAGCTGTTTATTTTGACAGAAAAACCTAACCTAATTTGACTGACTTGATATTACTGACTAGAAAAAATTTTCCTTAAAATTGTTTGTTGAATTTTAAGTAGGTATTCTTTTCTTCGTGTGTGTGTGTGTGTGTGTGTGTGTGTGTGTGTGTTCGTGTGCTGTTAAACAGAATCCGAGGCTAAATTAAAAATTATTTATCTTTGTATATAAAAGAAGAGTAGATCTTTATATCTGATTAAAAGTGTAAGTAATACTCCTAAAACTTTCATGGAAATATATCAACTTTGTCATTAGCAATAAGTAATAATACCATGTGCACTCCTGCCCAGAGTAGTTGCTCAATGTTTGCAATTGTATGAGTGATATCTAAAGGGTGTGTGGCCTTTTGAAAAAACCTAGAACTCTTATAAAATTCAGTCATGCATGGCCTGTGACCCGGGGCTTGACCTTAAACTTTACCAAGACATCTATTATTGCAGAGATGACTTAATGCACTTGTTCCCTGAGGGCTGTCAGAGTAGCCACGTCACCAGAAGACAGCATTTCTAGACCATATTATCATAATTCCCTGCTAAAAAGGCTTCACTAAATTGAGATTTAATGTTGTAACTTTAGGTTTTATTGAGGGTCAATGTAAAAAATGTTCATTTGAACATTTCTGTCTTTTACAGATCCCTCAGTTAGGACGTCATTCATCATATTACCAATTGTTACACAAATAATGACCACACATGACACAAATCTCTTTAAATTTAAAGCCTGAGAAACACTTTTCTTTCTAGAAAAATGGCTGTTCTGTTTATCATTAATCAATGACAATTATATAATACAATTACTCATTAATTTTTACTTGAATTATAACTAGATTAACTGATTTACCTGAAAGGTTGGTAATGCTCATTTTAAAAAATTATTTAGCATCTTTCTATTTTTATTTATTTCTTAAACGATGAAACTGCTTCAATTTTCAGAAGAATAAAAAATACAAATTCTAGTTGTGAATTAACATTTGCTACAATCATTTACTTTCTGCTTGTTTTTTTCTTTTTAACTGAATTCCTTGAGAACAAAGACCTTGTTCATGCATTTCTGTATTGTTTCAGGAAAATGAGAATAAATACGTGTTACTGTGAAACCAGAGCCTGGATTCACATTTTCACTCCATCTCTTACTAACCACATGACACTTAGCAAATTATGTTAATTCATTAACCTTAGTTTTCTTCTCAACAAAGTACCACAACTTTACATGTACCATTGTTGAGAGAATGGATAATACATATAACTGTTTCCACATCAGTAGGGTATTCACCAAATGCAGCAAATTCTACCACAACCTCTTTCTCTTCCACAAAGAAAGCGACAGTAAAGAACACAATGATGCTATCATTTATCCCTTAAGGATGTATCTTCAAAGAGAACTTAAAAAAAAATGTGTACATGACATTTTCTGAAGTCCTATTCTCAGGAAAAGGGGAGGGAAGGATAAAGAATAGAGTGGGCGAGGCTAGAGATAAATAGGAACATTGTTAAGTTTCAGCCTGAGACCAGCTCTGACTGATCTCATAGGGCCTGTGAAATTGAACAGCAGTCAGAGTTGTTTCTACCTTAAGGCAAAGAATTAGGCTTTGTATCCTCTCAGTTACTGGTACAGACTTCCAGGGCATGAGGCGTTGTGGTGCCTAACTACCCAGACAGGGTGATACGTATTTGGGTAAGGACAATTATCCAGAGAAGGGTCCACCTGTGAGATGTCAACAGCCAAACCTTGCAATAGCTAGGAGATGGGTAACCTGCCACGTGAGGGGATCTGGCAGGAGTAACAACATATGTTACAGCTTTATTAGCTTTTTCTGGATTTTTACCTTCCCTTAGAACAATAGTTCTCAACCAGGGACAATTTTGCATTTGGCAGTGTCCGGGGACATCTTTGGTTATCACAACAGAGTGGTTGGGGGCACTAGCATCTAGTGAATAATCTGGGGATACTGCTAAACATTCCACAATGCACAGGACAGCTCCTTTCCCAATAATTATCCAGCCCCAAATCCCAAATGCTAACAATGCCAAGGATGAGAAACCCCGGAGTAAACAAATATATAAGAGTCAATGCTTACTATTAATTATAAAAGTTATTATTGACTTTCTATTAATATCGTTCAGACTTTACTAATCAAAAGAGAAAACTATGAGCTTGCACTAATTTCGTTAAGAAAAAGCAGACACACCCATATCACAAACACACCCTCACCGGGACTTCTATCTTGTGAATACAACTGCATTACTTCATGATTTGAAGCAACTAGCATAAGTTCAGCAGGAGTGATAGACTAAAATGGCTACCTCTGCAAATGTCATCCATGCTGTCTTGTGTCTTTTTTCACATCCACTTTCACTTCTGCCTTTTTCCACACCCTTATGGATTTTGATGCTAGCACTTTGCTGTCCTAGAATCCCTAGCTCCTTGGTTTTTATTGTCCTCCCCTTTTCTTTTATGTTTTTTCCCCCTGGCTTCGAACAGAACTCACAGACATTAGGATGTTGGCTTCCAGCATCGCTCTTTCCTTCAGCTGCACTTTGCCTAATGGGGAACCTGGCACATCCTACAGCTGTCAAATGCTTCTTGCTCCATTCATGGCCTCTTTTTCCAGCTCCTTGAAATTCTGTGCTTCAGATTGTCTAGCACACAATCGAAATAATTAATCCTCTTTCTTTTTTTCTAAGGGTTGATAAAAATTAAGCTTTTTTTTTCTTAAACAGAAAGAGCCTTCCCATTAAGTCTTAAATTCTTTTGATATTTTCCTTTTTAATAATATAGAACTATCTGACACACAAATAAGAATATGGCAATTATTATAAGAAGTGAATTTAAGAGTAGAGAGTCTCACATATCATTTATATTTTTCTTCCCACCCCCCCTTTTTTTATCAACCTGTGTGGGTGTGTGTGCCTCATCCAGATGTTTTATCCACTTCATTTCTTAACTGCACAGAGGATTTAATTTTACAAAACAGATCACTGCTGTTTCATGAGAGATATTAAATAGTCTCAGTAAATCCATGTCAAATCAATAGTATAATAAGAAGCAATATAGGGCACATGTCTCACTTTTCTCTATATCTAAAATTAACAGGTAATTCCCAAAGCCTTTGATCTCATTTTACTGATGTACTATTGTTTAAGCAAAAATATTTTTAAAACAAATCAAAACAAAGTATGTGCTACTTCATGTTATAATTTATCACTTAGGGGAGAGAGGAAAATTTTGGAAAGGAACTGTGATGGGAAAGAAATAACCAAAGGGAATGGGATCAAGGATTCTGGAAAGATGGTTAAATGGGAAGCACCAGAACTCGGTCTTCCCTCCCAGGCCACAACTGCACTGGTAGAATCTATCTGATGTAACTATTTAAGAACCCTGGAGTCTACTAAAGACTCGTAACTTTCAGAGAAAGGCTTGGAAGTGACATTATGATTAATTTATATTAATTTCAGCTCTTAGCAGAGTAGCAACTACTTATTCTCCATACCTCAACCACTTGGCAGGCAGCTATCCACATGATCCTGAGGCAGCTTGCACACAACCGATAAGAGCCATAGTAAGTAAAGGGGACCCTGTCCTCCAAGTAGCAGAACTCTGTACCCTGATTGCTATTTTTCATCACAGAGATGCAGACAAGAAACAGTGGTCATCTACCTTTGTTACATCTATCCTTATTGTTGTTACATCTATCTCTATTGTTGTTACATCTACCTTTATTATTATAAGCTCTTCCCACTCTGGCTAAAGTGACTTCCAGGGGACTCAAGTTTCAGTACCTTATTTCCTTCCTTCATTTTCCCTTTCTACGTTATTGGAAGCTGGACATTGAAGAAAGAAACATTCAAAAGCAACCACATATACAGGGGAAATTTTAAACTCACTGAGCATGCCCAGGGGAAAGTGCAGTGTTAGAAAAGACTTGAGTAGACTTTGGATTACACTGTAAGCTGATTTTAGCACAGAGATAGCCTTAAATAATCAAAAAGTAAAACAAAACATAACAAAGCACAAAGAAAACAAGCAAACAAACCAAAAAGCACACCCTAGAAAACAAAAAGTGTTTGATTTCCAGAGTTACCATATTATTAGATGCAAATGTCTAGTTAAAAAATAAAGTACATGGCCCTGGCCGGTTGGCTCAGTGGCAGAGCGTTGGCCTGGCGTGCAGAAGTCCCGGGTTCGATTCCCGGCCAGGGCACACAGGAGAAGCGCCCATCTGCTTCTCCACCCCTCCCCCTCTCCTTCCTCTCTGTCTCTCTCTTCCCCTCCCGCAGCCAAGGAGGCCTGGGCACTGAGGATGGCTCTGTGGCCTCTGCCTCAGACGCTAGAATGGCTCTGGATGCAACAGAGCGATGCCCCAGAGGGGCAGAGCATCGCTCCCTGGTGGGCATGCCGGGTGGATCCCGGTAGGGTGCATGCAGGAGTCTGTCTGACTGCCTCCCCGTTTCCAGCTTCGGAAAAATGCAAAAAAATAAAAAAAAATAAAGTACATCATATACAAAAAAACAAGTATGTTTCATTCAAAGGAACAAAAACCAACAGAAAATGTTCATGAGAAAGGAATAATAGCAGATCTATACACAAAAGAATTTTAAGACAACTTAAAGATGCTTAAAGAACTAAAGGAAGACATGGAGAAAGTAAAAAATATGACATGAACAAAATGGAGCTATCAATAAAAAAAATAAAAGAAACCAAAAAAATCTGGAATTAAAAGGTACCATAACTAAAATGGAAAAAAAAAATCACTACATGGGATTTAAAGTCAGGTTTGATCAAGGAAAAGAATCAGCAAACTTTCAGTTAAGACAAAGAAATGAACAAATATGGGAACCAGACAGAAAAAAGACTGAAGAAAAGTGAGCAGACCACATATACAGGGGCAGATTCTAAAGAAATGTGGGACATGTTCAAGCTGATCAGCATAGCCATTTTAAGAGTCTCAGAAGAGAGAAAGAGAAAATGAAAGAAAGCATATTTGAAGAAATAATAACTGAAAAATTCCCAAACTAAATGTAATACATGAATATAAACATCCATAATGCTCAGTGAAATCTAATTTAAATGAACTCAAAAATACTTACACGAAGACACATTATAATCAAACTTCTGAAAACAAAAAACCAAAAGAGAATTCTGAAACCAACAAGAGGAAGGCAACTGCTCACTTAGAAGGGCCTGTCAATAAGATAATAAACATATTTTTCATCAGAAATTTTGAAGAAGAGATGGTAGTGAGATAATACATATATTCAAGGTCTGAAAAGAAAAATTGTAAGTTGAGAATACTATATTCAGCAAAACAGTCCTCCAAAAGTGTAAAGGGGAAAGTAAGATTTTTTTGGATAAACAAAGTTGAGCAAGTTTATTACCACTAGAGCTGCCCTATAAGAAATGCTAAAGGGAGTCCTGCAGGTTGAAATGAAAGACACTAGTCAGCACCTCAAAGTTGTATGATGACATAAAGATCTCAATAAAGTAAATATGTGGGCAATTATAAAAGCTAGTATTATTGGAACAATATTTGTATAACTACTTTTTTGTTTTCTAAGAATTTAGGAAGGTAATAAATTTAAAGAAATTAGTCTAGAAGTTAGTTTTAAAATAATTTTGATTTTCACCTCCACATTTTGTTTTCGACATAATTTAAGATACTAATGGATTAAAATGTTTGTTAGTTTATGTTTTTGGATACACAATGTATAAAGATATTTTTTTTGTGACATTAACAACTGAAAGTGATGGTGAGAGTGCTATTAAAGAAGCAGAATTTTTAAAGTAATTAAAGTTAAGCTGGTATAAATTCAAGACAGAATGTTATAACTTTAGTATGTTAAATGTAATACCCATGGTAATCACAAAGAAATATATACATGAGAAAATGAGAAATTTAAACATTTTACTATAAAATAAAATAAATTCTAAGAAAGAATCTTAGAGTTTATTTAACACCAAGCTTTAGTTTTATAGATAGAGGAGAAACAGACCTAAAGAGAGTAATGTCAACGCTAAAGAGAGTAATGTCTCCTAATTTGGAGTTCAGTAGTTTCCTATTGTCTTATGTTGTAGGTAAAGGATTATGTTCTGGTCAGCTCTTCTTAAAATCCAGGATCATTAAATTATCATTATTATTGGCCCTGGCAGGTTGGCTCAGTGGTAGAGCGTCGGCCTGGCGTGCGAGGGACCCGGGTTCGATTCCTGGCCAGGGCACATAGGAGAAGCGCCCATTTGCTTTTCCACCCCCTCCCCTCCTTCCTCTCTGTCTCTCTCTTCCCCTCCCACAGCCAAGGCTCCATTGGAGCAAAGATGGCCTGGGCGCTGGGGATGGCTCCTTGGCCTCTGCCCCAGGCGCTAGAGTGGCTCTGGTCGCAGCAGAGCGACACCCCGGAGGGGCAGAGCATTGCCCCCTGGTGGGCAGAGCGTCACCCCTGGTGGGCATGCCAGGTGGATCCTGGTTGGGCACATGCGGGAGTCTGTCTGACTGTCTCTCCCCGTTTCCAGCTTCAGAAAAATACAAAAAAAAAAAAAAAAGGAAAAAAAAAATATCATTATTATTAATTAATACTGTATTCTAGTCAGTGTTTTTCTGTCTTTAAATTAAAACTATTCCTTAGCTCTTGGTATCTGTAGTAACCATTTTAACTGGGTGTACTAATATCATCTTCTATCATTTGTCATTAAACTCACTGGGGGGCTTACTTTCGGTAGCAATAAAGTAAAGAACATGGGAGTTAGATTCTGATTCTGGTTCTGCCATTAGATTTTTTTCATGAATTAGGGCAAGTCAGTGAAAGTCCTTAACCTATTTCATTATTTGTATTATTAATTTGAGTTAGATATAACATGAATAGATTATTTCAAAGATTCTTTCAAATGCTATTACAACTAGCTACACAGCACAATCAGCATTTTCTAGATAATGTAACACAGATTGGTGTATCCACTATGATAAACAGTACGAATGGTCCTCAAAAAAATTAAAAACGGAACTGCCTTATGACCCAGGAATTCTACTTCTGCTGTATATCTGAAGAAACTCCAAACACTATTTTGAAAAAAATATATATGTACCCTATGCTCATTGCAGCATTATTTACAATAACCAAGTTATAGAAGCAGTCCAAGAGCCCAACAATACATGAGTGGATAAAAAGTGGAGGTACATATACACAATGGAATACTACTCAGTCATAAAAAATGTAATCAGGCCCTGGCCGGTTGGCTCAGTGGTAGAGCGTTGGCCTGGCGTGCAGGAGTCCTGGGTTCACTGGGGATGGCTCTATGGCCTCTGCCTCAGGTGCTAGAATGGCTCTGGTTGCAATGGAGCGATGCCCCAGATGGGCAGAGCATCGCCCCCTGGTGAGCATGCCGGGTGGATCCTGGTCGGGCGCATGCGGGAGTCTGTCTGACTGCCTTCCTGTTTCTAACTTCAGAAAAAAAACCCAAACTGTAATCTTACCATATGCAACAGCATGAATGAATCTAGAGGGCATTATGCTAACACAGTCAGAGAAAGACAAATACCATATAGTTTCACTTATATGTGGAATCAAAAGAACAAAATAAATGAATAAACAAAATTGAGATACAGAGAATCGAGTTATGATTACCAGAGGTTTGGGGGTTTAGGGTATGGGTGATAAGGTGAAGGGATTAAGAAGTACAAATATATAGTTACAAAATGGTCACAGGGATGCATAAGAAATGCAGTAAACAGCCTGACCTGTGGTAGCACAGTGGATAAAGCATTGACCTGGAATGCAGAGGTCCTCAATTCTAGACCCCAGGCTTGTCTGGTCAAGGCACATATGAGAAGTAACTACTATGAGTTGATGCTTACTGTTCATGCCCCCCTTTTTCTCTTTCTCTCTCTCTAAAGTCAATAAATAAAATCTTTTTTTTTTAAATACAGTAAACAATATTCTAATAACTATGTATTGTGCTACCTGAGTACTGAAAATATTTTGGGGAACACTTTTTAAAGTATATGATTATCTAACCACTATGCTATATACCTGAAATTATACAAAATAAGATTAAATGTAAATTGTTATTGAAAAATAAAAAATGAGTATTCTCTCTTAACTTTTTCTCCTGACCTTTCTCTGCATTCCTCTTCCCTTCTTCATTTCTTTTACTTCTCCCCATTTCCCTTCATGTATCTCCCTGCCGCTTTTTAAAATCTATAAATACTTCAGCTAATTTTCCAAATCTTCTTTAGTTTCCCTAGTTTTCTTGATGACTCCCAAAGACCACCGTAAGTTCAGAAAGCTCATTAACTAATTCCTTTAATGTCTTAACATGGCAAGCACATTAACCTAAGTCATTCTGTATGTACATGATTGCCTAAGTTCTGTAGGCTCTGGTGGCTCTTTTGCTCAATAGCTGTATTGTTGCTGTTTCTTTATATTCCTAATTGGATGCACACTGCCCTTTGACTTCTGCTAAAGCTAAGTTTCAGCTGCTTGGCAAATTTTCAGTCTTGCTGATCTTTTCCCCCTGACTGATTAGTTTTATTTATTTATTCAATTTTTTAAATTGTGGCTTTGGCACAACTACCTCAGGATAGGAAAGTACAATTAAACACATTTAGGAAATACACAAAACATGGTGATTACATAATCAGTGTTAAGTAGTATAAAATATTGTTGATCTAAAAACAATACTTGAGTAAAGGGTAATTTTAAGAGGACAATTTAAATTTTCTTCTCCTAAATTTTATTTATATATATACAGGCTAGACTATAACAACATTTTTTTTATAGTGAGACAACTTTCACAAAGTATTATAGCTTCCACACTTGACACTGTGAATAAGAACACTAGAGAAACAACTGATATAGTACATATGGGAGTGCCTTTGGGTGATCCAGACAAATTTTAATTTTTTCAGAGTTATACTTTTACTGTATTCCTAAATTGGTACATTGATAAGTCAAGGTGGCTGAAAACTATCTGTAACAGTATGCTTAATTATGTAGTTTGATCATGTTTTCCTATTATTATTTTCAATTTAATTTTTACATACTGTATTTGCTCTTCCTTTGGAGAAATAATTGTCATTGGAGGGCCATGTTGGCTTCATTTTTATATGATTGAAGGATAAGCTGAAGCTGAGTCAGGGTCCACACTCCAGGCAATATCATGGAGCTCAGTCTTGTAGAACAATGTCTAGCATACAGTATATCTGATTACTACCTCAAATCATTACTGTTAAGTTGGATTATTTTCTTTTCTGAACAATACTGAAATGTGTTTGAATATGTGGACATCTTTATATTGTTCTTTTGCCACAATGAAACTGTGGATCTAGCACTCAAATCTTAATCTTAAGAGAAAACTACTCCTTCTATTTTGCCAAAATATGTGACCCATTAGAAAGAAATCCTTCAACTTTCTATTTATCTGTACCTAACTGTGTATATATCTTCATTCATTTTTATACTGGCTCAGAAGTACTTTTTTTTTTTATAAATAAATTTTTATTTTAATGAGGTGACATCAATAAAACAGGGTACATATATTCAAAGAAAACATTTCCAGATTATCTTGTCATTTAGTTCTGTTGCATACCCATCACTCAAAGAGAGATCATCCTCCGTCACCCTCTATCCAGTTTTCTTTGTACCCCTCCCCCTCCCCTTCTCCCTCCTCCCCTCTCCCCACCCCCTGTAACCACCCCACTCCTGTCCATGTCTCTTAGTCTCGTTTTTATATCCCACCAATGTATGGAATCCTGCAGTTCTTTTTTTTTTCTGATTCACTTATATCACTCTGCATACTGTTATCAAGATTCCACCATTCTGCTGTAAGTTATCCGATGTCATCATTTCTTCTAGCTGAATAGTATACCCTGGTGTATATGTGCCCCATCTTCTTTATCCAGTCTTCTATTTTTTTTACAGTGATTAAAAGCCTTTAAGCAAACTCTTGGCCAATACAGCAAGAATCTATAAAAGAGTAGTGTCCTTAAGATGTTCACCAAGTCCAAGTTGGCCCCAACACCATGCCAAATTCCTGAAAAATGCAACCCAACCACAGTTCAGTCTGCTAGGAGCTGTCACAGGGAGCAGGAGTCCAGGAAAAGTCCACATCCAGGAAAAGTCCTCATGGCACTGGAATTGTTGTCACCATTCTATACTTTGCAGCTCATGTCCAAGTCCCAATGACCACTGCTTCTAGCTGGTAATGATTCAGGTAGACTGGAAAAGCCATTTGCAGCATGCGTGGATTTGGAGCTTCTGTTCTCCTCTGCCTGGAGAGATGAGACCAGGTTGCTTTTCCCTGGAGCTCTGCGACTGTGGCATGGTAAAGAGAACCTTGGGATACACTAAGCTGGGTGGCAAAGGTAGATTCATAATAGAAGTTGGCAAAAGGGGGAAAGAGAGCTCTAAACTAGCTCTATTGGATTGGACCTCTCTGGAGTAGGTCCCAGCCTGAAATATGAGTGGGGCATTGAGGTAGGAGGGATAAAGGAAACACTATATATTAAGCAAAGCAGCAGAAAATAGGACTATCAACACCCACAACAGAGATCTTTGAGGGAAGAATAAAAAACCTGACTATTCAGGCAAAACATAGTTAAGTGGCCCTTGTGCAAATGAGTGGCACTTGTGCAAATGAGATCAGTTTACCTGCTTCTTGGAAGAAATACCCTAGGCTCGTCCACAGTGTCATAGATAGGGCCGACGGCCCTGGGCACATTCAGCCTTCAGTGGCAAACCCCAGCATTCTTGGCAAGGTTAGGTCATAGGTGGCTGGAGCAGGGCTGGAAGAGACTGAACCCTCCCTTAGAGGAGCGAGGGGGAAGCCTACCTTACAGTGTCCCTGTTTCCTCACAGCAGAGGCATGTAAGCCTGGCAGGCTTTAGCTCAATGACCTTCCTTTCCACTATTGAAGCAGGACCCAAATGGCATCCTATGAGACCCCTTTGGGGCACTGGAGCCTTTAAGGGTGTATCCTAAAAGCTGGTAGTTCCTCTGATCTCTATTGGGCTTTTTCTGCCTCTAGGTATCATAAAAGCCATGCTTAGAAGATCTCACTGAGGGGTTTGAGGATCCCCATCTGCCTATATAAATCTCCATATATCTGGAGCTATTTTGAAAAAGACAAAACAGTGTTATTAGCTGGATCTAATAAAGAAGGTAGTAGTTTGCAGGCAAAAAAGATTTGGTGACTCTGTTCATCAGCATTCAAAAAAAATGTAATTTTTTTTTTAAGTAAGAAGCATGATATGGTAGACCCGTATGAGTTCCAGGATATGACTCTTCCCTTTTAATTTTTTTTAATTGACCTTAAAATGTTTGCTGAGTACTCTTTAATAATACCTTAACTTTAAAGATTGTAAGCATGACAAAATACAGTAAGTGCTTTTGCTCCATATGCAGGAGCATTTTCAGTTTAGCCAGTTTAGGAAATCCAATAATAGAACAATTCATACAGACAATGAGCTATAACATGCTTAGCAGCCTCTCCTGTTCTGACAGAGGTTACTATAGATCCGGAATATGTATCCACTGTAATGTGGACATACGACTGTTTGCCAAATGAAGGTATATGAGTAACATCCATCTGCCAAAGTTGTCCTGGTAGGGGTCCTTGAGGATTAACTCCAAATGAAGGGGCAGTATAGGACCCCTTGGACAGGATTTCCCAATCTGCCGTGCTGCTTCCCGAGAAAGTTGAAATTGTTTACACTGGGCTGCAGCGTTCTGGTGATGAATAGTATGAGACTAACTTGCTCTGGTCTGTCATGGTTGCTCCATATAATTTTCTTTTGGGTAGCTTGATCAACAAGGGCATTCCTAGGCCCTGGCCGGTTGGCTCAGTGGTAGAGCATTGGCCTGGTGTGCAGGATTATTGGGTTCGATTCCCAGTTAGAGCATACAGAAGAAGCACCCATCTACTTCTCCACCCCTCCCCCTCTTCTTCCTCTCTGTCTCTCCCAGAAGTACTTTTGTTTTTAATCAAACCTAGTCTTTCTACCTGTTTTCTTAATTCCATTCCCTCTTGCTTAAGATTGTTTCTGGCTTCTTTTGCTCTTTACCTAATAATCTTTTCAATTGCTGCCATCTTAAAAAGTACATAAAATAAAAATGTTAAAAAGAAGAAAGAATAAGAAAAAGAAGCTTTCAGCAATTCTATCTCACTTTATATATCTTTCTTAGTCTATTTTATCATATTTTCATTGCTACTGCATAATTCTTTATTCAGCCTACTATGGTCTAATTTGCTTACACTATATTACCGATACTGCTTTGGAAAAGATATAAAGATCCAACATGTATTTTGAGGCTCAGTCAACCTGAAATTTTTGAATTATTTATAGTCATTGGCTACCGTACCTTCAATCACTCAAAAATATTTAAGGACCATATAGTCTAGTGGAAAATATGCATAAAAAAGATAATTACAACATATGTGAATACTGCTGTGATTCTGATAATCACAAAAGGATACAGTAGAGATTGTTAAGTGCTATCCAATATGCATTCTTCTTCACAGGAACAATGATGATTTTATTGGGAAAAGCAATGTGCTCAAAGTAAAGCACACACAAACAAATTTTAGATTTTGCAGCATTCCTTGCAGTTACTTATAGCCGTATAATTAAGTTCTAGACAATAATATGTAAAAGAAGGCATTTGGAAGGGACTTAAAAAGATGTAATAAATGATTGTTTCTGTTTTTCTATCTGTCTGGAATATAAAAGCCATAGCTAGAGTTAGAGCTAGAAATGAAAGCCAGAAATCAAGGATAGTAAAGCAGAAAGACAAAAGTGCCTGATTGTGAGGCTGCCATAACAGTCTCGAGTTGCCCATTCTCAGACTTTTTTATGGAGTCAGTAAACTCCCAAATTTGCTTAAAGTCCCACAACTAGGATTCGGCATCTAACACAGCAGGCACATTAGAATCATTTGTGTGTAGAAAAAGTTTTCTGGATCTCTGTCTCAGTTAAATTTTGTCCCATTTAACATAATTCCACTGGATGGTCCCATCTATTTCTCCTTCATACTTCTGAGTTTCTTAGCCATATATCCATTCTCTTAGATCTTACTCTTTGGATGTCCGCTAGTCACTTAAATTTAACAAGCAAAGTCTGAATAAACTGTCTTACCCTTCTTAATCTACTCTTCCTTCTACATAGGGCTTTTGGTTAATGATGCCACTGTTGAATAAGTTACCAAATCTCAAAATCTTGGGGATAAATTCATTCCTTCCTCTTCAGCCTTAACATTCAATAGCCCACTGACTCGAATAATTTCTACCCTAGAATTTTTTCTTGTACTGATACTCTACTTTCCATTCTCACTAATGCTGCCTTAATCTACATTCTCACTATTACTCTCAGACTTTTCCTTTTTGTTTTTCTTTTTGTATTTTTCTGAAGTTGGAAATGGGGAGGCAGTCAGACAGACTCCCGCATGCACCCAACCGGGATCCATCTGGCATGCCCACCAGGGGGCAATTCTCTGCCCATCTGGGCGTTGCTCTGCCGCAATCAGAGCCATTCTAGCGCCTGAGGCAGAGGCCACAGAGCCATCCTCAACGCCCGGGCAAACTTTGCTCCAAAGGAGCCTTGGCTGCGGGAGAGGAAGAGAGAGACAGAGAGGAAGGAGAGGGGGAGGGGTGGAGAAGCAGATGGGTGCTTCTCCTGTGTTCCCTGGCCGGGAATCGAACCTGGGACTCCTGCACGCCAGGCCGATGCTCTACCACTGAGCTAACCAGCCAGGGCCAGACTTTTCTTTTTTTAATTTCTAAATAGGCCTCTTCCCCCAGGTACTCCCTCATCTTTTGGATATGTGTGTATCTATTTCAAACTTAAATGTTTTCAATTACTCTCAATTATCTATAACGTCAGATTAAAATGCTAAAATTGGTTCTTTTGAAACAGCCCCAGTTTTTGTTTTCTGGTCCTCTTCAATTTCCCACCTTCCCAATACATACATACTAGTACCAAATATAATTGCTACCAGCTACATAAGACCATTCGTTATTTCCATAAAATTACATACTTTGTTTTATTTCAGTTGTCCATGTACCCTGAATTATTTTTTCTCTTCTTTCCCCATAAGCATACATTTGATTTTACTTTTTAATCAAGGTACAATTAGTCAAGCCATTTGTGGGGCTTTCGCTTGCCCATTTGCCACATCAGTGGAATTATTTCTCACCTCTGATTAGGTGCTTCCGGGCATACTACTGTTATGTAGTTTGTGATACTGTTTTGGAGTCATGCTTGTATATTTAGGTGTATTGTATGTACATATTGGAGCATCTTGAAGGAAGCACCACGTATTCATCATTTCACCCCCCAGATGTTCTACCACGCCTGGTACCGAAAGGATGCTCAATTCATAGTTGGGACTTTGGGATAACTACACTTTGGTTTATTTGTAAGAACATGTAGTTTCAATTTAAGTGCTTGCACATAGATATAAGAGCGATTCAAAAATAATTTAAATTAAATGCTCTATTATGAAAAAGTTTTTCAAATTTTTTTCTGCTATAATCTCATTTTCTTTACTCTATATTCTAAAACCCTGAAAGCACCGTAACCATTCACTTCAGAAATGCATTCCATTTACTTCTTATTAACCAATATGTTTGCTTAAAGTAATGTTTCATGAACCTGATTCTCAAATTCAAACTTTATTTAGTGAACTTTAAATAATCTCTAATCTTGAGTAGCACATTTATGTAATTTTTAATTACGTAGTTTCCCTGCTTTAGAATCATGTTTGTTATACTGTAATTTAGAACATTTTATACAAAAAAAAGTGACTTAGAGAAGACTTTCTCAATTTAAAGGAAAATAAAAAGAAGAAGATAAGAATGCACAGTCACAAAGAGATTAAAGAAAGTATGCTTTGGCACACACAAATGAAATGTATTCTCAAAGCTTTCCAGAATCTTCCTGCAAGCAGATGGCAGTAAAGCTTGTAAGAGGGGGCATGCTCTCATTTTGAGATTTATTATTTTCTAATGGAAAATTGTGGGCGAAGGATGACAAATAGTTTTGGATTTGCAATTCTATTCTTTATTTTATACAGTGATTCAGCTTTTAAATTGTAAATCATGAATTCTAACGGCTCATGCCTGATCTTTCTGTAAAATATATAAAGTTTACGAATTTGAATCACCGCATCAAACGGGAAAAAATACAAACTCAGTTCATACATCTGATGGAAATTATATTTTTGAGGAACATGAACAGTAATATATTTCAGCAGTAATATATAGGTTAAACTTCTATCAAAGTTTTTGAAAGCTTAGCTTCAGGTAACATGAAAAAGTATCATATAATTAAAAAATAAAATTCATATAGATTTATTCCATGTTAATGATAATGAATGTATGAAATTAATGAAAGTAAATAGAAGAGAAATAAATAATTTATTTACATGCTTAAAGTATTATAATGTTGAGAAAGTAAAGCCTGAATATCTAATAATACAGAAGATAAAATATTTAAAAACGTATACGTAAATGTACACATGTTGTCTAGAAATGCATGCTTGTATACATGTATTTGTTCATGCATATGTTTCTGTGTGTATAGATTGTGACAATTTGAAATGACAGGATACCAATATTGTATATGTTGTGTTGGTTTGTAATTTTTTTTCAAAATATAAATATCAAGGAAACTAATTTTTTTTTTACTTCTAATAATAACTACACATCCTTAAAATTATTCACATTTGATTTGTGCTCTTCACTTTCATCATAGATTCAAGATTGTTTACCTGAACAGAGAAGGCATAGGTATTTGAACATTTACCAGTTCTGACATTTAGTAGAATGGTCTTCAGAAAGCTATTTAACCATTCTCAATTTTATTTTTTTCAAATGTTAAATAAAATAAACAAGCAAATAATCTATATGGTATCCTATTGTGAAGTATAGACAATAAATAGTCAGTAAGGCTTAGTTCCCTGCCTTATCACCTTGATAGTAATTCTCTGCTTGTATTTTTGTAGCTACGTTATTTTGAAGACTGTTAGTTCATTGCAGAAAAGTCCAATGTCAGGCCATTGAGATCCTAGATGTTACAAATTATAAGGATATTATCATTTTCAAATTTCTCTAAATTTTAAATTTAACTTTTAAATAAGTTTCTAATGTTTTACTTTAACTTAAATTTATTAAACTGGGGAACAAAATTTTTGTTGCATCCACAAAAACACTTGTTCTTACCTAATTTGAGTGTGCTGATCTCAAATATGACATTAGTTTTTCTCTGTAAGCTAGAGTTGTTTTGCAATTCAAGATTTTAGGTTTTCATTTTATTGTAAAATTTTCAACATTTAGTTTAACATAATGAAGTAGAATGTCTTCTTGGGCATCATCTTTGTGAAAATATAATAATTTATATAATGCAGTAAATACACTAATACACTAAAAGATATGATTGCATCAGAATTTGTCTATAATTTTAAAATAGAACATATTAAAACATTTTAATCATAAAATTTGTGCAAAACTTATTTAAATTCTATTTAGGCAAAAATTTGCGATTGTAGCTCTTGCATTTGTGTACTTGTAGAGGACAATCTCATTTGATGCTCCAGCAGTAGTCTGCTCATCACTAACAGCTCCAAGATTTTCAGGAAACTTATCAAGGTGACTGACTGTTCAGGAAGTGAATCTTAACACTCATGTTACATCCAATGTCGTGGAAAGTCAACAGCATCCTTTGAACCAGAAGTTCATAGTTTTCTGCTTTTTTGTTGCCAAGAAAGTTTTTTGTAACTGCCACAAAAGACTGCCATGCTGCTTTCTCCTCCTTATTCATTTTCCTGGCAAATTCTTCGTTGCGTATGAGGGTTCGAATTTGATGTCCATTAAAAACACCTGCTTTTATCTTCTCGAAAGACAAGCAGGAAAAGCAGAAATAATATGTTGAAAGCATTCACTTTCTCTATTCAAAGCCTGAAAAAACTACTTCATTAAGCCAAGTTTGACATGAAGTGAGGGAAAAATGATCCTGTCTTGATTAACTACAGGTTCACTCACAATATTTTGCATTTCTACTTCCAGAGCTTCACGTTTCAGCCACTCTTTCTATGTCCAGTGTTTCTCCTGAGCTCGGCTGTCCCACAAACACAGAAAGCAAGGATACTTTGTGAAACCTCTCTGTTGTCCTAGCAGGAAATTTACCATTTTAAGATCCACACAAATGATTCAGTTATGCTCCTCATACTTCAGAAAGTCGAGGACAATTTTTATGTCATTATAATCTTCTCGCAGATGAGTTGAATATCCAATTGGAACCGCTGCATAAACATTACCATTGTGTAGGAGAACACATTTCAGACTCTGTTTACAGCTGTCAAGAAATAGCCACCAATCTGTTGGACTGTAAGTGGTAACACCTAGCTGGCTGAGAAGACTACTGATATCATGACATTAAACAAAGTGTTTGACTTCAGGAAAAAAGTCCACAAAAATTTGTTCATGCTTCCTGAAATGGGATACTTTAGCTGACCAGTGAAGTACATTCTTTTCTTGAAGCCTGGAGGTTAATAACTCAGCTGCTTTCTTTCATAAGCCCAAATCTCTTACTAAGTCATTCAATTCAGGTTGGCTAAACTGCTGAGGGGTTAATGACTGCTTGGCATCAGAAGAAGACCCTTCAGATTCTACAACCATTTCCTCATGCATCTTATCAAAGTACATTTGATCACCATGTTCACTTTCTTCATCCTTAGAAGAAATAAAACCATTGAAAACTGGAACCAGGAGTGTCTCAGAGTGTGGAATAGGTCATATTGCTGCAGGAATATTAGGATATGTGATCATATGCCGTTTTTTCTTGCCAATGCCCTTTGTATGGATCAGACAGAAATAACAGCCACTGCTGTGGTCCTTAGGTTCGCACCAAACCATGGGAATACCAAAAGGAATTCCTTTGCATTTTCCTTTTGTCCAGTCACGAAGCATTTCCTCACAATTATGACACATAATATGAGGAGCTCAATTCTTGTCTTGACCGCCAAGGGGAACTTGAAAATAGGCAATATATGCACATGTACAAATGATGAAATATTGCACCTTTGACATTGAAGTGCGTAACAGCCACATATATAACAGAAGGTGTCAGGACTATTCTTACATTTCCACCTACTTGAAAAAGCCATGATTCAATCTTAAAACAAAATAAGAGGGTGTTTTTTTTTTATCAGATAATGATATTTTACATTTAAAAACAACTACAGTTAGGTAAAAGTGATATTTATAAAACATTAATTGCCTTGTGGTTATGTTCAATCCAAGAGTCGTTATCCTTTAACTCCAATTTAAAGGCCAATGAATGCCATTAACTGTAACAAAAAGAAATTTAAATTGCATAAAAACTAGAGCATGCACCAAAAAAAAAAAGGATTTCAGATTTGGAATCACTGATGCAGAAATATATAGAAACAGTTCTAAAACCTCATGCAACAGAAAATGAAAAAAATTTGTTCCCCAGTGTTATTTTGATTCATGTCCTTCTCAAAATCACTGATAACTGAATCCAATATAAATACCAGATATTTTATTACTATACCCATTCTAAAGAAATGATGTACTGTTATTAAAAATGGGGAAAAGTTAGATATTATTTCTACCATGGTCATTTTACAGTGGATTGAAACTCAGGATCGCCAAAGAATTTATGAAAGTTCCTCTAAATCTATGATGGTCTTTCATATTCCACTTTTACAATTACATGTGGAAATAAAAGTTTTCAAAACCTGTATTTCTATGTTATATAAGGAAAATAGATATAAAGTAATAATAATAAAAGAATTGTTTTAATGGGTAATGGTGTATGCATTTATTTTATGAAAATTTAGGGTTCATTTAGAGTTCCATCTGTACTCTTTCTAAAGTCTGAAAACAATGCTTGAAGTTAATTTTTTTTTTATTTATTTAAATTTTTATTTTATTTTTTGTATTTTTCTTTTTTTCTTTTCTTTTTTTTTGGTGCATTTTTCCGAAGATGGAAATGGGGAGGCAGTCAGACAGACTCCCGCATGCGCCCAACTGGGATCCACCCGGCATGCCCACCAGGGGGCGATGCTCTACCCATCTGGGGCGTCGCTCTGTTGCATCCAGAGCCATCCTAGTGCCTGAGGCAGAGGCCACAGAGCCATCCTCAGCGCCTGGGCCATCTTTGCTCCAATGGATCCTCGGCTGTGGGAGGGGAAGAGAGAGACAGAGAGGAAGGAGAGGGAGGGGTGGAGAAGCAGATGGGTGCTTCTCCTGTGTGCCCTGGCCGGGAATCAAACCCAGGACTCCTGCATGCCAGGCCGACGCTCTACCACTGAGCCAACCAGCCAGGGCCCATTTTTTGTATTTTTCTGAAGTGAGAAGCGAGGAAGCAGAGAAAGTGACTCTCGCATGCATCCGACTGGGATCCACCCAGCAAGTCCACTATCTGTGGCGTTGCTCTGTTACAACTGGAGCCATTCTAGTGCCTGAGGCCATGGACCCATCCTCAATGCCTGGGCCATCTTTGCTCCAATGGAGCCTTGGCTTAGGATGGAAAGAGACAGATAGAGAGAAAAGAGAGGGGTAAGGGTAGAGAAGCAGATAGGCACTTCTCCTATGTTTCTTGGCTGGGAATTGAACCCAGGACTTGCACATGCCAGGCCAATGCTCTACCACTGAGCAAAGCAGCCAGGGCCAATTTTTATTCTTTATCCAAGTAGCTTACTAAACCTGATTCATTCTAAGATATCTGAAGTAAATAAAAACAAGTTGCACCTTTTTACATATCTTTAAGAAATCTGTCAACATTTCTCAGTAGTTTATACACAATTTTTTACACTCCCATTAAGGTGGTATCTTACAAGGATCTATTAGACTTGGTGGACTAAGGAGGAGTGTATCTTCTGGTTTAAAGCATATTCTTCACATGAAGATATTAGTTTTGGGCAGTACTCACAGCTGACATGATGAGTTCTCCCCCCAGGCTCTGGATCTCAGCTTTAACTTGACTGCAGATTTTCAGCTGGTGAGAGTAGAATTTAATCTGTTCTAGGTAGGCCAATAAGTCCTGTTTGCACGATGGATCTGGACACTAAATATGCATAAAATATAAAAATGGAAATTACAAAAAATAAATAATAATTATATTAAAATGAGTAAATATTGATATTGCAGGTAACATAAGACAGCACCTTTATTTTCATTGTGCCCAATTCTAAGACCATGCCCATGTAGATTATGATATGCTTCTTTCATTAGAAGAGTTTATCAATATTTTGACCTTTATTACTTCAGAACAGACATAAAATATACTACAGAAATTCTCAGATATGAAGAGGTACATAAAATAATGCACTTAATTTATGATAAGTATAGAAGTGTTCAGATTATATTTTTAGGTAAATATATATTTAAAATGTAATTATTTTTTTCACCTCAATTTGTGATTAGAACATTCCTCCAGACCTGTAGTTCTACATTGTCATGCTCTGTTATTTACATGGGCATAAAAAAGCTATCTGCAACAAACTATATATATTACGTTCTCTTACTTTCAGCATTTAATGCTTTTAGTTATTACAAACGAAATCATTTCACCTTAGATAATAGCTGTGAATCTACCTAGAGCCAAGAAAAAGAAGGCATCCATGTTTTAGAGGTATATTAAACTTTTTTACCAAAAGAATCCTCTATTATACTATCTTCTGTAAGAAACTATCTAGAGTACAGCTTTGAGCTTCATCATAACATGATAATTATCTGTGGTCACTGTTTACTCTGTGTTCTTCTATCTTTGCAATTATAACAGATTTTTGTTAAAATCTCAAGTAACTTAATTCTAATTTAAATACATTTTCCTAAGGTTGTTGAAATATGGAGAATAATTTTATGCAAAGATATTAATTGCAGCATTTATTATAGTAGCACATTTGAAAATAACTTAAATGTCCTATAATAGTGGAAAGATTAAAAGAGAATGTTCTATATAATGTGATATTATATAGTCAACAAGAAAATAATAGTTTCAAAGGATGTGGAAAAATGCTTTTGGAGGATGAAAAAACTCAGTATCTAAAATTTAACATTTTGTCTTAATTAAATTGTATAAAAACATATGGTTGCATTTGTGTTTAAAACAAAATGTCCTAATAAATAAATATATGGAAAGTGTAAATAAACATTATTCAGTCAACAGTTTTTAAAAACATTCGTATTGAAGTTTGACCAGGTGGTAGCACAGTAAAACGAGCATTGGCCTGGGACACTGAGGACTCAGGTTCGAAACACTAAGGTGACTGAAGGGGTCACTGGCTTAGCTGGAGCCTCCAAGTCAAAGAAGGTTAGATAAAGTAATCAATGAATAACTAAAGTGCCACAACAATACAGTTGATACTTCTCATCTTTCTTTTCATGTCTGTCTGTTCCTCTCTCTCATTCTCTCTCTCTCTCTCTCTGTCTCTCATTTAAATAAATAAATAAATAACAAAAAACTTTTCTATTGATTTGATAGAGAAAGAGAGAGAAAAAGGGAGGGAGAAGAAGAGACACAGAGAGAGGGAGAGAATCATCAACTTGTTTTGCTTAGCTGTTCCATTTAGTTGTACACTCATTGATTACTTCTCAGATGTGCCCTGACTGTGCATTGAAGCCATGCTCTGGTGTGCTGGGGTGACACTATTCACTTAGACACCTGGCCAAGGCCCAATAAATAATTTTTATTTTCCTCATATTTCCATATCTTAAAATATATATTACATTTATAATTATAAATGTGTTATTGTAAAAGCTTTCATTCTAATGAACTAAAATCCAAAATATAATATTAGATAAAAAATAGAATAAAAGGCCAGAAAACCTTCCTCACATTTCTGCTTTTACCTAATACTCATAAAGCTGGAGTGCTGTTGAAAAATCCCTGAGAATTTCTTTCATATTTGCTGAATAGGCAAGTCTATATAGCTCCAGAATGTGTGGACAAGATGAAAACAAGATGACCCTTGAGTTTAGTTAATCAACTAAGGTAGCAAATAAATAAATTTTTCTGCAGAAATACTATCAATAGGCTGCATAGGCATGAGGGCATATGAAATAATAAAAAGAAACATGAAAACCAGCCAGAGAGTCAGACAAGATATAGAGACATGGGTGTTTTTAAATTTTAAATGAGGAAGTAATAATAATCCCTCAAATATCACAGGAAGGGTTAAATTATAAGAAAAAAAAAAGAAAGAAAAGGAGGAGCCCTTGCTGGTTGGTTCAGCAGTAGGGTGTAAGCACAGCATGTGGAAGTCTTGGGTTTGATTCCCAGTCAGGGCACACGGGAGAAGTGTCCATCTGTTTCTCCACCTTTTCCCCTTCTCTCTCTTTCTTACCCTCCTGCATCCATTGCTTGAATGGCTCAAGCAAGTTGGCCCTGGGCACTGAGGATGGCTCTATGCCCTCGGCTCAGGTGCTAAAACTGTTCGGTTGCCAAGCAATGGAGCAGCAGCCACAGATGGGCTGAGCATCGTCTAGTAGGGGGCTTGCCGGATGGATCCCAGTTAGGGCACATGTGGGAGCCTGTCTTTCTGCCTCCCCACTTTTCACTTAATTAAAAAAGAAAGAAGAAATAAAAAAGAAAAGGAGGATTAAAAAAAGGAGAGAGAGAGAGATAGAGATAGGGAGAGAGAGAGATGAAGGGGGAGGAGAAGAAATGGAAGAGGAGGAAAAAGAAGAGAGATTTCCCCAAATTATATCTGAGAAATCAAAAATTTAGAAAGCATAATACTTTCTTCATGCTTGAAGAGCTTATGCAAGAGCCTGTATTTGAATCCACATCTATTTGCTTCCAAATCTTTTAAATCACTAAATTTAAAAAAATTTAAAGTATATTTTTCTTCATTGTAGAATACTGTGTTGCATAGTTTCCAAGGGGAAAAAAAAAGAATTCATAGCAAAGCTGTGTCTCCAGCACTATTTTGAAGTGAAGAATGCTTATATTGTTATCAAAGACTGACATTAGTTATCTAGAATTACCTATAATGATCCAAGGCAAGTCATCTGATTGTTTTACCATGACAGGATGTTGATCTTTGTTAAGTATTTCCTATCTGCCTGGTACTGAATCATTTTCTTTATCAGTATAATTCTGAGTACTCACAGTGCCATTTTACTTAGATCTAGATTTGATTCTTTTTTTTTCTTTTTAATTTAACTTATTATGGTGACATTGGTTAATAAAATTATATGTTTCAAGTGTACAATTTTATGATACATCATCTATATAGTTCATTGTGTGTCCACCACCCAAAGTCAAATCCTCTTCATCCTCATATATTTGACTCCCTCTCCCTTTACTACCCCTACCCCTCTTCTCTCTGTTAACAACCATACTGTTGTCTGTGTCTATGAGTTTTGTTTGTTTTTCTTGTTTGTTTATTTGTTGCTTTTAGTTTTCTATCCCATATATGAGTGATATCATATGGTTTTTACTTTTCTGACTTATTTTTCTTAGCATCATTGGATAAAGATATGGTACTTATATACAATGGAATACCACTCAGTAATTGTAGAGGAACAGTATATATATATAAAGTTGAACTCAATTGAATGTGAACAAAAAGGGTTACAACAAATGGCTGCAGGAATGACTGAGTCATTTACTCAGGGTGGGATAAGATGTCCAGCTGCAGTTTCCCCTGAAGCCAGGGAGAATGGTCTTACAACAGGTTTCTCTGAAGCCAGGGAGAATGGTCTTACAACAGGGTTCTCTGAAGCCAGAGAGAATGGTCTTAAGATGCCCTGCTTTCTCCAAGGCTGCTTAGGTATGCAGTTTGCACTGACGCCAGTGAAGATATTCTTACCACTTGATTACAGGCCTAGTTAATTATTTCAGAATGTGGTGACCTTTCTTTGTTCCTAGAGGTTAATGACTAAGGGCCCTCATTTAATAACCTCCAGCCCAAATTTTTTATAAATGTAGGTAGGGTCGCAGACTGAAGCTTACTGATCTGGTGATTGTTCCTCCATGGTTTGGTAAGATTTGTACATAATTCTCTTTTTCTTAGTCTGTTGCTTTAACTAGCTATTACTCTAGAACCCAGGCTGATGTTTCTTCATCTGGTGATGTTGTGTAGCTTAAATTGACACTCATAACTGTATATTGTAAGGTTAGTGTGAATTTTTTCCTTAAAGACCAGTACCACTACATAACATCTGATAAAATTGAATTTACAAATTAATAATTAGATTTTTAACCAATAACCAATGTTGAAATCACCAAGAAAAACATACAGTCACTTTCAAGAGACTCTTTCAAAGGCATAATAGAAGAGTTAGAATTCTGTTAAGAAAAGAATGATTCAAATGAGTAGAAAACTTGAAGTTGAATTTTTGAAATTAAACGTTGCTTAAGCTGGCTTTATTCTTTATTTCCATAATTGATGAGAATCTTGGTGACAACTAACAATGGTATTCAGATTTATAACCAAAGCAATAAAAGCATACTAATTGGTTAATACCATAATGTAAAATTTATGAAACCCTTCTTCCCTATTGATATTTAGAAAGCTTTTCTGATTGGTTTTGACTGCCAGAAGCAGAATTAGGAGAATGAATTATTCCCACTCTAAGAATGCTCCTCCATAGATTAAAAAATAGATGGTACATATACAAAGGGATATTAATCAGTCATAAAAAAGAATAAAATCTTGCCATGCACAATGACGGGGACAAATCTGGAGGGGATTATGCTAATTGAAATAAATCAGGCAAAGATAAATACCATATGATTTCATGTATATGTGGAATCTAAACAAACAAACAAACAAACAAACCTAAAAAATACTCGTAGATACAGAGAACAAACTTGATGGCTGCCAGGTGGGAGGGAGCTGGGGGAATGGGTGAAAGAGGGGAAGGATTAGATGTATAAATTTCCAGTTGTAAAAGCAGTCACAGGATGTCAAGTATGGCACAGGGAATATAGTCAATGATATTGTAATAATTATGTATGATTTGAGATGGTGAGGAGGGAGCAAACCTCCCTTCTCACTTGAGAGAGGAGAAACGAGATTCTGAATTCAAGGGAAAGGAGCCAGGAGGGATTACTGAGTCAGCCAGTTATAAATTAACTACATCCCATAGTTGTCTAAGTGGTTGCTCTGAGTCACTTGCAACACAAAGCAAGAAAAGCAGGATCTGGATATAGCTACGACCAGTGCTCTGGAAAGCCCTTCCTCCTTACTGACCCCACCAAAACTATCCCTTTCCTCTCCTTGAGTCCTGGGAAACCATAAACAAAGGAATTAGGCACCCATTGCTTGGATACTGTAAAGTTTAACCTTAAGAGGGTCTAATTAGTGGAGCTTGTGCTTTGGTGCTACTAACTTCATGTGCACTGCCAGCTACTAATAAATTCTCCTTCCTTCATTAATTAAGTTGTCTGAGTGTCTTCTCCATTGGGGTCATTTTCCTGCAACAGTGGGTATTACACTTATTGGGATGATCACTTAGTAAATTACATAAATGTATAATTATTACATTATACACCAGAAACTAATATAATATTTTATGCCAAGTATAATTGAAAAATTAAAAAAAATATTTTAAAAGATGCTACTACTGTTTGCTGACGTTCTTTTATTAAAGTCAAATAATCTTTTCCCACCTTTTATATTTTTACATGAAAGTAATAGAAAAAGTTTGGACCCTAGATTTGCAAAACATTTTTTGCCCTTGACTTTTTAAAAAATAAAATTTGCATACAGTGCCTTTTAAATAAACTCTGCTAGGGATTTTTCGACAAATTAAGTGGTAGAATATCATAACACAGTTTGGTTCTTTATCAGTTTATTAAGATAGGAGATGTACACCAGGACATCTGGTTAGCTTTTTAATGCAAGGATTTTTTATTCCCCCAAAATTGAAGTTTTATAACCACTGGGACACTCACTACAGGCAAGCAGATGGCATGTCAGCCTTTGTGGTTTTCTCATGCTAAACCAGCTTTCAATCTTCTAGTAAGATGTTTGGTACCAATACAGACTAGATCATTTAGGTGTGAGAAGAAAAGTAAGAAACATATATACCTTTCAGTTTGAATATCAAGAGTGAATTAGAAAAGTGAATACTTTAAAGAGGTATTCCAAAGATAAGCTATTTTTGCCCATATTGGAAAATAGATTTTATTTAAAAAACATTTAAAATGACTTTTGTAATTAAAAAGTTTAATTTCTGCTAAGCTGGCAAAATTAGTTAATGAAAAGTATTACTGGTAGGTGTCACTGTGAATTGCTAGAATTGAAATTTCAAGCAACCAATGATAGCAAAACACTATGTCCATGATGTTTCCGTCCTACCCAAGACTTATCTCTACCTGTTCTCCAGCCCAGAGGTTCTTTCATTTCATCTTCCTCAGGGTAACAGATCATCAATGATTCCACTGTTTCTGCACTTTCAATGTCTTCCTTTTCTATCCTTAAATCTAGCTGCATAAAATCCCTCAAAAACAATAACCCTTCTCAACTCTGTAATCCTATCTCTCTCTCTCTTTTCTTGTTTTAAACAATTTTCAATACTTCTCCCATTTATGTACTCAGTTTTTGTTCTTGAGCATTTTTTACTCGTAAACTCTTCTTGGATAATAGTATGAACTGGACTGGCTTCTTATAACTTAAAAATAAAAATTACTTAAATATCTATCATCCAGTCATGTCTTTAGAAGATGATCCATATACCTATTATATTTGTCCATTTTATTTTATTATCTGTATTTCACACACAGCACATAGAAACTCAGAACCCTCAACTATCTCATACTACATCTTGCCTACTATCTATACATATATTTTTATTATCTATTGACTGATTTTAGAGAGACAAAGGGAGGAAGGGAGGGAGAGGGAGAGAGAGAGAGAGAGAGAGAGAGAGAGAGAGAGAGAAGTATTCATTTGTTGTTCCACTTAGTTGTACATTTATTGGTCACTTCTTGTATGTGCCCTGAAAGGGGATGAAAGCCTGAAACCCTGGAGTTTGGGGACAACACTCTAACCACCTGAGGTAACCCGCCAAGGTACTATATTGTCTATTATAAAAACATTTTTTGTTTTATTTACTATTTCAGTAATGAATGCTTTCTCTCTCTCTACCATCTGTTAAATTTGGTTAGTCATTAATCTAAGATCATTCTACACCACGAAATCTCAACATACTTTGAATGTTTTTTCTTCTTTGCTATACCTATCTTTGCTGCTCTCTAGCAAACTGAGGCTCTTTTTCCCCCTTTTAAGTGAGAAAAGGGGGAAGATAGTGAACAGACTCCTACACGCATCCCCGACCAAGATCAACCTGCAACCACATCTGGGACCAATGCTCCAGTACCGAGCTATTTTCAGTGCTTGTGGCTGACACACTCAGACCAACCAAACTATTTTCAGTGCCTGGAGCCATGCTTGAATCAATTGAGCCTCTGATTGTGAGTGGGGAAGAGAAAGAGAAGGAGGAAAGAAGCAGATGGTTGCTTCTCCTGTGTGCCCTGACAGGGAATCGAACCTGGGATGCCCATATGTAGGGCCAACATTATATTGACTAAGCCATTATCCAGTGCCCTAAGGTTTCTAGAACATAGAAGAGAAGGGTATCTAGGGAAGGTATAATTAAAAATTCAGTGGAACACTTTTATTATTATTATTTAAAATTGCTACTTGTTTTTTATTATGTCAGAGAAAGAAGAAAACACAGACTCATATAGTCTACAAAGACCATGCTGACTTTGAGAATTATATTTGGGAAACTATGGTTTGACATTTTACAGTGCATAGATGTTGGTTTACCAGAAATTATAGGCTGTTCAAATTTTGTTGTATCTTCCTAGGTAGACTAAAATTATATTTATTTTAAGAATTATTTTCAATTTATTTTTATTTTTAACTTGGATTGGACAAAGTATAAAAAACATGGAAATATTTGGATTTTAGTCATTTATTCATATATTAAGATAGAGTTTGTTTTTAACTATAAATACTAAAAAAATTAATAAAATTTTTACAATGCTTAAAGTGGCAAAACACTGAATATATAAATTCAGGAATGTTTAAAACTATTTTTCTGTTATTATTTCTTATTTTTTCTCCTTTATAGCAACAAATACAATAGCTAATAAGGAAAAGTTATTCATGTTCTAAGAAACAGAAGATAAAAAGAGTACATGATAAGCATCCCAATAAAAGTGTATAAATAATAAATAATATGGAAAAGTTGAAAAGTCAAAACAAGTGTTTTTTTCTCAAAAAGAGATAAATTATGCATTATAGAGTTGAATAATATCAAACCTGCTAAGTAATACTGCATCTAAGTTTGAAATATTAATTAAATATCTCAATATATTAACTAAAAATCTGACAAATTTTTCAACAAAAATTGACAAAAGGTAACTTCAATAAGGTAGCTGCTCTTTAGAAAATTAAAATACGAATAAGAGAAATGAAAAGAAAAATATCAAGTATATCGAGCATCGGTCTCTATAAGTATTATATACTTGTACAGTTTGCTAATATAATAATTATTCTATGTCTTGCAATTATACATAGAAAGTCAGAATATATTGTTGACCCAGAAAACTTAATATTACAGAATTTAAAACACATTAACTTTTGAAGAGCAAAAATAAGAAATCTAAGATATTAAGAAATAATTGATAACATTGGGTATTATAGCTAATTGAGTATATTTGAAACTCAAAAAGCTGATATTTAAAGTAATTTAAATATATTTGAAGATTAAAAATCTTAAAAATAATCAAGTCTTAATTAATAATATATTGATACATTATTAAAAGAGTGTCCTAAGAAATAATTAAGCTTCCTTAGAATGTTCACTATTTGTGTATTAATTATTGAATACAATTTGAAAATAATTCAATAATAAAGAACCAACCCAATAAAGTAAAAATCCAACTTTTTAGAATTGACATTGAGATGGCAGAAAACAGTTAACAAAAACTTTCACCACATGCATTCGCAGAAATTTCACCTGATTTGCAATTTGCCGAGCAAGGACATCCATTCTTGATCCTGATTCGGATATCATTTTAGCTGCATAGATCACATCAGTTGTGTGTTTTAGTGGACCTTTGCCCCTTAAAGTAAAAGAATACATGTTGTTAGTTGCAATGGTTCATGCTAAGATACACAAACACACACAAACACCATACATAAACACATATAAGATTTGCACCCCAAAGTATTGGCCATTACACACTTCAGTTTCAGACAGACTTCAATTAGTTTTCAGTATTAAATAAGAAAAAATATTGAATAAAAATTCAGGAAGTACTGCCAAGGAGATATATTACATTTGGTCTTCATTCCCACATATTTCTTGTAATAAAATAAACCTCAGCCTAGAAATACTTTTGAAAATTGTAGATACCTCAAGGTAAAGGTGTTTTTCTAATTCTAGAAAAAAACATGAGATTTGAAATTTTATACATGTTCATAGCACATTTTGATCAGCAAGGGCTACTTTTAGTCTTCCTTTTTTTAATTATTTTTATAGTCTTTTGGTTAACTGCATTTTTAGTCACATTATTTCTACTCCATAATTAATTCACAGTAATACTATCATTAAGTATGAACCTGGAGTCATGCTTTTGTGTACTGTTTCCCAAAGAATAGACTTCTTACTATTTGTGTAAGTAAATCAGGATGAATACCATCTTTGTGCCTCTGATTCCTTGATGGTAATAAGCACTCACTACATAGAATCATTCTAAGGAGTACATGCATTTATTTCTACAAAGTACTTAGAGCATTACTTTAAACCAAGTTAGCGTTTAATAATAAATATTATTGTTGTGGCTTTTACTTTAAAATAGTCTTGATTTCTAATGCCAAAGAATAAAAGTTGTGTTCACTTAAGGATTTTGCAAAGTAGGTAAAAAGATAGAAGTAAACTTTTTATACTTTTTGAGAGGAATGAGGTAAGAACATATTTCACTGATTTTTCATTCCTCAAAAATAAATGGATGAGTACCTGAATGAATGAAACTGTCCTGTCTGCCTAAAACCACTCTCCTCCTGATTTCTTTATGTCCAATTCCTAATCCTCTACTGAGTGTCAAATACTGATTGTTCTAATTATTTGGGTTCTGTTCCTTGTTTTTAGCAGAGAATGGGGCCCTGAATGAATTGTTTAACAAAATAATTGTGTTTTTCTGGTTTTTTAAAATTGAGTTGATTGGACTGACAATTATTAATAAAATAATATAGGTTTCAAGTGTATAATTCTATAATACATCATGGATATATTGTAACATAATTGGTTTGATGCTTTAATGGGAGTGGGAGAAAGAAAGAAATGGGAAGGAGGAGTAAACTGGACAGGTTGAAATTTGGAAGATTTTGAAAGACCAAAACAGAGTAGAGTGAGAAGAGAGCATGAGAACAGCCTTTTACCATGTATTATTTATATGTTGGACTGGTTCGGAGTATAGGTGCCCTGATGATAAATCGAATGACTTGGTATTAGAGGAAATTCTCTATTTACTAAGGAGACTATGACTATGAAATAATGGGAGACAGAGGGGATTCACGTAATGTTAAATGATCAGAATATTCTCTGCCTAAAAATGAAAGCCAAAATGCATGTGCCAGATAGGCCTTTTCATTGTCCTTTTTCCACAGTGCCTCTCAAATTCATTACAAGTGAGTTTTCCTGTAAAAATGGAGCTTCATGTCTAACAAAATAAAAACTTGGCTTTTGAAGATGGTCATCATAATACTTCTTTCTAAATTTGCTGACACACATTGCTTTGTAATTTAAAAAAACAACAACATTAATCATCATAATACTTGGTTACTCTTATCAAATTTACTTTATGCATCATGCAGGACTAGATGTTATGTACATGGTTATGTTCAAGAAAAGCATTGTACTTCATTATTTCTATGCATCTCCAGAGAAAGTTAAACTTAAATAAAGCTGTCTAAGCTCCCGAAAGGGCAATGCATCAATTTTCAAGGTCTTAAACAATGGACAAAGGTTGTTTCTAAGGAGAGCAGCTAAGGCTCTCTTAGTTTAAACAATGGACAAAGAGTTATATCTAAGGAATGCAGTTAATGTACTTTTCCACTCACAATAATATATATCCTCATATAAAATCCCTGGGCCAATGAAAGGGAAATTACCTCTAGCTTTAAATATACACCTTGTTATGAGACCACTATCTTAAACACATGGAAAACTTAAAAGTAACGATAATACATTATGACAGACCACAATTATTCTCTTCCTCATGTTCCTAATTAAATGTATTGCCTGGCAAGCTTCCTACTGAGTGCCAAACAAAATACACATTTTACAAATGATGCAGTATCATGCCAAGCTTCCAGAGGAAGCTGCAATTACTGAAACTATGATAAATTTTTTAACATTCTCAGCCTGAAATGTGCTATGTAATGAAGGCTTTTTAAATTGGGAAATGCATTTAAAGGTTGTTTGCTGCCTTCATTTTCATAATGGGTTCTCAGGATCTCCTGTCAGCAAATTGTGTCTTAAATCATTGAGTTTGGGTCCTACAGAGAAAGACACCCAGAAGAGGAGGGGGTAGACTTTGGAAATATTTTAAAGAAACCAGAGCCCAGAAATGTTTAATAAATAGTGGTTATAATAACCATCTATTTTACTCAAAAGGAGGGGAGATCAATCTCTGGACTAAAGCCTGTCAATTAATCATTAAATTATTGGTTAGAAAGTATAATGGGAAAGACTACAATAACCCAGTGATGTGGATGCCATTGAAAATTTTATTAATGCAAGTAAAAGCGATACCTTTTAGATGTTATTTGTGCAACACAAACCTTTGAGTTATTTTTGACACTGCCCCAGCCTTGATTCTTATTTCTGTTTCTGTCCTCATCCCATTTGACATCCACCCCTTCCTTCTTTCTCTTAATTAGCACAATTAATAAGATGATACAGCTGATCAGTTCAATCAACTAGAAATCTGGTTTAATGACAGAAAATATCAAATAGTTTCATAAATTTATTTTGTCACATACAGCTAGAGAATATTTTTGAAATAATCTGTTATTTATCTGCTACAAGTTAGAAATAAAACAATAAAGCTTAATTATATCTTCATACTTTATAGATCCTACTTTTTTTTTTAACAAGACCATTGTTTTGTTGTTATTGTTTTTTAAAAGAGAGAGAAGGGGGAAGAAAGAGTGAGAAGGATCGACTTACAGTTGCTTCACTTTAGTTTTCCATTGATTGTTTCTCATAAGTGCCTTGACTGGGGATCTGATCTCAGGCTCAATCCAAGCTAACAACCCCTTGCTCAAGCCAGTGACTTTGGGGCTCAAGCCAGAGACCCTGAGCTTTCAAGCCAGTGACCTTTGGGCTCAAGCTGGCAACTTTTGGAATCATGTTGATAATCTTGCGCTCAAGGCCACTATCCTGTGCTCAAACCAGCAACTGTGTTTCAAACCAGCAACCTCCACATTTTATGTCAATACTCTACCCATTGTGCTTCTACTGGTCAGATTATAGCCCCTAAATCTTTTCTTTTTTTTTTCGTATTTTTCTGAAGCTAGAAACGGGGAGAGACAGTCAGACAGACTCCCGCATGCGCCCGACCAGGATCCACCCGGCACGCCCACCAGGGGGCGACGCTCTGCCCACCAGGGGGCGATGGTCGCTCTGCCGTGACCAGAGCCACTTTAGCGCCTGGGGCAGAGGCCAAGGAGCCATCCCCAGGGCCCGGGCCATCTTTGCTCCAATGGAGCGTGGGCTGCGGGAGGGGAAGAGAGAGACAGAGAGGAAGGAGAGGGGGAGGGGTGAAGAAGCAGATGGGCGCTTCTCC
Organism: Saccopteryx leptura; assembly: GCF_036850995.1. Lineage (NCBI taxonomy): Eukaryota > Metazoa > Chordata > Mammalia > Chiroptera > Emballonuridae > Saccopteryx > Saccopteryx leptura. The sequence goes on from NC_089511.1 coordinate 66,646,208, forward strand.
TGTGTGCCCTGGCCGGGAATTGAACCCAGGACTTCTGCACGCCAGGCCGATGCTCTACCACTGAGCCAACCGGCCAGGGCAGCCCCTAAATCTTTGATAACATAATATTATTCTTCATTTCCAAACCAGAATATTTTCTTTAATCTTCTTTTCTTTTGATATTTATGTATAAATCCTATGATATTGTGGTTAACTTAATTAATGAAAAAATGGTTTCATATATTTTGTTAACTAATAGTAGTTAACACATTTAGCATTTACTATGTGCCAGGCAGTATTCCATACTCAAACTAATTTTATCATTACTGCGCTCCTATAATTTTTCAATTATTATTGTTCTCATCTCACAGATGAGTAAACTGAGAAACAAAGATATTAAATTTATTTTTTATCAAGTTCAATAGCGATTAAGTAATAGAAATAGGATTTGAATTCAGGAAATCTGGCTCTTGAATCTGCTTTTAATGACTATCCTATACTGCTTCCAATAAAAAACACAAAGAAAAAATTATATTATTAAAAAAGATCTCCTTAAGACATTAGTGAGCGTAACCATGAATGCAACACAGAACAATTATGAGGGTTAGATTTCGGTGCTGGATAGTTAAGAGGTATACCAACTGACTTGATTACAAACAACATCTTCAAGGAACACAACCTAATTCTGTATCCCAGTCAGCCAAAAATATAAATGTGCTATAGACTTTTAGAGTCCTGGCAAATGGTTAAAATAACACCCATGGTCTACAGTCTTGGGGCTTTTTTTCTTAAGTATTATTACCTTTTGTTATCCTTTATCCTGATAACATTCCTCCTTTGTCCTTTCTACCTGAATTCTAACCACTCAGCCATTAGAAACAGCATATCAGATGAGAGACTGTACTATGATATTTATTCATAATAAAACATACAGAACGTTTATCTAGAATCTTAGTGCTACTTTATTTTTTTTATAACACTCAAATTTATTTTTGCAGTGAAGTAGAATAAAATTAATACGGGCTTGGAAAACACATTTGGTCAGCATCTCAACACTGACACTTGTTGGTTAGATAGCCTTGGATAATGACTTGGTTGATCTGAGTTTATTGCCTCTTCAATAAAATAATGATGTGACACTTGCCACCTGGTGAGTATAATAAAAGCATACATTTTACACAATGTTTGGTATATACCTAGTGTTTAGCAGATATTAATTTTTTATTTCCCTTTTCTTTACAAGTAATGATATTTTATAAAAGATTACCTTCTTAATTTTTGTTTGATAATTATAGTATTTGCCAGACAATATAATTGGCTGGGTTATACTGAGTTTCTCCTTATATCTTAATATTTTTTATATTCTATACAAACACACACACACATATAATATAAACTGTGTGTGTATATATTGTGTGTAGTCATTATTGTTGTTTAAGATTGTTAATTTTTTAATTTACTTATTTATTTTTTATTAATTTTAATGGGGTGACATTGACAAATGAGGGTACATATGTTCAGAGAAAACATCTCCAGATTATTTTGACATTAGATCATGTTGCATACCCCTCACCCAAAGTCAAATAGTCTTCCTTCACCTTCTATCTGGTTTTCTTTATGCCCCTCCTCTACACCCCATTACCATCACAATCTTGTCCATGTCTCTGAGTCTCATTTTTATGCCCCATCTATGTATGGAATCATATAGTCCTTAGTTTTTTTCTGATTTATTTATTTCACTCAGTATATTGTTATCAAGGTCCATCCATGTTATTATAAATGATCCAATATCATCATTCCTTATGGCTGAGTAGTATTCCATAGTATATATGTACCAAGTTTTTTAATCCACTCGTCCATTGACGGACACTGGGCTGTTTCCAGATCTTTGCTATTGTTAACAATGCTGCCATAAACATGGGGGTGCATTTCTCCTTTTGGAATAGTGCTATGGTGTTCTTATGGTATATTCCTAAAAGTGGGATAGCTGGGTCAAAAGGCAGTTCCATTTTTAATTTATTGAGGAATCTCCATACAGTTTTCCACAGTGGCTGCACCAGTCTGCATTCCCACCAGCAGTGCAGGAGGGTTCTCTTTTCTCCACATCCTCGCCAGCACTTAATCTGTGTTGTTTTGTTGAGCGCCATTCTGACTGGTGTGGGGTGATATTTCATTGTGGTTTTAATTTGAATTTCTCTAATGAATAGAGATGTTGAACATTTTTTAATCTGTCTATTGGCCATCTGTATGTCCTCTTTGGAGAAGTGTCTATTTATTTCTTTTTCCCATTTTTTGATTGGATTGTTTGTCTTACTGGTATTGAGTTTTACAAGTTCTTTATAAATTTTGGTTAATAACACCTTATCAGATGTATTGTCAAATATGTTCTCCCATTGTGTAGTTTTGTCTTTTTATTGTTCTTATTGTCTTTTGTTGTGCAAAAGCTTTTTAGTTTGATATAGTCCCATTTGTATATCTTGACTTTTATTTCACTTGCCTGTGGAGATAAATCAGCAAATATATTGTTGCAACAGATGTTGGAGAGCTTACTGTCTATGATTTCTTCTAAGATGCTTATGGTTTTACGGCTTACATTTAAGTCTTTTATCCATTTTCAGTTTATTTTTGTTAATGCTGTAAGTTGGTGGTCTAGTTTCATTTTTTTGCAGGTGGGTGTCCAATTTTCCCAACACCATTTATTAAAGAGGCTGTCTTTACTCCATTGTATGCTCTAACCTCCTTTGTCAAATTCCAGTTGTCCATAAAGCTGTGGGTTTATTTTTAAGTTCTCTGTTCTGTTCCATTGACCTATATGCCTGTTCTTATGCCAGTACCAAGCTGTTTTGAGTACAATGGCCTTGTAGTATAACTTGATATTAGGAAGTGTGATACCTCCCACTTTATTCTTCCTTTTAAAGATTGCTGAGGCTATTCGTGTTCTTTTTTTGGTTCCATATAAATTTTTGGAATATGTGTTCTATATCTTTGAAGTATGTCATTGGTATTTTAATTGGTATATCACTGAATTTATAAATTGTTTTGGGTAATATAGATATTTTATTGATGTTTATTCCTCCTAACCATGAGCACCGTATATGCTTCCACTTGTTTGTATCTTCCTTGATTTCTTTTATCAATGTTTTATAATTTTTTGAGTACAAATCTTTAATCTTCTTGGTTAAATTTACTCCTAGGTACTTTATTTTTTGGTTGCAATAGTGAAGGGAATTGTTTTTTAAATTTCTCTTTGTGACAGTTCATTGTTGGTTTATAAAATGTCTCTGATTTCTGAGTATTAATTTTATATCCTGCCACCTTGCTGAATTCACTTATCAGGTCCAGTAGTTCTTTGACTAGGACTTTAGGGTTTTCTATATACAATATCATATCATCTGCAAGTAATGATAGTTTTATTTCTTCTTTTCCAATTTTATTTCTTCTTCTTGTCTGATTGCTGTGGCTAGTACTTCCAGGACTATGTTGAATAAGAGTGAAGAAAGGGGGCACCCCTGCCTTGTTTCCAATCTTAAGAAGATTGCTTTTAATTTTTGCCCATTGAGTATATGTTGGCTGTGGGTTTGTCATAGATGGCTTTTATCATGTTGAGGTATGTTCTCTGTATTCTCACTTTGCTGAGAGTTTTGATCATGAATGGGTGCTGGATTTTATCAAATGCTTTTTCTGCATCTATCAATATTATCATGTGGTTTTTCTCCTTCCTTTTGTTTATGTGATGAATCATATTGATTGATTTGCGAATCTTGTACTAGCCTTGCCTCCCCAGAATAAATCTTACTTGATGATAGTGTATGATTTTTTTCCATATATTGCTGGATCAAGTTTTCTAATATTTTGTATAGGATTTTATCATCTATATTCATCAGGGATATTGGCCAATAATTTTGTGTGTGTGTTGTCTTTGCCTGGTTTTGGAATCAGAATTATGCTCACCTCATAAAAAGAGCTTGGAAGTCTTCCTTCCTCTTGAATTTTCTGAAATAACTTGAGAAGGATAGGTGTTAGTTCTTCTTTGAATATTTGGTAGAATTCATTTGTGAAACCATTAGACCCAGGACTTTTCTTTGTTGGGAGTTTTTTGATAACTGTTTCAATCTCATTTGTTGTAATCAGTCTATTTAGGTTTTCTGATTCTTCCAGATTGATTTTTGAAAGATTGTATGTTTCAAGGAATTTGTCCATTTCATCTAGGTTGTCTAGTTTTTTGCATACAGTTTTTCATAGTAATTTCTTACAATATTTTTCATTTCTTTTGTCTGTTGTTATTTCTCCACTCTCATTTCTAATTTTATTTATTTGAGTCCTTTTATGGGGGGGGGTGATTCTAGGTAAAGTTTCATCAATCTCGTTTACCTTTTCAAAGAAACAGCTCCTGGTTTCGGTGAAACTCTGTATTTTTTTTTAACTTCTATGGCATATATTTTCACTCTGAAGTTTATTACTTCCTTCCTTCCTTCTACTACATCTGAGCTTTATTTGCTGTTCTTTTTCTTGTTCTTTTAGATGCAGGGTTAAGTTGTTTATTTTAGCTTTTTCTAGCTTCTTAAAGTATGCCTGTAATGGTATGAATTTCCTTCTCAGGACTGCTTTTGCTGTGTCCCATAAATTTTGAGTTGTTGTATGCTCATTATCATTTGTTTCTAAAAATTTTTTTGTATTTCTTCTTTGATCTCATTGTTAGTTCATTCGTTATTTAACAACCTGCTCTCTAGTATCCATGAATTTGAGAATTTTGTAGTTTTTCTGTTGTGGTTGATTTCTAGTTTCACGCCATTGTGATCAGAGGAAATGCTTGATATGATTTTAATCTTTTTAAATTTGTTGAGACCGTTTTTGTGTCCTAACATGTGTTCTATCCTAGAGAATGTGCCATGAGCACTTGAAAAGAATGTATATTCTGCTGCTTTAGGGTGAAAGTTTCTGAAGTTATCTATTAAATCGATTTGATCTAGTGTGTCCTTTAAGTCTGCTGTTTCTTTATTAATTTTCTTTCTTGATGATCTATATAATGATATTAGTGGGGTATTAAAATCCCCTACTATTATAGTATTGCTGTTGATCTCACCCTTTATATCCTTCAAAGTCTGCTTTATATATTTAGGTGATCTTATATTTGGTGCGTAGAAATTTATAATGGCTATATCTTCCTGTTTGATTGCTCCCTTTATCACTATGTAGTGACCTTCTTTATCTCTTACTACAGCCTTTGTTTTAAAATCCATTTTGTCTGATATAAGTATTGCTACCTGAGCTTTTTTTTCATTTTCATTTGCATGAAATATATTTTCCACCCTTTTACCTTCAGTCTGTATGCATCTTTTGTTTTAAGGTGTGTCTCTTGTACACAGCATATGTATGGGTCCTGTTTTCTTATCCATGCAGCTACCCTATGTCTTTTGATTGGATCATTTAATCCATTTACATTTAAGTTTTTTATTGATATGTAGTTGTTTATTGCCATTATTTTTTGAAAGCTGTATTCCTCTTTTGTTATATTCTTTTCCCACTTTGATCTGTTTACAACAGGCCCCTTAACATTTCCTGTAGGATTGGTTTGGTTGTAATGAATTCCTTGAGGTTGTTTTTTTTTTTTTTTGGTCTGGGAAGTTTTTTATTTCTCCTTCAATTTTAAAAAGTAGCCTTGCTGGATAAAATAGTCTTGGTTGTAAGTTCTTGTTCTGCATTACTTTGAATATTTCTTGTCATTCCCTTCTGGCCTCAAGCATTTCTGTTGAGAAGTCAGATGTAATCCTTATGGGCGCTCCTTTGTAGGTGATTGTCTTTTTTTCTCTAGCAGCTTTTAATATTTTCTCTATATCACTTAGTTTTGATATTTTAATTATGATGTGTCTTGGTGTAGATTTTTTGGGTTTTTCTTTAATGGAGTTCTCTGTGCTTCTTGAACTGTGAGAGTTTTTCCTGCATTAATTTAGGGAAGTTTTCAGCTATGATATGATTGAACAAAGTCGCTATCCCTTGTTCTTTCTCTTCTTCAGGAACCCCTATGATGCAGATGTTATTTCTCTTCATGTTGTCACAGAGCTCTCTAAGAGTTTCCTCAGACTTTTTGAGTCTCTTTTCTTTTTTCTGCTCTGTTTCCATGCCTTTATTCAACTTGTCCTCCAATTCACTGATTTGATCCTCAGCTTCATCCATCCTGTTTTTAATTCCTTCCATTGTGCTCTTCATTTCTGATATTGTATTTGTCATCTCTGACTGATTCTTTTTTAATATTTCAATGTCATTTTTTATACTTGCTATTTCTTTATTTAGGTGTTCATAATGACCATCCATTGTTGTTCTAAGATCCCTAAGCATCTTAACAATCATTATTTATACTCTGCATCTGGAAGTTTGGTTATTTCCATATCACTCATTTCATTTCCTGGAGGTTTCTCTTGTGGTTTTATTTGAATTGCACTTCTATGTCTTCTCATTATGTCTGTGTGTTTGGGTGTATTGTTTTTAGAGCTGGTTGAGTCTAGGCTTGGTGCTGTCTGCCTTTAATTTTCAGTGGTGTTATTTCTAGGTCTTCTTTTCTTGGCATCAGCTGTTATTTTTAATTGACTGTCAGATTTGCTTTTCTAGTAGAGCCACTTTGAAGTCTTGATTTGTTTGTTTTCTTAACAGTATGGGAGTCTTGTTTACTGATATCAGCAGGGGGCTTATTTGAAACTGTATCCAGGAATGTGGTTGGTCAAACCTGAAAGTCTGAAGGCCTGATCTGCCAGTTACTCTCTCTGGGGCCAGGGTGTTTTCTCAGCTTCAGTAGGGGAAGGTGTATCTCAGATCTCCATGGAGACCTGAGTTACTACCCCTTCTCTTCACTTCTTGTTTTCAGCTGTGTCTTGTTGCACTGATTGGAATTGGAGATATGTCTGGAGATGGGTCATCTGGAACTACTTTAGTCTTGTATTTTGTGAAAGAATCAACCCTCCCCCAGCTATGGCTGCCTGAAGCACTGAATGAGTCAGCTTCTCAGGTCATCCCATGCATTCCTCTACCCCTCACTGTCTTTCTCTCTCTCTGCCCTTTCCTTTTGGAAGACTAATCAACACTTTCAACACACCTCATTCTCAGGTACCCAGGCAAGTGGCTGTGAGCGATATTTTCTGTTCTTTTCCTTGGTGTGGAACACCCTCACCCCCCTCTCTTCCTGTAAGCTGGGGTGACCCATCTTTCCTCAGCGCTCCCTACCAGGCTCAGTGTGGCTTCTTCTTTGCTTCTTGGTTTTTTGAGAGCTGTTCTTGTAGTCCACAGTTGGTTTTTCATGCTGATTGTTCCTAAATTAATTTGTAACCCAGTTTGGTAGTGTGAGCTGGGAGTTTGTGCATCTGCCTACTCCGCTGCCATCTTCAGGTCTCCAAGGTTGTTAATTCTTTATAAGGAATTGATTTAAATTTACTGGGAAGATATTTTGGTAGTATAAACTTCCCAAGATTAATGATTTATATCTATAATTCTCTTACTTATAATTCTGACATTAAATACAAAAGAAAAGACTAATTATCATGGAAGCAACTAAAAATGATTAGATAAAGAGAGCAAGGACATACTGTTCCTCCACTATTCAAACATGAAACTTTAATTAGGCAACTCTTTTTTCCTTGATGTTACTTTCTCTTGTAAAGTATTATCCTCAAGTTTTAAGGACCCTATAAAATTTCTTACAAAATCAGCTAGTGAATAATCAGTTAGTAATTATGTTGAGTAATTAGTATCCTGAAGAAACTTTGGGATTAAAGTCTGAAAAAAAAATGTTCCATGAAAGAGGAAATATAGTTTGGACATTGTGTGTGTATGTGTATGTGTGTGTGTGTGTGTGTGTGTGTGTGTGTATGTTAATTTCTACTCTTCTTGTTTTATATTATTCACAGTAGCCTAACAACATCAGAATATCTTATGTTACCCAATTAGTTTATTCCTCTCTTACATCATACTGAAGGTGTATTGTGTGGGATGATGGGCTAAATACCACACAGCCATTTAAGAACCCAGGATCCTTCTAGTTACAAGATAACCTCCTCTTTAAAATAAGGTGTCACAGCCCTTGAATGGATTTCTTTCTTTCACACATCTGACACATGAAAAGAATAAAGATATCAGAGCAGCTTATAAGGATCAGAATAAGAATTGGAAAATATCACTCCCACCAACATTCCAGAATCCAGACACATAAACTCATGTAACTGCAAAGACGGCTGGGAAATGTATTTTTAGGGGGGCATGGGAAGAAAAAAAACAACAGGGCTTTATGAATTTACTATCAAGGGTTCTATAATCTTGTATCCTCTTTTTCATTTTAGCAATAAAATCTTTATACCCTTTAAAGATATCACCAAGTAGAAGGGAAAATTTGAAAAAATACCAAGGCTCTTCACCAATACACCTGAAATTATAAGACCTACATTCTGCCTGGGCAGAAATCCAATTCTACGTTTGTTTTGAAATTATTAGGATATATATGTTCTGCTATTAAAACTAAAAATTACATGCATTTTACTTTATACATGGTGACAATAGCCTTTCTTGTTCATTGTTGTATTTGTTTATGAAAGAAAAGTTTTTTTTTGTATTTTTTTTCTGAAGTGAGAAACAGGTGAGTGGGGAGGAGGCAGACAGACAAACTCCAGCATGAGGCCAAACAAAATCCACCTGGCATGCCCACAAGAGGGTGATGCTCTGCCTATCTGGGGTGTTGCTCTGCTGCAGCCAGAGCCATTTTAGCATGTGAGGTGGAGGCCATGGAGCCATTATCAGCACCCAGGCCAACTCTGCTCCAATGGAGCCTTGGCTGCAGGAGGGGAAGAGAGAGATAGAGAGAAAGGAGAAGGGGAAGGGTGGAGAAGCAGATAGGCACTTCCCCTGTGTGCCCTGGCCGGGAATCAAACCTGGGACTTCCACAGCCAGGCTGATGCTCTATCACTGAGCCAATGGGCCAGGGTGAAAGAAAAGATTTTTTAAAAGATCTTTTTGGTGATCAGTCTTGGGAAAATACTTTAAAGTTTATATTATTATTGTTGCCATTGATGTTGTTATTACATGTGTGTGGATGGAGTACATGAGTGCTGTGTTTTGTATATGTGTGTGCAAACAGGTGTGTGTGTGTATGTATTGGAAGTAGAATTTACTTTTCTCAAATCCAGAAGTTAGTTTTTTAAAAATCTAAGACATGCCTGACCTTTAATAGCACAGTGATAAAGCATCACCTGAAATGCTCAGGTTGCTGGCTCAAAACCCTGGCTTGTCTGATCAAGGCTCAGACAACAAACAACTACTATGAGTTGATTCTTTCTGCTCCTCCACCCCTCCCTGCCCCCATTTCTCTCTCTTTTTACCCTCTCTAAAATAAATAGATAAATTGTTTGAAAAATATCTGAGACATAAGTCTTCTCTGTTCTCCAGGTCTGAAATTCCTTAATTTTCCCTCTACCAGGTAGTGTTGTATCAAATTAAGAAACTGTAAGATTTAGAGAAGGATTTTATGAAGTACCTTTAAGAGTCAAAAATGACTAAACTCCCAGGTGAAAGGTGAAGTAGAATTGGAATGAAGAATTTCTTTCACAAAATTTATTTGTTTTTAAAGCAAAGAAAGGTCATCAAGCCAGATATTCTGATTTTTCTCTTTAGTAATAAAATTAAGCTGCTCCAGTTTTTCTTAAGTATTAAGAGTTTACTATTTTTCTATGTAATTTTGTACTAAAAACATACATATGAACAAATTGGTTTGCTTTATGTCCCAGGGACTGTCAAATCACTACTCAATTACCTCACTCAGTCCTCCTACCCAGCATCGCTGCACAGTGCTGTGCAGGTTGTTTACTGCACAAACTTAAAAACTGCCATTCATATCATGGATACTACCATAATTGTGCATATTACAACTTATATTACCTTGCATGCTCATTCTGAGCCTATTACCTTCACCCTATAAACAAGAAAATAGAGACTTAGAATCCCAATGATCATTAACTTGACTCCAATGCATATGAATTCAAGTTAGTCAAAATTTAAGGAGTTCAAGTCATTAGCACTTTCAAAGCTAAATAGAAATTATCTAGCTGGAAGCAACATCTTAGGTTTTCCATGAGTAAGCATCTTGAAGCACTGAGATTCAATGGGTAGCTCTAAATCAGTGGAATGTTTTATATACTATGTACAAAGAAATATATAACAAGCAATGCTTAACCACTGAGTGGGGTCCTATTAAAGCATCATTCTGTCTCCAATCAATCCCAAGGTTTATGAAAATATAATAACCTCTTATTTGATTGAATTTCTGTTATCAGCAACCTGACATTTATGTTTTTTCTTTTCTCAATTTCCTTATTCTCCTCCTTCTTCTTTTATTCCTCTTGGGGCTGAAAGCAGATACTTTGGGGAAAAACAACGTTGCAGTTGTTTTTTCCCTCTCAACTGGACTTTTGAATTTTGGCTCAGAGAGAAATGGATTCTAGTGGTGGGGGCCAAGCACTGACCATCAGAAGTAATCTAGAACCAAAAATGTAGCCAATAATGCTCATGTGAGAATCTTAACACTGGGTGAAATCTGTGGTATACGAGTAGGAGTTTTTTCTAGTGATTTAAGCTCAATTTTTGATTAATTAAACAAGTTGTTTTACTATCATACCTAAAATATAATAGGAACTAATACAAAGACTCCATGTGAAGAAATACCAGGAGAACAATGGATACAAGATTCACAATAGTTCTAGTTTATAGAAGGAGTACTGAGAATTAGCATCCATGGGACAACCAACTCTAGTTTTACCTTTAGGCTAATTTGAGTTTTCTTCCCCATCTATCACACATCAATGTTAGCATGCCCAGTTCTTCTCCTCAGGCTACATGTGAAACATACATAATCACTGTGTGCATAAAATTCTAGCCTGGGGCAAGAAGAAGGAAGAAGCTTTATTTTGGGGAAGATGGAAAAAGTTATCAAAGTAATTATTATATGTATTCATTTCTTCTTTGAGACTTATAGGCCTTGAAAATTCTAGAACATGTTTTTATAAGACATTTCAAAACTATACCTGATGTTTACTTAAAAAGGTCATTAAAATTACTTAAGAAATCTTTGGAAGTAATTGGTTACTGAAACTGTGAATTAAGGGATAAACTTAACAGTAGCTCTCCAGACTCCTGTGGTAGTGAGGATTGACAAGGAAATCTATTTGTACTTCCTGTCATGCAAAGAAAAGTAACCTCTCCAGTGTCACTTCTCTTCCACCTCCCAAATAAATACTATGAGTCATTATTCATCGATACCTTCTCAGGACATAATAGAAAATCTGTATTCAGCACCAACATTTGAAAACAGATCTTTTCTTGCCTTCTACACATTACTTCTTTGTGCACATTAATCAAAGCCAATGTACTGTAAATGCAATTGTACTCCCTGACTGTGGGAGTCCCTCTTAGTCCTGCTGGCAGTGGCCTCAGCATTAATCATGTACATGATCTTTTACAGAGCCTGGGTATTTTTTCCAGCTTCCTATTAAATCACTGATATACTAGCTTTTTTTGCTCCTTTAATATCAGATTGAATTTTGTGGGTTAAGAAAATAATCATTTATAATTTATGAAAATAATATAACTGAGCCTTTATTATTTATCATTTGACCTTCTTAGAGCCTACATACCAACTCTCTTCTTAGTCTAGTCACAGCCCAATATTATCCTTAGGTCTGGTTGAAGAAACATATCAGGGTGAAAGGGCCACTAGCTTACTGAAGACTTATCACAGTTAATAGATTGGGTCCAGAGGTGGTTCAAGGATCTGGCTTGCCAACAGTATCCAATCTTATTGTTTCTGAGATTATAAATACTACCAGTAGATCTTTGGCATGCTTTTCCTCCCTTCATCTAGTCCCTCCCCTCATATACTTTATTAAATTTTAATACAGTATAAAAGCTTACCATTTCAAATGGCTCATTCAGATTGTGACTTGAGATATACTGTTTTATGCAGCTGGTATTCATGTTAATGTGCCAGTATTGCAGCTCTTCATTGACTTACATGCTTTATTGAATTATTGTACAGTGAACCAAAACTGAATTTTTAAAGGGTAATATATTAAAATTGGAATGACATATTCATCTCTAGTTCAGACATGAACATTATTTTTTACTGTGTCCCTCTGTCACTTTTAATATCCAAATATTTATCTAATGCTATGTGAAACAACATACTTAATGCCTCTTCCATTAAAAGAAAGTAAAGCAATATTATTGTAAAGCAGTAGTAATCTTGCAACATGCCCAGCTGTGTCATCCATGTGCGTATGTCTGCATGTGCTGGTCTTTGCCCTAAAAATCCCTTGCCTTGGGATAAAATAGACTCATATGATACCTAGGTATTTGTATCTGATTTCATATTAAATAACTCAGTTGAGAGGTCATAGTGTCAGACTGAACTATGTTAAAAGAATTATGAATCAGCTGATAATTGTATGCTTAGTGACATTTCTTATTCAACCAAAATTACAAAAGAAAAACATAGAAAAGAAATTTCTTCCTTCCTCCCTCCCTCCCTCCCTCCCTCCCTTCTTTCCTCTTTTCTTTTTCCATTTTTTTTTTACTTTGTTAGCTGTGGGTACCTTAGTGCTACCCCCACAGTGTGCCTTGGTTCAGTGTCAGGATGTATTAGACACAAGTCTCTCCCACTCTTTCCTATGGTGGATTTATTTCATTCAAGGCCTTCTAGTTCCCTCTCTTTGAAAATAGGCATCAAAGGTTTCCTCAAATTTTTTTGGAAAACTTGAATGATGGCTGTGTGCAAACTGACTGAGATGGTTGCTTTTCTCCCCTGCCAAGAACTTCTTCCTAAATCTCAGTGTTATATTTTTGAAAATGTTTCTTGAAATATGAAATCCTGGACCTCCAAATAAGTAGGATGATTTAGGAAGAAAATAATAAAAAATGAGAAAACCAGTAGCCACATGATAGAATGTTACCTTGAATGAAATCCAAATTAGCAGCTCTCAAGAGGGAGCTCATAGACTTCATTTCTATAGCTTACACTCTGCTGAATAATGTTGTTGTTTTTTTGTCTCAATGGCAAATAATGATATTTTCCCACAGGTTAAAATCATTAAGATTTTGACTATTTTATGGGATCAGTCACAAGAAGGCTAATATGCTTATGGCAGAAGCTGGCATTCTGAAGATAGCTACTCTTCATCTTGAACTTTGGGTGCTTTAAACAGTTTTAGGCAAATAGGTTATTTGGAGGTTTTATGAATTTTTAAAAATCTTATTTAGAAAATTAAATTTAATTGGGTAACATTCATCAATAAGAGTAGATGGGTTCCAGGTAAACATCTCTATGTTGCTTGCTCTGTTTTCTTCCCCCCTCCAACCCCTATCTCCCCGACCTCCTTACCTCAAAAACCACTTCACTGTTATCTATGTCCATGAGTCTTCATTTTTATATTTTTGGGAGCTTTTTTTTTCAGCCTTCTTTCTCAAGTATATAATGAGATACCCCATGACTTACCTTCATCATATATATATATATATATATATATATATATATATATATATATATATATATTTATGTTACATGTATACTATTGTGCTAAAATTAAATTATGTGTATTATAAAACAAATATAGAAATATAAATTATAAAAAATAATTAAAGCTAAAGGAAACTATTTTAAATACCTTGCTAATAATACTGTCATTAAAAACAATCTTGAAGTGACGTCAGAGAAATGGCACCATGAGGGGTGCTCCGATACCTCTCCCTGAAATTTCAACAAATTCAAAAACTAGAGACAGAAAAACAATCCCAGAAGCATCTGAAATACACATAAATCAAACAAAGGTATGATTGGGCAAAAGGTGGCTGAATATATAAACCACTCTAAAGGAAATAGGATGGAGAACAGAGTATTCCACTTCCTTCACTGACCTGAGGAAGGGCTGCTTTCACTTGGAATGGAGAGGATGAAGGGCTAGGGGAGAGGGAAGAAGCTGGCTAGGGCAGAGCCATTCAAGCCAAGGAGACAGTGTGCCCATGGCTCAGCTGATTCAGAGCTAATGCCAGCAGCAAAGCTCAGTAGAGGTCACTGAGCAGGTTGTCTGTGGAGGCTGATACCAGAGCAGCTTTTGGCTTTATTTACTCCCGGTCTACAAGCATGGGCAGTGTGTGAGTGGTTCCACCTGGGGCTTTGGGCATGGGCACTCGCATACCTGGATAATGGGGCCAGGTTGGAGACTGTCAGCAGTGGCCTTTTGCATTGGCTGTAGCCAGAGTTTCTGATAATCCTCGCTCCCCAAACAATGGTGTGCAGGAAGTGTGTGAGAGCTGGCTTCCCTATGTCCTGACCTGTCCAGGAAGGGCACCTCCACCAGCCATACAGGCTAACAGAGAACATTCCTGCGGAAGAGAGCTGAGGAAGGACTGGGGGAAAGGTGTGAAGACAGCTTGCAGAAAGCCTCTGGAGAGAAGACCTGCAGAACACTGAGAGGAGCCTAACCCACAGTCTGCTCACTGCCCGGCCAGCTTGTGCTTGCAGCTCTGGTTAACAAAACTTTCTTTCCCAGGGTTGCAATTTAAGCAGACCCAGAGGAGGGATTTGATAGTTTTTAGGGCCTCTTGCTCTTCAGGCAATGGCTGGGGCAACTTCCTGGCAGCCAATACAGGTTAAAAGCAAAGGCCCATGGAAAAGACTTCAGAGAACACTACGAAGTTGGGTGGGCTGAGCTGTAGGCTTCCCAACAAAGGAGAAGCCTATGGAGAGCAGACCTGCAGAGCGTTAAGGCAAATTGAACTAGACATACCCAGGGAATCTTAGAAAGGAGCCTGACCAGAAGTCAGCTCACTCCCCTGCCTGCTTAAGCTGGTGACTCTGGTTGACAAAGCTTTCATACCAAGAGCTGTGCTTTGAACGGACCTGCAAGAGAGACTTGGCAGCTTTTAAGACCTCTTGCTACAAGCAGTGACAGGGCCATTTTTCTACCAGCTGATACAGGTTATAAAGTGCAGAAAGCCTGGGATGATTAGATCTGCGAAAAGCTGAGGCATACTAGTCATGCTCTGAGGCTCATAGAAAAACACCTGAAAAGTAATCAGCTCCCAGCCCTGCCTGATTATGCTGGCAGCTCTGGCTGGCAAAGCCTTACCCAGAACCCTGCTTTGAGTGAAGATAAAGGGGGAATTTATGAGCTCTTAGAGCCTCTTGCTCTCCAGGCAGTAGCAGGGGCAACTTTAGAGCTGGGTCCCCAGGCTGCTGCTGGTTCAGGAAGGAGTGATCTGGGGAGAGGCTCCGGGAAAGTGAACTCTCCCACTGTTGGAGTCTGCAAATGCTAACAAGCCCCACCTACAAAAAGGACTGAGGCCTAATTTATGTTATCACCATAGTGACACATCAACTGCAAATCTCTGCCTAAGAGTGCCACAGGGGCAGAACCTGGGGTACAGCACTACCAGCCAAAAAGAGAGAGAAAAAAGAAAAGGGGAGAAGATAACCTCTCAGAACCAGAAAAAATCCACAGTCTTTATAACTTTCTCCATTTTTTTTTCATTTTTTATATTTTTCTTCCACTTTTATCATTTTATCCTCTTTTCATTTTATTCTTTTCTTTTCATTTTGAACTTTATTATGCAAAGGTATTACATTTTTTATTCTTTTTTTTCTATGAGGGTTATATTCCAAAAACCTTAACTCTCTTTTTTTTCTTTTCTTTTCTAATTTTTTCCTCTCTCTTTTGGTTTCTTTTTTTCTATTTCACTTTTTCTCTCATTTGATCCTCACTCATAAAAATTTATTTTATTCTGTATTCAAATTTTTTTCCTTTGTGGCATTTTGTGTGCCTTTTACTTTGCTTTTCATACCATTAGTATTTCCCCCAACTCCAGCTCTCCATTCTAGGTAGTTTTTGTCACTTAATACAATAGAATTTTCATTTTTCACTATTTTTTTTCTTTTTTTCTCTTTTCCTTCTTTTTTCTTTCACTACATCTGTCATTCAATCATCATTTACAAGCAAATTATTTTACTCTTGATCCAAATTTTTCCTTGTAGCATTTTGAGGGTTCTTACCTCATTTTTGCTTCTTCGTCACATCCCCCCAAATAAGGCCCTCTGTTCTATGCAGTTTTTATTCCACTTAGAACAATAGAAATTTCAGTTTTAAACTATTTTCTCAAAATTTTTTTAAATTTTTATTTATTTATTTATTATTTTTTAATCAACTCTTATTAGTCTTATTAACAATACCACTCTCAAATGCCATTAAGGAAAAAGATATCGAATAATATGGATACAAAAGGCAGAGCTGTAGTTCAGATAATTGGGAAAATTATATATATATATATATATATATATATATATATATATATATATATATATTACAATAGCTTGGAAACCTTGGAGTTAAATGATAGAGAATTTAAAATAGAAGTTCTAAAAATACTCAGGGATATACAAGAAAGCATAGAAAGGCAGTTTAGGGAGCTAAAAAATAATTCAATGAACAGAAGGAATACATCACCAAGGAAATTGAAACTATAAAAACAAATCAAACAGAGATAAAAAACTCAATTCATGAACTGAAAAATGAGGTAACAAGTTTAGCTAATAGAACAGTCCAGATAGAGGAGAGAATTAGTGACATAAAAGACAGGCAACTAGAGGCACTACAGAGAGAAGAGAAGAGAGACTCACAAAATAAAAGAAATAAGAAAGCCCTACAAGAATTGTCTGACTCCATCAAAAAGAGCAACATAAGAATAATGGGTATATCAGAAGGAAAAGAGAGAGAAAATAAAAAACATATTGAAATAAAAAATAAACGAGAACTTCCCAAGGCTGTGGAAAGAACTAAACCCTTGAATCCATGAAGCAAACAGAACACTGAGTTATCTTAACCCAAACAAACCTATTCCAAGGTACATCATAATGAAATTGGCACAAAACAATGACAAAGAAAAAATTCTCAAGGCAGCCAGGGAAAAGAAGAATACAACATACAAAGAAAGGTCTATTAGATTATTATCAGATTTCTCAGCAGAAACTCTAAAAGCTAGAAGAGAGTGGACCCAATTTTTAAAGTTCTGAAAAAGAGGAACTTCCATCCAAGAATATCATCAAAGCTATCCTTCAAATACGAAAGAGAAATAACATTCACAGAAACAGAAAAGTTGAGGAAAATTATCACCAGAAAATGCCCACTTCAGGAAATACTAAAAGGGGTTTTCTGACCAGATACAAAGAACAAAACAAAACAACAAGTAAAAGTTCCATCAAGATCACAATAAAAACAAGATAAATCTGTGACAACAGAAACAAAAAAAGGGAAAAGACAAAGATTAACAGTAGCAAATAAGGATGTAGTGTAGCAGCACTAATGAGATAATGTGTTACAATGAACATGGTAGGTACCCTTTTCATTACTTAATGGTAACCCAGCCTGAATAAACCACCACAGAAGCACATGACTTAAAAAAGGTAGTAACAGAGGAAAGAAGTATGGATTACAACCAAAAAAAAAGTAGAAAAGCAAAAGAGAAGAACCAAACAAGATACAAATTATAGAAAGCAATATATAAAATGGCAATAAGGAACCCTCAAGTGTCAATAATTTTACTAAATGTAAACAGATTAAACTCACCAATAAAAAGACACAGAGTAGCAGAATGGGTTAAAAAAGAAAATACAACTGTACACTGCCTACAAGAAACACATCTAATCAACAAGGAAAAAACAAATTCAAAGTGAAAGGCTGGAAAACAATACTCCAAGGAAATAACATCCAAAAATAAGCAGGTGTAGCAATACTCATATCTAACAATCCTGACTACAAGACAGCAAAAGTAATCAGAGACAAAAATGGTAATTTCATAATGATTAAGGGGACCCTGGTTCAAGAAGATATAACACTTCTTAACATATATGCACCAAACCAAGGAGCACCAAAATATATAAGACAGCTACTGACTGACCTAAAAAAGAAAAACCAACAAAAATACAATCATACTTGCAGACCTCAATATGCTTCTGATGGTTATAGACTGTTCATCCAAATAGAAAATCAATAAAGAAATATTAGCCTTAAATGAAATACTACAGCAATTGGATATGATAGACATCTATAAGACATTTTGTCCCAAAGTGACAGAGTACACATTTTTCTCTAGTGTACATGGAACATTCTCAAGAATTGACTATATGTTTGGCCACAAAGATAACATCAGCAAATTCAGAAAAATTTAAATTGTACCAAGCATATTTTCTGATCATAAAGCCTTGAAACTAGCATTCAACTGCAAAAAGAGGTAAACAAACCCACAAATATGTGGAAACTAAACAACATACTTTTAAAAAATGAGTGAGTCAAAGAAGAAATAAGCGCAGAGATCAAAAGTTATATACAGACAAATGAAAATGACAATATGACATATCAGTATCTCTGGGATGCAGCAAAAGCAGTAATAAGAGGGAAGTTCATATCACTTCAGGCCTATATGAACAAACAAGAGTGAGCCCAAGTAAACCACTTAACTTAACACCTTAAGGAACTAGAAAAAGAAGAACAAAAACAACTCAAAACCAGCTGAAGAAAGGAAATAATAAATATCAGAGCAGAAATAAATGAAATAGAGAACAGAAAAACTATTGAAAAAATTAATAAAACAAGCAGCTGGTTCTTTGAAAAGATCAACAAAATTGACAAACCCTTGGCAACTCACCAAAGAAAAACGAGAAAGGACTCATATAAACAAAATCCAAAATGAAAGAGAGAAATCACCACAGATATCAAATATACAAAGAATTATTGTAGAATACTATGAAAAACTATATGCCACCAAATTCAACAATCTAGAAGAAATAGATAAATTCCTAGAAAAATACACCTTCCCAGACTGAGTCATGAAGAAGCAGATAGCCTAAACAGACCAATAAGCAGGAAGGATATAGAAAAAATCTATTAAAAACTTCCCCACAAGTAAAAGTCTAGGCCCAGACAGCTATAATAGTGATTTCTTTCAAACATTCAAAGAAGACTTGGTCCTGATTCAACTCAAAGTCTTCCAGAAAATTGAAGAAGAAGCAATACTTCCAAACACATTTTATGAGGCCAACATAATCCTAGTACTGAAACCTGACTAGGACGGAACAAAAAAAGAAAACTACAGACCAATATCTCTAATGAATACAGATGCTAAAATACTAAACAAAATACTAGCAAATCAAAAACAACAACATATTAAAAAGAATATATCATGATCAAGTAAAATTCATCCCAGAATCTCAAGGATGGTTTAACATATGTAAAACAGTTAACGTAATACACCATATCAACAAAACAAAGAACAAAAACCACATGATCCTATCAATAGATGCAGAAAAGGCATTCGATAAAATACAACACAGTTTTATGTTTAAAACACTCAACAAAATGGATACAGAAGGAATATATCTCAACATGTTAAAGTCCATTTTTGATAAACCATCAGCTAACACCATATTAAATGGCATAAAATTGAGGACTTTACCCTTTAAATCAGGAACAAGACAGAGTTGTCCACTCTCACCACTCTTATTTAATGTCGTGCTAGCAGTTCTAGCCAGAGCAATCAGACAAGATAAAGAAATAAAAGACATCCATATTGGAAAAGAAGAAGTAAAGGTTTCACTTTTTGAAGATGATATCATACTATACATCGAAAACCCCAAAGACTCCATAAAAAGATTACTAGAAACAATAAACCAATACAGTAAGGTTGCAGGATACAAAGTTAATATACAAAAGTCCATAGCATTTTTATATGCCAACAACAAAACATTAGAAAATTAACTCAAAAAAATAAGCCCCTTCACAGTTGTAACAAAAAAAATAAAATACCTAGGAATAAACATAACAAAGAATGTAAAGGACCTATTTAACAAAAACTACAAAGCATTGTTAAGGAAAATCAAAGAAGATACAATGAAATGGAAAAATAGTCCCTGTTCTTGGATAGGAAAAATAAATATAATCAAAATGACCATATTACCTAAAGCAATATACAAATTTAATGCAATTTCCATCAAAATTTCAATGACATTTTTTAAAGAAATGGAACAAAAAATCATCAGATTTATATGGAACTATAAAAAAACCTCAAGTAGACAAAGCAATCCTAATGAAAAAGAACAAAGCTGGGGGCATTACAATACCTGACTTCAAATTATATTATAGAGCCATGATATTCAAAACAGCATGGTATTGGCAGAAAAATAGACACTCAGACCAATGGAACAGAATAGAAAGCCCCAAAATAAAATCACATATGGTCATATAATTTTCAATAAAGGGGCCAACAACACACAATGGAGAAAAGAAAGTCTCTTCAACAAATGGTGCTGGGATAACTGGAAAGGTACATGCAAAAGAATGAAACTCGACTACAGTTTGTCCCCTTACACTAAAATTAATTCAAAATGGATCAAAAACCTAAATATAAGACTTGAAACAATAAAGTACATAGAAAAAAACATAGGTACTAAACTCATGAACCTTTGTTTTAAAGAGCATGTTATGAATTTTACTCCGAAGGCAAGAGAAGTGAACGCAAAGATATATGAATGGGACCACATCAGACTAGGAAGTTTTTGAATAGCAAGAGAAACTAACAACAAAATAAACAGACAGTTAACTAAATGGGAAATAATATTTTCAAACAACAGCTCAGGTAAGGGTCTAATATCCAAAATATACAAAGAACTCATAAAACTCAACAACAAACAAACAAACAAACAATCCAATAAAAAACAGGAAGAGGACATGAACAGACACTTCTCTCAGGAAGAAATACAAATGGCCAAGAGATATATGAAAAGATGCTCATCACCATTAGTTATTAGAGAAATGCAAATCAAAACTACAATGAGATACCACCCTCACTCCTGTTAGATTTAGCTATTATCAACAAGACAGGTAATAGCAAGTGTTGGAGAGGCTGTGGAGAAAAAAGAACCCTCATACACTGTTGGTGGGAATGTAAAATAATACAACCATTATGGAAGAATGTATGGTTGTTTCTCAAAAAACTGAAAATAGAACTACCTTATGACCCAGCAATTCCTCTATTGGGTATATACCCCCATAACTCAGAGACATTGATACGTAAAGACACATGTAGCCCATGTTCATTGCAGCATTGTTCACAGTGGCCAAGACATGGAAACAACCAAAAAGCCCTTCAATAGATGACTGGATAAAGAAGATGTGGCACATATATACTATGGAATACTGCTCAGCCACAAGAAATGATGACATTGGATCATTTACAACAAAATGAATGAATCTTCATAACATTATACAGAATGAAATAAATAAATCAGAAAAAAACCTAAGAACTGCATGATTCCATACATAGGTGGGACATAAAAACGAGACTAAGAGACATGTTCAAGAGTGTGTTGGTTATGGAGGTGAGGAGAGAGGATAGGGAGGGAGAGGGGGGGAGGGGAGAGGCACAAAGAAAACCAGATAGAAGGTGACAGGGGACAATTTGACTCTGGGTAACAGGTATGCAACATAATTGAATGACAAGATAATCTGGAGATGTTTTCTTTGAACATTTACCCTGATTTATTAATGTCACCCCTTTAAAATTAATAAAAATTTATAAAAAAAACACCTTATTTATGTCAAATAAAAAAAACCAGATAGAAGGTGATGGAAGAAATTTGACTTTGGATGATGGGTATGCAACATAATCAAATGTCAAAATAACCTGGAGATGTTTTCTCTGAACCTATGTACCCTGATTGATAAATGTCACCCCATTATAATTTATAATAAAAATAAGAAATAAAAAAATCTCAGCACACAATATTCCCTTAAGGAGGAATTTACTATGAATATTAGATAAAATATAAATTTATAATTCAACTGGTTTTCTTGAAAAGTAAATTTATTCATCCAGTTCTTATCACTTTTGAGTATATGAGCACAGATTTAATTTTTTAATGTGACTGATCAATATCTCCTTTTAGGAATAAAAAGAATTGTAAACTCTGACATCTTATTGTTTGTTTGAACTTATTTTTTAATTATCCTGAAACTATATTTTTTTTCTAAAAATTTTACAATGGATCTTATTTAATGAATTTTAGCTTAGTTAAAATTAGATAGTATAACTCATAAATCCAGTTAACCAGGCACATATTAATTGTAATTTGTTGAAAGCTATTGAGCAAGTAAATGCACCATAATCAATCTTTCCAGACTGTAGAACTCTCTTGTCTGGGATTTATATTAAATGAGAGTACCAGCGCTGATAATATCTTAAACACTGGTAAAGTTACAATTCTTTTGCTCTGATAACAAACATAAATAAAATTGCAAATATTTGCTTTCCATTCTACAATAGAGTATCTCCCCAGCCCCACTTTGGAGATTACTATTTAAAGGCAGAGCTCAAATGACATCTTTCCCAGAAAGGTGTTTTTCTGTAGACCAAAGCAGAAAATACATATTTGGTTTCTCTGAATACTTTTATCATCTTACCTTTATCTCTGTTCAGCTAGTCACTCTTTTCTGCCTCAGAATTATGTACATACTTGTCTTAATTTTTGAACTAGATTCTAAGCTTACTGGGAGAATGTAGGGATGATTTATGCTTGGGGTTCCCAGAGCATCCAGAGGCAGGAAGAACAATGGGGAGAACAGCAATGGACTTATATATCATAGTTCTTCCAAAAATGCATGTTTCATAAAATAAATAATCAATTCCTTTAACCTAGTTGCAAATAAATCTTGTGATCTTGACTTTCATTCTGTATTCTTGTCTCTGTTAGATACTATCAAACAATAGATTGCTAGAAGGCATGAAAGAGAAGAGCTAGAAACAAGAAAAGTATTTCTGTAAAGGTTCAAAACCAATGTTAAATTCACAATAAATGATCAACTTTAAAAACTGAAATTAGGTAACAGATGATTATCCTAAGATGCTTTTTATTGTAAATTTTTTAAATATGCATTAATATACCCTTAACATATTATACTCATCATATATCTTTCTGTTCCTTTTCTAAATTAGTTCCAAGTAGAAACTATATATGACCATAGGATATGTTTTTATTACTCCTCAATTCAGACACTAAATATTAGAGAAGGAAGCATTAAGTTAAAGAAAAACAACTAAAAACAGTTTAATAGGGTGAATACAGAGCTACAGTAAAGAGAACATAAATAATTTTACGGGCATTTTTTGAGACTCAAAGAACTAAAGGTGAATTCAAGTTGAAAACCAGAAAACATTAGAACAAATATGAAAAAAGAAGTCTAAGAAAGAATAGAGCTACTTATTTTTAAACATAGCTACTATTTCTAGAAACACGGCAATACTCAAGGGCTGGAAATTATAGATGCTACTCTATCTTCTGAGAACTGAGTTTGGTCATACTTTATAGTTTTCCATATATTCAAATGACTCCCAAGGATCAACAAAGTAAGATTAATGATTTAATTTTCTCTTCAAAGGTTATGTTACCGTTGTTAAGCCATGCACATGATTACTACTGTGGGGAAAGTATACCAGGTCAGGCTCGTGGAATTGCAGGACTTTAAGTGGACCAAATTGGACAAAAGTAAAGGGTAGTTATGTTATTTGCACTGAGGATTCTGAAGGTTGTACCCAACTGCAAGGATGAGGCTTCCTACTAGAGTCTGTCTCTCAGATATAAAATTTCATATTACTTCCTGACAAGAGATTCTTAACAAATATGAGCATATATATTTAATTTTATTATTTTAATTTTATTTTATTTTTAGTAAGAAAGACAGAGAGAAGGATGGTCAGACAGATAGGCAGGAGAGAGATGAGAAGCATCAATTCTTTGTTGTGATAACTTAGTTGTTCATTGCTTGCTTTCTCATATGTGCCTTGACTGGGGGAGGGGAGCTACAGCTAATTCAGTGACCCCTTGCTCGAGCTAGCCTTGGACTCAGGCCAGCAACCCTACACTCAAGCTGGTGAGCCCATGCTCAAGCCAGATGAGCCCTTGCTTAAGCCAGTGACCTTAGTGTTTCAAACCTGGGTCCTCTGCATTCCAGTCTGATGCTCTAACCACTGTGCACCACTTGGTCAGGTTGAGCATATATTTTTGAGGAAATTTCTCCTTCAACAATGAACAAGTGCATGGCATACTGTTCTTGGCAATTAGACATCCATTTCCATGGGATGATACTTTGTCTTGGCTAATCATTGTTGGACTGAAACACATATCCTTACCGCATATCTGACCTTATTGCTTTACAATGGATAAAGTCCCAATTTAGGGATCTCAGCTGACCTGGTCACCATGGGTGCCACTCTCAAGTCCCCATCAGATACAATGATTATTTTCTCTTGCTGGCTCTACTCTCTTTTCTCTGTTTCTCCTTGGTCATACCTTCTCCTTGCAATCTCATCAAGTAAATTTTATCGTTTCTCTCTCTTCTTAGTGCCTTCTTTTCTATTCTTTGTCTCTCTCCTGTCTCTTCTATTCCTCCACTCCTTATTTTCCCTGCTAGTTGCCACTGAAGATGCTTTTTAGTTTTACTTTGAATTAAACCAAGTGCTGATCCTTGGTTTCACAGAAGGTTTGATGTTACCCATAATACTAAGTTTCAATTGTATTGTTTAGATTGAAAAGCACTTTCCAATAGATTATTTCATTTTGATACATAGAACAAACCTGAAGTATAGGAATGACAGAGAATTATAAGCCCTTATTACGAAAGAAAATACTGACACTCATATGACAAATAGCCCAATCAAACATACATACTTAGGCACTGCAGAGCAGGGGGTCAGTCAAACCCTCCATTTCTTATTCTTGCCCTATGCATATGCTATCCCAGGTTGCCAGTTTCTTTTATTTTTAAACATGCCCCTCTTTCTCTTGTTTTCAATCATGAAAGATTTCAGTTTTCTAAGCTTTTTTAGGAAAAGGTATTTCACTTCTATGAAGTATGTTGATTAGCTCATATAATTATCAAATAATTATCGTTCACTGGTTATGTGTAAGGTGTTTTGCGAGGCAATATCTTGAATAGAAACATAAAAGAGGTATGGCCCCTATTCTTTATAACATAGGATAACTGGATGGGATGTCACTCCAATTGAAAGATCATTTGGAAAAGACTGGCTTCCGTATTTAGCATTCTGCAAAATTAGAAAAGTAGTTCACTCAGCCATCCGTTTTTTTATAAATTTATTCATTAAATATAACTATTGTACATTTTAAACATAGATCAAATTTTTTGTAGGCATTTACATCCTTGAAGCTTGAAATCTAATAGAAATACAGTAAATTTAATAAGAAAATAAGCATATAAAATAAGATTGTTTCAGATAGAAATAGTATTAAGATAAAAATAAAACTCTATCATCTAATACTTGGTTGGGGCAGAGGAGAATATAAATTAAAGAATAAAATAATTAATGTCTGCATCCAGTTTGGAATTAACAGAAGGCAGATAATAGCAATAGTTAAAATGGATAAGAAAAAAGATATAACTTTTACATTTTTAAGTCCAGCTGGAGTTGTAAAAGTGATCCACAGAGTATTTCTAAAAAAGTAATTTCCTTCTTCAATAAGTACTATAAAACATATATAATGATATTAAAGTATAAAACTAAGTAAGACAAGTGAATGAAAAAGAGTTAATCAGAGTGGACATAATCATGATACTTTAAAATCACAAATGTCTTTGAACTGTGTAATTATAGAAACTAATAGTTGAATGGAACTTTATGGTCAATTAGGTTCTCTCAATTGTGGAAATAATATCTACAACCTTTATGACTATTTAGTTACTTATTTCTAATTGCATATCTCCACACAGGGAACCCAAACCTTCATGGGAGAGTTCTCTTTTTATTAGACTGGAAGCTTAACTATTATATATTTTTTTGAAATTGAACACCAATTTGCTGAATCCCCCTTATTGGTCATAGCTCTGTCTTCTGGAGCAACACAGAATGCATCTCCTACAAGAATAGTTAGATTCAGATTTTTTATGTGTATGTTAAAACACTGCTGTATTTTTGGGAAAATACATTCTAGAATAGTCAGGAAGAAAAAGGACATAAAAATAACACAATGAACAAGCAAAGAGAAAGAAAAGAGAAAAAAACATTCATTACATGAAAGGGACAACTAATAAGTTTGCTTTATTAGAGTCAAACTTAAGAGAAAATAATAAGTGGGAAAACACCTGCTAACTACAGTCAAGATTTAGGGCAGGTTTGGGGACACACCAGTGGCAAAGTATTCTTAACTAACTCACCTTCATTACAAAGATAAAACAACATAAAATGTTGAAAGAGCAAATTAAGCCCTCTCAGATAATTATAGTGACAACCAGAAGCTAATGGAGGGAGAAATTTTAAAATATTTAATGCCAAATTTGTATGGTCAACCAAGGGGTCAGTATTGACATGGTACACAATAGGGTGTGGAGCTCTGGTGGCCCTTCAATTAGATCTACATTTATAGTTAGGATGATATATGAGCTTTAACACAGAACTAGCTGCTACAACATATAACCATGATTATAGATAAAAGTAAGTCAGTTAATACATGACAGGAAGTATAAATTCCATGTCATAATCAATTCTGAAACACTCACTATGGTAAATTTTTCATCACCTGAAACTGTATGTGTGTAAGTCTATTCTCTATAAACAACATTTTGTCTGCCTACAGACAACTTTGTGGTGGCTGTGTTTAGCCTTGTGTAGCCTCCTTAACATTTCTCCCTTAGTTGTTTATTTTGATCATTATTCTTGGATTTTACTACTACTCTATTTCATAACTCGTTTCTGTCTCTGCCAAAACTTATGCTGTTAATGAAGGAATCTGGATGCCCATGTCAGTTTGCTGCATGCTTGATGGGTGAGGTGAGAACAGTAATCACTTATAAGCAGTTGTTACATGCTTAATCTCTAGAAAGTGTCAGATTTAACATCTTTAAAAAGGGGGTAGTAATGTCAATCCTGTCCAGGTCATGGAATAATTGGTGAGTCAAATGGGTTAGGGCATATAGAAGTATTTTGTGTACTTCAAATTTCTATAGAGATATATGAATACTAATAATATCTGCATATAATGTTGGAATTACTTAAGACAAATAGTTGAGTATTCTGGCATAGTTTAACTACTAGACACTCCATTAAGTTGATACTTGCCTAAATATAATATATATTTGCATAGGAAAATTTCCATAATTTGAGTTCTATTGAGAAAAATAAGCCCATTTGTGCACTAAAATATCCCCTCAAGCTTAACTGGAGACAACTTTTTGTTTTATTCATATATTAATTTCTTTGATAATATACATTGCTTATCTATTAAATGTATTAAAGTAATCATGTATTATTTTCATGAAATATGTTGTTATAGGAAAGAGGATATATTAGTTTCAATAGTTAATTTGGCATATAATAGAAACCATTATATTGAGTAGATTAGTATTCAACAAATAAGCTTTTTGTCAAAAACTGTAAAGCGGCCCTGGCCGGTTGGCTCAGTGGCAGAGCGTGGGCCTGGCGTGCAGAAGTCCCGGGTTCGATTCCCGGCCAGGGCACACAGGAGAGGCACCCATCTGCTTCTCCACCCCTCCCCCTCCTCTTCCTCTCTGTCTCTCTCTTCCCCTCCCGCAGCCAAGACTCCATTGGAGCAAAGATGACCCGGGCGCTGGGGATGGCTCTGTGGCCTCTGCCTCAGGCACTAGAGTGGCTCTGGTCGCAACATAGCGACGCCCAGGATGGGCAGAGCATGGCCCCTGGTGGGCGTGCCGGGTGGATCCCGGTCGGGCGCATGAGGGAGTCTGTCTGACTGTCTCTCCCCGTTTCTAGCTTCAGAAAAATACAAAAAACAAACAACAACAAAACAAACAAACAAACAAAAAAAAAACCCTATAAAGCTATGTAACTTATACACATGAATATTAATTAAAATTCCATGGACTAGATTTCAATATCATAAAGTTTAAAATACTGAATCCTAAATTATATAATATATACATGTATGTACTTTATACCGTACATCATACAGACACAATACACATCAGTACTTTGTTCATGTAATTTTAACTAATAATTTTAAATGTTTGTTCAAGAGACTTTGCTTTCAAAGAAAACCTTTTTATCATTTAAAATAAAAAAACATTGTTTCATTAAGATAATTTTATTTTGCAATTGAATTTTAGTAAAACAAAAAAGATAAGGTCATGAAAATTAATAAGGGCCTAATACTATAGAGGAATATGATGAAAAATTTTTAATTTTATATTTTGGATTAGCTGTGTTTCTAGAACATCTGTTATACTATTTTGACAGGTGCTTATTAATATGGATGTCTAATCAAATAATTTGATGGCTAATAGCTTGGCAATTCAACATCTGAAAATTGTCAAAAATCCTTGATTATATGTTAAAAACTGTAGATAATTGATTCAAAGCTGTTTCTTTTGACTAGATTAAAAAATTAAAACCTACCTTGTGTATATTTCTTTAGAACTTCAATATTTTTCTAAAATTTCTAAAACATTTTAGTAGTAAAAATTTGTGAAGATATAAAACCTTTCTATAAACCAAGATGCGTCTTAATTCAAAATATTTTTAGGTCTTTCATTATACAAATATGAAAAAATTGTTTTTAATGCCCTGGGCTAGAAGGCTAGAAGTATGTTTATAGAATGACAGTAACAAAGTAATACTAGATAGATAGATAGATGCTAGATAGATAGATAGATAGATATAGATAGAGGATAGATGATAGATAGATAGATAGATAGATAGATAGATAGATAGATGATAGATGATAGATAGATAGATAGATAGATAGATAGATAGATAGATAGATAGATAGATGATAGATAGACTGACAGAAGAAAAACAAAACCTTTTGGCTACATGCATGCTCTTATTAATTCTTATTTATTTTAATAAGTTCTGAGTAGTACAAATCAACAGGAAGTGATTTGATGGCCCTCAGCAATTTGGTTGAGTAGCTTTGATCAGTGGTGAGATTCAGGTAGTTTGCAACAGTTCGGCAGAACCAATATCTAAGATTTTGTTGAGTTTAGTGAACCAGTTGTTAAAGTGACACTTGTAATCAGGGTTCTAAGATGGGTACCTTGGCAGCCCCCCAATGTGGAAATCACAAATTTATATTCTTTACTCTTTTTTATGTTCATCTGTGCAATAGTGTATTCTAAGCGCCCATAGTAATGTTCATTCTGTCCATAAGTGAAAAAAAATTGACAGAATTATGCTTGTAATATTTATTTATTCATTTCATAAAACTTATACCTTTGATTAAATACATTTTAACTCCCTTCTGTTTGTTACTACAGTAAATAAACATATAACA
This sequence comes from Saccopteryx leptura, assembly GCF_036850995.1. Taxonomy (NCBI): domain Eukaryota; kingdom Metazoa; phylum Chordata; class Mammalia; order Chiroptera; family Emballonuridae; genus Saccopteryx; species Saccopteryx leptura. The sequence goes on from NC_089511.1 coordinate 66,675,573, forward strand.
TAAAGAGAAAAAGTGCCAACCAGGGGGTGATAAGCTGTCAATTGAAATACCTTAAATAACAATTTTATTTTTTTTGTCAGGTATTATCTAATGTTTTTTCATTAATATTGTAAAACTCTTCCTTGTAACATAATCTAGCTTTGTGTACCTCTTTTATTGTTTTTATTTAAGTATAAATATATATTAAATGTATGAAATAATAAGCTACCTTTCAGTATATCGTTTTTTTATATTACTTATATTGGTCATTAGAGAAGAGAACCAGTTGTTAAATTATTTGAATCCCACCACTGGCTTTGATGGATGACATTTACATAATAAATCCCGAAATAAATTTTTTTTTAATAATGCAATTGAATGACACAAATCTCTAGAAAATTTCTGTGTTAATAGTATTAAACAGAAATCTTTGAAAGTTTGAAACTTTATAATTATAGATTCTGAAAGTTTAGAATTTAGTTCTTCCTGGTAAATTTTACTTCTATTACTTTCTTGGGAATGTTGCCCTTTTTATCTATAGTGGCCGGATATGAGGTTTTGGTCCAGTATCAGCACTGTCCAGTAGGACGTTCTATAACAATGGAAATGTTTTCTACACTATCCATATGAAAACCACTAGTATCATGTGGCTATTCAGGATTTAAAATATGTCTTATACAACTGAAAAACAGAATATTTAATTGTGTAAATTTTAATCAATTTACACTTATTTAAATAGCCATACTTAGCTAAAAGCTACTGTATGGGACTTTATAACTTAATAAAATTTTCCTCATTGGGCCCTGGCCGGTTGGCTCAGCGGTAGAGCGTCTGCCTGGCGTGCGGGGGACCCGGGTTCGATTCCCGGCCAGGGCACATAACAGAAGTGCCCATTTGCTTCTCCACCACCCCCTCCTTCCTCTCTGTCTCTCTCTTCCCCTCCCGCAGCCAAGGCTCCATTGGAGCAAAGATGGCCTGGGCGCTGGGGATGGCTCCTTGGCCTCTGCCCCAGGCGCTAGAGAGGCTCTGGTCGCGGCAGAGCGACACCCCGTAGGGGCAGAGCAGCGCCCCCTGGTGGGCAGAGCATGGCCCCTGGTGGGCATGCTGGGTGGATCCTGGTCGGGCGCATGCGGGAGTCTGTCTGACTTTCTCTCCTCGTTTCCAGTTTCAGAAAAATACAAAAAAAAAAAAAAATTTCCTCATTGGAGTTCAGAATGATGCTAAAGAGAGTTGTGCTAGATTTTTATGTTTTTTTAAAATTTATGAGAAGGAAAATATTATCAGCATCTTATAGGCTAATGATTTTCCTAGATATTGTTTGCTATGTTAAAAATGACATCATAGTAGCAATGAGCATAGTTCATTAGAGTGGAAATATATTCAGAATCTTTCCCATATGACCTAGATCAGGAGGTTACAAGCTATGGCTTACAACTCAAGTTCAGCCCACCACCTCTTTTTCTGAATAAATTTTTATGAAAACACAGCCGCACCCTCCATTTATGAATTATTTTATGACTACTTCTGTGCTACAACAACACAGTTGAATGGTTACAAATAAGACCCTATGGCCTGCAAGGTCTAAAATATTTATTATCTGACTTTATGAAAACACTCTGCCACCTCTGACTTAGGTAAATGGTTATATGATCAATGTTAGGAGAAAATCTTATATAGAAAAGTATACCTTTCTCAACTTATTCACCACATATATTACATAAATAATATGTATATATGTAATATATATTATCATCTATACAGTTTCATATATAAAATCATCTATATACATAAAACAAATACAACAATTTAGAAAGTAAAGCATTAAAATATCAAATATATGTAAAATTAAATATTCCCCAAATAAAACCCTATGTGTTTTCTCCCCATTTCATGGAAAATTTGATACACAATCATTTATACCATCAGTTTTCTAGTTTAAGTGAAAGGGGTGACTAACATGTCTCCGTCTAGAATGTCGATCAGAGACTATTAGAGCTAGAATGGGACATAAAAGTTCATTCCAAACTTATTTCAAAGGTAATAGCCTGAGAAATTGTGAGATGCCTAAGGTCACAGTGATGATAGTCAATGCTCACTTATTGAGACACATCTATTGATATAACTGTTCAGTTTGGTCCTTATACTATGCAGAATTCAGGAACATAATACCTTAGAACCTGAGGAAACAGCTGGGGAGGGAAACCCTGTGACTAGTCATAGTGGCTGTGCTATGTATGACATATGCCCTTCTCAAATTAGATTCCCATCTTGGTTTCTGCAGCATGTATGTTTCACGCCATGAGCTATTATTAGAACAGCTGATATGCACTGTTCACAGTGGCCAAGACATGGAAACAACCAAAAAGCCCTTCAATAGAAGACTGGATAAAGAAGATGTGGCACATATACACTATGGAATACTACTCAGCCATAAGAAACGATGACATCAGATCATTTACAGCAAAATGGTGGGATCTTGATAACATTATAAGGAGTGAAATAAGTAAATCAGAAAAAAACAAGAACTACATGATTCCATACATTGGTGGAACATAAAAATGAGACTAAGAGACATGGACAAGAGTGTGGTGGTTACCAGGGGTGGGGGGAGGGAGGACAGGGGGAGAGTTAGGGGGAGGGGGAGGGGCACAGAGAACTAGATAGAGGGTGGCGAAGGACAATCTGACTTTGGGCGAGGGGTATGCAACATAATTTAATGACAAAATAACCTAGACATGTTTTCTTTGAATATATGTACCCTGATTTATTAATGTCATCCCATTACCATTAATAAAAATTTATTTAAAAAAAAAATAAAAAAATAAAAGAACAGCTGATATTAGGAGAATGACATGCATGCACAAGGGAGCAAATATGCTACACAATTTAATGATAGAAACAATTGGAAAAATCACAAATGCCCTTAGGATAGATTCTAACTGCTTAATTTAAGCAGCTGGACTTTAGGCTTTATTTTACTCCTAGTAATTCTGAGTTGTCCTAAAGATTTACTTCAAAATAGAAACAATCATATATAAATTACATTACAATTATTAAGAACAAGTCTAATTTCATTGGTATCCACACAACCCATTAATAGACCTTAATCTTTAAACAGATATTGTGTTATGTTATACTTTTTTTTCTGGAGTACAGTTGAAAAGATCTCTAAAGAACCAATACATAAAAGTTTCCATACATTTTAAGGAGAAAAATTAAAATTTACTTTCTGACCTCAATAGAACTGATACCTATTTTTCTGCCATTATACCACAAAAAAAAAATGTATCATAAAACAGATATGCTTTAGCATCAAAGATAATCAAAGCCAGTTTTTTGGTATATGTTTTAAGATAACATAATGGCATTATTTTCATAAAAAACTTTCATTAAGATTATTATATAGGTTTCTAAAGGTGTCAAAAAAAAAGCAGCCATAATTTAAATTAATATATGTGACAGAATTGGGTATTTCAAATCTGTATTGATAGAGCCTTTAACTTCACTAGATTAATCTTCCCTTACCAGATACTTGAATAAAAATTAATTTCTTAACTTTGGACATTTTTTTCTCTCTTCTTTCAGTCCAACAATAAAGAACACAATGCAATCTGAATTACACAGGTGACTGAACTTTCTTTTGTCAGAAATGTGCATGGATTTAGATCTTTGGTTGAGTTGCAGAATACAGAAATACTCAAAACTAGAATCATCCAGTCATTTTAATTATGTTATATTAAATCGCAAAAAGTATTGTAAACTATGCGTTCTGATCAGTGCTCTTTTCTCAGTGTATTTGGTGCCTTATTAGCCCTATGAAATTAGTCAGGCAGGGCTGAAGATGACACAAAAGACTCATCTCCAGAATTTATTATTCCAGAGTTAGCGCTGACCACAGAAGCCACTGGAGAAGTTCTAAGTGGAGCTCTAGGTAGCCATTGTAAGAACTCTAAGCAGCAACATTTAAGTCATTACCTCTGGCATTTCTTTCTGTTGGAAAAAATAACTAAAGCTCTCTGTGGATTCTTTAAGTTATATCATCAACTGAAATATTATTTAAAAATATTATTTAAACTGCAAGAAAAGGTAAGGCAAAACTGCAGGTGGTGCTTCATTTGTGAAAATTTTGCCAACTTATGCCATGACAGTAAATTTATGAATTAGAACTAAATTTTCTTAGTGCCTTAACCTTTTATGTGTAAACAGCTGCATAAACAGGAGTCAGTGTGAACAGGAGACATCTTACATATCTCTTAATTGTGATGGCAAAAAGAACAACTGCAAGAGAAGTGAACGCAAAGATAAATGAATGGGACTATATCAGACTAAGAAGTTTTTGCTCAGCAAGAGAAACTGATAACAAAATAAACAGACAGCCAACTAAATGGGAAATATTTTCAAACAACAGCTCAGATAAGGGCCTAATATCCAAAATATACAAAGAACTCATAAAACTCAACAACAAACAAACAAACAATCCAATAAAAAATGGGAAGAGGACATGAACAGACACTTCTCTCAGGAAGAAATACAAATGGCCAACAGATATATGAAAAGATGCTCATCTTCATTAGCTAGTAGAGAAATGCAAATCAAAACTACAATGAGATAACACCTCACACCTGTTAGATTAGCTATTATCAACAAGACAGGGAATACCAAGTGTTGGAGAGGCTGTGGAGAAAAAGGAACCCTCATTCACTGTTGGTGGGAATGTAAAGTAGTACAACCATTATGGAAAAAAGTATGGTGGTTCCTCAAAAAACTGAAAATAGAACTACCTTATGACCCAGCAGTCCCTCTATTGGGTATATCCCCCCAAAATTCAGAGACATTGATATGTAAAGACACATGTAGCCCCACGTTCATTGCAGCATTGTTCACAGTGGCCAAGACATGGAAACAACTAAAAAGCCCTTCAATAGATGACTGGATAAAGAAGATGTGGCACATATATACTATGAAATACAACTCAGCCATAAGAAATGATGACATCGGATCATTTACAACAAAATGGTTGGATCTTGATAACATTATACAGAGTAAAATAAGTAAATCAGAAAAAACTAAGAACTGCATGATTCCATACATAGGTGGGATATAAAAATGAGTCTAAGAGACATGGACAAGAGTTAGTGGTTACGGGGCAGGGGGAGAGGGAGGGAGAGTGGAAGGGGGAAGGAAGGGGCACAAAGAAAACTAGATAGAAGGTGATGGAGGACAGTCTGACTTTGGGTGATGGTTATGCAACATAATTCAATGACAAGATAATCTGGAGATATTTTCTTTGAACATATGTACCCTGATTAATTGATGTCACCCCATTAAAATTAATAAAAATTTATAAAAAAAATTAAAAATAAAAAAATAAATTAAAAAAAAGAACAACTGTTAACTAAAAATATCTTGGGCATCAAATTTCTGATTTGAAAATTGAAAGAATGGGTTTGTTTGTGGTTCATAATGACATGTTTATAAGTATTGGGATTAAGGTCTATTAATGGGTTGTTTTGAACTAATTCTCCAAAAATAATTCATTTTTTCTCAGAGACATACATGATTTTGTTTTATATCTTATATGGGCTTTTTATTATCTCTATTAAACTGATATTAAAATGGTCAGGTATATAAAAACATATGTACTTTGGATATAAGATCTTTTGTATTAACTTCTTTACCATAAGATAGCATGATTGGTTCTTCAGAGATCTTTTCAACTGTACTCCAGAAAAAAAGTATAACATAACACAATATCTGTCATATTATATACAAATTACAAAAGTCATGCACACTTAAAATCATGCTTATCTAAGTGTACACTTAGAAATAAAGTTATTTCAAATACAAATAGATATGCACACTCTTTCATTGGTGGATAAAGAATGAGTGCAAAAGTGTTTAGTATATAAATTAGTCTATTCTAAATCAGCAGAATTATTTTTATGCATTGCTTTATAATTTAGTTTTATTTAACATAGTACTATTCTACTTAATATTTTTATATTTGAACAGGCACATAAACCATCATATGCAAGTAAGAATACCATTAAGGTGAACAAAATGGAAGCTTTGGGAATTCTTTTTTCTTATATATGTTTACTATATTATTATTTACTGATTATGTTCAAAGAAAATAATCAGTCACTTATAGATGCATAATTATGACATGTTTTATCAAAGTCATTCTATATTGAGCACTCACAATTCATGTAGAACAATAATATTGCAACATGCTTTACTTATTACATAATCAACAGTTGTGTTTTGTGCGAAATGTCATAATAAATCTAAAGCCCTGAAATGCAATGGCCTTCAAAGATATATTAACCATTTCTCAATTATTCACTGTAGAAGAAATATTAAATTTTTAAAAGCAATAATTATCTTTTTTGTTTGTAAAAGGAGAGGTTTGGACAAAATAATCTTACAAGACCTTCCAGGTCTTATATCTTATAACTTTATGCCTTTTTCTCTTTCAATAAGCAATTCCTTAAATTAAATACAGTACATATTTGGCTTAACAAATATATATGTAGTGATAAATAATCCATCACATTTATATTCATAGTGGAAAATATTTATTTTTTATATTTGTTTTAAAGAAATGTGTTTTCAGCTAAACAACTTAGGAAAACAGCCACATAGATATAAACCATATGGAAAAATTAATAAATATATAACTAATGCAAATATGAAACATTTTATATTCTAACTAAACTACTCTGTGAAAATATCATATATTACCTATTTAGCTAAGAGTATTTTGCAGAAAAACTGTATCATAATTAACTATTAACATAAGACCAACAATTCTATTTTATGATTGTTTCTCAAACAAATTAAGGAAAATAAATTATCTTTTACCCACATTCAGTTATAGCTCTATATAATTATGTATTGGGGAAAATAAAATATCTATAATTATATAAAAATTGCAAAATCATCTGCGTAGTGTTTATACAAAAGGTGGTATGGGGAATAAAATTACTACTGTTAAATACATAGAAATTTAGGTAGATAAATCATTTTCAAACTATCTTCACTGAGTTACTTTGGTACCCAAGGATACAGGATGTAGAAGTAAGGAACCAAAAAGGAATGCCAATTGTAATGCCTCTAGTATAGCATTTCTTAGTTCATCTTCTTTTGTTTGTGTTTGTATAATATGTTATAGCCACCAGTTTTGGTTTTTAAAAAGATCCCAATACTTTTTAAAATTTTTTTTAAAATTCTGGTAGTGAAATACGTTTATCTACATTAAATGATTTAAATAAACACAGGACTACAGGGAAAAAAAATAGGAGAGAAAGGGAATACCTGATTAAAGCTAAGGAGAAATAGACGTTTAAAGAAAAAAAACAACAGGAGTAACAAATATATTAAAATTTTTTAGTATAATTTAATGTTATTGTATTTACATATCAACAAAATCAATAAAATGAGATAGAAAAGTTGTATATTTTCTTACATTTCTACCAGGAAATGGAAATATTTCAGTATAATTAGTACATTAGTTCTAGCGTTTCTTCCATTTTATCTCTGCAGTATTGTAATCAACACAACATTATATCCACTACAAATAAAAAAAACCCACTTATTTTCTCGTAGGAATTACAAGGGAAATAGATTGGTCTATCCAATCTTACTGGATTTCCAAGCATTCAAATTTAATCAAGGACAAGAAATTTACTTCAAAATTTATCTTTTCTTCATTGCAAACTCCTTGGCAGCAAAGTAGTTGCACACAATTTTATACATTTCAGTTGTGTCAATAAAAATGGCAAATGACACCAAAACAAAGAAACCAATTCCAGTATCATTTTAAGATTTATCAAACCAATTTTTATTTGGAAAAAAAAGTCATAATCTATGCATTTCTATTCTAGAAGTCTAAATGCAAAATGGTAGGAGTCTAGGCTTGAACTAGAAGAAAATGAAGGCCTGGCCAAGTGGAAAGGAGGAAGAGTTGACACACTAGTATTTGGGTTGCTCCAGATAAAGGCATCTAATTTGACTAAAACAGAGAATTCCATAGCAGAGTGCTGGACAGAAAATAAGAGACGAGGTAAGGACCAGATCTAGAAAGGCTAGAATGTTGACGTGTTTAGGAAACCTCTAACACTGACATTCTTCACCCAAAGTCTGGCATGACTGCAGAGAAAAGAAACGGAAAAGCATTTAAACACCTTTAGTTTCTCTCCCACTGTCTCAGTAAATTCTCTGATGCTCAAAGATCACTGGCTGTTCTCAGGGATGATTTGCTAAATCATTGGGTTTTTCATATGCTCTCAGGAGTGTGGCCTCTTAGCCTCAACATTTGATGATGATCTGAATTTTAATCATGGTTGATCATTGAATTCTTAATCCTCTACCTGACCAAAACAGGTTAGAAATGACTCTCTTCTCTTCCCATTTAATCTTTAATTTTTAAAAGTATATTTTTTATGACTGTGGTCTCTTTCTATTTGTCATGGATATCATTTAAAGATAGCAATCTTGTTCTACATATATACTTCACATACCTCAAAATACCAAACATAAGGATCATGAACACTGAAACACTATTGATAGTCTAATTATATCTAACCTATTGAAAAAAATTAAGAGACTGAATTTATCTGCTTTCTTAGTAATGATGAAAAATCAGTGTTACTAAAGAAAAATGTAGATTTATTTTTTATGAGAGGATTGCCAAACTAGAGGAAATTGCAACAATTTTCTACAGGCAATTTTTGTTTGACATTATACTGTGTAATTTAAAATGTGAATTATTGTCTTAAGTACTCATAACAGTGCTTTGAAATAGTTTACATTAAGACTAACTTGAGATATTTGTAAATACCAGTATGTTGAAAATAATCAGCGAACTTTGGCAGAATTCTTACTCACTGATTCATTCATATTTGCATTATTTATAAGATGCTAATTGGACTGTACTATAAAAGAAAGTATAAATATAAGATCTAATTCAGTGAAGACCAAACAACAAATATAGAGCTCTCAAATTCTGAACTTTCCATATTTGATAAACCACAATACTAGTTAACAAAATTGAAAAAATAATAGTAAACAAAGCTAAAATATTTTAGTTTGATTGAATACTTCAACTAACATTTTTTCCCAAAATAATTTAAAAGTTATATATATACTATATTTGCTTTTTTTTATTATAGTTGTCAGATGGTGTCTTTTATAAAAGCAAGGAGTTAATTTTTGACCTTGAATTTCCTTGGACCAGCTGGTGATATGTTCAACCTTCATCTGCTAGGATTTTCTTACTTTCATACTAACCTCCCTAAAAAAAAGAAAATCTTCAGTAGCTTTAAACAAAAGTCATATTTCACAAATGAATAATGTATGCAATTATCCTCAACCTATGTGCAAAATTCAAAGTTGATGAGGAGTTTTATTTTGCTTTGGAAAGAAAAGAGCTCTACTCATGATTTCCTTCAAATTCTCCAGTATTAACATGTACCAAGTAAAGTTTTCATTGCTTTACTTGAGATGCATTAAAGATTATATGCCAAAACTACTTTAGAGAAAAAGGGAAAAGGAAACCTTGTTTGCTCCACATACACATGCCTTACTAACAGTATGGCACCCAGATACCTGACATTAAACACACACACACACACACACACACACACACACATCCCAAAATCAAATTCAATTTTTACCAAGACAAACACAATTTTTTAACATCTGGGTTCTACTTACCCAGCTCTACTCTGCCATATTCAACCATTCTTCACCACACACATTTTATGTTAACTCTATGGACTCCTTTACCCTTGTATGTCCTTGTATTCTTCTAAAACTTAGGTTTTCTGTTTCCTTAGCTTATAGTCTCTTTCTTCATTTGTGTACTGAGTGAATTCTGATTCATTCTTAGACACCTAATATTTAATTTTCACTGTTTCTCTAAAAAATATACAGACTTCTTTAAAATAATGAGTTATTCCCTCATTGTTTATTTATAACATTTAATGTAGAACATTGATATTAATCCATATACAGCTATATTGTTGGTGTGGTTTGAAAAATGTATTTGTTTCTTTGCTATAACTTGAATACTTCAGAGACTAGGTCAAAGTTTGGTTGTTTTTTTGTTGTTTTCTTTTAGCCATCTCTAGGACTTAGAACAGAGATTAGCATGACCAAGGTGCTCAATGAATGTTTTTAAAAAGAATTTCACCCACTTATTTTTTATGTTTGCTTAAAATTCTAGTCCAGCAAAAACAATATTGAAAGAAATATTAAAAAACAGCTTCCAGGAGCTTCTGAAATTACTATTTTTTCTAAGCTGCAACAGTTAATCAGTGACAACATTGCATTTAAAAATATTTTTGCCAAAAATGGGCCCTGGACAGTTGGCGTAGTGGTAGAGTATCGGCCTGGCATGCAGGAGTCCTGGGTTCAATTCCCAGCCAGGGCACACAGGAGAAGTGCCCATCTGCTTCTCCACCCCTCCCCCTCTCCTTCCTCTCTGTCTCTCTCTTCCCTTCCCACAGCCAAGGCTCCATTGGAGCAAAGTTGGCCCGGGTGCTAAGGATGACTCCATGGCCTTTGCCTCAGGTGCTAGAATGGCCCTGGTTGCAACAGAGCACCGCCCCAGATGTGCAAAACATCGCCCCCTGGTGGGCATGCCCGGTGGATCCCGATAGGGCGTATGCAGGAGTCTGTCTGACTGCCTCCCTGTTTCCAACTTCAGAAAAATACAAAATATATATATATATATATATATATATATATATATATATATATATATATATATATTTGCCAAAAACAGAAAGTTTTTGAACTTGATATTTTGTTAGCATACATATCTCCTGAGGATGCTGACTCGCACTGACATCAGCAAATTTTGGCTTAACCAACTTGGCTTCTTCATTTCCAGTAATGGAGGTGATGAATATTGCTCTCTTACTACAGAAATACAGGTACCAGACAAATTAAAGTATGCTTATGAGTGTTATAATAAATTCCGCTTTTTAATATCAACACAAATGTGTTGTGATAAAATGTTTGAATAGAGTGATTTGAATTCTCCTTAGATGTAGTATCAAATTGCTTCCTGAAGCCTTTCTGAACTTCTTCACCTGTAAAGTGGGAAGATGGACAATAGGAAAATGCAGGCCTTTCAAATATTAGAAATGGAATACTTGTTAAGTAAGATGACTTAACGCTGTTAGCTGTATTGCTTAATCACCATTGCAGGTCTTCAAGAAGCCTTCCTTAAAAAAATAAAAAATCACAGGTATTTATATAATCAGAAAACCCTCCAACTTCTACATGTGCCTTGTTCTGTGGTATCTTAACCAACAAGTTTATGGTAACTATTAAGAATCATTTCCTGGAAAGCTGAGGTTGCTAGTTTGCAACCCCAGGTTGGAAGTTGATGCTTACTGCACCCCTCCCTTCTCTCTCTCTCTCTCTCTCTCTCTCTCCTCTCTACAATGAAACAAAAATAAAGTTTAAAAAATATTTTTTAAAAAGAACTATTTCCTCTTACAAATGGGATAGAGTTTTATTGCTTTTAAGTAGTACACTTTGGTTCAGTAAGAATCAAAGATATGCACACCTCTTCTAATCATTTGACAAACTAATAGATGACAAGTTTAAAAAGAATTTTTTTGCTCAAAGTCTTTGGTAGTTTCCAAGACTGATACATGGTATGAAAATACCCATACTTAGCTATGTGAGTCTTTCAGCAAAATGATATCACCCTCTGTAAAGAGGTACTATATTCCACTGTATATATAGCTCAGAAAATCTACATGTTACTATATTTTTCATTGGCAAATTGAAGTAAGAAACAATTATCAAACTCTATTTCCCAGGCAACATATTAGGTCAACACTAAACTGTTTGATAATATAAGCAATGGCCAAACTAAGAAGAGGAACATACACTTTAAAATAGAAATGGAAAATTTGGGGAGCTAAACACAGATTCAAATGATGAAACTAATTTATGACTAGCCTGAGAAAGACCAAGACACATGTCATAAAAAAAATTAAAGTAGCACAAGCTGAGTGATGTAAGAGTCAGTGTAACAGGCAGCAGAAGACTATATCTGTAGTTAAACCTGGTTTGATAAACATCACAGCCTGAGGAAAGAGACTGCTAATTTTTAACAGATTATTTCTAAACTATAAACATAGAGGTAATTCTGACAATAGCATGTAACAACTTTGTATCTAATTCAATGTTTTGCTATTAAGTAATTAATTAAAATGCTGATACTGGCTCATTTAGAAAAACTTTTCATTATAAAAATGAAAATGCTGCTTTTGTCCATTGTGTTACACATATCTTGTTTTTGTTTGTCTGATGTTGCAATCAGCACACACAGTGCAATGCAAAGTGGAGAAGTTAACTCAGTTTGGTAGTGCTGGGTTATTGAGAACAAAGTCACAGATTTTCTCCCTAAATAGCTTAGTTGACTTGGCAGAGAAAAACCTTGCTTCACAAAATCCAGCTGTTAATTTCAGCAAGCCTGACTGCAGATGCATAGTGTGGGTCAGAGTGGAGGCCATAAAAACAATCCACACACCCAGTCTCCTGGACAACAATGCCAAATGCACATGGTTCAAGTTAGCAATTGTGTCTTTTATTTAAATGGCATTGTTTCTTTTTTTTCCCCATTGTAGTTTTGCTTTATGTATTGATGGAAAATATAAGTTCAAAAACAATTTTTGGATTATCATCGAATACGTTTTTGCATGATGTACTGGCTTTTTTTTTTCACATTCATGATTTGTTCACCTATAACAAAATAATAATTTGTACACCTAAGCAGCAGCATCAACTTGCATCAGGCAAAAATGATCATTTCTAAAGGTATAATTATGTAAAGTAAAATACATTTTCTGAACCTCAGATTTAGAGGAGGATTTTTAGCAATAGATTACATATTGAGTCACAGTAATAACAGGCATTGTGCTACCTTAGCATTATGAATAGGAGACACCTGTTTCATAAAGAAATCATGATTTAAAAATAAGTCTATGTGGAAGATTAGTAAATCAACAGTAACAAAGATTCTGCACCCCCATGCCTAATGTTAGAAGCAGCAAAGACACAGGAAAGTTTTGCACACATGGCACACACAAGCACACTCACACACATGTACATATTGGGGTTAAAATATAAATGTGAGTTCTATCATCTAATGTTAGTCTACTATATATTTCCTTCATGAGCTGATAATTTTAAATTTGTAAGACTTAATTACTAAAGATATTTAAAAACCAATGAAATAAAATCTAGAAAGTCAAGTTCACTAATAAAATAAAAACAAAAGATTGACCCAACAGGTGATTCATCATAAAAATCCCCATTTGAGCCCCCTATGTTCTTAGAAGGTTTTCCCTACTACTTATAATTTGGTGATGTAACTTAATCAATATATTCACTGAGTTGTCTTCTATTATCCCTAATTTTTGTGCCTTGCTTTTTCAGTTAGTATGAATTGATTTTGAAAGAACAGAAGAGCAAAGGCTCATAAATTATAAATTTAACAAAACAAAGTAAAAGAGAATAATTATTGCTCCTCAGGAGCGTCTGTAGAAGGATTCAAGTCAGGAAGGCTTCTTCAAATGAAACATGAACGTGTTAACTTAAAAGTTCCACATTCTATTAAACCCATTTAAGTGGTAATTTCCTCTCTATCTCTGTCTCCTGCAGAACTGACCACCAAGTTCTGTCTTGAGTTTCTCCATTTTAATATTCTTGGTAACTTCATTCTGTTCATTTATTGACAAATTTTGCCAGTGTATCTGTATTACCTTGTTAAATTTATAGACTTAAGATTCTACACAATAGAATACTACATGGTTGTAAAAAAGAAGGAAATCTTACCTTTTGTGACAGCATGGATGGACCTGGAGATTATTATGAGAAATGAAATGAGCCAGGCAGAAAAAGACAAATACCATGTAATCTCACTTATACATGGTATCTAATGAACACAATAAACTGAAGACAAAACAGAGGCAGGGTTACTGGGAACAGATGGACAGCTGTCAGAGGCGAGGAGGAAGAGGGGACAGGATCAAAGAAAGTGAAGCAATTAGCTAAAATCATATATACATAACATATATACACACAACAGAGTAGCAATACTCAGAGGGAAAGGGGGAGTTGGAGTACAGGGAAGGAGGTAAAAGGGGGGGTAAGGGAGGTAGAAATAGACTTTGCTTGGGGCATGGGGGCACAATGCAATGTGTAGAAGATGTTACATTGAGTGGGACACTTGAAACCGTATCAACATCATAACAATAAAAAAGACCTTAAAACGCCTCCAGTTATATTCAGAGTAAAATTAAAGTTCACACCTAATCTGATTTTTACTCCCAATCACACCTTTGACCTCTCATACTCTACCTCAGGCTTCTAGAGTGTTCTCTAATTGTGTCTTTTGCATCAAAGTCTTTTTCCCTAGATATCTGCATACTTTAACTTCCCCATCTTCTCCAACTTAGATGAGGTCTATTCTGATCATACTATTTAAAACTGGAATTCCAACCTAGCAAAACTGGTCTTCCTCACTCTTCTCTAAGTTTATGTTTCCTCATGTCTTTCAAAATATGATCTAATTTACTTATTATTTGTCCACTCTTTATTGTGTGTAAGCTCTTTGAAGTCAGACACGTTTGTAGTTTTTATTAATATTTATTATTACATTGCAAGAACCTAGAACAGTGCCTGCACATAGAAGATGTCCTACACCTATTTATTGAAGGGATAAGCAAACATGTAAAGAAAGTATTTTTTCATTGAGTGGCACAATTTCTCCACTGAGTAGCACAAGACCAGAAATACTGACATTGTAAAGAAGAAACTACAATTTTAGCATAACTATCCTTTTGGTGAATAAGATTTATAGTTTGAATAATGTAAATAACATTTAGTAATTTTTAAACATACAGAATCAGCCAATAGACAAAGCATCAATGATATATTTGTGTTTATACAGTAAACTGCATTGTAAAAATCAAGATACATTCCTAAGATTTGGTAAAGTAGAAGGGTAAAGTAAGAAAATGAGGAAAAACAGTAAAATAGGCACCATGTCCTCATCATACAAATTGGGAGTGCAGATAAATCCTGTTCATCATGGAATGCTGATGATTGGTTAACAAAATGGTTGGTATTAAACTATGATTTTTGAAGTTATACAGTGGCCAACTATAGAACTGCACAAAAAACAACTCTGGTATAAATTTATTGGGAGTGATCCAATTAACCAATGTCATGTCAATACATTTAATAACAAAAAATTATATTGGCTGCCCTAGCCGGTTGGCTCAGCAGTATAGCATCAGCCTGGCATGTGGAAGTCTCGGGTTCAATTTTCAATCAGGGCACACAGGAGGAGTGATGTCTGCTTTTTCACCCCTCACACTTCTCTCTCTCTCTCTCTCTCTCTCTCTTCCCCTCCTGCAGCCAAGGATCTAAAGAGCAAGTTGGCCCCAGACACTGAGGGTGGATCCATTGCCTCCACTCAAGCTCTAAAATAGTTGGTTGCAGAACAACGGAGGAACAGCCCCAGATGGGCAGAGCATCAGTGCCAGACAGGGGTTGCCTGATGAATCCCGGTCGGGACACATTCAGGAGTCTGTATCTCCACCTCCCTACCTCTCACTTGATAAGAAAAAAAATATTATATTGGCTAATAAATTATAACATAAAAATAGAATTATTTAGTGAAACCTAGGTAATTAAGAGAAATGCTAAATAGAAAATAGCTAAATGTAGTCATATGTTAGCATTTAGATTTGGAGAAGGAAGGTGTGTGCATTAGAGGAGACTTTATGCTCTTACGTACTATTATATTTTTCTTTAGTGAAGAAAGTGAGAGAAAGAGAGGAAGGGATAGAGAGAAGAAGCATCAACTCATAGTTGTGGCACTTTAGTTGATCATAGATTGCTTCTCATATGTGCCTTGACCTGGGGGCTCCAGCCAAAAAAATGACCTCTTGCACAAGCTGGTGACCTTGGGCTCAAGCCAGAGACTATGGACTCATGTTGATGATCCACACTCAATCTGGCAACACCACGCTCAAGCTTCTGAGCTTGCGCTGAAGCCAGTGACCTCTGGGCTTTTAACCTGGTTCCTCAGTGTCCCAGGTTGATGCTTCATCCACTGTGCCACCACCAGTCAAGATTTTTAGTGCAAAATATTTTTTGATAAAAATTTTAAAATATATAAAAAGAAACAAAAAACAGCCTGTAGAATGAATATTAATAAATGCTATTTAGTAGATATTTTTTTCATTTTGTATGTAAATATGTACATGTATTTATTGCAAACAAATAAAATTTACAAGTTTAAAAAGTGTTAAATGACTTAAAATTAATCTTAAGTACTATATGAAAAATATTTAAATGTTATCCATCAGAGAATAAATGAAGTTCCCAGTATACTTCTTCTCAAGTCAGTTACTATTAATCTCTGATTCATGCTGCAATAAAATTTTGATAAGAGGGGAAGAGCAAATGATGATGGAGTAAGCAGACATTACAACTGCCACCTCCTAGAACAAAAGTGGATTACAACTTAACTTAGGAACAATCATCTTGAAAAACCAACTTTAGACTAAACTAAGAGGAGTCTATAACCAAGCATCACTGAAGAAACCACACTGAGCTGGTAGGAAGGGTGGAGATTCAGAAAAGGCTGCCCTGCTCCCAGGAGTGAGAAGTGGCCTGGAGGGTCTCTCATGGTTGGTTGGGTTGCCCGGAGAGTTGTGCATCCTCAGCCCCAGGACTGGAACCCCAGCCTGGAGCCCCAGAGACTAGAGGAGGCATACAGACAGTATTTAGCTGAAAGATGAGCCCAGTTACTGTTTGTGAGAGGGAGACAGAACTCTCAAACCCAGGCTCCCTCTTAAAGGGACTGCACAGAAAACTTCCTTCACAGCCACTTACCCGGGGCTCCAGGAGTGGGGAACATCTAGAGGACTGGAGTTGTGAGAGGAAAGTGTAGTTTCAGTGGTACAGGGAGAGACTGTTGGGGATAGCCACCCTGACCCCTGTACTGGGTCACTCCCCAAACCTAAAGTGGCTATTTTTCCTGGGAGAACCAAGCCAGCAAAGGGAAGCAAATACCCCGCCAACCAGAGGCTCTCCTGCTCCAGTCAGTGCATAGACGCTTATAACCAGGGGGCACATCAGTGACACAGGTTTTCACTGCTGAGGTCTGGGCTACACTGCCCCCCCCCAACTGCTGAGTACCCTCCAAGCAGGGGTCCCCAAACTTTTTACACAGGAGGTCAGTTCACTGTCCCTTAGACCGTTAGGGGGCCGCCACATACAGTGCTCCTCTCACTGACCACCAGTGAAAGAGGTGCCCCTTTCCAGAAGTGCGGTGGAAGCTGTATAAATGGTTTCAGGGGGCCACATGCAGCCCGCGGGCCATAGTTTGGGGATGCCTGCAAGGGTAGTACTCGGCCTGCCTGGCTGCAGGGGGCAGAGTCCAGCAAAGCAGCTCACGTGGCAGTGGTGGGGGTGGAGCCAGGCTGGGTTGGCAGTCCTACGTGTCTGTCAGTGAATGAGTGGATCAAAAAACTGTGATCATATACATAATGGAATACTACATGGTCATGAAAAAGAAGGAAATCTTACCTTTCACGACAACATGTATGGACCTGGAAACTATTATGCTAAGTGAAATAAGGCAGGCAGAGAAAGAAAAATATCATATGACCTCACACATTTGAAGAATCTAATGAACAATGTGAACTGAGGAACGGAATAGAGGCAGAGGCAGGATCATAGGGACCAGAGGGAAAGTGGACGGAAGGAAAGGGGATGAGAGGATGGGATCAGAGAAGGAAAAGATATTGGTGAAATTATATATGCATAGTGCAACATTACAGAGAGCAGGAAGCAAATCCTGGAGAAAAGGGGGGAGGGCAATAGGGTAGGGGGGTAAGGGGGATGTTGAGAGGAACACAGGGGTGGGGGGATGTATTCACTGGGACACTTGAATGTATGTGAACACAATAAATTAAAATCATTAAAATAAAAAAAGAAAATTCAAAACACTAATTCAAAACAATATATATTGTACACCCCTATGTTCACTGTAGCACTATTCACAGCATGATTTGGAAGCAGCACAAGTGTCCATCAGTTGGTGAGTGAATAAAAAAGCTGTGGCACATTTACACAGTGGAATACTATTCTGCCATAAAAAAAGAAGGAAATCTTATCTTTTGTGACAGCATGGATATATCTATAGAGTATTATGCTAAGTGAAATAAGCCAGTCAGAGAAAGACAAGTACCATATAATTTCATCCAAATGTGGAATCAGTTGAACAAAATGAACTAAAAAGCAACACAGAGGCACTCAGAGAGCAGTCTGACAGCGGTGTGGGAGGGGGTGAAGGAATGAGCAAAAAAAAAAAAGGAAGAAAAAACTCATGGACATGGACAACAGAGTGGTGACTGCCTGTGGGGAGGGGGGAGGCGGAAGAGAAGAATAAGTGGTGATGGACAGAGACTTGACTTGGAAGGGGGAACACACAATATGGTATACAAAAGATGTGTTGTAGAATTGTGCACCTATAACCTATATAATTTTGTTATAATTTTGTTAACCAGGGTCACCCCAATAAATTAAATTTAAAACAAAAAAGAAAAAAAATTGATAAAGGAAAACAAATGGAAGTGTTTACTGTTGTCATTTTGGGTCTCATAACGTTGCTGGTTATACCATCTCTAGTCCAGTTTTCTCAATTTTCACCTAACTTCATCAGTAGCAGTTGTACAATGCTCAATAATAAAAAAATTAACATGCTTCTTTACGATAACTTGAAAAGTGAGTTTCTTCTCTTCAATTTCTTTTGTGTAATCTCAAACTAAACATTATTTTTCCCATTTACTAGTTTTACGTCATTTATAAAACTCTAATTTATGCACTGTGAGTATTCCAGGGAATTCCTTTAATAGCCACTTACTTTCAATATCCTGTGGTCCAGATATTATTTACTTAAATGAGAAGTGATCAGTTTTAGCTCATTAAAACTCATGAAGGGAAAACAGGTAAAACCCATAATCAAAACTCTGAAGTCTAGATGAAGGATACAAAATGAATTGTGTGTCTGAAAATCAGAAACCGTTGTGCTCTTCCAAAAACTATAATTATATTTTAATCCAATTTAACTATTTTAAATCATTCTCTTTTTTAAAACATCTTAAGAGTCAAATTAATGTCTCGTTTTTGACAAGTGTAGAGTGTTTTGGACATCGACCTTCATGTTTAAATTTCACTCAGTGCTATTTTACAACCAATTTATTTATTTATTTATTTTTTGCCTTGTATATTTTACTTCTTTCAAATTGTTTTTGAAAGTAAATACTACATCACAATATTTTTACAACCCAAATTCAATATCTTTCAAAACAAGAAGGGAAGATATTTAAATGGATGGATGGAGAAAGCAAGTACATTTTGAAGGAGTCTATACAGGAAAGGACACAGGTAGGAATTGAAAAGACTAATCTAGGGAAATGAAATAGTATGTACCATATACAGAACAGAGTCCCCCAGATGCCCTTTTCTTTTCACCTCATTCTCCTTTGGGGGAGATTTTTTTTTTTGGTATGTTATTTTATTTAATGTTATTTTTTCAAGTTGCAAACTTTTTAAATTTAATTTTAATGGGGTGACATTGATCAATCAGGGTACATATGTTCAGAGAAAACATCTCCAGATTATTTTGACATTTGATTATGTTGCATACCCATCACCCAAAGGCAAATTGTCTTTCATCACCTCCTATCTGGTTTTCTTTGTGCCCCTCCCGTACACCCAACCCCTCTCTCTCCTTCCTAACACCCCCCCATGGTAACCATCGCATACTTGTCCTTGTCTCTGAATCTCATTTTTATGTCCCATCTATGTATGGAATCATGCAGTTCTTAGTTTTTTTCTGATTTACTTATTTCACTCAGTATAACGTTATCAAGGTCCATCCATGTTATTGTAAATGATCCGATGTCATCATTTCCTATGGCTGAGTAGTATTCCATAGTATATATGTACCATGGCTTTTTAATCCACTCGTCCACTGACGGACACTTGGGCTGTTTCCAGATCTTCGCTATTGTGAACAATGCTGCCATAAACATGGGGGTGCATTTCTCCTTTTGGAACAAGTGCTATGGTGTTTTTAGGGTATATTCCTAAAAGTGGGATAGTTGGGTCAAAAGGCAGTTCGATTTTAAATTTTTTGAGGAATCTCCATACTGTGGGAGAGATCTTGATAAGCCATTGAGCATTTAGAATATTATAAGAAAAAATAAGAGCTTGTAATACTAAGAAAAAAGTATAAAATTTTTATTCTATATTTTAATTAATTAATTAATTTATTTATTTGTGTAGAGAGAGAGGAAGAGAGAGACAGAGAGAGAAGGTGAAACAGGAACATCAATCTGTTCCTGTATGTGCCTTGACTAGGATTGAACTGGCAACCACTGTGCTTTAGGACGATTCTCTAACCAACTGAGCCATCCAGCCAGGAATAGAATCTTTATATTTTCATTTTATTTTATTTTATTTCACTTCATATTATTTTATTTTATTTATTTTAATTTCTTCTTCTTTTCCAAGTGAGAAGAGGGTGATAGAGAGACAGTCTCCCACATGCACCCTAAACAGGATCCACCCGACAACGTTGTGTGGGACTGATGCTCTGCAAATCTGAGGCCATGCTCACAACCAAGCCATCCTCAGTGCCCTGGCTGATGGGCTCAAACCAATCAAGCCATGGCTGCAGGAAGTGAAGAGAAGAGAGAGAGAAGGAGGAGGGGTAGAGGTGGAGAAATAGATGATTGCTTCTCCTATTGCCCTAACCAGAATTGAACTGGGACATCCACATGTCAGGCTGATTGATGCTCTACCACTGAGTCAACCAGCTGGGTCCAGGACTGGAATTTTTAAATAAATAAATAAGATTTGGAGGACACAGGTTAGTGTCACATAGGAGATAATACTAGCTCTCCAAAATTAACAGTATTTTCCACTCTCCTCTTTGTAACAAACATATTAAGAGTTTCAGCCAAGAATTTTGAAACACAGTTAAATCTTTTTAGATAATGTATTTGGGCATGTTTATATTACACATATTTCTTTATTTAAGTATTTATTGCTAAGTAATGAGGGTAACAACTACATGTCACTTGTCTTATATATATATATTCCCAAAGTCCAACCTAGGGCCCGGCTTAGAGTGACTGATAACTTTATAAATATATGTGGTAGGGTTTAGGGATGAGCTAGAAATGAAGGATGGGTAAGGTTGTATATTGTGCATATTAACTAATGGTTTTTAAAAATTGAAAACAGACATTTTCTCAGGAGGAATCAAAATTTATCTGGTATCCAAATGAATTCAAAAGAATATAGAAACTTTTCTATAGTCTTTGATTTTACACAGACTCCCAAATACCCATTCGCCCTCATACACATATATATATCTAACTTAGAAACTTAGTAAAAAACAATTTCAAAGGGTATTAATAAACAACATTTATAAAGTAAAAATTAAGTATTTATTTTACCACTGCCTGATCCCCAAACCTCTATAAAAACACACCCAAAGATGTTTTATAGCTATGCAAGCATGCAAGTATCTATTTAACACAAACACACACAGATGGCTGCATGTTACACAAGTTGTACACATTATTATTTTCACCAGTTGATGGTGAATAATATTAAATATTCATTCAATGCTGGCAGTTTTCAACCATTTACAGCAGAATAAACTGGGAAGCTAAAAATATTCTCAATCTCTACACTCTACCATTCAAACTCAGTAAAACTATGAAAGGGGCAAAAAAAATTATGGATGTTTGTACATTTCCTATTTCTGATTATAGTTTGGGAACAACCATTCACACCCTTAAATTTACTTTCATTAAAACTATCCACATGAGCACAGCTGAATTGTCTAGGAGTTTAGAAATAAGAATTACTTGGTCTATAGAGACATCATAGGGGTGCACAGAATTTATACAGTGACTCCAAGTTTTAAAATCATTTTAATTTAAATCATATCAGAGAATTTCTAGCTCTTTATTGAAAAGGGCTGCATGATAACCTCTATTTTATAGCATCCTGTTTCCTTCTGGTCAGAATAATTCAGGAATAAATCTATTTAAATGAGTACATAGGGGTTATTACCACAAACACTCAGATTAATTCTGATCTAACATTCACTTGCAACCTAAGATTTTTATGTTCCTAAGTATAATTTGATAGTTTCCTTCAGTTAGTTTATGAGGTTAACTTGTTGCAAAGTTCTTCTCAGTTATAATTCAATTCATTTTCTTTTCCTCTTTTGCCTACTAAACAAATAAATACACAACTAATATAGTGAATCCTCATCTTAAACCTAAAGCTTTAATAGTACTGGGGATGGGGAAGGAAGTAAATTTGTTCAAGGACCAGAACCAATGCATAAACCCTAGAAATAGAGTAAAGCATGATATAGTGGTACTTTCTCATAACAAAGTGAATTCAAATATACACAGTGGAATGAGGTCATGATGGAGGCCCTGGAATGAGGTCTTTGTTCATCCCTCATTTGAAATTAACAACAGAGCAGGTGGATGGAGACCAGGGCTATTAGAGGACAAGATACAAGAAACAAATTCTAGAAAGAAAAGAACAATAATTGACAAGTATAATCCAAGTACTTTGAAATCAAGAAAATAAAAAGGAAAACCCCCATTAGATGTGTTGATAAGTAATAGCTATGGCAAGTAGCAAACATGAAGTAGTCATCTGGGTAGTAAAAGAAAAAAAGAGAGAGAGAGGGAGAGAGGCCAGAAGAATTAAAAGAAGAGAGATAATTTGATGAAAACACTAAGAAAAGGACATTTAAAGAAACCAACCCCCTACACACACGCGCGCAGAGTAAGAAAATGACATAAAAACATATTAGAGAGTTTTTAAGTACTGAGCTATCATCTACTTGTTAAAATATGGAATTTGCTAAAAATAATAACTTAAAAGTATTTATTTTTGTTAAAAATAATGGAAAAATATTGAAGTCCAAGTGAACAATTCTATTGGCAATGCAGTCATAAGAGAGTACAATAAAACTACTCATGTCTTTTTAAGGTTAATTTTTCTGTGTGGTATATTAAATGAGTTTTATTCGCATCAAGAGCAACTGTGGTTCAGTATCTGCCCTTAGTTGTAACAAATGAGACAGATTTGAAATATAGCATGTTATTTTCTATCAGTGCACTGAAAAACTACCAATCCCTACCGGCATCTTAGAGTTGCTTTATTATACAAAGAGAAAATGGCAAGAAAAGCACCATGGGCAGATGTTCAGAATGCTGTCAGAGCAGGTGACATTTATGTAATGTGACTCACCTTGACATCTCTTGGTATTCCATTACAAATCTGAAAAACTGTTTTCACTGGTGGGTTGCAACTGCCTCGGGTACCCAGATACTATCTATGTTCTTCAACAGAGGTCAGCCGATACTCATTGTTAAACAGCAAACACATGGTGGCCGGCTGGCAAACTGACAAGCCTGCAATGCTTGATCTGTTCTTTCTAATCTAATATTTTGCAGGAGGCAGATTTGAAGCGATGTCATGATGTTAGTTACAGTGTGCCTTAAAATGTAATAGGACTACTTTCTTTTTTAAGTGTAGCGTTTGATTGCTTTGTAATCACCTTCTTTATCCAGAAAAATCAAGAACATGTCAAACCAAATTTTATACCTATTTACTAAAATTTCCTTCTAATAATAAAAGAAACTCTAGCTTCTTCTTAAAAATAAAATTCAAAAAAATATTCCTTGTTTGAACCCTGTAGCTATTATATTATGTATTTGTAACCCAGGACAGATGAGGGTATTATGATACCAATTCAAAGTTAAATTCCCATTTTCTTTTTGTTAAATTCAGTAACTACTGAAAATACAAATATGTGTTAGACTACTAAACTCCAATCTGAAAAAAAAAAACAACTAAGAGAAGTACAGGGAGTTTCCATAGAAACATAAGTTGGTTCTACAAAAGATAACAGAACACCTGCCATTCCAGGGCCTATAAATATGGCATTTTTACATCTCAATAAGATGTATAGACAATGTATAATAATCCTTTAATAAATTACAAAAGGAAAGCAGACTAAATGAGTATCTGATA
The DNA here is from genome assembly GCF_036850995.1 of Saccopteryx leptura. Classification (NCBI taxonomy): domain Eukaryota; kingdom Metazoa; phylum Chordata; class Mammalia; order Chiroptera; family Emballonuridae; genus Saccopteryx; species Saccopteryx leptura. The sequence goes on from NC_089511.1 coordinate 66,699,741, forward strand.
TTATAATATTTTACATTTTAAATAAATATTAATATCCAAACTATATTTTTCTTTTCTTCTCTTTTTAGATAACAAACATACCTTAAGAAACTCATTAACTCTTAAAACTTTAACAATGATTTCTCTGAGAATAATTTCCCAAAGTTGGATCTGCACTCAATATTATCCTAAACTCTCATTGCTCTTTCCAATAGAAAATTAGATATTTTCACTGGCATGTTTTCTTTGAAATCCAAACTATCTGTATTTGAACTCATTATTCTCAAAGTTATCTTCTGTTCCTAAATACACATTCCAGTAAAAAAAAAAATAGTACCATCATTTCTCCCTATTTTCTATATATAACTTATTAGAGTCATATTAAAACATTTTACATCTCCAGGTTTCCATAAATTTGAAGTCCAATTCCAAGCCTTAATGATGTGCGCCCAACTCGGACCAGTGCTGTCTCCTGCTTCTCTCTCTTTTAACCGTGACCTGCATTTCATGTTCTTCTCTGGGGTGCTTTCCTTCCTTTCCACCTGGGAAACTCCCATTCATTCTTCAAGATTGAGCCCAACTAAGATGTTGAGGGGAATATAGGGGTAAAAGGATGCATTCGGGGTGACCCTAGAATTTATGTAAACACAATTAATTTAAAAAAAAACTGAAAAAAAGAAAGAAAACAAAAACTTGCATCCAATTAAAAAAAAAGATTTAACCCAACTAGTTCCTTGTTTGTAAAGTGTTCATTAATTTTCAAAGCACAGCTTGTCACTTCCTGGGTTTCTAATGCTTATATTTTTTTCCTCCCCTAATTTCTACAAGTGTTTGAGAGAAGAAATTAAATCTAAGCCTAGATTTTGTTTTGTATATGAAGAATAGAACTTCATGTAAATAGGTACACACTAAATTATTTTTTATGCACAAATGAATGAATACATGAATGAAGAAAAATTCAATGAAACTTTGAATTCTCTTAACATTTTCTTGGTCTTTGTATCACTACATTTGGTTTTTCCTTTGAACTACTTAAAAATAATTACCTAGGTAGTATTAGTATGTGATTAAACTGAAAAGTGCCTGACAGGTAGTGGCACAGTGGATTGAACATTGGCCTGGGATGCTGAGGGCCCTGGTTGGGAATCCTGAGGTTGCTGGCTTGAGTGTGGGCTCATCTGGTTTGATCACAAGCTTATCAGTTTGAGCTCAGGGTCTCAGGCTTGAGTGCAGGATCATTCATGTAATCCCAAGTTCACTGGCTTGAGCAAGGGATCACTGGTTCAGCTTGAGTTCCAGGGTCAAGGCATATATGAGAAGCAATCAATAAACAACTAAAGTAAAGCAACTAAGAACTGATGTTTCTCATCTTTCTCCTTTCCCTTCTCCCTTCCTGTCTCTCTCTTTCTCTAAAAATAAAAATAAATAAATAAATAAAAAATAAAATAAACTGAACACTCAACAGTTCCATGTAATAACTTACATGAATTAATTCAACTTCTTTTTCCAAGGTCACAATATGCTAATGTACTTTAAAAGAACATTTTTTAGGTCCCAAATAGTTATTTGAGAGATAGAGGAGTAGGGAGAAGAAAGAGAGAGAGAAACACCAATTCATTGTTCTACTTAGTTGTGCACCCATTGATTGCTTCTCATACATGCCCCGAGGATTTAACCGGCAACCTCAGGGTCTACTCAACACCCTCAGGATGGAGCCAGTGATCCCAGGATCAAACCTGCAACCATGGCACTTCCAGATGATGCCACATGGCACAATAAATTATTGTCAAGACAATTTGAATAAGTTCTATATATTATATATGTGGATAAATTATGATAAACAAAAAGACTTAATGTTCAAAAAACAAAAGAAAATGTTTTATGTTTTCATGTTTACACATCATTTTCTTTCAATTTACTTATAATATTTTCCTGCACACTATAAATGTAACCAGATGAGAAATTTGATGGAACCCCTTCTTAAAGTTTTCTTTCCCAGTAAGACATAAAAAATGTTCACTGCAGACAATAATAAAATTTTAGAGGACAAGGTATTTTCCCAAGGAAAACATAGGGTTCAGTTCTCCCTTCTAAAACATTTATTGCCAAAAATATTTAATTCTAATATATAAAACTCTGGGTATTTTGGTCTCCACAATAATAGAATTGTGATAGCTCTTTCTTTCTTTTGTTTTTTTTTTCTTTTGTTGTTATAGGCAGACAAAAATATTTGAACCTAATAGAAATAATAAGAATTAGCATTTGTGATATAAATCTTATGTTTATAGTACAAATGGAGTATATAACAGAGTAAATATAAAAAATCAAAAGCCGAGAGTAAGTTTCCATTAATAAAGTAAAAATCTCTAACCAGTCACTCTGCTATTATATGAGCAAAAGATGATGACCTCACATTTTAGGTATCCTAATAACTGCAACAATAATGATAATTAATATTTATATAGTCACAACCAACTGACCAGCACCCTTTTTGGCAAGACCAAGCAGAAAGAAACTGGCTAATGAGTCTGTAACGGCCACAATAGGAGCACAGAGATCAACTCCCACCCACAAACAGGAAATGTGGTATACAATGTAAATATCAAATACTGCCTTCACGGTCAGTATTATTTCAAGTGAAAGATAGAACAGGTAGAGGTAAATATCTGTAATCAAGGTAGAGTATTCAATAAAAGCCAAAGACCTAGAGAAAGTAAGAGAAGTTTAGGGAGAAAAATAACTCCACCTCAAATTTAAAAAGGCTTAAGAGCAACTACATAAAAGTGTAGCAAAAATTTAGTATCCCTCTGAGGTTCCCTTCTTTTATAATACTTCCTGGTATAAACACACACCTAACCATAAGGAAAGAATAGGTAAAATTTACAATCCAATGGCCAAGGAAAGGAGAGAAAAAGGCAGTGTTTGGATTGAGGCATGAATGAGATTTTATGTGTATGTGGTCATGAGAGACAAAGAGACCAAGATTTTCATGAAAGAGTGATTATAACATAGACCAAGTGGTCTAGGCCAGTGGTCCCCAACCCCGGGCCGTGGACCGGTACCAGTTCATGGCCATTTGGTACCAGTCTGTAGAGAAAGAATAAATAACTTACATTATTTCTGTTTTATTTATATTTAAGTCTGAACGATGTTTTATTTTTTTTTAAATGACCAGATTCCCTCTGTTACATCCGTCTAAGGCTTATTCTTGATGCTTGTCTCGTAAGTTTGACAATTATATTTTAAAATACCACAGTTTTTACGCCAGTTGCATAATTTTATTTTGTGCATTTATCTGCCCCACCCTAAAGGCCGGTCTGTGAAAATATTTTCTGACATTAAACTGACCAGTGGTCCAAAAAAGTTTGGGGACCACTGGTCTAGGCTATATAAGGAAAAAAAGGAAGAACAAAATGACAAATAAATTGGGGGTGGGGGAATGAAAGGATCTGAGAAAAGAGCACAGGATAAAGCATTAAAGTTTTTGGAACTGAGAGAGTTAGACATAGGAGTGGAAATTTAAGGTATCAAGTGTGAAAAAAAAATTTTTGGAATATATTGATCAAAGTATTGTAGAAGAGCAAATAAATGCCAAATTACATTAATTAAAGATTTTTGAAAAATCAGGAATAAGACTGATACAACCAGTTACATTCACAAAAATCCATATAATGAGATACTTCATTGTTTTATTTTTTTTTTAAACCAGTTACTTTTGGCCCTGGCCAGTTGGCTCAGGGATAGTGTGTCGGCCAGTAGGTCAATGTCCCAGGTTCAATTTCCCATCTGGGCACAGAGGAGAAGTGACCATCTATTTCACCCTTCTTCCTCCTCTCTCCCTCTATCTCTCTCCCTGTTCTTCCTGCAGCCATGGTTCAATTTGAGTGAGTTGGCCCAAGCACTGATAACAGCTCCTTGTCCTCTGCCTCAGGCACTAAAAATAGCTCAGTTGCCAGGAAATGGAGCGATGACCAGACCAGGAAAGCATTGCCCTATAGGTGGCTTGCTAGGTGGACCACGGTCAGGCACAGGGGGATTCTGTATCTTTGCCTCACCCTCCCTCACTTAATTTTAAAAAAAAGATTACTTTTAAATATATTGGATTATTGATTTAAAATATAAATAATCACAGATTGCTTTTTTCCTATAAAAATATTTTTAAATATAAAATCAATTTAATATTCATTTTTTTGTGATAGAGAATGACAGAGGGACAGATAGGGACAGACAGACAGGAAGGGAGAGAGATGAAAAGCATCAAGTCTTCATTGCAGCATCTTAGTTGTTCATTGATTGCTTTCTCATATGTGCCTTGATGGGGGAGCGGGTTGCAGCCGACCAAGTGACCCCTTGCTCAAGCCAGCAAACTTAGGCTCAAGTTGGTAAGCCTTACTCAAATGAGATGAGCCCACGCTCAAGCTGGTGAGCCTGGGGTTTTGAACCTGGGTCTTCTGCCTCCCTGTCTGACACTCTATCCACTGAGCCACCACCTGGTCAGGCCAATTTAATATTCTTTATACAATTATCTATCCATCATTATTTCAAAGAAGTAATTTTCAGTTAAATTTTTGAGAGATTAAATATGCAAATGGCCAATGGCCAGACTAAATATGACAATAGCCCTTTAATCCAAAGCTTCTGCAGCAACTAGGTTAAAAATATAAAGCACAACTTTTGTAGCAATTGACACAGAATAGTCAGGACTTGGCCTAGAACAGCCAGCCTACCTATATTTGCCATTGCTTTTAATATAGTAACAATATGCAAAAGCAAAATTGTCCCGAGACTAATCACATAAGATGCTTGCCTTCTGATTAGCTCACCTGTATCTTTCCTATGTCAACAAACTCTAATCCAAGATACCAGAAGTGTTGGGGGTTTTCCCCCTCCATTTGGAAATGTTCCCTTTTCCCCGCTTATCTTTGAGTCTCTACCAAAACCAAATGATGGTTAAATAGCCTCTGTATGTTCTCATTGGGGGTGGGGAGGGTCTTTGTTTTTCCCACATTTCTAACACTCTACGCTCCTGTGCTCTAAGACAAGGAATGCATAAATTAAATCTATCCACCTGAAATCTCTGCAGATTCATCCAATACAGAACTGTTTTGCCACTTGGAAACTGACATTGCCATTTCACCAAATTCTCTCATAAATTCACTACAGACATTGAAATGCCAGACTTCAGGAAAAAAGGTCTGTGCTCTCACTCTCAGTTGTAATTTTAATAAACAATTACTAAGATGTAACATAAGCTGAATTTTTATAATTGCTTAGCACATCAGAATAATTGGCAGACTGAATTATTCTCCATTATGTTAAACATTTTTTCTTGGCATTACTGAATAATTATTTCCAGGGATTCTAAATTCCACAAAGTAAGCAAGACAATTCTTACATGGAGAATATTATGGAATAGGCAATAAGAGCTTATAATCATCTAGTACACTATCCAAAAATAAAAACAAAAACATATAAGTCATCATGGTAGAGCACAGAAAAATAATTCTTCCTCCCTGGTATAATATTTATTTCAAATATAAAGTGAATGCCTTTTTAAAGTTGAAATTGAAAAGCTACATATGTGTTTTTCAAAATCTTAAATGATCCATATATCTCATACTTTACATTTTCAATCATTTTCTAGATATATATATGTACATGAGAAATAGAATTCATATCCTTATCAAGTAAAACAAAAATTAAATTTATCTGTCTTCATAGTTTAAATCATAAGACATGAATTTTTTTGTGGGGTTACTGGACAAAGGGGTAGAGAGATTGAGCAATAAAGGACAAAAAAAAAAAAGAGAAAAAACTCATGGGCAGAGACAACAGTGTAGTGATTGACGGGGTTGGGGGAGGTAGAGGAGGGCATGGGGGATAAATGGTGATGAATACAGCCTGACTTGAGGGGTGAACACACAATATGGTATACAAAGGATAGGTTGTAGTGTTGTACACCTGAAATCCATATAACTTTTTTTGACCAGTGTCACTCCAACAAATTTAATTAAAAAATGAAATACTATAATATCTTAGCAGATGTAATCAAGTTAAGATGAGGTCATTAGGGTAGACCCTAATCCATTATGGCTGGTTTAAAATACCCCACTGTGTACCCTTGATACCAAGGGCAGTTATTTAAATTTAGTCAATGTTAAGTAAACGAAGTAACAGAAATTCAAGGAAAGCTTAGAAATTTTGTCAAATTAGTATGTCAATATGTAAGTAAAAACTGACATTACATTGTGTTTTAAAATATAAATTTATGAGCCTAGGTACACCAACTTGGTATATTTTTGAATAAATATATTTTTTAAAATTTTGTGCTTAAAATAGTATTGCTTATGTCCAGGTATTTTAAATTTGTTAACATTATTAATAATAATATTAAAGTTGATATAGTCTTAGAAATCATAATTTTTTGACAAATATTTATATGATGGTTTATACTTCTGACTTAAAGAAGAGTTATCAGTGTTTTATTTGCTTCATAATTTTTCAGCAAATTAAAAAAATGCACCCTAATTAATAATCAAAGATATAACTATATATCTAGAAAGTATTACCCAAAGCCTGTCTCCTATTTAATTGGGGGAAATATGGAAACTGATTAAGTTCACAATCAAGAGACTGCTGGGACAAAGTTTATTTGAGATGAGAAAGAAAAGGGGTATAATTTATGAAGAAATCATTAGTAAGTATTCTAATCTCTAAATATCATAAAGAGAAAACTTCTTAATAAATCCTAGTGGTGGCCAGGTTAAGATGGCAGATTGTCAGATGAATATATATACATTTTTTTTCTTTCTCCAAAGTTCACCAAAATGACAGATGAGTTTTGTTTGTTCTTTTCCTTTTTATTTATTTATTTTTTTAAATCAAGATCTAAACCCACTAGGGTGGAGAGAACGGAATAGGAGAAGAGATATCAGCAAGAATTATTAAGAAAGTAGGAAGCAGATGACAAGTGGTGAATTATTTTTAGTTAACCTGAAAAAGCCAGACTCCAAACCAGCAGTGGGAAGACTAAGAATCAGAAAGATCCATGTATGACTGAAATTTGGGGTAAAGGGAGAGACTGAAAGAGGCAGTTTGAGCCTCCCCCTTCCTCCACAACACTGAACATCTGCCTCTCCCTTATCCTAAAAAAAGTCTGAAAACTATTCTCTAAAGAGGAAAAAAAATCTTTATATTAGAGGGCTTTAGACTTATTAAATGGATATTTATTTTTTTATTAAGAACTGTTACATTAAGTGAATGTGTAACTACTTAATACTAACTATAGAAACTACCAGCCACTGTACTCACCACACCTCTGCTCCCAGAACTTTACCTTCCAATCAGGAATTTGGAAGATGCTTCCCAGGAAAACTAATCAGTGCAAGGGGAAAGATTTGCTTTAGCAAGTATTAAGTCCTTAAGTTTGCCCTGGTTCATTGGCTCAGTGAATAGAGTGTCGGCCTGGTGTATGAACATCCTGGGTTCGATTCTCAGTCAGGGCACACAAAGAAGTGACCATCTACTTCTGTACCCCCCCTCCCCTTTCTCTCCCTCTTCCTTACACACAGCCAATGGCTCAATTGGTTTGAGAATTGGCCGCTAGTGTTGAGGGTAGCTGGATGGGTCCCAACACATCAGCCTCAGGCACTAAAAAATAGCTTGGTTGATTCAAGCATCGGTCTATGATGGGGTTGCCAGGTAGATCCCAATTGGGGTGCATGTAGGAGCTTGTCCCACTATCTCCCCTCTTCTCACCCCTCAAAAAAAGTCCTTGTCTGACCAGGTGGTGGTGCAGTGGATACAGTGTCAGACTGGGATGTGGAGGACCCAGATTCGAGACCCTGAGGTAGCCACCCTGAGCGTGGGCTCATCTGGTTTGAGCAAGGCTCACCAGTTTGAGCCCAAAGTCGCTGGCTCAAGCAAGGGGTCACTCGCTCTGCTGTAGCCCCCGGTCAAGGCACATATGAGAAATCAATCAATGAACAACTAATCAATCAATCAACCACAACAAAGAATTGATGTTTCTCATCTCTCTCCCTTCCTGTCTGTCTGTCCCTATTTGTCCCTCTCTCTGACTCTTCTCTGTCTCTGACACACATACACTCACGCAAAAAGTCCTTAAGTCCAATTCTAAAAAATACCAAAAACTGAAGAAAAGAAATGCTGATTAGAAAATGCCACAGACTCAATGTGATAATATAACATAGCTTATGTGACTCTATCAATGGCCCTTCATCCAGGAGAAATCATGTTAAAACACTAAAGTCAGACTGTTCTGCCCTAGAATGAATGCACCATCGTGGTAATGACAGAGCTGCCTTATTCTGTATTTTTAAATGTGCACAAACAACCAGAGTAAAACCTGCTCAATGCCACCAGCTTAGGCTAGAGGAAATACTAGATAAAATGGTCAATATGCCAAGGAATATAAGCCAAGGCTCAGAAACAGCTACATCGAGTTTACAGAAGTAATTTTTCCATCCTCTGATGCAGTAATTTTTAGAAATTTATCAAGTTTCTATTAGCCAATACCCAAATTTCCAAGTCTGCCCAGTTAGGTAGGTCTCCCAACTGTGGCTAACCCCCTGTGGGTTGAGTATCCGCCAGCAGTGTCATCCAGAAATACCTGCTATTCTTCCTGCTTATCATTTCTAGAATTCTTTGGATTCCACCATACCACCACCATGATAACAATTTTTGAGGACTTCCCTACTTCTTCTTTTTTAAAAACTGTTCATTTTCTAAGTATTTTTATAACCTAACACTTTTTTCATGCCCCTCTTAACTTCTTTCTGTATTTATACAATTTCCTAGAGCCCTTACCCATAAATTCTATCTAAGTCATATCCACCTCCCAGCCTCCACCCTTGAGGGTTTTCTCACTTATGTCATCTCATTCCACAATCCAATCCCCATATCTCATTTATAGTCTATACAAACTTCACTTGCTCATACCTTTTGTCTCTTCTTAATCCTGCTCTTCTGAAAACCTAATGCAATCACAGCTCAAAGCAGATACTGCATTACACAACTATTGTAATTTCTAATGTGTATGTTTGCTCCCCTTGGAGAAAGAACTGTGTCTTCTTTGTTTAACAAAAGGGTAAAGACTTGTAATACAATGAATGGTACCCAGGTTCAGAAGTTGGATCAACTCCAGTTGGAAGTTAATTTTATTTGTGTGTCCTTGAGCAATTTATCTGATCTCTATGAATCTCACTTTCATAGAAAATGGACAATTCAATAATCAATCAATTTTCTGTGAGAATAAAATTGAGAAAACCTAAATACATCATAGCATAGTACATAGTAAACTTTCATCAAACTTTACTATGTTATACTTCTTATTAATAATTAAATAGTCATTGAAAATGAGAAAGTGGAATTTAGTCACTATTTATTAATTTATTAATTTTTAAAATATACACACAGCTATTTAAAATCTATATGTGGACAGAGATGGTACCAACATGGTCGACTACTTGTTGATAAATCCTGCAAGGCCAGCTATGATCTCCATTCTCACAGTCCCATTAAAAACAAACTAGAACACCTGCAATAAGAAATATGTGACATAGATAGAACTAATTAATAGCCTCTATATAAAACTGCTAAATTTAGTCCTCAGAAAAACATAGTAGTGTCTGAGAAAACTCTTGAAACAGAATTGGGAGTTAAAAAGAAGTAAAAAGAAAGGTTTTTATTTATTTTAAAGCAATTAAAGATTTAGCAGAATTTAAATGAATAGAAATTAAACTGAATCGGGATTCAGTTCAAGTGCAATAGATTATCAGGGTCCAAAATTCACTTTTGCTACTCTTCTTTTACTGCTATTTGAACACAGAACATTGCTATTCTATAGATGCCTTTGGAAGTGACACCTATGAATTGTGAGAATGTTGCGCTGTTTAGCTTTAGCAAAACATGAAATGTGTTTTTCCAAATAGGCATCATGCTATGGGGTTGTGAATCCTCTTCTAACACCTTACCTATAGATTATGACACCTTCAGAATCACTGAACATCCTTTCCAAAGTCATATTTCAGCATCCTTTTCCAACCCAATTTAAAGTATTTCAATAGTAAAACATTAATTTCTTAGGGAAGAAAAAATATAGAACAGGAAATACTTTACTGAAATACTTTATCCTCACCATCTCTCTTTATCCCCCCCAATAATATATTAATTAACTTAATTTCCCTTCTTTTCTAATCTAAACCTGGTTATTTCAATATACATTTTCTAGTAGTTTCAATTTTTTCATCCCTTTGAATTCTGCTGCAAACTCACAATGTATAATTCCTTCATGTATAACTTTATCATTGTATTCAAATATATCTAGTTATTATTTCACTAGCAAAAGGTATAATTAATTTTGATGATACATAAATCACTATAATTAAAATTATATAAGAAATCACATATTCAGATAGCTCTGATAGAGATCATAACTTGATTTACCAATTTCTTTGTAAAAGTTAATATTCTCATATGGTACACAGAGAAGTGAGAGGGTATAAAGTGGATTATAAATTATTTCTTGGCAGTTTATAAGAAACTGACATTTATTTACAAAAATATCTAGAATGACACATCTACAAATTTCTAATTTATATTACAGTGGTACCTTGAGATATGAACAGACCAACATACAACTTTTTAAGATACAAGCTGCGGCCCTGGCCGGTTGGCTCAGTGGTAGAGCGTCGGCCTGGTGTACAGGAGTCCCGGGTTCGATTTCCGGCCAGAGCACACAGGAGAAGCGCCCATCTGCTTCTCCACTCCTCCCCGTCTCCTTCTTCTCTGTCTCTCTCTTCTCCTCCCGCAGCCAAGGCTCCATTGGAGCAAAGTTGGCCCAGGCACTGAGGATGGCTCCATGGCCTCTGCCTCAGGTGCTAGAGTGGCTCTGGTTGCAACAGAGCAACACCTCAGAAGGGCAGAGCATCGCCCCCTGGTGGGCAAGCTGGGTGGATCCCAATCGGGCGCATGTGGGAGTCTGTCTGACTGCCTCCCCGTTTCCAACTTCAGAAAAATACAAAAAAAAGAAAAAAAAAAGATACAAGCTGCAACTCGGTCCCTATTTTTGTTCAAGATCCAAGCGAAATTTCGAGATAGGCATCATGATTTGGGAAGCTGCCGCTAGTTGGCGAATTGGTGCACGGATCCAGTATAAGCAGTTTGATATACAAGTTGACTGACTTATGAGCTCGGTTACAGAATGAATTAAATTCATATCTCAAGGTACCACTGTATTTGGTTTTGCCATACCACTTGTTTTAGCACCTGCCACTCAAAATATCTTGAGGTTTTACTAATGTGACAAATGTTTCTAACCATTATAAGTTATTAGACATCATGTTCCACATAATTACCTTGTGAAGTCTGTCATCTCCATCATGATCATACACATCTTCTTGGCCAGAACAATGATATCATTGCTTGTATCATCCCATATTTCAATCTCAGCATCCAGCTTACTCTTTACTTTCTTGAAATCAGCAACTTGCTCAGCTATCTTTTCCTTTTCTGCCTCAGGCAGTTGGGTCATCTTAGCCTAAAACATATAATTAGAGTTATAATTATTTCCCTATGTCAAAAAGCCTTTGTGAAAGAAGTGGTCATTAAAGAATGTGCATAAAATTTTTTCATTTAAAAAGACAGGTCATACTTTTCCTTTTTAAGTCATACAATTAAACATTTCACATTTAATTTTTCATGTGAAAAATGTATTGAATTACAATATTTTGATCTAGAAGTACAATGGTGAATTTGAGAATAACAATGTATAATTTAATGTTTGACATATTTAAATCTACTCCTTAATATAGATGTTGGACTTCTCAAATACTGAACACATTAAAATTTTAAATTAATCCAAGCTTAATGCAATGCATTATGATTAGAAAATCATATATTTTATTTAATTTTACTAATAGTATGCTTCAAAAGGTAGAAGTATGACAAAATTTACCTTGGAGTGAGATTTTTGCCTATCTACCTATATATATATAGTCAGAAGTCAGGTCCTTTTAAAAATACTGACTATATACTGGTAAACAGTAATAGTATACATTTATAACTCATTGTATATAAATAAACACATGTATATAAAATCATGACAATCTATGTGTATCTTATACATATAAGCATGTTTATGTATATATGTATGTACAAATTATTTTGGTAGAAGAGCAAAAATGTTATCAGCAGGGTTTATTAAGACAGCCCTCTAATTATCATTCTGACTTTTGAGGTGCTATTCTCCTATGGGCAATAAGTTTAATTTATTGGCATAAAATGAATTCTTTAGCTATGTTATATTTTGAACAGAAGGTAACTCACATCTTCCACTTGCAATTTAAAATGTAGTATGGGTAGAAAACCATCTAGGTGTCTAAACTACCATATTTACAACTTTAGCACATGGGACCTATAACATTTTGTCAAATAATAAAAAAATAACTTGAAATAAAAGTGGTTTGATACTATCAATACCATAAAATTACATGCAATAATCTATGCAATCATATTGTCAAAAATAATCCATATATATATTCTAATAGTAGAATCAGTACATAGGTCTGAGAGGTATCACTTGAAAATAATAAATCATATAAGTGGAATTTATTTATTTATTACTCACAAAGAATAGGTGATGCCCACTTATGCTTATGTATTTCCACATGCTAAACTTCAGGACACTTATACAGGAAAATAAGAAAAAATCACTTCAGAAAAGTTTTGAAATATTCTGGATAGTAAGCTTAGAATACTGAAAACACTTTTTTGAATTAATAGTGTGCAATACAAAACAAAAATAGCATAAATGTATGAATGCAGAATTTGCGAGAACGGTCAATAAGAAATCCAACTTTAAAAACAATACTTGAAGAACCAATAGCTATGGGAAGGGGGCAAGGGAGATGTTGAGGGGAATATGGGGAAGGGGGATGCATTCAGGGCAACACTAGAATCTATGTAAACACAATAAATTAAAATCAATAAAAAAAGAACTAGTATCAAATATCTGTCACTTATTATCTACTTATTATAAACTCAACTCAGGGTCTAAACTAGGTATCTTATACTCTCAAGATTAATTATCCATGCTTAAAGTCTAACTTATTAAGGAAAATAAATGATAAAACTTTCTCATTTAAAGTTGTTTTTAAATTCTTTAGCATACTGCTTGACATACATTGAATGCTCAGCAAATGATAGCTATTTCCTATAAGAAAATTATCAAAATATAGTTACATATCTAGCACTTAAACTTTGCTTTCTTTTCATTTCTACTGGAAGAATTAAATTAAGCTATGAGACTAGGTTTTTAACTGATGAGCTTATGCAGGGGACTCTTCCTTAGGATCTGAAAATAGTTTGTAGTTTTCTTTTTCAGGAAATGTGACATGCTAAGAGAAAAGCAAATTTTACTGTTGCTGGCATATGGCAAGGCACTTGAATGAAGACACAACTCACTTATGTCTGAAATCAATAGTATTATACAAGCACATTAATTATAAGCTACTAATACATTGGCCCTGGCTGCCTGGCTCAGTAGTAGAGCATTGGTCTGGCATGTGGATGTCCCGGGTTTGATTCCTGGCCAGGGCACACAGGAGAAGCTCCCATCTGCTTCTCCACCCTTCTCCCTTTCCTTTCTCTCTCTCTTTCCATCCTGCAGCCAAGGCTCCATTGAAACAAAAGTGACCCAGGCACTGAGGATGGCTCCATGGCTTCCACTTCAGGCACTAGAATGGCTCTGATAGCAACAGAGCATCGCCCCCTAGTGGACATGTCGGGTGGACACTGGTCGGGCGCATGCGGGAGTCTGTCTCTCTGCCTCCCTGCTTCTCACTTCAGAAAAATACAAAAAAAAAAAATGAAAATAAATAAGCTACTAATACATTAAACTAGCTCAAAAATAGAAGTAAATTTTCTTTATCTTGACCACTGGTCGCTATCATTATCTACAGTTTACTGAAAATTTTTTTCAACCTTAAAATAGTAATAGCTGAAGTTAGATTCAACTGAGGCCTATTTTTTCAGTCTTTATCACAGAGATCATAAATCCATAACTCCAGATCTAATAAAGAATTTAGAAATGTACACTGGTATATCATGGACAACTATTCACTATACTCATAATAAAGTTAAAGCTATTCAAGAGGTGACCTGATTAAGTATATTTTTAGTTCTTTTCCTTGGAATGCCACTGATTTTCAATTTGACATTGAAGAAGTCACTTAACCCTCCTGTCTGAGTTTCTGAAGACAAAAAATAACAATCATTGCAGCTGCTACCCACCAGCCATGCAGGGAACAGGTCGATTATTGGATAACATTGAGAATGACACTGTCATGGACAGAAATCTGATCTATTGTACTAGATTTTCATAACATATCAGTTTACATGGTGAATTATAATTGGCAAACATTGAAGAGATAAGGGACAAAAGCTGAGTAATAGTTTCCAAAATTAAAAGGTCTAGTAAGTTCTGATTTCACAGAAAGAACAATAACAACAATAAAATATACTATTGACTGACACCTTTACTGAAGATGTTTAGTGCTTTTGTAAATGATTTATTGTATGCTAACAATCAATTTTAATCATTGAGAAAATTTCAACCTGACTGGTGGTGACACAATGGATAGAGCATCAACCTGGGTTGCTGAGGTCCCAGGTTTGAAAACCCAAGATGGAAGCTTCAACAGAGACTCACTAGCTTGACTGGGGGTCACTGGCCTGAGCATGGGATCATAGAAATGATCTCATTGTCACTGGCTTGAAGCCTAGGTTGCTGGCTTGAGACCAAGATTGCTGGCTTGAGCAAGGGAACATGGGTTCAGCTTGAGCCCCCATCCCCCATCAAGGCACATACAGAAGCAATCAATGAACAACTAAGGTGCCAAAATGAAGAATTGATGCTTCTCATCTCTCCCCCATCCAGTCTTTCTCTCTTCTTCTCTCTCTAAAAATGAAAGAAAAAGAAATAAAGGAAGGAAGGAAGGAAGGAAGGAAGGAAGGAAGGAAGGAAGGAAGGAAGGAAGGAAGGAAGGAAGGGAAAAGAAGGGAAGGGAAGGGAAGGGAAGAAAGAAAGAAAGAAAGAAAGAAAGAAAGATAGAAAGAAAGAAAGAAAGAAAGAAAGAAAGAAAGAAAGAAAGAAAGAAGAAAGAAAGGGAGAAAGAAAAAAAGAAAGAAATTTCAAAGTAGCATTTAAGAAAATACTTGATATTTAGAAATTCTGAGTGAAAGTTACTTATTAGAATATTTTGTACAGAATAAGCAAAGAAACTGAGGTACAAAGCTTTAGATCAAGTAGGTAAGCGACTCTAAAACATTACTAGAAAGCCCGGAGGTCATATGAAATGACCGCTGTTCTAGATATTATAAATTGTAATTAAAATGATTTGTGCAAAGGTGTCTGCTAATTCAAACTGAATTACCCAGGGCAGGCGGCGAGGACGCCCCTTTGCTTAGTGCTCCATGGGGTTTCCCCCTTCTACTTGCTTAATTGCTTAAAGTAGAGTGCAATGAAGGAAACCACTGGCGGTACATTTCTTAAGAGCCACCGCTAGCTCAATAAATAAAGGTGATTTAAATAATAAAATGTTAATTCACATGTCAAAGATCTCTTTGTACACAACATTTCTTGTGTAGATCTTTCCATCGTTTTTAAGCTTGCCTTGCAGAATACCATCAATTATTTTTAATTTTACATCTGTTCTTTCACGAACTCTTGAATAGGCTACATAAAGTTGACCATGTCCAAATGCAGGCTCAGGTAAAAAAATGCCAACACGCTTAAGCGTTTGGCCCTGAGACTTATTGATGGTCATAGCAAAGGCAAGTTTTACAGGAAATTATCTACGTCTCAATTGAAACGGCAACCCTGTTTGAGATGCAGCCAAATCAATTCTTGGAATGACATGTATTTCACCTTTAGAGGAGCCAGTCAAAGACTTAGCTATTATGACATTATTTTTCAATTGGAGAACCTCTAGTCTTGTACCATTGCAAAGAACCCTTCTGGTGTTAAGATTTCTTAACAGCATAATAATTGCTCCAATCTTTAACCTCAATTTGTGAGGTGGCATGCCAGAAGGCAGGACTATTTGAACATCATGGCAACTTCACCCCATTGGCTAGTACAGTTACGCAAGCAACCAATAAGCTATCAGCGACAAATAGACATTTAAGCCGCATATAATAAAGATGACTTCCTCATTATATATCTCAGTCCCTGCTGAAATCAATAGAGTACAACTCTGATATAAATGTCTATCAAATCCTTTTTAAATTACTACCATTTAAAAGAGATTACCAATATTGGAAATGAGATTACAATTGTGTGTCAATTCATTTTGGTATTTATTGCCAAAGACAATGAAAATAGATATTTATATATGCCAAACACCCTTCTAGGCACCTTACATATATTTAAACATTAATTTTCATAGCAACCCTATAAGGTGAGTGTGTGTGTGTGTGTCTACATATATATTTTTTTTCTTCTGTATATTTTTGAAGTGAGAAACTGGCAGGCAGAGAGACAGACTCCCACATGTGCCTGACTGGGATCCACCTGGCAAGCCAACTAGGGAGCAATGCTCTGCCCATCTGGGGCATTGCTCCATTGAAACTGTAGCTATTCTAGTGTCTGAGGTAGAGGTCATGCAGCCATCCTCAGCACCCGGGCCAACTTTGCTCCAGTGGAGCCTTGGCTGCGGGAGGGGAAGAATGAGATAAGAGAGAAAAAAGAGGGGGAAGAGTGAAGAAGCAGATGGGTTCTTCTCCTATGTGTTTTGGCCAGGAATCAAACTCAAGACTTCCACATGCTGAGCCAACACTCTACCACTGAGCCAACCAGCCAAGGCCTTAAAGTGAGTATATTCTTACCCTAATTTTAGGGATTATGAAACTAAATCTCTAAATGTTATATTCTCAAAATTATAATTAATATTATAGATTAAAAGAATTAATATTGTTAAAATGTCCATACTACCCAAAGCAAACTGCAGATTCAATGCAATCCCTATCAGAATACCAATGGAATCTTTCACAGAACCAGAACAAATACCCTAAATTTATATAGAAACATATAAGAGCCCAATTGGCCAAAGCAATCTTGAAAAAGAAGAACAAAGCTGGAAGTATATTTCCTGATTTTTTAACCATACCACAAAGCTGTAATAATATATGTAGTATGGTACTGGAAAAAAACAAAAACAAGTCAACAACAAAACAACTAGACATACAGATCAATGAAACAGAATAGAGAGTTCAGAAATAAACCTGGGCTTACATGTTCAATTAATCTATAACAAAGGAGGCATAATATACAATGGAGAACAAACAGTATCTTCAATAAATTGTGTTAGAAACATTGACAGATACATGTCAAAAATGAAACTAGACCACTTTCTTAAACCATATACAAAAAAAATTACCTCAAAATGTTTAAAGACTTAAACAAAAGACTGAAACCATAAAATTCTTAGAAGAAAGCATAATCAGTATTTTTTAAAGATTTTATTTATTGATTTAAGAGAGATAAGAAAGAGAAAAGGGATGGGGGGATGGGGAAACATCAATTCATAGTAGTTGCTTCTTGTATGTGCCTTGATGGGGCAAGCCAGGGTTTGAAACCCACAAACTCAGCTTTCCAGGTAGATATTTTATCCACCGCACCACAATTGGTCAGGCTAGGCAGTAAATATTGTTTTGGATATGTCTCTGCAGGCAGAGGTAACAAAAGGAAAAAAATAACCAACTGGATATCATCAAACTAAAAAGCTTTTGCACAGTTGAAAGAAACCATCAACAACAAAAAGAGGTAACCTGTCAAATATTTGCAAATAATATATCCAATAAGGGGCTAATATCCAAAATACATTTAAAAAAATTTATACAACTCAACATAAAAAAATACAATTAAAAATGGGAAGAATAGCTTTACACAGTGGCAGTATCATAGCTAATGAGGTTTATCTGAGGCTTAATTTTTGCTAATTGAAAACTTTTCCCAATACTTTGCCATGATGACTGGAAGAAATGGAAAGAAGGTCTGAATTGACATTTTTCTAAAAAAGACATATACAGATGCCAAGAGACTCATGAAAAGACACTCAACAATACTAATTATTGGGGAAATGCAAATCAATGCCACAATGCTATATCATTTTACACCTGCCAGAATGGCTATTATCAAAAGACAACAAATATCAAGTGTCGGCAAGGATATGGAGAAAAGGAAACTCCCAGGTACTATTGGTGAGATTATAAATCATTGCAGCCACTAAGGAAAAGAGTATGTAAATTCTTCATATAATTAAAAATAGAATTACTATATATTATAAATTTAATAATTCCATCTCTGAAATTGAAAGTATTACAAAATTCAAAAAGATATATGCATTCCTATATTCATTCAAGCATTTACAACAGCAAAGATATAAAAATAACTTAGTGTTTATCAATAGAAGAATGGGTAAAAAAATCTGACATACATACACACAGAAATATACACAAAATGAAATATTACTTGGGTATAAAAAAGAATAAACTCTGGCCCTCACTGGTTTGATCAGTGGATAGAGCATTGGCACAGCATATGGGCATCCTGGTTCGATTCCCAGTCAGGGCACACAAGAGAAGCAACCATCTACTTTTCTCCTCCTCCTTCTCCCCCCTCTCTCCATCTTCCCCTCATGCAACCAGTGGCTCGGTTGGTTCAAGCATCCATTTCAGGTACTGAGGATGCTCAGTTACTCTGAGCATTGGCCTTAGAAGCTGAGAAGAGCTTGGTTGATTGAGCATCAGCCCCAGGTGGATCCTGGTTGGAGCATATGCAGGAATCTATCTCCCTCTTCTCACTTAGTAAGAAAGAAGGGTGGAATGGAGGGAAGGAAGGAAGGAAGGAAGAGAGGGAGGGAGGGAGGGAGGAAGGAGCAAAGAATTATTTTCATTTGCAACAACCTGGATGGACATAGAGGGTATTGTTTCAAGTAAAATAAGTGAAGGAAAGACAAAGATTATATTATCTCATTTATACGTGGAATCTTAAAAACTATAATTAAGCAAAACAAAGCAGAAACATACTCAAAACTATAGAAAACAAACTGAAGGTTGATTGGGGGGGGAGCAGCTGGCAAAAAAGACAAAGAAGCTGAAGATATAAAAACTCCCAGTTTGAAGATTAGATACATCATGGGGATATAATTTACAGGGTAGGGAATATAGTCAACAATATCATAATAATCTTGTACAGTGACAGAGGGTTACTAGACTTACTATGGTGATCACTTTGGAAGGTATATATACCTTGTAAAATCACTAAATTGTACAACTAAAACTAATATAAATTGTACATCAACTAAACTTTAATAGTAATAAAAAGAGTAGAGTGTTGGTAAATGTTAGAGCAGGATGCAAACATGAGAATAATTTTCACATTCTCTTGGATAATATTTATTACCTTCTTCTTTGGGACATAATTATCTTTTAGAATCTAAGTTTTCTCATCTGTAAACTAAAATGATGCTATTTCTTCACAGGCTGTTTTAGAGAGCAAATGAATAAATGTATATGAATTTACCTTTTAAATTCTTAAGTACTATAAAATGACAACTGTTTTACTAACAGATTTAGTTGGTCACTCTATGCAGTGATCCTTTGAATTCTATTCTAATGTTATCCTTCTTTTTTAAACAAAAGTTGTATTCTTCCATTAGCCATTAGGCATTTTTAAGTATATATATAAATATATATATAAATATATATTTTATATATATATGCTTAAATGATATATATGATATATATCATTTACAACTTTAGCTCTAAATCAGGAGTTAGCAGAATGTTT
This sequence comes from Saccopteryx leptura, assembly GCF_036850995.1. Taxonomy (NCBI): domain Eukaryota; kingdom Metazoa; phylum Chordata; class Mammalia; order Chiroptera; family Emballonuridae; genus Saccopteryx; species Saccopteryx leptura. The sequence continues at coordinate 66,719,590 of NC_089511.1, forward strand.
CTGTAAAGGGCAAGATGTAAATAATTTATTATGTACTGTGCTGGCCTACCATACCCCGCTATCATATTACTTAGCTATGCTGCTGTTGTATTGCAAACGCAGTCATCCAGACTATGCAAGAAATGAGTGAGGCTGTGTTCCAACAAATATATGGACATTGAAACTTAAATTTCATATAATTTTTATGTATCAACAATATAATTCTGCGTCTAAATTTTTTCATCCATTTAAAAATATTAAAAGTATTCATAGCTCATAGGTTGTACAAAAACAATGGCAGGTCATATTTGACCTCACAGCCAACGTTTGCCAAATGCTTATCTTTTTCTGTTTTTGTGTTTCAGACTGCCATCCGGTCTTAAAATATTATGTTTTTAAATTTTTCTCCTGTTTCTTTATCTGTTCTATTCTGTTATGCACAAAGTTTGTCCATTTTAACTCAAACTTTTCTCCATTTCTTTCTCTGTATTGTCATTATAGCTATACAAGCGAGAGTCTTCATTTCCTCTTTCATTTCAATCCATTTTGCTACCATTTGATTCAATAATTCTGATTTGTAGAATTGTGCAATTCTTCAGCTAAAAAATACCTTCCATAACTTCTTACTGAATAAAGACTATCAACTCCTGAAATGCTATCATTACATTTGCTCATTTAAAGTAGAAAATTCATATAGAAAAATTATCAAATCATAAATGTACAGTTGGCACTCTTTTCACAAACTGATCAGATCCATGTATCTAGCACCCAAATAAAAAACAAAACAAAACAGTGACCAGTGTCTCCGTAGCTTCCTGCGTTTTATTCTAGTCACTATTTCCCAAGAAATATCACTATCTTGATTTCTAAAACTGTATATTTTCTTGTTTTGGAAGCTTAAAAAAATGAAACAATAATATATATACTCCTGGGTCTGGAATTTTATGTTCAACATATATATTTGAAATACATTTATACTGTTGCATGAAGTTACAATCTATTTATTTTCATGACTCTATACACAGTATTCCACTATGCAAATATATACCATTTTTGAATCTGTTTTTCTATTAATGAACCATTGGGAAGCATTTCATTTTTGGCTGTTTTGAATACTGAATAATGAATACTCTTGTACTTTTGGTGCACAAATGGGCACATTTTTCTTGAGTATATATCTAAGAGTGTACTAATTAGGTCACAGTGACCATCATGACATTTGCTCCAATATCTTTTCAAAGTAATCACATCTGCCATTCAAACACTGTACTCTCAAGCTAAATTAAGGTATTTGCTGTTACAACTAAGTACCTGGAGATATTGTTTATTAATTATTTTAATAAACTTCTTTCCTTTCTCCATCTCTGTTGATCCAATCATATTTCCAAACCAAATTTAAATAGTACATTAGCTTTCTTCTCCAGTGATATACAAAAAAACTCAGAACATGTTATTAGTTCTTTCCTAAGATGTTCATATTGTTCTCTCTCATGGTCTAACTATTTGAAAACATGAATATCTTACCTCATTAGAAGATTCTTTTTTTTTAGAGAACAGAGCAACTGAATTTTATTTTATTTCTTTTATTTAATTAATTGTGTTTACATAGATTCTAGCATTGCCCTGAATGCATCCCACCTCCCCTCTATTCCGCTCAACATATCCCCTTACCCCCTCCGTAGAGCGCCCTTCCCTTTCCCTTCAGGTTTATCCCATTCTATCATCCCCTTTCCCTCTGTCCTATTTTCCTCTGGTCCCTTTGATCCCTCCTCTGTCTCAATTCCATTCCTCAGTTCTCATTATTCCTTGGATTCCTCAAATGAGTGAGGACATACGATATTTTTCTCTGCCTAGCTTATTTCACTCCACATAATAGTTTCCAGGTCCCTCCATATTGTTGCAAAAGGTAATATTTCCACTTTTTTCATAGCCCCATAGTATTCCATTGTATATATGCACCAAAGCTTTTTAATAGATCGTCCACTGATGGGCAGTTTCCAGATCTTTGCTATTGTGAACAATGCTGCCATAAACATGGGGGTGCATTTCTTTTTTTCAGTCGGTGATATGGTGTCCTTGGGATATATTCCTTTAAGTGGGATGGCTGGGTCAAAGGGCAGTTCCATTTCTAATTTTTTGAGGAATCTTCATACTGTTTTCCACAGTCGCTGCACCAGTCTGCATTCCCACCACCAGTGCAGGAGGGTTCCCCTTTCTCCACATCATCATTAGCACCTATCCTGTGTTGTTTTGTTAATGAGCACTATTCTAACTGGTGTGAGGTGGTATCTCATTGTGGTTTTAATTTGCATTTCTCTAATGATTAGTGATGTTGAGAATTTTTTTATTTCTATTGGCCATCTGTATGTCCTCTTTGGAGAAGTGTCTATTCATTTCTTGTGCCCATTTTTTGGTTGGATTGTTTCTTCCTAATGTTGAGTTTTACAAGTTCTTTATAAATTTTGGTTTTAATCCCTTATATGTATTGTCGAATATGTTCTCCCATTGTGTGGTTTGTCTTTTTATTCTGTTCACATTGTCTTTAGCTGTGCAAAAGCTTTTTAGTTTGATATAGTTCCATTTGTTTATCCTGTCTTTTATTTCATTTGCCTGTGGAGATAATTCAGCAAAGATATTGCTGCAATAGATGTCAGTGAGCTTACTGCCTATGTTTTCTTCTAGGATACTTATGGTTTCACGATTTACATTTAAGTCCTATATCCATTTTGAGTTTATTTTTGTGCATGGTGTAAGTTGGTATTCTAGTTTCATTTTTTTGCAGGTAGCTGTCCAGTTTTCCCAACACCATTTGTTAAAGAGACTGTCTTTACTCCACTGTATGCTCTTACCTCCTTTGTCAAATATCAATTGTCTATAAAGATGTGGGTTTATTTCTGGGTTCTCTGTTCTGTTCCATTGATCTATATGCCTGTTCTTATGCCAGTACTAGGCTGTTTTTAGTACAATGGCCTTGTAGTATAACTTGATATCAGGAAGTGTGATACCTCCCACTTTATTCTTCTTTTGTAAGATTGCTGAGGGTATTCGTGTTCTTTTTTTGGTTCCATATAAATTTTGGGAATTTGTGTTCTATATCTTTGAAGTATGATATGTCATTGGTATTTTAATTGGTATTGCATTGAATTTATAAATTTCTTTGGGTAATATAGACATTTTAATGATGTTTATTCTTCCTAACCATGAGCATGGTATATGCTTCCACTTGTTTGTGTCTTCCTTGATTTCTTTTATCAATGTTTTATAATTTTCTGAGTACAAGTCTTTAACCTCCTTGGTTAAATTTACTCCTAGGTACTTTATTTCTTTGGTTGCAATAGTGAAAGGGATTGCTTCCTTAATTTCTCTTTCTGACAGTTCATTGTTCATGTATAAAAATGCCTTTGATTTCTGTGTATTAATTTTATATCCTGCCACCTTGCTGAATTCATTTATTAGGTCCAGTTGTTTTTTTGACTGAGACTTTAGGGTTTTCTATATACAGTATCATATCATCTGCAAATAATGATAGTTTTATTTCTTCTTTTCCAATTTGGATGCCTTTTATTTCTTCTTGTTGTTTGATTGCTGTAGCGAGGATTTCCAGTACTATGTTGAATAAGAGTGGTGAAAGGGGGCACCCCTGCCTTGTTCCTGATTTTAGGAAAATTGCTTTTAATTTTTGTCCATTAATTATAATGTTGGCTGTGGGTTTGTCATAGATGGCCTTTATCATGTTAGGGATGTTCCCTGTATTCCCACTTTGTTAAGAGTTTTGATCATAAATGGGTGCTGGATTTTATCAAATGCTTTTTCTGCATCTATTGATATTATCATGTAGTTTTTCTCCTTCCTTTTGTTTATGTGGTGAATCACATTAATTAATTTACAAATGTGGTACCATCCTAGCCTCCCAAGAATAAATCCCACTTGATCATGATGTATGATTTTTTTCATGTATTGCTGGATCCGGTTTGCTAATATTTTTTTTATAAATAAATTTTTATTTTAATGGGGTGACATCAATAAATCAGGGTACATATATTCAAAGAAAACATTTCCTGGGAGATGACGTCAGAGTAATGGCGGGGTAGGAAGCGATACCGATAAATCTCCCCCAAAACTCAACAAGATCTTCAACCAGAAACAGAAAAACCTTTACTTGGAGCTTCCAGATGCTTCGCAATACACCCAAAGGTATGATTGAGTGAAAAATTGGCTAAATATATAACCAAACCCCGAAGGAAATAGGGAGTAAGAAATGCTCCGCCTTCCTCACTAACCTAAACAGGGCGGCTTTCTCTGGTAACTGTGAATATAGAAACTGAGGCGGGCAAAGGGGGTGAATACATCTAGGCCGCGACACAAACGGCCGAACCAGGCTGTGGCACGGAGATCCAAGCCGAGGAAAATCTGATCCTGTGGCAACCCGGGCAATACAAGCTAACACTCGCGCCAAACCCAAACAAAGAAAGACAAGCGGCACGGACATTTTACCCGGTCTCCTGGTTGGTGCGCAGTTAGTGGGCGAGAGATTTCTTCCTAAGCCCCGGAAGTGGGTGCCCGTGTTGCCCCACAGAGAGGCAGGGTCAGAGGCCTTTCTGTGGGCCTAGGGCAGAGTCTCTGGGCAGCCCCAGCGCCCTGGGAAAGCCACGCACGGGAGGGAGTGAGAACTAATTCCAACGGTGGAGATTTTCCGTACTGGAGGGTGTTTCACTCAGAGGGAAAGCGGCCGGCCTCATATCCTGGTTTGCGAGCGCAGATAAGGAGTGAGCGATTCCTCCGAGTGCCTCGGCAGTGCGCACCCGTGTTATCGCACAGAGGGGCAGAGTCAGGGGCCTTTGTGTGGGCCAAAGCGGAATCTCGGGCCGCCCCAGCGCCTTGCAAAAGCCGCGCACGGGGACGGAGCGAGACTCAATACCAACGCTGCAACTTTTCCCTGCGGTTGGGGGTTTCACTCAGAGCGTGAGACTGCTGGCCGGATATCCTGGTCTGCGTGTGCAGCCAGTGAGTGAGAGTTTCCTCCAAGCGTCCAGGAAGTGGGCGCCCGCTTGTGTTACCGGACAGAGTGGCAGAGCCAGAGGTCTTTGAATGGCCGGAAAGCCCGCCTGATTATGCTAGCAGCTCTGACTGACTGAGCCTTACCCAGAGCCCTGTGCTGAGTGGAAATAGAGTGGGGAGTTGCCAGCTCTTTGAGCCTCTTACTATCCAGGCAGAGGCAGCAGCAACCCCATAGCTGGATTATCAGGCTACTAATTGAGGAAGGAAAGACTAGGAGAAAGGTTCCAGGAACACGGACTCTCTCACTGTTGGAGCCTATAAATGCTAATAGCCTCAACTGCCAACGAGACTAAAGCACAATACATGACATTGCCATAGAGACTTATCAACTGCAAACCTCCACCTGAGCGTGGCAAAGGGGCAAAACCCGGGGTACAGAGTCACCAACCAGGAAGAGGGAGAGAAAAGAAAAAGCAAGAAGATAACCTCTCAAAATCAAGAATAATCTGCAGACTTTATAACCTATCCCATTTTATTATATTTGTTCGTTTGTTTCTCTTATCTTCATTCTTGATACTTTTTTTTTCCTCCTCCAATTTGGCCGATTAACTCTCTACCGGTCTTACTCTCTCCTCTCCTTGAACTACACTACCCATAAGTGTTACATCTCCCATTATCTTTTCTCTTCTCTTCCTTTCTCTCTATGAGGGTTGCACTCCAAAACCCTTAACTCTCTCTCTCTCTCTCTCCTTTATTTTTTCTTCTTTTAGTGGTTCCCTCTTTTTTTTTCTCTCTCTCTCTTTCTTTGCTCCCTCTATATTAGTTTCTTCCTTTCTCCTTTACATCTCCTCTCATTCAAACCTCAATAACAAACAAATTATCTTATCTGGGACTCAAACTCATGTTTGTGGCATTTTGGGGGGGTTTTACTTCACCTTTTTAACTCACTAGCACTGCTCCCATCCCTGGCTCTCCATATTATCTAGTTCTTGTTCCACTAAATACAATAGTAATTTTTTAATATGTCCCCCCATTTTTCCGTTTTCCTCTTAATCCTCTCATCATAACTCTTAGACAACCAACACCTAAAAGCAAATCATTTTATTCTTGACCCAAATTTTTTCCTTATTTGCTTTTTGTGGGTCCATACGCTCTTTTTTTTTTTTTTTTCTTTTTTCTTTCTTTCTTTTTTTTTTTTTTTTTTTTTTTTTTGCCCCTTTATTACTTTTCCCCAATTCAGGCCCTCCATCACAGGCATTGTTTGTTATAATTCACAGTCCACCACAAGATTTTATGAAGAAAGAGGGGAGAGGAGAGGAGAGGAAAAAAGGAGGGGGGGAATAATTTCCTTTTTTTTTTTTTTTTTTTAAATTTTTATTTTATTTTATTTTTCTTTATTTCATTATTAATTTTTTTTAAAAAAACAACTCTTTTCGATTTTTTTTTATTATTTTTTAAACTTTTTATTCTTTATTAAATCTCATTAATACTATCAACAAAACCACCCTCAGATGCCATTAAGGAAGAGAAAATCGAATATCATGGATACAAAAGAAAGAGAGGTAACACAGCTAGATGAGGAAAAATCTATGGAGAAAAAATTTAATATATTGGAAACCTTGGAGCTAAATGACAGAGTATTCAAGATAGAAATCCTAAAAATCCTCCGAGATATACAAGAAAACACAGAAAGGCAATTTAGGGAGCTCAGAAAACAACTCAATGAACACAAAGAATATATGTCCAAGGAAATTGAAACTATAAAAACAAATCAAACAGAGATGAAAAACTCAATTCACGAGCTGAAAAATGAAGTAACAAGCTTAGCTAATAGAACAGGTCAGATAGAAGAGAGGATTAGTGAAATAGAAGACAAGCAACTTGAGGCACAACAGAGAGAAGAAGAAAGAGACTCAAAAATTAAAAAAAATGAGATAGCCCTACAAGAATTATCTGACTCCATCAAAAAGAATAACATAAGAATAATAGGTATATCAGAGGGAGAAGAGAGAGAAAATGGAATGGAGAACATACTCAAACAAATAATAGATGAGAACTTCCCAAGCCTGTGGAAAGAACTAAAGCCTCAAGTTCAAGAAGCAAACAGAACTCCAAGTTTTCTTAACCCCAACAAACCTACTCCAAGGTATATCGTAATGAAATTGACACAAACCAACAGCAAAGAAAAAATTCTCAAGGCAGCCAGGGAAAAGAAGAATACAACATATAAAGGAAGGCCCATTAGATTATCATCAGATTTCTCAGCAGAAACTCTACAAGCTAGAAGAGAGTGGACCCCAATATTTAAAGTCCTGAAAGAGAGGAACTTTCAGCCACGAATACTATACCCATCAAAGCTATCCTTCAAATATAAAGGAGAAATAAAAACATTCACAGATACAGAAAAGATGAGGGAATTTATCATCAGAAAACCCCCACTCCAGGAATTACTAAGGGGGGTTCTCCAATCAGATACAAAGAACAAAAAAAAACAGAGCCTCAAGTAAAAGCTCCAAGAAGAACACAATAAAACCAAATTTAAACTGTGACAACAACAAAAAGAAAGAGGGGGAGAAGATGGAGATTAACAGTAGCAAAGGACGATGGAGTGCAAAAGTACTCACAAAATAGTTCGCTACAATAAACAGGGTAGGGACCCTTTTCATTATTCAAAGGTAACCACCATTGAAAAAACCACCACAGAAGCACATGAGATAAAAAAGATAGCAACAGTAGAAAGATGTATGGAATACAACCAAATAAAAACAAAAGATAGAAAAACAAAAGAGAAGGATCAAACAAGACACAAAACTAACAGAAAGCAAGATATAAAATGGCAATAGGGAACTCACAAGTATCAATAATTACACTAAATGTAAACGGATTAAACTCACCAATAAAAAGGCACAGAGTAGCAGAATGGATTAAAAAAGAAAATCCAACTGTATGCTGCCTACAGGAAACTCATCTAAGTAACAAGGATAAAAACAAATTCAAAGTGAAAGGCTGGAAAACAATACTCCAAGCAAATAACATCCAAAAAAAAAGCAGGTGTAGCAATACTCATATCGGATAATGCTGACAACAAGACAGGAAAAGTACTCAGAGACAAAAATGGCCATTTCATAATGGCTAAGGGGACACTGAATCAAGAAGACATAACAATTCTTAATATATATGCACCAAACCAAGGAGCACCAAAATATATAAGACAGCTACTTATTGACCTTAAAACAAAAACTGACAAAAATACAATCATACTTGGAGACCTCAATACACCGCTGACGGCTCTAGATCGGTCATCCAAACAGAGAATCAAAAAAGACATAGTGGCCTTAAACAAAACACTAGAGCACCTGGATATGATAGACATCTACAGGACATTTCATCCCAAAGTGACTGAGTATACATTTTTCTCCAGTGTACATGGATCATTCTCAAGAATTGACCATATGTTGGGCCACAAAAACAACATCAGCAAATTCAGAAAAATTGAAGTTGTACCAAGCATATTTTCTGATCATAAAGCCTTGAAACTAGAATTCAACTGCAAAAAAGAGGAAAAAAATCCCACAAAAATGTGGAAACTAAACAACATACTTTTAAAAAATGAATGGGTCAAAGAAGAAATAAGTGCAGAGATCAAAAGTTATATACAGACTAATGAAAATGACAATACGACATATCAGAATCTATGGGATGCAGCAAAAGCAGTAATAAGAGAGAAGTTCATATCACTTCAGGCATATATGAACAAACAAGAGAGAGCCCAAGTGAACCACTTAACTTCCCACCTTAAGGAACTAGAAAAAGAAGAACAAAGACAACCCAAAACCAGCCGAAGAAAGGAGATAATAAAAATCAGAGCAGAAATAAATGAATTAGAGAACAGAAAAACTATAGAAAAAATTAATAGAACAAGGAGCTGGTTCTTTGAAAAGATCAACAAAATTGACAAATCCTTGGCAAGACTTACCAAGGAAAAAAGAGAAAGAACTCATATAAACAAAATCCAAAATGAAAGAGGAGAAATCACCACGGACACCGTAGACATACAAAGAATTATTGTAGAATACTATGAAAAACTTTATGCCACTAAATTCAACAACCTAGAAGAAATGGATAAATTCCTAGAAAAATACAACCTTCCTAGACTGAGTCAAGAAGAAGCAGAAAGCCTAAACAGACCTATTAGTAGAGAAGAAATAGAAAAAACCATTAAAAACCTCCCCAAAAATAAAAGTCCAGGTCCTGACGGCTATACCAGCGAATTTTATCAAACATTCAAAGAAGACTTGGTTCCTATTCTACTCAAAGTCTTCCAAAAAATTGAAGAAGAAGCAATACTTCCAAACACACTTTACGAAGCCAACATAACCCTCATACCAAAACCAGGCAAGGATGGCACAAAAAAAGAAAACTACAGACCAATATCTCTAATGAATACAGATGCTAAAATACTAAACAAAATACTAGCAAATCGAATACAACAACATATTAAAAAAATAATACATCATGATCAAGTGGGATTCATCCCAGAATCTCAAGGATGGTTCAACATACATAAAACGGTTAACGTAATACACCATATCAACAAAACAAAGAACAAAAACCACATGATCTTATCAATAGACGCAGAAAAGGCTTTCGATAATATACAACACAATTTTATGTTTAAGACTCTCAACAAAATGGGTATAGAAGGAAAATATCTCAACATGATAAAGGCCATATATGATAAACCATCAGCTAACATCATATTAAATGGCACTAAACTGAAGGCTTTCCCCCTTAAATCAGGAACAAGACAGGGTTGTCCACTCTCTCTACTCTTATTTAATGTGGTACTAGAGGTTCTAGCCAGAGCAATCAGACAAGACAAAGAAATAAAAGGCATCCGTATCGGAAAAGAAGAAGTAAAGGTATCACTTTTTGCAGATGATATGATACTATACATCGAAAACCCCAAAGAATCCACAAAAAGACTACTAGAAACAATAAGCCAATACAGTAAGGTCGCAGGATACAAAATTAACATACAGAAGTCAATAGCCTTTCTATATGCCAACAATGAAACAACTGAGAAGGAACTCAAAAGAATAATCCTCTTCACGATTGCAACAAAAAAAATAAAATACTTAGGAATAAACATAACAAAGAATGTAAAGGACTTATATAATGAAAACTATAAACCATTGTTAAGGGAAATCGAAAAAGATATAATGAGATGGAAGAATATACCTTGTTCTTGGCTAGGAAGAATAAATATAATCAAGATGGCTATATTACCCAAAGCAATATACAAATTTAATGCAATTCCCATCAAAATTCCAATGACATTTTTTAAAGAAATAGAGCAAAAAATCATCAGATTTATATGGAACTATAAAAAACCCCGAATAGCCAAAGCAATCCTAAAGAAAAAGAATGAAGCTGGGGGCATTTCAATACCTGACTTCAAACTCTATTATAGGGCCACGACAATCAAAACAGCATGGTATTGGCAGAAAAATAGACACTCAGACCAATGGAACAGAATAGAAAGTCCAGGAATAAAACCACATATATATAGTCAAATAATTTTTGATAAAGGGGCCAACAACACACAATGGAGAAAAGAAAGCCTCTTCAATAAATGCTGCTGGGAAAACTGGAAAGCCACATGCAAAAGAATGAAACTGGACTACAGTCTCTCCCCCTGTACAAAAATTAACTCAAAATGGATCAAAGATCTAAACATAAGATCTGAAACAATTAAGTACATAGAAGAAGACATAGGTACTCAACTCAGGGACCTGGGTTTTAAAGAGCATTTTATGAATTTGACTCCAATGGCAAGAGAAGTGAAGGCAAAAATTAATGAATGGGACTACATCAGACTAAGAAGTTTTTGCTCAGCAAGAGAAACTGATAACAAAATAAACAGAAAGCCAACTAAATGGGAAATGATTTTTTCAAACAACAGCTCAGATAAGGGCCTAATATCCAAAATTTACAAAGAACTCATAAAACTCAACAACAAACAATCCAATAAAAAAATGGGAAGAGGATATGAATAGACACTTCTCCCAGGAAGAAATACAAATGGCCAACAGATATATGAAAAGATGCTCATCTTCTTTAGCTATTAGAGAAATGCAAATCAAAACGGCAATGAGATACCACCTCACACCTGTTCGATTAGCTGTTATTAGCAAGTCAGGTAACAGCAAATGTTGGAGTGGCTGTGGAGCAAAAGGAACCCTCATCCACTGTTGGTGGGAATGTAAAGTAGTACAACCATTATGGAAGAAAGTATGGTGGTTCCTCAAAAAACTGAAAATAGAACTACCTTATGACCCAGCAATCCCTCTACTGGGTATATATCCCAAAAACTCAGAAACATTGATACGTAAAGACACATGCAGCCCCATGTTTATTGCAGCATTGTTCACAGTGGCCAGGACATGGAAACAACCAAAAAGCCCATCAATAGATGACTGGATAAAGAAGATGTGGCACATATACACTATGGAATACTACTCAGCCATAAGAAATGATGACATCGGAACATTTACAGCAAAATGGTGGGATCTTGATAACATGATACGAAGCGAAATAAGTAAATCAGAAAAAAACAGGAACTGTATTATTCCATACGTAGGTGGGACATAATAGTGAAACTAAGAGACATTTATAAGAGTGTGGTGGTTACGGGGGGGAGGGGGGAATGGGAGAGGGATAGGGGGTGGGGAGGGGCACAAAGAAAACAAGATAGAAGGTGACAGAGGACAATCTGACTTTGGGTGGTGGGTATGCAACATAATTGAACGACAAGATAACCTGGACTTGTTATCTTTGAATATATGTATCCTGATTTATTGATGTCACCCCATTAAAAAAATAAAATTATATATAAAAAAAAAAAAAAAGAAAACATTTCCTGGTTATCTTGTCATTTAGTTCTGTTGCATACCCATCACCCAAAGAGAGATCTTCCTCCGTCACCCTCTATCCAGTTTTCTTTGTACCTCTCCCCCTCTCCCTCCCCCTCTCCATCCTTCCCTCCCCCCACCCCCTGTAACCACCACACTCCTGTCCATGTCTCTTAGTCTTGCTTTTATGTCCCATCAATGTATGGAATCCTGCAGTTCTTGTTTTTTTCTGATTCGCTTATTTCACTCCGCATAATGTTATCAAGATTCCACCATTCTGCTGTAAGTGATCCGATGTCACATTTCTTCTAGCTGAATAGTATACCCTGGTGTATATGTGCCCCATATTCTTTATCCAGTCTTCTATTTTTTTTACAGTGATTAAAAGCCTTTAAGCAAACTCTTGGCCAATACAGCAAGAATCCATAAAAGAGTAATGTCCTTAACATGTTCACCAAGTCCAAGTTGGCCCCATCACCATGCCAAATCCCTGAAAAATGCAACCCAACCACAGTTCAGTCTGTTAGGAGCTGTCACAGGGAGCAGGAGTCCAGGAACAGTCCACATCCAGGAAAAGTCCTCATGGCACTGGAATTGTTGTCACCATTCTATACTTTGCAGCTCATGTCCAAGTCCCAATGACCACTGCTTCTAGCTGGTAATGATTCAGGTAGACTGGAAAAGCCATTTGCAGCATGTGTGGATATAGAGCTTCTGTTCTCTGCCTGGAGAGATGAGACCAGGTTGATTTTCCCTGGAGCTCTGCGACTGTGGCATGGTAAAGAGAACCTTGGGATACACTAAGCTGGGTGGCAAAGGTAGATTAATAATAGAAGTTGGCAAAAGGGGGAAAGAGAGATCTAAATTAGGAGTAGGTCCCAGCCTGAAATATGAGTGGGGCATTGAGGTAGGAGGGATAAAGGAAACACTATATATTACGGTTTGCTAATATTTTGTTGAGGGTTTTAGCATCTAAATTCATCAGGGATATTGGCCTATAATTTTTTTTTTCTTTGTGTTATCTTTGCCTGGTTTTGGAATCAGAATTATGCTCGCCTCATAAACTTGGAAGTGTTCCTTCCTTAATAATTTTTTGGAATAGCTTGAGAAGGATAGCAGTTAGTTCTTCTTTGAATATTTGGTAGAATTCACCAGTGAAGCCATTGGGACCAGGAGCTTTGTTTTTTTGGGAGCGTTTTGATAACTGTTTTGATCTCTTTTGTTGTAATCAGTCTGTTTAGGTTTTCTGATTCTCCCTATTGATTTTTGGAAGATTATTATATGTTTCAAGGAATTTCTCCATTTCACACAGGTTGTTTAATTTTTTGGCATACAGTTCTTCATAGTATTTTCTTACAATATTTTGTATTTCTGTTGTGTTGGTTGTTATTTCTCCACTCTCATTTCTAATTTTATTTATTTAAGTCCTCTCTCTTCTTTTATTGGTTAGTCTGGTTAAAGGTTCGTTGATCTTGTTTACCCTTTCAAAAAACCAGCTCTTGGTTTCATTGATCCTTCATATTGTTTCTTTAGCTTCTATATCATTTATTTCCACTCTGATCTTTATTATTTCCTTCCTTCTACTACCTCTGGGCCTTACTTGCTGCTCTTTTTCTAGTTCTTTTAGATGAAGGTTTAGGTTGTTTATTTGAGCTTTCTCAAGCTTCCTAAGGAATGCCTGTAGTGCTATGAACTTCAATCTCAGTACTGCTTTTGCTGTGTCCCATAAATTTTGAGTTGTTTGCACATTATCACTTGTTTCTAGAAACTTTTTTATTTCTTCTTTGATTTCATTGTTAACCCGTTTGTTATTTAATAACATGCTATTTAGTTTTCATGTGTTTGAGTATTTTTCAGTATTTTCCAGTTTTTCTGTTGTGGTTGATTTCTAGTTTCATGCCATTGTGATCAGAGAAAATGCTTGATATGATTTCAATCTTCTTAAATTTGTTGAGACTGCTTTTGTGTCCTAACATGTGGTCTATCTTAGATAATGTACCATGAGCACTTGAAAAGAATGTATATTCTGCTGCCTTAGGGTGAAAGGTTCTAAAGATATCTATTAAATTGAGTTGATCTAGTATGTCCTTTAAGTCTGCTGTTTCTTTGTTAATTTTCTTTCTTGAGGATCTATCTAGTGATGTTAGTGGGGTATTGAAATCTCTTACTATTATAGTATTGCTGTTGATTTCACCCTTTATATCCATCAAAGTCTGCTTTATATATTTAGGGTCTCCTATATTAAGTGCATAGATATTTATGATATATCTTCCTGTTAGATTTCTCCCTTTATCATTATGTAGTGACCTTCTTTATCTCTTACTATAGCCTTTGTTTTAAAGTCTATTTTGTCTGATATAAGTATTGCTACCCCAGATTTTTTCATTACCATTTGTATGAAATGTGTTTTCCATCTTTTTACCTTCAGTCTATGTGTATCTTTTGTTTTAAGGTGTGTCTCTTGTAGACAGCATATGTACAGGTCCTGTTTTCTTATCCAAACAGCTACCCTATGTCTTTTAATTGGATCATTTAACCCATTTACATTTAAGGTTATTATTGATATGTAGTTGTTTATTGCCATTTTATTCTTTAAAGCTGTATTTCTCTTTTACTATATTATTTTCCCACTTTGATCTGTTTACAACAGCCCCTTAACATTTCCTGCAGCACTGGTTTGGTTATAATGAATTCCCGAGGTTGTTGTGTTTTTTTGTTTGTTTGTTTTGTTTTGTTTTTTTGTTTTTTTTTGTCTGAGAAGCTTTTTATTTCTCCTTCAATTTTAAATAATAGCCTTGCTGGATAAAGTTGTCTTGGTTGTAGGCTCTTGTTCTGCATTACTTTGAATATTTCTTGCCATTCCCTTCTGGCCTCAAGTGTTTCTGTTGAGAAATCGGATGCCATTCTTATGGGGGCTCCTTTGTAGGTGATAGGCTTCTTTTCTCTAGCAGCTTTTAATATTTTCTCTTTATTGCTTAGCTTTGGTATTTTAATTGTGATGTGTCTTGGTGTAGGTCTTTTTGGGTTTCTCTTTAATGGAGTTCTCTGTGCTTCTTGAACCTATGAGACCCTTTCTTGCATCTATTTAGGGAAGTTTTCAGCTATAATTTGATTGAATAAAGTTTCTATTCCTTGTTCTTTCTCTTCTGCTTCAGGAACCCCTATGATGCAGATGTTATTTTTCTTCATGTTGTCACAGAGCTCTCTCAGAGTTTCCTCAGAATTTTTGAGTCTCTTTTCTTTTTTCTGCTCTGCTTCCATGCCTTCATTTATACAGACCTCTATTTAAACTCCAACACTGCCAAGCACTAGCTCTATAGCAAGTAATTTAACCACCCTAAACTCCAAATTCATTCCATATTAAAAGATGATAATCACATATTAAAAACATTTTTATGAGTTCTCTTACAGTTATAGTTATGCCTGTAAACAATAACACCTACTTAGAATATAGTAGGTACTTAGAAATTGCACTTATGATTAATATACATATGAATTCTTTAGCCTAACTTCTAAGACTTTTCACAATTTTGTGGAAAAGGACAGTTAATATTCACCAAGCTTTATATCCCACATATGAGTGGAATCATATGGCTCTTGACTTTTGGTGAAGGGTAGTCTTGGATGAATGTATAGTGACAATTTGACTTGGGTGGTGGGTACTCAATGCCATAGACAGATGATATGCCATGAAAACTTGAAACTAATATCACCCAATACATTTAATTAAAAAAATATTCACCTATCTAACACCAAGTTTATGTAGAGACCAAGTAAAATATTTTGAGTAAATACATTTCATAAGCAATAAGCCACACAGGAATATAAGGTCATTATAATCATTTCACTTTCAGAAGCTTTTGAATCCATATTGTTGTTTTCAGATAAGGAAACTGAGTCACAGGGAAAAGAAATGACTTGGAAAAATATTATATTGGTGGCTAGTGGCATATTTGTAACTCAAATCCCTGTTATACTATAATAATGCTCTCTACAAAATTGTTCTGCATTACTTAGCTATAACGTTTTGATGGAAATTTAATTCAGTAATCATATAACAGTTACTTTACCTATTCATAGACCTGGATGCAACACAGAAATAGAGTTTTATTAATAAGTAAGACACAATTATAATTTTTATGTTATAAATATTAGGAAATTCCTAGTCAATTAATATTACTCATGTCTGTGAGTAGTTCTAGCTACTCAACATTCAAAATCAAATGCATGGTGTATGCATATTAAATGAATAATTCTTAGAGTTTTTTCTTACCTTCAGTGATAACTGAATTTAATAGTATCATTATGTGTGTTTTCAATAAGCCCAGAGGCATTTGGAAAATAATGTGTTTTTAATACATCAAAAATATAAATAGTAGAACATTTTGCTGGTGTTTAAAAATATCAGAAATGCTTTTGGCAGAAATCCAACTTAATTAAAATTTGGGGAACAGATTTGCAGAAAAGGTTTGTGCATTGAGATTTTAAGCATACTAAATTATGATTTCAAACACATGCCTAAGAATTCATTAAAAACAGTTTTTCATAATATTTTTAAATTATATTTAGGAATTACAATTGGACTTTGCCGTAAGGAGTAATATACATTTCTACATTTTTTTCATAGTTCTTTAAATCAAATCTACAAATATATTAGCTTTAAAAACTTCTCAATTCTTCATTTGTCAAAAAATTACACTTCAAGCCTTGTGTTACATTCACAGATTCCTAACAGGTACAAAACTATCTCATTTTATTATAAAACTTTATAGGCTGAGGCTTGGTCTCAAAACAGAGTTAGCTATTAAATCATCAAGCTTACTTTATTGATTATCTAAATTCTAATGGTAATAATAATGGTAATTAACATTTGTCCATGCTTCCCATATGCCATTTTGCTAAACACATTTGAAAATTATCACATTTAAATAATACTGGGTTAGATATCAATATTCACCTTTCACAACCATGAAAATGAAACCTGTAGGGGACATGTGTACATGTCCTATAAACTAAGAGGACCTTATCCAATATTTATTTTTCTCTACATCAAGCCTCCTTGTTTATGGTTTCATTTCAGTATAATTTTTTGCACTATGGTTAAATTAAATCTTGACCTTATCTTTCTATGTGGCTTATTACTTATAAAATATATTTACTCAAAAGTTTTTACTTGGTCTCTGCCTAAACTTGGTGAGTTAGGTAGGTGAATATTTTTTTATTAAATGTATTGGGTGACATTGGTTATTAAAATTATATACATTTCAAGTGCACATTTCCATGACACATCATCTGTCTATGGCATTGAGTACCCACCACCCAAGTCAAATTGTCTCTTACCATACATTCATCCACATCTACCCTTCACTAAAAGTCAAGGGTGAGCCAAACATGCTCCTCGTTTCAGGAAAAAATGAAGACTAAAGACAATTGAGAGGTAACTGGAAAAATTTGAGCACTGACTGGGCATTAAGCAAAATTAAGAAGTGATTGTTAAATTCCTTCAGTATGATGACAAAATTGTAATTATGTAAGAGACTGTCCTTTATTTTAGGAGATACTTGCTGAAATATTTAGGCATAAAATGTTATAATGTTGCAGATTACTTTGAAGTGATGCAGAAAAAAAGCAAATATGGTTCTGGCATTATGATAAAACTGCTATAGATAGGTCATAGAATATTGGTATACCTGTAGTAGTGTTTAAATTTTTCTGTTTTTATTTTTTCAAAATAAAAATAATGGAAAATAAATAGTATTTGCTATGTTCTTGTTTTGTGGAGGCTTCAGAGATTTTAGAGGCCATATAGTCTATTATCTTATTCCAACATGCCACTCATTTGTAACATCCTTGACCGATAAAGCTTTGGCCTCCCTTTTGAATATACCTGAAGGGCCAATGCTAGGTAATCTGTAACTAAAAGATAAAGTCATCCATGAAAATTTTAAAAGTAAAAACCAAAAGTGTAAATGATATTTGTGATCTGCAAAAGTAATCCTTACATAATAGACAAGTGAGGCTATAGACTAACAGGAAACAAGTTCATTTAAGATCTTAGAGTGTACTGTAATTATTAAAATTTAAATAAATGTGGTGGTAACATGCCTTTCTTTAAAAGGAAAGATTCTTAACTCAAAGGTGGTGATCTGCATGGATAAAAGGAAGAAGAAATGAATGAAAGAAAGAAAGAAAGAAAGAAAGAAAGAAAGAAAGAAAGAGAAAGAAAGAGAGAGAGAGAGAGAGGGAAAGAGAGAGAGAGAGAGAGAGAGAGATATGCTGGTGGAAAGAAGTAACCAAAAGCTGACATGACTATCCCAATCCTTTTGAAGATGTGATCCTTTTGAAGAAGTTAACAGTGTGTGTGCTAGTCTGACCATGGTTATAGATTTCTTGCGATATATATTTTAGTTATAGAGTTAACAGCAATCTTTTAAAATTTTTCCTCTGTGTCCTTTCTCACAGACACAGGTGAGTTATTATAAGTTGTCTTTCAAAATAGACTATTTCAAAAAGAAAATATTTTAACAAGCTTATATGGGTATTTTATTCTATATATGTGTGTGTGTGTGTTTATATGTAGATTTTTAATCTAAATGTTGCAAAGTTTCAGACTAATTTAAATTTAATTCTATTGTATTTTCTTTAGATCATCATTCCAGGATGTTGAAACACTTTTTTTTTTTTTTTGGTGCTAACAAGACTGACATGATAGAAACCTTCATGTTTTTCAACTAGCTACACATAAGAAAGGAAAATCCAATAAATGAATATTATAAAGGCTGTGAGAAACTCAAACAAGATCTAGAAGCTGATTCACTTTTATTCACAAGAGCTCCTGCAGGATTTGACTCAGAGCCTACCAATTCTTACTTTTCATACAATTTAAGTATATTTGGTTACCTGAATTCCATAGCAGAGTTTATAGAAAATTGGAAGTGTACAGGAAGTGTCCTAGTCTGACGACAAGAAAAGAAAAGAAACTTTATTGAAGAGGAGACATAAAGCTCAGATAATTGGGGCCCTTTTAATTTATGAATAAGCTTCCCTGCTCATATCAGGACACCTCCACCCTATTATTGTATTACAGCATAATACAAGTATGTTTGGTCATAATACTGACAATGATCATCTGAAACATCATTACCCAGCATTTACTGATTTTCTACTAATAGTGTAGTATCATGGCACCATTTCTGCTTTCAAAGAACATTCTAGAAAATAGCTTAACTAGACCCTTCAAAAGTATCTATGATATAAAAAACAAGAGAAGGTAACTGTCATAATCTACAGTAGAATAGAAAATGTCACAATTAAATTTAATGTAGAGTCCTGGTTTTAATCCTAAAATAAAAAGAACATTATTGGAAACACTGATGAAATCTATAGTTTAGTTAATAGTGTAATACCAATGTTCATTTCTTAGGTTGTGTTAAAATTAATTTTTGTTTAATTTAAGTATAGTTTGTATAGACTCTTTATATTAGGTTCAGATGTACAACATAGAGATTCAACATTTTTAAGTCTTATAATGTAATCACATCAGTAATTCTAGCAATCATCTGTCACATGAAAACATATCTGATATTATTGACTATATTACCTTTCCCTTCTTACCCACCTCTCCACTCACTCTCTTCTAGTAATAATCCCTTTGGCCTCTGTTTCTATGAGTCTGTTTTTGTTTGGTCTGATGGTTGGGTTTTATTTGACTTTAGATTCCACATATAATTGAAACCTTATAGATTTGTTTCCTTTCTGCCTATTTTTACTTAAATAATACCCTCTAGATTCATCCATATTGTTACAAATAGCAAAATGCCATTCTCCTTTATTGCTGTATAATATTCCATTATATTATATACCATATCTATTGATGGACACCTAAGTTGGGTCCATATCTTGGCTATTATAAATAATAATGCAGTGAACATAATCTCTTCAAAAAGTAGTGTTGGGAAAACTAAACAGATACATGCAAATAAAATTAAACTTAAACTATATATAAAAATAAACTCAAAGTGGGTTAAAGACTAAAATATAAAGCCTGAAAGCATAAAACTCCTAGAGGAAAACATAAGAAGTAAAGTACCTGACATCAGCCTAAGTAATATTTTTTGGATATGTCCTCTCAAGCAAGGGAAACAAAAGCAAAATAAACAAGTGGAACTACATCAAACTAAAAAGCTCCTGCACATAGAAGGAAACCTTCCACAAAAGAAAAAGGCAACACACTGAGTGAAAGAATATATTCATAAATGATACATCTAATCCAAAATATATAAGAAATTCATAGAACTCAATAACAAAAAAATAAACAATCTAATTAAAAATTGACAGAGGACATTAAAAGACATTTCATAGTTTTGACAAATAGACCTTAGTTTTGCAAGACATCAACATTAAGAGAAACTGAGTGAAGTAAATTCTTTCTACTCTAATTGAAAATTTTCTATAATCCTAAAAATAATTCAAAATGAAAGATATACATCCCTATTTTTAAACATACTTCTGCAATCATACAATAATTTATCTCTAAGTGGTCACCTTTCTGTTAGTCTCACCTTCTTATATTGCCCTTTTCTCACATATGTGTTCTCCTATAAGAAAATACTGTGTATTTTTTTTTTTTTGTATTTTTCTGAAGTTGGAAACAGGGAGGCAGTCAGACCAACTCTTGCATGTGCCCGACTGGGATCCACCCGGCATGCCCACCAGGGGGTGATGCTCTGCCCATCTGGGGCATTGCTCTGTTGCAACCAGAGTCATTATAGCGCCTGAGGCAGAGGCCATAGAGCCATCCTCAGCGCCAGGGCCAACTTTGCTCCAATGGAGCCTTGGCTGCGGGGGGGGGGGGGGGGGAGAGAGACAGAGAGGAAGGAGAGGGAGAAGGGTGGAAAAGCAGATGAGCGCTTCTCCTGTGTGCCCTGCTCGGGAATCGAACCCGGGACTCCTGCATGCCAGGCCAACGCTCTACCACTGAGCCAACCAGCCAGGGCCAATACTGTGTATTTTTAAAGCTAAATTTTTAGTATTGTCTGATATGTATTCTACCATTAGAGCCTTATCTTCCATCACTGTACAACTTATTTTCCTGAAGATAAAGTCTTCCTCCTATAAGAAAGTCTGAAACTATATATTGAAAGATCTTTTTCTTTTTGCTAGAGATCTTTTTAGTGAGGAAATAAAGAGGAGTGAGAGTAAAATAAATAAGAAATCATTATCTTAAAATTATAGATATCCACCAAAGGGAACATGAATATTCAATTATAGACAAAAAAGCTACAAAAGTCTGCTTACTTTCAGATAACAACATTTATTTTTAAAGAAACCTGCATCATAACAACCTTGAGAAAGAGTTCATGCACAAACTTGGGACCCATCCAGAAAGTTTTTGATTCATTTTCTCTGGGGTGAATTTGAGAATCTGATTTTGTTTTTTCATTTTTGCATTTAAAGCAAGCTCCCAGATGATACTGATGCTACCAGTCTAGGAATTACACTCTGAGAATCACTGTTGTAAACACAGACCATGGACACAAGGGCCAGCAGAAGAGCACAGATCAAGATGATACAGAACATCCCTGTAGAGACCCTAGGACCAGTGATCACTATACCCCTCTTGCTATTACAGTAGTTGTAATAGGGAATATTTATGCTTATGTCATATTACTGATATTAGTCTGATTATCCATAGAACAGAATTAAAATAAGAATATACTAATAAATAATTGATATAAAGCCACCCATGTTAATCTTAGTGAAATTTAAACCCAGCTTGTTACTCTAACTGTAACTATGATGTAATATTACCAATATAGTGATCAAAGTCATGTGTACCCTAGGTTTTCACCTCTGGCCAAATTACTGTTGCAGTTGAATGGTCTATTCCCTTCTGGCTGATGTACATTGAGAGATGACCCTGGAGCGAGAAAAGTGGACATAAGCGGAAACTACGTGACTCCACCTCAGTCCCCTCCCCTCACTTCCACCGTGCTGAAACTTGCTGGTTCAACTCCAAAACAAGGCCAAGAGGACAAATGGACCACAGGAATGTGGAGACAGCAGTTTCAGAAGAGTAACTCCAGGTTATAAGTTACTTCCTAGTTCCAGTTTTAATTACAAGGCCAGGAGGACCACAGAGGTCCAGGCAGCCATGAAAATAAGAAAGTCACATCTGCCCTACCCATAGGAGTTCTCCCCTTCCTGAATTCCCCCAATCCCTATCTAATCTGGCCAAGGCATCTGAGCTCTTAAAATAGATTTTTGAGGCCTGGTGTCCCCTCATCTTCTCAGGTGCCTGGCACTTGAATAAACTTCTTTCATTTTCACCAATAAAAGAGGAAGAAAAAAAAAGAAGAGAAATAATAATAATTCTAATAATAATAATTATTATTATAACAAGAAGAAGAAGAAGCCACATCTTAGAGCTGTAATAATGACAAGAGCCTTTGATTCAAGATGCTTAAATGGATTTTTATACCACAGTAAAATAAGATGTCCAAATTGTTCTTGCCAAGAGGAACTCCTCAAGAAGTAAGGCAGCTAGCTGGACAAAGCAACCTATGCTATTCTTCTCTAGATTTGCTTCTTACTTGGGCATGGTTTTCTAATTACCCCTGTCACTATAACTTGGTTTTACTTGAGAATCAGAGAGCCTCTACATATTTCCTATTTTCCATCTTGTTTATGTGGACAATAAAATAATTTTTACCTATGAACAACTAACATGAGATACAATTATATTATAACAACATGCAGAGTAATATGGTCTAGATAAAGAGATTTAAATTTGGCTCATTATTTCATCTCCATATTCTAAATTCTTTATTGTGGAAATCATTTCAATATCTATTAGTAAGTACCCAGGCAACTCACTGGACTTTATTTTCTCCCAAATTTAACCATGGATGGCCAAGTTCCAGAGAAAAAGGATTTTTCTATTTCAGTTCCCTGAGCACCCACGTCTACAATAGATCGATATTTGAAATGATAGCGATTCTTCAGAAGAGGCTAAATTTATTTCCAAAATGTAACCTTACAGTCTCCAAAACTGGGCTCAATCCAAATATTACATAAAACATTTTTCAATACTAGACTATTTCCACAAGAATACATCTTACATTAGAATGGTATTAGTTTTATATCCTCTTGCAAGCTGCAGTGCTATGAAATTTACCACTAACAATATAATTTCTAGAATTCTAAAAATGCAGGCATACTTATTAAGAAATGTTTTCTAAATAAAAAAGTTATCTCAATAATATATATTGTATATAATAAACAATTCTCTCAATAGAATTTGGTATTAAGAAAAAATTATTTTTAGAAACAAAACTCATCTTGATGAGTTGAATATGTTCCATTTGTATGTACACTATATATTTCTATTTCCTCTGAGCCTCTTTAAGTAAAAGATTAATTTAATAAATCTCTAAGTATATTATAAACTATTTTCCTAGGGATGGGATCCTATAACTAAAAAATAAAATGCAAGTTTCAAAGGCACATTTCAATTTTATACATTTATTATATATCCATCTACTTATAGATTTACTTGCATATTTACATATTTAAGATAATGTGTAATAATCCAACCAAACTTCCTTGGTATATTATGGAAAAGAACACTGGGACATTAATTAGGAATTGGTCTCCAAAAGCAAAGATTTTCTGGACTCTCTAGACAAGATAAGAATCATCAGGTACTCTTCCAGCAGAAGTGGTAAAGCCTTCCTGATGCTGTCGATGAGAATTTACAAAGTGAGGCAATATGTGAAAAATCAAGAATAGAAGAACTTACAAAATAATTCCTTCAAATAGTTCCACTTTTGAAGATTGCGCCTCCCCCCAAAAATATGAGTTTAAAAATATTTGCCAAACAAGACAATATAAGAAATTCATTCAAAACTTTAAGGTTGGATTTTTATTCAGTATTATTAACAAAATGATTATGTTAGTAAGAAATAAATCATTGGGGAAAATAAATTAGGAAGAGGCAGGTAGACAGAGAAAATGGGACATGATAGAGAGAACACTGAGGTGAACCTCTCATTAACATGTGGTCTCCTTTGGACAGAATCATTTTAGCCACAACATGAATTTTCCATGTAAGTAAATAAGAATTGGTGTCTGCTGGTATAATTTAATCAATTTTCATTCAATCCTTTAGATGATATCAATTCCTAAATACAATTCAAGTGCAATTGGAATAGATTATAGTTTGTCTGTATAAAAGCAGTCTATTTAAAATAATAGTTTCTTATTTATAGCATAACATTATTGTTTCCATATTCTTGTTTAATTTTTTTTTTAAATTTTATGATCAAGAAAAAAAAATAAAAGGAAAGAGAATATGACAGTATCCCCAGAGATTCACAATGTTTTATATTATTTTGTTAATTCAAACAGTTCCCAAAGAATCTAAGCTCCAGTGCTAAAAGTTGCTAGTTTATTTTTTATATACTTATGCTTATCATTACACTGCCTATTCATAATTCCCTTAAAAATATCAAGTGCTTGACATATCTTTTTTTTCTGTATTATATTATCAGATCTCAATTACAGAACTCTTCCCTCTATGTTCAATGCAGGTGACTCAATTTCTTATTTTTTAATGCAGCTCCAAAGAAATTATTTTACATATATATTTAAATTACAACCTGGTACAGTTACTGCCTGAGATTCAAAACTAGTAAAACTCCTTTGCTGTTGCAATAATGAAAACACAGGGTTATTAGTACCAACTACCCTACAGCAGCAGCACTAATGATACACTACATGTGCATAATCTAAATCCATATGGTCAGAACACACAATGAAATTAAATAAGCAAAACATAATTCTCCCAGTCTTCTGAATGTGATTTTTGAGAAGCAGACATCTGGATTAGAAAGTCACTTAGCAGTATACAAGTCTTTTCCAAGTAAAAATCCATTCAGAAAGCAGAAATGAGACACTGCTCAAGAGGCAGCATCTGACACATGAGCCTACCTCAGCACTGAGACAGGATGTAAATGAAGCTATGCCAATGAATAAGCACAAGCAGATAATGAAATTAAGGTTCAATGAGTAAAGCTTTCACAGGTAATATTCCAGGGCGTTTGGAAGAACCTTTCAGAAAGATAGATACCATTTTTACAGCAGCAGCCTCAGTACAAACAACTTACAAACAAAATCAATAGTAATTAAAAACATTTTCAAAGTAAAAGATGAGAGAATGTTTTTGGAAAGCTACTAAAATATGGATTTGCACAGACCTGTAAAGTTTTTAAAAAGTAGGAAAAATACATATGTTGCAAATTATTCTACTTTACTAAGTAAGGCCATAACACCCACATATACACACATATTCAAAACAAATAAACATTGAGGTGGTTGGAGGAGAGGTGAACTTTATCACAAAACAACTTACCATGCTCTACCATTGCTATTTTATTTTAAAAAATAGCTATATAGCCTGACCAGGCATTGGCACAGTGGATAGAGCATCAAACTGGATTGCGGAAGGACCCAGGTTCGAGACCCTGAGGTCGCCAGCTTGAATGCGGGCTCATCTGGTTTGAGCAAAAGCTCACCAGCTTGAGCCCAAGGTCTCTGGCTAGAGCAAGGGGTTACTTGGTCTGCTGAAGGCCCACAGTCAAGGCACATATGAGAAAGCAATCAATGAACAACTAAGGTGCTACAACATGCAACGAAAAATTAATGATTGATGCTTCTCAGCTTTCTCCATTCCTATCTGTCTGTCCCTGTTTATCCCTCTCTCTGACTCTCTGTCTCTGTAAAAAAAAAATAATAAAAAAATTTTAAAAAATAAAAAAATTAAAAAGAATAGCTATTTTAACATAAAAATAATTAAGAAGGACCCAATTGCAAAGCACAAATTTTCCTAAGAAAGACTGGCTGGTAGTGTAGTTGGCTTTACCTCTCTTCCCCTCTATGTCTTACCTCATTGTCATTTGGCAATCTCTTGGGATGTTTTTGGTTGTCATGTCTGGGATGCAGGTGCTACCGCATGGACAGTATTAAGGTCAGAGATGATGCTAAACATCCTACAGAGCACAAGATAACTCTCGCATCAAAGCATTATCTGACTCAAAGTGTCAATAGTACAATGGTTGAGAAGTCCTGTCTTCCACTAATGTTAGACCAAGAGTCGGTGAACACTGGTTCCTACTGATCCCGATGTGCTGCTCAGATTGTGGAGCTTGTGATATATTATAGAAATTGAATCACACTATATATGCTTTTCTGTTATTTTTTAACATCTTAATATAAAGTATTTCAATGCCTGTAGAAATATAACTTCATCACAGTTTTATATTCCTCTTATTCCATCATGTATATCCAATATCATCTCTACAAGTTTTCAATGGTTATCATGTATTTTTCATTTCTGTATATATGTATGTATATATAGAGTGGGCAAAAGTAGATTTACAGTTGTTTGTATAATAAAATAATTAATAAAAAATACACAAACTCAGTGTTTTGCATATTCACGACTGTAAACCTACCTTTGTCCTACCCTGTAGATAGGTAGGTATATGTCTGAATGTCAGTGTACATATTTCTGTATTGTTAAGGTTGTGATAGGTAAATTTCTGTATTTTTTCAAATAAATCTAGAAGACAAAGAAAAAGCACTTTTATAAAGGTTTTTAATGCATAATTCCAAATATCCCTTTAGACTTTTTATCCTTATTAATATCCCCACAGTGTATTTTCCAAAAAAAAATTTTTTCTCAATGGATATAATTTTTTTTCTTTTGAAAATGTAATAAGAAGGTAGCTGTCCATTGCTGTTTCCCTTTGCTTTCCTTAAACTCTGGTGAAATGAAACAATTAGTTACATAGTTATTACAAATATGCATATATTCTTTTTAAATACCCTGGTCAGTTCCTATGTTTATTTTCTAGTGAGGGTGGTAGGTGAGGTTGTGGGAGGTGAAGTTATTTTTTCTTATTAATTGGTGATAATGCATTCATATACAAACACTTTCTTATAAAAATTGTAATTATTATCTGAAATTGATTCTTGTCTTTTAATAGTTTTTCCGATTTGACATGGGTTTTTTTTAGTTTTTTTTCTTTTGTGTTCACAAGAGTAAAGTTTGCTTTCTCCTTTGGTTTTTTTTTTTTTTTCCATTGTTATCATAGTTAGAAAGTCCTTCATTATCCTAAGGTCACACAAATAAATAGTGATATTGATTCTTTTTGCTCTAGAACAGATTGTGTCAGTCATATCCTTCAGTTTACTGCACATTTTTATTTTGGTAAATAAAGGTCTCTCCTTACCACAAGGTACATGCTGCCTCCCCTCTTTCCTTTCATTCATTCTCAGTCTTTATATTCCCATTCCTTATGCCTGTTTCTCTATACCTTCCCTACAAGTTAAAGTATTGTAGAAGCTGTAGTTTTTTTATCCCACTGTGTTTCACCTTGACTTAGAGGGTTCATAGTTAATTTACTGCATAACATATGAGTAGACATTATTGAACTTTATAAACACTATTATATTAATAAAATTGACCATGGGTTAGACACCTATTATGGTTTTATCACTGTGTTACATACTTTATATACATTCTTTCTAATTGCAATACTTCAAGGTAGGTGTCATTTGAATTGAAATATAAAGAATAAGAATCTCAGAGAAATAAAAAATAAATAGGATTATATGCACCATTTCACATAGTAATTAATAAAAGGAGCCATGATTCAACTCCAGAGATGGTGACTCTAAAGCCAGGGTTCTTTTGTTTACCTCTTATTGCCTCTTATTAAAATAAAAGCAAATAGAATCAAGGGGGTCCTGCATTTTTTACAGATATATTTTGGAATTAAAATTCCCCTTTCCTCCTTTTATATAATTTTAGGAAATTTTAGTAACAGTAATTCTTAACTTTATCATTTTAAAGAACTAAACTAATCTAATGCTACACTCATGGCTGTACAACTGCAGCAAATAGATGTGGGCAGCAGGTGTATAGCAGCTTCAAATCTGCTTCTATACAGTTTAATTTTAGAATGTAGATTACTGCCATTTTGAATGAGATTTTCGGTCCCAAAGTTTTTTTTATCAGTTCTAGGCTCCTATTAAACTAGCACATTTGGCCAGGAGTACAGAGATGGTCTTGTTCAGTTCTATCTGAAGCCTGGGCTGAACAGCGGGAAGAACAGGAGCACAGGCAGTTCCTTGAGACAGGCATACCGGGGTTAATCTCAGGTCTCACTTCACACAGTGTGATATTGGGTGTG
Source organism: Saccopteryx leptura (assembly GCF_036850995.1). Classification (NCBI taxonomy): domain Eukaryota; kingdom Metazoa; phylum Chordata; class Mammalia; order Chiroptera; family Emballonuridae; genus Saccopteryx; species Saccopteryx leptura. The sequence continues at coordinate 66,747,737 of NC_089511.1, forward strand.
ATATCACATAACCTCTCTGCATCTCCTTTTCTATATTTTTGAAGTAAGTATAGAAATATCTACACCAAAGGGTAGTTTTAGAAGATTATTTAAAATTAAAGTTTTTGATAAATATTAAGCTTTAAGTAAATAATGGTTATGTTTTTGCTGTCATCATCTTCATCATCATCATCAATATCATCACCATAGACAGCTAATCGTGATATGCTAGGACATATCTTTATACTTTACAAGTAAAAGGCATAATTTGTAAATAAATTTGGAAAATATTTTTATACCAAGAGGATATTTTCTTGTCACATTAACTCTTCTATAGAAGGCTTTTATCATTCCAACTTTCCTCAAAGTACAATTCAGGTGCTAGTCCTGTGATACTGGCATTTAAAGAGTCACATGTGTCTACTTTCAGGTGTATAATTTCTTCCAAACCTAATAGATGCCAAAGAAGACACATTATTTCAAATGTAGATATCTATGAAAGAAAACTAGATATACAACTTTAGTACAATAAGGCATTGAAAAAAATTTTAAATGATAATATAAAATTCCATTTTAGTAATATGTAAGCTTTTAAATTTAATCAGGAAGCCAAATACAAGGTAAATAGGTGTTATTGTTAATTATAGATTATTTTTGTCCTTTAAAAGTGTAACCTTTCCATAGATATGGAGAACAGACTGACAGTGTCAGAGAGAATGGGGTTGGTGAGTAGGGAAAAGTTAAGGGATTAAGCAGAGAAAAAAATCCTCATAGACACAGACAACAGTATGGTAATCACCAGAGGGACAGATGGGTGAGGGGAGGTAGAAAAGGGTAAAGATGGCAATAAATGGTGATGGAAGGAGACTTGACTTGAGGTGGTGAACGCACAATACAATATACAGATGATATATTATAGAATTGTACACTTGAAACATATATAATTTCATTAACCAATGTCACCCGAAATAAATTTAAAAATAAAAATAATTATATAAAAAAAAGTCTAACCTTCAAGTCCATTAAAACTATAAAGCACTTTGTTGCTAATTAGATTCTTTAGTCTCCTCAAAAATCAGGTTTTTTCTTGTAGATATGTTTGAACCAGTGGTGGGACTCAGCTAGTTCGCATTGGTTCAACAGAACCAATACCTAATTTTTTTTTGTTGAGTTTCAGCGAACTGGTTGTTAAAAATGGCACTTGTAATCAGCTTTCTCTCTAAGGTGGGCACCTGGGCAGCTGCTTAATGTGAAAAATCACAAATTTACATTCCTTACTTGTTTTTAGGGCTCATCAGTGCAGCAGTGTATTCTAAGTGCCTGTAGTAATGTTTATTGCATCCATAGGTGAAAAAAAATTGCAAGTGAGGATACCAATCAAGAAGCAATATCTTAAATAAGATATGGAAATATCTTAAATAAGTTTTATTTTTTTGTCAGGTATTATTTAATATTTTTTCATTAATATTTTAAACTCTTTCTTATAATCTCATTTTGTGTATCTCTTTTATTGTTCTTATTTAAGTATTAAATGAATAAAATAATAACTACATTTTGGTATATTGTCTTTTTATATTTAAAACAGTCATTAGAGCAGAGAACCAGTTGTTAAATTATTTGAATCCCACCACTGGTTTGACATCTTACCTCCAGGTAAGCCTAAGAAAGAGGAGAGAAGAGTAATATAGCTCTTCACCTTGAATTTGAAAGATGAGCTGATGATGGCTGGAAAGCAGAGAGATCAAAACTTTCCAAATTGTTCCTTTAGAAGCAACATATTTACATAATTTATACATTACTAATTCCCTGGACTGAGAGGAATACTTTTAGTGTCTCATTGTTTCTACACAAACCAGACATAGAATTTCTATATATATATTCTCAAGTCATAGACTTCTAGAAACTACCCAAATTCCTTACTTGAAAATGTGCTTGCCTTTTTTAGTGTGGAAAGTGAATATTTTTTCTAGACAAGAGGTGATGTTTTCACATTTCTCTTCTGCTAACTACATATTTTCTGTACATATTCCAATTGTTATAACTTTGATTGCAAGGTCCAAGTAACCAGGACCATGAATTACACAATAAATGCTTTCTCGGATGCAGATAACTCTTAACCTTCCCTGGTAACAGCCTGGCATTGCTTTTCTATGGTATTCGATTCTGTGGGTCTATCTTAACATCCAACAAACTAAATATCTCATTATAACCTGACATTGTTTCTCCTATAACCATCTACTCAATGAAGCAACATAAAGTTTCTTTTATTTTTCAGCTGTAGCTTAAAACTAGACCAGAGCCAGGCATCTGAACTCAGGGGCAACCCATCTAACAAATTACCTAGAAAATCATGATAGCCCTTGCAAAGAACTTTGACCATGAAAGAAAATTTATTTAGGTTGGTCAATCATATTAGCTGTGTCCACAAAATGTTCTGGAAAATATGAAGAGAACTAATCAGGAGAATGAATAATGCTAATCTGCATAATTAGAAGAGATGTCATAAATGTGCAGTCATTTAAAAAATGCTGCTGCTAACTAACAATGATAGTAGTATTGTTGATGATGATGGTCAGTTACGTTTGGCCACTTAACTATATGTTGCTGCTTATAAATATTAATGCATAAATTTTACTATAATCCTTTGATATAAGAAAGTCTATTTTAAAAATAAGCAAACTGAGACATAGAGAAGTCACCATATTCAATATTAACAGCTGTAAGTGGCAGAGTCAGGATTCAGACTTAGGAGTCTGGCTTCATAAATCATATTCTTTTTCTTTGAATCACGTTAAAAAATGAATCTGGAGACATGTCCTGAGATGACATATTTACAAAGCCCTGTTTCTTTTATTTTTTTTAAAGCCCTGTTTCTTAATAAGCTTTATAGAGCTGATGACTTCATGTTGAGGGAAATGTCTATGTTCTATGTCCATTCATATTACATGGGATCTCAACCAAGTCATGGATATGTATAGTATTAGAACCTATGCAGCTCATTTTAAAAAATACATGATCACATTTCTAAAGAATAAATGCAGGTTAATAATCACTTACCGGTTTAAAATATGCATATAAAAAGGCCTAGATTTATATTGTGATATTTTCAACGTGCAGAAGATAATTTATAGAATATCAGAGGATTATTTAAAATAATATTTGTTTTGAGCTTCTTTGTTTTACCACCTTACTTGATATTTGTTATCTTTAATAGGTAAATAAATAAGCACATATTTTATATTTCACCAAAGACTAATAATTAAAAACTAATTTGTACATGTTAAAATTTTAACTTTAAAAGACATAAGACTTTTTCAATGACAAATTTCAGAGAATGGGCAAAATGGCAGCACTTGGGAGCCAGAAGCGTATCACAAGTGCCTCTACATTTAAAAAGGCAAAGAATTGCCTCAGCAACTTAGCCTCAGAAAATCTTTACAAAAGGCTATCATGTGAGCAATTATTTACTATGACACTATTTTTTGAAAAATAAGAACTATCTTATTTATTTTGTAAACAAATCATATATTGGTTGGATACAAACACTTTATCTGAAACAACTCCTTCCCTCTAAATTTTCTGCACATACTTTTGTCCCAATGCACACTTAAGGTCAGCATCATTTATTCATTCCATATGTATTTATAGCATATATAATATGGGACCAGCACTGTTTTACATATAGAGAACATAATGGAGAAAAAGGAATAAAATTATTCCTTTTATTAAACTTAATTGGGGTTGCAGTTTTAAGCTGTGGTCAGTGGTAGACTTCCAAAAAAGGTGATATTAAAATGAACAAGTATGTCGGAGAAGTGATTTGAGAAGGATTCGGTCTGAAACTAATTGTAAAGCTATTAATATTTTTGAAAAAAAAATGCTCACTATATAATATCTAAAATTTAGAAGGTTGTAAAATTGTAATGTATAGCTATACATACAGGATGACTTCCAGTCTAGTTTATAAATTTCAAATCTGCCTATTTGAACTCTTCATCTGGTTGTCTATAGACTTTTTAGACTCTACATACCCAGTATTAATTTCTGATCTTCCACCATTCTCAATCTGCTTATTTCAGTCTCCCTCATATTAACATAAATGACAAGCCCACATTCCCAGTTCTCATGCCAAAATCCTTGAGCAGTCCTTGATTTCCTTCTTTCCCTCTCTTATATACAATATCTAATTCTTCAGCATATTCAGCTGACTCACCCATTATATATGTCTAGTCAACATTTGAATCTCTACATTTCCTTGTTAGCTTGACTAAACTCTAGACAGGAATCTTACTGACTCTAGGCCCAAGATCTCCCTTTCCTGAAAGCATACACTGTACATGACTTACAATTGTAAATTTTGTCTTTGCCTCATCGAAATATAAATATGTTTAAATGCTTCTTGTCTTTTCACAAACTAAACTTTCTTTCTCAAGGACCAGGGAGCCATCCCTTTGAGATGCAATCATCAAAATAGATGGAGTGAGCCCCTATCTTCCAATCTCTGTGAAAGAACAGAAACCTAACTATGGAGGGCATCTTGCTCCAAGTTGTAAAACTACCTCTTGTCATAAATACAGAGAAAATTCACTTTTACTTTGGGCAAAGCCAATTAGCAAAAATACACATGGCTTATAATCCCCCTCACCTTATCACTAAAAAATCTTCATCCCTTTGTTTCAGCAGAATTGATCTTCGAGTAAGTCCTGGCCCTTTTTCCCTTAGTAGTCAATAATTAAATATTATTATTAATTATTAATAGCCTTGAATAAAATCTTTCTTTTATGTTTAACATTATCCTGGAAAATTTTTCTTTGAAAGTGGTGAGAGAGGAGATGGTAATAAAATAGGTTCAGAAAATATTTAGAATAGTAAAACAGAACATATCTAATGAGCTGTAGGAAAGATACAAAAATTATTCTCAGGTTCAGACTTGTGCCACCAAAGGTATAGAAGTGCAGAAGGAATATTTACAGGTAAGGTGAAGCGCCCATGCTTTGAAACAGTGAATGCCACAGGTGTCTGTGGGTTTTCTGAGGAGAAAAACCTTACAGGCCTACTAATATGTAGCCAGAGCTTGGGTGACAGCACTTGCCTGTAGAATATTTGAAGTCTTGGGATTGATTGTATAAGAATGTGCAGGAAGAATGGGAAGAATTAGAGACCCTTACATGAGAACTCTAGTGAATGAAAATGCTTAAGAAGTGAGTAGAAAAAGAACAAACTGTGAATAAGGATGAACACTCAAAAAGATAGGAAAGTAGAGTTAGTCTCAAACACACAACTAAAATTACAGAAACCAATGACAAGAGAAGTCACTGCCTGGTGTATAGCTGCTGAATAATGTAATTTAACCCAGTTTTACCTTAGCTGTGTTTTTCACAGTAACTTAAACCAAATTATATCATAAAAAAGATAATTAGGTCAGCTTTATCTATATGCTGTAGGGTAATTCAGCATAAATTTGACTAATTGAAAGTGTGTTCTCATAATAAATAGGGCCTCTTAAAATGCTTCCAATTTTTAAAATAAACTACACTACAATGTCACATTTTCTTTTTTTTTTTTTTTTTTTTTTTTTGTATTTTTCTGAAGCTGGAAATGGGGAGGCAGTCAGACAGACTCCCGCATGCGCCCCACCGGGATCCACCCAGCACGCCCATTAGGGGGCAATGCTCTGCCCATCTGGGGCGTCGCTCTGTCACGACCAGAGCCACTCTAGTGCCTGGGGCAGAGGCCAAGGAGCCATCCCCAGCACCCAGGCCATCTTTTGCTCCAATGGAGCCCCAGCTGCGGGAGGGGAAGAGACAGACAGAGAGGAAGGAGAGGGGGAGGGGTGGAGAAGCAGATGGGCGCCTCTCCTGTGTGCCCTGGCTGGGAATCGAACCTGGGACTCCTGCACGCCAGGGCGATGCTCTACCACTGAGCCAACCGGCCAGGGCCCAATGTCACATTTTCTATTATGATAGAGAATATTCAGCTAACAGCTTGCTGAAAAGTAGCAAGGAGAAAGTTTCCCCAGTAACAACATGAAGTTAAATATGCTTATAGCTTTAGTAATTTTTTTATCATGAAGAATCATTTTTAGTATTTTAAGATTTAATGTGTTCTGATTCATTTGCTGCTGTTGACGTTTTGAGGTTGTGTTCAGTAACCTAGGCAACGGTTCTTATTTCTGTCATAATTTACTTCTATTTATAGAGCTTATAGAGATTCTATGTCCTCAAAGATATTCCTTAAGGAATAGCATGTCTACAAACTATTTCCTCTTAAGTGAAAATGATATTAGAGATATAAAAATCTCAGTCATCATACAAATAAAGACTAAATGTTATAACGTACATGTTTAATTTTGGACTATCAATAAATATGAATAATGTGTCATTTAAAAGGTAACATAATATTATTAGGCAAAGTATAACTACAATTAAAATGATAGACTTTTAAGTTTTATTTTTAATGTTATAATTTATTATACAGAATTTCAGCAATTAGAGACCACAGCTTCAAATACATTCAAATAAAAATCTGACCTTACCCAGTGTTAAAATGAATTTTCTTTTTCTCTTCTCATTTGCAAGACACTGAGCACAGTTTAAATTGTCTAAGACTAAACCAAAATTCTTGATTTAGTTTTTATGCCTATGAGCCTTCAAACTAAGTCTGTAGAGGTAAGAATTACTAACATATATTCTTTATGATAGGGTTAGAGAAATATTAATTTTAAATACATTTTTAGTTGATTGGTTTTCTTTTCAGAGAGACAGAGAGAAAAAAATAGAAAGAGAGAGAAGCATTTATCTGTTGTACCACCTAGTTGTGTATTTACTGGTCACCTCCCACATGTGCCCTGACAAGGATTAAACTCTCAATCTTGGTGTGTTGGGACAACACTCTATCAATGAGCTAATCGGCCAGGTCTCAGAGAAAAACGGATTTTTAATGACTCTGTGCAAAACTTGTCTTCAACATGTTTCCTATAAAATATCAGAAAAGCTTGTTCTTTTTCTCTCTTTTTTTTTTTTTGAGTATGTGTTATAAAAGTAGGAAATGAAGTTTATTTAACTTAATAAATATAATTAAAAACTCTAAGAAACTAATTACCAAGATACCAAAATTCCACAAGGAAAAAGAATAAAATGAATAAAATCATCTCTGTGCAAGGCCAGGCTTTCAATAATAAAGAAAATAAAAACAATAATTATTGGATCAGCATGACCAGTGGTGGAGCAGTGGATAGAGCATCAACCTGGTACGCTGAGGACCCAGGTTTAAAACCCTGAGGTCTCTGGCTTGAGCACAGGCTCACCAGGTTGAGCGCAGGGCCCTGGCTTGAGTGCAGGATCATCAATGTGACCCCATGGTCACAGGCTTGAGCCCAAGCTCGCTGGCTTGAGCAAGGGGTTACTAATTCAGCTAGAGTGCCCTGGTCAAGGCATATGTGAGAATCAATCAATAAACAACTAAAGTGCCACAACTATGAGTTGATTCTTCTCATCTCTCCCCCTTTTTGTCTTTCTCTTTTTACAAAAAAAAAAGAAAAAGAAATATATGTGTGTGTGTGTGTGTGTGTGTGTGTGTGTGTGTGTGAGAGAGAGAGAGAGAGAGAGAGAGAGAGAGAGGAGAAGATGGTGATAAAATAGACAGGTTCAGAAAATATTTAGAATAGCAAAACAGAACATGTTTAATGAGCTGTGGGAAAGATACAAAAATTATTCTCAGGTTCAGGCTTGTGCCACCAAATGTATAGAAGTGCAGAAGAATATATATATGCTCAAGTTTTCTGTTTTACCCCACTATCAGGAGTTATCTTTGGGATTACTGTTTCATTTCTACATTATTTTTATGACCGTAGGTAGACATAAAAGCATCATTATCATTAAGGATCATACTAATGCCATCTTCTTTTTAACCTATTAAAGCAGTTCCTGATAAGTTCCTTTCCTCAGGAAAAAACAACTTCAAAAGACCAGTTAATAGAATGTCAAAAGTGTTTAGCATTACAAAACCAGGCAAGGAGAGAAATCTCCTAACAGAGACTAAGAGATTTATATATATTTACAAAGCTGCTGAGCTTCTTCTCAAAAAGAAGTTCAAGTACAACACTAGCACACATAAGTCTATACTTCCCCTGAAATTCAGTTTTATAAACATCAAAATGTATTGAGTATTTCATATATACCAGAAATTATACTAATTTTTTTATAAATCTAGTTTAATTTTCAAAAACACATAAAATAGATACTATCATTTATTACAATTTTATAAATTATAAAACTGAAAGTTAAAAATATAAACTAACTTTTCCAGGGCCTTTTGGATAGTGATTTGTAGAATCCACACTTGAACAAAGGTCAAGCTCTAGTCCATATTTAACTTCATATTATATGCTAGAAATGATGAGTCACTTGATCATACATTTCTTTCACAAAACTCTCTTTCAATCATTTTATTGAGTCTTTCTAAATCCATTATTGTCCCCAAGCGAGGTTTATGGAACATATTTTTACTGCTAATTGTAGCAATTCCCTGAGTCTCTATTGGTACTGCTGCCCCTGTTGCAAACAATAAACCAGGGAAAATTTCTAGAATTAAGAAATACTCCCTATAATAAAGAAACCAATGTGATGAGAGACTGACTGAGGAGTAATTGCCTCTATTTTCTGGATCCTATGTTTGGAGACCTTAAATTATTGCCCTACATGGTCCTCTACTGGAAGACTACTTGACTGTTACTTCACTTTATCAAGGCAAATTGATCCACCAGGGATACTGTCAGAGTCTGGGCATTACTATATAGTATTCAATAGTAATGAACACACTGACTTTTTACTTGATGAAGAATTGCAGTATTGAGACATTCAGAAATTTGTGAGGCTTAAACAGATCTTATAATAAAGTTTATGATCTTCAGCATCACAACTCTTTTTTCTCATAGAAGAATCATAATATCGACTCTATAATACTGACTGCAGCAAGAATTGGGCAATGAGGTCTTAAAGGATGATGAGATTCTACTCAAGTTTACAAGTGACCTGGACTTGAAAAAGTGTGGTGTGGTTGGTGCCCAAACCTTGAAATATGGTCCCAGTCTACCTGACTTACCTAAACTACTGAAATTGTTTGAGACTAATTAGTAAAGCCAAGAAAAAAATTAAAAACAAAACCTTAGGGCTTTGGTTAAATAAGACGTCAATTTACAAGTATTCTGTAAACTATAAAGTATTAAGTGATAACTGCATCTTCTCTGCTTAATATAATTTAGCATGTATTTAGTATAATCTCTTAGAAAGCTTTTAGGACCTACAGAAATTATCAGTAAGTTTTAAAATTTGATTTTTTAATAGAAGTTTATTTACATGTTACTTTCAAATTTAGTTTTTATGATCAAAGACATCTATTTTGTCCTTGTGTAAGGTCATGAAAAAAATATTCAATAAGCTCTTTGAAAAATGTTCTCTGAACCTGTAGAAAACTCATACTTCTACATTGTATTCACTGTGGAATGCCGGATCACTGGATATAACCACAGTATCAGTCCAGTGAGTAATAATGTTTAATAATTAATATAATCACTAATTTCTGCTGCTGTTCCTCTGCCACTTCATAAGGCATGCACTATTGGTCCTTTACAATTTTGCTCTCATTGATCATGGATTTTAAATCATTATTTGTTGGTTATAGACCTTTACAATGCCCAGTGGCATTTTCCTCTGATGACAGCAATAACCGATGATGTTGAGCCAGAGTTACTGGGAGTGAAATGCAGAAAGTAAAATGATAATAAATAACTGTCACTCCATTACTAAACAGTTTCTAAAATTGATTCTAGTGCATGTTCGATATATGAGAGTCTGCATAATACAAGAACCAAAAAGACATTTACTCCTTAGTAATAGAAGCAAACAAAAAATAATCCAAACACTTTTCTTGTGCAGTGACCAAGAATTCTTCATTGATCATGGCATGAGTATCCAAAGAATTCTCAACATATGCCACTTTAAAAATTTTTGGTATCTTTTCAAATTGATGGTACCTGGTTATGCATCTAATAGGCACACGCAGACCAATAAATATAAACTTCAGGAAAGCAGAATAGAATATAAACATTTAGTCTTGAATGGCTATAAGACTAAACATATGAATATATTCTAAAAACATGGAGGTAATCATATTATAAATGGGACTATATAAGATGCCTGGGAGAGATAATAAAACCTGTCTAAACACGATCTTAGTTTGGGTCAGGTGATTTGGGTGGAAGATATATTTGAACTACCCTTCTTGACCAGCTATCTCATGAACTTCAGAGTATGAGAGTGCAAGCTGTTAAAATAAAATCACAACATAGATATTAAATAAAAGGATGTTATTGGAGTTAAGTTGTTCATACTATACACTAATTACTCTTTAAATTTAAATTTATATCCCTCCTCCCTTTTTCAGACAACTGTGGCATCATCCTCTATTGTGTTCTTTTTCATTCTCAAAGTAATGTATTAGGTTTTCTGTAAGATGATTATTTGTTTGCTTTTTAGTGAAAGATTCATTCTACTAACTCTGTGACCTAAATGAACTGACATGTGGTAATCACTAAGGTTCTTAGTATGAAGATATAATTTACTTACTAGATAAGTTATATAAATCTGAGTCTCAGTGATCTTGTTAGTAAAACTTGGAAAATAATATCAATATAGCACAGTTAATGTAATAATTTAATACATAGTATGTGTGAATAGACTACCTTTCCTTGTTTTCCCTCCCAAAGCAGAGTCTAAGAATAAAAAGTAGTTTATTTTTGAAATAAATCTTAGGAAACAGAACTGGTAGCCTGAGAAGAATGAATGAGAAAATAAAGACCAATATAAGATATATTATCAACTTGGTCAATGCTATAGGAATTGGAGCTTGATCCCCCAGGGAAAATTTTGAGGACCTGTGGAAAATGAATTTAAAATGGTCTAACCAAGGAATGGAAGAGTACTGTTCAAGGTTTTCCCTATGGCGTGTTAGTGCGTCACACAGGTTTTGAAGGTATTAAGATACCTGAGCAGCTTCCTCAGAGATTCCACATGGCAACTGCAGGAAAGCCTCCAGGCAGGAGATGAATAAAATCCAAACTATTTGGAGTATATGCAGGGGAGGGGAGATTTATGAAAGCCAGGCTGAATATAACGTTGCTCCCCGTAGTTCTGATGGTCAGGAATCTATGTCACTGGACAGTGGTGAGGCTGTCACCTAGGGTCATTCCACATAAACTGGGTTATTAGGAAAATGAGCTCAGTGGAACACAACTCTTGAATTCAGAGCAGTTTCAACGTGGTTTCCATAAGGTTAGAAATAATGGTTTCTGTGAGAGGCTCTTAAGGTTCAGGACCATGAAGGTCAATTTTGTAACCTGCAATGATCAGGTACTCATCTAGCTGGCTTATAATCTCATCCAAGAACAAAAATAGAGATAAAACCCATAGCAATAACAAGTTTATTTTCTTAACATATAATTTTTTTTTTTTTTTGTATTTTTCTGAAGCTGGAAACAGTGAGAGACAGTCAGACAGACTCCTGCATGCGCCCGACCAGGATCCACCCGGCACGCCCACCAGGGGCGACGCTCTGCCCACCAGGGGGCGATGCTCTGCCCCTCCAGGGCGTCACTCTGCCGCGACCAGAGCCACTCTAGCGCCTGGGGCAGAGGCCAAGGAGCCATCCCCAGCGCCCAGGCCATCTTTGCTCCAATGGAGCCTTGGCTGCGGAAGGGGAAGAGAGAGACAGAGAGGAAGGAGGGGGCGGGGGTGGAGAATCAAATGAGCGCTTCTCCTGTGTGCCCTGGCCGGGAATCGAACCTAGGTCCCCCGCACGCCAGGCCGACGCTCTACCGCTGAGCCAACCGGCCAGGGCCTTAACATATAATTTTAAAGTTTATAAAATACTTTTAAATTTAGTATTTTTTTTGGTATTACCAGCAGTTCTGTGAAAAGGTATGATATTATTATCATTTTTCAAATAACAAATTTTATAAATTTGAATGGTCTTAACCAAGGGTTCACTGTCTTCATGAAATAAGTCAGAATGAGAATCTAGTCATTTGTCCTAATCCCGTCACCCTAAAGGTTGCTCGTACTTATAAAAATTTCCTCCTGTCAATTTTTTTGTAAGTCCCTCATTAAAGGGCAAAAGATTTATGCATTCTGATGAGAAACCAGAGTATTATTTCTTTGTAAGCCCTAACAATTATCTGCCACTTCTAGGAAACTCAGGGATAGCCTGAGTGAGTGAATCACTCACTCACTTCACTGAAAGCGAGAGCAAAGTCTACCATTAGCAAAATTTATTTTCAATTCTATTGCCATTGTAATGTTTGATCCCTTACTAAAGATGCCTAATAGATTTTAAGGATGTTATGTGACCCCAGACAAGTTCTCAACATAAACTGGTTTGTAGAGATCTGATAACCCAAATAATCACCAAGAAATGGAAACTCAAGAAAAGCAACATTTCTGATAAAACAAGTGTTGTGACATACATACCAGTTCTAGGTCATCTGAAGCCTTTAAAATAAGTAAGTTTCTTTATCTTTTTTACATCCATCTTCAAAGTTTAGATCACTGGATTCAACTAATTAAATAATAGCAATAATGATAATTATTGCTTCAACAATTATAAGTAATAATAACTGATTATTGAGAACTTACTGTGAGCTAGGCACAGTATTAAGTGTTATATAAATTAATTTAGCTAATCCTAACAATGATACTTATGTAGAACACTTTTCGTATCCTCACTTTACAAATTAGAGAACTGAGGTAGAGAAAGGCTAAGTGAGATTCTCAAGGAACACAGCAAGGAAGTGGCTTATTTGATGTGTTTCCCAGGCAGGCTTAGCCACTATGCTATACTGCCCGGCTTTCAGAATCAAGATCTACAGTCTGGTCTTTAATTGCCAGCTGTCAGTGTCTAGGAAACCAAACTTTCACAAATTCTCACAGAGTGCTGTAAGGAAAGCACAGTATCTTAGAGTAATTGAGAAATTGATAACCGTCTTTGGAGGGTGTGTGTTCATGTGTTTCTGGTGTGTCTGTGTTTCGAGGGTAGAGGCAGAAAAGAGTATTGCAGAATGGAAGAAAAGTAGAGGAGTATTGCCTCAGAAGTTTTTTTTTACCTAGAATTTCAGAGTATTTTTATGACTTCTTAATTTCTCTTTTCTACTCTGAACAAACATGTACACATCCCACTTTTACATACTCATGACCGTTATAAAGATCCAGAGTGTTAGGAGGTGATTTACCACCTGACCAGGAACAGTCTCCTTGTGTGCTCTCAAGGTAAGGGGAATAATTCTCCTCATGCTGCTGTCCCTGCATTCAAAAATTCTTCTTCCTGACTTTGCAAAGCCAGCCTTAGATCGAGGAGTCCCAACTGTGAAAGGAAGCCTGGATTGAACAGGAAAGGGCACAGTACACATCTCTTTCTGCAGGGAGGTGACATACCCGGTCAGTTTTTCCTTCGGTCTGAATGCTGGTGTGACTGCGGACTTCATGATCCTCTTCCAGGTCAGAAACCTCCTCCAGTTCCTCTGGGGTCTATGAAAATCAAGCAAACATTGCTGACGGGAATGCAAAATGGAAAGCAGTCTATCAGTACTTCCAAAAGAAAGTATGGAGGTCAATATGATCCAGCAATTCCACTCCTGTATATTCTCAAGAGAATTAAACACATATGTCCACAATAAACTAGTACACAAATGTTCACAGCAGCATCAGTCATAAGAGCCAAAAGTGGAAACATCAAACATCTGTACTAATAAATAGATAAACAAAATGTAATAAACTCATACAATGGGATATTCTTTGGCCATAAAAACAACATGAGTGAACCTTGAAAATATTATGCTAAGTGAAAGAAATCAAGTATAAAAGACTACATATTGCATGATTTTATTTATCTAAAATGTCTAGAATAGGCAAATCTGTAGAGACAAAACTTTGATTATGCCTACTGGAAGGAGTGGGTGAAGAGGAAGTGGACAGCGATTGCTTACAGGTATGTGGTTTCCCTTTGGGATGATAACAATGTTCTGGAATTAGATTGTAGTAACTGTCACACAATCTTATGAATATACTAAAAAACACTGAATGTTACAGTTAAAAATGTTGAAATTAATGGTGTCTAAATTATATCTTAATAAATTTTGGGAAAAAAAGGAAAGCAAAAATGATAAAAAGTAAGTTTTTCCTCTCAGTGAGTAGCAGCAATTTAGCTAACCATTACCCCAAACTAAGGTGTTTATAGGTGAATGGACTATTTATCTTTAAAACTATATAACACAAAAATGCCACTAAAATTATTTAAAAATTAAACATGTTAAAAACAATAAATACCTATAAACTTCAATGTCTATTTTAAATAGTTAACCCACTTCCATTCCTTTTATTCAAATTCAGTTTTAGCTTAAACATCTCTTGTTCTGAGGTCTCCTGCTCAGGAGCCCCCTGGACTAGGAATTCCTGACTCCCCTCCACTTTTATTATTATAATACTAATAATACTTTATTTTGTCATTGCTTGTTAAATTAGGCAGGCAATTGTCGAATGTTGTCCAGTCTGTGAGGGAAGAACTAGGTCTGCCCTGCTTATGTCAGATCACCACAACTTAGCACACACATGCTTTTGAACAAATGAAGCAAAATTATCAGTGACAGCCAAAAAGACAGTTGAATATGAGCTAAAGAAAACACATCAATAGAAATGACAAACACTTGTTCTAACTGTCTCTTTACTGTGCTTCCTTCTTCTATATTTTAAAGTAAAATTTTAAAATTTATGTTGTGTCTCCTAGTTCAAGGTTTTTCTTCCTTTAGTCTCATGGGAGCGGCAGTAACTTAAAGACATAAGACATTCTTGCAAAAGCAAGCAAAAGTACTTACGAATTAGCTTAAAATTTGATTTAGTTTTCAAAGCCTGAACTTTAAACTAAGATCTTTTTGCTACAAAGACCTGGTGGGAAATCCAGAATTCGTTTAGGTTTCATGAAAAACAACCAAAAGCAAAGTGGAAGATCGTTATATTCACTTGACTGCTAAGACTTGGAAAGAGAAAACACCTGCCACCTTAGACCAACTCTGGTTTTCCCCAAACCTTGCATTGTTTACTGGTCTTTTCTTTATTTTCGGGACTGTGTAGAGCTGTCCTTCCCAGAAAGGGAAACACAATGATTAGTTCACATTGTGAGGCAACACTACCAATTTCATAACCACATGGCCTTAGATTCTTTCTTATCCAATGGATCTTTAACCAGCACATCTTCATTCTCCAACAGTTGCACTAAGCATCACCTATCTCTCTGCATTTATTTCAACTAATTCCTATGGGCTATTAACATCTCCCCTTTTACTAAGGCCTCCGATATGCCGAGTAATTGTTACCTACATGTTGATCTCTATAGGTAGTCCTTCTTTGCTGTAACTAAGATCACAGGGCAATTTACTCTCTCTTCTTAGGGATTAATAACTTAAGTTCACCACCATGGAAATTCCATATAATCACATATTTACTATTAGTCATTTTTGTGTATTCTTATTACAGTATGCTTGAGAAAGAATCTTTGCAATTTTCCCCCCTTGCCATATCACCAGCCCCTGTAACACCTGAATAAACTTAGTTGATCAAATTCCCTTTCTTGGGCACTGTTTCATAACTAAAGGCGGGCTGGTGCCCCTAATGAGATCTCTTTTACATAATTGTCTCTTATTACTTGGGTGATATGCTATGATGTAGTGGTACACATACTTCGTCATTGATTCCAATATTTTATTCAACCCAGAAATAAAGTTACAGAAACTAAGAACAACTGCTGCTGTCAGAAGTCACGAGTACCATTTTTGTTAGTGATATCGCAGTGAGAGAGAAAAGCCTCCCATTTACGCTCACATACTTCTGTTCTTTTCTTTGCCTTTAACCGACTATTAGTTTTCTTGCTAAGCCGCTACAACTGACCTCTTCTTTTCATGAGCAAAAGCAATGGAGGAGAATTTAAAATACTTGCTGGAAGCATTCTGCATTCTGTAAGGCAAGAGGCTGGATGGTATTGAAAAGTAAAATGTTAAATATACAATATAACAGTTTAAATTGAGTGGAAACTAAGAAAAGAATAGGAGTACTCTAATTGTTTATGGGAAGATTTATTAACTCCTTCAGGACTGAAGACAAATTATAATAGAAAAGCAAAAATAAATTTTTTTTTTTTAAAGAAGGAGGAAAGATGGACTACCTCATATTATAAACCTAATGGAAATATCAGGGGGAACATTTTGTCAAGTATAAAATTGTCTAACCCCTATGTTGTATACCTGAAACTAATACAAAATAATATAGACTGTAAACTGTAATTGAAAAATAAAATTTTAAAAACAACTTGTTTTTACTCATCTGGTGATTTCAGAAGGTTAAGCACCTGGAAGAAGTATGTACGTTGGAAGGCATTTGTGTGTGAGTTATGTGTGTTTCTAATCAAACTTTATTTGGTGGGAGGGGCAGCCAACTATCTTAGAGGAAGTGTCATGTAGTAGAAAGACCCCATATTGTTGAGTAATGCAGACTTGCATTTGCATTATGGTCCTTCAAGTAGTCATTATGGGACTTTGAAAACTTATGTAAACTTTTAAACTCTGGTTTTCTAAGAACCAAATTATGAACAATAATACCTTATTTTGAAGTTTGTTTTGACACTAAAAAATACCAACATGTTTTAAGTAAGAGCTTAGCCCACATACATAACTAGGGCTGCACAGGTTTGTTTCTTAGTTTACTGCTTTTTCTCCTTTTCCTTCACTATCCTATCCCAATCCTATCATATCATTTTAAAATTTTTATAAAACTTTTGCAGAAATTTGCATAATTTTATTATAATCTAAATTTATTATTTTAGATTGATATGGTGCTTACTAGTTGACTTTAGTTACAGTCTCCTGGTTTGAAGTATATAAGGTCATTGTGCTAAAAAAAAAAATTAATATAATTCCACATGCATTCTTTTTTTTCCTAAATCTCAAGTGTTAATCTAATTTAATCATGTATTTCTTAAACTGGCTCCTGCAAAGATTGACTCAATTTAGACTCTCAGGAATGATGAAAATAACTCCTCTAAGCTGAACTATCTCTCTATAAGAATGAGGAAAGGATGTTTGTCTGTTTCTGGAAGGAGTGTTATCAGAGTAATCATTTATTCCTCTTATCAGAATTCAGGAAAACTATTTTGTATTTTGCTATTTTAACTCTTACTTATTGTGAAGCCCAGGCAGCCTAAAGTTTCCTCACCAGTAAATGGCAAAAATACTTAATACAATTATTAAGGTTATTGTAAAGATAAAGTAATATGATGGCTTGGGGCATTACTCAGTAACTAGAAAATACTGATGTTTCAATATTATTTTGGTTACTATTATTACAACATTGCAATTTATTTATGTAAAGGAGGCCAGGAACAAGTAAAGAGCTTGGACGTGTTTAGGCTGATGTTTTATATAGAAGCTGGGACTATAAAAAATAGTAGTGATACATGAAACTATAGGGTCACAGTAAACTGATAATTTAAATGTATATAAAATATATTATTGAGGTAAAAATAACTGCATTAATATTGTCTTTTTCCTCTTCAAGAACATTGATGCTTTCTATAGACTTACTTTCATCAATCCTTTCATAATTTCTAGTGAGACAGGTAGGTGATATCACTATAACTCAAAATTCACTTGCACAGACATTATAAATTTTAAATATTGAAAGATGAAAAAAGAAATTTGTAGCCAATAGCAAAAGGAAAAGGAAGAAAGGAAGGAAGGAAGGAAATAAGGAAGGGAGGAAGGGAAGAAGGGAAGAAGGAAAAAAGAGAGGGAGGGAGGGAGGAAGGGGAGGGAGGAAGGGAAGGGAGGAAAGAAAGAAAAAAAATAAAGTGGAGAGACCTGAAGATGGCAGCAGAGTAGGCAGACGCACAGACTCCCAGCTCACAACACCAAACTGGATTATAAACTAATTTATGAACAATCAGCGTGAAAAACCAATCTGGACTATAAGAACAGCTTTCAAAAACCAAGGAGCAAAGAAGAAGCCACAACAAACCTGATAGGGAGCGCCTGAATCTCCCCTGCTTACAGGAACAGAGGGGGGGGAGGGGAGGCTGGGATCTCACTCTAAGAAAAAGAGCAGTAAATACTGCTCACAGCCACATGCCTGGTGACCAGGGAACGAGGTGTGTTGAAAGGGCCCACTTGTCTTCCAAAAAGAAAGGTGAGAGAGAGAGACTGATGGTGAGGGGGAGAGGAATATAGGTGATGACAGGAAAAGCTGACTCATTCAGTGCTAGAGGCAGCCATAACTGGGGGAGGAGCTGATCCATCCACAAAGCAAAATACAAAAGTACTTACAGGTCACAGAGATACAGACATCTCTCCAGCTCTAATCAGCACAACAAGACACAGCTGAAAACAAAAAGTGGGGAGGAGGGGCAGTAACTCAGGTCTCCATGGAGATCTGAGATACACCTCCCCCTACTGAAGCTGAGAAAGCAACCCACACCCAGAGAGATTAACAGGCAGAAGAGAACTTCAGAGCCTCAGGTCATACCCACCACAATCCTGGATACAGTTTCAAATAAGCCCCCTGCTGAGATCAGCAAACAAGACAATCACCTGTTAAGAAAAATCAAGACTTCAAAGCAGCCCGAATCATAAAGCAGATTACAAATAATAGCTGATGCCAACCCAAGAAGACCTAGAAATAACACAATTGAAAACTGGAGGCAGACAACACCAAGTCTAGACTCAACCAGCTCTACAAAGAAAACACCCAGACACAATGAGAAGACAAAGAAGTGCAATCTAAATGAAACCACAAGAGAAACCTTCAGGAGATGAACTGAGTGATATGGAAATAATCAAACTTCTGGATGCAGAGTTTAAAATAATGATTGTAAGGATGCTTAGAGATCTTAGAACAACAATGGATGGTCAGCACAAACACCTAATTAATAAATAGCAAGTATAAAAAAGGATATTAAAATATTAAAAAAGAATCAGTCAGAGGTGACAAATACAATATCAAAAATAAAGACCACAATGAAAGGAATTAAAAACAGGATGGATAGAGCTGAGGATCAAATCAGCGAGTTGGAGGACAACTGGAATGAAGGCATGAAAGCAGAGAAGAAAAAAGAAAAGAGACTCAAAAAGTCTGAGGAAACTCTTAGAGAGCTCTGTGACAACATAAAGAGAAATAACATCCACATCATAGGGGTTCCTGAAGAAGAAGAGAAAGAACAAGAGATAGAGACTTTGTTCAATCATAACATCGCTGAAAACTTCCCTCAATTAATGCAGGAGAAACTCTCGCAAATTCAAGAAGCACAGAGAACTCCACTAAAAAGAAACCCAAAGAAACCTACACCAAGACACATCATAATTAAAATACCAAAGCTAACTGATAAAGAGAAAATATTAAAAGCTGCGAGAAAAAAAAGGCTATCACCTACAAAGGAGCCACCATAAGGATGACATCAGATTTCTTAACAGAAACACTTGAAGCCAGAAGGGAATGACAAGAAATATTCAAAGTAATGCAGAACAAGACCCTACAACCAAGACTACTTTATCCAGCAAGGCTATCATTTAAAATTGAAGGAGAAATAAAAAGTTTCCCAGACAAAAAAAAAATCAAGGAATTCATTACAACCAAACCAATGATGCAGGAAATGTTAAGGGGCATGGTGTAAACCAATCAAAGTGGGAAAAGAATATAGCAAAAGAGGAATACAGCTTTAAAGAATAAAATGGCAATAAACAACTACATATCAATAATAACCTTAAATGTAAATGGATTAAATGATCCAATCAAAAGACATAGGATAGCTGCATGAATAAGAAAACAGGACCCATACATATGCTGTCTACAAGAGACACACCTTAAAACAAAAGATGCACATAAGTTGAAGGTAAAAAGATGGGGAAAAAAAACATTTCATGCAAATGGAAATGAAAAAAAAACTGGGGTAGCAATACTTATATCAGACAAAATGGACTTTAAAACAAAGAATATAGTAAGAGATAAAGAAGGACACTATATAATGATAAAGGGAGGAATTCAACAGGAAGATATAACTATTATAAATATCTACGCACCTAATATAGGAGCACCTAAATATATAAAGCAGACTTTGATGGATATAAAGAGCAAGATCAACAGCAACACTATAATATTAGGGGATTTTAATACCCCACTAACATCACTAGATAGATCCTCAAGAAAGAAAATTAACAAAGAAACAGAAGACTTAAAGGACACACTAGATCAACTCGATTTAATAGATATCTACAGAACCTTTCACCCTAAAGCAGCAGAATATAAATTCTTTTCAAGTGCTCATGGTATATTCCCTAGGATAGACCACATGTTAGGGCACAAAAGTGGTCTCAACAAATTTAAGAAGATCAAAATTATATCAAGCACTTTCTCTGATCACAATGGCATGAAACTAGAAATCAACCACAACAGAAAAGCTCAAAAATTCTCAAATACATGGAAACTAAATAGCAGGTAGTTTAATAACAAATGGATTAAGAATGGGATCAAAGAAGACATAAAAAAATGCCTAAAAACAAATGATAATGAGCATACAACAACTCAAAATTTATGGGATACAGCAAAAGCAGTACTGAGCGGGAAGTTTATAGCACTACAGGCACACTTTAAGAAGCTAGAAAGAGCTCAAATAAACATCCTAATCCTGCAACTAAAAGAACTAGAAAAAGAACAGCAAGTAAAGCCTAAATGTCATAGAAGAAAGGAAATAATAAAGATCAAATCAGAAATAAATGAGATAGAGACTAAAGAAACAATACAGAGGATCAATGAAATTAGGAGCTGGTTTTTTTGAAAAGGTAAACAAGATTGATGAACCTTTAACTAGACTCACCAAGAAAAAGAGAGAGAGAGGACTCAAATAAATGAAATTAGAAATGAGAGGGGAAAAATAACAACTGACACAACAGAAATACAAAGGATTGTAAGAAAATACTATGAAGAACTGTATGCCAAAAATCTAGACAACCTAGATGAAATGGACAAATTCCTTGAAACATACAGTCTTCCAAAAATCAATCTGGAAGAATCAGAAAACCTAAACAAACCAATTACACCAAATGAGATCAAAACAATTATCAAAAAACTTTCAACAAAGAAAAGTCCTGGGCCAGATGGCTTCACAAGTGAATTCTACCAACTATTCAAAGAAGAACTAACTCCTATCCTTCTCAAGCTATTTCAAAAAATTCAAGAGGAAGGAAGACTTCCAAGCTTCTTTTATGAGGCGAGCATAATTCTGATTCCAAAACCAGGCAAAGACAACACAAAGAAAGAAAATTATAGGCCAATATCCCTGATGAATATAGATGCTAATATCCTCAACAAAATATTAGCAAACCGGATCCAACAATATATGGAAAAAATCATACACCATGATCAAGTGGGATTTATTCTGGGGAGGCAAGGCTGGTACAATATTTGCAAATCTATCAATGTTATTCATCACATAAACAAAAGGAAGGAGAAAAACCACATGATAATTTCAATAGATGCAAAAAAGCATTTGATAAAATCTAGCACCCATTCAAGATCAAAACTCTCAGCAAAGTGGGAATACAAGGAACATACCTCAACATGATAAAAGCCGTCTATGACAAACCCACAGCCAACATCATACTCAATGGGTAAAAATTAAAAGCAATCCCCTTAAGATCAGGAATAAGGCAGGGGTGCCCCCTTTCACCACTCTTATTCAACATAGTACTGGAAGTCCTAGCCACAGCAATCAGACAAGAAGAGGAAAAAAAGGCATTCAAGTTGGAAAAGAAGAAATAAAGCTATCATTATTTGCAGATGATATGATATTGTATATAGAAAATCCTAAAGTCTCAGTCAAAAAACTACTGGACCTGATAAATGAAGTCAGCAAGGTGGCAGGATATAAAATCAATACTCAGAAATTAGAGGCATTTTTATACACCAACAATGAACAGTCAGAAAGAGAAATTAAGGAAACAATCCCCTTCACTATTACAACCAAAAAAATAAAGTACCTAGGAGTACATTTAACCAAGATGACTAAAGACTTGTACTTGGAAAATTATGAAACATTGATAAAAGAAATCAAGGAAGATATAAACAAGTGGAAGCATATACCATGCTCATGGTTAGGAAGAATAAACATTATTAAAATGTCTATATTACCCAAAGTAATTTATAAATTCAATGCAATACCAATTAAAATACCAATGACATACTTTAAAGATATAGATCACATATTCTAAAAATTTATATGGAACCAAAAGAGAACATGAATAGCCTCAGCAATCTTAAAAAAGAAGAATAAAGGGGGAGGTATCACATTTCCTGATATCAAGCTATACTACAAGGCCATTGTACTCAAAACAGCCTGGTACTGGCATAAGAACAGCCACATAGATCAATGGAACAGAACAGAGAACCCAGAAATAAACCCACAGCTCTATGGACAACTGATATTTGACAAAGGAGGTAAGGGCATACAATGGAGTAAAGACAGTCTCTTCAACAAATGGTGTTGGGAAAATTGGACAGCAACCTGCAAAAAAATGAAACTAGACCACCAATTTACACCATTAACAAAAATAAACTCAAAATGGAGAAAAGACTTAAATGTAAGGCATGAAACCATAAGCATCTTAGAAGAAAACATAGGCAGTAAGCTCTCCGACATCTCTCGCAGCAATATATTTGCTGATTTATCCCACAATATGCTGATTAAAACCACAATGAGATATCACCTCACACCAGTCAGAATGGCACTCATCAACAAAACAACAAGAATAAGTGCTGGCGAGGATGTGGAGAAAAGGGAACCCTCCTACACTGCTGGTGGGAATGCAGACTGGTGCAGCCTCTGTGGAAAACAATATGGATATTCCTCAAAAAATTGAAAATCGAACTGCATTTTGACCCAGCCATCCCACTTTTAGGAATATACCCCAAGGACACCATAGAACAGTTCCAGAAGTAGAAATGCACCCCCATGTTTATTGCAGCATTGTTCACAATAGCGAAGATCTGGAAACAGCCCAAGTGTCCGTCAGAGGACGAGTGGATTAAAAAGCTTTGGTATATATATACTATGGAATACTACTCAGCCATAAGAAATGATGACATTGGATCATTTAAAATAACATGGATGGACCTTGATAACATTATATGGAGTGAAATAAGTAAATCAGAAAAAACTAAGAACTATATGAACCCATGCATAGATGGGACATAAAAATGAGACTCAGAGACATGGACAAGAATGTGATGGTAACAGGGAGTAGGGTGGAGGGGTGGGGAGGGGGAGAGTAAGGAGAAGGAGGGTATGGGGGCAGGGTAGGGGCAAAAAGAAAATTAGATAGAAGGTGGCAGAGGACGATTTGACTTTGAGTGAGGGGTATGCAGCATAATCAAAGGTCAAAATAATCTGGAGATGTTTTCTCAGAACATATGTACCCTGATTTATCAATATCACTGCATTAAAATTAATAAAATAAGATGAAAAAAGAAAGAAAGAAAGAAAGAAAGAAAGAAAGAAAGAAAGAAAGAAAGAAAGAAAGAAAGAGAAAATTTAGGAAACAATAGTCATTTTCTTCTCAGAATTAAGGTTGAATTCTAAATCATATACATGATTTAATCATAAATGATATGTTTCTGACTCTCCCATCACTGGCTTTACTAAAATCAGATATGCAGCATAGCAATATCAGGAGATGTCAGACACTCAGAAAAGCTGTCCAGAAGGATACTATGGATAGTCTTCTGAAGCAGGAATCTAGTGTAATATGTTTGGTGAGATCATCCTCATCCTAGCTGAGCTGATAACACAGGATGATTTTGAAATATCAAAGTAGAGAGACCAGAATTGGAACACTTTTAAAAATAAGCATAAATATATCAATAACAAGTTAAAATTATAGAAAATTAAGAAATGACCCCTGTTGAATACATGCACACACCCATACACTACTCCTTGTCCACAACTTCTGGCCAAGAAACTATGCAGTCTATGATCCAGCATGCTCAAGAAACCAGAGGTGTTTTTGTTACATTTGCCTTTTCTCTACTCTTTAAACCTGCCCTACTCATTAATTCTTTCTACATCACAATGTTTGGCTTTTTGTAACTACTG
Organism: Saccopteryx leptura; assembly: GCF_036850995.1. Lineage (NCBI taxonomy): Eukaryota > Metazoa > Chordata > Mammalia > Chiroptera > Emballonuridae > Saccopteryx > Saccopteryx leptura. Next base: position 66,771,947 of record NC_089511.1, read on the forward strand.
CTCTCTTGCATGTCATGCTCTTTTACAGTTTTCACAAGCTGGATCCTTCTCACCATGGAAGTACAGATGGTTTATCCTCAACCCAATCCAGTCTTCCCGGGCCAGTCTGTAAAGTTAGCCTTTTCCGCAGCTTTATTTAGTTATATCACCCTGTATATTTTCCTTTAGGTCTTTTATCATGATTATAACCTGAAATTATATTTTCTTTCTTTTTCCTTGCTTTTTTTGAAAGAAATGTATGTTTTGATCTTGTCCCAAGAACATGACTTCCATAGAACCTGGGATATTGTCTGTCTTCTTTATCACTCTGGGCACCTAAGTCAGCATATACTATATACTTAATAAAATTTCATAAATGAATAAAGAAATAAATAATTTTATGACCAATAAGCTTTGCTACCAATGTTACAAGAAGGTCATGGAACACTTTTGAGCTATAGAGCAATATTTAATCCTTGGCCTTCTGCCTTCTGTAGGTGTTGATCTGTAATTCCTTGTCTAAGGGAGAGTTTGAGGTAAAGATTCCTGGACTATTTTTAAAGCTTATGAAAATGAGAAACTATAGATTCTGAGCAGGGAGATTTTTTACAACTTCAACATTTGTTGATTTGGAAGATGAGGAGGACATCTTTGTATTCCATTAACAGTGCAGTGTTGATATAAAAAGAACTCAAAGAAAATGTCATCTACCAAACCTAACCTGTTTCAGGTCTCACAAGGGTCCTGTGCCACAAACTTTTCATGAAAACAGCAAGTAGAAAACCCTAAGGAGATACATGGGCTAGCACAATGGCACCTCATTATTAATCAGTGTGGGAAAATGACAAATGATTGATGGTTCTCTCAGCTACTTGAATATTGTCTATGGCTCCAGAAAAGTTTTTCAACCTTGGGACTATTAACATCTCGCTCTGAATAATTCTGGTTGTAAGAGTCTATCTTGAATATTGTGGAATGTTTAGCATAATCCTTAGCCTCTACCCACAGCATGCAATAGGACTATCCCAAGATGTGACAATCAGAACTATTTCTGACATTTCTAAATGTCTAGTTTTGAGGAGGAGGAGCAATACCTTCTTCGAGAACTACTGCTCTAGAACTCTGGCTCACCTGTTCTAAAACAGGTGGTTGGGAAAGGGCAAGTCCAATAACTGTTTAAGTTTCCTATGAGCAAAGTTATAACTTAGTTGCTTCAGTAAACATAAAAAAATGTTTTTTTTCTTATACATTTGAATTTGTGGACAGAAATTCATGCCCCATATATTAATAAGACCATTATGGTTACAAAACAGAAGAGGGCACTCTTTAATCATTTTAGATGTAACCAAACAATTGAAAAACAGTATTAAAAGATTTATGAAAATAAAATTAAAAACTTGGTTGCAGTATTACTACTAGCATTTAATAAGCTGTTTTCATTCTGCTATATTTTTAAAGTTTTACTCATAATAAAGAAATTATTACCTAGAGATATGAAGTGATAGTCCAAGTTGGTTTGATCAGTAATAGAGATGTGAGAAAAATCAAGTTAAGTCACCTTAACTAACATATTTGAGTGTCTTTTTATGCATATAAATAGGCTATTATTAGATACTGGACATCTTCAGACAAATAAAACATAATCCTTGCCCTCAATAGAGATAAATCGTAAAGAAATTAGAAATAAAAGATACTCATTAGAGTTAGGTTTGAAACTGAGATTGATGGTGGGACACAGTGCCTTTTTCTAAGAAATGTCAGGCAGGAGAGGAGAATAAATATAAGTTGTTATGCTTGTGTTATAGAGTAGATTAATGAATTTAGGATAACTGGATTTTCATTTTCACTTTGCCACTAATTAATTTTATGTTGTTAGGCATCTTCTAATTTCCCTATGCTTCAATTTAATCATCTTTAAACTGGAGATGAAAGGTAAGTAAAACTCGATCATTTCTTTTTCTTAATTTATTTTAAAAATTTATTGGAGTGACATAGTTCACCATACTAAATATTTTTCAAGTGTACAACGTAATATAACACCATCTACACCATGCCCACCCCAAGCAAAGTCTCCTTCTGCCCGTTTCTTCCCCCTTCCTTTGCCCTTCTCCCCTATCTGTACCCACCCTTGCCCTCTGGCAATTGCCACTCTGTTGTCTGTATCTATGTGTTCTGTATATACGTTTTTTGACTAATCTCTTTAGAGGATACTGGATCAAAGAAGGTGATGAGATTAGCATAAAAATAAAAAAAATCCAAAAAAACACTTGATAATTTCTGCAAGTTCTTTGAGCTTTAAGATTTTATGAGTTCATGTATGAACTGAAAATATTAATCTGGATGAAATGTTCCTAGTAGTAGGAGATATCAATATCGGGTAAATATAGTAAATTTGTTAAGTTCAGTTTATTGAAACATAACTTATTCCAATCTACTGTATTAATTAGACATATAATTAATCTTCCTAATGCATGCATTTTCTCATTCTTACAAGGAGCAAGAAGGCTTCTAGTATTGTTCACTGCTTTATGACCTGAATGCCTAACAATTGCTTGGTAAATGATAAATACAGCTTTTAGTGAATGAATATAAGAAAGAATATAGATAAGAAAACCAGTAATGATGCAAATAAATACATCAATCCCTACTTGCCACAATAAATATTGGTAGATTTTCTTCTTTTAATCCTTCAGAAAACAATTCAAAACAGCCTCTAGGTACCATAATCACTCAATATTTCACAAGCCATTTTCTTGTCTTCCAGCCTGTGAAGAATGTAGCATCATGTGAATTATCCCATATGATGGGACTAAGGAGCCTGGGTTAGTATGATTCCCCTTAAAGTCTCCAACAATTGAAATATAGTTTGACAAAGCTAAGTTGCAGAATATTAAAAAATATATATGCTTAAGTAAGAGGAAATAATGTATCTATTATACACAAGAGATTATGATTAAACTGAAGTCAAATAGGACACCTTAGGCAAATAAATTCTGAGCATGTATAATATTATTGTCAGAGGAGACACAGTCTGGATCTTCAGTTGTTTAAGTATTTTCCATAAAATAAATTTCTAATCTGGATTATGATGTTTATCATAGGATTTCTCATTATAATCACTTAAGTTATGCAAGGCCTTTATAATGACTCAGGCACTGATAGAATCACACAGGGTAAATCATATCTTAGCCATTATTTCTCTATCAGGATCATGGGCAGTCATTCTTCTGCTCCTAAGACCCCAGTGAGGCTGATAACTTTTGAAAAGTACACAGCAAGTCAGCAAGAGTTTCAGAAATGAAAGTGGCATTATCAATTTCATTGTACTTTTCAACCAACAAATGAGTCAGTAATCTAGCTCTGATTCCCAGGAAGACATGTCTAATTCATGAAAACTGTCATAAAAAGTATTCAGCTTGAGGTTTAAATAAAGATATAAAAGATTAAGGAAGCCATGAAAAATAGGACTTGGACAAAGGCATATTTTTGGAAAGTTCAATATTATAAATATCCAGACCCAAATCAGGATCTGACATTTTTCTTTTTGAGAACAGAAAAATGAGGCAATCATTTTAAATCAACGTCTTAATAGAATTCATGAACAATTCTGTTAGGTTATTCCACATTTTTTTCTCATTCAATGTTAACAATAAACCTAAAGAGGTAAATCTCATCATTTTAATATCATACCTGGGGAAACTGAGCCTTAGAGTTAATGGAACCTGTCCAACATTACTTAGCTAATGAATGATTACTGCAGAGCAGGCTCCAGTGCTTGTTTCTGAACCATGTGGCTTAGAAATCACAAATGCATGCTCAACATGAGAATTGAATAGTTAAAATTTCCAAGTGTTGAAAGTGAGCTTCAAACAGCATGAATATACTCACAGAGCAAAGCAGGTCAGATATTTAAGGGCTTTGATCAGCGCAACACCAGATTGGTCCTTAATCTCCTCCTCCGTGCCACATATCATTTCTGAACCTCAGCAAACTTAGCGCCGCCTACCGTGTATCATATATTGTCTTTGAAAGCCAAACTAAAAGAAATCCTGTTTGTTTTATAGACATGGAACCCTGTCTTTAAGTTATACCAGGCTTAAGGTGATTTCAGTTTTGGCCCTTAGCATGAGTAAGTGTGCCATTAAAATAAATAAAAAAAAAAAAAAAAAAAAAAAAAAAACCAAACAACTCCTGATCACTATTTCTAAGTTCTATGCAAATTAAGTTATACCCATCAGCAAAAGTATTAAATGTTTGGACAGAGCCCGGAGTTTATATACTATTTCCAAATTATAAGCATATAACTCAAGGCGAAAAACTTGAAAACGCTTTTTCAGTAAGGCAATAATTGGGGTGAACCATAATATAAATACTGAGTACAATGGATTTTAGGTCAAATACTTCTTTTAATAGTTTGTGATCTCAAACAAGTAGTTAACTTGTTGAGAACTCAGCTTCTTCAGATGTAAATGAAAGAACACAACTAAATGACTTACAAAAATCACCTTCAATTCTCCATTCACTCTACTATTATATGTTTGGTTAGAATGTATAAGGAAAGATAATATGTGTTTAGAATTAGCAGGACACCCTTCTTGTGAAATGCTTAAAACAATTCTATATTGCAAGTCCCATTTGGAACGTTAACCTTTCAGAAAGTTAGAAAGAACTTTTGAAACTTGCTTTGTCCAGGACTACTTAGGCTAATGCGAGGGTCCTTCATAGGCAGTAGAGTAATTGATGATGCCTTTGATAATTGTTGCTGGGCAATTACTCTCATTGCTCTATAGGTGGGAGGCATTGCTGGAAACAATGCAAGAATACTACTACTAATAATAACAAAACTAATAATAGTAGTAGTGGAGGCAAGATAATGCAGTAGTGATGATGAGGAGGAGGATGGGAGTGGGAATATTGGAGGTGGTAGCAGCAGTAACAGTAATAACAGCTGTAGCAGTCAGTGACTAGTAATACACCCTGACATTCCACTTATGGGTACAAACACTGCTACCATGAGAATGGGGCAAATTTTATTCTGTTTGAGTGCAGAAGTTTCACCTTTTCCATTAAGCTCTCTGTAAAATAAACTCTATGTACGTTAATATGTTTGTTTGTTTTTATCCTTAGACCAGACTGCTGAAGAGGGTTATCTAATTTTGAAATATACTATTTTTTTTTCAGAAAAGCTATACCACAGACATTTAAAAAAGAGTCAGAGATTTTCTAATGGCAAAAAAGTGCACATAATACACTTTTAACTGAATACATACATATTCTAATTGTACAAAATGTATTGCATCTATATGAGAAAGAGAGTAAGATACTTGTAGAATAATATATCTTGTTTTTCTTCTTTATAATATATTTATTTCTAGGTTTTACAATATATATGTATTTCTTTTATCATGGGGGAGGAAAACCAAGCAATGAGTATTACAACAAAATCTGTTTAAGGATTAATATGCCATTACAAGGACATATCAGCAGTAAAAATAAAGCAAGATTGCAGTACTTACTGCAGGGGAGCAGATCTGGCCTTGTCACTGTACAATAGGTCTATCAATGTGGCAAGATGTTTAAAGCTGATGCAGACAAAGACCGAAGCTTTCAATAGGTGAGGGGGAAATTGCAGCATATGTCTTCATTATCAGAGCAAACACTAACAAAGACTGTGATAGCAGAAACAAAGAAATACCCCTTACAAGGTCCAATGCTATTCCCCCATATTGCATGGTCTTTTTTTTTTTTTAACTCTGTGGAGCTGTAAAAAACAGTGTCTTCATTATTTTAATATATCACATTTGCAGTGTCCTGTACACCGGTTTTACAGAAGTCCTCTATAACAAAGATTTGGAAGGAAAGGAAACTTGTGTTTTGATATTCCAGTAGGGATTCTTTTTCGTTTTAAACCACAGGAAACCCTTTACTGGTATGCAACCAGGCTTAATATCACTGATCCTAACCAAATTCATCTATCTAGATTTGCAAAGTAATCCCAGGTGCAGTAATAAAGCAAAAATCCATCTGCTGTGTTCTAGCCATGGATATTATGTAAGGCTAAACAGGATGCCTGAACCTGGCAATCCTATTTCCCTGAACTAAAAAAGTAAAAAATATATAAAAGAAGTTCCATATTACTAGGGAGATGTTGCACAATAAGATAGGAATTCAGATCTATATTAGACTTCTGTACATATTATTCAAGATTACTAGATTGACGTTTGCCTTATGAAACATAAGAATTTCCTACACTGGTAGAATAAAGTAGCTTAAGTTGGCAGCTTACATATAAAATAGAATGCTACAATGCAACAGAACAAATATTTGGACTAAACCCTGAGGAAGAATTATGCTCTATCTATAAAGGGAGTTTTAAGTCTCAAAACTAAAAAGCCTATTTGAAGAAGTAGGTGAATAGCTCATTGTTGCAGATGTAGCCATAGGTAAGAGGTAAAACAAGCTCACTCACGACAAATGCATCATGGCCATGTCTACACAGACCTCTCATGATCAATGGAATTGGACAAATGGAAGAAGTAAACCTAGAGGGAAAATTAGATTTAGAAAAGTACATGTGTTCCTTATATGTTAAACATACACATACCACAGAATCCAGACACTCCCCTCTTAGGTATTTACCCATGCGACATGAAAGAACATAGTGATGCAAAGAGGTATACAAATCATGAGAGCAGCTGGATTTCTAATCGCCAAGAAGTGAGAATGACTCCGATGTCCATCACTAGAGGAATGGCAGAATTGTATGTCCGTTGAATAGAATATTATTCAATTATAAAAATGAACAGATTGTGGATACAAATAACATCATGGATGGATCTCAAAATAATTGTGCTGAGTGAAAGAACCTTAATAAGGGTACATATTATATGATACTACTTATAAAACATTCCAGATAATGCTAATCAATCTTCAGTAACAGAAGTCAGATTTGTGGTCATTTGGGGTCTAGGGGAAGAGGTGATTAAATTACAAAGGACGTCAGTAATTTTTGGGTTTTGATGTATGTTTCCTGTCTTGATTGTAGTATAATTTCAGGGCTACATATGTATATCTATAAGACATACCAAATTGTATGCTTTAATATTCACAGTTTATAAAATGCCAACTCTACATCAATAATTTTATCAAAAAAACTTGTATTTCATTATTCAAATGCCTTTTTAAATATATTGATATATTACATAAAGTAACAATTGTTTGCTTAGCCCAAGCCAATAATTATAAATGGGACCATGCAATGTGAAGTTGTGTTGAACAAGTACATGAAAGTAGTTCTGCAAGTTCATTTTCAATCAATTAATATAAAACTCTTTTTGCTATTTAATACAGTGAACCTTAATTCGTAGTAACTGCATATACACCAAAAATGTTAGTTTTCTTATCAATATTAATGCTAAATGTTAAATTGTTATGAAAAAATGAGGTTTAGTTCGCAGACACCTTTTCCATGGGTCATCCCAATAGAGGTGCGTAGAGATCAAGAAACAGTAAACTTCAGTAAGAAAATTCCAACCAAAGGCTTTTCTATTTCGATATCAATGTTAAATAACCTCTGATAAGAATAGTAATATATTATAGCTGCAATGTGATTTTTTTCATCATTTAGCTGTATTTATAAAAATACTAAACTAAGCTTTATACTTTTTTTAATACACTCAAGGCAAAGGTTTTTAAAAAAATTAGTAGTAAAATCCCTATCTTAAATGAAATTATAGAATGCTAATATTAAGAACAATGAAAAAGTGAATATGTAATTCTTCTGACTACAGAGTAAAGCTGTGAAGTTGGTGTATGTGCATGAGTGTGGATATGTGTGCAGCCTGGACAGTTAGGTTCCTCCTCTGTCCACCTTTAATGCAGTTCAGGAAATAATTTCACTCATGCTAGTTACCCCAAAACAACTACTTAAGTGCTATTATGCTTTCACTTTGGGGAGTTTAATCTTCCACATTTCACCGGAAGTTGATCCATGATATTTCAGGAAGGAATTGTCAAACTTTACTTTAATGTGCAGAATTAAAGATAATAATATATGCCTACACTTCTTCCTATTTGTAACAAATATGACTATGTGTTTAGGTGATACAATACTGTTTAAAATATAACAATAAAATAAGAAGATAGCAATTACGATTTGCCATCCGCTTTACTTGTGTTTTTTGACCTGCCTTTTCCAGTAACATTCCTCTCTGTTATTACTCCCTTCTGGATTTATCTAGAAGTAGTCTTTGATGTCACCAGCACTAAGCTGTGCATCTATTGATAAAAAATTGTTACTTTATAAAATCCACTCAAATTATTTTTGGATGAACAATATTAATTCATCTATATACAACACTTAAGTGCTATGTTAAATGAAACTAACAATGACATATACTAAGAACAAAAATTTGTTTTCTAGTCTGACCAAAATAAATCATAAGCACTCTTATCGTCAGCTAAATTGATTTTTCTTTCTTTTCAATCTCACCTTTCATTATTATCTTTCCGCCGATTCAAAGTAATTTAGTATGCCAATAACTTTTTTGCTAACATTGTTTTGTCTTAACATTTTTTTCCCCTGAATATATCATCCATTATCCAGAAACCAGAAATAAAATTTGGTCTCCAGAAAAAGAGACATTGTTTAAAAATTAGTTTTACAAAGAGAGGCACCATCTACTTTAGAACAGAATTTCTGTTATCAAAATCGCAAGATGAAAAAGTAAATCATAAAAGAATTTGCTATGTTTAATTTTATTAACTACAAAAACTGTGATGTTTGTGTGTATGTGTGATGAGGATATGTGTGGCATTATTATTTTTAAATTTGAAAACATCAAAATTAAAAAAATTCAAACAAATGTATATGCATTCAGAAGGTATTTATAGATTACTGTTATGAAGTGCAGTTTATATTAGGGAACTGTCAAATTATATGAGGACATCCTTACAAAGCTAATGCAACATAGTCTAAGTCCTGTATACTAAGATTTAGTCAAAATTTCATTAATATTAAAATATATATTCACATTCTCCTATCAACATACACCTTTATTTGCATAATCAAAACTTTTTTATTATTTTCTCACTATATTCACAGATTGTTTTAACTTAGTGTTAAAGTGAATAGTGGAGTGGACCTCACGGTTTTCCAGGGTAAAATATTTTTTTATTTTTTATTCTGCTCAATCATCTTTTGATCCTTCTCTAAGGGTTCAAACTATCTAAATATAGCTTTTGCTTTAGATCTCAACTCTGGAACCTCTGTATAATGAAAATAAAATAACTCGGTATTATATATTAAACTGAATAAGAAGTAAGTTAAATATTTTGTGGCTAGAAGTCAAAATTACCAGGTTCTCATTCTTACTTTTATTCATTCACTTTATTTATTTATTTATTTTTATATTTTATTCATTCATTTTAGAGAGGAGAAAGAGAGAGAGAAGGGGCAGGGAGGAGCAGGAAGCATCAACTCCCATATGTGCCTTGACCAGGCAGGCCCAGGGTTTTGAACTGGTGACCTCAGCACTCCAGGTCGACATTTTATCCACTGTGCCACCATAGGTCAGGCATTTTTTTTTCTCTAGTCATTTTTTTATTTAATAAGTTTTTATTAAAATGCAAAATACTGTGGTAGTTGCTAATCAGAAAAATCCATAAAGAACTGATATGTACCAAAGGAGTCCCCTATGTAATGGAATAATAACATTTAATTACTCTGTGACCCTGAAAAAGCAATTTGGTACTTGGTTTCATATACTGTAAATTAAAGATAGTTGCCCTTGACTTTTTTATGTTCCACATTTTACCATTTCTTCACTGAATGTAATTATAGTCAACGTGCGCATAGCTTATATAAGGCTACAAGTAATTTGACTCAGGGCAGATTGTGGATTGCCTGCCTGCCATTGTGAGGGGCTGTTTTACTATTTGTTTGCCTGCTGTCTTGAGAGGTGGTTTTTTCCTGCCTGTTTGCTTGTCCACCCTTGTGAGAATCTACTAAGCAGTAGTGGCTCACCACCTTCTGGCTCCACAGTTCCTCTACCGTCTGCCCGAATCCAATGTGAACCAGCCTGGCCATTACACTAAGGGTCCTAGTCTTACAGTCAACCCCACATACAGTTTCAAAGACTTTACCTTCAGAAACCCTACCTGGTTCTTAAAGAGATGATTAAAAAAAAAGAAAAAGAACAACTCAAGTCTCAAGCAAGAGGAGATGATAAAGAAAGAATATTTTCAAATATCCGTAGAGCATTCTTTGTCACATAGGTTGCCACTCCAGGTAAAAAGTATACAATTTCAGCCCACTCTTGACTCCTCTCTCACCTAAGTGTGGGTGGGCTTGAAATGAGAAATACTTATGAAGTTCATCTCCCAGGGGGAAACCCACTAAGAGACTTATATTTAAGCACAGAATTATACAATGTTTCCCCTCCCTCACTTTACCATCACATTAAAACAACACTGAATTATAATAACAGTGGATTTTAGCTATAAGAATTGCAAAGAGCAGCCTGACTATGTGGTGGCACAGTGGATAAAGCATTTGACTGAGATGCAAAAGGCCCAGGTTCAAAAACCTGAGGTTGCCAGCTTGAGTTTGGGCTCATCATGGTTGCTGGCTTGAGCCCAAAGATCATTGTCTTGAAGCCCAAAGCAAATCAACACACAATAAGTGCTGGCGAGGGTGTGGAGAAAAGGGAACCCTCCTGCACTGCTGGTGGAAATGCAGACTGGTGTAGCCACTGTGGAAAACAGTATGGAGTTTCCTCAAAAAATTAAAAATGGAACTACCTTTTGATGCAGCTATCCCACATTTAGGAATATATCCTAAGAATACCAAATCACTGATTCAAAAGAAGATTTCTATCCCCATGTTATTGCAGTATTGTTTACAATAGCCAAGATCTGAAAACAGCTCAAGTGTCTGTCAGTGGACGAGTGGATTAAAAAGCTGTGGTACATACACAGAGGAATACTATGTGGCCATGAAAAAGAAGGAAATCTTATCTTTTGCAATGGAATGGATGGACTTGGAGATTATTATGCTAAGTGAAATAAGGCAGGCAGAGAAAGACAAGTAACATATAATCTCATTTTAATGTGAATCAAATGAATAAAGTGAACTGAGAAACAAACAGATGCAGAGGCAGATGCAGAGGGACAGCTGTCAGAGGGAAGGGGAACGAGGGGATGGAATCAGAGAAGGTGAAAGGTTAGTGAAATTATATATACATAACACAGAGATATAGATAACAGGACAACAAATCTCAGAGGGAAGGGGGGAAGTGGGGCAATGGGGGACAAAGGGGTGGGTATGAGGGAGTTACATTGAGTGTGCCATTTGAATTCATGTTAACACAATATATTAAAATTAATAAAAAAATTTTAAAAATAAATATAGATAAATATTTAGAAGTGTAAAAAAATATATGACCATATAATATAAAGAGTTAGATAAACATAGAATTACAATGGTATGTATGAAAAATAATACAATAATTTCTAAGATGCAATAAAACAAAAATAAACTCTGAAAAAAAAAAGAAAAAAAAGCTGTGATTACATTACACAATGGAATACTACACGACCATAAAAAGAAGAAAATCTAGCTTTTTGCTATGGCATGGATGAACCCAGAGATTATTATGCTAAGTGAAACAAGACAGGCAGAGAAAGTCAAATACCGTATGACCTCACTTACAGTACATGTAAAATCTAATGAACACAATAAACTGAGGAACACAATAGAAACAGAGGCAGGGTCACAAAGAACAGAAGGACAGTTGTCAGAGGGAAGGTGTAAGAGGGGACAAAATTAAAGAATTGAAGGAATTAGCCAAATTGTATATACATACCCGCAGATATCGACAACAGGGTAGCAATTCCCAGAGGGAAAGTGGGGATGGAGGTAGGGGGCGGTGGGGACAAAGAGGTGTAGCACGGGTGGAAAGAGACTTTGCATGGGGCATGAGGGGGCACAATGTGGTGGGTAGAGGGTTTTTATATTAAGTGGGACACTTGAAGCCATGTCAACACAAGAATTAAATATAAACTTTTAAAAAGAAAGGAAAAGTGATCTTGAGTCTAAACAAAACAAAACAGAAAAAATCAATAACCCTTTTATAAACAAACAACAAGCACTTAAGCAATATAATGGAAAAAAAACAATCTGTTTATAAGTGTGCTAGAAATACTAACATATTTAAAAATAAATTTAATAAGAAATACATGCTAGATCTTTTTAAGAAAACCTTTAAAATACTCCAGAAAGATACAAAATATACTTGAAAAGATAGAAAGGTGTCTCATGACCTACTATAAAAAATTAAATATTGTCTGACCTGTGGTGGTGCAGTGGATAAAACAACGACCTGGACTGCTGAGGTCGCCGGTTCGAAACCCTGGGCTTGCCCAATCAAGGTACATATGGGAGTTGATGCTTTCTGCTCCTCCTCCACTTCTCTCTCTCTCTCCCTCTCTCCCCCCCCTCTCTCTCTCTCCCTCTCCTCTAAAATGAATAAATAAATAAAAATAATTTAAAAATTAAATATTATAAATATATGTACTTTTCCTTTGAATAGTGAGATTTTTTTCATGCTCGCTGACCCAAGAGTTTTTGTTTTTCAAAAAATAAAATTAGTTCCTGTTCCAGTTTAATTAACTTAAAATTATGTTCATTTGATCACCAATTTATGGAAACAAGAAGAATGTACATTTGCCTTTTTTAAATGTTGCCTTACACATGTATGATCGTACTCTGGATGATCAGGAGGCATGAGGACGTACGTGAACATTCGTACTACTCAAAGGGTTAATATAGGTTTATACTATTTTAAGAAACATATTACCAGATATTTTCAAGTACAAAACTAATTGGAAAAACATTTATGAATATCTCAGAAACCCCTGAAAAACAAAAAAGATCAAAGAAGGAGGACTAGCTCTATCAGAAAAAAGTACATATACATTAAATGCTCTAAAATCAATGTATTTGGTTTTTAAATCTATAGAACAATGTAACAGGAAAATCTAGAAATAAATCTGTGTAATATGGGAACTTCTTCTTTAATACAAATAAACTTGCAGATATATTGGACAATGATGGACTTTTAAATAAGTGTTGTTAGGACAACTATATAGACATTATGATAGTGAAACAAATATAAACTACATACTGCACAGCAGAATAAATTTCAAATGAATAAAAAATATAACAGTTAATAAAAAGAAACTATACACTAAGTAAAAAAAAATACCTGGATATACTATTGAATATATTATTCATATTATGGTTGTGGGTAAACTCTATTTATTATGACTGGAAAAAAGACACAATAAAGTAAAAGATGAAAAAATTCAGCTGTAGTACATGAATATGTTTAAAAGTACTTGGCGAAAACACCACAAGCAAATTTCTCAAATACTAAAAGATATTTACTCCTATCCTACATTCCCTATGCATGTATATCAATGTCATAGCTACAGACATAATTACAAACTTAACCTACATTATTAATATTTTCTTCCTCCTTAAAAACCAACCTCTGATTCAGAGCATTTGCCAATTTCTACCATGTAAGCATTCCCATGTGGCTTATTTCAGGTAATCATGTGACATCACCAAAGTAGGTGATGAGAAGAGAGGAATGACACACCAATGTATAGTACTTTTGCTGTGATAGATATAAATGTAGTAAAATAGTGATAGATTTATAGTATATATTACCTTTATAGTATATATTATATTTATATAGATTTATATAGATTTTATATTATATATTTATATTATATTTATCTATTTATATTATATATATTTATATTATATATATTTATCTATTTATCTATTATATATTATATTTATATATATTTATATTCATATATATTATATTTTATATTTATATTATATTTATATTTATATAGATTTATAGTATGTATTACCTTTGCTTAATATACATTATTTTGGCTCTTGTCGGTTAATTTAGTTGGTTAAGAGCATTGTCCCAAAACAGGGTTGAGGGTTTAATCCCCGGTCAGGGTACACAAGGGAAGCAACCCAAAAATCCACTACCTAGTGAAACAACAAATGCTTCCCTTCCCCCTCCCATCTCTCTCCCTTCCTCTCTCTGTCTTGTTAAAAAATCAATAAAAGTTAAACCCTGAACAGATAGCTAGGTGGGTTGGAGTGTTGTCCAGGAGCACAGAGGTTGCCAATTTGGTTTCCCGGTCAAGGCACATACAAGAGTAGCTCTATGTTCCTGTCTCTCTTTATTTCATTGTAAATAATATAATTTGATTTTTAATAATAACTTTGTTTAACTAAAACTAGCTCAAAATATTCCTGAGATTTTAACCATCAGTTTTTCATCACACCATTGCTTTGATGTTTTCTGATGCAATTCAATGAAGATACAATATCACCTCTATCATATATTTGCAAAACATATTTAGTGTGAATCTAATCACAAGTAAACAATAAGGATAATCCAAAATGTGTGATATTTAACAAGCTCTCTGCTTAGAATCTTCAAAAAAAATGCCATGAGGGAGACAAGAAAAAAAATAGTGGAGGGAGGACTGTTCAGATCAAAGAAAGCAAAAACAAAGAGACACCATAACCAAGTACAATGCATAAATATTTCCCCCGCTCCCTGGAGTGGCGTGGGCAGGAAATTAGAAAGGTTTAAAAAAGTAAACTAAAAAGGATATATAGAGAAATTTAAATATGGGCCATATAGTAAATAATATAACATTAAATTCCTTAAGTGTGATAATAAAAGTGAGGTGAATTTGGACATTATTTTATTCTTATGAGAAGCATAGTTAGCAAAAATTGTGCATATATGTATAGAAAGGAATAAATTATATCTAAATATCTAAACAGAAAAAGAAAATGCAAAGTAAAATAGCAACAATTGTTGCACCCAAGTAAAGGACAAAATATCCCCAAGATGAAAAAAATCCTACATAGTCTAAATATATGAAAGAAATCACATTTATGTATATGCATATATATGTATGTGTATATATATTTGCTTCAAATTTATAGTTTTAAAAGTAATAGTGTCAAATGTTAGTCAAATCTATAATAATAATTTTAGTTATAATTTATTGAGCAACAGTTATATATCAGAAACCTGACAATTCATTTTTTCCTATATTATCTGAATGTCCTGAGGGCCTAAGCCACATTATGAAATAATAATTCTTATTTTACAGGTAAGATAATCACCTTTAAACAGTGAATACCTTTGATCAGTAATACAGTGGTTGCTACAATGCATAATGGCTGAAGAAAAGTTGTTTCTATGTGGTTAATTTTTTGTTAAGGCAGAGAAAACAATCGTAGGCTTATTTATTATTCTTTATGCATTTTTCTCATTTAATAATGAAAAGCCTTATTTCCAGGACTGATGCACAACAGTCAGACATCTGGGTCTTTTCATATTATTCTCTCTAAAAAAGTAATTTAAAGTTTATCTTCATGTTAATCATAATTTCTTGACAGTTTCAAATTTTGGCACGAAATGACCAGGAAAGCATAAGTTCTTCATCCCCACCCACCCCCAGGTTTTCTGGTCATACTCTTCCCTGAACTGTGATTTTCTTCTACTAACTGAATAAAGGGACTTCTAAAATCTGATAGATTAACAACGAAATCTTTTACACCATTTCCTGAGATTCATCTCAGATTTATGGTTGCACACTTCGAGATAACATGATGCAGAAATGTTGGGCAAGAAATAAAACTATTTTTCCCTTTCTTACTTCAGCGGAGTACAATTTCCATTTATTCACACTGTATTTCCTCACACAATATATTCTTCAGACCAAAGGCTATAAATCTGAAAATATTTATAGGCAAGACTACCCCTGATACCATTTATACCTTGCTGGCATTCTGTTCCAGCTCCTCAGAGCCACTCATATCTCATATGAACGGCTTACAATATGCACTGACTTAGACTTTTCTCTGTTAAATGAAAGGTCTTTTTTTTACTACAGTACTCATAGTTTGAGTTATTATTAATAATAATAAATTGTTAATAAGTTAAAAGAAAATTGGCTATGAGAGTTCAGAGTTTTCCCAACTCTGAGTTTTCCAGGTTTTACAAGTCAGTCTTTTTAAATTAAAGAATAATCAGCATAAAATATTACATTAGTTTCAGGTGTATGATCCACGAATCAGACATTTATACGTCATTTTTAAATTTTGAGGATGAAAGGCCCCTCCCCCTTTTCAACACATTTAAATTACAATATTTCTCGAATATAATCGAGGAGCCTGCTTATTCCTTTCAATGCGATTATGCAAGGTCATGGAGACACTGCAAACTAGCATAGCTCTGCATAGAACTAAGAGGCAGCAGGGCCAGGTCTCAAATCCCCGAGATGTTTGGATCAGACTGTGATGGACTATCCTGAGTCAAACTCCAGGAAACAGACTTTGTCTTCTTCCTGCTGTCCTCTTCCCTAGTAATTTGGTGAGGGACCAGAAAGACGGAAAGGGCATGTTGCCACATAGAGGCTTTTGTGGTTTGAAAGTAGCCTTACTACTGAATACAAGGATCTTGCAGTTGCATGATGGGTGTGCAGGGTGTTAACGATGCTTTTGGGAGAAGACCTTTGGGAGAAGCTGAAGTTTTAAGCAATCACTTATTTTATGTGAAGGAGACAGAACAATATTTCAGCTAACTCACTGCCAGGCGAAGAGACTTTAGAAGTTCTGTGACCGAGATTCTATTTGTTACTCCTCAATATTCAAATTTTTACAAAAGCAGAGAGCTAGAGAAAGTATAACTTTATTTAGTTAAATCCCTTCTTTCTTCCAATTTTTTTTCCAGAGAAGTATGGCAAGGGACAATGAACTCAGAGAAAAAAATTTCATTTTTTAGATATATTGTAAGGGTGTGAACAACTCAAGAGCAAAGCAGAGAAATAAAAATAAAAATTCAGTCTCCTGGTATTCTATAATACAATGAGCCCCATGAAAAGTGACATTTGTATAAATTACTCTTTTTAATGATTTAAGCCTGATTCCTAGGCCCAGTAAGCATTGAGGGCTCCATTTATCTTCAGATATGTGTCCTTTTCTATCAATAAAATGACCCATTGTTTACTGGTAATATCCATTTAGGAACATTCTGTCTTACTCTGTAAACTACACACTGAATGATTAAAACAGATATTTGACTAGCTCATTTTTTCTTTAACTCCTATGTAAGAAAGTGTTAATTGGCCCTGGCCAGTTGGCTCAGAGGTAGAGCATTGGCCAGGTGTGTAGAAGTCCTGGATTTGATTCCTAGTCAGGGGAAGCAACGATCTGCTTTTCCACCATCCTCCTCCCCCATCTTTCTTCCCCTCCTGCATCCATGGCTCAAATGCTTCCAGCAACTTGGTCCTGAGCCTAAGGATTGTTCCATGGCCTCATCTCAGGTGCTAAAATAGCTAGGTTGCCAGCAACAGAGCAGTGATACTAGATGGGCAGAGCACCGCCCCATAAGGGGCTTGCTGACCAGATCCCAGTGGAGGCTCTTGGTGTAGTGTCTCTGCCTCCCCACCTCTCACTACTTAATTAAAATAAATAAATAAAAATGCTAATTGGTATTTTAAAGCAATCGGTTGTAATAAAAGTAAAATTTGACTTTTCAATCTATTAAATAGTTGATGGAGAGTATCTTCTCTTTCTTTTATTTAATTGATTGGTTTTAGAATGACAGAGAGAGAGAGAGGGAAGCATTCATTTGTTATTCCACTTAGTTGTGAATTCACTAGTCACTTTCAGTATGTGCCCTGGCTGAAAATTTAAACCACTACCTAGGTCAAGGGTCGGGAACCTTTTTGGCTGAGAGAACCATGAATATCATATATTTTAAAATGTAATTCTGTGAAAGCCATACAACAACCCGTGTATGTTACGCATTATCCAATAAAAATTTGGTGTTGTCCCGGAGGACAGCTGTGATTGGCTCCAGCCACCCGCAACCATGAACATGAGCAGTAGGAAATGAATGGATTGTAATACATGAGAATGTTTTATATATTTTTTTTTTCTGTATTTTTCTGAAGCCGGAAACGGGGAGAGACAGTCAGACAGACTCCCGCATGCGCCCAACCGGGATCCACCCAGCACGCCCACCAGGGGGCGACGCTCTGCCCACCAGGGGGCGATGCTCTGCCCCTCTGGGGCATCACTCTGTTGTGACCAGAGCCACTCTAGTGCCTGGGGCAGAGGCCGAGGAGCCATCCCCAGCGCCTGGGCCATCTTTGCTCCAGTGGAGCCTCAGCTGCGGGAGGGGAAGAGAGAGACAGAGAGGAAGGAGAGGGGGAGGGGTGGAGAAGCAGATGGGCGCTTCTCCTGTGTGCCCTGGCCGGGAATCAAACCCGGGACTTCCGCACGCCAGGCCAACGCTCTACCACTGAGCCAACTGGCCAGGGCCAATATATTTTTAACGTTATTATTTTTTTTATTAAAGATTTGTCTGCAAGTCAGATGCAGCCAACAAAAGAGCCACATCTGGCTCACAAGCCATAGGTTCCCAACCCCTGACCTAGGTGTTACAAGATGACATTTTAACTGAGCTAACTGACCAGACTAAATAACATTTCACTTCATTTAAGTCATATTTTTTATGGTTCTTTTATTTTTTAAGGGAATCCAGAGTTGTTGCTGTTGTTGATGGTGGTTGAGGAGAAGGAGAAGCAGGGTTTAGGGTAGATGATAATCTAAGATCATTTACATAGAAAATTTTAAGAGGAAGCTTTTACTTGTAGTATAGTTTGCTTAATGGTAATTAGTTTAATATTTAAAACTTTATGAACACATGAGATTATAAATTTACACTAGAGAATACTTCAATTAATACAAAAAACAGCATAGAGATGATACCCTAGAATTTGAGAATTAAAAAAAAAAATGCCCCCAGACAGTTTAAGATACAGTTAAAATGTGTGAAATCAACACATAATTGCTAATATCAGAGACAAAGAAAATGGTCAGTTATGAGGAAAATTCAACCCTAAAACAAACTAAACCTAGTTTGACTCAAACACACATACCCTAAGATTTTAAGGAATAGATATAGTTAAATAAAGAACAAAATTTGTTTTTTTTTCCTAGCATTCCAAATGTATTGATTATGAAACAATTGGGAACATTTACTTATAGTGATAAAATTTCCAAAAAAAATAATGTGAAACATAAGAAGGGTTGACCTAAAGTTGAACTTTAAAAAAAATAATAATAATTGTCGGCCTGGCAGGTAGGCTCAGCAGTAGAGCGTTGGCCCGGTGTGTGGAAGACCCAGGTTCGATTCCCGGCCAGGGCACACAGGAGAAGCACCTATCTGCTTCTCCACTCTTCACCCTCTCCTTCCTCTCTATCTCTCTCTTTCCATCCTGCAGCCAAGGCTCCATTGGAGCAAAGCTGGCCCAGACATTGAGGACAGCTCCATGGCCTCCACCTCAGGAGCTGAGGATAGCTTTGGTCACAGCAGCACAACACGCCAGATGAGCAGAGCATCGGCCCCTGGTGTGCATGCCGGGTGGATCGCAGTCGGGCACATGTGGGAGTCTGTGTCTCTGCCTCCCTGCTTCTCATTTCAGAAAAATACAAAAAGAAAAAAAGATTTCCATCTATTATTATAAATAAAAATGTAAAATCATTGCTTATATCTTCTATGTTTCAGTGAGTTTAATTATCACAACTCAATATTTCATTAGCTAAAACAATGTCTAACATTTAGTGAGTGAATTAACAGGATTTTTTAAACATACAAAATGCTGTCTCTTGAAAGGGTTTTCTACAATGTTATTTAAGTTGTCCTGTGACTTCTTTCAGATATATATGAACTACAACAAAGAAAGTAAATTATTATTAACATTATTATTATTATTTAGTAAGAGAGAGAGAGAGAGAGAGAGGGACAGACAGGACAAACAGACAGGAAAGGAGAGAGATGAGAAACATCAATTCTTAGTTGTGGCATCTTAGTTGTTCACTGATTGCTTTTTCATATGAGCCTTGATCAGTGAACTTCAGCCCTTGCTCAAGCCAACAACCTTCAGGCTCTAACTAGAGACCATGGGGTCATGTCTATGATCCCACACTTAAGTTGGTGAGCCTGTGCTCAAGGCAGTAAGCCCACCTTCAAGCTGGCAACCATGGGGTTTTGAACATGGGTTCTCACCATTCAGGTCAAAGCTCTCTCCACTGCACCACTGCCTGGTCAGGTAGGAAATTATTATTTTTTAATTATTTTTTTTGACAGAGACAGAGAAAGAGAGTCAGAGAGAGGGACAGAGAGACAGGAGCAGAGAGAGATGGGAAGCACCAATTCTTTGTTGCAGCACCTTAGATGTTCACTGTTGCTTTCTCATATGTGCCTGAACTGAGGGGGCTACAGCAGAGTGAGTAACCTCTTGCTCAAGCCAGCAACCTTAGGGCTCAAGCTAGTGACCATGGGGTCACATCTGTGATCCCATTCTCAAGCCAATGACCCCACGTTCAAGCCGGTTAGCCTGCACTCAAGGCGGCGACCTGAGGTTTCAAACCTGGGTCCTCCGCATCCCAGTCCAATGCTCTATCCACTGCGCCACTGCGTGGCCAGGCAATAAATTATTTTTTAATAGTAGAGTACAATAAATATCTTATTCATACAACTGTATAAATATTTAGTTTTTCCTACCAAAGCCTGTCAGTTCTTACTTAGTAGTACTGTGCTTGGTTTAACAAATTTAATATTTACACAATCTGAGAGTGAACAACTATCTGTTTACTAAACTTTTGGGAAGAGTGACCAAAAGAAAAAAAAAGAATCTGTTGATTCTCTATTATGTACCAGTCATTACTAGCATTCTCTCTATATTACAGACTCATAAGACACTGAAGATCAGAGAATGTATCCTATGTTATTTTGCTTAAAACTGGTAGAGCCAGTTTTGAGCTAGGATTTATACAAGACCAGTCTGACTCCAAAATGGAACTCTTTCTAAGACACTGTGATAGTATCAAAGACATTATAAGGATTAATGATCTGACAACATTGTAACACTTGCTCTTTTTCTACTATGTTCCCCATTTCAATTCTACTTCTATAGATACTACTAACAAGAATCATTCAGAAAAAAAGAGAAATATGTAAAAATAATAAATAAAGCAAGTACATGAAAAGAAAAAGTGACTTGCAGAGAAGGGAATGTTACAAAAAAAAGTTTTAAGAAGGTGATGACATTCAATAAATTGCCTCAAGTATTTTTGATTACTGTCTCTATCACAAGAATAGTAATCCAAGTTAAGCAATTAAACCATCTAAATTTCTAATAATATGTTATTAAATTTTGTGTATTTTTATTTGGAAAATATTTTAATACATCAGTGCTTATATTTTTCCTAATAGTAAATAACACTCATTATTATGAAACTCAGTTGTAAATATATATGAATCATTTAACAGAAATTGACTATCCTGAAAATTAGAATATATATTCATTGCTGATAGTTTCAAAAATATGGAGTTATTTCAGTGTTTTAAAAGCACGATATGAAAATATCAAGCAATAGCTACTGAAATAAGGAGAGGGTTATACATCTTTTATTAAAGCCATATTTTCTATTTTGTTCAGAGAGCTAACGGGTTCATAATACTTTTAAGTTTCTTTCTGAAAAGTTGAAATGAGTCTCAGGAAAATGATTTATGGGACAGATGAAGTAAAACTGTCACTTTTCAAATTAGTAATTAAATATATCATCCCTATGTCTATTAACCACAGTAGTTGTCACAATCTTGTTTCTACTTACAATTAACTAGGCAAAACTAAAATGTCTAAAGCTACTACAAATCAAATTTAATTTAAATGGCTACAATAACTTAAAGACAAATGAAATGGCTTTATTATGCTTCTTTATTTCCTCTAATTCTTTTAAAACATTTCAATAGGGCCCTGGCCGGGTGGCTCAGTGGTAGAGTGTCAGCCTGGCGTGCAGGAGTCCCGGGTTCAATTCCCAGCCAGGGCACACAGGAGAGGCGCCCATCTGCTTCTCCACCCCTCCCCCTCTCCTTCCTCTCTGTCTCTCTCTTCCCCTCCCTCAGCCAAGGCTGCATTGGAGCAAAGTTGGCCTGGGCACTGAGGATGGCTCTGTGGCCTCTGCCTCAGGCTCTAGAATGGCTCTGGTTGCAACAGAGCGACGCCCCAGATGGGCAGAGCATCGCCCCCTGATGGGCGTGCTGGGTGGATCCCGGTCGGGCACATGCAGGAGTCTGTCTGACTGCCTCCCCTTTTCCAACTTCAGAAAAATACAAAAAAACAAACAAACAAAAAAACATTTCAATAGGAGAAGTTCTGAGGACTGAGGATGGAGAGGGAAGCCTTAACTACTGACACCCCAACTTAACTACCAAAATAATATCTTTACCCCAGGTGGCACCAGGACCTGTTCTTCCTGCTTATTCCATTCCCTTTGTCACCTCCATCTTTTAATATGATTTTGAAAATATGTATGATACAACTGCTATAGACTGAATTCAAACTTTAAACCATATGTCAGTACTAATGTATGAATATAATCTTGATTTAGGTATCTAATTAAAGTAAATTGTAAGTTAATTATTTAATAACAAATTTAAAATATGTCACAGTATGTTTTAAGGTTGTACTGTTTTACCACCATGGAAACATTTGAATACATACAAAATAATTCTGCACACTAATAAAACAATTTTTTTTTTTTTAGCAAGACAGAGAAATACACAGAAAGAACCATCAACTCATAGTTGCATCACTTTAGTTATTCATTGATTGCTTCTCATATGTGCCTTCACCAGGGAACTCTAGCTGAGCCAGCAATCCATTGTTCAAGCCAATGACCATGGGATCATGTGTATGACCCCCCACTCAAGCTGGTGACCTCACACTCTATCTGGTGAGACCATGCTCAAGCCAGGGACATTAGGGTTTCGAACCTGGGTTCTCAGTGTCCCAGGTCAACATTCAATCTACTGCACCACCACCTGGTCAGGCAATACAAATTTTTTATGAAAAATTATTTTTCTTATTTCATGGCTTCATTTTATTGTATTCCTGTGATTTTTTTTTTCTGTGACAGAGACAGAGAGAGAGATAGAGAGAGGGACAGATAGGGACAGACAGACAGGAAGGAAGAGAGTTAAGAAGTATCAATTCTTCGTGGCTGCTCCTTAGTTTCCTTAGTTGTTCATTGATTGCTTTCTCATATGTGCCTTGACTGGGAGACCACAGCAGACCGAGTAACCCTTGCCCAAGCCAGGGAAAGACCTTGGGCTCAAGCTAGTGAGTCTTGCTCAAACCAAATGAACCCACACTCAAGCCGGTGACCTCGGGGTTTCGAACCTAGGTCCTCCGCATCCCAGTCCAATGCTCTATCCACTGCACCACTGCCTGGTCAGGCTGATTTCTTTTCTTATTTTTTTAAATATAACATTCCTAGATGCTGTTCTTAAAGTTTGTGCATAGAGAGCAAAATAAAAGTTATGACAACTAGGCCAAACCCTCTTTCTTTCTTTTCTTTTTTTAAGTGAGAAGAAGGGAGATAGACAGATTTTCACAGCACCCCATCAGGATCCACCTGGCAACCTCCAGCTGGGGCTGATGCTCAAATCAGCTGCTCTATTCTCAGCATCTGAGGCTGATATGCTGGACCAGCTGAGCTATCCTCAGCGCCTGGGACCCACATTCGATCCAACTGAGCCACTGGCTGCTGCGGGAGAGGAAGAAGGAGAGAGACGGGGAGAGAAGCAGATGATGGCTTCTCTTGTGTGCCCTGACTGGGAATCAGACGTGAGATGTTTGTATGCCTGGCCAACGCTTTATCTTCTGAGCAACATGCCCAGGGCCAAGAAATTTTTTAAAACACTAATGTGTATGTCTTATTTCCATGGTTATTTTTAAAAAAACATTTTTTCAGTCAATCATAAAACTTGATGTGAGACATATTTATTGTTTTTAAACATGTTTTTGTTTCCAAATAAACATGTTCAAATACATTACTAAATTCTGAAAATATTAGGATTTTAATTATTCCTTTTTTTTTTTCAGCCTAGAACATTGTTTCTGAAAGAAAATGTTTGTACCATTTGTTGGTTAGTTTTTAATTAACTTTTTCATAGGGCCATTTTTCAAAGAATTTATCAGTGAAACAAAAATACACAGGAAAATCTCACCAGCAGTGTTGACACTCTCAGTCTCTCTCCCCCTTACACACACACATACACACTCACACAGACACTTTTAGTATCTCTATTTGGTAGTTCATTTTTTCAGTATTTTTTATAAAAATGCAAGAAATGTGTATGTGTACCACCTTTCCACTTCTTATACAGAAGATAGCTATATACCACTGTTCTTTTTCTTGCTTTTTCCACTTATTAATATATCCTTGTGAAAACCCATTTCAGTATATAGATATCTTCCTCATTTATAACTGAGAACCTCTCTCCTTCTCAGTATTTACTATATGTTACCAGGAATAGAATAGCATTTTCACCTTCTCCCTGTAGCATATCCATCCACTGTTCAAAATTTAACATCTGTTCAGTTCTGTTCTACAGTTCTAGTACTTGATTTCTTGTTCAAAAGGCCATTTTCTGCACAAAGGGGAATACATTTGCACCACACCACATAAAGGTAAATAAGTAAGGTAAAATCGAAAAAACTTAAGAGATAGGGAAGCAGCTGAGAACAGACATGATCATGAAGGTGTCATTGGGCCAGAGAGTTCTGCTTTGGCTGGGCAGGTGTAGCTGCACTGAACACACCACTGCAGGGGCTCCAGGAAAGAGGCCCTCACCCCCAAATGCCTCTCTTTATTATTGAGCGAAAAAATAGAGCAAGGGTTCTCAAATGACTACATGAAAATGGACATTTCTTGGTGGAGGAAATGGTCTTGTAAAAAAGAGGTAATCTCAGGGTCTCAAAGGCTCTTTGCTGGTTTTTCTTATTGTGCTAACTTGGATCTCTGGAGTCACATATTGCTAAGCTATTGAAACAGGAAAGGGATGAGCCTTCAGAACCATCTGAGTTTGTCTCTCTTCACTGTTTTATTTTTTCATGAGTGTTGAAGTTTATTTATAGATAGGAAGAGAAATACAGAGTCAAAATGAAGCATGGATGCAGGATTATCAGCTAAACTCACTCACTAAGTGGCTTTTTCTTATATCTCAGCTCTAAATATAAGGTCTAAATCTAAGTCTTAGTAACATTTAAAATACTGGCCTTTCTAGGATATTCTAAAATAGCTGAAGTCAGATAAATCAGGAGTAGCAACTGTCATTACTGAATAAAAATATTTTATTTATGTAATCACGTTTTCTTTAATTTATTTTTTTAAATTATACTATTAGTTAGTATTTCTTCATATATAACCTTTCCTAAACTTTTGAAATAAAGTATACTTAATCAAAAGTAACATTTTATTTCACTGTTGCATTTGATGTACTTTGGCATTTTTAGTCATAAGAACAGATTTCCATTTTTATACATTTTTACTGGATTATTATTGTTACAATTATCTATAAAATTCATTGCATTGATTGTATTCTATTCTCATAGTTGCATTTTAACAGCAATAGAAAATTCATTTTACCTAGTATTAAAATATATATGCCATAAAAATATCAGGCCCTTGTATTTATTTGTAATTATAAAATTTTGATGTTTTTTTCAAACTTTGTTAAAATTTTTTAATCTTCTTCATCATTTCTAAATCTTCTTGGGTTAATACTAGAAGAACATTAATTTTCATACTCTAATTTATAACGTAGTTTATCTTAATGGTGTTGGCACAATTGCATATATACTGATCCTTTACAAAGTTTTTAGTTCCATTCATCTGTATTAGTTCAGTCTCCTTACTTTATTATGATTACATATTTTTTTAATCTAATTTCTGAAAATATAAGCTTATCTTTTAATCAAATACATTGGGGTGACACTGGTTAACAAAATAACACAGATTTCAGGGAGAAACCCAGAGAGAGAAGCATTCATTTATTCCACTTAACTGTGCATTCATTGGTTGCTTCCTGTATGTACCCTGACTGGGGACTGAAGCAACAACTTTGATGTTTTGGGACAATGCTCTACCTGACTGAGCTAACCAGCCAGGGCCTATAGGGCACAATTCTACAACACATCTTCTGTACTTTATTGTATTTAACCCTCCCAAGTTAAGTATCCATCCATCACCATTTGTCACGTCTATACCTTCCCTCCCTCACCTCCTTTCACACCTGGCAATCACCACACTGTGGTCCCTGTCCATGAGTTTCTCCCTCTCTCTCTCTCTCTTTTGTCCTTTTTGCTCAATTCCTCCACCCTTCTCACTTGCACCTCCCACTCCTTCAACAGATGACAGCCTGCTCTTTGTCTATGAGTCTTGCTCTATTTTGCTTGTTAGTTCAATTTGTTCATCAAATTCCACATATGAGTGAAATCATATGTTACTTGTCTTTCTCTCACTGGCTTATTTCACTTAGCATAATGCTCTCCAGGTCCATCCTTGCTGTCACAAAAGGTAAGATTTTCTCCTTTTTTATGCCTAAGTAGTATTCCATGTGTAAAGGTAGCATAAACTTATTTTTTAACACCTTTAATAAGGTATAATTTTATACCATAAAGTTCACCGTTAGACGTGTACAATTATTTAGACCATATTCATAAAGTTGTACAAGCACAACCACAATCTGGTTTTAGAACATTTCCATCACTGCACAAAATTCCATCAAGCCCATTTGTAATTAATGTCAACATTCAGTCCCAGATCCAGATAAACACTGATCTGCTTTCTTTCTCTATAAATTTTTCTTCTTCTAAATATGTTATATAAATATAATCATACAATTTTTAGTATTTGGTATCTGGCTTCTTTCTTTTAGCATGTTTTTGAGGTTAATCCATGTTGAAATATATATTCGAATTCTATTCTTTTATTGCTGAATAGTAGTCCATTGCTTTAGTATACCACATTGTTATTCATAACCCAATTTATACATATTTGATTTGCTCCCAGTTTCAACTATTACAGATAAGGCTACTATGTACATTTGTGTATAAGCCTTTGTGTTGACATATGTTTTCATCTCTCTTGAATAAGTATCTAGGAGTGGAATTGAAGGGTTTATGATAAGTTGATATTTAACTTTTTAAGAAACTGTTAAATTGTTATTCAAAGTAGCTTTACAATTTTACATTCAAAACAGTAATGTATGAGGGTCTAGTTTCTCTGATTCTTCCCCAAACATTTGATATTATCTGTCTTTTAGATTATAGCCATTTTACTGGGTGAGTAATGGCCTTTTATTATTATTATTTTAATTTGCATTTCTCTAGTAACTTATAATGTTTAGCATCCTTTTCAAAAGGATGCTTCAGCCTGACCAAGCGGCGGCACAGTGGATAGAGCGTCGGACTGGGATGCCGAGGACCCAGGTTCAAGACCTCGAGGTCGCCAGCTTGAGCGTGGGCACATCTGGTTTGAGCAAAAGCTCACCAGAGTGGACCCAAGGTCGCTGGCTCGAACAAGGGGTTATTCGGTCTGCTGAAGGCCCGCGGTCAAGGCACATATGAGAAAGCAATCAATGAACAACTAAGGTGTCACAATGCACAACGAAAAACTAATGATTGATGCTTCTCATCTCTCCGTTCCTGTCTGTCCCTGTCTATCTCTCTCTCTGTCTCTGTAAAAAATAAAAAAAACAACAACAAAAAACAAAAGGATGCTTCATCCTTTGTTCGTAAAATGCCTGTTAAAGCACTTGACAATTTTTATATTGAATTATTTGTCTTATTAGTTATGAGTTCTTTACTTCTTCTCAATACAACTTCTTTATCAGATATATGATATGAAAGTATTTTCTCTAAGATTTTGTCTTGTCATGTTTTGATGATGTCTTCTAAAACATAAAAGTTTTTTTGAATAGTCTAGTTTATTCTTTTCTTTATGGCTTATACTTTTGGAATATTAACTAAGAAATTTGTGCATAAAACACCATTTTGAAATTTCTCTCCTCTATTTTCTTCCACATTTTATCATTTTAGATCTTACATTTAGGTTTATATTCTCTTTTGAATTCATTTTTGCATAAGAAGTAAGGTAAGAATCTGAAATTATTCATTTTCATATGTACATACAACTAATTATCCTAGTACCATTTATTGTAAAAAAAAACAAAATGGAGTGACATCAGAGAAATGGTGCCGTGAGGGGTGCTCCCAAAACCTTTCCCTGAAATTTCAACAAATTCAACAACTAGAGACAGAAAAATAATCACAGGGGCATCTGAAATATACACACATCAAACAAAGGTATGATTGGGCAAAAAGGTGGCTGATTATATAATCCACTATGAAGGAAATAAGACAGAGAATGGAATATTCCACTTTCCTCACTGACCTGAGCAAGGGCTGTTTTCACTTGGAACTGAGAGGAAGGGAGGGCTGGGGGCATGGAAAAACATGGGCTAGGGCAGAGACGTCCAAGCTGAGGAGAGAATGTGCCCGCGGCTCAGCCTATGTGGAGCTAATACCAGTCGCAGACCCCAGCAGAGGTGAGCAAGCAGTTGCCTTGTTTACTCCCGGTATCCCGGTCGGCGAGCACAGGCAATGTGCAAGTGGATCCACCTGGTGCCTCCGGCATGGGTGCCCACATTCCCAGAGGGAGGGGTTGGGTCGGAGACTGTCAGCAGTGGCCCTCTGCGTATGCTGGGACCAGAGTCTTTGTATAATCCTGGTGCACCAAACGGCAGGGTGCTGTTTCATGGAGAGCCAGGTTTCCTACAGGTGCGGTGCCTCAGCCAGCCATACAGGTGAACATAGCACATTCCCAGGAAAGAGAACTGAGAAAGTGGTGGGGGGAAGGGCACATGGACAACCTCTGGAGAGCAGATCCACTGAGTGCTGAAAGGAACCTAATCCACAGTCTGCTTACTGCCGGGTTTACGCTGGTGGCTCTGGCTGACAAAGCCTTCTTTCCTAGGCCTGCAATTTAAGGGGACCCAGAGGAGGGACTTGATAGTTCCCTGGGCCTCTTGCTCATCAGGCAATGGCTGGGGTAACTTCAAGCAAGCCAATACAGGTTAAAAAGTACAGTCTTACAGAACAGACCTCAGAAAACACTGCAGAAGTTGAGTGGGCTGGGCTATAGGCTTACCAACAAGGGAGAAGCCTGTGAAGAGAAGACCCACAGAGCGCTGAGGCAAATTTAACTAGAACCATAAATCAGCTCACTCCCCTGCTTACTTGAGCTAGTGGCTCTAGTTGACAAAGCTTTCATACACAGAGCTGTGCTTTGAATGAATGTGGTGGAGGGACTTGGCAGCTTTTAGGACCGCTTGCACTGCAGGCAATGATAGGGGCATCTTCCTGCCCCAGTTGATACAGATTACAAAGTGCTAAAAGCCTGGGGAGAGTAGACCTGTGGAGTGCTGAGGCATACTAGACATGCCGGGAGGCTCATAGAAAGACACCTGAAAAGCAATCGGCTCCCAGACCTGCCTGATTATGCTGGCAGCTCTGGCTGGCAAAGCCTTACCCAGAACCTTGCTTTGAGTGGGAAAAGAAGGGGGATTTGGCAGCTCTTAGAGCCTCTCGCTTTCCAGGCAGTGGCTGGGGCAACTACACAGCTTGACCACCAGTCTGCTGGTTCAGAAAGGAGAGATTTAGAACCATGATGGCAAACCTTTTTATAAAAACTGCCAACTTTTGCAGTGCTGCTCAACCTGGTCCCTCCCACCCACTAATGGGCATTTCAGCTTTCATGGTGAGCAGTAGTGGAGCAACCAAACGGTGCCATGATTGGCCCACCATGAAAGCTGGAATGCCCACTAGTGGGCAGGATGGACCAGGTGGACCAGCACTGCAAAAGTGGGCAATTTTTATAAAAAGGTTTGCCATCACGGATTTAGAAAGAGGCTCAGAGAAAATGGACTCTCCCATTGTCAGAGCCTGCAAATGCTGACAAGCCCTGCCTACCAACAAGACCGAGGCCTAGATTATGTCATCACCATAGCGACACATCAACTACAAATCTCTGTCTAAGACTGCCACAGGGGCAGAACCTGGGGTACAGCACAACCAGCCAAAATAAGAAAAAAAAAAAAAAAAAGGAAGATGATAACCACACAAAACCAGAAAAAATCTACAGTCTTTATAAATTTTTCCGTATTTCTTGTATTTTTTATCTCTTTTTTTTATCTTCCATCTTGGTCATTTAATCCTCTTTCCGTTTATTCTTTTCTTTTCATTTTGAAATTTATAACCCAGGTGTTACATTTTCCATTCCTTTTCTTTTACAAGTGTTACATTCCAAAAAACTTAACTTTTTTCTCTCTTTCCCCCTCTTTGTTTTTTGTTTCTTCATTTTTTTCCCCACTTTTTCTCTCATTTGAATCTCACCCACAAAACAAATTATTTCATTCTGGATTCAACTTTTTTGTGTGTGGCATTTTGTGTGCTTTTTACTTCACTTTTTATCACTTTAGCATTTCCCCCAACTCTGGCTCTCCATTCTATGTAGCTTTTGTTTCACTCAATACAATAGAATTTTCATTTTTCACTGTATTTTTTTCTTTTTTCTCTTTCTATTTTCCTTCTCTTCTCTTACACTATTTCTCTCATTCAACCATTATTTACAAACAAACAATTATGTTCTTGATCCAAATTTTTCCTTTGTGGCATTTTGTGGATTCTTGCCTCCTTTTTTGCCTCTTTGTCAATACCCCCAAACTCAGGCTTTTTATTATATGAATTTTAGTTCCACATAGCATAATTGAATTTTCAGTTTTTCACTGAATTTTCTCAAAATTTTTTCTTTTTTTTTAATCAACTCTAATTATTGTTATTATCAATACTACTCTCAAACACTACTAAGGAAAAAAAAATCAAATATCATGAATACAAAAGACAGAGATATAGCTCAAATAGATGAGGAAAAATCTACAGAATTAAGTTTCAATAGCTTGGAAACCTTGGAGATAAATGACAGAGAATTTAAAATTGAAGTCTTAAAAATACGGATATACAAGAAAGCACAGAAAGGCAAGTTAGGGAGCTCAAAAAACAATTCAATGAACAGAAAGAATATATCACCAAGGAAACTGAAACTATTAAAACAAATCAAACAGAGATGAAAAACTCAATACATGAACTGAAAATGAGGTAACAAGCTTAGCCAATGGAACAGGCTAGATAGAGGAGAGAATTAGTGACATAGAAGACAGGCAACTAGAGGCACTACAGAAAGAAGAGGAGAGAGACTCACAAATTAAAAATAAAATGAGAAAGCACTACAGGAATTGTCTGACTCCATCAGAAGGAGCAACATAAGAATAATGGGCATATCAGAAGGAGAAGAGAGAGAAAATGGAATGGAGAACATATTCAAACAAATAATAGACGAGAACTTCCCAAGCCTGTGAAAAGAACTAAAGCCTCAAATTCAAGAAGCAAACAGAACACCAAGTTATCTTAATCCTAACAAACCTATTCCAAGGCACATCATAATGAAATTGGCACACACCAATGACAAAAAAAAAAAAAAAATTCCCAAGGTAGCCAGGGAAAAGAAGAATACAACATATAAAGGAAGGCCCATTAGATTATCAACAGATTTTTTCAATGAAACTCTAGGAGATAGAAGAGAGTGAACCCAATATATAAAGTACTGAATAAGAGGAACTTCCAGCCAGGAACATTATACCAATCAAAGCCATCCTTCAAATATGAAGGAGAAATAAAAATATTCAAAGATACAGAAAAAATGAGAAAATTTATCACCAGAAAACCTCCACTTCAGAAAATACTAAAGGAGGTTTTTCGACCAGATACAAAGAACAAAACAAAACAAAATTACAAGTAAAAGCTCCATCAAGATCACAATAAAACAAGATTAATCTGTGACAACAAAAACAAAAAAGGGGAGAGAACAAAGATTAACAGTAGCAAAAAAGGATGGAGTAAAGAGCACTCATGAGATAATGTACTACAATGAACATGATATTACTTAATGGTAACCACCCCTGAAAAAAGCAACACAGAAACACATGGCTTAAAAAAGACATAACAGAGGAAAGAAGTATGGATTACAACCAAAAAAAAAAAACCAAAAACAAATGATAGAAAAAAAAAGAACCAAACAAGATACAAAACTATCAGAAAGCAATATATAAAATGGCAATAGGAAACCCTCAAATGTCAATAATTACACTAAACGTAAATGGATTGAACTCACCAATAAAAAAAAACAGAGTAGTAGAATGGATCAAAAAAGAAAATCCAACTGTATGCTGCCTACAAGAAACACAATAACATACAAGAATAAAAACAAAATCAAAGTGAAAGGTTGGAAAACAATACTCCAAGCAAATAACATCCAAAAAAAAGCAGGTGTAGCAATACTCATATCTAACAATGTTGACTACAAGACAGCTAAGGTAATCAGAGACAAAAATGGTCATTTCATAATGATAAAGGGGACATTGAATCAAGAAGATATAACACTTCTTAATATATATGCACCAAACCAAGGAGCACCAAAATATATAAGACAGCTACTGATTGACCTAAAAATAAAAACTGACAAAAATACAATCATACTTGGAGACCTCAATACACCACTGATGGCTTTAGATCATTCATCCAAACAGAAAATCAATAAAGAAATATTGGCCTTAAATGAAACACTAGAACATTGTATACGATAGACATCTATAGGACATTTTATCCCAAAGTTCCAGAGTATACATTTTTCTCTAGTGTACATAGAACATTCTCAAAAATTGACCATATGTTGGGCCACAAAACTAACATCAACAAATTCAGAAAGATGAAATTATACCAACCATATTCTCTGATCATAAAGGCTTAAAACTAGAATTCAACTGCAAAAAAGAGGTAAACAAACTCACAAAAATGTGTAAACTAAACTACATACTTCTAAAAAATGAGTGGGTAAAAGAAGAAATAAAAGTAGAGATCAAAAGATACATAGAGACAAACGAAAATAACAATACGACATATCAGAATCTCTGGGATGCAGCAAAAGCAGTAATAAGAGGAAAATTTATATCACTACAGGCCTATATGAACAAACAAGAGAAAGCCCTAGTAAACCACTTAACTTTACATTTTAAGGAACTAAAAAAGAAGAACAAAGACAACCCAAAACCAGCAGAAGAAAGAAAATAATAAGAATCAGAGCAGAAATAAACAAAATAGAGAACAGAAAAATAATAGAAAAAATTAATAAAACCAGGAGCTGGTTCTTTGAAAAGATTAACAAAATTGACAAACCCGTGTCAAAATTCACAATGTTAAAAAGAGAAGTGACTCATATAAACAAAATCCAAAATGAAAGAGGAGAAATCACCACAGATAGCATAGATATGTAAAGAATTACTGTAGAATACTATGAAAAACTGTGTGCCACTAAATTTACAATCTAGAAGAAATGGATAAATTCCTAGAATAATACAATCTTTCTAGACTGAGTCATGAAGAAGCAGAAAGCCTAAACAGACCTATAAGCAGGGAGGAAATAGAAACAACTATCAAAAACCTCCTTGATAGTTGAAATGGAAAAATATTCCTTGTTCTTGGACAGGAAGACTAAATATAGTCAAAATGACTATATTATCCAAAGCAATATAAAAATTTAATGCAATTCCCATCAAAATTTCAATGTCATTTTTTTTTAAAGGAATGGAACAAAAAATCATCAGGTTTATATGAAAGTATAAAAAACCCCGAATAGCCAGAGCAATTCTAAGGAAAAAGAATGAAGCTGGGGGCATTACAATATCTAACTTCAAATTATATTATACAGCCACAATAATCAAAACAGGATGGTATTGGCAGAAAAATAGACACTCAGACCAATGGAACAGAATAGAAATTCCAGAAATAAAACCATATATATGGTCAAATAATTTTTGATAAAGGGGCCAACAATACACAATGGAGAAAAGAAAGCCTCTTCAACAAATGGTACTGGGAAAACTGGAAAGCCACATGCAAAAGAACAAAACTCGACTACAGTTTTTCCCCTTGTACTAAAATTAATTCAAAATGGATCAAAAACCTAAATATATGACCTGAAACAATAAATTACATAGAAGAAAACATAGGTACTAAACTCATGGACCTAGGTTATAAAGAGTACTTTATGAATTTGACTCCAAAGGCAAGGGAAGTAAAGGCAAAAATAAATGAATGGGACCACAACAGACTAAGAAGTTTTTGCACAGCAAGAGAAACTGACAACAAAATAAACAGACAGCCAACTAAATGGGAATTGATATTTTCAAACAACAGGACAGATAAGGGCCTAATATCCAAAATATACAAAGAACTCATAAAACTCAACAACAAACAAGCAAACAATCCAATAAAAAAGTGGGAAGAGGACATGAACAGGCACTTCTACCAGGAAGAAATACAAATGGCTAACAGATGTATAAATAGATGCTCTTCATTAGCTAGTAAAGAAATGCAAATCAAAACTACAATGAGATACCACCTCACACCTGTTAGATGAGCTATTATCAACAAGACAGGGAATAATAAGTGTTGGAGAGGCTGTGGAGAAAAAGGAACCCTCATTCACTGTTGGTGGGAATGTAAAATAGTACAACCATTATATAAGAAAATATTGGTGGTTCCTCAAAAAATTAAAAATAGAACTACCATATGACCCAGCAATCCCTCCACTGGGAATATACCCTCAAAACTCAAACACACTGGTACATAAAGACACATGCAGCCCCATGTTCATTGCAGCATTGTTCACAGTGTTCAAGACATGGAAACGACCAAAAACCCTTCAATAGACAATTGGATAAAGAAGATGTGGTAATATATACTATGTAATACTACTCAGCCATAAGAAATGATGACATCAAATCATATATAACCACATGGATAGACCTTGATAACATTATACTGAGTGAAATAAGTAAATCACAAGAAACTAAGAACTATATGATTCCATACATAGGTAGGACATAAAAATGAGACTCAGGGATGGACAAGAGTGTGGTGGTTTCCAGGGGGGGAGGAGGAAAGAGAGTTATGAGGTGGGAGTAGGGGAGGGGCACAAAGAAAACCAGATAGAAGGTGACAGTAGACAATTTGACTTTGAGTGAGGGGTATGCAACATAATCAAATGTCAAAATAATCTGGAGATGTTTTCTCTGAACCTATTTACCCTGATTGATCAATGTCATCCCTTAAAATTAATAAAAATAAATAAATAAAAACACCTTTCATTATATTGTCTTGGCACTTTTGTCAAAAATAAATTGTATAGATTTAT
The DNA here is from genome assembly GCF_036850995.1 of Saccopteryx leptura. NCBI lineage: Eukaryota > Metazoa > Chordata > Mammalia > Chiroptera > Emballonuridae > Saccopteryx > Saccopteryx leptura. The sequence goes on from NC_089511.1 coordinate 66,807,273, forward strand.
CTCTGGGTTCTCAATAGTGTTTAATTGATTTATATGTCTCTCTAAGACAATACTACACTGTCTTTAATATTAAAACCTTATAGTAAGTTTATTTCTTTTACTTTGTTTTATATATGCAAATTTTGTTTATATCTGTTAGTTGCATTTTTAAATTAAGATCATCTCATTTTCACCCATGTTGTCATCTTTAAAAATCCACATTTACAGTAGCACACAGCTATATTATACTTCTTTATTATTTATTGATGTTTTAAGTAAAAGAAAAATAGTATGGTTTTAATATTCTTTCTAAACTTATTTGTCTTTTCTTCTCTAGATACTGCAAGAAGAAATTAATTTTTTTAAATTTCATTGCATATTTTAATATGAAATAAAAAAATTAAATATATTTCTTCTAACTACTCATACCAGAAATTGGAATTCAGATCTGTAAAATCAAGACTAGACATCACTGGAAGACTTTAAAATTATTTTAATCACAACCAGAGTCATGTATAGAAATAAAGCAATTGCATGGATTTGTTATTTGCATAATCTCTAAATTTAACTGCCCAAATAAACTTTAAAAAGAAAACATTTAATATCTGCCATTGAGAAAAATAATCTCATCATCATCTTTCATTATGAAGCCTTACTTCAACCAAAATTCTTTTCAATATTTTGAAAGTAAAGTACCCCTAAGGGAGTCATAAACCCTGAAATCATTGATGTAATTCTTGCTATATATTAGTTTCTCTTTCTGAGGGATTTATTCTATATTTTTGTACTTTTGACATTAACATCATATTGTTTAGATTTGTTTAAGGGTTCAGATTCTCTAGACTCAGGCTTCTGCAATTTCTTCTTCTTTGCAAGCAATATATAGTTTATAACATTGCCCATGAGGAGTCGCACATTTGATAAAGACACAATAGCTCTTCAGGTCATATACTTATATGTATGTATGTATGTATGTATGTATGTATGTATGTGTGTGTGTATACATATACACATGCATATATATAATATCATTTTATTTATGTAATATTGTATATGTATGTGGAGAATATATATATTCTCCAGTCTCAGTCACTAATTTACTAGCAAAAGGAGGTCCAAGAACAACTGGACGACATTCCACAACTGTGACAATTCCCATAGCAGTGGACAATCTTTCAGTACTAACATGGTCTAGAAGAGTTTCAAAAAGGGCACTGCTAATACTCCCAAATCCAAGGCCAAAAAAAATTAATATAAAGCACCAGGCTTCTGCAGTCTTCCACCAATGTGCATAAGAGAAGACACACTCTGATGAACATAACTGCAAAGCTGAAGAAGCATGGATTTGAGGTAAAACAAGTTTGGAGTTTGCAATTAATTCTACAGAAGGTCTCTCAAACACATCAATAAAAACTATACAGACAGTAGGAAGGCTGCAGAATACTCATCATCAATTTCCTTGTTTTTAGCATATGGAGTCAAATATATAATGAAGGCCAAAATCCTGGACACATAATGACATTTCCAAATAAGTATATCAGAAATCCCTTACACTTGAAAAGGGAGAAATCAAAATATATAATTATTTTTCCCATACTGATTTCTTCTAATGGCTTTTCTTTATACCTGAATTATGTGCTCCACGCCAATCTTATTTTTAAACTTAGTAGATTGTTTGGGCCCAACAGTTCTCATGAGGAACCCAGCCACAGAAGCATTCAACAGTATACCTTCTAAGATAAAGAAGCTTCATTTCCAGCTATTAGGTATTAAAAATGAACTAATTGAAATGTAGTAATCTACTTAATAAAAAAAGACGTCCTGCCATGGCGAGTCCATTTTCTATGGGTCATTCATTATAGAAGTATTTGCCAATGATTGTTAAAGGGGTTGCAGGTTGAAATACAGACATAAACCTCCAATGAACCCTACAGTAAGGTGAAGCTATATTATACTAGTATTATATGAAGCTACAACCATTCCTGAACAGCATATTATCTTGTACCATCACTGACTGGCTACCATATTTATTAACCAAAACACTACTCATGAACTCGTGAGACTTGTGCACATAACAGCCAGCAAAATGGATGACATCTATGCTATTTCACTGTAGACAGTATCAAATATTTGGTGAATTTCTTTGAGGAATGTGAATAAAAATCCAATGGAGATAAAATACATTCAACTACTACCCAGCTCCCTTTTCCATCAGGAGGTGGATGTAGTAGGTGGCCATCTGTGGTGGTGGATCACCTGTGGGCGGTGGTATTTCTACTCTTCTATTTAAAATTTAAGTCAACTGTTGACAGATTCCTACTTGAACAGACTTTGGTTTATATGTGATATTGTCAAGCCCAGTCACTATTCCTTGAATTGTGATATTTGAAGGCAATACAGAGGAAGAGAGGGGAAACAGACTCTGGTCTCTGGCACAGGGTGGGCACTGCAGCTCTCTGCTCCTCCCTAGGACAGTTTGCCTCACTGTTACCGGGTGAATGGAATTAAATATTTAATTCTGTTTCCTGCCCTGTCCTCACCCTCACAGCCTCAGGTGGTGAAAGAAGGGGGAGAAGAACTCAGCCAGGGGGAAAGGAGGCATGGCTACTGAGCAACCTCTACAGCAAATTCTGATTTCTGGTTGTATATGCCCTCTACCTCTGTTTTTCACTTACAAAATTATTTGACTTAAAGTTTATTTCTTTTATTTTTAATTGTATTTATTTAAAAAATGTTTCTGAATTATTCTTAACAATAATTTTCCAATTACTCCTTGGAGTACAGTTTTTGCTGTGTCCTAAAGCTTTTGCTAGGAGGGATTTCACTGTTTATCATATTTTGTATAACTTATAATTACACATTTTTTTTATCATTGATCATGAAAGTATTTGAAAGAATAATTCTCAATTTCTAAATTGAGCTATAATACAATTAAAAGTGTTAAGCAATTCCTCAGTCACTTTACACACACACACACACACACACACACACACATTTAATTAGGTTCAATCATAAGACATACCTTAATCATGCATCTAACAAGAGATAAAAATAAAGTACATACTAGTACAGAAACATACAGGTTAAATGGTGCTACATAGGTACAATGATGTGATTGCATTTACATCAGAAAATTTAAGAAGTCTTATAAATCAATACTTCTGCTACTCCTGGTAACCTAGAACATAAAAGTCATATTGTATCTACGGTTATGTTTGTTTATATAATCATGACAAATTAATATTTACATAATTGGCATCAAACTATGTCACCACTGCTGCAATAAGAATGAAAAATAAGTACCATTCAAAGATAATCTACTAAATGTGACAAATATTAAGATAGCAGAAACTTTCTTCAAAGGTACTAAATTAGGAATAACCAGAATGCTGGCCATGACAGTCAGTACACATTAAATTTAAAAATTACGTGGGAAAGTACTAGAAAATAGAGATATACTTACTGGTGGTAGAGGTATTAATTGTAAAGGATAGACTGTGAAAAAAGTAGTTAAAATTAAGCTAGATTTCCAAAAATAGAAAACACATCTATGTGGAGTGATCCAAAGTAAAACAGTAAAAATTAAGAATATTTTAATAACAATATATACTTTTCATGTATATTTTAACAGTATAAAGAAAAGTAAAAACTAGAAACAAATCTGTCTGGATCTATTGTACCTGAATCTGTTATAGACCGAAGTTTAATAATTTATAGAAATGTTTTTCAGTGTTAAAATTTGCTTTTGACTTTTTTTTTTTTTGCTTTTGACCATTTTTTATATTTTCTGTTTCACTGCTTTTATTTATTTATTTATTTATTTATTATTGTTATTTTATTAAGTATATGTGTTAGCTGATTTAAAGTCCTTAAATGAAATTCCAGCACTGTTGACAGTAACTTTTCTTTGAATGTGAAACAGGTCTGGATTGAATCCAAGTCATTGTGAGTGTCACGTTGTGGAGGTTCTGGACTTTATAATATTTCTTCAAGGAAAGTTATTAATTTTTTTAACAGATTAGTAACTGGTTAGGCTAAAATTTCACATTCTGTATTTTTTTAAATGTTTTTAAAAGAATTTATTTATTCATTTTGGAAAGAAGAGAGAAGGGGGGAGGAGCAGGAAGCCTCAACTCCCATATGTGCCTTGACCGGGCAAGCCTGGGGTTTCGAACCAGCGACCTTGAACTGGCGACCTCAGCATTCCAGGTCAACACTTTATCCACTGCGCTGCCACAGGACAGGCAAGCTTCTTTATTTTTAACGGACATTTTTGTAAAATGCTTCATTTTTGAGGAGCATGTGTCTTGTGTTATAGTAGAAATCTTGTACTTTGCACTTATAGATGTTTAATAAATGCTGGCAGATTATTTATAATTAACTATATCACAAGAATTTAAAAAAGTGATTCCAAGAAATGGCTTATGTTGACAGTGAGCCAAATTACAAGAATTTAGCAAGAGTATTTGACTTTTCAATAATACAAAATCTTTAAGTCATTTTAATTTGCAGGATATATTTATCACTATAGTTTTATAGGAACAGAAGCTAACTTTTCACTTTCAAAGACTGATGAACAATTATCCATTATTTTTTCAAGTTGAATAACAGGAAACTGTACTTGTTTTTCAAACCATTTGACAACTGTAAGAAGCTGCTGCTCACAAAATGCACGTCCAATGAGCTGTAGTCCTATGGGCAACCCTTGGCTTGAGAGGGCCATAGGACACTCACTGTTGGTAATCCTGCCATATGTACAGCCTGTGTGAAAATATCACCCTGGGTGCTTCACGCTCTGTTGTCTTCTTTGATGAACTCCATGTGTGGTACTGCCTCATTCAGGGTGGTGGGAGTTAGCAAGACGTCCACTCCAGCATTAGCAAAATCCACAAAATAATTAGCAATGAGTCATCTCACTTTCTGTGCTTTGATAAAGTAATTTTCATATTTTCTTTTAATATGAAAAAGTTTCCTGAGAGAATTCTTCCTCTCACCACATCAATAAAGCCTTCTTGTCTGGTTGCAGCAAACAAGGCTTCAGTAGACACATTAATGTCACATCTGTAACCATATTCTAGCCCATCAAATCTTACCATATTTGTTGCCACTTCTGATGTATACAAAACATGGTAGCAGACAATTGAATAACTGGTGTAGGGCAGAGACACTTCAAATACTTTGGCCCCGTTGGACTCAAAGAGATTAGCAGCTTTGGACCAAAAGGGATTGTACTTCATTTGATAATTCTGGTAAAAGATATTCCTTCGGAATTCCTATACACAGTTTGCTCACATCTATGAAACCGGGAAGCACAAACGGTTTAAGAAGATCCTGTACTGTGGTAGAATCTTTGCAGTCATGCCCAGCCAGTATACCCAACATAACTGCAGCATCATCCACACATCTGGTTAAGATTCCTGGCACATCCATTAAATTCATCAGGGGAATGAGACCGTGATGAGAAAATAAGCCATAGCTTGGTTTTAAATCCACAATCCCACAGTGGGCAGCTAGATTTCTGCCCAATCCTCCTGTACCTGATCCTAAAGCCGCAAAGCACGTGAACGCTGCCATGGCCACTGCACTCCCTCCTGAGCTTCCTCCAGCTATAAGCCAGTCTGAATCTTCCTTCTCACCATGGGGACTCTGCTTCCTCTTTTCTCTCTACTGTTTTGAATAACTCCAGGGGTTTTTAACTGGTCCAAATATACCATCTGTGCTTCCAGATCCCATAGCAAACTCATCTAAGTTTGTTTTTCCCATTAGTAGAGCTCCCTGATCCAACAACTTCTGAATTACTGTGGTATTATAAGGTGGTACATAACCTTTCAGCATGTGTGATGCATATGTTTTCTCAATGGCAGACGTGCTAAAGTTATCTTTTACTGCAACAGGAGTTCCACCTAAATCCCCCAGTGGGTGACCTTTCTTATACCTTTTCCCAGATTCCTCAGCTTGCTGTAAGGCCAGCTCTTCAGACATAGTTATGTAAGCATTTAGAAACTTGGTCTTCTTGATCAGGAAGAGGTATTTTTGACAGAGCTCAGCTGGAGTAATTTGGCCTTGTTTCATTGCCACAGAATTCAAAAGCCAGGCACTGATGGTGCATTATTACTTCATTTAACCAGTAAAACCACCACAGAAGTTAGGTATTATTAACATCATTTTAGAGATGAAGAAAGTGAGCTCAGAGAGGTTAATTTGTCCAAAGTGACACAAATAATAAAGGGTACGGGTAATTTTTAAATACATGCTCACAAAAAGTAGGGGATATTTTATTGCTTCATTTTGAAATATGAATATATGCTTCTTCACCACTTCTCTCTGCACTACTGGAAGCTTAGTTTGTCCTCACCATATTCTGTCTTGACTACAGTGGTAAGCAGCCAGAATCTCAGGTTTTTTAGAGTTAGCTTTCGGCCATTTTGAGTCTGCTGCAGGCATGCTTGACTCATATGTCAGCCTAAGATTTGGACAATGTTTGTACTCTGATGTGGTGCTTCCACTCTTTGGATTTCTCTCTTGTGGGATGCCTTCCATCTTGGTTTCTACGACTATGTTTACCCCAGGATTTCTCTTGTGTACTAAAGAGACAGAATTTTCTATCATAGTTTTAGTCACTTTGCTGCTAATCTTGACTGCAGTCTGCCTTTATGCTTTCTGCCCTTAAAAATGGGAACCTCGGCCCTGGCAGGTTGGCTCAGTGGTGGAGCGTCGGCCTGGCGTGCGGGGGCTCGGGTTCGATTCCCCGCCAGGGCACATAGGAGAAGCGCCCATTTGCTTCTCCACCCCCTCCCTCCTTCCTCTCTGTCTCTCTCTTCCCCTCCTGCAGCCAAGGCTCCACTGGAACAAGGATGGCCCGGGCACTGGGGATGGCTCCTTGGCCTCTGCCCCAGGCGCTAGAGTGGCTCTGGTCATGGTGGAGCGACGCCCCGGAGGGGCAGAGCATCGCCCCCTGGTGGGCAGAGCGTTGCCCCTGGTGGGCGTGCCGGGTGGATCCCGGTCGGGCACATGCGGGAGTCTGTCTGACTGTCTCTCCCCATTTCCAGCTTCAGAAAAATACAAAAAAAAAAAAAAAAAATGGGAACCTCACTCTATGCCAGTCCTATCTTCAAAGTTTTTTACTTTTCTTCAAAATATGCTTCCATAGACTATGTATATATGTATATATGTATATATGTATGTATGTATGTATGTATATACATCCATGGTCTGTGGCTGTGGGTGGGTTGAACTGTTGAAACTTATTTCGCCATACCAGCAATGAAACTCTTAATGCTTAATCTGAAGGGCCCACCTTGCTCTCTTGACTTTTAAGGTCAATGTTAATCCAAATACTATACAGTGCAATTCAAAATACTTAGCAGACAACAAAGTTTTAGGAACCTATTTCTGTTAATGGCCATTGTCCAAGATCCATCTTTCTTATCTTCAAACAAATCTAACCTCAATTAGTTCTCCTCTGTTGCTTAATATTATTATCCTATTTTTTCATTTAAAAGCAAGTCATTATTCTTGACTCTCAATTCTCCTCTCAAAAGGATTGAGTCTACTCTAGACTTAACCAGTTATTTTTACTTATATTTACTAAAATAATATATATTTAATACAAACTCTCCCCCCATATTTCAATAGGGTTTTTTGAATCTTCTAGCACATTTACAAAGAGTAAGCCTGGAAATATTTCTTTAAAAGGGAGGGGGTATATTAGCTGTGGATCTTTACTGGCAAACAATTACTAATGGCAACATTTTCCCATTTACCAGAAGCTACTCTCAAGGACAGTGGCTCCCACTGACAATTTCCATTGCTTGCAAGTGATAGCAGATCCCATTGTGAGAAACTCCTAAGCCCTGCCCAGTTTTTTAGGTGGTAGAGCATCAGCCCAGCATGTGGATGTCCCAATTCGATTCTCTGTTAAGGCACACAGGAGAAGTGACCATCTGCTTCTCCACCCCTTTTCCTCCTCCTCCTTTATCTCTCTCTGCCCCTGTAGCTATGGCTGGATTGCCTCCAGCAAGTTGGCCCCAGGTGCTAAGGATGGCTCTGTGGCCTCTACCTCAGGTGTCAAAAATAACTCAGTTGCTGAGTAATGGAACAACTCCCCAGATGGGCAGATCATTGCCCCACAGGGGGCTTGCCAGGTGGGTCCCCATCAGAGTAGATGGGGGAGTTTGACTCTCTGCCTCTCCTGATATCACTTAATTTAAAAAAAAAAAAAAAAAGGAAAGAAACTCCTAGCAGTAGCTCTAAGCAGTAATCTCGCCTCAATAGCTTTTTAGTTTTTAGTATATCCTTTCTCCTGAACATTTTATGTGGATTTCAGTGTTAGGAAAATTTCATATTAATTTTTTAACCCTGTGTTTAGAAAGTAATGTAGCAATATAGGCTAAGTTCCTTGTACAGCTATAGTACGAAACAGTTCTTTCCTAAGAACATGTGCAGATTCTCCAGAGCAGTTTGACCAATATTTTTTATAAAGAGCCAGAAAGTAAATATTTTAGGCATTGTGGATCATGATGTTTATTTCACAATTATTCAACTCTGTCACTGTGGTATATAAATAGCCAATAAAACTTTATTTTAAAAAAGCAGCAGGCATGATATGGACCATGGGCTAATGTTGTCAACATATAACTATATGCTGCTCCATAGTTACAGTAGGAAAAAAATCCCAAGTTGCCACTAAATTTCTCTAGTATTTTATTACTGTACACTAAAGCAAGACCCACGTCTATAAACTCATGTACCTCAGGATGAATTTACGTATATCTTCTTAACAGCGGCTTCCTAAGTAGTGGTGTAAGAACACATTATTTTCTCTCTGTCATTCCATAGAGAAATTGACTAGGACACTTGGAAAAACACACAGATTACTAATTACATACTCTACCACTCCATTGGGCAATAAGATAATTATGTTAAATTTGTCTTACCAAATTAAATAAACCAAATTTCACATATTTGACTTTAAATGTGGCATCATTCTACAGAAGTTATATACATACATATATATTATGAGAGAGGCAGAGAGAAAGAGATAGGAATATTGTGGTAGTGATGTACATTTCCTGACCAAGTATCAATTGGGCAACCCGGGCTCTTCAGGTCAACGTACCAACCAACTGAGCTATCCAGCCAGGGCTTTATTTTTTACTGATAAATTTTTAGAGAGACAGAGGGAGGAAAAGAGAGGGGAGGGTAAAGGAAAGCATTCATTTGTTGTTCCACTTAGTCGTGCATTCATTGGTTGCTTTTCGTGTGTGCCCTGAGCAGGAATTAAACCTGCAACCTTGTCATTTTGAAACAACAGTCTAACTAATAGAGCAAACTGGCCAGGGCCTAGAAGTTATATCTTAAGAAATAAAAGAGACAAGTGTGGCTTAAAAAAGACAAATTAACATAATAAAATCAAGAAATATTCCCAGCCATGTTCTTTATCTATCCCTCCCTCAAAAGAAATGGCACTTTAGTACTCCAGAATAAATAGCCATTTTAATAAACAGAACTGGGTCAAGTGGATATACTTTTGGGGAAAATTATATGCATGCTTATTTCTTACCATATAGAAAATACAGTGCCATGGAAACTGATTATCCAAAATAACAGAGCCTTTAGAAGCAAAAATAATCTTTTTTTACATAACCGTGGGCTCAAGTAAGAAGCTGATACATTAAACTATAAAAAAGTTAAAAACTTCTGTTTATTTAAATATATGTTAATAGAGCAAAAATATCAACTTCTAGTATAGAAAAAGTTTTCAAAGGACTCATTCAAAATATATAAAAACTGTAACAAGAATGGCACATTAAAAAAAAAAGACAAAAGAGTAAAATGACACTTCACTTTAAAAGTTATCCAAATGGCCAGAAGGACAAACTTTAAAGCAGATTTTATCAAAGTGCAAATTAAAATCAGAAGAAACCATAACATACTTACCAAAATGTATAAGTTGACTAGAAAAAATCAAACTCAAGTGGCTATAAAGTGTTAAGAGTAACTGTTACTCATACACCACTGTTGGCATATTAACTGGTACAAACGTTTTGGAAAAAAATGACAGTTTACATGAAGGCTGAACATAAACACCCCTATAAACAAACCAAACCAGTTTTCTATGTGTGCCCAAATGTATATACAACAGAAATGCATACATATGATCTACCAATGACATGTAGTAGAATATTCACAGCAGCATTACTTATAGAACCTGAAACTTAAAATTTTCCAAGTCACCATTAAGAGTTTCATGGATAAATAAATTGTATTATGTTTATACGATACCATAATAAGAAAGACCAGTCTCTAACTACACTTTAGGAACCAATTTAACAAACTTATGTTTGAAAAGACAAGCCATAAAATAAGAGTCTACATAAACACATATATAATCATATATATACACATATTATAGGTGTTCAAAGACAATTCCCTTGCTTCTATTTGGAGACCTAATAAAATGATATTTGCAAGCTTATTATAAACAGGCTAATAATGGTATTTTCAAGCCACTTAGTATATACAGTGCATTATTAGTCTGTCTATGGTTACTTAAATGTGGAGGAATCGGTATTACTGATGAAACTCAGATGTGCCTTCTGTGTGTTATTGATGACAATGGCTTAGAAAATTGACACTATCAATGGAAGACTATGGTCTAACAATTATCAGTGTTCTCCCAAACCATAATATTTATATCACATAGTTATTTGAACTATATAGGCCTCTGCATGCAGAACAATTCAATGGAATGTGTATTTGAAGATATGTCATTTCCAATAGTGATGGATGTGGGTTTATAGGGGCAAACAGAAAAGTACTGATAGGGAAATGATAAAACCTGTATGCAGAAGATGTATTGGTTGACCTATACATTACCTTTTCCATGGGTCTGTAGTCCTAGAAGAATGATGATGTCTATAAAACAGCAGTTATCAGGGGAAAGATGATGTCATGAAATAAAGATATAAAATAATTTGAATATACTAAAGCATTTTTTTTTGTTCTGGAGTCATTCTGTTCCTTTTTCCTCCTTATGAATTAGGAAAAGATAACCAAAACTAAGAATTTGGAAGGAAGATATACCGATAATATTTACATTGAAGTTCAGATATATTTGGAATTATAGTTTAATGAACATTTCTCTAAAAATTAAAAAAATATATATTATACATTTATATCCAATATTGTTTCAATAATAAAGCATTATTTTACCCTTTAATATAGCCTTGATAATTAGGAGCATATGAAATTCTCACAATGGCTCGAATGGCAAACACATAGACAAACTTTTTAGTTATCATCAACATTAAAACTGTGTGACCTGTGGTGGCACAACGGAAAAAGCATCGACTTGGAACACTGAGGTCGCTGGTTTGAAACCCTGGGCTTGCCATGTCAAGGCACATATAGGAGTTGATGCTTCCTGCTCCACCCCCCCTTCTCTCTCTCTCTCTCTCTCTCTCTCTCTCTCTTTCCCTTTGTGTCACTCTCTCCTCTCTATAAAATGAATAAATAAAATATTTTAAAGATCTTTACCCAAAAAAACACATTAAATCTTTGAAGCTGAAAAAGAAAATTTTATTTTTAACATAAGTACTACCTTTTGGTTGGTGTACTATTGAAATGTCTCATCTTCATTTTCAGGGGTAACAAAACATAAGCACGTATATGTATATGTACACATATACACATAGATGAATAGAAATTCAGTGTTAGGCATTGCTCCAAGTCCATTACAAATATTCACTCATTTAAACATTTATAACAACACTGTGACAATGATAATTATTGTTTTTATTATCATTATTATTATAATTTTAAAGATAAAACAATTGGGGCACAAAGAAGAAATTAGTTATGAAAATTCCCCAAGTACACAAAAATAGTGAAAGGTAGTGTCAGACTCTAAGACCGGAAAGTGTGCTCTGAACCTCTACTGTGTTGTCTCTTATTACGGCTGGTAGTGGCATATGCCTGCTATTAGTTAGAAATTATGTCAATGGAGCAATAAAAATAGAGCTTTATTTAAAAAACAGTCTAAGGAAAAGCATACTTGATTTGAAATACTTAGCCAAATTTGAAGACCTTTATACTTGGAATATGAAATTGTATGTACTAAATGAAAGGCAAAGTGATTCAACGTATCCTGAAAATTCAATCTCTAGTGTGCACCCGTCTCTTAGAGACAGGTGATATTCATCTTTGGAAATAAGATTAACCTACTTTAGTGGTAGAGGAGACTAAAAGTAAAACTTTCATGGACCTCTTATTAAAAATGAGGCCTAAACTTGGTTCAAAATTTGACTTAAAAAGCTTTGTTTAATATTTATTTATTCTAAAAGTATGTATTGGGGGACATTCTGATTCTAGTAGATGAAGTAGGTGTGTCATTATCTATTCCTTCTGCTAAGTCTTTGGATATTATATGTACAACACATATTAAAATTCTTTAAAAGGTGGATCGAGAAAGGCCAAGTGGTTAGTCATCTTGGGACCCAAGAAACAACAATGTGGTATTATTCCGGCTCATAACCTAGGCATGGAGCTGAAAGGCTGGCAACAGGCTTAAATAACCTGGCAACTGTATAAAAGGGCAACAAATGGAATTCTTGTGATGATCAAAGTGTTCTGTATCTTGACTCTCATTTTGTTACCATTGGTGGAAACAATTAAACAATGAATGGGATCTCTCTGTATCATTTCTAAAAATTGCATGGGAATTTACAGTTACCTCAAAATTAAATAGTTACTTTCGGGCACTTTAGAATATTTATCAAATGGCTACTATGTGCCAAGGACAATTATAGATGCTAGGAAATAGCAGCAAACACCAGCAATAAAATCGCCTCTCTTTAAAATACTGAAATCTAGTAAGGAAAACATACAATAAACAAAGAAACACAAGAAGCATGCAACAAGTCAAGTGGCAAAAATGAAGGTAAACATAATAATGAGGATAAAGAAAGAAAAAGGTTCTGTTTATATATGGCATTCAGGGATGCTATCTCCCAGAAGGTAGTACTTAAGCAAAGAAAGCCACAAAGGTTCCTAGGGAAAGAGCAAACCAGAAAAAAATTAATCCAAAGACTCTGAGTTGGGAATGGTTCTGCATGTTCAATAAATAGGCCATTATGTCTGGAGTGTAGTTGGTGAAGTAGAGAATGTTAAGATTTTGAGTTACTGGAATGACAGATAATATAGGTTCTGAGGTCATAATATGGACAATTAATTTTCCTTTCATTGTGTGCTTGGGGAAAGGGATGAGTATTGACATGTTCTGACTTATATATTAAAAGGTTCCTATGGCTGTTACGTTGAGAAAAGACTGCTGGGGGGTGAAAGCAAGTGGGAAGTAGGAAGATCAGTAATGAGGCCACTTATTAATTTTCAGTTTTGTATTTTATTTATAATTAAGTGTTGCTTTTATAATTAAAAGCTGTATGCTTATAATTAAAAGTTGTATGCATATTTCCTGCCAGTATTGCAGAGTGCTTAAGAACATGGATTCTAGAGAGAGCCAGACAGACAGTTACTAGTTTCATGCCCTTGATCAATTTACTTAGCCTCTCAATTTATCAACATTACCATCTGAAATATGGGAAAATAAAAGCACTCAACTTAGAAAACTCCTATCTTCAGATTGAATGTGTCCTTGTATGAAAAGCTCTAAAAGCCTGAGACATGGTAAGTACTAAAGAAGTATTTACTATATTGTTTTTGTGTTGCTATATATTTGAGTAACACTGTAAAAAATAATTAAAATAAATCTGGCAGAGCATAAAAGTTATTTTCCTTAAGATGTTTCCTACATTAATGATGCTGACAAACAATATTAGACAACATTCCAGTGTTGATTCAGCTCATATGTGTGCTGTTCACATATTTGTAGCTACTGTAGATACAAGGAATTATAAAATTTGTTGTCAATAATTAAATAACTTTCCCTGGCTGGGTTGTTCAGTGGATAAACATCATCTTGGTGTACCAAGGTCATGGGTTCAATCATGTACAAGAAGCTATGAATGACTGCACAACTAAATGGAAAAACAAAGTGGAATGAGTTGATGCTTTTCTCTCTTTCTCTTAAATCAATGGGAAATATTTTTAATCAAATAACTTTAGTATGATTTTCAGGCTAATCATATTCTATAATAATTTGATTTTAAATTAAAAATACATATATGATGTCTATGCTAACTGTTGATCACTATCACCCAGGTACTTTATTAATCAAAACTATTATTCTCTAATTTTTAAAAACTGGAGTTAATATAGCAGACATATTCTGCTTTCTGTCTTGTTTATACGTTTGGTGAATTTCTCCTTTTCCCTTACTATGCTGATCAGAGTATAAATCCAAGGTTTCCAAAGTATACTATTCTTCTGGCCGAAATGACTGGTTCATAAGTAGAAGAAAATCCAAGGGAACCCAACAGAATTTCTTCTTGGAATTGGATACATGGACAATGAATTTCCAAAGGTCTGTCTCTCAGACTGATCCTTATAAGTGCAAATCAAACAACAATGTGGGGAGAGTTTGTCTGAGAATTAAGTTAGATAGACACAAGCTGAGCTAAGAAAAAAAAATTTCTTATAAGTACTTTTTATGGAACTACTAATGAAATAGCTAAAAAAAAATTGGTTGTGTTCTATTTTAAATTTAAGTTTTTATTCTAGAGTAATGATTTTAACTACAAGAAAGATTCTGAGTATAATACTATCAATCAATCAAATTAGTCACACAGAAAAATAACTGTATTTAAGCTTCCAAACTTGGTCCTAGTTCTATGAAATTGCATTATGTTAGAAAGGGACAAATGCGACTTGCCATCCTTGTAAGTATTTGTGGATCACATTTAATTCATGGCTAGTTTCTACTTTATTATTTAAAAAAAGAAATGAAAAGGGGGAAACACCTGTTGTTTTTGGTACCTGGTATATTAGTCAAAATGAAATGCAGAATGTAATATGCCAAATAAAAAAGTGTGCTAAATATTTGTATGGTACTGAATAATAATCATTTTTAAGAACCCCAAAAGCCACAATCTCAGCTTTTAAAAAGCTCATTATAAACAGAAGGTAAACAGTGAAATAAATACGTCCCTTATTTATAAATGCATCTCACTGTAGAAAATGCATTTTTGTTCTTATTTGAACTTCAAACAAAACCTTAAAGGAAGTAACATCATTATTTTATGAGAAAATAGAAGCTCAGAGAGACTAAGTAACTCATCCAAGGTCAAAGAACTGGTAAGTTATAGAGGTCAAATCGAGTCCCAGTGCAGATGTTTTCTAATCTCTGCAGTGCCCACAACATATTAGATAAGCTTGCATATCCACCATGTGGGATGTGTAAGCACAGCATAAAAACCTGACATCATTCATAAACTAGTGAAATCATCGCATTTGATGATGTTATATGATTATATTAATATATCAATATATTAATATTACTATGGTATTATTATAGTAATAATACATAATATAGTTTGTAACTATAAATAGGCAAATGAAGTTAACAGATGTTTAAAATGGAAGGATGAGTGAAGGTAAGCATGATGAGGGTTAGTTTCATGGGGAAAAAGAAGAGAATGTGAATTGTGTCTTAAAGCATGCACAAAACATGAATACATATTAATTAAGTTATGTAACAGTAAGGAACACTCCATGAAGCTTGGGCTTGATGCCTGTGTTGGGGGGAGTAGAGAAGAGGGATTTAAGAGAAACTGTGGGAACACAATAGAGGTTAAGAGGGTATGAAAAAGGGGTGCTTCTTTTTTTTTTTTTTTTTTGGTATTTTTTCCGAAGCTGGAAACGGGGAGGCAGTCAGACAGACTCCCGCATGCGCCAGACCGGGATCCACCCAGCATGCCCACCAGGGGGTGATGCTCTGCCCATCTTAGGGCTTCGCTCTGCGCAATCAGAGCCATTCTAGCACCTGAGCCAGAGGCAACAGAGCCATCCTCAGCGCCCTGGCAAACTTTGCTCCAATTGAGCCTTGGCTGCGGGAGGGGAAGAGAGAGACAGAGGGGATGGAGACGGGGAGAGGTGGAGAAGCTGATGGGTGCTTCTCCTGTGTGCCCTGGTCGGGAATCAAACCTGGGACTCCTGCACGCCAGGCCAACACTCTACCACTGAGCCAACCAGCCAGGGCCCAGGGGTGCATCATTTTTAAAAGAAACTTTAGATGTTAGGCTGAGAAATTTAGATCTGTTGGAATTTTATTTCCTTATAGAAACTTAAGTATCGGCTCATATGCCCTACCACAAGCAGGATGGTCACATATCTCTTAGAAAAAAAGGTGCAATGCATCAGGAGAAAGGGGCATAAGACTGTGTCATATGAAAAAGAAAATAGAGACTAAGTCTGGCAAAGTTTTGATTTCTACTTTTAAAGTGAAAAATTCCACCTTTATGCCAAAATTTCTTTATTATAAAAGAGGTTACTAAAAATAAATAAATAAAAACATCTATATGATAAATACTAAATAATTCACCAATTATGATTATTGTGTTATGCTTATGTAATAAGAATTACAATTAAAATTTGTAAAATTTGGAACTAGTTAGGTAAATAGAATAGTTTAAAATGCGGCAACAAAATTATAAGCTCCCTGTGAGATTGTAAAGTATCTTTGCACTTGCCTGCAGATCACTGGGACTTAACAAACCATCAAGCATGAGAGAATAGTTTGTAAACTGTGTTCAACCAATCCACTGGAAATAAGAATGTTTATGATATTATTTTAGTTAAATTCTTGGCAGGACAGTGGAACTGAGGTGTCAGAAACAAATTGATCTATTTTATCACTATGTCAGTTTGGATCCTCTAAGAAGCAGACACTTAAATGGGACTAAATATGCAAGGGTTTATTGGGAAAAATACTTGTTCAGGAAAATCGGGGGAAGCTGAGAAAGGCTGGGTTTTCTGGTCACATAATTAAAATTATGACTGTGTGAAGGACCAACGGAAGGCAGAAAGAGAAAACTTTCTAGACTGCTATGCAGTTTCAGGAAAATAAGGCAAAGTCAACGGGGCATCCTCAAGCCAACGATAGATGTCAGAGTCACCGAGTGTCTCCGGGAATGGACTTGCCTTAGACTCACATGCACTTAGGCATTGACTAGGCACAGCCCATTGCACACCTAGAGATAGCTTCAGCACAGAGGCAATAATGAATTTCAGAAAACCGCTGGAACCCTTCGTCAATTTACCTCCCCACAGTTGGAGGTCTGAGAGGGGTACTCCCATGGGTACGATGATCACTTTACTTAAAGTTCTCGTGTGACATTAAAAGATAAGTTCCTGCCTGTCCTGTGATGGCGCAGTGGATAAAGTGCAGATCTGGAACACTGAGGTCGCAGTTCAAAACCCTAAGCTTGCCTGGTCAAGGCACATATGGAAGTTAATGCTTTTCCCCTTTCTCTCTTTATCTCTCTGCCCCCTCTCTAAGATAAATAAATAAAATCTTTATAAACAGTTCCTGGGGATTTTATTTTGATGGACAAAATATAATTGGTATCCATGTGCTCTAGTGGAATCTAATAACTTGATCACTATACGATTTCCTATATTGTATCTAAACTGGAGACTCCTTATGCCACACAGCAGGGGAAGAGGATATGGGGGAGGGATGGGGGAAGAGAGTAAAGGGGTTCAAAATATACAGTGACAGAAAATGATCTGACTTTGGGTGATGGGTATACAATATAACCAACAGTTCAAATGCTATAGAGATGTTCACTTGAAACCTATGTACTTTTATTGATCAATGTCACCCTGTTAAATTTAATTTTCCTTACTTAACTTTCCAACTTCATCTTTAACACTGTGCCCATTCACATTCTTACAATATTATATGGGTCAGTTAGTTTTTCCTATTCATTGAACAAGCCAAACCTTTTCCAACCTCAGAATATTAGCAATTGTGGTCTTTTATGCCTGGAATGTTTTTCCTTTCAATTCTCACATCCCCCTCAGTGAGGTCTTGGTTGGTCATCTCACCTAAACTAGTACCTTGTGACCTGCCAATAACTATCCTATTACTAGTGCTATTTACTTAATAGTACTTACCAGTAACTGCAATACTCTTGTTTTTGTTTTACAGTTTTAGTAGATCTGTGTCCCCATAAAATCAAATTACTAATGCCCTCTTTTATGTCATGAATATCCAAAATGGTACTTAATGCCTACAACTCAATAAGCATTTGTTGAATAACTAATTGTTAAAACAAATCTTTTATATTTAAGATGTCACAACAGCTCTGAGGACTTAAAGGTAAGATTTCTCCTCATTGAGATTATAGTCAAGTAAGATTAAATTATCTTTTCCTCACTTTCCTAAAAATTAACATTTTTCTTTTTATTATTCCTTATATTTCTATTATTTTCTTTTTTGGTGTTGGAATAGCTCTGCATAATATCCTCTCTAGAACAATAGAAACCTGACATTCACCCAGGCTATTTCTCTAGAACTTTACTTCGACAAGTTTGTGAATAATAAAGCATCAAGATTTTGTGCTTCTGAAAAAAATGGGTTTTATATATCAAGATTCTTTAAATTTTTCTTGGACAGATCATTAATACATGTAGTCAGGAAATATCTTTTGAATGCCAAACACTAGTTTGAAATAACAAAGATAAAATAGAGATCCAAATTAAAAAAAAAAAAAGCCCTCAGAAAGCTTTGAATATGTTAGGAAAGGGAGATGTCCACTGTAGGCAAAGAAATAAACACCACAAACTGAAATAGGGGCTTTAAAAGGAAAAATCAGAGAGGACATCATAAAAAAGTCTTTGTCTAGTCATGCATGTCAACTAAGATGTTCCATAGAAAGAGATGTTTGCCTGTGATTTGGAAAATAAACAGGAGTCAAATAGGTATAGCTGAAGAGTAGTCAGGAAGGGGTGGCAGCAAAAGTCTTTCAGCAGAGAGAACAGCAAGTATGAAAAACTTGAAAGATATGTAACCCTACAGTAACTGAAAGAAAATGAAGCCAAATAAACTAAAAAGAACCATAATATGCAGGTGCTTATAAGCCATTCAAAGGTTTATTTAAATTTTATTTATGAATTTCTTTAAGGAGAGAGGGAGAGAGAGAGCAGAAGAGAGAAAAGTAGATTTGTTGTTTCACTTATTTATGCATCCACTGGTTGATTTCTGTAAATTCCCTGACCGGGGATTAAACCCATAGCCTTGGTGTATAACAATGATGCTCTAACCCAGTGGTAGTCAACCTGGTCCCTACCGCCCACTAGTGGGCATTCCAGCTTTCATGGTGGGTGGTAGCGGAGCAACCAAAGTATAAATAAAAAGATAGATTTAACTATAGTAAGTTGTTTTATAAAGATTTATTCTGCCAAACTTAGCAAAAATCTGACAAAGTATTTGGTAAATAATTATTATTATATACTTTAACTTGCTGTAACTCTGCTTTATAAATTTTATAAAGTAAAGTTACTTCCCTACTTTATAAATCACCATTACTGTGGAACCAGTTAGAAATTTTTACTACTAACAGAGATACAAAAGTGGGCAGTAGGTATAAAAAGGTTGACTACCCCTGCTCTAACCAATTGAGCTATCCAGCCAGGGATGTTAAGCTTTATTTAAAAACAAGCAAGAATCTTAACCTACCAAAATTGGCCTAGGTTAAACGTGCACTTTCCAAGGCCATTCAGCCTGTGTCCTTTATGGTAGCCTAATTAGAAATGCTCTGGGGAAAAAACTGTCTGTTCAGGTGCATTTAGGGTTAAATGGACCCAGTATAGAAGAAAACTAGAAGTACAGATTATCATGATTGAATAGGCTGAAACTTAGAGCCATGATTTGCAGGTGGTGTGATGGAGAATGCCAGACCCTGCATAGAATGAAAATGTAATTACACACTTAATACAATTAAACCATGAAATCATAAGGGAACATAAGAAATGAAAAATACATAATCTATGCTGCTAGGTAGCTGGAAAGATTTCCATATTAGAGACTTAACTTCTATTATCAGTGTCAATATCTCTATCATGCTCTATTATTTTATATAGATTCCACTAATGGAATTAGGAACACAATTAGGTGGCAGAGAAAGAAAACTCTCTTATTAATAAAATATGTTGGCATGGTTCACTCTCTTCTCCACTGTAGAAGAGAATTTGCTATCATTTGTTAGCCTGAATTATATGCATAAAAATATAAATTTTATGTGATAAAAAGCTAATTTATATGATTAATGTCACATGTTTCTTGAAAATTTAAAGATATAACCAAACAGGGGATAATAGCAAAAGTATACACTTCTCCTTTAACATAATTGTCAAAGAAATGATTAAAAATAGAATTGGAGTTCCCTATGCTTAGTACAGAATAAAAATTTAACAATCATTTCATTAGTTTAGCAAAGTCTTTGTTTTTCTGCCATAAATGTATAAATCCAAAACCTAATTTTGTATTGGGTTCTGTCAGTTATGGCACTTTTGGAACTTGAGCAATTATATTGGGTAATATTTTACATTATACAATATAATTTATTTTCCTAATTTTTGCATTAACATTCATATATAATACACCTATATATACATACACATACATATATATATATATATATTTCCATTTTGTTATATTTTGTTATGACTATTCAACATTGATGACCAGTACTTGAGAGAAAAATCCCAAGTAATTTTTCATTCATCACAATATGCTAAATTGATGATATTTCTTTAGGAAAAAAAGACCTGTTTAACTCTACAATCACTTTCAAGGAAATGTGCACAGAATCATGAAGGGAAGGCCTATCTTATGAGCTGGACCAACATAGATAACTTGTTCAAAACAAACACAGTAATAAACACACAACAACAACAGAAATTTTGTTTTTTGTTTAGACAAGACATTATTATAATCATCTTGGAAGATGTAATAATAAATAAGATAAAATCATAGCCATAAGATAATGCACAATCTTAAGAAAAGTAAAAGTCTATGATTAGGATCCATATCATAGACTGAATGACCAATGCAGCTTATGATAAGGATCATAAGAGAGAATATACAAAGGACTATGGAAATTCAGAGGTGGTGGATGAAAGGGTAGTCACATTCAGTAGAAGAGATAATAGGGATTTTATTTTAAAAGTGTAACATCTTTCACATGTATTCTAGTAAATTAAGAGAAGTTTTACTAAATGAAAAATGGTGTTATTAATTTCAATATTTACCATGGCAACTGAATTATACAACCATGGTGGAAAGTCTATGTATGCATTCAGAAAAAATAAGGGCAGAAACAGCAATAGTGGAGTGTGAGACATTTTGGAGACAACCAAGAAACAACATAGATACAGAAGACCATTAACAAGGGTTTAATAGAGAACAAGACAGTTAGTAATGTCACATATTTAAGGTGTGATAAAAATTTTGGGTCAACTTCAAAAGTGTTTCAGGTATATTGAGAAAGTAGAAGCTGTAACGGAAGGACTTAAAAATTTGGATATCTTGGGTACACATTTTAAATTTAATATTTAAATAGCAACATAATAACACCTGTCACTAGTTAATTGTTTCAATATTTATTGAGCATCTATTATGTTCTAAGCACTCTAATAAGAGTTAAAGATATAACAAGAAATCAAAACTGAGGCACAATGTTTTTAAGTAACGTGCTCAGCTGATGAGTGAAGATGCCAAGACTGGAAGCCAAGCAATCTGACTCCAGAATCTATGTTCCTAGCCACATCAAAACACTGCTCCCTTCCCCTGTACAGACACTCTATTCATTCCTTTATATAGATTATCTATTCAATACTAACTAAAGCATTGTGACATATTGTTATGATATCCAGTGTTTAGAGAAATAAACTGAGGTTTAGACAGGTTACATAACTTATCCGAGTCCACACAGCTAAAAAAAAAAAAAAAAAAAATTGCAGAACCAGACATTTAATATCATGAAGTCTGATTCCAGAGCCCAAGCTCTAGTTTGTTATACTAGGTTCAGTATGAAAAGACATTGTGTAGAAACATGGGTAAATAATAAATAATAAAAATTCTACCTCCAAAAAACTAGTATCAGTATTTTAGCATATATCATTATAATATTATTATTCACATTAATAAAATTAAAACATTCTTATATGTACAACTTTAGAACATACTATTTTTCCATTAAGTCATTTATTTTTTGCAGCTCTTTAAACACTCTTGATAAATATAATTATGAGACAAAAAATTATCTCGTGTTTATATCAAAATGTATTTAATCTCTTGCAACATATTGGGCATTTAATTTATAAAGTTTGGTTGTTATAAACAATGTAGTAAATTTACATAAAGCATCACAAAATTTTAAAGATCTTGATATTTAATGGTAAATAATTCAGAAACAAGGTATAAAATTGCTCATTTTATGTATCTTCACAAGCTTTGTATATTATTACTATTTTAAAACATCAATTCTAAATATATAGATAAGAAATGGTATCTTAAATCTTATACAGTTAAGAAATGGTATCTCAAATTTTATTAAGATATTCTTTTTTCCCCAGTAAATGTATGTGACACATTTATTGAGCATGCTCAATAAATATTTGTTGATTCAATGAGTTCTCCTCTTTAATATAGATACAGCCTTAAAAATATTTTGATAACTAGAAAGATGCAATACAGGGGAAGGACATGTATATACCTACCATGCTGAGAAAGACAAATAACCAAGGGACACACACACACAGACCTTATGGTGCAACATTCTTGGGGAAGAATTCACAGAAACAAAAGAATATGAAGGCAGGTGGGTCTATTGTCACATACTGCATTCTAGCGTTCTATTGAGATCTAGATTTGCTGGGAAGGACTCTGACTCTTAGACTATGATGCTTTTAAGTAGCATGATTACAGATTCACCAGGCAAGAATACAATTGCAATAGCACTTAGAAGAACCCAGTCTAATCGTGGGAGCTTAGCACTTGTGTTATTGGCTGGCAATTCTCTATGTACCATGGATACTTCTGCACATCTTGTTAATGAGGCACTGATAACCCTTTGTTCAAAACTACCTTTTCAAGAATATTCGTATATCAAACGACCTTGAGAAATAAAGATTGTTTGTCCCTCTAGAACAAAGGGATCTTGCCAACAACCTTGGAAAATAGAAGAATATTTCCTTCTGAAACAAAAGGCAGGCACATTACTGTTCAGTATAATGAAGATATGTCTCCCTCAAGAGCAAAGTATATATATATATATATATATATATATATATATATATATATATATATATATATATATATATGTATGTATTTTTATCTCTCCTAAATGACCCTGGTTTCCTAGATCAGAATTTTTGTCCTGAATCACAGCTTACTGTATGTGCAGGTGCCATCAGGCCCTCTTTATGTTCCCATGTAGGACATGAGGCTTGGTAGCTGGTGCAAAAGTGCTGATACTTTGTCCTCTGTTATTGCTATATGTGACAAAATAGCCTTCATCTCTGACCCAAAAGCCCCTCATGTCATTTCCAACATCCATGAATTTGCAATAACTAGCTTAGTAATTAGGGCAAAATCACAGAACCTTCAGGGTCCTTGAAGTTGGGAGATTCACCAGCCTTCCCCTGGCTGAGGACAAAGCCTGATTGCAGATCAAAATTATGGCTAACTTTCAGCAAGTTTGACCACATTAATATTCATGGTTGAAGAAGAATAAGTCTTTCTCCTGTTATAATAGAAGAGAGGCTAAGTCTAAGATTTGTGGATTAGCAGAGATCTGTTTTAGACAAGTTAAACCCTCAATTTCAGAAATAATGGAAGGTTTTATTTTCAGGATCACAAATAAATAAGGTTCTGGTAAATAAATGAGCAGGAGCCAGTGAGAAAGAAACTACCAATTAAAGATGCTAGAAAGAGTGAGAACGTTGGATTAAACAGACCTAGAGCAAAATAAGGCATAATTGTTGAGAGCATATGAGACAGTGTCAGTAGCAAATAAAACAAGATACATTTTTCCCTCTAAATTTTAAGAGAAATAAGAGAGGGAGTAGGTGATCAATAGAGAAAGTTTGATTGTAAAAAGGGAAGGTTGTTAGTGCTCATAATGTGATTACTTTCCATGTAAAAATGAGAAAAGGTAGAGGGAGTCGGTGAAATTGGGGAATTATGTAAGTGAAAGAACTCTGAGTCCTCACATTGAGAGTGTAGCAGTGAATAAATAGGCAGTGAAAGAAAGGGCTGCATGAAATAAATGAGAGTATGGCTGATATAATTAAAATGTGGACCCAAGTATTTTTTTTTCTCTATTATAGGATGCCATTGAAATGAGAGAGTATTTCCTCTGTCAGGTTGAACTTTGAGCTTGTTGAAGGTAAGAGCATAGTTTGAAATATTTTTAGTTTCTTAGTGTTAAATAGTTTCTGGAACACAGATACTTATTATATTGATTGAATATTTACCTTTCTTCAGAAAGTTAAGCAAATTTAAGAAAGTAGTAAGTTAAGGTATTGGTTAATTATATATAGCAAAATTCAATGTGTAAATGAGTCTAAGCAAAAAGACAAACCAGTCAATTCTCAAACTGGTGTGGAACAATCAAATAGTTTTTTTAAGCCACAAAGTTTCATGGTGGCTTGTTACATAGTATCTGATAAATGAGAAAACTGAGATTTAAGTTCATACATGCAGAACACCAGTACATGTTCAGTACACAGTAGGTATTCAATAGAAGATGGGGGGCCATTGTATTGTACTTTTACATTTTAATTATATTTACACATGTATACACTGCTTTATATATTAAAAAGTACATTTGTGTATATTATTGATTTTGCTATTCAATGAAGTACTAATAGAAAATATGAATTTTGTTACATTCTCATTTATCAAATGAGAAGTTTAAGCCCCACAGTATCAGCACACTCCATGGCTCAGACTCTAAGGGGCTGTGACTTATTCCTACCCATACTTCTTCCAGAACATCATGATAAGACTGTGCACACTTCCTTTCCTGTAGCACTGGGGTAGTAGACCAAGCAGAGTAACATGAGAAAGATGTCGAATATCAGGATGAGAATCAGCAGCTTCCCTTAAGAGAAAAGATTGTGTCAAGAAAAATAAGGTAGAGTTAAGACAGTTGAATGCAGTTTAGGGATATGCATTAAGATAAGGGTATCATCAGACACTGAATAGGTAGGGATGGGTGGATAGTAGTACAAGGATCTCCAAAAAATCAGGGCAAAAGTTTGCTTCTAGGGTAACAGCCAGAAAACAACAGGGAGGAGTTCAAGTGATCTTCTGAAGACATCAGCTATCAATTAGAAAGAGGGTTGTGAATGAACAGATTTTTGTTATATTTGAGTTCTTTTGAAATGACCAGTCATATCAGAAGCCTTATGGTATAAGTAGGTAATTTCTCTGCCACTTTCTAACTTATGTGTTGGTCTTTAGTTGATGGTACTACTCATGACTCATTATCAATATTTATTTAAAGAATTACAAAACTGCCATTATTCAGAAATTGCTTCTGAAAGTGAATAATAACAAGAGAATTACCTTCAGTTAAACCTAGATGACAGTGACCTCAAGAAAGAGTAGGTTTTCAAAATTATCTACGTTGACAGCTCAACAGTCATCTAACAGATGGATGAGCTCAAGAATTCTTTGGGGTTCCATTCAGCTTTTCTAATTAGGTGATATCTCTATCACAATCAGAGATTAATCAAAAATATGAACAGTTCCATTTTTCTGAACTTCAGGAAACTTAATTGGTGATAATCATGATAATTGTGAAGAAATCTACAGAGATGTTTTATTGTGGCTGTAACATTGGCTCTAATACTCCAAGTTTGTAGGTGTGTGTGTGTGTGTGTGTGTGTGTGTGTGTGTGTGTGTGTAAAGGATTCAATGAAGAAAGATTTTCAATGGAATGTTAAAAGTAATGGTCTGAACGAAAAGACAAAGATGAAGACTTACATAATCCCTGTTATGACTCATGTATATTACATATTTTTAACTTGTTGAAGTTTTTGAAACTACAAATAGTTTCTTTGATAAAAAAAGATGTTGTTACTAAAGAGAAATTATTGAACTTAGAGAACTGAGTAAAGAAATACCAGAAAATAACTTAATTCTCAAAAATTTCAATCCATACAAAACTCACAGTGCAGAATAAAAATGCACCCACACACAACCTAAATCTAACCAGTTACTGCTTAAAATATGACTGTCTTTAGGAAGTGTAGCAGAAAATTCTAAAGGTTATTAACTTTTTCCAAAATTTTTGTCCTGAAATACAAATATATTAGAAATAATCTGTTTACATAAACTGAAGAAACATAAATTAATATAGATGTTTCAAAATTCATATTAATTTTAGAATAAGATACAAAAAGAAAAGATTATTTTGAAAAAAATTAATAAAGAACTAAATTTATTTATTAGATCGATGAGTAAATAGAAGCATATATCTAAAACACACCATAAAGCAGGACTTTAAAAAAATTGTTTCTTATTTTAAGCATAATACTTCATTCTTAGAGAGACTATGTTCCAGAAAAGAAAACATCAACTTTAGGACAGAAAGGCAAACGATTATAATTTCCCTTTTTGAATTCTAGCCAAATTATAAAGGTGATAATCTCTTTAATGATTTTTAAAATGAGTTTTATAATATATTGCCATAAGTGCTGAACTGCAGAATATTACCATTCTAATTATACACTGCAGCAATTATTTTATGCTAAAAACTTTACCATATAAAAATAGGAAAAACAGTTTTATATAAATATGTTATGTCTACTGATTGTCCACATACATATTTTAAATATTCAATGATTTCACAAAGATCTAGTAAGAAATAGGTCATTTTGATTTAAAAAAAAGATCTTTTAAACATAGATGAATATTTCAAGATCTATGCATAATCAAAATAGATCATTCTTCAAATGTACTTTTAAAATAAGGACAAAACATTTTCCATTATACTTTATTTAAAATGTATTATATTTGATTGTTGATAACATTTTAAATGAATATGTATGCCTAGGTAACATATATGTTTAAGTATATAATACTAGAAATATTGATGCAAAGAACTTACAATTTTATAACTCTCTTTGCATTTGTACCTTAAATTCTTCAGTTCATCTTTTCTAGTTATGCATGTAAACACAATACTAATAGGAAACTAAATATAAATTAGCATAATTTTGTAAAATAAAATTTAATTTTCAAGACTTCAGCTTCTGGGAAGATGGAGTAGGCACACTTTTCTCTAAACTGCCTACTAACAATGTACAATTAAAGACTTTGGAATGTAAGTATATTTTTATAACATTCAGAAAGTTAGAAAAATTAAAATGTTCTCTCTAACCTAACAAAGGATTAGTCTCCAAAATATATAAAGAATTCTCAAAATACAGCACTGAGAATACTCCAATTAGAACATAATTAAAAGACATGAGTTGAAATTTCAGTGGAGAATTTATAAATAACAAATAAATGCATAGAAATATGTACCATCTTTAGCAATTAGAAAATTGCAAAGTAAAATCACAAAGTATTATTATATACCTGTGAGAATGACTAAAATAAATGAGTAACAACATCAAATGTTGGCGAGACTGTGTCACTTACACATTGCTAATAGAAATGTAAAATGATATTGCCACTCTGGGAAAGAGTTGGACACTACTTTACAAAAACTAAACATACACCTACCACATTGCCTAGCAATTGCACTCCTTGGAATTTATCTCAAAGAAATGCAGTTATGTTCACACAAGATCCTGTACTATATTTGAATGTTTATAGCAGCTAATTAATTACAGTCTCAAACTAGAAACTCTCAGAAATACTTTAAAGGGTGAGTAATTAAGCAAAGCTGTTATATCCATATCACAGAATTCCTTAGCAATAAAAAGGGCAGAACTACTGGTGGATGCAAGAATTAGAATGAATCCCCAAAATATTGTGCTGCGTGAAAAATCCAATTCCCAAAGATCATATACTATATGATTTCATTATATATAATTCTTCTAAAAGGCAAAATTATAGAAATAGAGAAGAGATTAATGTTTGTCACCAGTTAAGGAGGGGATGGGAGTGGGAGGGAAGTCCATGTGGTTATAAAAGGGAAACAGGGGAATGTGATGATAGCTATGTTCTGTATCTTGACCATTTCAAGGTCAGCATCTTGGTTATGTTACTGTACTCTATTTTGTAAGTTGTTACCATTGGATGGAATCAGTAAAGGATATACGAGATCTCTATAGTATTTCTTACAAAAGCATGTGAATCTACAATTATTTCAAACAAATTGTTCCATCTAAAATTGAGTGCAGGCCCTGGCCGGTTGGTTCAGCGGTAGAGCGTGGGCCTGGCGTGCGGGGGACCTGGGTTCGATTCCCGGCCAGGGCACATAGGAGAAGCGCCCATTTGCTTCTCCTCCCCGCCCCCCCTCCTTCCTCTCTGTCTCTCTCTTCCCCTCCCGCAGCTGGGGCTCCATTGGAGCGGAGATGGCCCGGGCGCTGGGGATGGCTCCTTGGCCTCTGCCCCAGGCGCTGGAGTGGCTCTGGTCGTGGCCGGGCAACGCCCCGGAGGGGCAGAGCATCGCCCCCTGGTGGGCAGAGCGTTGCCCCTGGTGGGCGTGCCGGGTGGATCCTGGTCGGGCGCATGCGGGAGTCTGTCTGGCTGTCTCTCCCCGTTTCCAGCTTCAGAAAAAAAGAAAGAAAAATAAAGGAAAAAAAAATAAAATAAAATTGAGTGCAGACAAAAATTTCAAGGTTTGAGAGTATATATTCACAAAGTTGTTCCTAAAGGAGATCTCTAAGTTTAGAACATTTTTTTTTCTATTTTTTACTTGTATTTTTTGT
Source organism: Saccopteryx leptura (assembly GCF_036850995.1). NCBI lineage: Eukaryota > Metazoa > Chordata > Mammalia > Chiroptera > Emballonuridae > Saccopteryx > Saccopteryx leptura. Next base: position 66,836,109 of record NC_089511.1, read on the forward strand.
TTTCTCCACTGAACTTATAATCCTTTGGTAATAAGGAAGAAGAAATACAATGCTTATATAATCTAAACATTTACATATAAGCTCATACCCCTGTTCATAATATTATAAGGTTTTAAGTATGAAAGGCAACTTTTAAATTAAGCCTGAATCTATTTTTAAAACATAATCTGTAGTCAAGGTAGTTAATGGTGACAGTACAAACTTCTAATTTGAATAAAGAGAATGAGTTGAGTGGTAGAATTTCTGGCTAAACATTTTATTTTCTGTCCTATGTGCTCTTAGGTCCATTAACCTTGATTAAAATTAAATTTTTCTTTCAGAATATAAAAGCATTAGTACTGAATTTTAGGTACTTTGACCTAATGGTTGCAATATTACAGCTTTCTGCTGCCAATTAGATAAAGCATCATTGGAAATCATCTTAAATTACTTTTGCTTGATTGGAAGAGTATGGGGACACATGGACGTACAGAAGCTTCTAATTTCTGCAAAAGATTCCTATTACTTCTTTTGAAAACCACTGGCCTATTTTCAAAAGCTGAAAATGAGCTGCAGTCCAGTGCTCAATATCAGAAATCAAGAGGCTATTTAAAGTGACGGTGAAGTAAGGGTTCAATGAACGCAAAAGACAAAATAGAATGAAGCTACAGATTCCAAAGGGCAAGAGAAAAATCAAGAAGTTAGAGATCAGTATCATGGAGGAGGGAATGGTTTTGTAGCTATAATTGATTCTGCAGTCTCCTAGAGGAATTGCATTTCTTTTGGAAACATAAAAAATGTAGGGCATAAGCCAAAAATAATATCAGGTGCAGAAAAAAATAGTTATCCTAGAATCATCTCAAACAGTAGTATAATTTAATTCTAGACCCCTCAAACAAATCCTTCAAAGTTATCTTTTTAAAGTCTAAAGAAATAGCCTGTGTCGTATGCCTGGGAAGTCCATGTTTTCATCTACAAGATGGCAGTGCTCATCAGTCTTAAAAGACTATATGAGAAATATACAATTACAAACTATTAAAATATTACATAAATGTAAAGATCTGGTTACTTCCTTTATTATGCACCATCACCCTGAATAATAAAAACAATATAGAGCGCTTAAGCTAAAAAATTAAGCTAGGCTTGAAATAAAACATCTACTTTATGTGATTCAAGTTACTCGGGGAATTTACTTGGTGCCTAAAATCTGCTTAGTGTCAGGTTTGCCATCTAGTGGCCACACATATGAATACAAGTTGTCATAATATATAAATTAAAGATCATATGAAAGTATTAGGTCAAGGGTCCCCAAACTTTTTACACAGGGAGCCAGTTCACTGTCCCTCAGACAGTTGGAGGGCCGGACTATAAAAAAACTATGAACAAATCCCTATGCCACTGCACATATCTTATTTTAAAGTAAAAAAAAAAAACAAAACAGGAACAAATACAATATTTAAAATAAAGAACAAGTAAATTTAAATCAACAAACTGACCAGTATTTCAATGGGAACTATGCTCCTCTCACTGACCACCAATGAAAGAGGTACCCCTTCCGGAAGTGTGGCGGGGCCGGATAAATGACCTTAGGGGGCTGCATGTGGCCTGCAGGCCGTAGTTTGGGGACGCCTGTATTAGGTCATCCAAATGAACCATTTCTGGTCCAAGCATAAATATATATAGTAACATAAATTTGGTGGTAGAGACATTTTTGGGGGGGTTCTAATTTAAAATAACTATCCTTATTTAAAACACCGTGAGTACAAAAGTAAATTAAAAAAACAATTTTTTACATTTATATTGACTTCAAAATAAGAAATTTATATTCATAAATTTTCATTCAGTTGAAAAGAAACAGTTACATTAATTTAATTATATTTCATCTAATTATTTTTTTTATTTTACCAGAGGTTTATCATTTCTACTTCTTAATTTAAATGATGAAATAAAGTTTTCCTCAGTATTTGGACTTCTGTTATCTTGCCTATTTTCCAAAGAATCAATAGTTATTAAATAAAACATAAATACAGTTTTAGAATTTAAACTCTTAAATATAAAAATATTATATTTTTCACCTCCAAATGATACAAGAACCCTCTGGACTATTTAAAATTTTGTATTGTTTTATATGTTAATGGAAGTAACAGGTTAATATATAGGCACTTACACTTCTTTTTCCGGAATAATTTTAACAGCTGTTTGTCTACTGATGGGCACACCAACCTCATTTCTTTCCAGAGTACTAATATGATGGCTTGTATTTCTAAAAGCTCTACTATTTTAACAAGAAGGCTTATTTTATGACAAAAAGTGACATTTGCACAGTGATTAAGAAGTATACTGAATATACTCTGAGAATAATATTTACAAGCTAAATTCATCAGACAAATTTGCAATACTTACATTTCCAATGTTTCAATTGTTATCTTAATTTGTTTTCTTGGTTCTTATGCCTATGCAAATTATAGTTTTTTGACATTCTAATTAGTTATAGTAAAACTACTGAAATAAATAATATAAAAAATCTAATAACCATTAGCCATGTTTTTCATTATTGTTGAATCCAGTTAATTTCCCCTTAGACTATTATTGCTTGAGATAACAAGTTGGTGTCCCATTGTTCAAATTGAAGATACAGGTAATTTTGCAATTGTTAATATTGTGTAAAAATGTCCTATGATAATTCACAAACCCATATTCTATCTTGCTGACATCCTAACAAATATTTGTAAAATGCAGGCAAAATAATGAAACAATATCCCCAAATTGCTTGGTCCTTATTTTGTGAAGTCCACATTTATTTTTAATTCATATTACCTTTTGCAGTCAAATACTGGAGCCTCAGAATAACAAATAAGCTCCAATTTAAGGCATAAATATTCAAATAGATGTTAGTGAATACACTTATTTCTAAGTAGGACTATCTCATGTGATTATGGCCACTGATTCTGTCAAGACTCATTGTGTTTTAGCCTGACCAGGCGGTGGCACAGAGGATAGAGCGTCAGACTGGGACATGGAAGACCCTGGTTCGAGACCCCGAGGTCGCCAGCTTAGCGCAGGCTCACCAGCTTGAGCCCAAGGTCGCTGGCTCAAGCAGGGGTCACTCGGTCTGCTGTAGCCCTCCCTCCGCCTGGTCAAGGCACATATGAGAAAACAATCAATGAATAACTAAGGTGTCACAACGAAAAATTGATGCTTCTCATCTCTCTCCCTTCCTGTCTATCTGTCCCTATCTGTCCCCCTCTCTCTGACTCTGTCTGTCACACACACACAAAAAGACTCACTATGTTTTAGAATATGGCACCTCAAAATGTGGAATTTTTTTTCTACTCAATCTCTGTACATTCTAACAACATGACCAACCTCCAAGGATCATATGCCAAAATAAAGAAAAAATGATGTAATTAAAGGAATATTTTAAGACTTCTGAATGGAAGCAAAATATCCATACTCATAGTATAGCAAAGTCAATCATAAGATTCAAACCATGGTCTCTAATAATCAAAAGTTCTTTTTATTTCTTACTCTAGTGTGTGTCAGAGACTTACCTTGGGCCAAGTTCATGAAGGGGGATTTAACATTAATATGTATTTTAAAAAACTAAATTGTGGCAAAATAAGCCCTCACTAAGAAGTCTGACTCCAGAAACCTCCCCAAAAGAGTCCACACTACCACCATTGACTTCTGCAGCAATTTCATGAGGAAAAAATCCATCAAGAAAAGAATTTCTTCCCAAAAGATAAGAAAGGTACCATACTCGTAGAGAGCAAAACACTTAGAGGTCAGGAAAAAAACTTACAACTTTTTAAATAGTCTATATCTTAGCACAGGACTTAGATATTAGAATTCTGGACCAAATGCAGCCCTTCATCTGTTTTTGGTTTGTTTTCTGTAAATAATGTATTAGTTACCATGCCAATGTATTTACATATCACTTATAAATTCTTTCACAATACAACAATAGAACTGAGGCCCCAGATTCCCGATAGTGAAAAAGCCTAAAATATTCACCATCTAGCTTTCCACAGAAAATCTTTGTCAATTCCTGCCCAGATAACAATTGCATTTATCATTTCCCCAAACATGCTTTATATTTTTCTTTCTTTGCCCACTGTTCTTTTCATATGAAATGTTCATTTTTCATACCCAATTTTAAAGACTACAAGGTAGAACTTTACGTAAAAGAAATCAAATTGCATATGTCATTTGAAGGCTTGTTTTTACCCTTTACATTGTTTCCAAGATTTGTTGGTGTTGCTCAATATAGCTTCAGTTTAGTGATTAGTCAGTAATCATCAGAGATATGTAAATTAAGACCACAATGTATAGCACCTCACACCTGTCAGAATGGCTATCATCCATAAATCAACAAACAAGTGTTGGTGAGGATATGAAGAAAAGAGAACTCCCATGCAGTGTTGGTGGAAATGCACACTGGTGCAGCCACTGTGGAAAACATTATAGAGTTACCTTAAAAAAAAAAATGGAATCACCTTATGACCCACCAATTCCACTTCAGAACATATCTGAAGAAACCCAAAACACTGATTCAAAAGAATATATGCACCCCTATGTTCATTGCTGCATTATTAACAATAGCCAAGATTTGGAAATAGCCCAAGTGCCTGTCTGTAGATGAGTGAATAAAAAGGTATGGTTTTACATAGTGGAATACTATTCAGCTGTAAATAATAAAAATTAAAAAGGAAGGAAATTTTACCTTTTGTAACAGCATGGATGGACCTGAAGAACATTATGCTAAGTGAAATAAGCCAGTCAGAAAAAGACAAGTACCATTTCACTCATATATGGAATCTCATGAACAAAATAAACAAACAAACCAAAAACAACCTCATTGACACAGACAGTAGTATGGTGATTACCAGACAGAAAGGGGGATGTAGAAGACTGCAGAGGGGGCATAAATGGTGATGGAAGGAGCCTTGACTTGGGGTGGTGAACACACAATACAATACAAAGATGATGTGTTATAGAAATGAACATCTGAAACCTATATTATTTTATTAATCAATGCAACCCCAATAAATTAGATAAAAATTTTTAAAATCTTGATCATTGATTCCTTTGGACATTTTGACTATAAACACTTACTGTGAAAACACAAGATTCCCATTTAAATATTTATAAATATTTTATCTGGATTTTTTATTTGAATTGACTATTTAACATGTTACCTAATGTCTTGCATTTTAATTTTCCTTATCACAATTATATAATATAAACCAAGGTTTGGCTAAGCAACCTGTGGACTAAATCTGGCCTGCGGCTTGTTTTTGTAAACAAAGTTTATTGTAATACTGCAATACTCATATTTGCTATGACTGTCCTTTTCGTACAATGAATGTTGAGCAGTTGCAACAGAGGCAGTATACCTCAAAAAGTCTAAACTCTTTACTCTCTACATTTTTTTTTGTATTTTTATGAAGTAAGAAGTGGGGAGACAGAGAGACAGACTCCTGCATGTGCCCAGCCGGGCTCCACCCAGGATGCCCACCAGGGGGCAATGCTCTGCCCATGTGGAGCGTTGCTCTGTTGCAACCAGAGCCATTCTAGCAATTGAGGTGGAGGCCATGGAGCCATCCTCAGTGCCCAGGCCAACTTTGCTCCAATGGAGCATTGGCTGTGGAAGGGTAAGAGAGAGATAGAGAGGAAGGAGAGGGGGAGAGGTGAAGAAGCAGATGGGCGTCTCTCCTGTGTGCCCTGGCAGGGAATCAAACCTGGGACTTCCACACGCTGGCCTAACACTCTACCACTGAACCAACCAGCCAGGCCCTACTCTCTACTCCTTTACAAGGAAAAATAAAATGACTATGATTTCCCAGTACAAACAAGCAAATTTTGTACCCAGATCTTGGTTTAAAACAACATTCTCCAGCACAGGAAATCAAGGCTCCTCATATGAAAAAGGTGCTCCTGGGAAGGTGGTAGAAAGGTAGGTACAAAATGGTCTTGCTGCTCTTTCTATTGTCAAATGTAAAGATGTTCCAGATAGATTAGATTGTTGATAGATAGATGGATAGATAGATAGACAGATAGATAGTTCACACATATAAACACAAAATGATGGGAGTGCATCAAAGGGACACAAGAACAAAATGCAAGAGCTCTACATTATAAAAACTGGCACAATTTGAATAAAATAAATAGAGTAGCACTAAATTATCCAAAGTATACAAATCTATAAAATTCATGAGTCCATGCTAATATAAATTAATTAAAAGAGATGCACATACCATTCTTCTATGTGGAAGAATTATAAACAATTTACCTAAGTAATCAGTCCTCAAGGAGATGAAACATGCCTTCCATTTCTCAACTGTATGTAGCACATAGTAACTTCATTCCAAAGAACACAGCATGGAAAGGTAGGGAGAGTAACTTTATAGTGGAAACCCTGATAAATAGCACCTTAGCCAGCTGATCAGAGCTAACACCAACATGATAAGTAATGTTGACAGTATGTACACTTTTTTTTTTTGAGTGAGATGAGAGGATATAGATAGACAGATTCTCACATACACCTTGACCATTTTCCATCCAGCAACCCAATCTTGGGCCAATGCTCAAGTATGGAGCTATTTTTAGCACCTTAGGCTGATGCGTTCCAATGGAGCTATCCTTAGTGCTCGGGGCCACACTTGAACCAATCAAGCCACTGACTGCAAGAGGGGAAGAGAGAGTGAAGGAGGAGAGGGAGGAAAAGAGAAGCAGAGAGTCGCTTCTCAAGTGTGCCCTGACCAGGGATCAAACCTGGGATGTCCACATGCCAGGCTGATGCTCTATCCACTGAGCCAATATGTTGTGATGAAAATGTCACTTTACCTCTGTGGTCTTCATCCCCAAAACATGTAATTCCCATCTAATCATGAGAAAAACATCAGACAAATTCCAATTTAAAGACATTCTATAAAATGCTTGACAAGTATTCCTCAAAACTGTCAAGATCATCAAAAACAAGAAAAGTCTAAAAAGCTGTCACAGCCGAGAAGACCCTGAGACATGACTGATTGTTAAATGTAATGTAATATTCTAGATGAGATCCTAGAACAGAAAAGGGATACTAATTAATATTATGTAATATATATAGTTAATATTAATAAGAAAATCTGAGTTAAGAATGAATTTTAATTTAATAATCAGGTAGCAATACTGGCCTTTAACAGTAACAAATGTACCATACTAATGTAAGATATTAATAATAGGGGGCACTGAGTTGAAGGTATATAGGGACTCTGTACTATCTACCCAATTTCTGTATGTGATTTTCTGTAAATCAAAATCAATTATAGGCCCTGGCCGGTTGGCTCAGCGGTAGAGCGTCGGCCTGGAGTGCGGGGGACCTGGGTTCGATTCCCGGCCAGGGCACATAGGAGAGACGCCCATTTGCTTCTCCATACCCCCTCCTTCCTCTCTGTCTCTCTCTTCCCCTCCCGCAGCCAAGGCTCCATTGGAGCAGGGATGGCCCGGGCGCTGGGGATGGCTCCTTGGCCTCTGCCCCAGGCACTAGAGTGGCTCTGGTCGCGGCAGAGCGACGCCCCGGAGGGGCAGAGCATCGCCCTGGTGGGCGTGCCAGGTGGATCCTGGTTGGGCGCATGCGGGAGTCTGTCTGGCTGTCTCTCCCCGTTTCCCGCTTCAGAAAAATACAAAAGGGGGAAAAAAATCAATTATAAAAGACTATTTTAAAAGTTTTTTAGCACTTAATATAAATAGACCATCTCTTAATTTTTCATATCTTTTTAGACATACAGGGTTGGGCAAAGTAGGTTTCCAGTTCTTCATATAAAAAATAATATAATAATTTAAAAATAACAATACAAAAATAGTTTCATATATTCACAACTATAAGTCTACTTTTTCCCTACCCTATATTTTTGCTCTTATCTTTCTTACTCATAATAATAATGATTTCTTTTATATTCTTAAATATATAAATATATTAATTTTGTATCCTGTATCTGGTAATTTCAATATTTGAGCTCTGTACCAGTTTAATCACCTGACTTTGTAACTCATGTGACTTCATTTCCTAGAGTCCTGTGCTTTATCTATATAAATTATTTAATGGCTATGTTAAAATTTGTTTCCTTCAGAAAGAATGTACTATCAACCTTGGGCTATCTTCCAAGTACTATAATTTGAAGCTGAAAGGCAAACAATCAAACAAACAACTGAGGCCATGTTGTGTTTAGATATTTTTGAAATAGACTTTATCTGGCTTTTCAACCAGTTCGAAGCCTTCCACCAAGCAATTTCCTTTGATGACTCCTATAGAAGGAAAGAGTGGCCCCAACAGGAATTTATTTGTAGTTCACACTTAACAGTGTGTAGTCCTTTGGCATCTACTCACACCTGTGATTCACTAGTAGATGGGTCAACTTGGACAAGCCAGGGCTTTCTCTTCTATCTCTGAACTTCATGTTCATTAAGTTTGGATGATGTTGTTAAGCCCAGTGTACTTCTTTGTGTTTCCACTGCCATTTAAGACTCAGGATATTATATATATATATATAGTTTGACTCATTTATAAGTTTATTCTAAAAGTTTCTATTTCAGCTCATATTATGAATTGTTCTAAGATGTCAATCTGAGTGTCTAGTCTGCCATAGTATCTGAAACAAAAATTCATCAACAGTTTTTAATTAAATCAACTGTTGTATAGTAAGTCCCAAGTTACAAACATCTTGACTTATGTACAACTCATACTTAAGAATGAAGTGCCAAAAGGGCTATTGGTAATCAACTGCAGTTAGACATCAGCAAAAATGATATCGTAGAGTTACTCAACTCCCATGGCAAAGAACAAACCAATGAGGACCTTATGGAACTAGAGCAGCAGATGATAGCATTTAGGGAACAGGGACTTAGAAACTTTAGAACTGAAAAAAAAAATTTCTACAAAAGAGTTAGCTGATGCTTTTTATCTCATTGAAACAGAAATGGCAAAGATAAAGGAGCAAGATCCTGATACAGAGAGGTTCACCAAAGTTTACCGTACAGTTATCAAAGGCCTGAGATGCTACAGAGATATTTATGATGAGAGAAAGAAAAGCTTTGTACAAACCTCCCTGATGCCTACTTCAAGAAACTAACTCCAGCAGCAGAATCAAACCTTGACTCTCTAACACCAGTTCCATCCTCTCCAAGAAGTCCTTCATCTTCTGCATCATCCAAGATTGTTTAATGTTGTATTTGAAAGTTTTTATATGCACAGAAAGGTAAAAATAAATACTATGTTATGACAAATAGCTAAGTTGCATTTAATGGGTAAATGTACCTGTTTCAACTTACATATCAAGAACAAACCTCCAATTGCATTGCAGGACTTAGCAAGAACAATAAAACAACCAAAGAAAATTAGCATTAAAAATAACAAAACTACAGAACCTACCTTGTTTGTAACTCAGGGACCAACTGTATTGGTAATTCTTGATAAATAACTTTATATAATGTATAATCACATTTATATAATGTGTAACCACCTTCAAATATATTAGAAACCTCTATTGTGATGTACCAACAGCAATAGTTTTATAGTAAATATAAACATTCAGTTAAGATAAGTATACAAAGTTTCAAACATAACTATACATTCATTTAAAAAAATTAGACTTAGGACTCAAATTGTTTATTTTTTATATATAATTCTTATTTGGAACCTCATTCTTTACTATTGTGTAAAACACACCTGTAGCATGTAGTCCAATATTCCTGTTTCTGTTTCTTTAGAGAAAAGATAGATTAAAAACCAACTAGTGAAAAAAATGAGGGTGGAGTGACATCAGAGAAATGGCGTCGTGAGGAGCGCGACCAACAAATCTCCCCAATATTTCAACAAGTTCATCAACCAGAGACAGAAAAATCTATCCTTGGAGCGTCCGGGAGTTCCACACACTGAAGGTAAAGGTAAGATCGAGCGAAAAATTTGACTAAATATATAATCAACCCTGAAGGAAATAAGTCAGACAAAGGAACACTCTGCCTTCCTCACTAACCTGAGCAAAGGCTGCTTCCACTTCAAACTGAGAGTCGGGGGGGCTAAGGGTGTGAAGGAAGCTAGGCTGCAGCACGGACGTTCTTTTAAGCCAAGGAAAGAGTGTGGCTGTGGTGAATCAGCCAATGCGAGCAAACGCCCAAGCGCCGTGAGCAAACTCCTGTGCCACGAGCAGCAGCTGCCAGCAGCACATGGGGAGTGTGCCAAAGCAACTTCCCTATGCCTGAGCTTCTCTAGGTGGGTGGGGCACCTCACCCAGCCATTCAAGCTAACAATCAAGTGTCAGGGGAGGGGTGCGCGGGCAGCTTGCAGTCCTTTCTGGAGCAGATTGGTGGATCCAATCGCTGAAATTAGCTTAACCCACAGTCTGCTCACCTCCTAACTGACCTACGCGGCTCTAATCAACAAGATCTCTCTCAGTTCAGTGATCTGAGACAAGAGGCGTGATAGTTTTTAGTGCCTCTTGCTAAAGGGGTAGGGGCAACTTCTGGTTGGCAGAGCTTTCATACTCAGGTATATACACTAAAAAGAGGGACTTGGCAGATGTTAAGTCCTCCTGTACTGCAGGCAGCAACTAGGGCATCTTCTTCCCAGCCAAAATAGGTTACAAAGTGAGGAAAGCCTGGGGAGAGTGGTCCCACAGAGTGCTCGGCATGCTGAATAGGCCTGGAGGCTCATAGAAAGTCACCTTGAGAGCAATTGGCTTCCAGCACTGCCTGATTACGCTGGCGGCTCTGACTGCCAGAGCCTTACCCAGAGCCCTGCATTGAGTGGGGATAGAGTAGGGATTTGCCAGCTCTTTGAGCCTCTTACTCCCCAGGCAGAGGCAGCAGCAGCCTCATAGCTGGATCATCAAGCTGCTAATTCAGGAAGGAGAGACTAGGAGAGAGGCTCCGGGAAAATGGACTCTCTCATTGTTGGAGCCTGCAAACGCTAACAAGCCTTGACTACCAATGAGACTGAAGCCTAATATATGACATCGCCGTAGAGTCTCATCAACTGCAAATCTCTACCTAAGTGCACCACAGGGGCAGAGCCTGGGGTACAGAGTCACACACCAGGAAGAGGGAGAGGAAAGAAAAAGAAGAAGAAGTTAACCTCTCAAAATCAAGAAAAATCCACAGACTTTATAACTTGTTCCACTATTTTTTTTGTTTCTTTCATCTTCTTGCCTTTATTATTATTATTTCTATTTCCTCCACCTTGGTCCTTATATTCTCTGCCCATCTTATTCTTTCCTCTTCTTGAACTACATTACCCATAAGTGTTACACTTTATTTCTTTTCTTCTTCCTTACTCTCCATGAGGGTTACACTCCAAAACTCTGAACTCTCTCTCTCTCTCTTTGTTTTTTTCTTCTTCTTTTCCTTTTCCCTTTTTCTTATTTCTCTCTCTCTATTAGTTTCTTCTTTTCTCCTTTTAATTTTCCTCTCATTCAATCCTCAATCATGAACAAATTATTTAATTTGGGACTCAAGGCTTTTTTTTTTGAGGCATTTTGGATGCTTTTTACCTCACATTTTAACTCATTATCATTCCTCCCAACACAGAATCTCCATTCTATTTAATTTTTGCTCCACTTAATAGAATAGTAATTTTTTTCCTTTTCCTGTTTCCCTCTTATCCCTCTCATTGTATTTCTTAGTCGCCCATCACATACAAACAAATCATTTTATACTTGACCCAAATTTTTTCCTTTTTTGCATATTTTGGGTCCCTACTTCCTTTTTTGCCCCTTGAACACTTCCCCCAAACTGAGGCCCTCCGTTATAGGCAGTTTTTGTTCCATTTAGCATAATATAATTCACAATTCATCAAGATATTTTCCTAAGGAGTAGAGGAGGGGAAGAAAATAAAGAAAAGGAAGGGAAATAATAAATTATTATTAGGGTTTTTTTTCCAAATTTTTTTACATTTTTTTAACATTTTTTTAAACTTTTTATTGTTTATTAATTCTCATTAGTGCTAGCAACAAGACCACCCTCTGAAGCCATTAAGAAAAAGGACATAGAATATCATGGATCCAAAAGATAGAGAAGTAGCACAGATAGATGTGAAAAAAATCTATGGAGAAAAAATTTAATATATTGGAAAACTTGGAGATAAACAACAGAGAATTTAAAATAGAAATACTAAAAATACTCAGAGATATACAAGAAAACACAGCTGCTTTCTCTGCAGCTCAGAAAACAACTCAGTGAACACAAAGAATATATTACCAAGAAAATTGAAAGTATAAAAACAAATCAAACAGAGATAAAAAACTCAATTTATGAGCTGAAAAACGAGGTAACAAGCTAAGCTAATAGAACAGGCCAGATAAAAGGTAGGATTACTGACATAGAAGACAAGCAACCCCAGGCACAACAGAGAGAAGAAGAAAGAGAATCAAAATTTAAAAAAAAAAATGAGAAAGCCCTACAGAAATTGTCTGACTCCATCAAAAAGAATAACATAAGAATAATAGGTATATCAGAGGAAGAAGAGAGAGAAAATGGAATGGAAAATATATTCAAACAAATAATAAATGAGAACGTCCCAAGCCTGTGGGAAGAACTAAAGCCTCAAATTCAAGAAGCAAACAAAACACCGAGTTTTCTTAACCACAACAAACCTACTCCAAGGCACATCATAACGAAAATGGCACAAACCAACGACCAAGAAAAAATTCTCAAAGCAGCCAGGGAAAAGAAGAATACAACATATAAAGGAAGGCCTATTAGTTTATCATCAGATTTCTCAGCAGAAACTCTACAAGCTAGAAGAGAGTGGACCCCAATATTTAAAGTCCTGAAAGAGAGAAACTTTCAGCCAAGAATACTATACCCATCAAAGCTTTCCTTCAAATACGAAGGAGAAATAAAAATATTCACAAATACAGAAAAGATGAGGGAATTTATCATCAGAAAACCCCCACTCCAGGAAATACTAAAGGAGGTTCTCCAAACAGATTCAAAGAACAAAACAAAACAAAACCACAAGTAAAAGCTCCACTGAGAACACAATAAAACCAAATTTAAACTGTGACAACAAAAGCAAAAAAAAGGGGAGAGGATGGAGATTAACAGTAGCAAAGGACGATAAAGTGCAGAAACACTCATGAGATAGGGTACTACAATGAATATGATAGGTCCCTTTTTCACTACCTAATAGTAACCACCCTTGAAAAAACCACCACAGAAGCACATGGCTTAAAAAAACGTAGCAACAGAGGAAAGAAGTATGGAATACAAACAAAAACAAATGATAGAAAAACAAAAGAAAAAAATCAAACAAGATACAAAACTAACAGAAAGCAATTTATAAAATGGCAATAGGGAACCCACAAGTATCAATAATTACACTACATGTAAATAGATTAAACTCACCAATAAAAAGACACAGAGTAGCAGAATGAATTAAAAAAGAAAATCCAACTGTATGCTACCTACAAGAAACACATCTAAACAACAAGGATAAAAACAAATTCAAAGTGAAAGGCTGGAAAACAATACTCCAAGCAAATAACATCCAACAAAAATAGCAGGTGGAGCAATACTCATATCTAATAATACTGACTACAAGACAGAAAAAGGACTCAGAGACAAAAATGGTCATTTCGTAATGATTAAGGGGACACTGAATCAAGAAGACATAACAATCCTTAATATATATGCACCAAAACAAGGAGCACCAAAATATATAAGACAGCTACTTATTGACCTAAAAACAAAAACTGAAAAAAATACAATCATACTTGGAGACCTCAATACATTGCTGACGGCTCTAGATCGGTCATCCAAACAGAGAATCAATAAAGATATATTGGCCTTAAATGAAACACTAGAGCACCTGGATATGATAGACATCTACAGGACACTTCATCCCAAGGTGACAGAGTATACATTTTTCTCTAGTGTACATAAAACATTCTCAAGAATTGACCATATGTTGGGCCACAAAAATAACATCAGCAAATTCAGAAAAATTAAAATTGTACCAAGCATACTTTCTGATCATAAAGCCTTGAAACTAGAATTCAACTTCAAAAAGAGGGAAAAAAAACCACAACAATGTGGAAACCAAACAACATACTTTTAAAAAATGAATGGGCCAAAGAAGAAATAAGCGCAGAGATCAATAGATATATACAGACAAATGTAAATGACAATACGACATATCAGAATCTCTGGATGCAGCAAAAGCAGTAATAAGATGGAAGTTTATATCACTTCAGGCCTATATAAACAAACAAGAGAGAGCCCAAGTGAACCACTTAACTTCACACCTTAAGGAACTAGAAAAAGAAGAACAAAGACAACCCAAAACCAGTTGAAGAAAAGAAATAATAAAAATCAGAGCAGAAATAAATGAAATAGAGAACAGAAAAACTATAGAAAATATTAATAAAACAAGGAGCCGGTTCTTTGAAAAGATCAACAAAATTGACAAACCCTTGGCAAGACTCACCAAGGATAAAAGAGAAAGGACTCATATAAACAAAATTCAAAATGAAGAAGAAATCACCACAGACATCATAGATATAAAAAGAATTATTGTAGAATACTACAAAACACTATATGCCACCAAATTCAACAATCTAGAAGAAATGAATAAATTCCTAGAACAATACAACCTTCCTAGACTGAGTCATGAAGAAGCAGAAAGCCTAAATAGACCAATTACCAGGGAGGAAATAGAAAAAACTATTAAAAACCTCTCCAAAAATAAAAGTCCAGGCCCAGACGGTTACACTAGTTAATTCTATCAAACATTCAAAGAAGACTTGGTTCCTATTCTACTCAAAGTCTTCCAAAAAATTGAAGAAGAAGAAATACTTCCAAACATATTTTGTGAGGCCAACATAACCCTCATATCTAAACCTGGCAAGGATGGCACAAAGAAAGAAAACTACAGACCAATATCTCTAATGAATACAGATGCTAAAACACTAAACAAAATACTGGCAAATCAAATACAACAACATATTAAAAAATTAATACATCATGATCAAGTGGGATTCATCCCAGAATCTCAAAGATGGTTCAACATATGTAAAACGGTTAATGTAATACACCATATCAACAAAACAAAGAACAAAAACCACATGATCTTATCAATAGATGCAGAAAAGGCATTTGATAAAATACAACACAACTTTATTTTTAAGACACTCAACAAAATGGGTATAGAAGGAAAAATCTCAACATGATAAAGGCCATATATGATAAACCATCAGCCAACATCATATTAAATGGCATAAAACTGAGGATTTTCCACCTTAAATCAGGAACCAGACAGGGTTGTCCACTCTCTACACTCTTATTTAACATGGTGCTAGAAATTCTGGCCAGAGCAATCAGACAAGAGAAAGAAATAAAAGGCATCTATATTGGAAAAGAAGAAGTAAAGTTATCACTTTTTGCAGATGATATGATCCTATACATCGAAAACCCCAAAGACTCCACAAAAAGATTACTAGAAACAATAAGCCAATACAGTAAGGTCACAGGATACAAAATTAACATACAAAAGTCCATAGTCTTTCTATATGCCAACAATGAAATGTTAGAAAACAAACTAAAAAAAATAGTCCCCTTCATGATTGCAACAACAAGAAGAAAAAAATACCTAGGAATAAACATAACAAAGAATGTAAAGGACCTATATAACAAAAACTACAAAGCTCTGTTAAAGGAAATCGAAAAAGATTCAATGAGATGGAAAAATATTCCTTGTTCTTGGATAGGAAGAATAAATATAATCAAAATGGCCATATTACCCAAAGCAATTTATAAATTTAATGCAATTCCCATCAAAATTCCTATGACATTTTTTAAAGAAATGGAACAAAAAATTATCAGATTTATATGGAACTATAAAAAACCCTGAATAGTCAAAGCAATCTTAAGGAATAAGGATGAAGCTTGGAGCATTACAATACCTGACTTCAAACTATATTATAGGGCCATGACAATCAAAACAGCATGGTGTTGGCAGAAAAATAGACTCTCAGACCAATGGAACAGAATAGAAAGTCCAGAAATAAAACCACATATATATGGTCAAATAATTTTTGATAAAGGGGCCAATAACACACAATGGAGAAAATAAAGCCTCTTCAACAAATGGTGCTGGGAAAACTGGAAAGCCATATGCAAAAGAATGAAACTCAACTACAGCTTGTCCCCTTGTACTAAAATTAATTTAAAATGGATCAAAGACCTAAATATAAGACCTGAAACAATAAACTACATAGAAGAAGACATAGGTACTAAACTCATGGGCCTGGGTTTTAAAGAGCATTTATGAATTTGACTCCAAAGGCAAGAAAAGTGAAGGCAAAGATAAATGAATGGGACTACATCAGACTAAAAAGTTTTTGCTCAGAAATGATATTTTCAAACAACAGCTCATATAAGGGCCTAATACCCAAAATATACAAAGAACTCATAAAACTCAACAACAAACAAACAAACAATCCAATAAAAATATGGGAAGAGGACAAGAACAGACACTTCTCCCAGGAAGAAATACAAATGGCCAACAGATATATGAAAACATGATCATCATTAGTTATTAGAGAAATGCAAATCAAAACTGCAATGAGATACCACCTCACACCTGTTAGATTAGCTATTATTAATAAGACAGGTAATAGCAAATGTGGGAGAGGCTGTGGAGAAAATGGAACCCTCATTCACTATTGGTGGGAATGTAAAGTAGTACAACCATTATGGAAGAAAGTATGGTGGTTCCTCAAAAAACTGAAAATAGAACTACCTTATGACCCAGCAATCCCTCTACTGGGTATATACCCCAAAAACTCAGAAACTTTGATACGTAAAGACACATGTAGCTCCATGTTCATTGCAGCATTGTTCACAGTGGTCAAGACATGGAAACAACCAAAAATCCCTTCAATAGAAGACTGGATAAAGAGGATGTGGCACATATACACTATGAAATATTACTCTGCCATAAGAAATGATGACATCGGATTATATACAACAAAATGGTGGGATCTTGATAACATGATACGGAGTGAAATAAGTAAATCAGAAAAAACCAAGAACTACATGATTCCATACATTGGTGGGACATAAAAATGAGACTAAGAGACATGGACAAGAGTGTGGTGGTTACCGGGGGTGGGGGGGAGGGGGGACGTGGGAGGGAAGGAGGGAGAGGGGATGGGGAGGGGGAGGGGCCCAAAGACAACTAGATAGAGGGTGATGGAGGACAATCTGACTTTAAGTGATGGGTATGCAACATAATTGAATGACAAGATAACCTGGACATGTTTTTTTGAATATATGTACCCTGATTTATTGATTTCAGCCCATTAACATTAATAAAAATTTATTTATAAAAAAATAATGAGGGTACATGCCTAGAGGCTTTTAATTCTTTACCTCTAATATTTTATTGCTGCCCTGTCTTCACCAAAGGTTTCCTTTGTGGAGTCTTTCTGAATAATTCAATTAGTTTGAAATAACAGTTAGTTTTTGCATTATTTCACTGCTTAATATAACATATTTCTAAATTATAATAACAGAATTCCATAGGTGTAAGTAGTTCTAGAAAGTGTTCATTCTTAATAGACATATAGCTCACTTGATAGAAACCCAAGTGTGTGTCATAAGGAAAAGTGGTCTTCTGAGTCTGGAGTACCCTACCACTAGCTGCAGAGTGCTGTGAACTAATGTTCACATTAGTGAACATTACAGACTGAAGGTTTTACAGACTGAGTGGACTACATCATTAATCTCTTTAATAAAGGTCAGTTGGAGAGATTTTATTGTACTATACATAATCTCGTGTCACAGAGCCTGTGGTACAAATTTTGTTCAGCCATGTTTTACCCTTTAACTGCTTTCCTCACAAATACCCAACTCATTTAATATTCTATGGGCATGACTCATTAAGAACCTTTGATGAGTCATTTTCTTGATTATACACACCCAGCTCTGAAGCTATGTCTCTTTTCTCCATAAACAAAACCCTAAATTCTGATATTTCCTTCCTTTCCTCAGTTGTTATGATTGTTTTGCTTTTAGTGTTGTATCTCTCATGAGCTCATTTCTACATCTTCTAATCCCATAATCTCTTTCATAAGATTTGAGAGGGTTTTGGGCAGGGTGACATACTTGGGTAACTTACCCCTGCTCATCTCTCTGTGGTCCCAGAAAACAAAGAATTTGGGAAGATAGGCCTTTCCAAAGACCTGTCTAGCAGCTGGTAAATTGTTCCTGAAGGACAAGGGCCCTTCACTTTCATAGTCTTGAGGTAAACAGCAGCACAGCACAGCATAAGACCTTCAGAAGTCTACACAAGACCTCTGACATTCTATTCCTGAGGGTTATGGTGATTGATAAAATTTCAATATCTGCATTTATTCATATTACATCAAAAGTAAAGGTTGAGATTTCTAGATCAAATCAAAATATTATACATTTTGGTAATAAAGTGATGAAAGCCAGATGGTAAGGCCTGCATATACAAAAGTTAGGACTCTATTTCTACAGAAGAGTAACTTAGAGGTTGTAAATCAGAGTGTATAGTCCCACTCCCTTCCTGAGAGGAGATAAATCTTTGCTCCTTACTATAAACAAATTATCATAGAGAAGTTCTAGGTCTTTGTGGTCTCTTATACTTTGGAATGGAAATAAATGTCTCTAGAGGAAAGATAAGACAAAAATCTCTGGGTTTACTACCTTTGAAAAATCTCCATAGACCTGAGTTTCATCCTTCTTTGAAATGAAAACACATATGTCAAGACAGGTAAATCTATCCAGATAGTCTTCCCCTATTTAGCCATTCTTTAACTTCCAAGGATTACCTTTTAACTTGATTAGCAAGGATTTTTTTGTTGTTTAGAAAACTCAAACTATGCAGAAACCTAACAATGTATTCTCCACAGCCCCGTTTACGCTCCTCCACCAGGCACAGTTTCTGCTCTGCAGTGCTGCCCAAGCATTAGTCCTGCTTCATGTTTTTATCTCAGTGTAAGTTGTGTGACTTTTTTGTCACTCCTAAGACATCCAAACATTTCTCCATTCTTTTTTTTTTAATTTATTTTTATTTATTTTTTTTGTATTTTTCTGAAGTTGGAAACGGGGAGAGACAGTCAGACTCCCGCATGCGCCCGACCGGGATCCACCCTACACGCCCATCAGGGGCGACGCTCTGCCCACCCGGGGGCGATGCTCTGCCCCTCCAGGGCGTCGCTCTGCCACGGCAACCAGAGCCACTCTAGCGCCTGGGGCAGAGGCCAAGGAGCCATCCCCAGCACCCGGGCCATCTTTGCTCCAATGGAGCCTTGGCTGTGGGAGGGGAAGAGAGAGACAGAGAGGAAGGGGGGGGGAATGGAGAAGCAAATGGGCGCTTCTCCTATGTGCCCTGGCTGGGAATCGAACCTGGGTCCCCCGCACGCCAGGCCGATGCTCTACTGCTGAGCCAACCGGCCAGGGCTCACTTCTCCATTCTTGCCTTAGACGAGATGCTCGGCTTCCAAGATATTAGTGCATTATTTCTTATCTTTGGATTTGTGCCCCATCTTCTGTCAACCGAAAATGCCTTTTGGGGGGGACAAATTGTACATAATAAACCCAAACACTAAGGTTTCCAGAGTGGTCAAGTTTTGAGCTAGCTATTCATTGCAGCCAGATCCCTTGAATTGATGGGAAGGAGGGGGGTCATTCTGAGATAATCTAAGGCATCTTACCTTTCTCCAGGCTCATTTTAAAATGTTAAAATACCTAGTTATTCTTGAGGTTGCAATTCCACCAGGAATCCCATTTGCCTCACTTGACCCTCAAGGAAGTCTATCTCTTCATTCTGAAATCCTTCCAAGAAGCACACAATTAAGTTCTTTAGCAAATTAAAAACAGCTTCCCTTAGTTTTGTTTAATTAATAATGTTGCATTCTTCTAAACTCTGCCAGTTAAATACCTTCAATTACATCATGATTTCTGAGAGAGGATAATACACATTTTAGTAATATATTCACCCCTCTCAACAGAATACACCCTACATATGCACACATACACATATACTCTCAATAATTAAATATTGCCTATGAACTGACTGCATATGGAAAACAGTTCACAACAAAGACAGGAGTTTTGTGCCGTATTTACACAGTCAGCAATATTATGATGCAACAGAATAGGAAGAACCTTGAGAATAATCATCCCAAATTTTTACCCTGTGTATTTTAATATCCCTGTGTAGTTTTAAATTGATAAGAAAACTTGACATAAACTGATATGTAAATTCTACAAATTCAATATTTTCAGTAGCTTTAGAGAATAAACAAGCATAATGATCACATGCAAATAAATTTAAACTGATTTTTCTCAGTATTTTTTAAATTAGCAATGTATGATCTGACCCTTGACTTCATTGATAGCTAGCTTTGCTACCCTTGAGGGTTTTCTTTTCTGATTTATTTGAGAGAGAGAGACAGAGACAGAGAGAAAGAGAGAGAGAGAAAGAGAAGCATCAACTCATTGTTTCACTTAGTTGTTTCGTTTAGTTGTACACTCATTGATTGCTTCTCATGCATGCCCTGACTGGGGGTCAAGCCCATGACCTCTGGCGTGCTGGATCGATGCTTTCTCCACTGAGCCATGCAACTAGGGTCCCTTGAGTTTTAAACTCCAACCAAACTAGCTTGCCTCTATTTCCTCAAGGATAACACTTTCTTTCAGTTTAGGGTGTCTGCAATGTCTCTGCTCCTGACCTGAAACATTTTTACATTTCCCAGCATCCATCTTCCATCTTTAAATATCAAAAGTAATTGGATATTTTGATATTCTAATAATAAGTTTCTTTGCATAAAAGTTGTCTTATAATTGTGTTCCTTTCACTTCAAATGGTTAACTCTGAGGCTAATTATACTGTTTGTGTGATTATTTGATTTTTATCTCCTCCATGTGGCATTAGTTGCCTGAGAATAAGGGCCATCTGTTTTTGTTTTCTATTGCATCTCCAATGTTTAGCATCGTGCCTTACAAAGAATAGTCATTGATACATTTTTGTGAATAAAGTTGATGAATAAAAAGGAAAGGATTTCTTTAAGAAAAATAATTGTGTATGTCTCTATTTATAGGCAAATGACAGTCATGCTCATTTACCATGGGAAAAAGTATAGTGAGAGAGGGTCTAGGAATTAACCTTGAGAAACATAATATACCGCTCACAATAATTAGGGGAAATTGTATAGCTTCATATTAATTTTGAAATATCCCCTAATTTTTGTGAGCAATATATATAATGGCTAGAGAGAGAAGGGTGCTGCCACAAAAGAGTAGGAAAAGAAGCAGACAGAGTGTTGGATAAAAACCATAAGACTGTGGTCTTAGGAAAACAAGGGAATAGTCTGTTTGAGGAGCAATGAAATGGCTAACAAAAGATCAAGTAAGGCAAATACTCAAAATGTCCACTGGATTTGGCAAGGAGGTCATTAGTGGCCATAGTAAAAGTTGGTCTGATGGCTTGATCAGCATGGGAGTCATATCATATCAACAAGTCTCAAGTTCAGTGCATAAATTGAAGGAATTATCATCTCAGAAATTATCCATAAAAATAATGCTGAATTGTTTAGAATAAGAGGTAAATCTGGAGAAGTTTCTCAGTGTAATTACATATTAGTAATTAATTCAGTTATCCTTATTTCTTAAAGCTCTGCTTCATTTATCTCTGCATGAAAGCACAATTCACAACAGATTTCCTTCCAGAAAGCATAGCAACATAATACAAGGCTGTCCTGTGTTTGCTAAAAATCTATCTCATAACTCTTGTGTGTGCATATATTCATTGAAATCAATAAGAATTATGAGCACAGAAGTGCTGTAAGGCTGTCTTTTAATACTCAAGAATATATTGCTCATGCATGGCCAAATAGCACTTGGATAGTCTGTGAATGTAATTACAATAAAAACCATTATGTCTTTTATTTCTTGGAAAAAGAAAAAATATTGTAAATTTAAATATGGCATATTCTGGAAACAGTGTGCTCATGGAGTAGCCAGAGGGATTTTCACAAGTTGATACACTAGGTAGACAACTGTATTAATGTAGGAACAATATGTTAAGGGGCTATAGTATGGGACTACAGGTATGACCATGAGATACATTACTAAATGGAAAATTAACATTTTTAGTGAAATATTTCAATACCATGATTATGACTACATTGCTCACTAAAAATGTGATGTGCAAAATAAAAACAAAACTATTGACTGAAATTTACATATGCAAAAAATTTGAAACAGACATGAGAAAGAACAGCCAAACACATCATGTCTCTTTTCTTAGATTTACGATGTACACACATTCTAGTCTCTGTTCTTTTTTTTTTTTTTTTTTTTTGTATTTTTCCAAAGCCGGAAACAGGGAGAGACAGTCAGACAGACTCCCACTTGCGCCCTACTGGGATCCACCCGGCACGCCCACCAGGGGGCGATGCTCTGCCCCTCCGGGGCGTCGCTCCATTGCGACCAGAGCCACTCCAGTGCCTGGGGCAGAGGCCAAGGAGCCATCCCCAGTGCCCGGGCCATCTTTGCTCCAATGGAGCCTCGCTGCGGGAGGGGAAGAGAGAGACAGAGAGGAAGGAGAGGGGGAGGGGCAGAGAAGCAGATGGGCACTTCTCCTATGTGCCCTGGCGGGGAATCGAACCCGGGACTTCTGCACGCCAAGCCAATGCTCTACCACTGAGCCAACCGGCCAGGGCCAGTCTCTGTTCTTTTACAATGGTCCATGCAACTTGGCCTGAAGGACCCTCATTATCCATCAGATAAAGTCTAGATCCGCACTGGAGTACATTTACGTTTGAAAACAGGCTCTATGCTGCCTTTTCCTCACCACTAAAGTGAAGAGAATTCCTGAGTATATTTGATCTGTTATTCAAATGACTCCAAGAAATATACTTTGTTCTAAAAACAAAATTAATTTAATTTGCCTTATGAAATACAACCAACCTCTTAATGCGTGTCCACACACACACTTTTAAAATGACATTAAACCACTTAGGTAGAATGCTATGTATAAATGTTTAGTTTAGATAGAATGCCTCTACAAAAAACTAAACAGACCTTTATCATATTGATAAATGGAGTCTATAGATTTCTCTGCCACTAGATATCACTGAAAATTAGAGAATAGATCAAGACCTTCTCTATTTAATTTTTTTTCAGATGACCCTTAATTTCCTCTGATAACATGCTGAAAACAGGTTCATTAAGACCTTTCCATCAATCAGAAATATCTAAAATAAAATCTCTGAGCAGCTATGTAATATACCACCAGTGGCTAATAAAAGGGGGTAGGAGAAAAAAAAACAATATTTATATTTAGCTAGTATTGGGAGGACTCTCTGGTATAACTATAATGTAAATACCATTAGTAAGAAGAACATTATTGCAAGTTAATTCATTTGTATGATTGTAATTATATTATTTTGGGAGCTATGTGTACAACACTGTCTCTGTTATCAATATAGTACATTTATCCAATTCCAATAATATACCAGGTGCAGCAGCAGAAGCAAACCAGATGGTCCAAGAGTTTCCACATGGGAAAGTTAACTTGGACAAGTCTTTCAATGCATTTTATTAAATCTTTCCTAATTTCCATAGAAAACTGTCAACCAGAGTAAGTCATTGTACTGTCTATACTAGATGAAATTAATGGAACACTATCAATATTTTCTCAATTTTTATTGTCTGTACTGTGTTAGGAAAAAGATCTATTTTTTTTTCTTTTGTATTTTTCTGAAGTTGGAAACGGGAAGGCAGTCAGACAGACTCCCGCATGCACCCGACCGGGATCCCCCAGGGGGCTATGCTCTGCCCATCTGGGGCGTCACTCTGTTGCTACCAGAGCCATTCTAGCACCTGAGGCAGAGGCCATTGAGCCATCCTCAGCGCCCGGGCCAACTTTGCTCCAATGGAGCCTTGGCTGCGGGAGGGGAAGAGAGAGACAGAGAGGAAGGAGAGGGGGAAGGGTGGAGAAGCAGATGGGCGCTTCTCCTGTGTGCCCTGGCCGGGAATTGAACACGGGACTCCTACACGCCAGGCCGATGCTCTACCACTGAACCAACCGGCCAGGGCAAGATCTATTTTTATAGCAAGATGAACATATATACAGAATGTAAACAGATTCTGGAAAAAGCAAAATCCTGCTGGGTGAACACATGTTAGCTGCTATGGCCACAGTAGTAAACTACAAATTTTAAGGTTTTAAAGCATTGCCATCAGAGTGTAAAAATATCTGTCTTTAACTAGTGCCTACTTCTGTATACACACATACACACTTAGCCACGGGACATCTTTAGCAAGAATATTTGTGATATTGAAAGCATTCTAAATGCTTCACTAAGAAAACTATTTAAAAAATCATAGACTGTTTATACAAAATAATTGTATATAAATGTTAAAAGAATGTAGTTTATCTTTCATTCCCAAACTGAAAATATATATATATATATTGTATATTGTTAAATTACAAAAAGAAAGAAGGAAGGAAAGATTAAGGAAATGTAGAGCAGGGGTGAAAAGTTTAAAGTGTATATATGCCAGCCAGATAAGACTGAGAAAAAAGTAGGTATCAAGTCCTAGAAAACAGGGTCTGAGGCAAAGAGCTTAGAAGTTAACACTTGATTGAGAGCTGCAAACCCAAAGCAACAAGCACAGGGGAAAGAGAGACATAGAAAGCTAGGCAATTTCAAGGAGGAGTTTTACCAACCTGGTCAGGCCTTCATGAAAGAACCATTTGCTTGCTTGGCAAAAGATGACATCTACAGGGCAGTCCTACAGAAGCCCCATGCCTCTGTGTATCAGATGAAGAGAAGGAGAGGGATTTATCTGCTAACTCCCTGAGATCTCCTGCCCCACACTGATTTACATTTGCATTCACCACAGGCATTAATTCCCTTGCTTCCAAGTTGTATCACCTGGGCCTTTGGGTGGCTCCTGAGTGGTGGTGGGATTCAGCTGGTTCGCACTGGTTCAGCAGAACCGATACCTAATTTTTTGTTGAGATCGGCAAACCAGTTGTTAAAATGGCACTCTTAATCAGGATTCTCTCTAAGGTGGGCACCTGGGCAGCTGCCCAATGTAGAAATCACAAATTTACATTACTTAGTCTTTTTTAACATTCATCTGCACAATAGTGTATTCTAAGCACCTGTAATAATGTTCATTCTATCCACACATAAAAAAAATTGCAAGTGACGGCGCCAATCAAAAAGCAATATGGAGCCTGACCAGGCGGTGGCGCAGTGGATAGAGTGTCCAACTGGGATGCAGAAGACTCAGGTTCAAGACCCGAGGTCACCAGCTTGAGCGAGGGCTCATCTGGTTTGAGCAAAAGCTCACCAGCTTGAGCCCAAGGTCGCTGGCTCGAGCAAGGGGTTACTCAGTCTGCTGAAGGCCCACGGTCAAGGCACATATGAGAAAGCAATCAATGAACAATTAAGGTGTTGCAATGCATAACGAAAAACTAATGATTGATGCCTCTCATCTCTCCGTTCCTGTCTGTCTGTCCCTGTCTATCCCTCTCTCTGACTCTCTCTGTCTCTGTAAAAAAAAAAAAAAAAAAAAAAAAAAAAAAAAAGAAGCAATATGGAAATATCTTAAATAACAATTTTATTGTTTTTGTCAGGTATTATTTAATATTTTTATTAATATTTTAAAACTTATAATCTAGTTTTGTGTACATTTTAATTGTTCTTATTTAAGTATTAAATGCATGAAATAATAAACTACCTTTTGGTGTATCATTTTTTATACTTAAAACAGTCATTAGGACAAAGAACCAGTTGTTAAATTCTTTGAATCCCACCACTGCTCCTGAGAACACTGTATCTGACATGAAGGGGCCTTTACATGAGTCTAGAAGTGGTGGGAGGAGCCAGAGCTTCTGCAAGTAGAGTTAGACTAAGCATATGGTCAGAGCTAAATTGGCACTTACCAGGCAGGAAAAAGCAGTAAAGGCCAAACCGAAGCCCAAAATTCATTCCAGAAGCAGCCCAGAACCACAGTGGTGTTAGAAACTGAGGCAGACGCAGCTTCAGTGGTGGTGGCAGCAAACGGGATCCTCCACCAACTGGTGACTAAGGGTGAATAGACAGGCGAAGCTGACAGAAACAGAGCAGGCCTGGAGGCTGGCCCTGATGTATTAGGCAGGACAAATTACAGCTGGTACATCCCCAGTGACAAGAGTGTAATAAGGGGTGGTAGAAACTGAAGAACGCAGGAGGGCCTGCTGCTATCCAACTCTAGGAAATTGCTACCAGGCAAGGATGTTGACCCAATGTGTAAAATGCTGCATTATATATTATAATTTAAATCAATATGTGACAAGACACAAACTGGCTCTTCTCCCTCAGGCCCAGAAGCCCAATGACAGCCAAGAGGCATGGACTTGAGAAGAAATTCGTGTGATATTTTTATCACAAACAATTTCAGTTACATTTGAGACGCAGAACTTCTGGAAACAAACACAAGTACACCAGTGCCCTCCAATTTTGTTGTTTGTTTTTCTTCCTAATACAAGTATCAATTTCTTATAAGCCTCCTAATTCAGAGTAAAAGGAAATGACTTATGTTTATCAACTTGAGAGGATAAAGATTTGTTCACAGACGACTGGAAGAGGTAACACATGAGAGGACTGTACAAGAAAAACACTCTAAGGAAACACAGGTGAATGAAAAATATTCATAAGAGATTTTTTTTTTTAATACCAGGATGAAAATTGGGTTGAGAATCAAGTCTTCATCTTTGGAAATCCTTAGATCTGGACTGGTTATGTGTTTAATTTCTAAGCAAAATTTGGAAAAGCAAATTTTACTAGCTCCTTGTGTGTGTCCCTATTTAAAGATAATTAAATTTCAGTTTATTTCTCTCTGCATAGCCAGGCACTCCTCAAAAGTGATTCAATATTCTAACACTTTATTGGCATTTCTCATCTAAGGGAACCTCTTTTCCCGAATTCTGTCCTTTTGTGTTTATATCTTTTTTTCTGAGCATTTCTAATGAATTTTGTAAAGAGCGAACTGTACTGTGATATTTTTTAAACTCATCATCTATAACTAGAAGCAGAACACTCCTTATTTCATGCAAACTCCTTTATGGAAGAATATAAAAAGAATGACTGCCTGGCTTACTTTTTGAACTGGTATAATTGTGATAGCAAAACCAGACAGAAAGAGAACAAGAAAATAAAATCATAGATGACTATCGCTTCTGTATACAGCAATAGTATTATATAAATCACTACTAGCAAATTGAATCTTGTAGAGTGTCAGTAATAATCCTCACAGGAATGTTAACTTTGCCCAACATCAAAAACTTTAGCATATCTATATATTAAAGAAAAAAATCTATCTTCTCAATGCTATTCAATAAAACTCATCATTCACTAATAAAATGACTTAATAAATGTGAAATGGAAGAGAACTTAGAACTTCCTTTAATAAAAGATATCTATCTAAAAATGTATAGACATTTCAAAAATTGCACGAGGTCTCATACCTCTTGCACTGTCTTCATCACTTTACTGAGAATAAGTAACATTGCTGGGGCAATGTTACTTTTGAAGATTTTGAAGACAAGTGTTTTCATTCACCAGGCTTCTAGATAAACAAGATGATAGAGACAAGTTTTTTAACTACTCTAGGAGTGTTAGCAGCCACCACTTGAAGATAAAATCTTCCTTTTATCCGGCCCACATCAGATTTCCTTTTGTTGCTGAACGGCTGTTTCTATCGTGTGAATGATGCTGTTGTTGCTAACATGACTCCTTAGTTTGTTTCCCAGACTGAATTTCAAAGTTGGCACTATATCCATGGCTTCCCTCCTCTGAATTGTCTGAATTCGAAGGTGAGCTTAGCTGCTCTTATCAACTAATCAAGCAGGAAGCTAGTGAAAACAGCATCATATTTAAATTAAAAATTTCAAAGATTGGTCCTGGCCAGTTGGCTCAGTGGATAGAGCATTGAGCAGGCATGTGGACATCCCAGGTTCCATCCCAGTCAGAGCACACATGAGAAGTGACCATCTGCTTCTCTCCCTCTCCCTCTCCCTCTCCTCCTCCTTTCCCTTTCCCCCCCTCACAGCCAGTGGCTCAATTGGTTCAAGTATTCGCCCCAGGTGCTGAGGATAGCTCAGTTGAAATGAGTGTCAGCCTCTGGTGCTAAAAATAGCTCAGTTAATTTAAGTATCAGCCCTAGATGAGGGTTGCCCAATGGATCTATGTCGGGGCACATGCAGGAGCCTGTCTCACTATCTTTCCTCCTTTTATTAAAAAAAATAATTCAAAGATCTACTGTATTAAAAGTATTAAATCATTATAATGCAACATATGAAATCAGTGGTTGGCAAACTCATTAGTCAATAGAGCCAAATATCAACAGTACAACAATTGAAATTTTTTTTGAGAGCCAAATTTTTAAACTTAAACTATATAGGTAGGTACATTGTTATTAACTTAATTAGGGTACTCCTAAGCTGGCCTTTGCATCCACACTCAAGGAACCAAAGAGCCGCAGTTTGCCGACCTCTGTATTCAATGGCTTTTAACCTAATATTAGGAAATGCTAACTACCCAGCTGAATATATCTCCATTCTGGCAAAGAATCTATTTTTTTAACCTTACACTAACAAATATTTTAATGAGTCCAAAAAAATTGCAGTGCTATATGTAGTCTCCTGTTAACATTTCAAAATTGAAAAACTATCATCACATATTACCTTACTGGACTCTAATCAGGTCCAGTATTTTTAACCAAATACTCATAGACTCCAAATGAATAAGAAGCAGGGTCAGAAAAAAAAATACATTATCAACTTATTTTAAATTCCTTTCTACCATATGATTTAATCCAAAAGAAATCTAGATCTCAAAGAGCTATATTCACTCCTATTGTTCACTGCAGCATTATTCACAATAGCTAAGGTATAGAAACAGCCTAAATGTCTATCAGTGGGTAAAAGAATAAAGAAAATGTGGTATATGTATACAATGTAATATTATTCAGCCTTAGAAAAGAAGGAAATCTTGCCATATGCAACCACAGGCATGGAGTTGGAGGGTATTATGCTAAGTGAAATAAGAGAGTCACAGACGGACAAATATGGCACTCTTCGATTCATATGAGAACCTGAAACAGTCAGACTCAGAGTAGCAGAGTAGAATGGTGGTTGCCAGGGGTTCAGATGAAGGGGAAATGGAAAGTGGTTGTTCAGTGGGGATGTGAGTTCCATTTATTCTAGATGAGTAAGTTCTGGAGATCTGCTATAAAACACAATGCCTATAGTTAACAAAATTGTATTGTACATTTAAAAAGCTTTTAAGAGGAGTAGATCATGTGTGTAAAAGTCTTATCAAAATAAAGTTTTTAAAAACTCCTTTCTACTGATTTTAAATGACCAGTACGCACTCAGAAGCAAGAGCGGATACACACATGTGCATGCACACACACACTCACCCATGCTCACACACACACACACACACACACACACACACACTCACCTTGTTTCAGAGAGTTAGGTTAGGGATGAATCCAAGAAATAGATTGAGAGTGGTTTCAAGGGAGAAGAGAAAATATTATAGCTGCCGGTTTAAGAATCAATGAGACTACTGTTCATTTCAAATTCAATAGGGGTGGGCAGCAAGGCAAGGATGGAATCAGAAACAAAGAGATCTGTGACCAAGGTCTTCACAATAAAGTGAATAGTTTGTGAAGCATGAACAAAAGTAAAATAACTGGAAGTTATTATCTGACCACCAGTTCTTAGAAGGGTTTTGAGACAGAAATGGCACTATAAAATGCACTAAGCAGTTTGAATAAATACTAGCTAGTTTTGGAACAATGATTTAAGTTCTATGATGAAGTTCAGTATAAAATATAGATGAGGGTATCACAATGACTGGACTTCTCTTTAGAATTGCATTGCAAATGTGTCCAGTAAAATTTTCTTGATGTAATTTCTAATTTATGACCATGGGCAGTCCTTTTATATTTCTGTGCAATCCTTCTATTACTGAAATATGCATATGAATCACATCTTCGTGGTTATAGTATTTTACTGAACTCTTGTAGGAAACATTACTCAGCATATAAAATCTAACTTAATAGCTGAGGCTTAGGCAATATTTTTTCTATAAGGCAAAATTACTTTAGGTTGTAGTTTGTAGAAAATATTTCACCTATAATGACCAAAATATCCAAATCAGCCTATCTTACTCAAGTCCCACATTTAGATTAGAATTCTTCCTATTACCTATTGTTATTATTACCTTGAAACCAGTGTTGCCAGCTCATGGCACCTTTAAACTGTTTCTTTTTTTCCTTTGTATTGACTTTATTGGGGTAGCACTGGTAAACAAAATTATATAGGTTTCAGGTGCACAATTCTACAAAAATCATCTGTACACTGTATATATGTTCACCACCCCAAGTCAAATCTTTGTCCATCACCATTTATCCCCCTATAACCTACTCCACCTTTCCACCCCCCATTCACCACCACCCCCAGCAATCACAACACTGTTGTCCGTTTCCATGAGTTTTTTCTCATTTTTTCTTTATATTCAATCCTGCCATCCCTCTAGCCCTCCACCAACAACTGTTAGCCTGCTCTGTATGAGTCTGTCTTTACTTTGTTTGTTAGTTCATTTTGCTCATTAGTCTCTATATACGAGTGAAATCATATGGTCTTTCCCTGGCTTAATTCACTTAGCATAAACTATTTCTTTACCTTGTTTTCTCTACTTCTTGACTTCTAGAACTTATCAGCGGTATTTCTTCATCTTCAAAATCTAGAACCTCCTTAAATGGTATCAATTCCATTCTTATTAAACTATTAAAACTTTCATATCATGAGCATCAAAATTCTGTATTACTTATTTTTGTTATTATTCACTCCTCCAGCTTGCTTTTTTTATTGTGTGTGTATTTTTCTAAAGTGAGAAGCAGGGAGGCAGAGAGACAGACTCCCGCATGTGCCCAATGGAGTCCACCTAGCATTCCCACCAGAAGGCAATGCTCTGCACATCTAGGCTGTTGCTCCATTGCAACTGGAGCCATTCTAGGACCTAAGGCAGAAGCCATGGAGCTACCCTCAGTGCCCGGACCAACTTTGCTCCAATGGAACCTTGGCTGCAGGAGGGGAAGTGAGAGACAGAAAGAAATGAGAGGGGGAATGGTGGAGAAGCAGATGGGCGTCTCTCCTGTGTGCCCTGGCTGGGAATCAAACCCGGGACTTCCACACGCTGGCCTAACACTCTACCACTGAGCCAACCAGACAGGGCTTTCAGCTTACTTTTGACTACATTTTATTCACCATTCACACTAAGATTGAGTTTAGTTTTCTCATTGCTGCTTTCGGAACAGCCTGTCTTCCTGTCGCCATCAAGGTGCTGCTGCGCTGCAACTGGAGCCATTCTAACACCTGAGGTGGAGGCCATGGAGCCATCCTCAGCGCTCGGAGCCAACTTTGTTTCAATGGAGCCTTGGCTGTGGCAGGGGAAGAGAGAGATAGAGAGAAAGGAGAGGAGGAAATGTAGAGAAGCAGATGGGTGCATATGCTGTGTGCCCTGGCTGGGAATCAAACCCAGGACTTCCACATGCCAGGCCAATTCTCTATCACTTAGTGGACTAGCCAGGGCCAAGTTTTTTGTACTCTTTATCTTGTAGTAACTTCCTGAAACTCTGGCTCTGCTAACAGACTTTGCTCTTTCATCTCCTTTTCTGTGGGAACCGCCAAGGCTGAAATCTTGGTTTTCTTGATGAGAATGATAGCTCTTTGAAGTTGCTGTCAATTAATCAGCACTGACTTATATACTAGATGTATATTAAATTTTAGATTTTCTCAGATGAAACAAATTTAACAAGGCTGTTGCCCTTCAGTGAGGGCTTCTTTTGCACTTGCATATACAGAAAATATAAATATGACAGAAGAAAACCTTCATGGGGCCTTTACTGCTGAGGTCCAAGCTATACCTTATGAGACAAATCACACAAAATTACAAGCAATAGTTGAAATTTGGAGTAGAATTAACCTTACAGATGCATCCCCATCACTCTCTTCTAATGGAAGATCCAAACACTCATGAAAAACCAGTATTATCTCCACATTGTGAAAGGTCAATAAGATCCCTTCTAATAAGGAGAGGAATCACTGTGACATTAGAAGTATTAAGAAAGAATCTGAGTTAAACCCATGCATTTAGAAAACAATATAAAGACATATAAATTTTAATTATAAACTCAGCAAAATTGTAAGTATACAGTAACAATAAATAATGCTTTAAAATACTATTTCATTTGAGGAGATATAACAAAATATTTCTGAATAATGACAAGTCCAATTTTGCTGAAATAAATGTTCTGAGTTTTTAAGAAGTTCTAGGTAATGCAGAAACTAGTTCCATTTCTATGAAAACAAAGCAGCAATTAAGGGATATCAAAGAATAATATTAGTGGATAAGGAAAAGTTATAAGGGTCATAATTATGAAATAAGCATAATCTCATTGTTAAAATACCACTAAAAATGATGCTCAGCTTTGAACAATCTTTTATAAATTTTTTTTCTCCAAAGAAAGAATTTTTTTTCAGTGACTAAAATTACCTAGTTTTATTAGCCTATTTGAATACTTATGAATATCTAGGATTGCTGGCAAAATATTATGTCCAATTAAATTTGAATTTCAAGTAATCAAATAATTTTGTTTCTAGCATAATTATTATATATCTGAAAATCAAATTTAAATTGGTGTCTTATTTATTTTATTTTTATTTTTAATTTGTGTTGAAAGGGTTTCAAGTGTTCCACTTAATATAACACTCTCTACACACCATTCATATCCCCCATGTCCCATGCAGTCTCTTTCCACCCCATTTCCCTTTGCCCCTCTCCCCCTACATGCATCCCTCTTTATTAACAAAATACAGCTACCTTATAATCACCTAACTGGTGAATATTATTTGTGGTTATATTTAATTACTGCTGTCTATTTCTCCATCCCCACCAAGACTATAAATTTTTGAAGAGATGATCATCTCTCACACTTACTACTATATGTTCAGCATATAAAACTTCAATTCTTATTTTTTAAAATATTTTATTTATTTTAGAGAGAAGAGAGAGAGGAGTGGGGGAGGAGCAGGAAGCATCCACTCCTATATGTGCCTTGACCCAGGCAAGCCTAGGGCTTTGAACCGGTGACCTCAGCATTCCAGGTCGATGCTCATCCACTGCACCACCACAGGTCAGGGTAAAACTCCAATTCTAAGCTGAAGTTAGAGGCAAGATTAAGGTCTATTTCTTGGCTCGAAGTTGGCTTAGTAGAAGAGTGTCAGCCCGGCGTGTGGATGTCCTGGGTTCTATTCCTAACCAGGGCACACAGGAGACGTGCCTATCTGCTTCTTCACCCTTCCCTCTCTTCTCTTTCTCTCTCTCTCTCTCTCTCTCTCTTTCTTTCCTCCTCCTCCTCCTCCTCCTCCTCCTCCTCCTCCTCCTCCTCCTCCTCCTCCTCCTCCTCCTCCTCCTCCTCCTCCCCTCTTGCTGTAGTCACAGTGCAATTGGAGCAGGTTGGCCCCTAGTACTGAGGATGTCTCCATGGCCTACTCCTCAGGCACTAAAAAAAAATGTTTCCAGTTGCAACAGAGCAAGGGCACCAGATAGAGCATTGCCCCCTAGTGGGCTTTCCAGGTGGATCTCGGTTGAAGAACATGTGGGAGTCTATCTCTGCCTTTCCTCCTCTCAATAAATAAAAAATAAATAAATAAAAAATATATTTCTTAGATTCACTTCTATTCTTGTTTTCTAATAAACCTGTCAAGCATTATTAAATAAATAAAAATCATTATCACACTTTGAAAGCTCAATAAAAGTTCCTTTAAAAAGAGTAGGTTCTTAGGGGGAGGGGTACAAAGAAAACTGGATAGAGGGTGATGGAGGATGATCTCTCTTTGGGTGATGGTATGCAACAGAACTAAATGACAAAATAACCTGGAAATGTTTTCTTTGAATATATGTACCCTGATTTATTGATGTCACCCCATTTAAATAAAAATTTATTTATTTAAAAAAAAAAGAGTGGGTTCTTGTAAAATAGTTATTTTAAATTAAAAAAAATAAAAATGAACCACTCACATTGCTCCATCTTCCATTTCTTGTTTATGCCAAATAAAAGTCAAATTTTCCTTGGTTGATAATATTAGATGGAGACTGACATAATGAACCAACACATCTTAATTTCCCATTCAGTGTCTCTCTCTTTCTCTCTCTCCCACTCTTCCTATCTCCCTCTCTTTCTCTCTCCCCTCCCCTTATTTTTGGACAAAATAATGACCCATATGGGCTGATAAATAACAAAATTTGGGAGAAAGAAGGAAGAGACTACAAGAGAGCTATCCTGATCTAAATCTTTCAATAACTCTGTGTTGCCTATAAGATAAACTTTCTCAACTCTTGGTATGGTAATGTCTTCCAAGATTCTGCTCTAGACTTACTTTTTCTCCTTTTCTTATATTTATTTTTTTTCTTCTTTTCTAAGTGTGAGGAGGGGAGATAGAGAGACAGACTCTTGCATGTGCCCTAACCTGGAACCACTTGGCAGCCCCCATCTGGGGCGGATCTGTTGCCCATGTGGGGCCATAGTCACAAATGAGCTATTTTTAGTATCTGAGGCCAAGGCTCCACAGAGCCATCCTCAGGGTCCAGGCTGATGTACTCGAACCAATTGAGCCATGGCTGCAAAAGGGGAAAAGAGAGAGAAAAAGAGAGAAGATGGGCAGTGTGGAGAAGCAGATGGTCATTTCTCCTGTGTGCCCTGATCAGGAATTGAATTTGGGACACCCACATGCCAGCAATGCTCTACCACTGAGCCAACTGGCCAGGGTCACTGGCCTTCTTTTCTAGATGTGTATTTCATTGCTGTACTAAATACTGTCTCCTGGAATCCATGACTAGAGTGTCTGTGCTCTCACCAGCCCATATGTGACCACTTTCTCCTTTATACTCCCTCTGTTCATGTTTCTACTAGAGCACTCTTAACACTATGGAATTTATCAGTTTCTACATCTGTCTCTTCCTCTTAGTCTAAATTATGTGAGTGGAGGGACCGTAGCTTATTTGTGCTGGAACTTCTAGTGCCAATACAAGTGCCAGGGTACAGAGTAGAAGCCCAAAAACCCTTTGACAAATGTAGACACACATAATTAATGGCATAAACAATACCAGATCTTAAGTACTGCACTTTATTTTTTTTTAACAAGCCATAGAATTGAGCTGAGAATCTATCAATATTAATGTAAAAAAAGCAATAAATTTTGAGATAAAGTTTGTCATAAAAAACAGTGTCAGCGATCTCTTAAGCTCACAGACATGCCGAGAAACCTGCTTGAGAACATTCACAAAATTTCCTGCTTTCCACCTTTTTGTTCACTAATTAAACTTGATCTTTTTCAAGCACAGTTTTGAACAAGAGTATCCATTTCTTATTTCATTGTGTCTAATTTCTACACTCTTTTATTCTATAAGTTTTCACCACACACACACACACACACACACATACTCACACATAAACACACATACACACACAATTTTGATAATAATGCAGATTGAGCAGATTTTGGAAAACTATTATGGGAACCTAAACACCTTCAATCCCATTACTTCTATAACGAAATACATTCCAAGTTCTCATCTCTTAATTTAGAAATGGATTTCTAGAATCTAATATGTGTGAAAACTAAGACTTGCCATTTTATGGTGATAATAGCAAAAAAAGAAGATAAAACTATAATTTTTTTAAAAATTTAAATAACATATATTTGTTCATACAAATGGCATCATTGATTTTAAATTTTTTGATTTATTAAAATTCAGTTTCTACTTAGATGTAAAATGACAAATTTACCTACATGGCCTGTCATGTGTGAATGCATTGTGTTTATATGTAATATTTTAACATACCTTTTAATAATTAACATAAAGAAAAAATACAATATGAAAATTGATTCCTTTTGTAAATACTAGAGATTACCATTTGCTTGCCATTGTCAAGTACTAACTATGCAGAAGGTAATAAACTGTTCACATTGTCCATTTAAACCTAATTACTCTCCAGAAAAATTAGTATCATTATTGCCCCTAAACTGACAAAAAAAAAATGGATTCATACAAATTTAATGGAGATAGTCAACTATGAGAAAAAGACTATTGTAACACTATTATTACCTAGGTGGTCCCCTTATATTTGACATCAACTTAGTCATTTTAATTGGTGTACGCACAATTATTTTATTTTGATTACCATGCTTAGGGAAGATTCAATCAATTATAGCTTGTATCAATTACAGAGGTCACTATACGGAGTTTAAAAAAAAGCCAAAGAAATATAACACTAATTTAGTAACTAGTCCTGAGAATACTATCTCACAATTATTCACTATTGAATATAATTTGAAACAAACATTTTTTAAAACTCTGTATCAAAGTAAGTGATTACCTTAAGAAGAATATGAATATCCACACTGACAGAATAACTGAGTGAATGGGAATGACCTAATTTCTGTGACAGAGTCTGAAAAATAAATTTTCCACTGATCACATCACCCATAGATACATAAATGTGAGTATTTTAAGCAAAATGATGTTCTCTGGAAAATTGTTTTAGATGAGTCAGAGACTCCAAAGGAAGCAAGCTGCTGTGGCCTCAAGATGAAAAGGAAAAACACAACAAAAAATGTGTTTCATGAAATCTGAGCAAAGACCAAGTAACAAATCCAAATTAAAAAGTTTTACATAAATTTTATTATAACTGCATATATATTTAAGTTAATATATTTAGTTATTTGTAGATATTTGTCACATATTTTTGAAATAATTTATTACTAAATTGGCCAATTAAAAATTCACTTTCTTAGAAGAAAATAAAAATCAGAGCAGAAATAAATGAAATAGAGAACAGAAAAACTATAGAAATAATTAATAGAACAAGGAGCTGGTTCTTTGAAATATCAACAAAATCGACAAACCTTTGGCAAGACTTACCAAGGAAAAAAGAGACAAAAACTCATATAAACAAAATCCAAAATGAAAGAGGAGAAATCACCATGGACATCATAGATATACAAAGAATTATTGTAGAATACTATGAAAAACTTTATGCCACTAAATTCAACAACCTAGAAGAAACGGATAAATTCCTAGAACAATACAACCTTCCTAGACTGAGTCAAGAAGAAGCAGAAAGCCTAAACAAACCTATTAGTAGAGAAGAAATTGAAAAAAAACATTAAAAACCTCCCCAAAAATAAAAGTCCAGGCCCAGATGGCTATACCAGCAAATTTTATCAAACATTCAAAGAAGACTTGATTCCTATTCTACTGAAAGTCTTCCAAAAAATTGAAGAAGCAGTACTTCCAAACACATTTTATGAGACCAACATAACCCTCATACCAAAACCAGGCAAGGATGGCACAAAAAAAGAAAACCACAGACCAATATCTCCAATGAATACAGATGCTAAAATACTAAACAAAATACTAGCAAATTGAATACAACAACATATTAAAAAAATAATACATCATGATCAAGTGGGATTCATCCCAGAATCTCAAGGATGGTTCAACATACATAAAACGGTTAACGTAATATACCATATCAACAAAACAAAGAACAAAAAACACATGATCTTATCAATACATGCAGAAAAGGCTTTTGATAAAATACAACACAATTTTATGTTTAAGACTCTCAACAAAATGGGTATAGAAGGAAAATATCTCAACATGATAAAGGCCATATATGATAAACCATCAGCTAACATCATATTAAATGGCACTAAACTGAAGGCTTTCCCCCTTAAATCAGGAACAAGACAGGGTTGTCCACTCTCTCCACTCTTATTTAATGTAGTACTAGAGGTTCTAGCCAGAGCAATCAGACAAGACAAAGAAATAAAAGGCATCCATATCGAAAAAGAAGAAGTAAAGGTATCACTTTTTGAAGATGATATAATCCTATACATCAAAAACCCCAAAGACTCCACAAAAAGACTACTAGAAACAATAAGCCAATACAGTAAAGTCGCAGGACACAAAATTAACATACAGAAGTCAATAGCCTTTCTATATGCCAACAATGAAACAACTGAGAACGAACTCAAAAGAATAATCCCCTTCACAATTGCAACAAAGAAAATAAAATACCTAGGAATAAACATAACAAAGAATGTAAAGGACTTATATAATGAAAACTATAAACCATTGTTAGGGGAAAATGAAAAAGATAAAATGAGATGGAAGAATATTCCTTGTTCTTGGTTAGGAAGAATAAATATAATCAAGATGGCCATATTACCCAAAGCAATATACAAATTTAATGCAATTCCCATCAAAATTCCAATGACATTTTTTAAAGAAATGGAGCAAAAAATCATCAGATTTATATGGAACTATAAAAAACCCTGAATAGCCAAAGCAATCCTAAGGAATAAGAATGAAGCTGCGGGCATTACAATACCTGACTTCAAACTATATTATAGGGCCACGACAATCAAAACAGCATGGTGTTGGCAGGAAAATAGACACTCAGACCAATGGAACAGAATAGAAAACCCAGAAATAAAACCACATATATATAGTCAAATAATTTTTGATAAAGGGGCCAACAACACACAATGGAGAAAAGAAAGCCTCTTCAATAAATGGTGCTGGGAAAACTGGAAAGCCACATGCAAAAGAATGAAACTGGACTACAGTTTGTCCCCCTGTACTAAAATTAACTCAAAATGGATCAAAGATCTAAACATAAGACCTGAAACAATAAAATACATAGAAGAAGACATAAGTACTCAACTCATGAACCTGGGTTTTAAAGAGCATTTTATGAATTTGACTCCAAAGACAAGAGAAGTGAAGGCAAAAATTAATGAATGGGACTACATCAGACTAAGAAGTTTTTGCTCAACAAGAGAAACTGATAACAAAATAAACAGACAGCCAACTAAATGGGAAATGATATTTTCAAACAACAGCTCAGATAAGGGCCTAATATCCAAAATATACAAAGAACTCATAAAACTCAACAACAAACAAACAATCCAATAAAAAAATGGGAAGAGGACATGAACAGACACTTCTCCCAGGAAGAAATACAAATGGCCAACAGATATATGAAAAGATGATCATCTTCATTAGTTATTAGAGAAATGCAAATCAAAACTGCAATGAGGTACCACCTCACACCTGTTAGATTAGCTATTATTAACAATACAGGTAATAGCAAATGTTGTAGAGGTTGTGGAGAAAAAGGAACCCTCATACACTGTTGGTGGGAATGTAAAGTACTACAACCATTATGGAAGAAAGTATGGTGGTTCCTCAAAAAACTGAAAATAGAACTACCTTATGACCCAGCAATCCCTCTACTGGGTATACACCCCAAAAACTCAGAAACATTGATATGTAAAGACACATGCAGCCCCATGTTCATTGCAGCATTGTTCACAGTGGCCAGGACATGGAAACAACCAAAAAGCCCATCAATAGATGACTGGATAAAGAAGATGTGGCACATATACACTATGGAATACTACTCAGCCATAAGAAATGATGACATCGGATCAATTACAGCAAAATGGTGGGATCTTGATAACATTATATGAAGTGAAATAAGTAAATCAGAAAAACCAGGAACTGCATTATTCCATACGTAGGTGGGACATAAAAGTGAGACTAAGAGACATTGATAAGAGTATGGTGGTTACAGGGGGAGGGGGGAGAGGGAGAGAGAAAGGGGGAGGGGGAGGGGCACAAAGAAAACTAGATAGAAGGTGACAGAGGACAATCTGACTTTGGGTGATGGGTCTGCAACATAATTGAACAAGGTAACCTGCACATGTTATCTTTGAATATATGTATCCTGATTTATTGATGTCACCCCATTAAGAAAATAAAATTATTAAAAAAATTTACTTTCTTATAAAAGATCGGTTGTGTCATATAGTGTTTCATATTCATAGGCATGTATCGGAATGTGACCACTCTCATACAAATAATAAAATATGCACTTGTAATTTCAAGTGGCACATAATATATATCTATGATCAGAGTGACCAAGGTCTGTCCACCTCCACAGCCTGGGCTTTTAACTATCTACTAAAAATGTACATCTATTCTCTTCCTCTAAAACTTTGAATATAATACATAAAATAAAATAATATATTGGCAGTCTTCAATTTTTTTAAAGGCAGCATCTTGACAAATGAAAGGATGTGTATGTATATTTGGTTGTCATGTACATTTTAAAATTAAATATATTTTGATGAGTACAAATAAATAATATCTAACCACAATTTACCTTAAAGGAAAAAAATTATGACTAATATGTAATTTGGGGTGTTATTATTTAATATATAGTTCTTAAAGTTGTGTATTTTGAAACTTAAAGGTCTTCTGTGATTCCTGAGACTTACCTACTATATTTCATGAAAAAAATATATATTTGTCTAGACACTCCAAGGAAAAGCTATTTTGCTGTATGGCTTTGTATACTTTCTTTGCATAATATACCACAAAAGAGAAAAGTGTATCTTCTTTCTGAAGAAGAATTTGTTGAAAATAGGCAACATATAGTTCCCCATATTTGAGATATTTACAAAAACATGAAATGACTAGAAAAATCTTTTCCAAAATGTTAGGCATGCATTAGTTACATAAGTTACTCTTCATGTTATTTATGCCAAAAATGAATCCTTAATTTATCTATTTTGTCAAATAAAAATTTTTTAAAAGTGTTGTCTTTTACATCATTATTCTCATCATGGCAGAGGTGAAAACTGAAGTATTCAAATGTTTACTGAATAAAGTTATTTAGATCTAGACATATTAATTGATTTCTAAATATACAAATTCAAATTTCAAAAAGACAAGGGTTGATGATGGTTGTATAGCTGTTGCCATACTATTGTGCACATTTCAATCAAAATGGTGTTGCAATGTCAAAATCACTATTTTAAAAGTCATTTTCTACTTGATTTATTTATTCACATTAATAAAAAATTATTTTGCAATAGTCATTCCTAGCAGCTGAAACAGCTGAACACAAGCTGGTCCAGGATGATCTAATTTGTACTTGCCATAGCAATATTTCTTCCAGGCACAATCAGCCAGTCTGTCAGCATCAGTGAACCTCTTCTCTGTAATGTTGAATGAGAAAATGTGGAGAAATAATATCAAAAGCATTTTTATCAGGACTCAATTTTCTTTATTTTCAAGATTCCTAGGCAATAGAGGCAGCTCAGACAAAAGTAAAAAATGGCTAATGATCTTGGTTTCTTATTTCTGGAGTAATAACTAGGTAGATAAATAGAGAGGGAGATTGTATAAAATTTCATGATTCTGTAGCTACTCAAACATGGGGAAGGAAAATAAAAAGAATTTTAAGCCAGCCAATGCCCTTCCCTTTACATATTCATAGGAAATAAATTATAAAGAGAAAGTACAGCCCCAAGTGATACTGAATTTCTTTAGGCAGTCCTAGATGGACAATAGCCTAGAAAAATATGATAAAGTTTAACTAAATCATAATACAGGTGCCACTAATTAATAACACTATAAAGGAAATAAATAGAATTATTACATTACTGTGTAGTTCTCAAATTACTTGGATATACACACTCAGTGTATTTATATTATCTTTAACAAATATACAAAAAGCCCAAACCTCTCCACAGTGGTTAAATAAAGAGTACATTTACAAAAATTTAAAAAGGAGACATATATAAAAATGACTATAAATCAGTAGAAAGTAGATGCAGTTTACTTTTTTTTTGAGTGTGAGGAGGGGAGATAGTGAGACAGACTCCCTCATGCACTCTGACCAGGATCCACCCAGCAACCCCCATCAGAGACCAAGGCTCACATCAATCAAGCTATTGGTTGACTGAGGTCAATGCTCAGACCAACCGAGCTATCCTCAGATCCTGAGGACAGTGCTCAAGCCAGTCAAGCCACTGGCTACAAGAGGGAAAGAGAGAGAGAATGAGGAGATGAAAGGGAAGAGAAGCAGATGATCAAACCTTGACCAGGGATCAAACCTGGGACGTCTGCATGCCAGAACAATGCTCTATCCACTGAGCAAACTAGCCAGGGCCAGAGTCAGTTTACTTTAAAAAGTAATTTTTTTATGGCCTTCTATCATGTTTACATACACTGTTTTGTTTGGCA
This sequence comes from Saccopteryx leptura, assembly GCF_036850995.1. Lineage (NCBI taxonomy): Eukaryota > Metazoa > Chordata > Mammalia > Chiroptera > Emballonuridae > Saccopteryx > Saccopteryx leptura. The sequence continues at coordinate 66,878,336 of NC_089511.1, forward strand.
CCCTAATTAAGTGCCACTACCTCCCTCACATTACAGTGGACATACTTCATTCATATTCTCATATTAGCATCCTTGTTTTAATAACAGGAAGGTTCTCCTCTCCCAATCACCAGAGGAGTCAATGCTCAGAGAATACAGGAGCAGGTGGTTTTAGTCTCCTCCACTCAACACCTACCAGTGCCTCGCAACAAGACCATCCTACACGTTCTAAGAATCTAAGTAAAGCTGGCATGCTTTTTATGAAACTGCATATTTTTCTAAAGTTTTTTAACACCATACCCATATGCCAAGTTGATGGTGGTATCTAAACTAGAGTTTAGAAGCTCTGCATATGTCAATTACGATGTTTTTTCGGATAAAGTCATAATATATTATCTGCTATGTCATACATTTATTCGTTCAACAAATAAGTAAAAGAGCTTAGTTTATGCCAGGCTAAGATTTTGGGATACATAAGTGAGAGAAAAATAAAAACAGGCAAAAATATCTGTTCCCCTGAAGATTATACTCTAGTGAGGAAGAGGACAAAGAATGAAATAAGTAAATATATAGCATTTTACAAGGAAATAAGTGCTATAAAATTACAACAAGGTAAGAAAAATGGAGAGTAAAAAACGGGTCAGTTACAATTTTAAACAAGAAAGATAGGGACATCTCATCAATAACAGAAAAGAATTGAATGACGTAGGGTAGGGGGAGATCCATAAATACATCCGAAGAAAGACTATTTCATACAAAGAGAAAAGCTCATTCACAAGCCCTGAGGTAAAATCATCCCTGGTGTGTTTGGGGAACAGTGAAGAAGGTCAGTGTGGAGAAGTGAGTAGGTAGACAAGGTCAAGTAGAGAAGATGCAGGAAGAGACTAGAGGATCTTAGGAACATTTTGTTTTGAAAGGCATGAGCAGGACTCAGGGAAACTTTAGCCTATGCTTCTCATACTTTAGTAAAATATGTACAGGAAGCAGATATTTATGCATTTGTTCTATGATTAATTATTAAACATTTCAGTCTATTCTCCAAGAGAGTAGGGGAGAGAGAGAACAGAAAAAACTAAGAAAGCTTTTATCTAACTCAGTGCTCCTTCCTGGCTCTCATGTCTTAAAAACAGTCAAATATATTACTTGATATTGATTTGTAAGAAAATTCTTCTAGTATATAACACCCAGGTGTGTTCAATTCATTTTTATTTGACCATTTAAAGTAATGGTATTATACAAACCAGTTGGAGTAAAAATAAGTATAAATATGGGAAAGGATCTTTGGGCACTGAAAACCAACTATGTCATACATGGGAGGAAAAGGCATAGGTATGCCTGGAAATATGATTTCAATATAAAGCTTGTATAGGGGGAAATGGCCATGATTCTGAAGACTCCTTTTATAATTTAGTAAAAGAAACAAGATGATAAAAGCATTAAACTCAAAATCTTGGCTCACTCAAATAACTACACTTCATTTGGGTCAAGGGTTCTTGCATTCAAAATAAGTGAGTGCAACATTTTTATCCTGTTAAGAAAAAAAAAACATATTACATGATATATTAGGTTTAGCAATAAAAAATAATTTCTCTAGAGAAAAGCCTATTTTACCATTCCAGAGCAAATATATGACTTGGATATGAATATTTCTTTCAACTGATGTTTACAATGATGCTGATATTTTCAGGTAACTAGCAATTGTACTTTTAGCTTAAATAAATGTAACTATTTGGAAACACTGTTATTTTTGCAGAGATTTATATTATGCACCACTTAAAAAAAAACCTTAGTTTGTGTTTTTGCAATGCAATTAAGATGTCAGTGTATCCTGAACATACTTAAAATTTCATGTTTAGCAGATGGGGTAAGCAAATACTAAAACCCAACATAGCTGTATAAGTTTCATAGCACAATTCACATGTAGTTTACAAAGTGTGTTTAACACATGAGCTGATTGGAAATGATAGAATTATTTATAACATCTCTTCAGGACCTAGGCCACTTGGTAAATACAGGAAGCAGCAGTTCTCGGGTGGCATATCTACATTGAAATGTGCTCAGATTTTGCACTGTAGAAAGAACACTTCCCGTAAACAGAGCTCTCTGGGGGGCATCTACAGACTCACTGGTAACTCTCAGGGAAGCATCGGTTGGGGAAGTTTCAGGCATGCTGCAGCATTAATGAATTGCGTGATTTCTAAGTAATGTAAATGCGGAGCTGGCTCCCTTCCCACAATGCTTCTAAGTAGCAGCACAGCAGCAACAGTGACACAATCGAGGACGCAGAAAAAGACAGCAGTTTGAGGAATTGCAAAAATGGAAGTTTTAGCCAACCCATAAAGACATAACGGATGCTGAGTTCCAAAGGAGAAACCAGATTTCATGCAAAATAGAAAAAGTAGAATAGTAAAAATGAGTAATGTTATACTTCAATTCTAAGCACACCAAAGTTCTCACAGGCTTCAGACATGGGGCAGATTTGGGCAGCATCTATGAAGACATTATTTCAGGGAGAGCGGTCCTGTGAGTACACCCTCTACACCAGGGGTCTCAAACTCGCAGCCCGCCGAACAATTTTGTGCGGCCCGCAGACTAATCCACGAAGTTCAAAATATTTTGGACCTAGGGGCCTACTTGTATTTTTCATTTCTCTAGCATCCTAGCTAGATATTAGCTTAGTTAACAGCAGTTGTGATGCGAACTACAGTTTCTGGTTGTTTTGTGACACTGAGTAAACTGCATGTACGATTGTGCTTGTTGTACTGATTTTTTTTTGTTTTCAACTGCAGTGAGAAAAGTGTTGTGTAACAGTTGCCTTTTGTAGACCTAGTGCGGCCTGCTGAACGGCTGTGATCTTGCTCTGCGGCCCACATGCTGAGTTGAGTTTGAGACCCCTGCTCTACACCAAAAGGGAAGATGGGATGGGTTCAACCAACGCAATTGAAGGCTAAATCTTTCAATGGCATTGTGTTGTGAAGACTTTTTATTTATATTTCCATAACTTACTTATATAACTTGTTAGCTTTCTTTTGGGAAAATATGAAGAGACAAAGACAAGAAATCTCTTTTTTACCCTGTGTTGTACAAACTGCTCCGTTAACACCTATAAATATATTATTTATCAAACTCTCATTCTAAATCTCTTAATTAAAATACTTTTTGTTTTAAATTAAGGTGTTTTTCTTGTACTGAATTTCTACTTATAACTTTATAGAATATTCAGATTATCTTTAAACACATAAACATTTATTGTAATGTTATGTATCCCCATATATGTAGATAAATATAGAAAATATTCTCATAAACTTCAATGTCCCGTATAGTATTCCAAATGTCTTTACTTGCTTTGGCGCATCAGATATAGCATTACAAATTTAAAAATTTAAAAAGAAAATAGCAATTAATTTATATCTCATACTAGTTAGATGAATTACTGACTAAGCTACATACTTTCTATGTCAGAAAAAATTTATAGCATTGTAGTGCTTAAAATAGACACAAGTAGATGATTCCTAGTACAACTTCATTATTATAATAGGGTATGTGCTAAACTTAGAAGAAAAAATATTGAAGCCTCCTTGCAAACATCAGTCTTATTAGCCCACCTTAGACTCTTAAATCAGTTCCGAACTCTCCCATCATAGACCATGAACTAACTTAAGACTCTCAAACTTTTTAATTTACAGCCTGTAAGACAAGTTTAAGGCAAAAAGAGGTGACTATATGCCCAATTCATAATAATGGGTTTACTATGTAAGGAATGGCAGGTTACCGCTCTGCAAAGCAGATTTTCTGCTTTGGCACCTAGCCAGCAATATTTACTCAAATTTCTTAAGGGAGGAATTTTCCTCCCTTAGAACTGCTTTATGAAAGTGGAATTCAAGAAATTATTTAAAGAATCATTTAAAATGGGAAGTCAGCAGAAACTGGGTTTTTGGTTGATAGGACCCAAAAACATTGTTTGGAGCATTGGAGGCTGTGTGGTTTTGAAAGAAATGTGTTTCTATGCACTGTATGCAGTAGTCTACATGAGCAAGAATGATAAGAAAAAAAGATTGAGCAAACTCCATTGCCAGGGATGCTGGCAGCCTGCCAAACACACAGAGGCAACAGCTACAATATTCCACTTCCCTGACTGTCATCAGAGTAACATTACCCTTCCCAGCTAAACAAAAGAAAAGGGTGCTTGTTGAAATCTGCAGCATGCAGTCTCGCCTGCTTAAGTTATGCTTGCTTTTCCTTCTTACAACATATTTTGTGTATCTGCTAGCAGGAGGTTAAATTTTTACCTAGCATATAAATTTGAGAAAAGAGCATGTTAACTTTTGACATTACAATAAATACAGAAAAACTTAGTTAAGCGTACTTCAATATATTGTTTGGGATTTTCTATTGAAATAAGATTGTTGCATTAAATTTGGTTTGCTACATTATTTTAAATATAATATATGAGAGAGCGATAATCAGAGAGAGAGAGATGCAGGCTAATCAGAGAGTTCAAGACAATGTATTTTTCATTGTTCTTAGAAGTGAGGATTGCCTCCTGTCTCTTAATGTTTCTTATAGAAGGCTGTTTGTTAGAATAGAGTCTAATTTCTACCATATGACTTATTATTAAGGTATTTCAGGAAAGAGAGAGAAACAATATGAATATGAATACATATTGCCCAATCAGTGGACTTTCTAAACATAATTAGAAAAGAAGGAAAATAGTGTTTCTGTCTAATTTTGTAACAGAACATATTAACCTTGTCCTTGTGGAACAAGAAGCCTGTTTGTTTGAGGAAATGAGCAAACTCCTAGAAAGAAACTCATTCTATATAAAATAGAAGAGACCTATGTAAACTCTGTCTAAAAGTGCAGTTGGCTGTCTGAGGGTAAAGGAGATTCTCAGTACAGTGTGATCAGTTTCCTCTATGCAGCCCCCAGCTCCATTGCCTATATACGTGTGACTCCTGAGTGAGTCTTAGGAAAACAAAGGATACTTTAGGTTGTAGAGTATAAATGATACTTAAAAAGACCAAAATGGAAGAACGGGTTCTTTCTAATTTGACTTGGGTTCCCAGTGGAATTTGATGTTCACTGAGACACAGGCAAGAAAGGACAGGGGTTACGGAACCTATGGGAGACAAAAATACTCAGAAAATGTGGCACGGCTGTGGACACTGGATGACTTAAGTACAAGAAACATAATGTCCATGAATGAATAAGAAGGCACAGAGCAGCAGAGAAAAAAATAGGACATATTGCATTGCTATTAGTTCTGTGTTTAAGCCAACATAGGCAATGTGGTAGCCCTTTTACATCTATTATCTCACTTGCTCTCCATAGCAAGTCTTTAAATTAGATATTATAATCACCATTTTGCTAATGAGGAAAATGATTATTTATGAACAGGTGTTTTAAGGAAAGTATTCACTTAGAGGTACTATTTTCCTTTCACACATAAAATGACTCCAATATCTAGGAGTTCTAGAAATAAAAATGTTATGTTGTATATCAATTCTAGAAAAACAGTAGCAAGAATAATATCATGAATAAGAATTTATAAATAGAACAATATATGGTAACTGTTTATACATGCACCTAAAATGGTGGCAGAAAGATTGTTAGGTATAAATGACTTGGAATTAAACTATAATTTAAGTCTAAGATAAGCAAAATGAAATTATTGGCCCTGAATGGTTGACTCAGTGGTAGAGTATCGGCCCACCATGTGTATATCCTAGGTTTGAGTCCTGGTCAGGGCACACAGAAGAAGTAACCATTTGCTACTCCACCTCTTCCCCTCTCTCTTCTCTCTCTCTCTCTCTCTCTCTTCAACCAAATGAGCTACCTAGCCAGGGCCTCAACTACTCTGCACTTGATAAGTATATGAAGGGCCATGTTTGATCAAAATGTTTATTTGGGCCTGACCTGTGGTGGTGCAGTGGATAAAGCATAAACCTAGAAAACTGAAGTCACTGGTTCGAATCCCTGGGGTTACTTGGTCAAGGCACATGTGGGAGTTGATGCTTCCTGCTCCCCCCCTTCTCTCTCTCTCTAACTCCTCTCTAAAATGAATGAATAATTTTTTTTTAAATGTTTACTTATTTCCTGCACTGCTACTTATATATCTAGACTCTTAGCTTCAATGTATTTTAATTCAAACACTTTCATTTTGACCATAGATCCAATTAACTTTTCAAATTTACTGTCTCTTTTATTTATGTATTTATTCACTTATTAAAAAATAATTCAGTGCTTCTTATGAATTAAATAATTTATATTTAAAGGTAGGGAGGAAGGAAGGTAAAGAGGGAGAGTGAAGGAAGGAAGAGCAGCAAAAGGGAAGGAGGAAGGGAGGGAATTGGCAATAAGTTACTGAAAGAGTTTATGTAATCTATTTCACACGTAAGAAAAGTCAAACTTAAAAATATAAATTACCCAGCCTGTAAATTATTGGTCAGATATAAATATTCAAGATCACTATAATAATATTTAATAGAATATGTTCAGTTCGATAAATATTTATCCAGTGGAGACTCAAATTCATTCCTGCTACATTTCATAGCTCATCATGCTTTTCCATTACCTCAGTTACTGTCAATTAGTACAAAATAGAAATAGTCTCTCCACAAGGCTTGGTATTTTGAAATATCATATAACACATTGCTGCTTGCCAAGATAATAATATAGATTATAATAATTATATTCTAAAATATTTGCATTTAAGTTAGACTTTTTTTTTTAATTTTTCTTCCCACAAGATGGGTATAGCTGAGAGTCAGACACTAATGTAATTCTCACCTGCTCAGTTATGCTTAAATAATATAATTAAAAAGAGGATGCAATAAAGAATTTTATCTATAAGTTAACTAATATGTTTTTAATTAAAGTCCTGAGAAATTTCTAACTCCAAAAGGGAGGATGTGATTCTGCTAACATATGAACTAAATGGTAGACGGTGCTTTACAGGAGAGCTATAATGTAGCAATTAAATGGCATTATAAGCCAAAATTTATACTCCTAACAGTTTTTCAAAAATAGTTTCAATTTACTTCCTAACTGTAATTTTCATTATTTCCTGATTTCAACGTCATTTCCAAAAAATTTTTTTATTTAGAATAATTTCATAATGGACAAAACTGACAAAATTTACTAAATCATCAAGTAACTCTCTTCATTTCTGATGAAGTTATTTGAAATCTAACAGTCAAAAGTCATCCCTCTGAAACATCTTATGAGAGGAGAAACTTCCTAAAATCTGAGGTTTAAGAAGGCAACTTGATACAACAGGAGCTTAACTTTCTTTTTTTCCCTCATTGCACACTGAGAAAGCTTCATGCAATATAATTACTGGTTTTAGTCACACACTCATTTCAGAAGGAAGCACAAACAAATTGAAATATTTAGAGCGAGTGTATATATTAAATTAATAAAGTTACTTATTTTATTCTCCCCTTTTACTGGAGAAACTCACTGCACAACTAAAGTAAATAAACTAGTAATTATTATCCAATTACCTACAGATATGTGCATGATTTAGCTCTATTTGTAAGGATGCCAACAATAAGAAAGTTGAGAATTTTCCAATTATCTGGCAAACAAAGCCCCAATTTCTCTCTCTACTCCTCCTCCTTACTCTCAGGTTTCAAAAGATAAGATTAGCATTACTGAATAAATTATCTTAATACTATACTGCTGCTTCTAAGAAAAAAATTTTGTTCCACCATCTAAAGAGAAATTTCTAAACAAAAGAGATTCAGGGAGATTGAAAGGAATAAAACCAGCACTGTGTGCTAAACACCGTACAGTTTGAGGTTTTCAGAATAAAATCCAAAGCAGAGTGATAAATCTCCCTAGGCTCTGGGTCAACCCCTTGATTTCAGCCCGGTGAGACCCCAGAGAATCCAGTTAATTCTGTACTAAGACCACTGAAAACATGAAATCATGAATTTGTTTTGCTTTAAGCTGTTAAATTTGTGGTAATATGTAATGCAGCAATAGATAATGACTACAATTTCCCATGTTCATTCATTAAAAGATTCAGTATTGTTAAGATGTCAATTCTCCTCAAGGTAGTTCCGAACCAAATTGACATACATACAGTCACTTGATTTATAACATAGTTAACCTCAAGTGAAGTGGGAAAAGATTATTACTTTAATAATTTTTTAACAAGTCTATAGACTATCTACATGGAGAAATATATATCTTTTATCTCACAACATATATACCTTTATCTCACAACATAATCAAAAGTAAATTCCTGATGGATTGTATATCCAAATATGAAAAAAAAGGATAAAGTTTCTATGCAGTAACATGACCTTGAAGTTTGTCAATTATTTCTTAAACAAGACAAAATAAATCACTAATCATAAAGAAAATTTCTAATTTATATATTGGAATTTATTAAAATAAAAATAATTTCTCTCTAGTAAGCCATTAAATAAAAAGCAAGCCAGAGTAAAAGATATTCATAATGAACTTATCTGACCAGTGACAGGCATCTAGCATGTATAAGAATCTATAACTAGCTAAAAAAAAAAATCAGATCCCTCATTTTAAAAATGGTAAAAATTTTAAATAAGTACTTTGCAAAGTAAGAGTTCAAGTGGTCAGTGAACACATGAAAAAGTTCTCAATGTCCATATCCATCAATAAAATAAATACATATTAAGATTCAATATCAGCACATATTCGCAAGAATGGCTAAAATAAAAGAGACTAGCACTACTAAGCATTGGCTGAAATATAAAACTTAAAAACCCACTTTTGTGTACTTCCAGTGGATATGAAATTGATATGGAACTTCAGAGTCGGGGACTGTCTTCTAAAACTGAATACATTATACCTGAACACCGACAACACTCCTAGGTATATATCCATTAGAAATACATTCCAATGCATGCTAAATGATACGTACAAAGAATGTTCATAGCAGCATTTAAAACAGACATTTTATCCAACAACAAAAATGAATAAACCTTGTAAAACAAAATGCCATAGTTGAATCTCACCAACTATTTTGAGTAAAATAAACCTTTTGTAAAAGTGCACACACTTGATTCCATTTACCTAAATTTTAAAAGTAACAGACAGATTAATTTATGGTGGCTGTTATAAACTGTGATGGCATGGGAAAGGGCCCTGTAATGATAATGAGGATTAGATGAGGTCATGCGGGCAGCCCTCATGAATGCGATTAATACCCTTTCAGGAGTCACGAGACAGCTTGCTGCTCTCTGCTCTCTACCACGCAGGATGGCAGAAACTGGCAGTCCAGAACTCGAGAAACAAATTTCTGTTGTTTACAAACCGTGCAGTCTATGGCCTTTGTCTGAAAGATCTAATTTTTATAAAATTGAGTTAAGAGTATTTGATCAAGACTGATGTGAATAAAATGGGAAGCCCCTAAACAGTAACCTATATCCTTGAGGCTGGTAAAAATTATTCTGAGGAAAATTTATTGCTGTGCAATGTGTACTAATAAGCTTCTAAAATGGCTACCAGAGATCCTTGCCTCCTAGTATTTACAACTATGTGAATTCCGCTACTCTGGAGTGTCAGCTGGATCTAGTTATTTCTTCTCATGAATAGAATACAGCAAAGTGAGATGTTACTGACATTTGTTTTCCTCAAATGTACTCTCTCACCTTCTCATTTGGTTTCTTCTGAAGAAACCATTTGCCAAGGCTTGAGCTGCTCTTTGGAGCAGCACACACAATAAGACACTGAAGGTGAACTCTGTCCAACAGCCACTCAAACAACCTCAACCTAACAGGAAGTGAATCTGGCCAGCAGCTATGGGAATAACTTTGGGAGCAGATTCTTCCCTAGCTGAGAACTCAGTGTAAACTGACTACTGGATTGCAGTTTTAAGACAGTGTCAGTGAGAGGACCAAGCCAAGCTATGACCAGATTACTTACATACAGAAAATAAGATCTGATAAATATTTTTGTTTACAGCACTAGATTTTGGGGTAATTTTTTACATAGCAAATAATAAATAAGCAATATATCAAATTATGCCACTTCTTTATTTTATTGCGTGTGTGTGGGGTTTTTTTCCTGTGCATCCAGACACTATCCTGAGAAGGAAGAGAGGAAAAGACCCCCCTTGAAAAAATCAGGTTTCATCTTGAATAGTAGGACTATTTAAATTAAATAAAATTGATTGTTCTATAAATTTAACTGGCAAACATATTCTTTTTCTTCCATCAACAGGTATGGTGGCTAAAGATCAAGATATATTTAGAAATAGAAAATCAAGGCAACTTAAATTTTTGAAAATCTGAATTGTGTTATATAGATTTTTACCCAACTCCAAAAGGCATTCCAGGCTCTGTGTGATCTGGCCCCAACTTTTCTATCTTTAAGATGTATTTTTCCCTCATATATTTTTTTCTTTCCTTATTAAATATGTTGGAGTGACATTACTTAAGAAGATCACATAGGTTTAAAGTGTACATTTTGTAATAGATGATCTGTATATTGCATTGTATGCCCGTCACCCCAAACCAAACTATCTTCCATCACTATATATTTGGGCCCCTTTCCCCACCACCACCCCTTCACCTCCTTCCCTTTGGTAACCACAGACTCTATGTCTGTGCGTACGTTTCTGTTTTATATCATACATATGAGTGAAATCATATACTGTAGTTCTTAACTTTTTCTGACCGACTTATTTCACTTAATATTCTCTAGGTTTATCCATGTTTTTACAAATGGCATTATTATATCCTTTCTTTTGGCTGAGTAATATTCCATTGTATGTATGTACCACATCCTCTTTATCCAATCCAAAAGTTAAGAATAGAGTTACCTTTTGTTTTGTAGCCGGTTTAGTTTACTATAGTCCCATTCATTGGTTTTTGCCTTTACTTTTCTTGTCTTTGGGGTCAAATTCATAACATGTTCTCTATGACCAAGGTCCCTAAGCTTAGTACCTATAATTTTTTCTAAGTAATTTATTGTTTCAAATCTCATGTTTAGTTTTTTGATCCATTTCCAATTAATTTTTGCACACAGTGAAAACTATACTATAGTTTTTTAATATTTTATTCATTAAATTTTTTTAAAATTTATATTATTCTTTAAAATATTTAATTTCAACTCTCAGTTTCTAAGATGTCATTATATAAAATACAGTTGACCCTTGAGCAATGTGGTTTGAATAGTACTGGTTCACTTATATGTAGATGTTTTTCAATAAATATATAGTCAACTCTTCATAGCCAAAGGTTTCATAATTTTTTACTGTGTCAGGGTCAGCACTCCTAAATCCTCCCTTCCCTATATTGCTCAGGGGTCAACTATGTATAATTATATAGTTTACATACAAATTATATATAACATATAATATATAAGTATTCTACATATACTTATATATATTTATATATAATAATACATAATATAATATTAATACATAATATAATACAAAATAATCATTTTATTTCTTATCAAAAATAAGCAGATGGCCCTCGCCGGTTGGCTCAGCGGTAGAGCATTCGCCCAGTGTGTGGAAGACCTGGGTTTGATTCCTGGCCTGGGCACACAGGAGAAGTGCCCATCTGTTTTTCCACCCTGCCCCCTCTCCTTTCTCTCTATCTCTCTCTCTTCCACTCCCTCAGCTAAGGCTCCATTGGAGCAAAGTTGGCCCGGATGCTGAGGATGGTTCCATGGCCTCCACCTCAGGAGCTAAAAGGGTTCTGGTTGCAACAAAGCAATGCCCCAGATGGGCAGAGCATCGCCCCCTAGTTGGCACATGCTGAAGTCTGTCTCTCTGCCTCCCCGCTTCTCACTTTGAAAAAAATTAAAAAGCAGATATAATCTTAGCTCAGTTATATGTCAAAGCTTTCTGATGCCTTCTTTCATTGATCAGTTTAACACTCAAGAAATCATCAATTTTATGGATATTTATAGTAATTTTTAAAGATATTTCTAAATAGATTGGTTGCACATTTTTAATTGGAAACAAACAAAATAAATAAATCCTCCAAAAACATATGCAAGATGTGATAAGTGAAAGGCAGGGAGAGAGAAAGAGAAAGACAGGAACATTGATCTGCTCCTGTATGTGTCCTTACCAGGGATCAAACCAGCAACCTCTGTGCTTCAGGACAATTTTCTAAACAACTGAACTATCAGGCCAGGGCTGACTTTTATTTTTAAATCTACTCAAACTGTCTCAGTATTTCATAATACTCATCTTTTTAAGATATTTTTAAGAGGTTGAATGAGAATGCATATGTATATATATTTAGAACTCACCTAGTAGTTATAGTAAAATATAGAATCAGAAATATTTGGGAAATATAAAATCAGAAGCAATCAGAACTTTCAATGAAAATGTAGAATTATCAGCAATATATTTTAATATATATTTTAAATTGTTCTCCCATTCTCACCTACTCTATGACTTGATATAGTAAACAGAGAAAAATTACAGAGCAGATAAAAAGAACAGTGTTTTTCCAGGTTTATCTTTCTCATATACTTGAGCTCATTTAAAATTTGTTCAGCTGTTGATTTTAGATTAATTTCCTCATTCATGATAGTTATATATAGGTGACAAATACCTTATCTATTTCCACAATTATAAAAACAAAAAAGAGTTTTATATTTAATCAATAGGTCTGTGTATCAAGTCATGAAATCTTCTTCTCTGTCACCAACAGAGAAGTAATTTACAATAATAGCAAAGACTTGTGCCTGCCCAATTTTGATATCACATTCTGTGGCTTGAACTTTGAAGGAAATTGTATATTGCAAGAATAAAACACAATTGTTAAGATCAAGCTATGACCTACATGGCAGTTTGCATATCTTGTTAGCCTTTCTTCTCTAGAAAGAAAGCCAACTACTGAATATAAGACATACTTTTCTTTACAATTTGACTTTATTATAGCCTCATAGTCAACATTTGTTTAATAACCTTCTGAAAATACTATGTTCTTGAGGTCAATGCTAGAGTTTTGTGATGAAAAAATTTTTAAAGATATGAATGGGCCCTAGCTGGTGGCTCAGTGGATAGAGTGTAAGCCTGGCATATGGATGTCCTAGGTTCGATTCCCGGTCAGGGCACATGGGAGAAGCAACCATCTGCTTCTTCCCCACTCCCTCTACCCTTCTTCCCCTCTTTCTTTCTTCCCCTCCTTCCCTCTTCCTCTCTCCCTCTTGCCCTCTCACAGCCAGTGGCTTGACTGGTTCAAGTGTGGGGCAAGGAACTGAGGATAGCTCCACTGGAGAGCATCAATCTCAGGTACTAAAACTAGCTTAGTACTCGAGCATTGGCCCTTGTTGGGGTTGCCAGGTGGTTCTCAGTTGGGACACATGTGGGAGTCTATTTCACTATCTCCCCTCCTCTGACAAAAAAAAAGGGGGAAAAGAAAAAAAAAGGTATGAATAAATATGTAGTATTTTAATACAGTAATGATCTAAAGTACTGGTGGTCCAGAAATTACTTGCTAGGGCTACTTAAGACTCTTTTGTTTTGTTTCATTTTGTTTTTCTCCTTCGAGAGGTGAAGAATTTATATTTTAAACCAGTGAGGGGAACACTGTTACAAAACACTAATGGGATGGTTTCTGTCACTCATGCTCTAACTTGAAAGTCTTTGTAACAAAGCAGGGCCTGTGAAGGTATTTGGCTAGTCCGTACAACTAGCCAAAGAGAAATCATCTTCATAATATGTGTGAAATATAAAGCTAAAATAGTATTATGGCTAGTATAGAAAGCAGCAATAAATTAGGCTTTGGGTGGAGAAGCTTAAATAAGGAAGAAAAACAGAGATAGGAGAATAATATGTATGATCTGATTCCGTTTTGAAATTCTAATAAATACAATAGATTTAGGAATCCTTGATAACATCATGATCAACAACAATAAAAGTATTTCATCACCATTTAATAAGAAAATAAAGCATTTATCACATCACTAGCAGCATTTTACAGTTTACTCTAAAATATCCTTTTATGTGAACATGTGTCATAGTAGCTTGTCATGGTTTTAAGTATTTTCTTCCCAAGTTGCAGGTGACATTGATATTGGTTTGTGTTTTTAGTCTTATTCATATTCTCTTCAACTATGTGCACTGTCTGAGACAAGACATGATATTGTGGCGTGTTATTAATATACCTATTTCACTGTTCAGTTGGACAGCTTTCCTTGACATAAAGTGCTTTGTATTACCTTTGCCAAATATGGTAATTTAAATTCTTCTGCCTTCTATTTTAAGAAAAGAGGTTATAAATATTAAACCAGAAATAGTCATAATAAAGCATGGTTAATTTTACATATATATGTATATTTAGGAATATATTCACATATATTCTTAAACTCTGACAACTATATAGTCTGTAACTATCATATATATTAAAAGATAAACTGAAGTAATCAAATTTTTAAACAGTTAATAATGTTTGAGAAAACAATTTTTTTTCTTACTATTTTTCCAAAGTTAGAAGCGGGGAGGCAGAGAGACTCCAGCATGTGCTTAACTGGGGTCTACCTAGCATGCCCACCAGGGGGCAATGTTCTGCCCATCTGGGCCATTGCTCCCTTGCATTTGGAGCCATTCTAGTGCCTGAGGCAGAGGCCTTAGAGCCGTCCTCAGTACCCGGGCCAACTTTGCTCCAATGGAGCCTTGTCTGTAGGAGGGGAAGAGAGAGATGGATAGAAAGGAGAGGGGAAAGGATGGAGAAAGAGATGAGCATTTCTCTTGTGTGTCCTGACCGGGAACTGAACCCAGGACTTCCACATGCTGGGCTGATGCTCTACCACTGAGCCAACCGGCCAGGGCAAGAATACATTAATTTGAATAGGAAAGCACCTTACCAAAAATGACAAGGAGTTCTTCACTAACAGGAGATAGAACAAAGGCTTTTATAAAGCAGACAAGGAAGCAAAGCAAGAAAATTATGTGATTGGCTATAGCTTAAGGGGTTGTCCTACTTGGAAAAGCTTAGTTGCCTGTTTGTGATTGGTTGTGGTTAATTTTTGATTTTTTAACCTTGAGGCATTTATAGGAATTGACTCTAGCTTAGGTTTCAATTTGCTTATATAGATTGACAAAGCCTTAAACTCACATCACAGTAATGGCATATTTGTTTAATTGCTTTAACATATGTAACTTCTATTTTTGTATTTTCCTTATATTGGTAACTTATACATTGGCATATTTTTATTTTTTCAATCAGAGTTACTTACTGGGAATGTCTGGGTTGTGATTATCTCTTTTTGATTTTCTATTCTCTCTGAGAACTTCAGGATTCTAAAAGTCAAGCCCTATGAAAATGAATCATTAACATTTTAAATGAAGTAGCAAAATCAGAAAATGCAAATTACAGTTCTGATATCAACACTAACTTATGCAAGCGGCCCATTTGCAATTATCACACTTGACTTTTCTGTTTATAAAACACAAATATTTTAACCTTAAGTACTGCATCATCCATATGTGTTTCCATCTTTGGGCTTTTGAATATATACCAGCCAGGCAAGACAAAGAATACTCTTTTACAATACCTACAAATTCCTATAAGAACAAATAGATAGCCTACTGGGTTACCAGATGCACTATAGTACTACAAAATTAAATGAACAGATGCTCTTCATTAAACTTATTTCTAACAAAAAATAACATTTTAAAAAGAGGCATTTGAAGGCAACTCAAAAACCTAATGTCTCCAAATACTGAGATGTTTGAAAGAGAGATATAATTGAAAGCATTGATAAAAATCATAAAGCTAAAGAAAAAGGGAATAGCCTGACCAGGTGGTGGCGCAGTGGATAGAGCATCAGACTGGGATGCAGAGGACCCAGGTTCAAGACCCCCGAGGTCACCAACTAGAGCATGGGCTCATCTGGTTTGAGCAAAATCTCACCAGCTTGGACCCAAGGTCGCTGGCTCGAGCAAGGGGTTACTTGGTCTGCTGAAGGCCCGCGGTCAAGGCACATATGAGAAAGCAATCAATGAACAACTAAGGTATAGCAATGCGCAACAAAAAACTAATGATTGATGCTTCTCATCTCTCCGTTCCTGTCTGTCTGTCCCTGTCTATCCCTCTCTCTGACTCTCTCTCTGTCTCTGAAAAAAAAAAGGGAATAGTCTTTGATAATAAAGCAAACAGACATCAGAAACAAAAGGATAAATTTTGAGCAAGTAAATATAATGCAATGTAGTAAATATGGAACATGTAACAGAGCCCAGAAATGAAAGTTTTCTAGACAAACTCAAAAAATATTTTAAATTACTGAAAGAAAAATAATTGCTATTATATATTCTTTTTTAAACTGATATTTTTTAAAAAGGGGAAAGAAGTCAATTCAATTACGGTAAAAACACCTAATTTTGAGGAAATAGAAATACGAAGAATTCAAATACAAATAAAGACAAAAATGATAGGCCTGACCTGTGGTGGCGCAGTGGATAAAGCGTTGACCTGGAATGCTGAGGTTGCCGGTTCAAAACCCTGGGCTTGCCCGGTCAAGGCACATATGGGAGTTGAAGCTTCCTGCTCCTCCCCCCTTCTCTCTCTCTCTCTCTCTCAATCTCTCTCTCTCTCCTCTAAAATGAATAAATAAATAAAATAATTAAAAAAAGACAAAAATGATATCTTAGTATATAGTAACCCATGCAATGTCTTATAAGTAAAATGAGAAATTATTGGAAAAATGAAAAAACAAAAATTAAAATCTTTACAAATTTACTCTTTGCACCAGATAAAACACAAACAAATAAAACACACGAACAAAAAAACCTTAAAACTCTCACTGTCTTATTAAAATGGTTTAAAAATCCTGTGAGTCTCTGTGGTATAATGGGTTAACATCTTAGACTGTTAACCAAATGGTTGGTGGTTCAAGCCCAACCAGGGATGCCTACATCCTACATCCTTGTGGCTATTTCTTCTTTCAATAAATAATTTTTTAAAAAAAAGAAAAGGGGGCCCTGGCCGGTTGGCTCAGCGGTAGAGCATCGGCCTGGCGTGCGGGGGACTCATTTGCTTCTCCACCCCCACCCCCTCCTTCCTCTCTGTCTCTCTCTTCCCCTCCCACAGCCGAGGCTCCATTGGAGCAGGGATGGCTTGGGCACTGGGGATGGCTCCTTGGCCTCTACCCCAGGCGCTAGAGTGGCTCTGGTCGTGGCAGAGCGACACTCCAGAGGAGCAGAGCATCGCCCCTGGTGGGCGTGCGTGGTGGATCCCGGTCGGGCGCATGTGGGAGTCTGACTGTCTCTCCCCGTTTCCAGCTTCAGAAAAGTACAAAAGAAAGAAAGGAAAGAAAGAAAGAAAGAAAGAAAGAAAGAAAGAAAGAAAGAAAGAAAGAAAGAAAGAAAGAAAGAAAGAAAGAAAGAAAGAAAGAAAGAAAGAAAGAAAGAAAGAAAGAAAGAAAGAAAGAAAGAAAAGGGCTTAGCTGGATGCTTAGTTGGTTAGAGCATCTTCCTAAAGCACAGAGGTTGATCCCTGGTCAGGGCACATACAGGAACAGATTGATGTTCCTGTCTCTCTCTATCTGCCTCTCACTAAAATCAATAAATAAAAATTTTAAGAAGTGATTAAAAAATAAAAAACATACCCATCCTCATAGAAATACATGTCAAACTAGTGAATAAGGTCAACGAATTGCTTTACTCTCAATTTCCTGGTTGATAGTGCATTATTCTTATAAAAGATGTCACAGTGGAAGGGTATATGGGATCTTTCTGTATAATTTCTTACAACTGCATGTGAATCTGTATGTCTGAAAAAAAAAGTTAAAAATAATAAAATTAAAATAAAGGATGATATATATATATATAATCATATTAGGGTTATTATTCCAAAGAAAAATTAATCTTATTAATTTCTTTGAAATGGTCTTAAACCCTATTGTTAAGGGCAAACGGCACCAGAATGGTAAAAGCAAACAGCACAAGAATGTTAACAAAACGCAGTTCAGCCAACTCAGTATTTGAGTTCAGCAAAGTAAGAATTCAGAGCCAACACTCAAAAAATGATATAGTAGGAACTGAGACACAAAGAGAATAGGAGTGATAGGCCAGGCACAGAAGGTCACCAGGGCAGAAAGCTCTGTGTGCCTAGTAATGAACAATTGTAAGGTGCAACTTTGCCCCCAGGGACGTTGCCTCCCCTAGTATATTAATGGTCATGCAGTTCAGACCGTTCCCTGAACTTTCCTCCCCTAGCATCTGGCTAGTCATGCAGTAGACACCTTTAGAGAAGGAACTAGGGAGAAAAGCCTCATAGGACTCTCATACAAGCCCCTGCATTACCACTCCGTTAAGCATTAAGCCCTCAAGACAATGAGGTTCTGACCCAAATCAAATAATCTTAGGAACAAAGCCTCAGGTCTTTGTTCACAGAGGCAAAGTTTGGTCAAACTAGAAAAAAATCCAGGCCTCAGTTGTGTTTCAGCTCCAGGCCAGTAAAGCAGCAAGACTAGGTGAGGCGACTTTATGACTGACATCAGGAACCAGCTCTGATGACTCATGATCCCCTACCCTGGTGCTGACCAATCAGAGGAGACCACAATCCCAAGGAGACACACCTGGAAAGCTGATGAATACTCTATTGAGGTCCTCCCCAAGACTTCCAGACATAAACCCTTAAGATGAATGACCCAAAGTGTGCTCTTTCTCTTTCTTTCTCTGTCACTTGTACCTTCTTTACTTCCTTTTCCCCAGGCATACTTTCTCAGAAATTGGCCAACGCCATTTCCCCTCTCTTTCCTCTAAGCACATTCTCTTTGTCTTTCTTCCTCCTAAGCTCCAAGGACCCTTCTTTTCCTATAGAATTTGTTTCCTGAGCCCACACAGCCTAGATGGCTCATTTCTCCCACAGCTCACTTTTCCCACCTCTATGACTTTCTAAATAAACTTTCACTTTTATATGAGTCTTGGCACTGAATTCTTTCTGAACCAAAATTCAAGAATGAGGTCAAACGTCCAGTGCCATTCACCATTAATATTCTGGTGCCATTTGCCAATAATGCTATCTTTGAGGATAAAATTAAAACCCTAGGGTAATATAATAGGAAATTATTTAAGATTAGTGAACTAAGAGGATAACCAAAGGGCCTGAGCTAGATGGACTTTGAGTTTTATATGACTGTGGCCTGAAAAGAACAACTCAATAAATATTAAAGATAATGGGCCACTTAACTGAGCTATTATAAAGGAAAATACCAGAGGTCACTGACTAAAATGAAAAGGGTAGAAACCTAAGTAATTGTTTTTTCTGTTTTTTTTTTAAATTTTTTTATTTATTTATTCATTTTAGAGAGGAGAGGGAGAGACAGAGATAGAGAGAGAGGAGAGACAGAGAGAGAGAAGGGGGGAGGAGCTGGAAGCATCAACTCCCATATGTGCCTTGACCAGGCAAGCCCAGGGTTTCGAACCGGCAACCTCAGCATTTCCAGGTTGACGTTTTATCCACTGCGCCACCACAGGTCAGGCATAAGTAATTGTTTTAAAAGTTATCTGGAGTAAAGGATATTTGTAAAATTAGAAAGCAAACAAAATATTTGAAAATATAAAATACAGGGATACTCAAAACTAATTTAAAATTCATACAGCTCCTGAAAGAAAATGTAGGAGAGAACTACAACCTTAGAGTAAATAAAGTTTTTAAATTTAATATATTTTATTTTATTTTGTGCACAAAGCATAAAACACTAACCATAAAGAAAAATTATAAGTCCATTTCACAAAATTAAATTTTTCGGCTCACCAAAAGAAAGCATTAAAAAAATGAGGAAACAAACCACAAACACAGATCAGGGACAAAAATATAATTATAGTACACATATCCAACAGAGGACCTTTATCAAGAATATTGAAAGAATTACTATAAATTAACAATAAAAATATAAAATACTTGATCAAAAATTGGCAAAAAATTTCAATAGGTACCGAAAAAGCAAGTTTACAAAAAGCCAAAATACAATGAAAAAGATGCCCAATATCCTTTATTACCATAAAAAATTACATTGAAACCATTAAAAAATACTATTTTGCATTTATTAGAGTAAATTCAAAAGAACATTTGTAAATGTTAAGTAGAGCAATCAGAACTCTCATACATTGTGAAGTATAAAATGGTATAAATATTTTGTAAAGCACTTTGGGCATTTCTTGAAAAGTTAAACATTTATCGACTCTACTCCCTTCCAATACTACTACCAAGAATAGAATTTGTAAAGATGAAATAGAAATTCCACAAAATAATTTAAATTAAAATGATCATAGTATCCTCATTCGCAATAACCCATAAAATGAGAATAACCTAAGTGTCCTTTAATACAAGAGTGTATAAACAAATTGTAGCTATTAATATAATAAATATTTTTATCAATAAAAACACATGTACTATTGATATAAGCAACAACATGAGTGAGTACAAAATTATGTTGAACAAAAGAAGATAAACCCACATACAAAAAATAATTCATAATACATAAAATGCATTAGGAGGTAGATCTGTTAGAACTAATTCCTTTAGATTTATAGCTCATAGTTCATGAGAAAATAATGAACAATTACCCTTAGATTTTTCAATGACCCTCAGGCTTCTATATTATCAAAATCCATATCTATCTCAAACTTTTTATTGATTTTTGTCTAGATTCAGTTTCAAGAAGTAGTGCAAGTGATCACTAACATGATATTTTTCTAACGCAGTTTGTTATTATTAATATTACATCATTTCGATTTGAACAGAATACAAAAATATGAATATTTCTGCATATTTTCCAACCCTGGATTGCTGACTTTATGAAGAGAATGATTATACCATTAAAAATTACTAGGTGAGTGGTGAAATTTCTCTGTTTACTTCTAGAAACATTATACACCATGTGTAATGGCAAGACAGCCTCATTAGTGCTAAAGTATAGAACACTAGCACTAATTAGTTTATAATCTTAGAATCAAAATATCCTCAGGGACACACTGGTGACATAATAGTGGATTCAAAATGGAATGTGCAAAATTTCTTGCATATTTAGATATGTTGCAATTCTAATAAATTTACTATTTTATCATCTTAGCAGGTGTCTATTGCTCACGAATCCAATATTCTATGGTAATTAAACTACTCTAATATTTTTTTTTGTTTTTTCTCTACTTGCCATTACAAACTCTACCTTTATAAAAATTAATTTCTCCTTACTCAGAGCTTTTTCTATCTAACAATGTCACCACATGACTCCCTTTCATCTTTCTGTCTTGCTTCTGTGTTGCTCCTCTATGATTGCTATTTCTATGTGCCTTCTTTAACATCACCCTCAAAAGAGGATCTGACTGAATGGTCCAGTTACCATATGTGGCACATAATATCAGTACTAGATGGTATAGACCTCTCATATTGGTCTACTTTATAGACTGTTGTTCATTTTACAGGAATGACTTTGGATGAGAAATTATCTTTGTTTGTTGCAGGGTCATATGGGAATAAACACAGTGATTCATACATCAGAAAACTCTTAGAAGGGAACTATGAAAATACTATACACACAGAAGTTCTCCAGAAAGAGGATTGTAGCCAGAAGTCACCTTGTGCGGCCTGCCCCGATATGCTCATTAGGGTCTCCTTCAGAGGCATCTCTTACATTCCACTTATGTGTCAACCTATTCATGAAGTAGTTCCAGATGATTAATACTATACCTTTGAAATTATTTAACTAACAATTGAAAATGCTTCCTCAGCCCAGGCCGATTGGGTCAGTGGGTAGTATGTCAGCCACCTGCTGATTCCCAAGTCAGGACACCCATGAGAAGCCATCATCTGCTTCTCTCGACCACCTTCTTTCCTTTCTCTCCCTCCTCCCCTCTAGCAGCCAGTGGCTAGATTGGTTCGAGGGTCAGCCCCAGACGGGTTTTGCCAGGTGGTTTGGGTGCATGTGGGAGTCTATCTCCCCTCACTTAAAAAAAAAGAAAAGAAAATGTCATATTTTTCATTTTCTGATAACTATCTGGTGAATTCATTTTGTTAAAAGAAATTTCATAATAATTTTGCCAATTTCCAATAACTCATCCTTGAAAATTAGGTTGGAACTTTATTGTTATAAATTACTCAAGGGTAAATCAGCACCTAAAATATTGAATCAAAGTGACTATGTAGTATAAAATTCATTGAATTAAACTTTAGCTATCTAGAAATTCTAGTGGTTCCACATTAGCAAATTGAAACTATACAAGAAAATATCAATAACAATATGGTTCATCAGCTACATAAGTAATGTTTTGTGATATTACAGTATATCAAAATTATTTGGAAATATAACTATATTACTAATTACTCTATTTAACATGATAGTTTAGAAATATAAACACTGTTTCAATAGTAATAGAAGAATAACTATTTTGTAAGCACATACTATGTCCCAGAGTTCCAAGTGTTTAAAAAGCATTGTGCATTTAACCTTCAGTGGGGGATTTATCAACTACATTAATCAAATGAGGAAACATTTACAGAAAAGTTAAGCAACTTGCCTAATATAACATGATGATTAAATGGAATTCAGTCAGGATTTGAACTCCAAGCAATCTGATCTAAAGACTATACTTTTAAATATTATATGAGCCCTGGCTGGATTGCTCAGTTGGTTAGAGCATTGTCCCAAAGCACAGAGTTTGCTGACTTAATCCCCAATCAGAGAACAGATTGATGTTCCTAGCTCTCTCTCTTTCTCTCTCCCTTTATCTCTCTCTAAAGTCAATAAACATTAAAACAAATTTTTAAAGAAACTGCTTATTTGTTAAAATAAATAAATTTTTTTTATATAGATTCAACTATAAAATATAAAAAGCATCAATTTGGCCCTGGCCAGTTGGCTCAGTGGTAGAGCGTCGGCCTGGCATGCGGGGGACCCGGACTCGATTCCTGGACAGGGCACATAGGAGAAGCGCCCATTTGCTTCTCCATCCCCCCCCTCCTTCCTCTCTGTCTCTCTCTTCCCCTCCCACAGCCAAGTCTCCATTAGAGCAAAGATGGCCCGGGCGCTGGGGATGGCTCCTTGGCCTCTGCCCCAGGCGCTAGAGTGGCTCTGGTCGCGGCAGAGCGACGCCCCGGAGGGGCAGAGCACCGCCCCTGGTGGGCGTGCGGGTGGATCCCGGTCGGGTGCATGTGGGAATCTGTCTGACTGTCACTCCCCGTTTCCAGCTTCAGAAAAATTAAAAAAAAAAAGCATCAATTTATTATGGAAAAAGCAACATATATCAACTTATATATTTGTTAAAGGCACTTTAAAAAGAATGTAAGATTTTGTATTGTGAGAATAAAAAATTGTGTATATTATTTCTACATTATTTTTATTTCCGAAATCATTATGATTATCAAATAAAGTATCAAAACCAACCCATTAATTTGAGCACATAAACTATATTTGCCCTAAGCATCAAAGTATTTTAAAATTTTAATCAATTTTTAAATAAACTTATTACACTTAATTGTCATTTTTTTATTTATTCATTTTTAGAGAAGAGAGAGACAGAGAGGGAGAGAGAGGAGAGAGAGACAGAGAGAGAGAGAAGGGGGGAGGAGCTGGAAGCATCAACTCCCATATGTACCTTGACCATGCAAGCTCAGGGTTTCAAACCGGCAACCTCAGCATTTCCAGGTCGACGCTTTATCCACTGTGCCACCACAATTGTCATTTTTTATCTTAACATTCCTCTCTCTTTTTAAATTTTAGAATAAGTAATTTATTTATTCATTAAAAAACTAGTTACTTAGTAGTTGCTATATGCCAAGTGTAGAAAAGAGATCTGGAACCATAGTTTTGTTTATCCTAACAAACAGGATATCAATAGGAAGTATGATAAACGGTAGTAATCAGTGTGATGATTGGCAGGTATGAGATGTAAATATATGTGTATGCATACAGGAGTGCCTAATTACTAAGCACGGTTGAGAAAATTCTTTCAGAAGAAAGGGGCATCCAAACAGACATACCAGTATGAGTAAATATTATCATAGACAAAGATAACAGGGGCCAGAGAGAATGACACAATGACTGAAAGTCCAGAGGTGGCAGGGCATTTAAAGAATTTGAAAAGGAACTGTCAGAGGATAATGGCCAAGCTTTTTGCTCCAGAAATCAGGTAAATATTAATATTTCCTTAAATTTGCATTTTAAACTATTCTCATGCCCACTATTTCCATTTAATCTAAGACTAATCTTTTGGGGGGTGGAAAAAGATTTGCTAGCTGAAAATAGAACAAGTTTACATGGTTTGCCTAAAGTCTCAGTTGACAAGAAGGTGGTTAGTGGAGAGTACCTAGAATGAAGTTCTTTCTACCATCATTTCTACTCAATTTTAGAACACATGTCTGATCGCACTGTCTAGAGTACAATATGCTTCTTTTGACCTAGATTGTTATTTGGATTCAGGCCTATGTCATATTATCTCCTTTATTATCTCATGTAGAAATTCCTAACTGGCTATCCTGACAGGAGCAATCTATCATTATTGTACCACAGCTTGCAGAACAATTTTGATCAACCATGTGAACACCCTTATCATTACCACCAAGTGCATAGGCACATTAATATTCTGTGTAATGGCCAAACAGATGCAGAAAGACAATGTATCTCTTCAACAGCCATCTGCTGGCCTCTTCTTTCTCTTGTCACCCTCTCTCTTATTTTCTAATCCATACTGATACACAGCAAGCTTTGTTCATAGGTCTTAATTGAGATGGAAAGGTTCATTTGACCATAATACAAGGTTTTATATGGTCACAAGACTTGCCTTGTGATGGTTCTAGCTCCATGTACCTACACTGCTCCATCATGAACTGAAAAGAGCCAGTGAGGACTCAGAAGCCATAAAGCATCCTCTTGGGACATATCTAAAATAGTAGTGAGTTCACCACAGCTCTAGCTCACCTTGGGGCAGGCATTTCAAAATGTTTAGATTGTATCCACCATAGGGCTGGTGTGTTGAAGCTTTTCTTTCAAAATAGCTTTCTATTTTTTGTGTTTCCAAAGCCTTGCTTGGTGGCATATTTCACCCCACCCCCATTTCTCTCAATGGACAAAAGTAATTAAGTGTCCTCAGTCAGTAAAAAGGAAGTTGATCTTATAGTAGTTTCACCAGGGCTGAGAAAATCTAAAAACCTCCAAAGAGTCACTTTTGCAAAATCTCAATGTTGGTCAAATAAGTTTGTAAATATGATATATGTATTTGCTCGCTTATAGTTTATATTAGGTGTGGGAGACAGGCCAGGTCATTATAACCTAAGGCTTACTCTTAAGACTAAGCTTTTCCCCATACCCTTGACTGATTCCATGATGTGGGGTGGTGCACTCTCATGAGGAATCCCATTATGCGTCAGATAAGTGACTTTGATTCAGAGACTTCCTTATTTGTATTTTGGATTAAAGGTTTTGATTTCTACACTATAAAATGAGGATAGACCAGGAGCTTGCTCTTTCTCGGTTCCTGAGATTAGCATTAGAGAGGAGAGCAGAGGAAGGAGAGCAGAGAAAGGTCACATGGAGGAGAGGAGAAGCAGCCAAGATGGCGGGGTGCTGAAGGAGTAGTCAGTTTTTGCAGAGTTTGTGCAGAGAGAAAGAGTTGGGGAACAGAGGTGAATAAGGCTGGTGAGGCAGAAACCTTTGATTCTAGGAAACTCGGATAAGTCAGTAGCTTTGTGAGTGCTGAATGAGTGGGTTTTGGAGCCCAGTGTGTGTTTTTACTTGCCTGCCAGGGGCAAGCTAGGATTAAAGATAATGGCCCACCAGTTCTTGGCTCTGTTGTTTCATTACTGTCTGTCCGAATCCATTGTGAACCTGCATGGGCCAAGCAGCTGTGATAGTGGTCATAGCTACTGGTCATACACTCAGCAATATGTGGGCAGCTATCACAGATCATCATTCAAATGGTGACTAATACTCTGTAGGTGTGGCCCTGTCCTCAAGCTTGTGTCCCTGGCATTGGCCACTCATATATTCATCGTGGAAGAGGTTAGGGAGCACCCCATGCCCTCTTGCTTTCCCCCTGTGGCCCTGGAGGCCTCGTCCCTCACATTCTTTATTACTCCAACCTCCCAAGACATAGCACTACTAAATACACCTTGTGGTGGGTAAAGTGATCCAGCTCTCTTTCCAGCATCTCTCAAATCTATTATTGATAAACTTTTCATCTCTTCTTCAAGATTGTACTTTTCTTTTCTTTTTATTTACTTTTTTTTTTTTTTTTTTTTTTTTTTTTTTTTTTTTTTTTTTTTTTTTGCGACAGAGGCAGAGAGAGACAGAGAGAGGGAGAGGGACAGATAGGGACAGATAGGCAGGAAAGGAGAGAGAAGCATCAAGTCTTTGTTGAGGCACACATTAGTTATTCATTGACTACTTTCTCATATGTGCCTTGACTGGGGGCTACAGCAGAATGAGTGACCCTTTGCTCAAGCCAGTGAATTTGGGCTCAAGCCAGCGACATTGGGTTTCAAGCCAGCAACCTTTGGGCTCAATACAGGGACCATGGGATCAGGTCTATGATACCACATCCAAGCCAGCAACCCTGCACTCAAGCTGGTGAGCCCATGGTCAAGCCAGATGAGCCCACGCTCAAGGCACTGCCCTCAGAATTTTGAACCTGGGTCTTCTGCATCCCATTCCAATGCTCTATCTACTGCACCACTGCCTGGTCAGGCAAGATTGCACTTTTGCTTTTCAAAATAATTTCTTCTTCAATCTCAAATACCTGCTCTTGCAACTGAACAGCTTCAGATTTGAAACAATTGCTTCTTAAAGTGAAAATGAATTCAAATTAGCAATGGCAGACCCTGATGAAGCTAATTTAACTGCAAAGCAACTACATATTTGTATAAAATATGAACAGGATCTAGAGAAAATAAGAAAGTTAAGTGTGAGAGTCTATTTTTGTCCCAGGTTGAGTCCAAATCTTTAAATCAACGCCAACCTGCAAAATGAGACAAAGCTAATGAAGACCTCCAAGTGAAAATCTTAGTGAAAGGAAGAGCTCTTCAGCTTTGACTTGTTTCCTGGGCTATTAATTCCTGTTTTTGCCCACTCCAATGTTTTTTACCCTCCAAATAAGCAGAATTTTAGGCAGAGAAAAGCAGAATAAGTAAAAGATAGAAAGTTTATGCTTAGAAAACATTTGTAAAACGATGTGCAATGTCTAACAAAACATTCTCTTTTTTCCTTAATCTTACCTTCTTTATAATTGAATTTCATTATGCTTTCTAAATTCTTAAGGCTACATAGAAATACTAAAGTTAATATCCTATACTTCCATATTCAGGAACTATGACTATAACAAAAATTCTTCTCATTTTAATGAAAAACAGTTTGGCTTTGGAGCCAAACAGAAGTGAGTCTGAGTTCATCAGAGTGACTTTGGGACAGTAATTTTAAATTACTTGTTTCTTTTTCTGTCAGTAAAATGGTTATTTAAATCCCTCCCTTAAGGGTGGATGAGAGAATGTATGTAAAGTTACAGTAGTCAGGTAGTGAGTGATCTCTCTACAAAACTTCCCTCTGGCTAAATTTCTTTATCAGCAGCTCAAGGGTACACAGCTTTCACCTCTGCTTGATCTTCTCAGTTTCTGTAGGGAATTTTATTTAAACTGAAGGACATTTTCTCTTTGCTACACTCCTTAAGCAAATTCATACATTTAAATTATTTTACTTGCTCTTCCTACCTCTTCTTCTGTTATGAAAAAACTAATTTGATCTTTCCTCCAAGCTACTTGTCACTTCTCCTTTTGTTTAGTTCTTATATTCATCTATTCCTGTTTTGGCCAATGGTTTCAACTACAGTTTGTTTGTTTTTTTTGTTGTTTTTTTTAAAGACTTTATTCAATTTTCAGAGAGGAGAGAGAGGGAAAGAGGGAGAGAGAGAGAGAGAGAAGGGGGAGGAGCAGGAAGCATCCACTCCCATATGTGCCTTGACCAGGTAAGCCTGGGGTTTCGAACCAGTGACCTCAGTGTTCCAAATCTATGCTTTATCCCACTGCGCCACCACAGGTCAGGCTCAACTACAGTTTTTTTTATTAATTTTTTAAAAAATTTGTATTTAATTAATATAATGCTACAGTAAACACATTCTATTATAATTGTATTTAATTAATACAATGTTTGCTTATCTTTTAGTTAGTTTGAACCTAGAGCTGTGGTAACATCAAAAAATGCATTGAACTAACCATGTCAACATAATAAATTAAAATTTTTTAAAATGCACTGAATTTGGTGTCAGAGACCTGAATTCTATTCCTGGCTTTGACACTAAGGTATAAGCACTTAGGTAACTCACTTCATTTCTATAGGTTTCAAAAACCTCTATCTAGCCTGAACTCTTGTGGCACAGTGGATAAAGAATCAATTTGGAATGGTGAGATTGCCCCGTCAAGGTATATACAGGAAGCTACTACCAGTTGATGCTTTCTGCTTCTCCTTTCTCTTTCTGTCTCTCTAGATCCCCCTCCTCTATCTAAAAATCAATAATATTAAAAAGAAAAAGAAAAAAAAAACCTCTAAGGAGTTTGACCTATGTGATCTTTTTCCCACTCAAGTTTGATCTAAGGTTTTATGGTTCAACTTTTGCAAAAATGTGATTCTTCTTTAATAACATTATATTGGTTTTCCATATATGTCAACCCAGGGCCTCAAGTGACTGCTTTCATTTTTCCTGTGTGTTGCCTCTAGGTGTCTCTCTCCTTTCTTCTTCCTACTCTTCTCACCTACAGAAAAGCTTACAAGAGATGTGTCACCAACAGTTAGGATGAGTCCACACTAACATTTCTTTTGGGTTGAAACTCAGGGAATCTAATGTATGACATTGTAAACTACAAAAATCAAATCAAGTTTTATAACAAGCCGAGAATGATCTAAATTTTACAGAAATAAATAAATAAAATATACACAAACCAGTACATGTGTTAAGATTTACATAGAAAATAATCTGAAAGAACACATATAAAATTGCTAAAAGCAATTATCTCTGGAAGAAAAAACTTGAGATGCAGGAACAGGAGTGGGTAGTCAGGGCTTACATTTTTACTGTAAACTGTCCTATATTATTTAATATCAGAAGCTTCTGTTATTTTTATAACAAAAACACTATCACTGACTAATATTTATTTTTAATTATATAACATTTTGCAAAATGGCTTTATAATTTACCACTGTAAGGCCAGGAGCCGCCATCATGGCCATTTACATGCAGGTTCCCATTGGATTCGGGCAGATGGGAAAGAAATGGCGAAGTCAGAGGATGGGGGAGCCATTCTGTTTATTGGTGTCTCACCAAGACAGGCAAGCCACAAGAGAAGACAAGGGAAAAGCAGAAAACCTGCTTTTCCCATGAAGGGCAAGGGATCTGATAGATATGTGTATTCCAAACTGCCCTCTTGATGTTCCGTTTATCTGTCAGACCTCACCCTTACTGGACTATCACCCCTGAGACAGAGAAATGCCAAGAAACTGACAAGCCGCCCCAAGGAGGGACTCCGGACATACCAGAACTTTTGATTCAACACCCACATGCTCAAAGCCCCCCAAGGAGGAGCATTGCAGACCTACCAGAATGTTTGCCTCAGTATCCCCTCAGGCTCTCCCAAACACTATATAACTCACCCCTAGTCTATAACCAGTGCTCTTCTCCCCTGGAGAAGTGCCCAGCAGGGTTCCTTTCTTCCTTTCAAAAAAGCCTGTTACTCTGTTCTCTCGGACTCCCATGGATTCCAACATTTGGTGCCGAAACCCTGAACAGGGTACTAACTGCCTGGACAATCCCTCTTTGCTGTCCAAACTTACAACCAGAGAAGCAATGAGCAGTGGCAGCTCGTCCTGGGCTTACTCCCTGATTCTGTTTGGATGTGTAATTGTAGGTCAACTGGCCGGCAGTCTAACCCTGTCCTGAACCCCTGCTGGACCAGAAAGGTAAGGAGTTTCTCCCTTCCCCTTCCTCTTCCCCTTCCCCAGTTGGCCTCCAAATTTCTCTCTAAAAACACCCCTTTCTGGTCAGTTTTTAATTCAGACCCCGTATCTATGGGTGGTCTGCCTCTACTCCTTTATGGACTTCTACGAAAGTCTAGGTGCACCTAGCCAGGCCACTCATCTACATCCTGGGATCTCAGCCATGAGGGGACAACCTCTTGTCTGAGATTCTCTTTCTACAGAGATTTTCTCCTCTTGGAACTGTGACTGAAGGTGGAGACGCCCCCTTCTCTCACCAGTCTCCTCTACTGTGGGCTCCTCTCAGTCCAAACCATCCAGCCAGGCTCCCCTCGGAACACAGACTCCTCCCAGTCTCAGGCCTCAGAGACTCACCCTACTCTCTGAAGTTCACAGTTTGGGAGGTTTCTACTCCGAGTGCCTAGCTTCTATGGACTTCCTCAAAAGTCTAAGCGCCTAGCAAAGGTTGCTTTCTACTACCATTACAATATCCTAAGATATCTTGCCCTGGCCGGTTGGCTCAGCGGTAGAGCATCGGCCTAGCGTGCGGAGGACCCGGGTTCGATTCCCGGCCAGGGCACACAGGAGAAGCGCCCATTTGCTTCTCCACCCCTCCGCCGCGCCTTCCTCTCTGTCTCTCTCTTCCCCTCCCGCAGCCAAGGCTCCATTGGAGCAAAGATGGCCCGGGCGCTGGGGATGGCTCTGTGGCCTCTGCCTCAGGCGCTAGAGTGGCTCTGGTCGCAACATGGCGACGCCCAGGATGGGCAGAGCATTGCCCCCTGGTGGGCAGAGCATCGCCCCTGGTGGGCGTGCCGGGTGGATCCCGGTCGGGCGCATGCGGGAGTCTGTCTGACTGTCTCTCCCTGTTTCCAGCTTCAGAAAAATGCAAAAAAAAAAAAAAAAAAAAATTAAAAAAATATCCTAATATATCTTGACAATTTCTGCCACCGGACAGGGAGGTCATCAGAAATTCCTTACGTGCAGACTTTTCTTCTCCCTTCTCTCCTGTCCTTAACTTCTGTGCTTTCTATTCTACACACAGACCATTTTTGCCCAAAGAAACCTCCACTCCTAATCTTTCCTTCACGGTGCCCCTCCTACCTCCTTATAAACTGTGTCTGTGTCTCTTTCCTCTTCACCCTCTCCTCTCTCCTCAGAGCTCTAAATCTTTTTTGACTTCTCTGACCATGTGGTGCTTTAATCTCCTCTTCCTCCTCTTGCAGATTCTGACCCTCCTCCTTTCCATCCAGCTGCTCACGCTGTCCATCCATCTGCTTTCTCTCTTCCTCCCCTCTATACTGGCAACTCCCTGCAATCTCAAAAAACTTTAAAAAACAGAATTGTATATTAAGTTATGTGAGTAAGTAATCTGTTTTGTCTCTTTGTTTGTCAGAAAATATCTCTAGTATAATTTTAATTGAAACAAGTAAAGCACACTCATTTAAATTCCTTAATTCATAATGTATATCTAAAGTCTTTGTTTAATGTGTAACTGTGTCTGTTTCTAAGGCCTTAAACCAGTAATTACCCATGTCATAAACCAAGGCTTACTCATCCCCATGGACTCTTCCTGCATTACCCCCATCCTTCCTGTTCAAAAACCTTCAGGGGCTTATTGCCTTGTACAAGACTTGTACCTAATCAATGAGACAATAGTTCCCCTCCATCCAGTAGTCCCTAATCTCTACAAGTTACTGTCACACATTCCCTCAAACATCACTCACTTCAGGGTCCTAGACCTCAAGAGTGCCTTCTTTAACATTCCTCTACATCCTGACTTTTATTTTCTATTTGCCTTTACCCGGACACTAATGCAGCCCAACAATTAACATGGACTGTCTTACCCCAGGGGATCAAAAACAGCTCACACCTGTTTGGGCAGGCATTAGCTCAGGATTTAGCAGCATACAATCTCAAAACTAGTACTCTCTTACAATATGTAGATGACCTACTCCTCTGCAGCCCCTCCTTGCCTGCTTCAAGGAGACACACCACCACCCTTCTTAACTTCCTCATTGTAAAGGGATATCGTGTCTTCTCTGCTAAGGCTCAACTTCATTCTCAGTCCATAGTCTATCTAGGCATTGCCTTAACCCCCACCCCTGAGTTCTCATCCTAAATCAAACTCAGACCCTCCATAGTCTTCAATCACCTACCACCACAGATCAAATCTTTTTTTTCCTCAGTCTAATAGGCTTCTTTAAACACTGGATTTCCAATTTTGCTCTCTTAATCAAGCCCCTCCGTGAGATCTTCTGAGCATGGCTTTTAAGGTCTATAATGACCAAGGAAGTAACAGAAAAGGCAAATAAGGCCCAAAAGAGGTCAGGAAATACCAGCTTTTGGCTTCAGCGCCCTAAAGGGCTTCATAGAATTCCATTAGGGCCCTACTTCAAAAGTGGAAAAAAGGTCATTGAACTGAAGCCTGCCAGGCTTCCCGATCCCATCAAGGGACACATCATTGCTGTGGAAAGAGGGACATGAGAAGGTAAGCTTCCCCCTTGCTCCCAGTCTCTTCTAGCCCTGCTCCAGCTACCTGTGACCTTACCTTGCCCAGCATGCTGGGAATTGCCACTGAAGGCCCAAGGACATCGTTCATGAGCCTAATGTATTTCTTCCAAGTAGCAGATAACCTGATCTCATTTCTTGTAAACATGAGGACCATCTACTATGCCTTGCTTGAATATCTGAGTTTTATTTATCCTTCAAAGATCTCTAATGTGGGTATTGACAGTCTGATTTTGTTACTTTATTTAATGTATAGCATCTCCTTTATTCCTCTTGTCTCAATGCCCCATACCTATTGTAGGCTGGGAACTGCTGCTAATTTCAACTAGAAGCAGTGCCCACTAGGACTTAAACTCTAACTGCATAGTAGAAATGTAACCACCCTTTCCCTAAGTACTTGTAGGATTTACAGGTTACTCAGCAGTACATCACCCAAGGACTAACTTTCACATGGACGGGTCCACATACCGTGATCCTGACAACTCCCACTACTGCTAAGGGCAGCTCTTTTCTTCACCCTGACCATCTGGAGCTCAGAAACAGAGAAACAAAACTGACCCCTTGTCCTTCTATTCTCTATTTACCTCTCAGCCTGCCTCACCTAATCAGGGGTTTTCTATTCATATGGGACCAACACCTATATGTATCTCCTTAAAAATTGGACAGAAACCTGTACCCTAATCTATCTGACCCCAAATATCAACCTAATCCCACCCCATGAGCCTCTTTCAATTCCTAGTACACTACCCATCAATCAAAGGACCAAACGAGCTATACAGGTAATTTTTCTTCTTGTTGCTTTAAAAATTTCTATAAAAGTAGATCTAGGGAGAGGGGGGACTAGCCATACTGCCCTGTCGTATTCCTACTCTCTTTCTCTCACACTCTGAAGCCCAGCAAATTCGTAAGCATGGAGTCAGTGGTTTCGCACAAACTGGGTGTCTTGACAATTGCCTTCCATTGGTCCACTCACTCTCCTATTTATAATATTTTTCTAACTTTTAGACCCTGCCTCTTATATTTGTTCACTTGTTTCTTATAGAACCACATGCAGACCTTCACCAATCAGAAAATTGAAAAAAATCTACCTAACCCTACACACCAACCCTGAAACCTGCCCTCAAAAAATAGTTAAATCTGAAACCCTGTATCAGCAAACCTCCTAAATCCTGTCTTTCAACCCCTATAGGTCCCCTAACCCTAAAGCTCTCCCACATCCCTGAAAAACTAGGAGAATGAATAGCATTCACCTCTTAATGCTTCTCAATCTTTTTACCCTTCACATAGTAAGGGGACAAGACCGCTGAGTCTTCTTGGCTGAAGAAGGGCCTACAAATGAACATGAAACATTTCTTTTAGCTCAAGCTAACTGCTCTCTCCAGGGCTTCCAGGAAAAAATATTTCTAACTTTACCATGGAAGAACTTTCACCCCCCCTTCCCCCCGCTATACAACCCTCCTTATCTCTGCATTCCTAATCTCCAAATACTTGCTCCCTTCTTTATCAAGTTCCTACTGGCCAGGATGAGAGAAATCACTAGGATTACCTACAATCAAATGCTCCTACACTCCTATTCCCCAATACCCCAAGGAGAACTTCACGAGGGAAATATCAAATAGGTAAGGATGACAGCAGGAAGAAGCCGCCCCTCAGCCTGACAAGTTCCCTCCTGAATGTTCTCCAAACCCCCTTCCTTTTAATATTCAGTCCTTCTAAAAACTTACACCAACAGGTTCCCTGTCTCTACAAATCTCTATATGTCCTCCCATTTGAGAGGAACCAGACCAGCACATCTCATGAGGCTCAACCAGGAGACCATGTATCACCATGTCACTCTGTCCCCTCGGCACTCACAGCAAGCAATTCACAATTATTACCTAAAAAATTTTTTTTACTTCCTCACTCAGGTTTTCAGAGACATTGCCTGGTTCAGACCTTACAACACGGAAATTGACAACCTTCTTAACTGGATGGGGGACTTGGCTTGGCAAGGTTCCCTTCTTAAGTTCTCTTCAGAAGAAGCAATAATTTTCTATTTTTTCTCTGACTCTGGTCTTTCGGAATCCCATGGATGCCAACAGGATCAGGGAGGCCCCTGCAATGGTGATAGCAGGAATCAAGAGAGAACAAACTCCTGGTCTGCCCACTTTATAGTATAGAAATCAAAACCTTTAATCCAATATACAAACAAGGAAGTCTCTGATATAAAGTCACTTATCTGAGGTACAATGGGATTCCTCAATGATGCGGCCTGCTTACAACCTGTCCCCACACACAATGCAAACTATAAGCTGTTATAAAGTACTGCACCCTAGATTCTGAAAAGCACTGTACCTCATTTCATCAAGTTCACATAGAGACATACAGTCCAGATAAATTTTGAAGAGTTTTATTAGAGGAGAAAATTTTAATATGCCAGCCACATATGCCTGACGGAGGCATCTGCAAGCCCAAATCGTGCAGCCCCAAAAATAGTTTAGGGGCTGTTTATATACCCTGGCTCACACACAGGCGGGGGAGAGCATGACATCATGGTATAGGCTGGCAACATATGTTTAGGGCAGGGGTCCCCAAACTTTTTACATAGGGGGCCAGTTCACTGTCCCTCAGATCGTTGGAAGGCCGGACTATAAAAAAAAAAAAACAACTATGCCTGACCAGGCGGTGGTGCAGTTGATATAGCGTCGGACTGGGATGCAGAAGGACCCAGGTTCAAGACCCCAAGGTCACCAGCTTGAGCGCGGGCTCATCTGGCTTGAGCCAAAAGCTCACTAGCTTGGACCCAAGGTCTCTGGCTCGAGCAAGGGGTCACTCAGAATGCTGAAGGTCCATGGTCAAGGCACATATGAGAAAGCAATCAGTGAACAAATAAGGCATTGCAATGAGAAACTGATGATTGATGCTTCTCATCTCTCTCTCCATTCCTGTCTGTCCCTATCTGTCCCTCTCTCTGACTCTATCTCTCTGTCCCTGTAAAAAAAATAATAAAAATAAAAAATAAAAATAAAAAAAACCTATGGGAACAAATACAATATTTAAAATAAAGAACAAGAAAATTTAAATCAACAAACTGACCAGTATTTCAATGAGAACTATGCTCCTTACAATGACCACCAATGAAAGAGGTGTCCCTTCCGGAAGTGTGGCAGGGCTGTAGTTTGGGGACCCCTGGTTTAGGGAATACACAGAAACATTAAGACTCTCAAGGTAACATAATCAAAGACATTTACAAATCTTTCAGGGTTCCTCTTCCCTCACTAGCCTAGAGGTATTTTACTCTCAAGATTCCAGCAAGGGGGAGGAACCACAGTCAATGCAAGATGGTATGTAAATTCTGCCTCCTATTGAAAGAGAAGAAGTTTCTCTTTTACTTTTATTTTAGATTTAAAACTGAATAACCCAATGTTCTTACAAGCTAGAAAATTCTACATTCTTCTCCCTCCCCTCCCTAAAGGAGGGACAGGACAAGAAAGCCTGATAGGAAAGCCTGACCTTTCCTCCCAGAATATTAATATCAATTTTCAGCTTTTGGTACCTTACAACAAAGCGAGCAAACATATATCAATTTACAAACTTATTTGACTAAAATTCCACCCCTTTTGCTCGCTTCACAATCTATACCACAAATATCTTCCATCATGGTCACTGTGCAATGAGTGGGATACATTGCATAAACAGAAACAGTACCAACTACAGTGTAAAGCCAGTAGCCACGGCCACCACCACAGCCGCCTGACCCATGCAGGTTCGCATTGGATTCAAAAAGATAGTAATGAAACAATGGAACTAAGAACTGGTGAGCCATCAGGTTTAGTCCTAGCTTGCACTCAGCAGGCAAGAAATACACACAATAGGAAAAATTTCTCTTTCTATTCAGGGCTCCCAAAGCCAATGACTTATCCCAGTTTCCTAGAATCAAAGGTTTCTAGCTTACCAGACTTATTCACCTCTATTCCCCATCTCCTTCTCTCTGCACAAACTGGCTTCTCTTTCAACACTCTGCCATCTTGGCTGTTTCTCCTGGCCTCCTCCACGTGGACTCTCTCTGCTCTCTCCTCTAATGCTAATCTCAGGAAATGAGAGAGCAAACTCTCAGTCTGCCCCCATTTTATAATGTAGAAATCAGAACCTTTAATGTAATATACAAATAAAGAAGTCTCTGAATCAAAGTCACTTATCTGAGGCATAATGGGATTCCTCATGAGAGTGCACCACCCTACATCAAAAAAGGTGGGAAAGGCTTAGTCCTAAAATCAAGCCCCAAGCTAAAAGGATCCTGCCTGCCCACAGCCCACCCTCAACATAAATTAATATCACCTGGGTGACAGGTTTCCAAGTGGGCAGTTCCGTCTTTAGCAAAGTGAGCATAATATATTTGATCTGCCCAGCATCCACTAATGAGTAAAGAACTTCAGCACCTTTCCACAATTGGGACCAAAACCCAATAGGTTGTCATAGGCGCTCTGTCCACTGCCACAAGCCCCATCCAAACCCCTCTGAGGTTACATGAACATCCAGCTCACAGGGCCTGGCAGGCTCAAACACATTCAAGGCCTGTGCCACTTTGACAGCTGTTGGTCAAATAAGATTGTAAATATGATATATATGTTTGCTCGCTTGTGATTTATATTGGGTGTGGGGGACAGGCTATAAGCAGGCCAGGTCTTTGTAGCCTAAGGTTTAGTTTTAAGATTAAGCTTTTCCCCACACCCTTGACTGATTGTATGATCTGGGTGATGCACTCTCATGAGGAATCCAATTATGCCTCAGATAAGTGCCTTTGTATCAGAGACTTCCTTATTTGTATATTGGATTAAGGGTTTTTGGTTTTCTACTCTATAAAGTGGGACAGACCAGGAGCTTGCATACGCAGTTCCTGCTATCACCATTGCAGGGGCTTCCCTGATCCCTTGCCCTTCATGGGAAAAGCTGATTTTCTGCTTTTCCCTTGTCTTCTTTTGTGGTTTGCCTGTCTTGGTGAAACACCAATAAATAGGATGGCCCACCATCCTCCAACTCTGCCATTTCTTTACAGTCTGCCCGAATCCAATGGGAACCTGCATGTGAATGGCCATGATGGCGGCTCCTGGCCTTACAACTGGCGTAGTTTGCGGCAGGATTCAGAGATTGGAATGCGGCTGCCACCCTTGATGGGTGGGGTAGAGTACTGGTTGCTGCTCTGGTTCCCCATGGCTGTCCTTTTAGGGGCCATGGGCTACGTGTTTTTTACTCATGAGGAAACCAGGAGTTCTGTGTGAGAAGCTGCCCGAAGTCAAAAGCTTCAGTATGAATTGCAAATAGAACGGCAGAAAAGGCTGGAATTGGAGCGAGCACTGGAGAAGGAATTACGGGTTCACGAGTTGCAGTTTACCCTGGAAGCTGAACGTTTTCACCGGCAGTTGTTGGAGAAAGAACTGTGGATTCAAGAGCTCGAGTCTCAGCTTCAGGCCAAAAGCCAGCAGCCACAGAAGCCTAAACGGTCGCCAAATGAGAAGCAGCATCCGTGCCGGTGGATTGGCTTTGAGTCAGTGGGAGCAGGCACTTAGAACTCCTCTTCTGAGGATGAGAAGGCTCAGGCTGAAGCTGCCATACACACACTGAGAGCCCGACCAGTGGTGGCCAAGAAGGTAAAAATCCAGCAACAAAGAGTCCCTCAGGGGCAGCCACAGCCTCCTGTAGAGGTA
Source organism: Saccopteryx leptura (assembly GCF_036850995.1). Lineage (NCBI taxonomy): Eukaryota > Metazoa > Chordata > Mammalia > Chiroptera > Emballonuridae > Saccopteryx > Saccopteryx leptura. The sequence goes on from NC_089511.1 coordinate 66,916,423, forward strand.
ATGGAACACTCTGTGGTCCGGCCCTATACCCAGGTAGAGCTGATGGAGTTGGGGGCACAATTTAGGCAGAAACCTACTGAATCCCTGGGAACCTGGTTACTACGATTATGGAATATAGGGGTGGATGGCATCATGCTATCTAGAACAGAGATGGAGAAATTGGCCACCATTACCACACACTCTTCCTTGAGGCAACGTCTTCAGAACTGCCATGGCAACCCAGGAGACCATACCCTATTAGAATGGGTGATGGCTGCCATTTGTATGGTCTGGCAGAATGCTGGAGAATTGCTGGGGCAATGAGTCAGTGGCAGTGCTACAGTCAGTTAGTAAAGGTCCTTCGGGAAGTAGTTATGAAGAATGCTATTTTCAACCCTGGGTCCCGTGGGCCAGACGAGAAAGTGTTTACGGCAAAAATGAGAAAATTTGTCCTTGTTAGTGCCCCGTCAGCTCTTTTTGGGTCACTTGTGGTTATCTTGGGCCCCTATGTGGGGCAGCCCATCAATGCAGTTACACAGATGTAGCAGATTTGGGAGAGCTGGAGGCCGCTCGGGATCATAAGGCAGTGAGGGCTGCTGCCTATGTTGCCCCCCCAACTAGCAAGGGAAACGGGCCTGTAAAGGTTACCCGAAAGCAGATGTGGGTAGATTTGATTGCGGCTGGAGCAGATAAGGGGAAATTGGATGGCCAGTCTAATAAAATTCTTTTGGAGCTTTGGTGGCAGCTTAAACCAGAACAGAAGTTCCAGCCACTGAGACGAAAGGCCCCAGCAGCTACCAATAAAATGTTTGGTGTGTGGACAGCTCAGTTACAAGATTATATGATAGAGATGGCCGAGGGAGAGAACTTCCAAGACCCATTGTACCAGTTTGAATAGGAAAAACACCGAGGTACCCATCTAACAGGGATGGGCGGGGACCGGAGGCCACACGTGGAACTGGCTATCCACTGGTCCCCTTCCAATGTACAATGGGTGTTGGCCTTGGTGGATACAGGTGCAGAATGTTCCCTTCTCTATGGGAGCCCAGAGCGGTTTGCTGGGACCCCAGTGGCCATTGATGGTTAGGGGGGCCAAACTGTTCAAGTGAAGCCAATAGCTATTCCATTGGGGTAGGAAGACTGCCTCCTAAGCCATATAAGGTGTATTTATCTCCTATTCCTGAATATATTTTGGGGGTAGATGTCTTGCAAGGACTGTGGTTGGAAACTACAGCTGTCGAGTTTCGGCGGCAGATCAGGGTTGTGAAGGCCGTATTTCAGGGACACGTATCACATTCCCCTTTGCAATTACCCATCCCTCGGCGTGTGACTAACACCAAGCAGTACCGCCTGCCAGGTGGTTATGAAGAAGTCACAGGGACAGACCTCGAACTAGAAAAGGTGGGAATCATCCAGCCAGCACAGTCCTTACAACTCCCCGGTATGGCCTGTGTGCAAATCAGATGGAACCTGGAGAATGACCGTAGATTACAGGGAACTTAATGAACTTGTTTCCCCTTTGCACAGTGCTCTTCCCTCAATAGCTAACATGATGGATTGGCTAAGCCGTGAGTTGGGGACATACCACTTTGTGGCAGACTTGGCCAATGCTTTTTTCTCTATTGATATAGCTGCAGAGAGTCAAGACCAATTTGCCTTCAATTGGAAAGGGACACAATGGACCTTTACAGTGTTACCTCAGGGCTATTTGCATAGCCCCACCTTGTGCCATGGGCTGGTGGCTCCTGACCTGGCTAAATGGAAACAGCCAGAGGCAGTTCGCATGTAACATTATATTGATGATATTATGCTAACTAGTGATTCTCTTCCAGAATTGGAGCAAGCAGTCCCTACCCTGCTATCCCATTTGAAAGCATGTGGCTGGGCAGTCAACGAGAACAAATTACAAGGACCTGGGTTATCTGTTAAATTCTTGGGAGTTGTCTGGTTGGGTAAGTCAAAAGTTATCCCTGATGCAGTTATAGATAAGATTCAAGCATACCCCGTGCCCACTACGGTAAAACAGTTACAGGAATTCTTAGGTTTTTTGGGGTATTGGCGAGCATTTACACCCCATTTGGCTCAGTTACTACACCCCTTGAACAACCTTATTCGAAAGGGGGTTCGCTGGGATTGGACTAAGAAGGGACAAGGTTTATTTGCAGCAGCTAAGATAGCTGTCAAGGTGGCACAGGCCTTGAATGTGTTTGATCCTGCAGGCCCTGTGTGCTGGATGTTCATGTAACCTCAGAGGGGTTTGGATGGGGCTTGTGGCAGCGGAAAGAGCACCTAAGGCAACCTATTGGGTTTTGGTCCCAATTGTGGAAAGGTGCTGAAGTTGGTTACTCATTAGTGGAGAAGGAGCTGGCAGCTGTGTATGCTGCCCTCCTGGCCACTGAGAGTATTACAACCACAACACCAGTTACAGTCAAGACAACATACCCTATTGCTGGATGGGTGAGAGATTGGGCAACCAAACCACGCAGTGGTATGGCCCAAATGTCCACCCTGGCCAAGTGGAGTGCCTACCTGCAACAACGCTCTGCTCTTAGCACCAGCCCGTTGAGGGCAGAACTGCAGGAAGTCTTGGGTCCAGTAACCTATGCAACCTTAGAGTCAGGTGAAACTGGGGCTCAGGAGGCAGAACCTAAAGTCAGTCCCTACCAGGAGGGGCGGGTGCCCATCCCCGAAGATGCCTGGTATACTGATGGTTCCAGCAGGGGCCAACCTGCCAAATGGACAGCTATAGCCTTCCGTCCAGCTACTGAGACTATTTGGAGGGACACGGGTACAGGCCAGAGCAGCCAATGGGCAGAATTAAGAGCTGTTTGGCTAGTTGCCCATAATGAACCTTCACCTCTGGTGATCTGTACTGACAGCTGGGCTGTCTATTGTGGACTGACCCTTTGGATTGCTACTTGGCACATTAACCAGTGGATGGTAATGCACCGTCCACAATGGGGTCAGGCCATGTGTCAGGACTTATGGGAAATAGGACACCAGAAGCAGGTGACAGTATATCATGTCACGGGGCATGCCCCTCTAGCCCATACTGGTAATGATGAGGCAGATACGTTGGCAAGGGTGCGATGGTTGGAGACTGCCCCTGCAGGTGATGTGGTGCAGTGGCTCCACCGGCACCTGCTCCATGTGGGACAGAAAACTATGTGGGCTACGGTTAATGCGTGGAACTCGCCTGTGTTCTATGCAGAGGTACTTGCAGCCTGTGAGCAATGTGCAGTATGTTCTAAGGAGCACCCTCGGAGACCACTGGTGTCACCTGGACAGATCCAGAGGGGTCATGTTCCACTGACACGATGGCAGATAGACATCACTGGACCCTTACCAAAGTCAGAAGGGTACCAGTATGTAGTCACTTGTGTAGATACTGCCACCGGGCTGCTTGCTGCTTACCCTGCCCGTAACCCTGATCAGAGGGCAGTCATACAGGCTCTGGACCGCCTGAGTGCAGCATATGGGTGACCGCTGGTCCTTGAAAGTGACAATGGTACCCACTTTACTGGTTCAACGGTGAGGCAATAGGATCAAAGGCTGGGGGTGGACTGGAAGTACCATGTTCCCTACCACCCCCAGGCTGCTGGCATCATTGAGCATATAATGGACTCTTAAAGCAGGGACTGCAAAAGGAGGGGGGCACTGGCTCTTTTACTGGATGGACACACCGCTTATGGGCAGTACTCCGGATTTTGAATGAGCGACCTCGACGGGGGAGCCGAGCTCCAGTAGAAGCCCTCCTGCATCGGACAGCTTCCCCCATTCAGTTGCAGATACGCACCAAGGACATTTTACTCAAGCCAGGTTTCGGAGAGCAGGGCAACGTGTTCTTGCCTGCTCCAACAGCCCTTCTTAAAGGACAACTACTTCGATGGACTTGGCTCTGGACTGTACAGGCCCCCCATCTGAGATGGGTGGCCTTAGTGGCACCATGGGAAAAGGGGCTAGAGGTGGACCTCCAGTTAACTCCTTGGGCAACCAGCACCTGGCCACCTAAGGTAGAAGTGTATTATCCCTTAAGTGCTCAAGGGGACAGCACTATGAAGGGCACTGTTGGTCAAATAAGTTTGTAAATATGATATATATGTTTGCTCACTTGTGACTTATATTGGGTGTGGGGGACAGGCTGTGGGCAGGCCAGGTCGTTGTGGCCTGGGGTTTGGTTTTGGGACTGGGCTTTTCCCCACACCCTTGACTGATTGTATGATCTGGGTGGTGCACTCTCATGAGGAATCCAGTTATGCCTTGAATAAGTGATTTTGTATCAGAGACTTCCTCGTTTGTATATTGGATTAAGGGATTTTGGTTTTCTACACTATAAAGTGGGACAGACCAGGAGCTGGCACACAGTTCCTGCTATCACAATTGCAGGGGCTTCCCTGATCCCTTGCCCTTCATGGGAAGAGCTGGTTTTCTGCTTTTCCCTTGTCTTCTTTTGTGGTTTGCCTGTCTTGGTGAGACACCAATAAATAGGATGGCCCCCCATCCTCTGACTCCGCCATTTCTTTATCGTCTGCCCGAATCCAATGGGAACCTGCATGTGAATGGCCACGATGGTGGCTCCTGGCCTTACAGGCACCTTTGTAATTTCTTTATAGCCAATAATGAGTTTTCCTATTTTACTACACATAGAACCAGCAGATGCTGGTGTGTTGGGCAGATAAAATGTATTATGCTCACTTTGTTAAAGATAACAGGAGGAGGCCGTCGCTCAGGTGATGTTAATGTGTGTTGGGGTGGGCTAAAGGCAGGCAGAATCCTTTAGCCTGGGGCTTGGTTTTGGGATTAAGCCTTTCCTACCCTTTTTGATGTAGGGCGGTACAATCCTATCATGCCTCAGAGGGTGACTTTGTATTAGAGACTTCCCTATTATGTATATTGGATTAAGGGTTTGGATTTCTACACTATAAAATGGAGGCAGAACGGGACTTGGCGCTTGGTTCCTGAGGTTAGCATGAGAGAGCGGAGAGAGTAGAGCCAGCAGCTAAAGGAGGCCACGTGGAGGAGGTCAGGAGAAGCAGCCAAGATGGCGGAGTGCTGAGTGAGATGCCAGTTTGTACAGAGTTTGTATCTGGGATAGGGAACAGAGGTGAATAAAGTCTGGTGAGCTAGAAACCTTTGATTCTAGGAAACTCGGATAAGTCAGTGGCTTTGTGAGCACTGAATGTGACTGGGTTTTGGAGCCCAGTGTGTGTTTTTACTTGCCCGCCGGGTGCAAGGTAGGATTAAAGGCTATGGCCCATCAGTTTTTGGCTCCGCTGTTTCTTTGCCGACTGTCCGAATCCAATGCGAACCTGCATAGGCCAGAAGGCTGCTGTGATAGTGGCCCTGGCCGTGCCTCCTGGCTTTACACTGGTGTATTGGCCAATAAGGTTTGGTATGCCCCCTCAGGGTGGCCTTTGTTGCCAGCTATGGTGCTGTCTGCAGACAAAACTCTGGCCTGTATTCTGCCAGAGGGAAAAGATTTGCCTCTCTTGGTGCCACTGACAGCTCTCTCATTTTGCCCGTAGCTTTTGATTTGTTAATCTTATTGCTGTAGTTGGTACTGTTTCTGTTTATGCAATGTATCCCACTCCTTGCACAGTGACCATCATGGAAGATGCCTGTGGTTTAGATTGTAAAGCGAGCAAAAGGGGTGAAATGTTGGTCAAATAAGTTTGTAAACATGATATATATGTTTGCTCGCTTGTGACTTATATTGGGTGTGGGGGACAGGCTATAAGCAGGCCAGGTCGTTGTAGCCTAAGGTTTAGTTTTAAGATTAAGCTTTTCTCCACACCCTTGACTGATTGTATGATCTGGGTGGTGCACTCTCATGAGGAATCCAATTATGCCTCAGATAAGTGCCTTTGTATCAGAGACTTCCTTATTTGTATATTGGATTAAGGGTTTTTGGTTTTCTACACTATAAAGTGGGACAGACCAGGAGCTTGCTCTCTCAGTTCCTGCTATCATGATTGCAGGGGCTTCCCTGATCCCTTGTCCTTCATGGGAGAAGCTGATTTTCTGCTTTTCCCTTGTCTTCTTTTGTGGTTTGCCTGTCTTGGTGAGACACCAATAAATAGAATGGCCCACCATCCTCCGACTCCGCCATTTCTTTACCGTCTGCCCAAATCCAATGGAAACCTGCATGTGAATGGCCATGATGGCGGCTCCTGGCCTTACAACAGCTCTCTTAGTTGCTGCATATGGACCTTGTGCCTGCTCAATCCAATCCCAACAAACCCCCTTTTGAATAAGGTTGTAAAAGAGGCATAGTAACTGAGCCAAATGGGGTGTAAATGCTCGCCAATACCCCCCAAAAACCTAAGAATTCCTGTAACTGTTTTACCGTAGTGGGCACGGGGTATGCTTGAATCTTATCTATAACTGCATCAGGGATAACTTTTGACTTACCCAACCAGACAACTCCCAAGAATTTAACAGATAACCCAGGTCCTTGTAATTTGTTCTCATTGACTGCTCAGCCACATGCTTTCAAATGGGATAGCAGGGTAGGGACTGCTTGCTCCAATTCTGGAAGAGAATCACTAGTTAGCATAATATCATCAATATAATGTTACATGCGAACTGCCTCTGGCTGTTTCCATTTAGCCAGGTCAGAAGCCACCAGCCCATGGCACAAGATGGGGCTATGCAAATAGCCCTGGGGTAACACTGTAAAGGTCCATTGTGTCCCTTCTCAACTGAAGGCAAATTGGTCTTGAGTCTCTGCAGCTATATCAATAGAGAAAAAGCATTGGCCAAGTCTGCCACAAAGTGGTATGTCCTGTTGGGCAGATAAAATATATTATGCTCACTTTGTTAAAGATGGCACTGCCCACGTGGAGGCCGTCGCCCAGGTGATATTAATGTGTGTTGGGGGTGGGCTGTGGGCAGGCAGGATCCTTGTAGCCTGGGGTTTGGTTTTGGGATTAAGCCTTTCCCACCCTTTTTGATGTGGGGTGGCACAATCCCATCTTGACTCAGATAGGTGACTTTGTATTAGAGACTTCCCTATTGTGTATATTGGATTAAAGGTTTGGATTTCTACACTATAAAATAGGGGCAGAAAACTGCAATGAGATACCACCTCACACCTGTTAGATTAGCTATTATTAATAAGACAGGTAATAGCAAATGTTGGAGAGGCTGTGGAGAAAAAGGAATCCTCATCCACTGTTGGTGGGAATGTAAAGTAGTACAACCATTATGGAAGAAAATATGGTGGTTCCTCAAAAAACTGAAAATAGAACTACCTTATGATGCAGCAATCCCTCTACTGGTTATATACCCCAAAAACTCAGAAACACTGATATGTAAAGACACATGCAGCCCCATGTTCATTGCAGCATTGTTCACTGTGGCCAGGACATGGAAACAACCAAAAAGCCCGTCAATAGATGACTGGATAAAGAAGATGTGGCACATATACACTATGGAATACTACTCAGCCATAAGAAATGATGACATCGGATCATTTACAGCAAAATGGTGGGATCTTGATAACATTATACGAAGTGAAATTAGTAAATTAGAAAAAAACAGAAACTGCATTATTCCATACGTAAGTGGGACATAAAAGTGAGACTAAGAGACATTGATAAGAGTGTGGCGGTTACGGGGGGAGGGGGGAGAAGGAGAGGGAAAGGGGGAGGGGGAGCGGCACAAAGAAAACTAGATAGAAGGTGACAGAGGACAATCTGACTTTGGGTGATGGGTATGCAACATAATTGAATGACAAGATAACCTGGACATGTTATCTTTGAATATATGTATCCTAGTTTATTGATGTTGCCCCATTAAAAAAATAAAATTATTAAAAAAAAAATAGGGGCAGAATAGGAGCTTGCACTCTTGGTTCCTGAGATTATCATTAGAGAACAGAGAGCAGAGAGCAGAGAAAGGCCACGTGGAAGAGGCCAGGAGAAGCAGCCAAGATGGCGGAGTGTTGAGTGAGAAGCCAGTTTGTGCAGAGTTTGTGCAGGGAGAAGGAAGGAGATGGGGAACAGAGGTGAATAAGTCTGGTGAGCTAGAAATCTTTGATTCTAGGAAACTCGGATAAGTCAGTAGCTTTGTGAGCACTGAATGTGAGTGGGTTTTGGAGCCCAGTGTGTGTTTTTACTTGCCCACCAGGTGCAAGCTAGAATTAAAGAAGATGGCCCATCAGTTTTTGGCTCCATTGTTTCTTTATCGACTGTCCGAATCCAATGCGAACCTGCATGGGCCAGGCTGCTGTGATGGTGGCCCTGACTACTGGTTTTACAGTCCCCAACTTATGGCTTAGCCGTACCATCATGTTAGCTATCCAGGGAACAGCAGCGTACAAAGGGGGAACAACTTTATTAAGTCCCTGTAATCTACTATCATTCTCCAGATTCTGTCTGGTTTGCACACAGGCCATACCGAAGAGTTGTAAGGACTGTGTGCTGGCCGGATGATCCCCACCTTTTCTAGTTCGAGGATTGTCCCTGTGACTTCTTTATAACCACCTGGCAGGTGGTACTGCTTAGTGTTAGTCACACGCCGAGGGATGGGTAATTGCAAAGGGGAATGTGATACATGTCCCTGAAATACGGCCTTCACAACCCTAATTCATAGCCGGAACTCCCCAGCTGTAGTTTCCAACCACAGTCCTTGCAAGACATCTACCCCCAAAATATATTCAGGAATAGGAGATACATACACCTTATATGGTTTAGGAGGCAGTCTCTCTATCCCCAATGGAATAGCTATTGGCTTCACTTGAACAGTTTGGCCCCCATAACCGTCAATGGCCACTGGGGTCCCAGCAAACCGCTCTGGACTCCCATAGAGGAGGGAACATTCTGCACCTGTATCCACCAAGGCCAACACCCATTGTACATTGGAAGGGGACCAGTGGATAGCCAGTTCCATGTGTGGCCTCCGGTCCCCACCCATCCCCGTTAGATGGGTCCCTCGTCCCTTTTCCTATTCAAACTGCTACAATGGGTCTTGGAAGTTCTCCTCTCCCTTGGCCGTCTTTATCATATAATCTTGTAACCGAGCTGTCCGCACACCAAACGTTTTATTGGTAGCTGCTGGGGCCTTTCATCTCAGTGGCTGGAACTTCTGTTCTGGTTTAAGCTGCCGCCAAAGCTCCAAAAGAATTTTATTAGACTGGCCATCCAATTTCCCCTTATCTGCTCCAGCCGCAATCAATTCTACTCATCTGTGTTCAGGTAACATTTATAGGCCTGTTTCCCTTGTTATTTGGGGGGGCAACATAGGCTGCAGCCCTCATTGCTTTTATGATCCTGAGTGGCCTCCAGCTCTCCCAAATCTGCTACATCTGTGTAACTGCATTGATGGGCTACCCCACAGAGGGGTCCAAGATAGCCACAGTGACCTAAAAAGGGCTGACGGAATGCTAACAAGGATAAATTCCCTCATTTTTGCCATAAACACTTCCTCGTCTGGCCCAGAGGACCCAGGTTCAAAAACAGCATTCTTTATACCTTGTTTCCAAAGGATCTTTACTGACTCACTGTAGCACTGCCACCGACTCATTGCCCCTGGCAATTCTCCAGCATTCTGCCAGACTATATGAATGGCGGCCATCACCCATTCTAATAGGGTATGGTCTCCTGGGTTGCCATGGCAGTTCTGAAGACGCTGCCTCAAGGAGGAGTGTGTGGCAATGGCGGTCAATTTCTCCATCTCTGTTCTGGAGAGCATGATACCATCTACCCTATGTCCCATAATCGTAGTAACCAGGCTACCAAGGATTCAGTAGGTTTCTGCCTAAATTGTGCCCCCAACTCCATCAGCTCTACCTGGGTATAGGGCTGGACCACAGAGTGTTCCATTACCTCGGCAAGACGCTGTGGCTGCCCCTGAGGGACTCTTTGTTGCTGGGTTTTTACCTTCTTGGCAACCACTGGTTGGGCTCTCAGTGTGCATATGGCAGCTTAAACCTGAGCCTTCTCATCCTCAGAAGAGGAGTTGCAAGCACATGCTCCTGCTGACTCAAAGCCAATCCACCGGCACGGATGCTGCTTCTCCTTTGTCGACCATTTAGGCTCCTGTGCCTGCTGGCTTTTGGCCAGAAACTGAGACTCGAGCTCTTGAATCTGTTGTTATTTCTCCAACAACTGCCAGTGCAAACGTTCATCTTCCAGGGCAGATTTCAAATCGTGTACCTGTAATTCCTTCTCCAGTACTCAGTTCAATTCAAGCCTCTTCTGCGGTCGATTTGCAATTCATACTGAAACTTTCCTAGGCAGCTTCTTGTACAGAACTCCTGGTTTACTCTTGAGTTAAGAACACCCAGCCCACGGCCCTTGAAAGGACAGCCATGGGGAGCCAGAGCAGCAACCAGTCCTCTACCCCACCCCTCAAGGGTGGTGGCCCCACAACAATCTCTGAATCCTGCTGCAAACTACGCCAGTTGTAAGGCCAGGAGCCACCATCGTGGCCATTCACATGCAGGTTCCTTTGGATTCGGGCAGACGGTAAAGATATGGCAGAGTCAGAGGATTGTGGGCCATTCTGTTTATTGGTGTCTTACCAAGACAGGCAAGCCACAAGAGAAGCCAAGGGAAAAGCAGAAAACCTTTAATCCAATATACAAACAAGGAAGTCTCTGATACAAAGTCACTTATCTGAGCCATAATAGGATTCCTCATGAGAGTGCACCACCCACATCATGCAACAGTCAAGGGTGTGGGGAAAAGTTTAGTCTTAAAACTAAGCTTCAGCTATAACCACCAACCTGCATACAGCCTGTTCCCCACACCCAATGCAAACTATAAGCGAGCAAACATATATCAATTTAAAAACTTATTTGACCAACAACCCCATATAAGGTATAAAATTGTTAACAAAATAGTGAGTTGAGGTAGAAAATGATCGTTAGTATTACACAAGAAATGTGTTGGTATAGCCAGTGAGTAAATCTGATTTCTTCTCCAACTCAAGCAGGAAGTGATATTTTCTTCTAAGAGTGGTTTTACTGTTGTTCTCTTTGTATCTATAGTAAGAAAACTAATTGACAATTAAAATATAATTGAAAAAAAACATGGATAGTACTAAACCTTTGCATTAGAGAAAGTACTGAGAGATAAGCAAAAGCCAACACTGCATTTAACAGAATAGACCAGGGTGGTGGCAGGATTTTGTAGAACACATTAGAGCAAAGCAAATCTCCAAAGAAATCAATAAAGACTGCATTTAAAAATAAGTTGTTCAGAGGGCCCTGGCCGGTTGGCTCAGTGGTAGAGCATTGGCCTGGCATGCAGGAGTCCTGGGTTCGATTCCCGGCCAGGGCACACAGGAGAAGTGCCCATCTGCTTCTCCACCCCTCCCCCTCTCCTTCCTCTCTGTCTCTCTCTTCCCCTCCTGCAGCCGAGGCTCCATTTGAGCAAAGATGGCCCAGGCACTGAGGATAGCTCAGTGGCCTCTGCCTCAGGCACTAGAATGGCTCTGGTCGCAACAGAGCAATGCCCCAGATGGGCAGAGCATCACCCCCTGGTGGGCATGCCGGGTGGATCCCGGTTGAGCGCATGCGGGAGTCTGTCTGACTGCCTCCCCGTTTCCAACTTCAGAAAAATACAAAAAAAAAATAAGTTGTTCAGAAAGAGCACAAAGACTAATGATTCTGCAGATAGTCATAAAGACAAAAGAAAGAAGATACTTTCTAAGCAAAGACAGCACAGTTCAACAGCAAAAACTATTATAAGAATAGCAAAGAAAATGGGCTAGAATCAAAATACATTAAAAGTCATTCACAACTAACATTATTATCAAAAGCCTTTATATAATGTTTACAATTGTGTGACTTTTTCCTAACAAAAGCACAGTTTGCTTTTCGAGTTTGTGCTCAGTCATTGACAGGGTGTCAGGTTTATTTTGCTCTTCTTGTTCCTCCATTACAGGGTGAGGACAACATAGAGTGCTCCAAGGGCATGCAAAAGAGAAAGGAGAAAACTGTTCAACCTTTCTTTTAGAACACTACACAGTTCAAAGCATTCTAACCTCTTTTCCTGCTCCAAACTCTCTACTTATATCTAAGTTCTGTGGAAGTGCACTGGTTCCAAAACAGACTGGAGTTTCCTCCAGCTCTAATTGGAGTAGTTAGCGCCTTGTTCCAGCTGCAGCCTTAGTCATCAGTTCCAGGAAACCCTGACACCAATGCACTGTGTGTCTAAACATATACTACCTACTTGGTTTTCTCTATCTCCAAACACAATGAACACATCTTCTCATCTTATCAGTCCTCTAGTAACAGTCCCACAGTTGAAAAACTCACCATGGCTTCTGAGACAAGACTTGATTTTCTTTGCAATGTTTTTCATACCTCTGGTCAGTCTTCTTGGCTATTTCTTCCTTCTCACAAGAATTCTATATTCTATATGTGCTTGTTCCTGCATCTTTTTTTTTCTCTAATATACCCTCTCCAAGTGTAAGTGCATTCTATGATAAGGAAATCAAATTTTTATCATAGGCCAACTTTATACTCTAAGTTCTAAAATCATATATGCAATGATCCATATGACTTATCTGAAAAATAAGTAAATTTAACATCTAATGAACCCATTAAAATGGAATTAAATTTGTGCCCAAACAGCCTTCTCCAGATCTCTCTTAGTTCATTTTGTCACATTTATACCCACACAATGGCCTAAAATAAGAAACCTAAGACAAATTTGTTTCCCTCATTTCTTCCAATTTTACATCTATTCCCAGTAAATTCAGTCAATTTTATCTCCAAAATAAATGTCAAATCTGTCCACCTCTTCTGCCCATAGTCCAGCACTATCTAATACAGATATAATGCAAACAACATATGTAATTTTTAATTTGTTAGTAGTCACATTAATAAAATAAGTAACTATTTGTATGTGACAAATTGACAATATTTTGGATATATCTGGTTATATATATTAACATTAATTTGACTGTACAGCTATAAAAACAAATAAATGACATATTTTACATGCTTTTTTTTCTTTGATGTCTTCAGAATTGGTTGTGGGTTTCACACTTGTATGGCACATCAATTCACACTTAGCCAAATTTGAAGCACTTGATAGCCACATGCAACTACTGTATTGAACTAATCTAGGACAGTATCATCTTACTGCCTGGAAAGCTACAAAAGACTCGTATCTGGTATTCTCACTTACACTCTTGCCAACCTCATCCTCAACAACATATTTGTCATGGGCTTATGAGAACTGCATACAACATAATTCCCTGCTTCTGCGATGAAACAATAATGGAACTAGGTAGACTTCCCTGTTCCTGTGTTGATAATACAAATCAAGTGAAACTAATTTAGCTGTTTCTCCAGGAAATATTTTCTCTGAAGAGAAAACTAATCCAGCTAAACAGATCAATAAATTATCAAGACTAACAAATTCATTTGGATTAATTTCAAGATCCTCAATTCACTGTGTTCTCCCATTCAAATATACTAAATCACCAAATCCCAACCAGTTCTGCCTCTTGAAAGATGCACTTTAAAATCACTTTAAAATTTACAGTCCTTAAAATCCTGTAAAAAGCCTTACCTAATGTCCTCAGTTTCAAACAATAGTAAGACCTTGTCAAGGTGGCATTTTCTTTTATGGGACTAATTCTAATAAACTTAGTTTTGCTTGATTAGCACTTTTTTGGTGGCTTTGTAGAAAGCCAACATTCAACAAAACAAGAAGAACTTTATTAAAATGAAAATGAGATCATGTCACCTGTTAAAGCTATTTTAATACTCCCCAATGCTTTGTAACAAAATTCAAACTGCTTTTCATATCTGACAAGGCCAAAATAATCTAGTCTATGCCTAGCTCTCTAAAATTATATTATATCACTTTCCCTTCTATTCACTAAGTTTTAGACTCCTTCCTGTTCTTTAGGTAGAATTAGTATTTCCCCAATCTTGTCATGTTTGCATTCACTCTGTTTTGCCTGCAACGTTTTTCCATCTTTAAATTGTTGATTCATCTTGATTCTTATTAACTAAGTCAAATTTGATCTCCTCAGAGAGAATTTCTTGACTACTGTATTTAAAATGTTATCTCTTATGTCTATATTCTCTCCATCACATCATCCTACTTCCTTCCTTCATATCACTCATCGTAATTGCTTTGTTTATTTCTCTTTCTTTACTTCTATCTCTTGCTACTAGACTATAAACTGCATAAGAATAGAAATCTTATATATCATATCCATCTCTATATGCTTAAATGTTTGACATTGATTGGCATACATTAAGCATTCAATAAAGTAATCAAAACAAATAAAATTCAATAAATAAGATAAAGAACAAGAGAAAGAGAGAGAGAGAAAGAGAGTTGGAAAGGTACAAAAAAGAAGAAAGAAAGGGCCTTCTAAATTATCAGATGTAAGCAAGACAACTGTGATTTTTTTCCCTTCATACATTAAAACACTAAAGGAGGGAACTAGGACCCCACAGCTATAAAGTAGCTGCAACCAGGATCAAGATCTTCTGATTTCTAGTCTCGTGTTCATCAATCACAGCATAAAATACTGCCTTTCAGCCTTCTCTGATTGATGTGCTTCTTTGGGCTAACATGCAAACTTCACTGAATAACGACACTGGGCATCTGAAGAAGAAAATGATTCTCTGTGCATTAATTGGTAAGCCCCTATCTTTTTGCATTTACATCTCCCACTTGCATTTTGATTAGCAATTTCTTCTGTCAATTTAACAGCAAAATCCTCTGTAATCAGTGCTATGTTATATTCTGGAACAGTCTCAATGAGTCCCTGAAGTTGGCAAGACATCATTTCAATCCCTTCACCTTGGCTGCTCTAGTGGTGAACATGCCTGACTGTCAGTCTGATTTCCTAAATCTCCTTAGAGATGTTAGGCAGTTAGAAATACCGCTGGCATATGCTTGGCTTCAGCTCATTGCCAGTATAAAAGTGCTGGTGGGTTCCAAACAGAAGCCTCATTTCCTTTCTATTATTATTGTCATTACTATTAAAGTAATTATCTTTATCATTCTTCTGAAGTCTCTTTTGGAGAGGTATTATATTCTAAGAAAGAGCAATTCCTAAAAATCACACTTGATAAATACATTTAGTGAAGCATAAAAAATAAATTAGCCCTTGATTAAAATTCCTATCCTAATCAATAAGTAAATATTTTGTAAAAGATTGTTGTTTACCCAGTCATGAATTTCTCCTTTCATTTTGCTAAAAGAATCTGTTTTCAAATATTAGGCAGCTTGAGGTACATGATTGTAGTGGGTGAGGTGGAGCGTTATGCCTCCACACAAACCCTACTGAATGAATCTTAAATACTTTGTGCTAAGCCTAGTAATTCTGTTTTTCCATTTGTCAAGGTTTTGTCTCACTGACATGGCATAAAAGTCTTAAGAATCCAGATTCTTCTGTTTTTTTTCAGGCTTCTTCCCCCTCTACACTAGAATAAAAGCACTCAGACTTAACTATAATTTTAAACATGCCTTTATTCTATATCCTTGCAAATGTCCTAGACAACAATTTTAACTACAAAAACCCTACTCATTTATCAAAGGTTAACTTCAATGTCAACAAATGGATATCTCTTTGCATAATTTTTGCCATGGCAGAATTAAAATCTCTGTATTTCCAGTGATGATTCTACATGCTTCCATTATAGTACTTGTCACAATAAATTTCTATCATTTGCTTGTGTGTCTACTCCATAAGAATCTCAGTTACTTGAGATGAATCCATACATAGAAGGGACATAAAAATGAGACTCAGAGACATGAACAAGAATGTGATGGCAACAGGGGCGGGGGATTGGGGGAGGGGGGATGGGGTGAAGAAGGAGAGAGGGGTTAGGGGAGGGGAGGGGCACAAAGAAAACCAGATAGAAGGTGACAGAAGACAATTTAACTTTGCGGGAGGGGTATACAGCACAATCAAATGTCAAAATAATCTAGAGATATTTTCTCTCAACATATGTACCCTGATTTATCAATGTCACTGCATTAAATTTAATAAAAAAAAAAAAAAGAATCTCAGTTACTTAAGAACAAAGAACATGCTGCATATATTTGTGTTCTGAAAACCAAGAACAGTGCTTGAAAGATAAAAAGTACTGAAATATTTTTTAAATGATTGACTAGGAGACTGTATAACAGAAAAAAAAAATTCCTAATATCATACCCCCTTAAGCTACCTAGTTCATGAGATTTCATGTTCTACATATACTTCTCAAAACTTTTCTTCTATTTTATACTTCCTAGATGTTACTATTTCAATGAAACATTTTAGAGAAAGGTATCAAAAGGATTGTTTAAATCTTAATATCTTAAATAAGCCAAGGACACATTTATAGAAGACACTAAAATGTGGCAATTTAAAATCCCATTAAGTAGATTATTTAATTAATCATAACTTTCAAAACTTTGTTATTAAACAAATGATTACATGAAATAGTTTTAAAATATGTTTACTGAGTCATTATATGATATATTTAATAAACAGAAAGTTGCTTAATTTATAATCACAAAGTTATTTAGTAAAAAATATAACGGTGATGATGACAATGAAAATAAGATTATTATAACAAGTGAAGCACATAATATTTTCCCAAATAGGCGACATTATTTTCTATTATATAGGCTTCTTTTGACCTTTACACTCCTTCCATTGAAGGTGGGGTTTATGTTCCCTCCCCTTGAATCAGGGAGTCCTTTAAATTGTTTGTAAGCAATAGATGTGGCATAGATGTGGCATATATGACAGTGCATGCTTTCAGAGATTAAGTTAGAAAAGGAAATAGTCTATGTGCCCTATTAACTGCAAACACTTATTCTTGTATTTCTAAAATGCCATGCAGAAAGCCCAACTATCTAGAAGCTGTCATGCTATGAAAAAACCAAACTATGTTAGAAGCTAAATGTAGTTTTCCTAAGTCTTCCAGGCCTCAGTCCAGATATTTGACATGTGAGTGAACAAGCCTGTGCTTTTTCTGAACTCCATAGTATCTGTTAGCATAAGGAATTATTGTTTTATACCAGTAAATTTAGGGTAACTTGTTAAACAACAATAATAACCAGAACAAAGAATGTGGCAAGAAATGGTTAGGAGTTCAACAATCCCATTTCTTCTTAGACAAAAAGGAAGCAGACATTCACCAGCTCTCTTGCACTTCATTTGGTCCCATTTGACTATTAGCCAATGAGATACAGAGGGAAATATGCCACATTGAGGTCTGGTTATCAGAGTTTCTGTTCAATCATTTACCATCTCTTTCCTCTCTGCAGTGACAGTGGAGGGCAGATTAAAAGATGGCAGTATCAAAAGACTGGAAATTGCTGAATCAGGGACTCATCATTACCTGGTAGAGACCTATCTGGGTAAACTGGCTAGCATCAGACCAACACATGAATGACAAATAAACCATCACTGAGCTACTGGGATTTGGAGGTTGTGTTATAGTAGCAAACATCTGTCACTCAGATTAAAACACAAATTCATTGTATTTGTTTTACTACATTGCAATTACTAATACAAATTCCTTGAGCACTTGCAATGCACTAGAAAGTTTGCTTAATGCTATGCATGTTTTATCCCACTTAAACTCAGGTCATCATATTACTATGCAAGTTTATTTGTTTTCCCTATTTTATAAATGCAAACTCTAAGCTTCGGACTTATTATGTCTAGGGTCATAAATATATTGCAAAGAAGGGGAATTTCTTTGAAGATGGAGCACTGTGGATCAAACTCCAAATCAGCTTGTCTTCCAAAAGTTAAATTAGCAAAATCGGTTGGAAGAAGTTAGCTATTTGTAAATGTATTTTGATGTAAATTTTTGTTAAACAGGTGCTCTGAATTTATTCCTAAACCACTCATTTCAGTAATAATACAGCATATGCAAAAAAAAAAAAAAAAAAATCCCTGGTTTTATTTATATATTTTTAGTCAGTATATTACCATGGGCTGGTTAAAATGTATTTTTTTACAGCAATTTTTAAGGGTTAGAAATAATTTTTGCTAAGTTATCTTTCTATATTTTATGACTTTAATTAAATTTCTGATTTCTGTTCCAAACACTGTAATATAAAACAGTATATAACATATTTTAAACATTAAATTTGTTGAAATTTTGTGATTTTTCAGAGCCTATAAAACCAAGGTACTGATAATGGAGCATAATGTATGTAAAATCTATTTCAGCAGCAATTCTACCAACTCCATTCTCAAGAATCCTTTTTTTCCTCATAGCACAAGAACTAATGCATACCATCAAGAAGTCTTATCTGGGCTGTTCTACATGTGTTCAACACCTTTAAAGAGGAATCCTGTCACCCTCACAGGTAAAAATGGACTTTTAGGACAGTTACATTATATGTAACTTTATTGAAACTTATACTGAGACAAA